>NC_141697.1:1056767693-1058171026 GCF_964263255.1 Lissotriton vulgaris
AAACTGATTTGGCGATCAGCCCTTCGGGCACTGCCTGATTGCCCTATAGGCCAGTCTGACCCTGTTTCTGAACCACATTTGAGCGACAGTGTGATAACGAGTTTGAGGGTTACCCTTTTTTAATTATTCCATAAAGCAGTTGACCTTGTGGACTTCTAACCTAACTTCTGTTAGTGTAGAAAGCATTGTGGGTCATCACTCCCTATAAGTTTGCAGTCAGGGTCCGGGTCCTTCGCTCCTTTGCCTAACCAGTGATACCTGCCATATGTTCCATTGAGATGGACCTCTTGTGGAAGGCGGATGTCCTATTCTTCTAATGGCAACTGTCCTTTGTTAATGCCCAAATACAGGGCATTGCAATAATCCAATCTAGACAGTATTAATGCAACTACAACTTGTTTTCGAGCTGCAAAAGAGAGGAACCGTGAGATTTTCCTAATGAGCCTAATTAGCCCAAAGCAGGTAGCCACTGTCCTGGAGACCTGCAGGTTCAAAGAAAGGGAGTTGTCGACCACCACTCCCAGGTTTTTACCATGAGAGACGGGAGTAGGACATGTACACAGGGAGTCGGGCCACCACTCCCCTGACCAAGTGTCCATCTTATTACCAAAGATCTGAACCTCTGTCTTCTCGCCGTTCAATTTTAGATAGTTTTGTACCATCCATGACGAGACTGCTTGCATGCAGTTTTGAAAATTTTGAGCTGAGTCACTGACATTGTGAGTGATGGACACCATAATTTGAGTGTTGTCCGCATAAGACAACACCTCCAACCCAAACGATTTCACCACCCTTGCAAGCGGGGCCACATAGATGTTAAATAACGTAGGGCTCAAGGAAGAGACCTGAGGCACTCCGCAAACAAGGGAGGCAGAATCCAGGTAGAAGCTTCCCAGTTTTACCGTTTGAGATCGGTCCCTAAGAAAGGAGGCAAGAAGATCAAAGGCCGAGTCCCCAATACCTATCTCCCTGAGACGTTCCACAAGTCTCAAGGGGGACAGGGCATCAAACGCTGCAGTAAGATCAAGTAAAACTAGTAAGGTGGTATGTCCTGCATCCATCTGGTTAGGAGAACCTCTGATGTAAATGGGGATTTTGGTCCAGATTCTAAGCGCGTAGATTGAGATGGCTTGGCTTGTGTTAAATAACAGATAGATGGAAGGGAGATTTGATGGGCAAATATTTAGCGAAATCTCTATTTATTTACTGGGTTTTTCTTCTAGCCTAATAAAATAGATTTTTTCTCATGCCTCAGTTAAAATATGAAAGTTAATGAGTCTGCCATTACCGACTCGTGCTGCCCTACTTCAAATGCCGCACTGCACACCTGCATAAAAGGACTGAACAATGCATGCAGAATCTAACTAGTTATGCTTATGGCACCAGTACACTTCCTTTGTTTTTCTTTCACATATGTGTAACCTTTCTATGGAACTCCAATAATTGCTGATTGGAGCTTTGTCAAAATAAGTCTAAAATCAGGTGCGTGCTTGAAACCTACTTCCCGATAACTGCTCCCGCTCATTAGAAAAACACTGTAATAATGATGCACACATAAGTTAAAGTTCCAAGAAATGTAATGTACGTATTTTCGAACAAGGAGTACACATACCTCTCAGCTCTGCACCATATCTCAGTGATCCCCCGTTCCATGTCATGATATAAATACCAGAGCACCAATACCGTCTACAAGGTCTATTTTAAGGGAACACATCGCACTATGACACTACTACACTAGTGTATTGCCTCTTACTTTTTAAACTTACAGAGTCAAGTTTTTTAAAATTGATTTTCACCTTTGATAAAGGTGTTATATAAACTGTTTAATAAAATGCCCTACTATTTTGGTTATGCTTTGTCCAGTGAGACCCCATTTATGAATGTGTTCAACAAAGGATGCTAGTTCACATTTATTAATTACACAGACCATGCATTGTATGAAGGCTTCTCAAGCCACACCCATGTTATGGAACACCACCCTTTTCATCCACTTTAAAGCACTGGTGGAAGTCCAGCTATTTTCATCTCAGTGTTATTTCTAGGGTTGGTCGACATTCTGAAATAAATCCTCATGTAATAGGAATATTTTTCATTAAAAATTATCAGTTTTATGTGACATACATCTTGTCTGTTGTAAGTGTAAAAATTGCATGCAAGGGCATATCAGAAGGAGATTGGTTTGAGCAGTCTCAAACCATTCTTTCATGAGAAGAAATTAGGAAAAAAATGGTAATCTGAAGGAATAAAATATGCATGGTATGTGAAAGCCAAATATCAGGAATTTCACAATATTTCACTCACACAAAAAATCTTCGAATCCTAGCTTTTTCTCTTTTCTTAATAAAATTGTGTCCATTGAGAAGAGACAAAGAAAAATGTTGGGAGTCTGTGGAGGGTTCGAGTTCCAATTATATTGTCAGTTGCTATTTGTATAAATTTGTAGGCTGTTTGTTTTCTCCCTATGACTGTAAAATAGGCCAACATATATCAGACATAGGTTGTTTTATGTGCCAATCAGCCTTGCATATTGTCCTTCTATTCCTCAATTAGCTCCATCAATCAGGTAATCTTCATTATTTTAAAATATTTGTATTGAGTTGACATACTTCTTTACTGCAACATATGCATGGCAACACCTTCAGAAGACTCAGGGTGCCATATGTGAGTCAATCAATCAAATCAAGTCTTGGGTGTGCCACCCATCTGAGTCACTGTCCTCGAAAAGGGATGTCCTGTTCCTTCAACTAATTTACGATCCCTAGATCACAGGATGGTGGCTTCCAGGGCACTTTCTCCGCCATGTTGAAAACTTGGACGCCTACCAGTGCGCCAAAATGGAGTTCACTTTGCACCTGCTGCAGAGAGGTCATTAAAAGTCCACTGCTTACTAAAATGTATGTGGATTTTGGCACGTCTAAGTCCATGGTGTAGAATATACCAGGATCTTTGAAATTTTTAATGACAACATTGAGATTTGTATTAGCTACAGATTTGCTTTAAATACTATCGATGTAAAAGGGAATAGAAAACCAAGATTGAATAATTTAAGTACTTTTTTTTTAAACGCCAAAGAAAGCATCAGTTTGCAAGATTGTTTTCAGTTTATCAGAGGCCAACGCAAAGCATACACAACGGATCCTAAGTGATCTTTAGTATTGAATTTGCAATAGATACATATGGTGCTTGAAATTACACAAACATAGGAAACTGTCTGTAAAACTGCAATGGCCAGTGGTTTCATTGTAGAATTGCCTTGCTTTTCCCAAAAAGCTCATGTTCGAGTACTTTTCAAAGTCTCTGTTCCTCTTGGAACCAATCTATGGTTGGAAAAACTGCGGGATTGTGGGTTGCAGAAAATCAATTTTCAATACACTGCATCTTCCAGAATATATTATTTCACAATAGGTAAAGCAAACTCCAAAATAATTGTTAAGACAATCCATACATTTGTATCCATATCATATATAGTATGTTTACCTAGAAATCTTCTCCACAGGGCTTCTACTCCATGTATATGTTGTCTGTCGATGATATGTTTTGAGAACATTGACAGTCGAATGGTGCAGAACAAATGCAGAAATGGGTACAAACTTGTTTGAATTTGCAAAACCCACAGTTCAGAGTGAACTACTTCCGGGTGCTTTTTAGCTCTGATTTGACAGCACAAGGGTCTACAAAACATGGAGCTACTGGTTCTTTGAAATATACATAAAGTGTACATTAGCTCTACCCTGAGGATTATAACTCTCTCAACTCAGGTGATGGGTGTATCATTCCACCTCCTATGGAGTGGCAATGCTTGCAATGTGTTAGGGACTAATTTGCTTTTCAAAAGTACAATGTAACATCACACATTACATTGTTTATCTTTTAGATGCATTGTGTACAGAAAAGAACAGTTTTTATTTTGTTTTTTCACTTAAGCAGACTTTTTTTCATGTTTTATTCAGGTCTCAGAATACATGCCAGATTTGTTGGTTTTTCCAGTGCTTGTTTGAGAATGTCTTCGAATGTAATGTGCATTAAACGCAGTAGTTAACGAGAACAGGGAATGGAATTATTCCAATGTTTCATTTAATAGGTCCAGCATGTCAATAATCTCATTTGTGTTTGTATGCACTGACTTCTCTGCCACTGGAACTCAATGCTTCCCTGTGGGGTTTGAAGGCAGCATATGGCCAAGTCAATTGGGATTATGTGTTTCCCGCAGATACAGTGGGTTAACAGCTTTGACAGATGTTAAAATATGACTTTGTGGATCAACCAGAACATAAGTTAGTATGTATGTTTTATATATATGATGGGAAGGAGCTCCTGGCACTTTACAAATGTCAACTGCTCATCCTTCCTCTGTAGAACTCATTAGATTGCTTTATTTAGGCATTGAAGGAGTGAGAATTTCTCCCACATGTTGTAAAATGTTCAATTGTGCTGTAGCCTATTATGGATTGGGTGGGAGTGGCGTTCCTGTTTTGCCTTCAGAAGCAATAAAATGCTTGAAATATTGGTTCATCATTTGCCATGTATATGGCTTTCTTCACTGATGACTCTAGTTTATGCTTGCATCACCCTGTTCTCAAATCATTAGGTATTTCTGGAGAGTTGTCAGAACATTAAGGTCTAATACATTGAAATTTAAGGTGTGAGCAACTGGGACACTTACATAATAAATTCATTACAGATAATGCTTGTTGTCAGCCAAAAACTAAAGCAATAAGTTTGATATGTTTAAATTATAGAATCTGAAAGTAACCCTCATAAGGTGGGACAGGTCATTGTTTATATTCAAAAGACACAGAATGTATCCAACCATGAGCCAGTTAAAGAGTTTTTAAACGTAACTGAAGTGGGTAATATGAAAGAAAACTTTTGACAAGAAATGTGTGCGCACAGAATTGTAATGTGACAAGTGCAAGCATGCATATGTTTATTAGATCCAATTTTAGTTTTGGAGGTTTAGTGTAGTGGATAGTAGTAACCTGTTGTTTCTGTGCTGCAATGCAAAACAACCTCTTTAAATGTTGGTGAGAAACATTTTGAACAGTATTTGGTAAATGTGTATGATTGTCATTGTTAAGAAGCCGGTTTACTTTTCAAACATTTGTTTTTGTTTGACACCAACAGTTCTATGTGCTCACACTTTATAATAGCAATGCAATGATGCAAAAATGTAGCATATCACTCATGCAGACATCAACAATTTAGAAAGACACAGGGGATAGGGTTCGGCTACACCAATTAAAAAAGATTTAAATATTTATGAGACTCTAAATGCTGTGGTTGGAGCACAATTGGTTATTTTTTTACATCTGAGTTATATCTGTTGTTCTTGTCTTGATAATTAAACATCCACATAGCGATTTTGGATCTCAACAATAAATACAGGGGAAAACATCTGTATTGGCAAATCACTCATGTGACATGCCACATATGTGTGGCGAAGTGAAACCGTCCACTTAATACGGTCTTGATTTGCTGCATAATTCCAACAACCTCGTAGTCTACTTAGTTCGTGCAACCTCTGCAGAGATGTTCAATATGTGCATATTATGCCAGTGTGTTTTTATATCATGCACAGACCTTCTGATTGCAGCTGGCTTAGGCCTTTCAGCTTTCCTCACAAAGGCTACCTGGAAAGATGCCAGCTGTTCAAGGTGGCCCATTTCAGATAAGGCACTAAGGGGCAGTGAAGGGAAAGGCTGTGTAACCACATACCAACCGATGCATATCTCATTGCCAAGCAAAATGAATCCGGTGTATGCTGATGTTACCTGCCAAAATTAGAATGGCACCAAACTAGAGAAAACCATTGAAATCACCAACTGAACGTGACTATAAACAGAATTTGTATTAGAGTTGAATTATGGTAAGAGTGTCCAAAGTTGCAAAAGGAGGACAGAGACGATGCTATACATTCGGGAATATCTCCAACAATATACATTACTTCCATTGAGTTTCGTTCTATGCAAGTCTATGGGTTGGGATATTCTGAAACGTTGACATAATTCCGGGCCTCATGAATCTAAAATGGATACCCCTGAAATAAGGTAACACATGGTACTTTAAGAGATAAATTGAATTAATTAAGGGTATCTCAGGAAGCATAAACAGATCTGCCCAAATAGACAATTATTCTTCTATGCTGACTGAGTTAGTAAAGTGAGGATTGGATATATTTGAATACAAGTTTCACAGGCAAGAAAACACATTTCCTCTCCTTCTTTTACAAGATCAATAGCCTCATCCTCTGAACAATGATCCTCAATCAACACATAGGGGGTTATTAGTTTGGCAGGCAGATTGCACCGCCCGTATGGTGGTGGCGATCCGCCCGCCTTAAACCACTGCCCGCTTACAAATTCCCCCCGCCACATTACCATGGTGGGTGGGACACCGGCGGACGGAAAGACCATCCGCTGGTTTTCCGCCCGGTCAAAGAGTCGACCGGGCAGAAAAGCTGCAAACATGGTGGCGGTGTCTGGGAGAACTCGCCAGCCATATTAGCATGTCTGCGGGGAAATGCGTTGCCGCCACGGAAAGGCAGACGGTTCAAGCAATTGGGGGCCCGTAGCGGGCCCCCAGGGATTCTGGGGGTGCACATGGGGGGTATCTATGGTACCCCCCTGCAGTTTCATGCACAGCATGGAAGTGCATGACATGCCTTCTTGGCATTGCGGTGGGCGGTGCTAAGAGCACCGCCCACCGCAATGCCAGGAATGCAGGATGCGCCCGCCAGCGTGGCGGGCACATCCTAATGTCAACAACGGGACCCCCGCAGCAATGGCGGGCGGTCCCATTTTACAAAAGGATGGCGGGCGGACAAATTCCGCCCCCATCCTAATGACCCCCATAGTCTTCATTACAAGTAGTGTGTGGTGGCTGTATCGCATAGTTTTCAGTGGTAATACAACTTACTATACATGATTATGAATGTTACTGTGTGTGTTACAACTGGGAGGTATTACCTTACATAGTAATATCTCATCCATTATTATCACTTGCTGTTCAGCAACAAATTTCACCTGCTCAGAGTAGATGGAATTTATAAGTCGTATAGGGCTTGGCATTTGAGAAAAACATGCGGTAAACAGTCCCTTTATACCTGGTCCCACCTGTTCTTTACTATTCCGGGTCTCACTCTCGCAATCGGGCTGGCACCACAACTAGGCATGCCTGATATCAACTCTGGTGTTACCACCTCATTTGAGCCTCCAACTCTTGATGGGGCCCACGAAAGTATGGGGAAAAAATTATCGCTCCGAGTTTATTGTAGACTGACACTTGGCACTTTATCAGGCACCGACACAAACAAACAAACATGAAGAATCCAGGATGCCACAATGTTTTGTTTTATTTCAAACACGAATCAACATTTTATATGAATATGTTATGACATTCGTCAGGTTTACTGCAGCATTTCAGCTGGAGCTTGGTTCTTCGTATGCCACATGGCTTGTCTTTTCATTGGATAGAAGAAGGCTCAGTGTCTTAGACCTGGACATCAGAAATCATCCTCTGGGAAATAATCATTGTATTTCCCTGTCACTACAGGATATCGATAAGCAATCTTTGAAAAAGTATTAATTCACACAGTAGTAATTTTTATCACAGCCAGCTTGCTATGACAGATTTTTGCATTCCATCCAAACGTGTGCCAAACAGATATTTTCTCGTGGGTTATGACTACAATGGAGAGATGTGTGCTTAAAAACGAGTGAATAATACAACGCTTTCGATATAGTTGTATTCTATTTTTTTGATCTATTTAAGATCTTGTTTTGTTTCATGTGTATGTTTTTCTGGAATGTTGTTCCTTCCAATCTCCCCATGCTTAGGACACAAGCCCCTATAATACTGAGTTGGTAAAGCTTTAAAAGAAGCAAAATATCAATTTAGAGAAATGAATGTAAAATTCAACAAGCTAACAATTCAGTCAGGGAACGTTCTCAGAGATCAATCCGAGATTAAAAAGAGAAAGCTTCTACTTTGAACGAGTAATATCTGTTTGCATTAAAAAAAAAACTTTAGCAGATGTGCCCTACTAAAGTGCTCCCACACCAATTTAAACTGATTTAGTCAGAGGAGCACTTCAGGAAACGGAAATGGGCTGGTGCACCGGCACAAAGGTCAAATGCAGGAAATAGACAGGAAATGGGCAGGGATCTACGTCAGATCTGATATAAGTTCCTCAAACATCTGTGTAACTTTGGACTTGTAGGGTCGTCCCAATCATGGTAACACACCTGCAACCAGCCCTTCAGGATCCAAATGATAAGTCATGAGTGACAGAAGGAATACTTTCTAAATACAATTTGACGGATTTCTATGTATGCCAATGGAGAGAGCCTGCAGCAGGATAACAGATAGGAACGCTGCATGCTTCAAGAACCATGTCTGGCCCATTTCTGACAATAATGATGGACTAGACTGCGACACCAAGCATTCCTTCCATCACTTTGTTGTCTGTTACACTTCACGTCCTAAGTGCATGGGTGAACCCAAAGTGGGGCCGGTGCTCGCTATGCCACAGGATTCAAGCTACATCTCACTAACAAGGTCTCAGTGATCCAAAAACTGTCGGGTGGCCTGTGTCCCTGTTTGGACAGGTCCTGGCATGGCAGTTTCAGCTTGACTATCCCTTTTGGAGCAGGGCCAAGACTGATTTGCAGATGGCATGTATCTGTCTAGAGTGTCATAGTAGGTGAAAAACGGTTTACAGGAATGCGGGCAGAGCGATAACCAGCACCTGTGGATAACTCAAGCCCTCCATCCATCACATTGTTGTTTGTTGCAGTTGGCACCCTAAGTACGACGGGTAAGCTGAAGACGCGGGTCCTGTGTTCACTGTGCTACAAGACTCCACCTTTACCTCAATGATGAGACCGTTTTAGGCGCAAACCGGTCTGGAGATGCCAGGATTCCTCTCTGGAGGGTACCTAGATTGGCTGGGCAGTTTGTTTGTTTATTTATTTATTGATTTATTTGTTCTATTAGCGCAGGACCAAGACTAAGTTGCAGATGGCAGATCTCTGTCTAGTATGGCAGTGAGGTTGAAATACTGGAATGCGGTCCGAGTGATCCCCTGTGACGGACATCAGTTCAAGCATTTCTTCCATCACCTAGTTGCTTGTTGCTGTTTCTGATAGTAGTCATGTGCATATGAGCTGCTCTTGTTCAGTCTGACTTCTGTTTAGAACCCTGTCTGTGATGGTTGGTCTAGAGGGCTCTTCTGCATCTCAACGTCCTGTTCTACAGCACTGTGAAAGTGATTCCCACCTTTGCCTCACAGACATGCCTGCGTGCCCATGTGCTTGCCTCCACGTCTGTGGGTCACAGATGGCCTTGTAGCATCTGCACATGCCAGAAAGCATTTTTTATTAAATGTAATCTGTTTTATATTAAGCTCATTCGTTTCAGAGACGATCCCTTGTTATTGTCAATTTATTCGTTTTAATTCAAGTTAAAATGAACAGGTATTTAAATTGCAACTTCTTTTAATGGATTACTTTGCACTATCTATTATCAACCGTTATGCAAGTACATCATGAGCGCTTTACCAATTCCCATCCCATTCATAAGCAAATATTTAGGACCCAACAATGTAATTACACATCAAAATTCAGTTTAATATTACTATCTGGGCTTAGCTACGAAATTCTGATTTCAAGAATCAGTTTCCAACAATGTTTATATCTGCAGATGGAATTTAGTAACATAAAATCTGCTTTTGCTGCAGATGTGCGGCACAAATAAAAATAGTTACGCGTACCTTCCTAGGGTAGGGGTAAAGACGTGGCGTCTGGGAAGTAGTGACCACCAACACCGCCACAATGTAGCATCTATGCACACACTTTGCAAATAGTTTCTCACATCTTAACTGAGCATCTGCTAATCATCAGACACAGTAAAGTGCATTCAACTCATAATTGCAAGCCTTGCACAGTTTGTACAGCTGTCACAATTGCGCAGCCCATTTGTAATCAGAGTCATATAGACTATTTCTCTAACATCATATAGGCTGCTCTTAGGTAATAGAACGGAAAATGTGGACAGCAAGGCATATTTTAGTCTGACAACCTTACTATGTAATCTATCACTGTGAAACCTTGACTTAACATGTAAAATAAGCTCTAGTCGTAGCTCAAGATAAAAACTTCTAGAGTTCCAAAAATGAGCAAATCAGCTTCATATTTATTTTGATGCTCAAAAGAGAGGGGGTGCTGGGATCTGCAGATAGGGAAGACTTAAAGACATTTAGTCTTTCACTCTGTGCTGGCTCCAATATTTGCAATAAGGTCCTGATTAATAGTGTGAGGATACTGTGTGGCTGGAAATGAAGTGTGTGCCTGGTATTCTCACACTCAGTCCAGCTAATATGAGTTAATCCCCCCGGAATGAGATAAAACAATGCAAACCCAGTTTTTGGGGTCAAACTCTGCACAGTATTTATTCCCCATTTGACGCAGAGTAACTCCCCAACTTAACCTGTTTTCAACGCGTAACTGTATATTTGTATTTATCTATTTTATTTATTTATTTTAATTTTTTATTATGCTCGATCAGTTCTACAGTGAATACACATGCAAAATCACTTACCTGTTGTACTATATTTTTTACACTCTCAATTGCTTATTGTATATTTATGAACTCTCGTTGTACCCATCATATAATGTATCTATAGATGAAAAATTGTTTATACTGTTTACTTTACATTCTCATATAAGTTGTATCTTTTACCATTTCCAAAGCGGTCTGTGGTGGGTCTTGTAAGTGCTATACAAACCCACAAGATAATAAAAATATTAACCACGTAGTTTGGCTCAGTTACCTAACAGGTACGGTCAGATGGTAACTTTGATGGGTGTCCGCTGGTGACCTAGCCCACAGTCAGGGTCGGACTGGGACACAAAATAAACCCTGGCACCAAATTAAAAGTGGCCCCCATTAGTGAATTAATTAGCTACAAAGGTGGCCCTTGATTGGAAACTGTAGTATTCTCTCATTTGTAAAGACACACTGTATAAGTGTTTTGTGAGGTGTGGATGACTGTCTTGCTGCAGGCAATGCTTCTTTAATAACAGGGACATCAACAGTAGAAACAGGCCCAGCCAACAATACACAGGCCTGCAAATAGCCAAAAAAAGCATGCAAACTGATTTGGCGATCAGCCCTTCGGGCACTGCCTGATTGCCCTATAGGCCAGTTCGACCCTGTTTCTGAACCACATTTGAGCGACAGTGTGAAAAAGAGTTTGAGGGTTACCCTTTTTTAATTATTCAATAAAGCAGTTGACCTTGTGGACTTCTAACCTAACTTCTGTTAGTGTAGAATGCATTGTGGGTCATCACTCCCTATAAGTTTGCAGTCAGGGTTTGGGTCCTTCGCTCCTTTGCCTAACCAGTGATACCGTCCACATGTTCCATTGAGATGGACCTCTTGTGGCAAGCGGGTGTCCTATTCTTCTAATGGCAACTGTCCTTTGTTAATGCCCAAATACTACAACTTGTTTTCGAGCTGCAAAAGAGAGGAACCGTGAGATTTTCCTAATGAGCCTAATTAGCCCAAAGCAGGTAGCCACTGTCCTGGAGACCTGCAGGTTCAAAGAAAGGGAGTTGTCGACCACCACTCCCAGGTTTTTACCATGAGAGACGGGAGTAGGACATGTACCCAGGGAGTCGGACCACCACTCCCCTGACCAAGTGTCCATCTTATCACCAAAGATCAGAACCTCTGTCTTCTCGCTGTTCAATTTTAGATAGTTTTGTACCATCCATGACGAGACTGCTTGCATGCAGTTTTGAAAATTTTGAGCTGAGTCACTGACATTGTGAGTGATGGACACCATAATTTAAGTGTTGTCCGCATAAGACAACACCTCCAACCCAAACGATTTCACCACCCTTGCAAGCGGGGCCACATAGATGTTAAATAACGTAGGGCTCAAGGAAGAGCCCTGAGGCACTCCGCAAACAAGGGAGGCAGAATCCAGGTAGAAGCTTCCCAGTTTTACCGTTTGAGATCGGTCCCTAAGAAAGGAGGCAAGAAGATCAAAGGCCGAGCCCCCAATACCTATCTCCCTGAGACGTTCCACAAGTCTCAAGGGGGACAGGGCATCAAACGCTGCGGTAAGATCAAGTAAAACTAGTAAGGTGGTATGTCCTGCATCCACCTGGTTAGGAGAACCTCTGATGTAAATGGGGATTTTGGTCCAGATTCTAAGCGCGTAGATTGAGATGGCTTGGCTTGTGTTAAATAACAGATAGATGGAAGGGAGATTTGATGGGCAAATATTTAGCGAAAGCTCTATTTATTTACTGGGTTTCTCTTCTAGCCTAATAAAATAGTTTTTTTCTTATGCCTCGGTTAAATTATGAAAGTTCGCAATAATACATCCTTTGGCTGCAAAATAAGGAGGATGAAGAAATATTAATGCATACATTTTAATTATAAATTTCTTTGGTAGAATACTGGATATGGGAAATTAAATAAATATGTTAATTTGTTAGCAAACCATGGAATATATAGTGCTGGGCATGAAAAGAAACTTTGGGCCCGATGTAGGTAATAGTGAAATACCGAATTCTAAATACTGAATTTTACCGATTCGGTATTTAGAAATCAGTATTTCAGATGTAGGGAAGAATTCAGTAAAAAATACTGAATCCTTAATATTCGTTATTACCGAATCGGTAATTGAGATTCGATAATAACAAATATCTACCCATTCATTCGGTATTACCGATTCGGTAATACAGGGAGGTATTTCAATGTGTAGACATTCGGTATAACCGAATCAGTAGTACTGGGAGTTATTTCAAGGGTGCCAGGGTGTCCAAAGGACACCCTGTTGCACCCCTGAAATGTGCATGTATGCACATGTGGCACACATGTATGCCGTATGCCCTAAGGGCATGGATGTGTGCCACATGGTACTTCAAAAAAAAGCAAGAAAGTGTTTTTTTAAAGTAATTCGGTATTTACCACCAACTTGAAGTTGGTGGTAATTACCGATTCCTTAAGGCCCAAAAGCACTCTTTTATGTGCTTTCTACATTGCCTTTAAGGAATCTGTATTATGGATTCCTTAAATGCAAGGCCAATAAGGAATCCGTATTAAAGAATCGGTATTTACCGATTACTTATTACCGATTCCTTCCCTACATCACGAATGCCTAAATACCGGTCGGTAACAGTGAAATGTACCGAATTTCACTGTTACCGACCGGTATTTGGGCCACCTACATCGGGCCCTAAGTGAACATAATTTCAATATCACATACATTGTAGTATATTTATCTGATTCTTCATTAGAAAAAAATAAATGCTCCATTTAATTAATTGCGATGTCGAATGAAAGTATGGGGGAAAATGTGCTTTGAGAAACGGATCAGAAATGAGAATGAAAGATCTGAAGTAATTAGAAGATGTCTGGTACGAACACTAGAGGACAAAATAGTGTTTAGTAAATGGGAAATATTTATTTCTGGAAGATTGAAATAGGGGTGAACTGTATCTTCAGATGGAAGTTTAAAGCTTCCTGGGATTCTTATAAGGGACTATGGTTCTTCGATATATGTTAAGCCTGTTTAGAAACTCATACATAAGCGAACCTGTCTATGGTGATATATGGTCACCTTAAAGATAATATTAAAAATGACCACTGAAATTCATCAGACCACCTAAAATCACATCCTGGGGATACACTAGTTCTGAGTCGGTGCTTCTAATGGGTAGTTGAAGAAACAAGAAGTATTCATTTTAAACAGTCATGCAGACAAAACACATACACAAGATTTGAAGAATTGTCTTCACGGTAGCCAACATCTGTACAGCACATGTGGCTGCAGGCATTCTTTGTGGGAAGAGGATGCGCCAATGGGATTTTTATAGCATTTCCATTATCCATGAAGTTTGGAGCTCCATAATTTGTGCCTCTCGCACTTGGTGTTTCAGCGAATCGGATCATTCTTATAGAATGGTACAGTTATCCGCATTCTTCTCATAAAATGAACAGAAATTCAGCAAAACGCTCTGCACAGAAAAATCAATGGTATTCGCTGCATTAAACATTTCAGGAGCACCAGCTGCTGGAATGAATCTCTTTTGTGAAAGGGCACAAACTCGGCAATGTTAGCATCGAAAATTGAAACGAGAGCATTTTATGGTGACATATGTTTACAGTGCAAAAGTTAATTCTAACTAACATTCAATCCACGTGTGAGATCAGGGCGCAAACAACGCCGACTGACTGCAAAGCTATACAGGAACCCTTGCAAGTAAATGTCAACCATATTTACCTTGTTTACAGCTCAAACCTGTCATTAGTAACAGAGGTCACTTATATAAACTTAAATGTGCTTAACTACATTGATGTTAGATGAGTACAATTGGAGTCACCCCTGTCACCAATATGGTCCATACGGATCTCTCAAGTGTGTGCATTAACCCAATGAACTACCTTACCAGATGTACGTAAATAAATGGAAATAAGCACTTATAACTCAAGGAACCCACGAGGGAACAAGGTCAGCAGCAACATTTTCAAAACAGACTTCGAAGTCAGCCCCAATCAAAAGCAAATGCAACTAAAACTTTCTCGAAAGTAAACAACAGGTACTCAAAATCAATTTGGAAATTCCTTTTTTGAAATGAAAGTAATCCGCCAACTACAATAAATAAGGTAAATGATGGTTTAGTAAACAATCACAATAAACGAAAGAGACATAAAATAAAACAGTAGTTTATCCTAATCCTAAATAGAGCAACGATCACCCAGAATGCCAAGAACCAGGAAGTAACCCACTCTGAAGGAGAAGACATTACTCCAAGTTAATGAGATCATGACTTCTAATACTGTTTATTGGCTAAGATGCACCACTCGGCTGACATCACCATTCTTTAATACAAGGCAGGCACGGTAACCTCATTGTGAAGTGTAAGGCTAATTTTTCTGTGAACACTGTACCTTACCACAAAAGTTGAGAAACCTCACTTTCTCATCCATATTCTGTATTTGTAGTGTATGGATGTAGAGAATGGTGTTTTACCTTTATATGGTTGGACACTGCTATTATATATCTCATCGCTTCCAATAGGATGGCCACGAGGCTCTGCTCGCTAGCTGGCATGCACGTGTTGGTTGCTGTGATCTATATGTAAAGAAGGATGTGTCATTTGGATGAAGACTGCAGAGTACTCCAGCTGTGTTGAACTGAGTATGTTGCAGCAGAGGGTGGGGGATGCATGTGGGGGAAATGGTGGGAAATGGGGGAGCGAAGTGTGGCTGAAAGCTCATCGGTGTTGTTTAGGAGGTGTGCAGTGTGTATGTGTTCTCTCTCAGGGCCAGGGATGTGCTCATATTGTAGTGCAGAGAGCAGTAGGGGGAGAAAAGATGAGGATGGCTGGTAAAGGTTAGAAGCGCTGTACTGAGGTTGTGGAAGAGGTTGTCTGTGTTTGTTTAAGTGTTGGTCAGAGTTGAGCTTACATCATGGTGCAGTGAGCACTGACTACTGGTGAGAGGAAAAGAAGACCATTCAGATAAGTTCCCATTGGTTAAGCAGGGACCAGATTTGCTTCCACCAAGGACTATTCAGAGTGGGTTTCTCGTGAAGCAGCCATGTCTTCTTGCTGTTGTCTTTTTATTTTCAATGATCTTGCATTTGGTGCAAAACTTATGTCTTCAGCAGGTTTGTTCCCCTGAGGCCTTCTCATAGGGGGTCACTAAGGTCTAGAGTAATAGCCATGTCTGCTAAGTTGCATGAAAGGTCAAGCTTTCAGGTGTTCATGATGGTTCCTAATGTTGAGAGGGAGGAAATTCCATGTTTTGCATTCAGGATGGTGAAAGTTGTGTCTGAGCAGTTCAAGGTTTCCTCTGGAAGAAGGAAGGTCTAAATCGTTGCACTGCAGAGAGCCTTATCAGAGAACTCTGGCTAGCTGGTGCAGGAAAAGGAGAGCAGAGCTAATGTTATCATAGGACTTAGGATACAGGAGAAATCTTTTTACAATGTTACATAATTGTTGGAGTCTAAGAAGCAATTATTCTGCAGCACCAAAGTAGAGGTCATTGAAGTGATCCAGATATGAAAGCACAAGGGCAGTGGCTACTTGAGCCCTACGGGGGAGTCCAGTAGAGTCAACAATCTCCTCAGTATTATAAGAGGATGTGAGGCGAGCCTGATTACTGAGTTGTATTGTGATCAAAGATAGACAACAGACTCAAGGCTTTTCATTGTTTATGTTGGTGTAGGTTGGCTGCCAAGCTGGGAGGTGGTCATCATATGTGCAAGCAGGTGTGGTCTCTGTTTATTTACCTTTAGATAGTTTCTGGTAATCCCATAATGAGTGGCAGTGAGGTCAAATCTGAGTGAAGCACAGACAATGTCCGAATGAGATTCCAGTTTCTACATAATCTGTGATTCATTCATGTAATTGTACCAAATTAGGCCAAATGATGACAAAAGTATTCTATTGCTCATTGTCTTCTAACAGTGTACCACTTCAGTCTCTACCTTACTTTATGCTGCCCTCTCTACACCTCATTTTTCCTCGCTGTTTGATTCCTCACTTCCACCCTTCCTGCTGTACACTTAATATATCTCCTTGGTCTAGTGTACATGTTGCTCCGCACTCTCTTCTCCTCCATTTCTGCTCTGTCAGATGGGGGCACCAAAGCTCCCACCCATCTTTGTATGCGATTATCAGATGTGTTGTTGTGAGAGGCGAAATGAGCATGGTGGTGACCAGTGCTTCCATTTTTTTTAATTGGCTGTACTTATTACCTCAAATTAGCCATTTGGTACAGAGTAAGATTTATAAGCACAGGTGCACCACATATAGGAATTGTGCAAACTAGGTCACAAGTTTGATACAAGATACACCAAGAATCAATTCCAAAAACGGTTTTTATCAAAAGGGTCTTTTCTTTATTAGTTCATTTGTCAAACAGACACAGCCGACGCGTTTCGTCCCATACGGGACTTCTTCAGGGCAAAAATAAAATGAAAGGGCTCCTTAGGTGTAGCAGCAAATCGTTAGAGATGAGCACGTGCGAAGCCAATAGCTGTGTTATGTACAGTCTCAAGGTGTTTGTAGATGCACGTTATGTTCGCGAGGGAAACCCAATTTCTGTAAGTATAACGACGAACGGCAAATTTGAACTGGTATAATTTCCAAGCAGGGAAACAATGTCTGTATGAATCCAAAGATAAGAAGCCTCGATATATTTCCTAATGTACTGAGCCTAATAGTAATGGCTCCGATCGTCTATCCCCTTTTCAGGACCCGATAACAACCGGGGATCCGTGGCCGACTCGCGGACAAAGAGTGATGACGAATATGCGATCCCCCTCTTGCCTTCTCCAGTACGTATAGCACCAGAGTAGTTCTTTTACGCTCTCATAACTATTTCACCTCTGCTGAGAAGCTCTGGTGCTGTCCTGTGCAGGTAATCTCTACCCAACCACACCTACCCATTACGAGCACTGGTGGGGACTCTACTTTGAACAGATTGCTCTTCTCTGTCCAAACACAATGTCACCAGACCGTGAAGAATCGGGTCAATGAGAATCCCAGACTGTGGAGACAGAGTGCCAAGATTTTGAAGCCCTACAAAGGATGCACATATGATTTACAAATCCTGGTAACATAGCTTGATAAGGCATCCAATGTCGGATCGCAAGGCATGCAGATGTTTGTGTTAAGGTTGCTTTAAACCGAGTAAGTGGCTTTGCTTTTGATCTGAATCCATCTTTAAAGGGCATGTCTTCAAAGCAATCCTTCAACTCCCCTCATAATTACTCATGCATTTCAGCAATTTCTTGACAGGGCAGCTAATGGCAGTAGTGGCCCCAGAGATCCGCCCTTGATTGGAAGTGCCATGAAACACGATAGTTGGGAAAGCTAATTATCTGTTGAAAAAGAAGTGTTTCCTGTTGCTCATACTGTGCGACTTTCTTAACAAATACCGGATGAGACCCAAATATGGGACGAGAACTCAATTAGATCAGCAGCACCTGTGTCTCAATTATTATGTTTGAAAGACAGCCGGTCTCTCGAGTTTCCCTCTCACATTGTGCATGTAACAAAGGTGAATGCATTACAATATAAAACAACAGGGGTGTAGATATAAATATTATAGTAGGGGCAGTCACACCAGGGCCCTGTGGATCGAGGGTGATATTGCACCCCATTAACTGTTGTTGCTCACCACCAGCATTTTCTCACCTTGCATTGGTGGCACCTTACTAAGTCACAATAAAACAATAGTCCAAGCTAGACAGGTGGAGGCCCGATGCCAACCCTGGCGCCAGCCCCCGTGGTACAGGGGCCTTCTCTGCCCCGAGGTCCTTGCTCTCCCCAACCCTTTTTCTGCCAGTGAGGTGTCTGCCAAGAGCTCAGTTCTGACAACAGGGCATGCATAAAGTTGGAGGCAGAAATGTCTGGAGCTTCTTGCAATATTTGGCAGGTGTTCCAGTGCCTCTCCGCCACCCCCCTCCCACCCCTCCGTAGACTCTGGGTGCAGGTTTAGGACCTTGTAAACAACTGTGCTGTGCTCAAGAAAAAAATAAGTTCCCATGCCAATTAAAGAACATAAATAAACCATATCCACTTGTGTGAATAAGAGTGGCTGAGCGCATGGCATGACCTCACACTGGAAGTTGTAAAACTCTTGGGGATAACAGCGCAGATGCGTTTGCACGTGGGGGGTGCTGGAGGGGGGTTCTGGATGACGGCATGTCAAGGGGTCTGTGTTATCAGCGTGTCTTGCCGTGACAGACGGCCCCAGAGAGGATTTGCGATTTTGGCATTCCTAGGGATGAACCGCCGCTGATAAATCTGTCGTTTCGAGAGGT
This sequence comes from Lissotriton vulgaris, assembly GCF_964263255.1. Taxonomy (NCBI): domain Eukaryota; kingdom Metazoa; phylum Chordata; class Amphibia; order Caudata; family Salamandridae; genus Lissotriton; species Lissotriton vulgaris. Next base: position 1,056,786,544 of record NC_141697.1, read on the forward strand.
TACCTCAGCGAACAGTCTTCTAAGCTCTCTCTCACTCTCCTTCGGGAGCCGGGGCAACGGATTTACTCCTCGGAGTGTTAACCTCTGGTATGTGTAACTGTTGTGATGTGCGCAGCTAGAGTTCACAGGATGAGGTTTTTTACCCAATAGGTTCCCGTGCTCTAAAAGGAAGAGCACATATGCCATATGTATCAACAAACCCTTTTGCGATTCCTAAATAGCGATTTTTAAGGAATCGCTATTTAGGAATCGCAAAATGGTATGTATGAAAAAATTCGCTATTTTTTAGCGATTCCTTAATCTTCCCTATTTGCGAATTTGCGAATTCACAATTAAGGAATAATTCCCAATGCATTCCTATGGGCCAGGAGGCCCATAGGAATGATTGCGAAATAATTCTCAAATTGCGAATTCGCAATTTGCTAATCGCAATTTGAGAATCATTTCAAGGGTGCAGGGGTGTCTCAAAGACACCCTGCTGCACCCCTTAAATGTACATGTGTGTGCATATGGCGCACATCTATGCCCTATGGGTATGTGTGTGCATCACAGGCCACCTTCAAAAATGCCAAATTGTGCATTTTTTTAAGAATTTGCAAGTTACCATCAACTACAAGTTGGTGGTAATTTGCGAATTCTTAACCATAATTCGCAACACAAAAATGTTACATACATAGCATTTAACCCCCTTCGATGCTCATGACGAGCTCAGCTCGTCATGAGGCACGGTTGAGCTGTGCTGATGACGAGCTGAGCTCGTCATAAACAATGGAAAATCTGGGAAAGCAGCACTGGGGGAGAATACCTCTAGCAGCCAATTAAATGCTATGGCAAAATAAGGAATCGCAAAACTTTGCTATTCCTTATTTTGCAAATGTTTCATACATCCCAAAACATGCAAAAAGGCTGTTTACGATTCGCAAAGTCCGAAATTCTGCGAATTTCGGCCTTTGCGATTCATAAAAGGCTTGATACATATGGCCCATAGTAACAAATATTTTAATAAATGAATACAATTTTAAAACATGTTCAGTTATCCCACTTGAGAATGTGTACCAGAAAAACAGTCATCTAGCTTCTTTGTCGAAAAAACGCTGCCAAAGCCAATAGGAATGGCCTCAGAAAACTGGTGCAATGATTCGTTTGGTCGAGCCTGATAAACAGCGTTTGCGCGTCAGTTGCAAGGCATATATTGGGCTTGCCAAGTTCAAAGGTGATTGGAGGAGCCCGCCCATTGCTTTCCAAATTTTGATGCCTTTCCTGTTTCCCTCGTGTTCATCTCGAGCCCTGCACTCATGCTGTTCTCTGTTTCCCAAGTGCTTCTCCCCTTCCACGTATATAAGTGTGCATCTCTCCAATGCCTCCCAGTGCATGCCATATTTCGTTCCGCACCCACACCTGCCTTTTGTTCCCCCCAACACCTTCCTTCACCTGAGCCCTGTTGCTATCCCGAATCCCGTGTTCCTTCCATACCCCTCCCACACATTGCTTTTGCCTCCCTCTCCCTGTGCCTTCCTACATATCACGGATGCTTCAAAATAATGGGTGCAGGCAGGGTTAGATTGGGATTAAAAATCGGCCCTGGGCACGCATAAAAAAATCGGGGCACATTTGCAGAATGCCTTCCCTCAAATCACTGTTTCAGCGTAATTTTACATAAAGGAGGGGGGGTGGGGGGGGGGGGGGAAGCACGCATCAGTTTACACTAGTGAAACACAACGGAAAACAAGTGAGGCCACTTCTGCTCAGGCCCCCTGCCTCGCTCAGTATGCCTACATTAATGAGAGGCCCAGCGAGAGAAATGGGGGGACGCCTCTACCTGTTGCTGCTGTACGGGAGGTAATGAGTGCCCATCTCCCCCCAGAAAGGCCACTCAGACACCCACTGGGCCGCTGGCGGTATAGTCGAACAACAGAGACACCGCTCAAATCGGCCCCCAGGCTGCTCAAAGGCAGCCTTCAGGTGGAACATGGACCCCGGCCCCTCGGGCATTGCCTGAGTGCCCCTGTTACCAATCCGACGCTGGGTGCAGGTGTTCGTGGCCTTGAGCAGGGCTTTAAGTGGGATGAAAAAACTGGGGGGGGTCTCTCAAAGGGACGTGGCCAGTGTAATTAAGGGCGTGCCTTTAAAACACTTTGGCTAAAAGTCTGTGTTTAGCATAGTGTGCCGCCCGACTTGTATTTTCCTGTTTCTGTCATTGCATCCAGATATGTGATACAACAAGTAACAGCACACCTACAACAAGTCAGGACTATTGACCTTGTCAATGGTTATTAGTAGCATAAGATAAATAGGCTGCAACTATGGCTTGTTACATTTAATATTGAAAAAGCTTACAAATAAAGCCCAGGTGACCCTACCACAATGTTGCTGCTCTTGCGTTTCAGAAGAAAAGGGAAATCCAGAGAGAAAATGACTCTCTTTAAAGGATTTCCCTTCCCCCACAATTCTCACCTGCCATGACGTCATGCCATAACTTCTCCACTAGTGAGAAGTGAGCAGTGCACATCGATGTGCCTGCTGCCTTGAAACGGGTCTCTATCGGGCTACTTTATGCCCTGGCACTTTGTTCCGGATTGCAGTGACAGCAAACTGCTGTCACTGCACTTAAAGCCCTGGTCTTGAGCAGAGTTCTCCAGAGCCGGTCCTAGAGGGCCGGATCCATGCCAGATTTTTACTATATCACAATTTAGATCAATTTAGTTATTTTAATAATCTGGCATGGATCCGGCACTCTGGGACCTTGGAGAACCCTGGTCTTGAGTCCCTGCTTCCAGTTCAGAACATCCAGTATCCTGCCTCTCAGATGACTTTGGCATTAGGACAGACTACTTTCCTGTTTGCTGTAATAACGTAGACCCGAGTATGTCTGTTCCCCAGTCTTTTTGCACCACCATAATTAAAATTGTTCAAATCAATTTTCAATCTTTTTCTTATTTATCTATACCACTTCTATTAGAAATCGGTTTTATACATTTATCATTCATTTTTTTATACTACCTTTGAGCATTTCCTCAACAAGTTTTTTGCAGTTTTATAATACATTTGGCTCACAAGAATTCCACTAAAATATACAGTTCCTGTTTTAAATGTAAAAGAAATGTAAAATATCCGTAGACTTAAGCTATGGAACAATTATTCATCTTTCCATCGTTGCCAAATATTATAACAATGGATATTTCTATCTAATATTCTGTTTAAGTCAGCGTTCAAGCGTGTATGTCAGTTGTGTGCCTGTGCTGCGTGGGTAGTAGGAATATCACACTTTTTGCAAATTTTCTCTGCTTCGTGTGTATTTCTACAGGCAACATCTTACAAACTACAACCCTGAAATTTGCTTCCCATTTGGTCTCTTCACAGACTGTGTATTTCAATGTAACATTTACCATCCGTACTGTTAAAATTTGTTGATGGAGCACCCTACGCCTGCTGTAAAATGTTTGAAGTGTTATAGGCCTGAGACTCTTGTTATTGGTTCTTTAAAATAAATAATGTGTCACAAATTGTCCACACAAAAGATTTCCTGTATAAATCCGTATTTGTAAAGCGCGAACTACTCACCCTTACAGGTCTCAAGGTTAAGTGGCTTAATGCTGCGTTGTAAATAAGGCGAAGCCCCTATCGCCACAAGAACATCGTAAAAAGTGACGTTCCCGTGGCAATAGACACTTGTAAATATGCCCCCAAGATCCCTAAGTTTTATCTCATTGCCATTAACTAAGATGGGCAACAAGGCAATACCATTTGAACATTGCTTGCTGTGTTAGACAATTCTAAACGATCAATAGTCCAAGAAGAGCTGTGAAGAAGCCGAACGGTTCACTAAAACCTCCCCCTGAAAGGCAGAGCCAGATGAATCGTATAACTAGGCAAGTTATAAGGTAGACAGGAGATTTTGCTTGCTTGCCTCCCTTATCTCTACTTTTTGTCGATTTGAAATTGAACTCTGGCATGAACAATGTCATTAATGTCCACATCTGAGAGGGTGTTGTAGACCTTAAGAATGCTGAAATCAGGTGTACGTCGGCTCATTCCAAGGTCTGTGGGCATGAATAGAAAAGTGTACTCTGCTTATGTCTTTCCAGTTGCACACTCTTTTGTATACCAGCAACAAGTTCTGCTTCATTTTGTAGGTGGCTATTGTAATTCTGGAAGGCTTTCACAGAGGGATTAGAAGTAGTTTAGGGTGGTGTTGGTCATGGTGTTAAACCCAATGGCATGGTGCTAAAGGGCTGGTTGCAGAGACATCTTCTAAGTTCTAAGTATCAGTTGGAAGAAGGATGCCTTATTTAGTGCTACTATATGGAGTGGCAACCTGAGATTACTCAAGAGGTGCAATGTCAGGTTCCTTGACAATTGGTTGATAGTTATTTGATTGGTAAAGAAAGAGGGACGTGAGGTGGTAGTTAATTGAAGCATGTTATTTGTTTATTTTTTACGTTTTGTAAAGCTTCTCATGCTATTGAAGTTCTGATAGATTCTGTTAAAGAGAGTGCTGTTTGACTGGTAGAATTTAAAAGTATTTATAAGTAGGTGAACTATTTATTTATTTTTATTTTACAGAGTTTTATATGGCGCGAACTTGACCCGAAGTTGCAAGTTTTTCTTAAAGGCATTTATGAGCATGTGAAGTGGTACTCCTAAGCTAGTGCTTCACATGAAGAAGTACTCCTACAGCACTTGTTCATATACAAACCTCAGTTTTTGCTGTAAACATGCAAGTGATGGCCTTCCCAAATTCCGTGACCATTTGAAGGAGACGGATTTCTGGTCTCCTCCATCAAACAAAGGGATCTCAATCATCATAATATTCGACTACAGGAAATGTTCTTGCATCCAGTAGTAAATGTTGTTAAGACAGTTTGTGCTTAAGTTCTTACATTCCTGAGACTTATCTATCAGAATGTGCATTACAGTGTTTCTGGTATACTCATGAAACAGTACCCCATCATCATCTCTTAGGATCCTGGGCCAAGGGGCACATGTATAGGTTGAGTGATAACAGCAAGAGTGCTCAGCGTTGAGGTATTCCAATACTACTACATCACATGGTCATAACTGCCTTTGTGAAATATCAAATAAAATGTCAAACTCCCAATAAGTAAAAGTGCAAAGAAGGCAAAGCTTTTTCTATTTCTACTGTTTGTGTATGAATATTTCACAAAAATTGCCATTTTCGATGTATTGGTGTCAATCCACAAACGTAATTAAGAGTACTACGGGAGTACCACTTCACATACCAATAAATGCCTTTGTGAATTGGTCACATACATTTATTTGGCATAAACACATAATTTTTAATTCAAATCATCTCCATGGCCAGTAGTCCTTGCTGCACTCCACTGAACCAATTATGTGACACTGATGAGATTTTTGGAAAAGGCAAGGTAGGGCTATACAAATTAATATCCCAAAAAACACTACACTTGTAGAATCGGGCAACTATACCGTGCCTGAATCACTGAAGTGTTGCCATTTAAAGCTGGTAGTGAAAACACCTTATTGGCTTTAACTGGAAGAAAGTCTAGGGGATGAGGGTCTCTTTACAGTGCATAATAACGTTTGGAAGAAAATGCAAGGATACTCGAAAAGACATGCTCTGATTACTCCCCACTATGAAATTTGTGGTTTGGGAAGAGGTTAAAACATCAAGATAGATCTCTAGGGTTTCAAGGCCCAAATCTGTGGAATTGATTGAACATGACTATATGGTCAACATTCAACTATCTATGTTCCAGGAAACTATGTTCCAGGAAACTATGTTCCAGGAAACTCCTAAAGTAAGTTATGAGTTATTCAGACTGGAGTATAACTATTCAATTGCTTTGGTGTTAACTACTGAAGAATAATGGATAGGGGCTAGGAGATCATGCCCTGTGCTCGGTTGGAGTTATGCTACCCCCCCTCCCCCACCAGCACTGGTCTTGTACTTTGAACTGTGCAGAACTCTACATTAATCATGAGGAAATGTGCAGCCCTATGTAAAACTCCTACACAATAAAATTCTACTTGCTAGGTCTCCCCAAAGCACTTATTGATGAGGAATACAGAGAAATGATTGGGAGGAAATAAGGATCACACAAGATTCAGAATGGAAGGAGTCCATGATCAGTAAAATGCTCCCATTCTGCTGAGAAAATTGGGAAGAATGGAGTCTACTGGCAATTTTTTGGCACCTGCCAAATAGTAGGAATGGGTCTGTGCTGAGGCATATGTGAGGAGGGAGTCTGAGATTAAGGACAGAAGTACACTGAGAACAAGGCTTTGTAATGCCTTATGAACTATTTATAAGCACTTGAACTGAGTTCCCCCTTTAATTGCCAGCCAATGCAGGAACTCAGTGATGATCCATGCAGATGATCCAGGCCTTGATCAAGCTTCCGGAAATCATTTATTGGCAATGTAGTTTAGAGAGCATCACAATAGTCCCGTCTGAATGTAACTATTGCAAGCAGTAGGGCAAACTTTTGAGATAGTTGCAATATGGAGAGGGCACCATGAAGTTGATATAGGTGATGGACTGTGTTTTTTGTAAGGTGTTTACCTGAGTGTAAAGGTACATTTTCTGTTAAAAAGCACACCCATGTTGCATGCATTTTCCGCTGGTACTGGGGTGGTTGCACTGAGCACATGAACAGTAGCCCTGCTACAGCTCTTAAGGCAATGCTGCTTTTGCATCCAACACACAAATCTTTCAAGTAGTTTGTATTTGGGTTTACACCACCACCTCTTGCAACTTTAGTTAAACCTGTTTGTCCTCTTTGTACAATTGATGACCAGTTGTGTGGGCTTCCATTATTTCTGCTATGGCTGCCATATACATGTTAAAAAGAAGAGCCATTGTAGAATCCCAAAGCAGGTAAGAAAGCGGTTAATTGGAAAGCCATTCTCTTTGGAATTTCTACATATTAGTCTTCCTTTGACCATACTTTTTTCTAGTGAATCAAGACTTTGTATAATTTTGAAAAGTAGTTTTTGTTGCCTTACAGCCTGATATAGGAGAATAAGAATGACATTGTCCACTTGTAATAGTGAGTGGAGTAAGACTCTTGAGAAATGACACAGAAGACAGTAACTATGTAAGACAGTAACTGTGTCTAAGATGAAGGTCTCGATTTGGCCTAATGCTCTATGTCTCAGAGGAACAATCTGAACAAATCAAATTATGGATAGATAATGGTGTCTAATGTTTCAAAGAAGGTGTTGTCTAGAGTGTGTCAAACCTGAGTTACATGTTTTGGAAGCTGATCATTGTCAGGGAATTTTCACTAGTTTTGGTATAGATGTCATCCTAGATTGGTACCATTGTGGCTATGGTTGGGTTTAAAATCAAACTGATGGGCAGGGATGTGAGCTGGTTGAAATATTCTTGGAGCTTCGTGACCACCACTTGTTCCAGGAACTCACACATAATTAACTCTGGGTATTCATCTGCTCTGTGTTTAGAGCTAGTGAAAATTAACTAATATTTTAACATAGGCGGTCTAATGTCTCTTACCATGTTTCTAGTGTGAATGCTATGTTTATTGTGCCGATAAATGAAGGCTGCTAGAGTGTGTCCACAGTATTTAGTTCGGACCATCTTAATGGTATCACCTGTTTCCAAGGGGAGGCAGTGATATTGTTGTATGATATGGGGTGGTGTTAGGGATTGATGGTCTGGAACGCAATTTCATTTTCAGTCATTTTTAAAATTATTTTTATTGAGTTTTCAACAACAATATTAAGAATACAACACCCTAACCCCGCTCAACCTCCCTTTTTCATACCAGAAATCCGTGATGTAGCCCCCCTTTAAGTCTGCCTCATCCACCCCAATGCCCCTGGAAAAGGACTATACCACTGGTCTCTGCTCATATGCTCCCGGAACGTACCATTGGGCGGCCAACTCAGGGTAGTTTGTGATGCCTCTTCCACTCACCCCAGATTCTGTCATAATTCTGGGGGCATTCTGTCGACCTATACACTGCTTCTTCAGTTAAAGAGCAATAATCCACCCCCTGTAGCCACTTTGACATCGGGGGGCCTTCTGAGATCTTCAATGGCCCTCTTGGTCTCGCTTAGTTAAAACACATCCTATCCCAACCAACAATTTCTGTCCGCCGTTCCCATCCCGAGAATACACCCGTAATTGCCAATACACCCATAAATGCCGTTTTGGGATCCTGTTCCATCTGGAATCTGCATACCCTCTCTAGGGTGCAGAAAACTGAATTCCAGTACTCCTGAATCATGTATAAAGTTACCTCTGGCATGGCCACAGTGGAGACAACTGGGGCTGCTACTCCTCCTCTTCATCTTCCAAAACTGTTCTGACGTATAATAAATCCTATGAAAGTATTTAACCTGAAATATTCTTAGGCAGGCCGGTACTACCATTTTCACGAGCCACCATTTTTTCCTCAACCCATTTCCTCGTCGTCATCCAAGTCAGATTTCCACCTTTCTCACAATTGATTTAGTGGGTCTGGGATATTTATCACATCATTTTCAATCTTAGTAGACATGAGAACAAAAAATGTGTTGTGCTCCAAACAGATCTTCACAAAGTGGAAATGGAAGCTGAGACATATGTATGTTTTAAGATCTTTTGTTTGATGTGGTAACACTCTCTGGGCATTCTCAGTACATGATTTCTTTGATATTTTCATTACTCAACCATTTCTCTGTGGTGGACAAATATCTTTGTATGCTTCAATTGATCATTCATATTTGCCTGGTATTTGAATATTGTGTCTCACTGGAAAGCAAAGCTCAATCAGTTGGTGGTTGAAGTTAATGAGAATAATCTTATTCAGCAAAAATATGGCTTGCCTCAGGAGGCTTCTAGAGTTAGCTAACGGTGGGTGTTTAGTCTGGATGCTCATATGATAATGTTTATAGAGTACCTCTTTGAAATTTGGCAGATTCCCTCCAAATCCCTGTTCTTCCAGAGATTAAACATTCAGGCATGGATGCAGTTCTCCAGATAAGGTGGCTACATAGCCCCATTGGGAGTACTGTCTTCAATTATGGACATATCGTGCATAAGGAGAAATCACTTTTGTGGTTTTCCTGCCAACTACAGTTGCAATTTTGACCCAAATTCACCTCATAGTTTATGGCTGTGTTCAGTTTTCATTGCTACAGTAATTTGTTAGTAGCTACCCTCTGCTTCCTGATCCTTACCAAAGCCTACAGCATAGCACAATTTGGTCAACCTAATTGCTCATAGTTTATGGATTAAATATGTGTGTTCAGTTTTCATTGCTACAGTAATTTGTTAGTAGCCGCCCTCTGCTTCCTGATCCTTATCAAAGCCTACAGCATAGCACAATTTGTTGAACCTAATTGCTAATAGCAACTTCTGATTACACTGAATTAAATGTAGTTATTGGATACTTACATTGGTAATTGCAGTGTACTTATGGTTTTATAACTTTGACCTCGATTCCACTTGAGTGGTAGTTTACAGTAGGCAGAGATTGAAAGAAAGTCTTTGCATGTATTTAATGACAGTTTACGTAAATTGCTTCCAGACGAGGTAATATGGAAGGAAATAGTCCTACAATAAAGCTGAATGTGCTCACTAAACTACAGTAGAGCTCTAATTTAATCCAATGTAGAATTTATTATTTTTTTATCAGTTAAAAATCTGTAAATGTCATGCTATTCTCAAAGGTGGACGTTTCCTGAAACACTTTCCTATTTCAAAAAGAGGAAGAACTTATTGGCATCTATTTCGCTGCTTTAAATCTGTAGCTATGTTTGCACTTTTCACAAAGTCAATAGGTCTTAACTTTTTGGTCTTATCTTTTTAATAGAGAGAAGCCTTTGAGTGTTTTTTATGATCCTTTTACTCCCTTGATGCAAATTTTCTTCACACGAAAGTCACAAGGAAAGTGTCATTCGACCTGGTATCTTGCAGTGTATTCTGCATATCCTGTGCCCTTGTGCAAGAAGGTAAAATACATGTCTGAGCTAAATAAACATATTTTCTATAAACTGTGATAATTAAATGTATTTACCTAAGTCCCTTGCAACTCCTAGAGCTAATGTCATTTGTTAAATATGATTTCAGAATAATGAGGTGCTTTCTTGCCATAGTTTCATAACATAACCCTGGAAGCTATTGGGGTGTAGCTAAATTATCAATGTTTTAAAGGAACAGTGGTCCTAATATGATAGTTACACAACAACTCATAAGTAATAAATGCATTCCAAAAATAATGTTTTAATAAAGGAAATTAAACCATTTTCACGTGCATAAGTCACAGTACGCTGCAAAAAATGCTTAGTGCTCAGGCGCAGGTGATACAAATACACAATGAGCGTAACACAAGTTACACAATCTGTACGCAGCCTGTATATCTCAATATAATTATTACAGCAGATCTGCATAGTTTTTCAACTGCATTTTGATCCACAAACATAAAGGGATTATCATCAGACCTTGAGTCAAGTGTGAGGTGAGTGCACCCTGCACTACCTTGATTTATTTTACTGTAGCTGAAGTATTAGTCATATTACTCGCTATCTGCGGACCAACTTTAATAGTGTGAACATTTTTTGAACCCCACTGTCACTCATGCACAGGAAAATAGTTTCTTTAATTTCCTTTATTAAAATATTGGTTTTGGAATGCATTTTTTTTTGGTACACAGACAAAATATCGAGTTTTAAATTTCGATATACAATTATATCGAAGTTTAAATATCGATGGGACAAAATATCGAAGGTAAGTAATATCGACAGTCTTAATATCGATATTAGTATGATATCAGTAATATCGAAGTTTTAAATATCAATGTCAATAATATCGATATAAATAACTTTGATGTTACTAATATCAATTTTTAAATAAATTTAGTGTATATTATATTGTATTTATTATGTTTTATTATTTATTTTTAATGTAATTTAATTAAATATTGTCTTTTACTACTGTAGCGGGTTGTGGGTTTATAGGGGAATAGGGTGGGAAGTAATTTAATTATGTTAAATTAATTATTAATTAGTAGGAATTATTAATTAATTAATTGAGAATTCATTTTTAATTATTTTTTATTAATTGATTAATTGATAAATATGTTCTGTAGCGGGTTATGGGTTTATAGGGGAATAGGGTGGGAAGTAATTTAATAATAATTAATTAATATATGTTTGTACATATTTTAATTAATAATTAATTGGTAATTAATTTATATTAATTAGTTAATTAATTAATATATTTTGTACATATTTTTAATTATTAATTAGTTGGTAATTAATTAATATTAATTAGTTAATTACATTAATTAGAGTAATTTTTTATATATAATTTTTTGTTATTCTTAATTAATTAATTGGGGAAAATAATATTAATTATTAAATTGAATTAATTACAGCTAATGTGCTAATATATTTACTTTATTGTTATTGTTAATTAATAATTAATTGGTAATTAAATAATATTAATTAATTTTGGGTAAAGGAGTATTTTTAGGGTTCAGGGTCAGTTTTCAGTTTTTGGGTAAAGGGGTATTTTTAGGGTTCAGGGTCAGTTTTCAGTTCTTGGGTAAAGGGGTATTTTTAGGGTTCAGGGTCAGTTTTCAGTTCTTGGGTAAAGGGGTATTTTTAGGGTTCAGGGTCAGTTTTCAGTTTTTGGGTAAAGAGGTATTTTTAGGGTTCAGGGTCAGTTTTCAGTTTTTGGGTAAAGGGGTATTTTTAGGGTTCAGGGTCAGTTTTCAGTTTTTGGGTAAAGGGGTATTTTTAGGGTTCAGGGTCAGTTTTCAGTTTTTGAGTAAAGGGGTATTTTTAGGGTTCAGGGTCAGTTTTGGGTTTTTGGGGTACAGGGATATTTTTAGGGTTCAGGGTCAGTTTTGGGTTTTTGGGGTACAGGGATATTTTTAGGGTTCAGGGTCAGTTTTGGGTTTTTGGGGTACAGGCGTACAGGGTAAAAATAATTTTTTTTTACATTAAATCAATTAAATGAAATTAAAAAAAAGAAAATTACATTAAATTATTAAGTGTTTTATTTATTTTAAATGTATATGTATTAGTTTTAAATTTGTTTTAATATTTTTATTTAATATTTGTAAAATTATATTTATTTTAAAATTATTTTTACATTATTATTAATACATTTAAAAAACGATATTTTTAATTTCGATATTTTTGTACTACGATATTATTTTTTCGATATTTTTGTACTTACCTTTATGAAGATATGACTCCGATATTTTTGATGTCGATATTTTTGTGCCAATATTTTTGTATTTCGATATTCTGTCTGTCGATATTATGTCAGACATTCATTTTTTTTACCTAGGAGCTGTTGCTTAACTATCATATTAGGGCTCACTGTCCCATAGAAGATGCTGAAGCATGCTTACAAAAGGTGTAATTTCAGTTTCCTTCTGAAGGCTAAGTCATTTGGCCTTCACGCGTATGTGAAAAGGAAACATGGCTTCTTGAATGGCAAATATGCACCGACCTTCAAACATGAAGCATATTCTGAGAATTGTAATGGGATCACCTCAGCTGCGGCCGGTTTGTACACGTGCACCAATGGAGGTTTGAAGGCTTTCCTGACCAATGGATGTAGACGTTTCAAGACCTATAGAAGGCCGAGCTGGAGGACTACAGAATGGAAATCTATAATATCCCAAGGACAATACAGAGGTATGCTTGGGGGACCCTGGTAGCTTGTAGGAAATCCTCAGGTTCCAGTTCAGTGGTTTCCTTGCTGACCTTGTCCATGGCCTCAAAGTGGGTGGTCGCAGCTGAACAGCTTATTCGCTGTGGCCCAGTACTGCTCCTAAACATGCAGCAGATACATCGGAAAATGACGTGTACAGTAAGATCATAGGTTACAGGAAAATCAACTTTATTCTGTTATTCCAGCTTATATGAAACTGTTTCAAGTACTTGAAAGAGCTGAGGGGAGCCCGAGTAACAGTAAGAGCTGTGGATAGCCTGAAAGGTGGAATATGAGTTTGTCTGTGAGTCCCTCTTATCACCCCAAGCAAGTGAGAAAGTAATTGAGATTAGTGAATCATTAATGGTGTGCACAGGGAGGTATTCGCATAATTTAGGTATAAGTGAAGTGCTATGATGTACTTATATTCACTTAGTATCTCATCTGTGCTCAATTTTGCTTAGTTGCATAATTGGTTAAGAGTCTGGTGCAAGACCCCTGGAACTGCCCAACATTTGCAGCAAATCAATATACGATGGCTCAAGCTTCATAAAAATCATGCAATGCAGCCAAGGGAAGCAGCCATAGTGGAACTTGGGCTTTTGCACACTATATCTTGCATAAACAAGAATGAGTGATTGATGATGACATATTTAGAAACTTTACATACAAGACTAAATTAAGTTAATCCTCAGTTGGAGAAAGGCGTGTTCCGCAATATATTATTGGAACAGATTAAACAATAATTAAGGCAGAAGTTCAGATAGCATACAGGAACAATAAAGCAGAATAAATCACCAGTCCAGATAGCAAATATTGTTTACATTTGGCTTAAATATGCATCACTTCCAATTTAAGAATGCTGAGCATACCAATGCCAGAGACAATGATAAGTTAAAATAATTCATGTAGATATTCCCCACCAACCATGTCAATCTAATGCCACAAGCAGATGCTGTTGGGCGACTGGGCCCATTTACTTTTGTCTTACCTTGTATCGTAACACTACACCTCAGATTCAATTTACGTAGTCCTCCAATGGATCTTAAATCATGCTGAGAGGTGTCAGACATAGGGGGGATTCAATCCAGTTATCCAATGAGGACCAGGAATTAAACACTGACCTACAATTAGGTAATTAGATTCATAAATATAAACCACAACACTATGCTATACATGTACAGAATTATAAAAGCTAGGGCAAATCTCCTGAAGAAATTCAGTTGGGCTAAAATCATGCAAATCAATAACTCATTAAAGCAATGCAGAAAAGTAACATTGAAATCTGCTGTCCAGAGATCTCTCTATTTAGATTCCATCCCATATTAATGCTCAATTGGAATGCACACTGGAGAGACAGAAACATGATTTCAGGATGATTTCATTTATCAACAAATTTAAATGGAGTAAAAACATCAATATGAGGCATATAAATTTAGGAATACAGAATAATCAAATTTATCTCATGTGGCTAATCAATTACCAAAGCTACAGAAGAAAAGTTCAGGAAAGGATCTTAGTCATATCAGCTCAAAGGTTCTTTCTCAATGAGGGAAAGGAGTCTGGAAACGCTGCATACAACTTATGTGTAAGCCCAAGGAATGCCAGTAGAGTCTGCCAGGAAATGGATAGTGTCTCTCAGTCTGAAAAGATCTCCAACAAAATGTAAAATAAGACTACTCCCTTTCTCTCTTCCATAAAGTATAATTAATTCCTTAAGTTCCGGGGTGATACCTCCTGGGTCACTTAATCTGATCAGACCACTCAGTCCATTGGTCGGTTCGTATACGGTGATTCTCATGCAGCATAAAGAAGACACATTTTGTAGGAATATAGGCGGTGCAAAATAGTAACCTGTCAGGTCTCCGGTAGGAGTATAATTTAAACAAAGATCCTTAGCAAAAAGGCACATGAGCGAAGTCGAAAGGACAGTTTCTCAGGCAGATGTTCCCAAAGTAACAAAAATTGTCTCAAATAGTCCTCGTATTCGAGTGGGAACTCTCGGAATAAAACATAGTTTCAATTCACTTTGTGATTTCATCACACTATCCCATGGAAATGAAGTCGAGCAACAAGGAAAAAATGTGTGCAAGCAGGCAGGCCTGCATTGAATTTAAGCTAATATAAGCAACATATGAAGTATGCGCCTTTCACTAGGCCGGGTCACCCCCTTGCTCCTGCCGCTTCCTGCTCCTGCCTGTTCCTGCTGATGCCTGCCAAGCTCCTGCCGCCGCCGCCCTCCCTGACCCCCGAGCGGCCCAGCCACAGCTGAGCCGCCCGCCCGCCCGCCAGTTTTTCCCGCCGCTGCCCCCCTGCGGCCCCGCCCACCACCAGCCCATGAGCCGCCCCGCTCCCGCCACCCAGCTGACCCGCCCTCCCGTCCCCCTTCTTATGGCGCCCCCAGAGCGACCGTGCAGCGGATGCGTGCAGCGGGAGCACCGATTGAGTGCCAAAGGTGCGCCAAAGGTAAGCCCGTCTGCGCCCGTCCGCGCCTGGACCCCTGGCCCCCGCAGACACCAGCCCTCCCGCCGGACCTACAACTCCACCGAACTCCACGCTCTCAACACCGGCCGAATCCCGGGATGCTACTGAGCCACCCCGAGACGCACCCACGGACCCTTCAGCTGCCACTCCTGCAAGTTCACCTGCAACCGGACCTGCACTACACCAGCACACACCAAGCCGAACACCAGCAGGAACCACCTCAAGTGCATCCTGCTCAACACCCGCTCCGTCCACAGACACACCGTCGAGCTCTGGAACCTGCTCGATACCACAGCCCCTGACGTCCCCTTCCTCACGGAAACCTGGATGAACGCCTCCTCAGCGCCCGACATCGCCATCGCCATCCCGGACGGCTACAAGATCATCCGGAGGGACCGCGTCAACCAGACAGGAGGAGGCATCGCCATCATCCACAGGAACACCATCCGCATCACGACCAACACCGACGACACCCTCGCACCTGCCGAACACCTGCACTTCCAGATCCACATCAACCCCAAGACCACCCTCTGAGGCACCCTCATCTACAGACCCCCTGGACCACGCACACAATTCAGTGAAGACATCGCCGACTTCATCAGCCCGCACGCCTTCCCCTTCGCTGACTACATCCTCCTCGGGGAACTCAACTTCCACCTGGAGAACAACAACGACCGCAACACCACCACCCTACTGGACAACCTCGCAAACCTCGGACTCAAGCAGCTGGTGACCACCCCCACCCACTACGCCGGACACACACTCGACCCCGTGTTCTCATCCAGCAAGGACATCACCTTCAGCCACGCCACCGGACTCCACTGGACGGACCACAGCTGCGTCCACTTCAGCTTCAGAAGGACCACGATCCACCACCACCAGCAACAGGTTGCACGCAGAAGCTGGAACAAGATCACAGCCGACCAGCTCGCGACTTCCCTGAGCAAGAACCCTCCCACCGGCGCAACGAACCCCAGCCAGGCGGCCACCAACCTCACAAAGTGGATCAGCAACTGCGCAGATGACCTCGCCCCTCTGAGGACCCCGCCTAGAAGACCCGGCAGCAAGAAAGCCCCATGGTTCACCGACGAACTCAAGAGCTCCAAGAGGAACTGCCGAGCCCTCGAGAAAGCCTGGCGCAGAGACCCAACACCGGACAACATGACTGCCCTCAAGCTCGCCACCCGAAAACACCACCAACTGATTCATGCCACCAAGAAAACTGCATTCAAGGAACGACTGGACAACAACGCACACAACAGCAAGGAACTCTTCAACATCGTTAAAGAGCTCTCCAACCCCAACGCCGGAAACAACAACATCACCCCTTCACAAGACCTCTGCAACTCCCTCGCCTCCTACTTCCACAACAAGATCGCGGACATACACAACAGCTTCAGCACTCAACCGACGCACGCCACGACCGAACCACCGCCCCCCACCACCACCCTCCGTGCCTGGACCCCGATCAGCACCGAAGACACCGTCCGCACGATGAACTCCATCCACTCCGGATCTCCGACCGACCCATGCCCTCACCACGTCTTCAACAAGGCCGACGCTGTCATCGCACCCCACCGTCAACAAACAGCTGGCCGCCTTCCTCGAGACGAACGGATCCCTCGACCGCTCGCAGTCTGGCTTCCGGGCCAACCACAGCACCGAGACCGCCCTGATAGCAGCCACCGATGACCTCGGAGCCGTGCTCGACAACGGAGAAACAGCGGCCCTCATCCTCCTAGACCTCTCCGCGGCTTTCAACACTGTCTGCCACCGTACCCTAGTGCAGCGCCTCAGCAACGTCGGAATCCAGGAGAAGGCACTGGAGTGGCTCATCTCCTTCCTCGCCGGAAGGACAAAGAGAGTCCGCCTCCCCCGTTCAGATCAGAAGCCACCGAAGTCATCTGCGGCGTTCCTCAAGGCTCCTCCCTCAGCCCAACCCTCTTCAACGTCTGCATGAGCCCCCTCGCTGCCATCGCACGCCAACACAACCTCAACATCATCTCCTACGCCGACGACACCCAGCTGATCCTCTCCCTCACCAACGACCCCACCACCGCCAGAGCCAACCTACACAAAGGGATGACAGACGTAGCCAAGTGGATGATGAACAGCTGCCTGAAACTGAACTCGGACAAGACGGAAGTCCTCATCCTGGGATCTTCACCCTCCGCCTGGGATGACTCCTGGTGGCCCCCCGCCCTCGGCAGCGCACCCAAACCAACAGACCACGCACGCAACCTGGGCTTCATCCTGGACTCCTCCCTCTCCATGACCAGACAAATCAACGCCGTCTCCTCGTCGTGCTTCAACATCCTGCGCATGCTACATAAGATCTTCCGGTGGATCCCGACCGAGACCAGGAAGACGGTCACCCAGGCCCTCGTCACCAGCCGTCTGGACTACGGCAACTCCCTCTATGCCGGTACCACAGCCAAACTCCAGAAGAGACTCCAGCGGATCCAGAACGCCTCAGCACGACTCATCCTGGACATCCCCCGTCGCAGCCACATCTCCGGACACCTGAGAGACCTGCACTGGCTCCCGGTCAACAAGAGAATCACCTTCCGTCTCCTCACCCACGCACACAAAGCCCTACACAACCTAGGCCCAGGATACCTCAACAGCCGCCTCAACTTCTACGCTCCCACACGCCAGCTTCGATCGACCGGCCACGCCCTCGCCGCCGTCCCCCGCTTCCGAAGAGCCACCAGAGGGGGAAGGTCCTTCTCCTACCTGGCCGCCAAGACTTGGAACTCCCTCCCGACCCACCTCTGCCTGACCCAGGACCACCTCGCCTTCAGGGAGCAGCTCAAGACCTGGCTGTTCGAGCAATAGAGGACCCCCCCCTCCCCTAGCACCTTGAGACCCTCCGGGTGAGTAGTGCGCTATATAAATGCTTTGATTGATTGATTGATATTAAAATATATATCCATTTTCATTGGAAAATATGACATTTAGGTATTGTTGTCAACCTAATTTTTCTTAGTAAACAGGCAAATTTCATTATAAATTGCATGTGTTACTATAATACTATAATGCATTTCCAAAGTACCAACGTGTAAATTAATTAAACATTTCTGATAGCTAATGTTGTTTGTAGAAGAATATTCTCTGAAAGTTTCAGAGCATTTGAAATAGTATAAACGTGCAGCAGAATTTTCTCTTTTCTCACTTGGTGCACATTTTGACATGAGCAAAGATAGAGTTGAAACAAAACTCTTCAATAAACAGTCATAGTGTCATCTAAATTACATTTTGATTAATTAATTC
This sequence comes from Lissotriton vulgaris, assembly GCF_964263255.1. Lineage (NCBI taxonomy): Eukaryota > Metazoa > Chordata > Amphibia > Caudata > Salamandridae > Lissotriton > Lissotriton vulgaris. The sequence continues at coordinate 1,056,804,959 of NC_141697.1, forward strand.
TTCACTTACATTATTAAGTAAAGAAGATGATTAATGACATTTCTATTATACGTGAGTCATCACATTCACATTTCTATTTCACATTGAAAGAATACGGATGTATGTCGTTACAATGCATACTTTTACAACGCATACCTTTACAACGCATTTTTTACACCGCAACATCCATTACAACACATTCCATTACAACGAATGCCATTACAACAAATTCTTTGAAACTACCTTTACAACGCATTCCACTACAACACATACTACATTTACAACGCATACAATTACAACGCATACCATTACATTGCATGTATGGTAAGTATTGGATAGTGTAGGGGTAAAAATTACTATTCTAACTCCAGGGGGGTGCAACAGTAGGGTAAGTGTTGGATAGTGTAGGGGTAAAAATTACTATTCTAACTCCAGGGGGTGCAACAGTAGGGTAAGTATTGGATTGTGTAGGGGTAAAAATTACTATTCTAATTCCAGGGGTGCAACAGTAGGGTAAGTGTTGGATAGTGTAGGTATGCGTTGTAATGGTATGCGTTGTAATGACTGCTTTGTGATGACATGCGTTGTAGTGGTATGCGTTGTAATGGATGTTGCGTTGTAAAAGTTGAGCTGTAAGTGTTGTTTCCCAAAGAATACACCAGTGTAATTTAGTAAAGCTTGAACCTATGTTATTCAAACACGCATTTTTGCCTAGTGTACACTCTTCTGCGTGCTTGTCGATGCAGTACTTAGGTCTCTTTCTCAAGATTCTTCAACGTATAGTGAGCACAAATTGTGCACATTGTCATTGCGTTGTAATGGCATGCGTTGTAATGGATGTTGCGTTGTAAAAGTTTTGTTATAAAGATAGTGCGTTGTAAAAGTTGCATTGTAAGTGTTTTTTCCCAAAGAATACACCAGTGTAATTTAGTAAAGCTTGAACCTATGTTATTCAAACGCGCATTTTTGCCTAGTTTACACTCTTCTGTGTGCTTGTCGATGCAGTACTTAGGTCTCTTTCTCAAGATTCTTCAACGTATAGTGAACACAAATTGTGCACATTGTCATTTTCCTCTCAAAGGTGTCAAACCCGTTTTCATGAGTCAACTAAGGGATTCAGCAGTTTATCAGCATCATCACAGACCTTGGTCAAGAACAAAATTAAGACTGACATTAAGATGTAAACACAGAATCAAAAATGTTTACGGGAAGGTGCTAATGATACTAAAAGATTTGGGAGAAAACTATTAGGTATTGATGGTGTGAGCAGTGCGGAAGGAGAACGTGTGAAGACTTAAACATGTGATGCTGATTGATTTTTCTCCAATACTACAAACTGCCGAGACCAGGACTTTAGCAAGTGACAATGGCCCTATTACCATTAAAGGGGCCAGGAATCAATTTGGTAATCAGTTTAGGAAAAAGCTTGCTTTAAGGAAACAAATTGCGTTATCGCTCAAATTGAGTATGCACTAGCTTTCTTAAAGAAAGTCAGGCAACAGATTTAATCCAGAAGCCCTCATCTGGGAAGTGATGAAAAAGATTTAGGTTTAACCTACAGTTCTGTTAGAGGAGTAGTTGACCTAAGCCTTTAAATCATGAGCACCATCCCGAAGAAAATATGCTGTGCAGAAGTGTGCCAATTGTGCTGATGCAAATCCTATATTCTAAGGTTGCACTGGGTGTTAGTTCTTGTACTATAAACTCATTCTTGACAAGCAGAAGTAGAACTTGTCTCAACCTAGCTGAGTGTAGGAAACCGAACAATCCAGGACTTTGCCTAGGACACAGATTTATTTTTAATTCTATTGGATTACTTATGAATGTGGATTAAACATTTTTTCATTCCCAAATTAGGCATTAGGAAATACCACAAAGAGAGTGGCTGGAAGGTCAACTGTTGACTTACCACCTGTCTATCTAGTTCAGTCTCACTAGGCTTTTCAGTGTGGTGCATAAACGTATGGTGCATTAATTGGATATGTGAATATGTGGATAGTCCCTCAGGTTCTAACCCACATATTGTCCATTACCATCTGGCTCAAACTATTTTTTCTGTGTTTATCTAACCCCTAATACTGATGCCTCTCCTTGTTTTGAGAGAGACATTGTGGTGCTCTTGGAATTCTTGTTTAGGTTCAGAGTTATACAGTAGCAGCTCCTCCGCTAAGTTGGAGGAACGTCGTCCCATTGCCAGGAGCAGCAAAGAAAGGAAAAAATAAAAAAATAATAACGGAATGTTATTATAATTTTATTTCTCCTGCTGCGGCAGAGTGTGAGGGGGTGGGCGGACTGCAGGGGGATAGTGGTAGAACACTCCTGTGCGCGCTTACTGTTTTGTCGACCCTCTTGGGCCGCCCAAAACAGTCAGGCACACTGTCAGGTGGGCATGTATGTTGCATTACAGCCTGCATGGAGAACATGCCCACCCCTCCAACCCCTGGCTGAGCACTGTGTCACAGCGCTCAGACCAACCACAACACTGCATTGCAGCGTTGTGATTGGCTTAGAGGTGGGAGCCAGGCTGCCTGTTTCCTCTTCCGACCTGGAGTCGGACACAGGCGAACAGGAGAAAAGACGCGTTACACAGCGGCAGCAAGGTATTATTAGGGCTCGCCTGCTGATGCGCTTGCGCATAGCTGGCGAGCTATATTGTGGCTTAAACAGAGCTTAACCATCTCGGCGATTTGTTGCAGTGCCCGAGAGCGCGTGTACATCAAAGCCACTAGCCTCCTCAGGCATCTCAAGCTTCCCCCAACCGGCATTTCTCCTCCCCTAATTATTCACTGCACTGCCGGCCGGACGGCACATCAAAGGCTGCTGCTCCCGGCCCCTATTCTTCCCTTCTTGCCTCTCCCCGCCCCCCCTTCCCACCACAGCAATGCAGAGGGCTTGTTTATATTGCAGTCTAACAATCTCGCACGCTGCTCTTGAAAAAATAACTGTTGTTGGTCATGATATAATTAAACGCTCTAATTATTTTATCAGGGCCACACAGAATTTTATAAAGTTTTTTGCTGGCATTTTCGTTTCATGCTGATTGCTATTTTACACCTTTCACATGCTGGCGATTTGCTTCAAAGGAATACATTCATCCTGAATCCTGTTACTAGAGCTTTCTCCTCTTCTGCTATATATGGGTTTTAGTTGAATTTCATTGATCTCTTTTACTAATGATTTATAAAAAGTGCCACCCACCACACAGCTCCACCTACAAAGCTCCACTGATGCACCAACCACACAGCTCCACAGATGCACCCACCACACAGCTCCACCGATGCACCCACCACACAGCTCCACCGAGGCACCCACCACACAGCTCCACAGATGCACCCACCACACAGCTCCACAGATGCACCCACCACCCAGCTCCACCGATGCATCCACAACACAGCTCCACTGATGCACCCACCACCCAGCTCCACTGATGCACCCACCACACAGCTCCACAGACACAGCTCCACCGATGCACCCACCACACAGCTCCACTGATGCAACCACCACACAGCTCCACCGACATAGCTCCACCGATGCACCCACCACACAGCTCCACTGATGCAACCACCATACAGCTCCAACACAGCTCCACTGATGCACCCACCACAGAGCTCCACAGATGACCCCACCACACAGCTCCACTGATGCACCCAAGACACAGCTCCACCAAGGCACCCACCACACAGCTCCACTGAGGCACCCGCCACACAGCTCAACAGATGCACCCACCACACAGCTCCACCGATGCACCCACTACACAGCTCCACCTATGCACCCACCACACAGCTCCATCGAGGCACCCACCACACAGCTCAACAGATGCACCGACCACACAGCTCCACAGAGGCACCGACCACACAGCTCCACAGATGCACCCACCACACAGCTCCACCGATGCACCCACCACACAGCTCCAGTGATGCACCCACCACACAGCTCCACCGAGGCACCCACCACACAGCTCCACCGATGCACCCACCACACAGCTTCACCGATGCACCCACCACAAAGCTCCAGCGATGCAGCCACCACACAGCTCCACCGACACAGCTCCGCCAATGCACCCATCACACAGCTCCACAGATGCACCCACCACACAGCTCCACCGAGGCACCCACCATACAGCTCCACCGATGCACCCACCACACAGCTCCACCGATGAACCCACCACACATCTCCACCGATGCACCCACCACACAGCTCCACAGATGCACCCACCACACAACTCCACAGATGCCCCCACCACACAGCTCCACCGATGCACCCACCACACAGCTCCACCGAGGCACCCACCACACAGCTCCACCGAGGCACCCACCACCCAGCTCCACCAATGCACCCACAGCACAGCTCTACTGATGCAACCACCACACAGCTCCACTGACACAGCTCCACCGATGCACCCACCACACAGCTCCACTGATGCAACCACCACACAGCTCCACCGATGCACCCACCACAGAGCTCCACAGATGACCCCACCACACAGCTCCACAGATGCACCCACCACACAGCTACACTGAGGCACCCACCACACAGCTCCACTGAGGCACCTACCACACAGCTCCACCGATGCACCCACCACACAGCTCCACCTATATACCCACCACAGAGCTCCACTGAGGCACCCACCACACAGCTCAACAGATGGACCCACCACACAGCTCCACAGAAGCACCCACCACACAGCTCCACAGATGCACCCACCACACAGCTCCACCGAAGCACTCACCACACAGCTCCACCGATGCACCCACCACACAGCTCCACCGATGCACCCACCACACAGCTCCACCAATGCACCCACCACACAGCTCCACCGAGGCACCCACCACACAGCTCCACCGATGCACCCACCACACAGCTCCACCGATGCACCCACCACACAGCTCCAGTGACGCAGCCACCACACAGCTCCACCGACACAGCTCCACCGATGCACCCACCACACAGCTCCAGCGATGCACCCACCACACAGCTCCACCGATGCACCCACCACACAGTTCCACCGATGCACCCACCACACAGCTCCACCGATGCACCCACCACACAGCTCCTCCGAGGCACCCACCACACAGCTCAACAGATGCACCCACCACACAGCTCCACAGATGCACCCACCACACAGCTCCACAGATGCACCCACCACACAGCTCCACCGATGCACCCACCACCCAGCTCCACCGATGCACCCACCACACAGCTCCACAGATGCACCCACCACACAGCTCCACAGATGCACCCACCACCCAGCTCTACCGATGTACCCACCACACAGCTCCACTGATGCACCCACCACCCAGCTCCACCGATGCACCCACCACACAGCTCCACCGACACAGCTCCACCGATGCACCCACCACACAGCTCCACTGATGCAACCACCACACAGCTCTACCGACACAGCTCCACCGATGCACCCACCACACAGCTCCACTGATGCAACCACCACACAGCTCCACCGACACAGCTCCACCGATGCACCCACCACAGAGCTCCACAGATGACCTCGCCACACAGCTCCACTGATGCACCCAAGACACAGCTCCACCGAGGCACCCCCCACACATCTCCACCGATGCACCTACCAGACAGCTCCACCGATGCACCCACCACACAGCTCCACCTATGCACCCACCACGCAGCTCCACCGAGGCAACCACCACACAGCTCAACAGATGCACCCACCACACATCTCCACAGAGGCACCCACCACACAGCTCCACAGATGCACCCACCACACAGCTCCACCGAAGCACCCACCACACAGCTCCACTGATGCACCCACCACACAGCTCCACCGATGCACCCACCACACAGCTCCACCGAGGCACCCACCACACATCTCCACCCATGCACTCACCACACAGCTTCACCGAGGCACCCACCACACAGCTCCACCGTTGCACCCACCACACAGCTCCACCGAGGCACCCACCACACAGCTCCACTGATGCACCCACCACACAGCTCCACCGATGCACTCACCACACAGCTCCACCGAGGCACCCACTATACAGCTCCACCAAGGCACCCACCACACAGCTCCACCGATGCACCCACCACACAGATCCACCGAGGCACCTACCACACAGCTCCACAGATACACTCACCACACAGCTCCACAGATGCATCCACCACACAGCTCCACAGATGCACCCACCACACAGCTCCACAGAAGCACCCACCGCAGAGCTCCACCGATGCACCCGCCACACAGCTCTGCTGATGCACCCACCACACAGCTCTGCTGAGGCACCCACCACACAGTTCCGCCGAGGCACCCACCACACAGCTCCACAGATGCACCCACCACACAGCTCCACAGATGCACCCACCACACAGCTCCACAGATGCACCCACCACACAGCTCCACCAATGCACCCACCACCCAGCTCCACCGATGCACCCACCACACAGCTCCACTGCTGCACCCACCACCCAGCTCCACCGATGCATCCACCACACAGCTCCACCTACACAGCTCCACCGATGCACCCACCACCCAGTTCCACCCATGCACCCACCACACAGCTCCACCGACACAGCTCCACCAATGCACCCACTAAGCTCCACCGATGCACCCACCACACAGCTCCACCGATGCACCCCCACACAGCTCCACTGATGCACCCACCACACAGCTCCACCGATGCACCCACCACACAGCTCCACCGAGGCACCCACCACACATCTCCACCGATGCACTCACCACACAGCTTCACCGAGGCACCTACCACACAACTCCACCGAGGCACCCACCACACAGCTCCACCGTTGCACCCACCACACAGCTCCACCGAGGCACCCACCACACAGCTCCACCAAGGCACCCACCACACAGCTCCACCGATGCACCCCCCACACAGATCCACCGAGGCACCTACCACACAGCTCCACAGATACAGTCACCACACAGCTCCACAGATGCATCCACCACACAGCTCCACAGATGCACCCACCACACAGCTCCACAGAAGCACCCACCGCAGAGCTCCACTGATGCACCCGCCACACAGCTCTGCTGATGCACCCACCACACAGCTCTGCCGAGAAACCCACCACACATTTCCGCCGAGGCACCCACCACACAGCTCCACAGATGCACCCACCACACAGCTCCACAGATGCACCCACCACACAGCTCCACAGATGCACCCACCACACAGCTCCACCGATGCACCCACCACCCAGCTCCACCGATGCTCCCACCACACAGCTCCACTGATGCACCCACCACCCAGCTCCACCGATACACCCACCACACAGCTCCACCTACACAGCTCCACCGATGCACCCACCACCCAGCTCCACCCATGCACCCACCACACAGCTCCACCGACACAGCTCCACCAATGCACCCACTAAGCTCCACCGAAGCACCCAACACACAGCTCCACCGATGCACCCACCACACAGCTCCACTGATGCACCCACCACCCAGCTCCACCGATGCACCCACCACACAGCTCCACCTACACAGCTCCACCGATGACCCACCACCCAGCTCCGCCGACGCAGCCACCACACAGCTCCACCGTCACAGCTCCACCAATGCACCCACCACACAGCTCCACCGAGGCACCCACCACACAGCTCCCCCGATGCACCCACCACACAGCTCCACTGATGCACCAACTAAGCTCCTCCGATGCACCCACCACACAGCTCCACCAATGCACCCACTAAGCTCCACCGATGCACCCACCACACAGCTCCACCGATGCACCTACTACACAGCTCCACTGATGCACCCAGCTCCACCGATGCACCCACCACACAGCTTCACCTACACAGCTCCACCGATGCACCCACCACCCAGCTCCAACGATGCACCCACCACACAGCTCCACCGACACAGCTCCACCGATGCACCCACCACACAGCTCCGCCGAGGCACCCACCACACAGCTCCACTGATGCACCCACCACACAGCTCCACTGATGCACCAACTAAGCTCCACCGATGCACCCACCACACAGCTCCACCAATGCACCCACTAAGCTACACCGATGCACCCACCACACAGCTCCACCGATGCACCCACCACACAGCTCCACTGATGCACCCACCACCCAGCTCCACTGATGCACCTACCACACAGCTCCACCTACACAGCTCCACCGATGTACCCATCACCTAGCTCCACCGATGCACCCACCACACAGCTCCACTAACACAGCTCCACCAATGCACCCACCACACAGCTCCACTGATGCAACCACCACAGAGCTCCACCGATGCACCCACCACACAGCTCCACCGATGCACCCACCACACAGCTCCACCGATGCACCCACCACACAGCTCCACTGATGCACCCACCACCCAGCTCCACCGATGCACCCACCACACAGCTCCACCTACACAGCTTCACCGATGCACCCACCACCCAGCTCCACTGAAGCACCCACCACGCAGCTCCGCCGATGCACCCACCACACAGCTCCGCCGATGCACCCACCACACGGCTCTGCCGAGGCACCCACCACACAGCTCCACCGATGCACCCACCACACAGCTCCACCGATGCTCCAACTAAGCTCCACCTATGCACCCACCAAACAGCTCCACCAATGCACCCACTAAGCTCCACTGATGCACATACCACTCTGCGCAACCACAGCATCACTCAGCGCAACCACAGCATCACTCAGCACTACCACAGCATCACTCAGCGCAACCACAGTATCACTGGTTCAAATATGTTCTTTCAATGTTTCAAGCTGTTTTCAAGCTTTCACGCTTTATTACAAATCACAAAAAGATGTTAATATTTCACTTCTGTTCTTGGATTTTCGTCCCAATAAAAAACAGTGAACATAATCTTCACAAAAGTTATTTACAAAAGTTTAAGCTATTGCCATTACAAATTAAATAAATTATTTAAGTATTAATTATTTTAAAAAATTAAAAGCCATTGTTATTTGTAATATCAATACATCTAAGTCACGTAAATACAAAACATGTTGCATTACAAATGCTATAAGTGTCACATTTGCGAAAGTTATAACTATTGGCATTGTAAATGACAAAGCTAATTTTTTTTTTTAAGCAGCCTGCGTCTCTTGCCCCCCCTCCTCCCCCCGCCCCCCCTGCACGACCCTTCCCCCACCCACGAGTCGTGCCGGCGGCCCCTGATGTTATACCTCTTTCAGAACTATCTATGGAGTTTGTTGTGGAAGATGTCCACACCATTACAATATCAATCGCCAGATGGTAGTGGTCGAACCTGTTCATGTAGGCTCCATTTCTATTGCTCCTTTTCTAGTTTTTCAAGGTTGTTTCATAGATGTTTCTAATTGTGGTAACCCTCTTTTACAAGGTTTAAAGTAGACGTAGTCACTCAGAAAGAACATTTTTGTAGACAGGCACATGATGCTTTTTAAGAGCAGAATACAATGGAGTTTGATTATCTTGAACTACACTAATATAAGAGGACGTGTTTTTCTCCTTTCTATGTTCCTATCTGGAGGTATTCAGCCCTTGTAATTCTGCAGCGAGAGGGTGCATGAGGGTTATGGTTGATGGTGGCTTATCTTCCAGACTGATTTCATATTTGCTCCCAGGGTGCAATATCTTTGCATGGAGCTTTCCAAGTTACAGATCTTTTAAGGACATCATTGTTGTTCTCGCTGGGAATGTCTGGTTACAATTTAAGGTCCCATATTTATTTTGCATTCTTTAGAAATACGCATATGAAGTGCGAATATCCCAAGTCATCTCCGTTGCTGTGTAGCTGTTCTGTATGCTACAAATCTCTTTAGCCAGCTGAAGGCAATCTGAGGGGCTTATTTACAAGCCCTTTGCGCCACTTTTGCGTCAAGTTTCCCATGTTAAAAGTGATGCAAAAGTGGCACAAGGGGTTTGTAAATCTGCCCCTGAGTGTTTAATGCAAAGCTACGTAAGGGCACATGTTGTTAATCGTAAGGAAATGATTACTCTGAATGTTTTATGCATCACTAATGAGGCATCTTTTCTTGATATATTCCATTACTCTGCACAATAAAAGCGCAGCATTGCTTTTATACTAACTTCACTGAAAACTGAAAATCTACTTCATTTCTGAATAATAAAGTGCTATTATGTGAAATTCAAATTCAGACTTCAGTCTTGTTAAATGTTCAGTAAGTACAGAAAAATATTCCTGTGCATTCATAAAATCATTAACTTCAATTTCCCTGTCACCAGCTCTTTTCTATATGTAACACAGTCAATTACAGGGACCAGTCAATGGGCGCGCCGGCTGCAGGGGGCCGAAAAGGCAAAGATTTTCAATATAAAAGTAACCACGTATTCATACTTGTGCAGTAAATATAACTTTATGCTACAGTTCTGTGTTTAGATTGTTGCATGGTAGAAGGCTGAGTGAATTTCTTTAGGCATTATTTCTCAAGCTCCATAGAGTCTCTACTGAACACCATTATGATTATGTTATGTTAATTGGGTACTTATAAAGTGCACCTACTCTATAGAGTGTCTTGGCGCTGAAAGACCACCTGGCGGGGCTGACAATGTGCTGACAAGAGTTTGGTATGCGTGTTATTTCTAGAATAACCAAGTTTTCAGTGACTTTCTAAAAGTGAGAAGGTCTGACGTCTGAGTCTGTCTGAGTGCATTCCCACCAGATAAATGCGGTCCCTCTGGGTCAAATTTACAATTTGAAATAATATTAATGATGAAATTATGACAAATGGTAAAGATGATTAATACTTAACGAATCCCAGGAATACTTTGCTGGAGACCCACGGAAGTTCTTTGCTCACCGTCAGTGCTTTGTTGACGCTTCTCCCCGCTGCTGGCGCCGCAGGATATCGGGCGTAGCAGCCGAGAGGGAGAGGCACTGAACCACAATCCCCAGGTGCCCTCACAGAATCCACGCCTCGAAACGCGCCCGGAGGCGCTTTAAAAGTGCGTGGCAATACCGACAGAGTGGGCTGCTTAACGAATCCCAGGAATACTTTGCTGGAGACCCACGGAAGTTCTTTGCTCACCGTCAGTGCCTTGTTGACGCTTCTCCCCGCTGCTGGCGCCGCAGGATATCGGGCGTAGCAGCCGAGAGGGAGAGGCACTGAACAACAATCCCAGGTGCCCTCACAGAATCCACGCCTCGAAACGCGCCCGGAGGCGCTTTAAAAGTACGCGGCAACACCCGCATCGCGGGACGCGCGCGGGACTAGCCGGGCTGAGCCCGGGCAGAGGGCGGGCCGTCTGTGGCCGTCTGGGGCAGGCCGTGGCTGGGCTGGGCCACCCCCCTTACTATTGGCATAAGGATTTGGATGATCCAACGACTTTCCAGGTACTGCTGCTCCCCTGCAGGTATCAAAGATAGCTATTGATTGATAACGTAGAAAAATGGGTAAGAACACACCTATGGCTACTCGTTCAAGTACTAGGGATAAAAAATGCCTTAACACACCTTTGCCAACTTTGACTGCCATAGACCGTATGTTACAGAAAACTATCCGAGTCGTTGTAAACGCTATTGAAAGCACGGAGAGACGGCTCTCGTTGCCCCCTAATATGTGTCTACCATCATTGGTCACTAATGAAATGGATATGCTTGCGAACATTTCAGATTGTTTACTCGCAGACTCTTATGCTGAGTTTCCAAGACCAGTGGGAAAACCTGCCTCTCCGTTATCACAGACTATGCCTCTTGTACCACCACCTTTGGGATACAGACTGTCAACAACACCCATACTTCAGACATCAGGACTGTCAGAGGTGACATCTAATCCTACTACTGATGTCATTAATCTTGAGGGCTCCGATGCCTCATCGATCACTAATTGTGAAATTTCTGTTAGCAGGGATAATGAGACTCTCCCCCAAAAAAACAATGGGGGAAAATGTAAACAGGGAAAAAGTGCTTTTCGTAATGAAAAATGTACTAATATAAAGATGGGAAAAAGGAATGGCAGACGTAAAAAACACACGTCAGCCCTAACTGTACAAAAACAACAGGGGGAGGCAGCAGTGGACAATTCAAATGCGCCCGAAATTAATAACCCTGGAGAAAGTGATGTAACCAGTGCTGATATGTTACCACCAAATCCTGTAGGTTTTATGCTCTATATGGAGCAGTTGTTGAGATCCTTAACTTTACCACTGTTGGAGCGAATAAAAAACCTCACTAATAAAATAGGGGATTTAGAAAAGCTGGCCCTAGGTAATTCGGAAATACTGGAAAAACTTCTGATTAACGGTTTAGCCGGGGAGACCACAGGTGTGGATAAAACCCTTAATGTAGCAGTTATAGCTAAGGGCCTACCAAAATCTCGAAATAACACACACACTCAGGAAAAAGAGGGTAGTAAGCAAGCCAAACGGCTACCTATAGACGCAGCAAATACTGGACAGAATCCAAAAAGCACTGTTAATGAAGGGGTGGACAAAGAGATTAGGTCGAATAAATCAGGGGGACTACAAATTAAGGCAAATCCCCCAATAGATGCAGCAAAAACGGGCCCTGTTACTCAAAAGTTTAAACAGCCACGCATAGATTTACCACCGGAGTCCATGCCTTACACAGTAGTATTGGTGGGGGTCCCAGAGATTTCAAGCGAAAGAGGTGAAATTTACCCAGAACTACGAAATAAGGTAGTGTTTTGGTTGAATTCTCAGAGACCACTCCCAGGGCACATACAAGCAGAAATCACCTTTGTGCGTAGAGTGGGATGGGTCGGGCACACACAAAAAGATTTATCAGGAGATTGTATAATCGTCAACTTTAGAGACAGGCGTGCTGTTAAACATATTTTTGGGTGGAACTCATTTGAGGGGACTACAGGGATTCAAACCTGGGATCTGTCTAGATTTTATCCCTCGATGTCTCTAAAAACAAGTACATACCCTTACTGGCATGGAGAAAATTGGGAAAATCAGTATGACAGGTTTAACATCCCAACATATAACCGTTTTTCGACTCTACAAGGGATGGAGGGTATTGACTGACTTGTAACAGATTTACACCTCTCTTCCCCTGGAACATTGCTGAGCAAATGTACTACTAGCCCTGTTCTAGTTAAGAAAGTTGTAAACCAGATAGAGGGTGGTGACTGTGGAGGTTGTATAGACCCTTGGTCAAGTAAGCAGAGCTTAAGTGCTATAAAACATGTAGGTCAAAATGGAGGGGATATATTGGATGCAGAGTGTGACCTGGGGACTGGGGCTAGTTCAGGGAAGGAGAATTTACTGGCTTTGGTGAGCTGGAATATTGCTGGTCTGAGGTCAAAATTGGGAAACGAGAATTGGATTAATCTTGTGAACAGTCAGGAGGTTATATGTCTACAAGAAACATGGACTATAGCCCCAGACCATGTTAATGGGTTCAGGACATATTTTTCCCCAGCTATAAGTTCGTCTCATGGGAGGGCAAAGGGTGGTTTATGTACCTACGTGTCTAATATGCTTGCTCATGTTAAGATTGAGTTTGTTATAAACAACAGGTATTATCATATCCTGAGGATTTCTTTTAACACAGAGTGTCCTTTATGCATAGTCAATTTGTATAATAATGTTCCGCCAGAGGAATTGGACAATATTTTTAAAAATTTAGGAAGGGATATAAAAGGGCTGCTAACACGAAGTTATCGGGACGTCTGTGTTATTTGGGCGGGAGACTTCAATTGTTTAACATGCTCTAGGGCTGAAAAGGGCACCTGTGGTGTTATGCTTGATAGTGAAACTGCTCTGCCACATTTTGAACATACTAGATGTGGAGATATTTTAAATGAGATCCTTTTTGAGAACGATATGGGCTTTGTAAATAGGTTGGTGAATCCGGAATGCCCCTTCGTTCCCACTTTTTGTGGTAGAGGTGCTACATCCACTATTGATTACATAACTATAACCGTGAGACATGGGGGATTGCTTCAGTCATTTACTACCCTTGATAACTCACTGAGTGACCACTATCCCCTGAGATTAATATTGCGTAGGCATCACACCACTTCAGGTAGAATAAGAGCGCCTAATGTACGAGTGGAAAATATCATTATGACCAGGAAAAATGGCTATTCCTTAAAATGGTCAAATGTAGTACCTGCAGATTTTCTTAAAAAATTAGTGAGGAATACTAAACCACAGTTTCAGGCTTGTACAGATCCAAATATGGACGATGGCAAGGTTGTAGACAACTTTTGCTTGATCATTGAGCAAATTAAAAAATTGCTCTGGGTTGAAACAAAAGGACCCAAAAAGACCAAAGTTAGTTGGTTTGACGCAGCCTGTACAAAGGCATATTCAAACCTGAAGCATGCACTACACGCTCCAGAGAAAGATAGGGTGCTGGTTAAGGAGTGTAGATATATTTACAAGCAGGCACTAAGAAAGAGGAAAGAGGCCCTAAAACAAGAGCTTTGGAATTCCCTGTGTGAGGCCTCGTTGAGTGGAGATATAGCAGCTTTTTGGAAAGTTGTAAATTCCCCTTTTTTGAATGATAAAACCACTGGTACAATAGAGGTGGCAATAACAGAAGATGAATGGGTGAAACACTTCAGTGAATTATATTCTGAGGAAGGTGCATTAGCGGACTCTACATTTTATGAATTGCCTAATGGAGAAGCACCCCTCCATAAGAATACCCTGGTACATGAATTCACGGTAGAAGAAGTCAGTGCCAGTATAAATGCAAGCCTGGGGGGCAAAGCACCCGGCCCTGATGGGGTACCGGTGGACCTCTATAAGAATAACATCGAGTTATGGGCCCCGATTCTCGCAAGGGTTTTTAACTTCACGTTCCAGTATGCTTCTTTTTCATCTTGGCAGGAATCTTTAATAGTCCCTATTTTTAAAAAAGGTGACAGACTTAGCTGTCATTGTTATCGTCCGATTTCGCTCTTGGACTCTACCATTAAAGTTTTTGGTAGAGTCATTTTAAATAGGCTACAACTATGGGCTGAAGAAAACAGGATAATCAGCGATTTGCAATATGGATTCAGGAAGGGGCTTGGGACAACTGAACAGTGTCTGAACTTATATATTTTAAAAGAGAAATACACAAAGGTTAAGGGGGGTTGTCTGTTTTTAACATTTGTAGATTTAACCTCCGCATTTGATTGCGTATCACATAGTAAGCTCTGGATTGTTATGAAAAAGATGGGGGTAGACACAGCAATTATTAACTTTTTAAGGGAACTATATCAGGGCGCATCTGCAAGAGTTAGATTTGGAATAGGGGGGGAATGTACTGCACCCTTTGCTATTTCTCGAGGTGTACGACAAGGCTGTGTGATGGCCCCATTCCTTTTCACACTTTATATAAATAATCTTGAGGAAACTCTGATAAAGGAATGTAGGGATTTGCCGATGGTGAGGGAAAGACCAGTGCCTGCATTGTTATATGCCGACGATGCGGTTTTAATGGCTCAAACCCCACGGGCCCTACAAGCCTTGGTCTCCTCTTTTGCAGATTTTATGAACGGCTTAAATTTAAAGATAAATTGCGCAAAAACTTTCACCATGACTTGCGGTACAGGCGCAACTAAGAAGAAGAAAGCTGTTCTTATTGGCCAGACTTCAGTTGAGTTTACCCCAACTTTCTCCTACCTAGGAGTTTTATTTGACTACACTGGAAAGTGGAATACTACTATTAAGACTAGAAAGCTGTTATTTTGTAAATCTATAGCGGCTCTTAAAAATTTCAGTCATAAACTGGGTAAAAAACCTACGGGGGAAATGTTAAACGTGTATAGGGCTACTTGCGTAGCTATAGTGACCTATGGAGCAGGTCTTTGGGGGTTTGCCAATGTGACATCGCTGCAGGTGGTGGAGAATCTTTTTATGAAACAACTCTTGGCTCTCCCTAAAAGTGCCTCTACGTATGCTTGTCATACAGAACTGGGGGAGCCATATTTAGAAGATATCATTAAGACAGCCCCAATACTGTTATGGCATAGAGTTTGGACAACGGATGAATGCCAGTTAAATCGCCTAATCTTGAATGATGTGTTATGCCTGGAAAAGAAAGACAACATTTTCTGGCTGTCGTATGTGAAGCAATTTTTTGTGGATTTAGATATGGTACATTATTTTAATGACCCATTGTCTTTAGCTAACATTTCAAGGAAATCCTTGCAGAAAATGTGTATGGTATTCCTTCAGGATAAGAGAGCATTTAAAGAGTTAAAAAAGGTAACTGTGGCTGCTCACCAACAAACGGTTATTTCAAGGAAAATGCAGCCATATCTAAAGCTGACACTGAGTGAACATGAGAGGTTTTTATTAACCCGTCTTAGATTTAACCTACTGTTTCGCATATTTAGCTACCCCAAAATGAATGATTGGTCGAAACAGCTGGCAAAATGCCCTTGCGATGATGTATCAGAGCAATCAGATATGCATATTCTTTTCTTTTGTAAATTTTATATGGATTCTAGACGCAGATTAGTTGTCCCCCTACTGAAGATCATGTGTGTTAATCGTTGTCGCCCTGCCTTTTTAGCTGTACAGCAATTGGATAATATTTTAACTGTCGTATTTATTTCCTCATTTTTGAAAAGTGCTCTTAAAATACGCAAATTAATGGTGTTATGAATTTTTGATGAACTATTTACTGGAGAGCGGAATAAGAAAATAATGATTTGTATATGGACTTATGATAACAAGTTTATGAATTATTATTATTATTATTGTACTTTTGAGAATTTGCTAAATTGTTGATTCTGGATTGTGATTTTATCTGTACTTTCATGGTTATTAAGTTTCTTTAATAGCCGAATAAAGAAATTTTGACTTTGATTAATACTGGTGGGTGACATTCAACAACAATTTGGAGAAAATTGGGTTGAGGAGGCAGCAATGACCAAATGACCAATGACCGCAACTGGTCTTGGAGGGCACACATGTGGCTGTGCACCTACTTGACCACATCTTTTCCAACCTAGAATGCTTAAAAACTCTTTCCCCGGTTCCGCTGACTTGGACTGACCACTCTTCTTATTCCATTCTCTCTGCTGTGGCAGGGCAGAGCTGAAGTGGTTCATCCTGTAGTCGTGGCCAAACGACCCTGGCATAAGTTTGATCAGGAGTTGCTCACCATCCGGTTGACAGAGCTCAGACCTCAGCTCCCTGCGGATATCAAGGAGGCAAAAGAGTGCTTTTATGACGGGCTAGTAGCTGGCCTGGATAATTGCATTCCAGCAAAACGAGGAGGTAAGAGACGTGGGCCATCTAATCCTTGGTTCACAGATCTACTAACGCAGGAAAAGAAGGGGTGAAAGCAGCTGGAAAGCGCCTGGCGCCGCTCCTATGAGCCGTCTGCCAAAGCAGTATATCGAGAGGCAGTTAAGGTTTACCACAAGCTCATTCGCAAAACACGGGCAGAGTTTGTTGCTAATAAAATCTTGACCAGCTCCAACCTGACCAAGACTATCTTCTTGTTGCTTAAAAACATGAAGAGTGGGGGAGGAGCCAAGCTCGCGACCGTGATGGCCGCGTTGTAGCTCGGCTCCGTCAACCTTCTTGCCTGTTCTATTAATCCTGTGCCTTATCCTGCCCCGAGAGGACTTATTCAATGGAATATGGAAACTTGACAGATCGCTGATACTTACCATCTGCTTCGGACGCTCCTGGGTGCTGCGGATCCTGAGCTTTGCCCTTGTTCGCTCCGGAGCCTGCGGGGCGGGCTGACCTGGACTTGCCTGCGGCTCCCGGCTGGAGCGAAGTTCCTGCGCCGGCTCCTGGTGGAGGAGAGGGGTCGACCGGAGAGGCCAATGTGCGGTTGGACCGGTGGCGACTGACCGGGTCCGGTCTGGCGGTCCGGGGACCTGGTGTGACCTGGTGGTGGGGTGCCGCATCCCACGGACGGGGGTTGACCGCATGGGAGACTCGTCTCCCCTTTGTTGTCCTGTCCGGCCATTTGCAACCCTCCATCCGGACTCGGCGGGCGGCGCCCATGGACCGGAGGCGCTGACTGCCCCCAATGTTTTGGCGGCCCGCTTCCCTGCATCAGTGGTGAGGCTGGCTGTCCCCGGCTGGAGTTCGTTGAGCCCCGCTGGCAACCGGATTGGGGCTGGAGTCTGCAGCAGCCTCGCCATGCCGACAAGATGGCAGCCAGCGCCCTGTATCTCAGACCCGTCGTAGACGGGAACATTGGCCTGTCGCACGGCACGTTTGCTGAATACTGTAGGGGTGCTCCTACGATTGGCGACGTCCTCGCTGCCTTGAGTTCTTGGCGTGAGTCCATGATTTTGAGTGCCGCTGGGCCGGACGATGATCTTCTTGACGGGCTCGTTGAGCCACCCCCCACGTGTGCGGACCAACTGCTGAACTGTGCTGCATGGACCTTCCCGGAGGTTGAAGAGACTACGGCCGTCGCTCGTTTGGAGGTTTGGATGCCCGTTGCACTGCTTCGTCGGGAGTTCTTCCCTGGAGTGGAGATGATGGATGGACTCCGGCCGGGGTCCGTCCGGGCCTGCCTTGCCGTGCCTCCCGGTGATTGTTCGCCTTGCCCTGCTGAGCCGGGATCCGATGCTTGTCCTATTGGGGCGACCCCCCCTTCTTGGTCGGCGGGGCTGTGCTTGTGCTGCCTGCTGTTGTTGTTGCCCCTTCTTGCTGGTCCGATCCGCGGCCGCCATGACTTGTGCTGTGACTCGTGGCCTGGAGTTCTTGCGTTTCACTACTGGCCCATCCTCTTCTGGTTCATTGTATACTCCGTGTCCATGGCCCTGGACAGAAGGGGACAGGGTTGAGATAACTTGCATCGTCGGACTACTACTTCGTGATATGGACAGTTGGCTTGCTTTTGATTGTACAAGTATGATCGTTTCCTCTTCATGTACCTGGTATCTGACTTTGAAGTGACTTCCTCTTCTCGTGGGTTTTAATTGTGTTCAGGTGGGTGGTGGGAGCAGATCGTTTTGATTGTATGTCTCCTCTCCCGTTGGTTATTTCTTCTCCCTTCCCCTTTCTTCTTTTTGTCTATATGGTTCCTTCTTACTTATTGACTCTTCTATATTTCGGGTTTCGATTAGGGCGACAGGCACGCTGCTGGGGGGTAGGCCGTAGCCTTCTGCAGGGGTGCAGGGTGGTGCGGGTGGGATAGGGTCTGTATTTTCGTTTTTTCTTTCTTAATTGGTTCTATGGCTCTTATGTATCTCTCTTCCTGGACGCCGCGCCTGCATGTATGCCTCCTGGGGCTTTTGCCAGCATAGTACTTATGGTCTCAATGATATTGATATTGCCTGCACATTTCTGTATCCTGTTTACCTTGAGTCCATGGGCGAGGTTCCTTCTTTGTGTGCTGGGTCCGACATGGGGCATACGCTGTGGTTCCGCGTTCTTTCTTCCCTGTTTTTTCATCTTCTTTCCTTGAGGTCCTTCTTTTCCTCTCCCCCCCTTTCCCCCCCCTTTTTTTTTGGGTTGATATAGCGGATGGTGCCTTCTATGTTATGACTCTGACTTCCTTAAGCTGTACTGGTGCGTACTTTCGTGGTAGCGGGTGGGCGGTTGGCAGCGGTGGGAATTGTTTGCAGTTATGGGACTTGAGCTTGCTTTAGTTCATTGTAGCCACTATTTCTACACCTCGTTGTGTCTTGTAGTACTGTTTGCCGACGGCCCGTCACAGACTTTTGGATCTCAATAATTGCAATATTCCTGCTATACACCCCATTATATTATAAAATTAACCTTCCTCCATCCTACTCACGGTGGTCTCCTTGAGATTTTCTGCCTAAATTATTTGCTCTTGGTACGTCGGAGACCTGCCGGAGACCCCTCTCCTGATTTGTGCCCTCATACTGTGTGGTGGCCGGCCCGAAGGGTTGTAGGCCCGTATTTGTAAGCTTGTCATGCACAATAAAGGTTTTAAAAAAAAAACATGAAGAGTGCTGGTATGTCTAACATCTCTCCCGTGGCTTCAAATCATCACTGTGAGGCCTTAGCACTCCACTTTGTGAAGAAAGTGGAGTTGATCTATCAGGGTCTCTCTACAGGGAACCCCCCTTAGTAGGGATACTGTGCTGGCAGGGTCAGATACTAGGATGAATAAGGGCCTGACATTTTTCCCACTGCTATCGCCCCAAGAGTTTGAGATTTTAAGTGCAAAAATCAAGTCAGGTTCTTCAGCTGATCCAATGGCGGCGACCTATTTCCGCCAGCTCCAATCACTTATTGCCCCCGTGGCCCTCGAATTTGTCAACCTTTCACTGAAATCAGCCTCTGTTCCAAGGGCGTGGAAGCATGCAAAAACCATTCCACTATTAAAGAAGCCTTCACTTGACCCGGACGATCCTGGTAACTATCACCTCATATCCCAACTTCATTTTATGGCGAAGGTGGTGGAGGCCCATGTAAATGCCATCCTGTCTAGATATATAGAAGAGCACAACATCTTTGACCCTTCCCACCATTGGTTTCGCCCACCACAGCACTGAATCAGCTCTTCTTGCTATTACGGAAACTACCGAAGTCGGTTGGATGAAGGCGACTCCGCAGCCTTGGTCTTGCTGGACCTAAGCGCCGCTTTCGACACGGTGTCCCATGCGATCCTTCTCCAACGTCTCTGGACAATCGGAGTCAGAGATGAGGCTTTGGACTGGATTCGATCCTTCCTGGTTGGGCGATCATTCCAAGTATCTGTGCCGCCTTTCCATTCGCAGGACCATGCCCTGTGTAGGGTGGTACCTCAAGGCTCTATCCTGAGCCCACTCTTATTCAATCTGTATGTGGGTCCCTTAGCGGAGGTGGCCAGAGGCAGGGGACTGTGCCTGGTGTGGTATGCAGACGACACCCAGCTGGTGATTACTTTTTCAAAAAAAGTTGCACCAATCTGGAGACCTTCAAAGAGGATCTGTCCATTATCTCGGACTGGATGTAGGCTAATTGCCTTCAACTAAATGCCAGCAAGTCTGAGATTCTACTATATGGTAAGGACCAGGTGCTCTGGTCTGAGCAGTGGTGGCCTGAACATCTGAAACCTGCACCGTTACCGAAGGAGTCAGTAAAGAACTTGGTGTTTGGTTTGATTCCGGATTAACATTCGAGAAGAAACAAGAGCTGTTGCTGCTGTTTGTTTTGAACTCCTGAGAGGATTGAGACCTCTTCTTGGCCTCTTTCCGCCTAGAGTACGGCAAACCATTATACAAGCCTCCATTCTTGCGAGGCTTGATTATGGCAATGCCTTATATCTAAGTGCTAACAAGGCAAGTATCAAACGCCTGCAGAGGGTCCAAGACGCGGCAGCTGGCATGCTAGTTGCACTCCCAATATCTCAATCAGTTGCACGAGTGCTTTCGAAATTGCACTGGATGCCAATTGAAGCCCGTATTCAGTTTAAGGTGCTGTGTATTGCGCACAAAATCCTGAGACCTCAAGCCCCCATAAGGCTATCAGGCCTGTTGAAGCCCTATTTGCCCAGGCGCGCTTTGCGTTCTGTACACCATGGTCTGGTCTGTGTCCCTCGAGTGAGGAAAGCAAGGGTTGGGGGTCGCTCGTTTGGCTTCATGGCAGCCAAACTTTGGAATTTCCTCCCAGTTAACATTCGAGCCATCCCCAATCTGCTGACATTTCGGAAATCGCTAAAAACATGGTTGTTCCCCACTCTTTAATATTTGGTGCTGTAGGTCTCCCTGTTTCTCTCTGCCGGTTTCTGGTTGCGCTGGGACGCCTCGTCGCTGAGGCAGCCATGCGCATTACAAATCCTGCATAAAAAAAAAACATGGGCAGAGGTCACTGTTATTGCTGTTGGGTAGCAGTACTAGAGGGAGCCTTGGTGAGAAATGGAGTTGGTGGATTAGAATTGGTGGATGAACAGGTCGATGTTTTCTTTGAGGGAGCTGCTGGGTCCATTGGAAAGACCTAGGGTGTTGATGGAGGTGTAGAGCAAGACTTGTTGATTCTGCATCTTGGTTGTCTTTGTTTCAATAGTCTCTGTGAAATCTGGTGATGAGTTTGAAATAGTACTTGTCCAAATGGTTTGTTTGGTTGAGGGAGATGTTCCATGCATGACCTGGGGTCCACAAAAAAGCAGGGAGTGAGGCCTTTAGCCCCCTTTTTACAGACGTCTGGTACACCAGTGATTTTTCACAGGCTTTGACTATGACCAAAAGATACACAGAAAGATTCCGATGCAATATGATGCTGTCCTGTCATGATTAGTGTAATCAGCTTGGCGATTGTGCCTCTGGGTTTTGCTCTAATGAAGGATGTGAATTATAGCATCATGGCATCATCACACTATTTAACTTGGGGAAGATCAGGTTTATATTCTTTGCTCTAAGCCTTTAGCTATATAACCTGTGTGTGTGAGGAGGGTTTCTAGGCTGGAAAAAAAGGTGGCACTGTAAAAACTTGGCTTCATTATTCAGCCTGAGGAATTATAAGTAGATAATTTTGGAACTGTTGCGTTGTTATTTTCTCTCTTAAAGGTGCGTACACCAGAATTAATATCAGAGCACTCTGCAGTGAGGGATTTAGTGTAAGCTGTATAGAAGTGACTGAAGAGGATATCCTAGTCAAAATATTTTGGTGTCACTCATCCAATAGCTTATGAATAAACCTAATAAAAACTAGTTAATTTTAACTAATAGCAACATGGTTCAATGTGTCTATAATAAGGGCAAATGTTGATATGTTAGATTACTGAATAACTTCTAATTTTATAATTCTTCAACCACAAAGGAGTCGGGCCACACAATCAAGAACCCATAGCCTTAGACCAGCAGGCCCTCCACGTTATGAAACTGGGGCCTGGTCACCAGTTCCTATTAAGGAATAGAGAATGTCATCAATAGACAATTGATGCCACACCTTGAGATAACAGAAGATCAGTCTGTATAGTCAGTTACCCTAATGTTTATATGAAACCACTGAATGATATTTTGAAGACCTGGATGCAGAGTTTGTCATATAGGCTCATATTACTCAGATGGTGTTACCACACTGAGTGGTGACTTCAAACAACAATTCTCTATTCTTTCTTGTTCATTCAGTGATATTTACTGATAGATGTGTTAAAGTTTTCTCTATGTTAAGGCTTGCTAGATAAAGCTGCTGATCACCAGATTAAGAGCAGCTGTTAAAAAGTGAAATAAATAAGTTCTTTAGGCTGGGTAACTCTAAGGTGGATCTTTCAAGTAAAATGCAACAGTTGGAGTTGTCTTTCCTCTCAAAAGAAAGGCCAACTAACCATCCCCCAAATACCTATGGCTGTTACATCAGCCTGCATACAAAGAATAAACCACATATACTGGAAGAAAGCAGAGCTACTATCGGTAGAGCAAAAGTGGGACCCCGTAAACTGTTGCACTAAATTTGTGGGGCCCTCTACAAAGATTCTCTGAGGGAATAAAGAAAATTCCTAATTATATCTTCTGGCTGGTGACTGGGTTAAATCACTGGAAACATGACAGCTTGAAACTGTGATGAAACCACTGCACCCTATTGCAAGTCATATAATATTTTGATCATTATTTTAGTAGACAAACTATTCACCAGCAAGAGCTGGACCACTGGAGGTTAAGGTTTTAACCATAATGGTCAGAACAGCTCCTGAGGTTGTTGGATAACGCGGTCCTCATATTTTGGAGGAAATACATTAAGGGCTAAAATGTACCAGATCACAGGGACCTGATGGTGCAACAAGCATTCACAGTATCCGATTGAAGTAACTTGACTGGATGTGTTTGAAGGCAGTTTCAAAACATTGCTGATTTAGTGTCCATGATTTCAATATGTGTTAATGGGTCTGTTGTTGGCTTGCACTAGTGCTGGCATACTGTCGAGTTTATAGCTTTTATAAAGTGCAATGGTTTGACTTGACTTTGGAAGGTTTTTTCAACACTTTGACATTAATTAATATCCGAGTTTTTGTACAACATCAACTGTAGCGCAATATTGTAAACATGTAATCTTTACTCAATTGTAAACATAAGACCATTAACAGAACATAGGACTAAATACCATGAATTAGCCCTTCAGTATACATCTAATCATGCAATCAGATATTTTAAAACTTGCATCTTAATAATGTATTACAGATTGTATATGTATGAGCCGCCCATTCTCCATATGGACCACAACTCTTGTGAATGTTTGTGATGCTGAATGAAAAGCTCTTTGTACCCACATAATTGTTCGATCTGATCTGAGTACTTTCTGTCTGGATAGGGTTTTGTTAAAGCTACACATACACCCCTCCTCTCAGGGACTATTGGACCAGGCAATCACAAGGGAGGAGCAGACAGCTGTTTGCCCTTTGTTTGCTTTTTAAGTGTCCAGTGCAGTCACATATATATATATGCTGTGCTCCACTAAATATCAGATTCATTTTTTTTCCCTTCAATGAGTTTTCATCACTTTACAAGATTTCTCCCGAATTATTCGAAGCCCCTCTGTGGCCATTCCCCGAAGGATACATTAATATAAAGATGCCTGATTATATTTGGTTCTGGTTACTTCCTCCAATGGGGCTTTCCTGATGAAGGGGCTTTGTTCTCCGAAACGCGCGTCGATTTTCTGAAGAACCAACATTTTTTACAACCAACATTTTTTTCTCATATATTGTATAATCTTTGGCTCATTTTAGGTATAATTATTTGTATTTTGTTTAGATTGATGTATAGTTTACAGCTATATTCATATTTCATGAATTCTGAGACTTTTCTATGTGAAAGCAATATGACGTATCCACAATTACAATCCCCTCACTGTGAAATCGTCTCTTTGTACTATTCTTTTTTACACTGAATCGTCGTTTTATGTATATTTCTTTGACCTTGTGTCCCATTAAATTTGAGCCTTCATTTTAATATGTTGTATTAATAAAATTTTGAATTTTAAATTTCAATCACATTACCTTGGGATAGGCATCATCATTTGCCAGCTAGGGTCTAATAATTTAATTGACCAATTTCTTGCTTAGAGAGTTCCTTATATTCTCAATTGTATTTTCCCTGTCCTAGGAACGTCTATTAGTAACAGTGGGTCCTAATTTACACTATAGGCATTGTGACGTCAGAACTTGACTGCAATAACCTTTTAACAGTCGAGTTCTGATGTCTTTCTTTATAATCGGCAACTCGGTGCATCACAAGTTGTAGATTATAAAGAAGTTAGTGACTGCCGTTTATACACGGATTACAGAATCCAATGTATTATAGCGATTATCATAGAAATGTTTAATAAAGTTTTAATAAAAAATAAAATCAACATGTCTGTGAGTCTTTCTTGTAGCATAGTTTTTACTATTGCATTTTGTGGTCTAAAAAATGTTAAATGAGAGAGTCAGAGACATCTTTTTTTCTGTCTAAAGTAAAACCAACATGTCTTTGAGTTTTTCTTTAAACATCTTTCTTTCAGCTCACGAAATCCAATCATAAAAAACACAAGAGAACTTAGCACTCCATCTGAAAAGCCTAGAGATTCATATAGGAGTGTTTCATGAAAATGTGGTCAGTTCTGCTGGGGTCATGGATTCAGTGACCCAGGAGACTTACTGTTTCTGTTTGAAATGTTATTTGGGGGCTGTTGAACTCCCTGCAGCTCCTTCAACATTAACAAATGTTTATTGGTGTCCCTACTCCTTCTAGAGACATCACCTAGCTAAAGAAAATGTTAAAGAACTCTCGCAGGGCATTGTAGGGTGCTCCTTCAAGGAGCAGTTAATAATAAATGAGCGGCTCCTGTCAATCATTTATTGTTCATTTTTTAAAATTATTTTATCTTGGGTGTCCTTGTGCCATCATTGCCACCATTTTTAAAATAATTATTGGGGACAGGGGCATGCAGCCACCTCTCCCCGAGCTATTACAGCTCAGTGAACCCCATACCTTGGGGCCGTGCTCATTTACTTAGGGGAGGGATCATGCTTTCCCCCTCCCGAGCATCTACTGGACATGGGCTGTTTCTGTTTTAAGTGAAAAAGAGCAAGTGTCCCCCTTCCCTTGAGCCACCAGGGGCTCACCAGACCACATCTCATGGCCATATTTTCTTTCTAAGAGCACTGGGGTTACTGCCCCTCCAACCTAGCCTCTACAGCCCCCAGGATCCATTTGAGAGGCCAACATTTTATTTAGGGGGAGGGGCGAGGGTCACCCCTACCTGAGCCTCTATGGGCTCCACGGACCAACATCCATAGTGCATTTCTTTATTATGGGGAGGGGATTAACGTGCCCCCCCCTCCACGAGCCTTTGCAGCCCAAGGGACCACCATTCGCTGAGGCCTAATATGGGTGTCCTGGAGCCCAACTGGGGTGCCCACAATAAACAGTGTTGGTTGTTGCAGGGAAAGACCAAGGGCCCCTGCAGCATTGGGAGCTGGCATGGCTCCTGCCTGGGGAGCAAGTATTTTTTAGCACTCCCTGCGGGCGGGAGCATTCTGAGTTTCCCTGCCTGCAAGCGCACAGGCAGGAAAACAAATGTCTGCTCTCACCCAGAGGTAGTATATAAGCAGCTCTCTCGGGTAGGAGCAGACACATTTTCCCCACCCATGTTCTTGCGGGCAGGAAAACACTTTTACATTAGAGAGCTCTCTGGGACACTACAGAGGAGCTGGCCCCAGGGTATGGGGTCCACAGGACATTAAGTGGGTTGGGGAGGAGGCTGTTCTCCCCCCTCCCGTTTACTATTCATTGTGGGCCCAAGGGATAGGTTCCTCGAGTGGTGGCCAGCTCTGGAGGGGGGCCATGCAGCCCACTCCCCTTTAGTATTTATGGGGTCCCTAAGGTCGTAATCAGCTCAGGGAGGGGTCTTGCATGCCTTTCTTAAAGTTGTGTTAATCTGCTCTGGGGAGGCCACGCACTCCCCCACCCCAAATAATATAATACATTGACCTCTGGGTCCTGGTCACCTACAGAAGACTTTTTTTTAAGTAGTGGCTGCCATTTTGTTTGGTTTCCCTCAGTCATGCAGAAGTACAGCAGGATTGTGGGAAAAATATATTTTTTGTTTACATATTGTGTCTGGGGAAAGGGCTTTCTGGCTGCAGGGAAGTTATAGTTAGGCTGAGGATCTCTGGCAGCAGGGAAGTTATAGTTAGGCTGACATTTGCATCGCTTATGACCTCACATATTACATTACTAAGAACATGGCCAGTGACATCACTGATGATAACTCAAATTACATCACTGATGATATCATCCAGTGATGTGAGTGTTTTTAAAATGTTTATGAGTGTTAGATATATACCAAGGTGTAGTGATGAGTCAGTCGGTGGATGATTCACTGAGTGTGTAACTGACTGTATACGTGAGTGATTCTATGTCTTAGTGAAGGTATGGGTGAGTGACTAAGTTGTCTGTCTCTGCCAGTCTGTCAGTTGGTGTCTAAGTGGCTATGTGGGCTAGTGGGTGGGTATGTGAGTGGCTATATAGGTGATTGATTAGTTGTCTGAGTACCTTTATGGATACATGAGTGTCTGTATGGGTGGGTGAGGGGATGTGTGACTGCCTGCATGGATGAGTAAGTGGGTGAGTTAGTGGCTGTATGGGGTAGTAAGTGTGGAAGTGAAGGGCTGTAGAAGTGACTGAGTGTTTGTATGCTTGTGTTATTGAATGAATGGATGTGTCAGTGGTATATGGGTGAGTAACTGGATATGTGAAAGGCAGTATAGCTGAGTGTTGGAGTATATGAATGACTTTATGTGTGAGTGAGGGATTGTGATAGTGGCCGTATGCATTGATGAGTGTGTGTCAGTGTGTGTGAAGGGCTGTATGGGTGAGTGAGTATATGGTAGTATCTGTATGAATAAGTGAATGGGTGTGTATATAACTGTATAGGTGAGTAACTGGCTGTGCGATTGACTCTATTGATGAGTGAGTATGTGTCTGAGTAGCTCCATGAGTGACTGACAATGTGTGATTGGCTGTATGGGTGTATGATGGGGATATATCAGTGGCTGTATTTGTGAGTGAGTTGATGTACGAGTGGCTGTATGGGTAAGTGAGTGGATGTGTGTGTAGACCTATGAATCTGTGAGTGGGTGTGTACATACTAGTATGGGTGTGTAAATGGTTTTGAGAATGTGAGTGTGGAAGTTGGAGTGGGTGTATGAAAGGTTATATGGGGGTGTGAGTAGGTGGCACAGAGATTCTGAGGATGATGTCATCAGTGATGTAATTTGAGATGTTATCATTGATGTCATTGACCATGTCAAGAGTGATGTAATATGTGCACTGCTGAACTTCTCTGGTTTTGTATGAGTAAAATGTCAGCCTAACTATAACGTACCTGTAACCTTTTGTTTTTCACTGAATTTCTAAGTTTTTTTAAATTCTATTTCCTAACTATAACACCCTTGTAACCTTTGTTCGTTCAGTGAAATTTTAAGGTTTTTAAATGCTAAATCCTCACTATTCCTTCCCTATAACCTTTGTTTATTTCAGTGAATTTCTATGGTTTATAAGCTGTATTATTATAAGCTTGTATTTTTTTCAGTGAATTATTAAATGTTGTTTTTTTCCCTTTAAATTATTTTGTATTTGCGACAAAGTAGCGATACCCGTGGTGTCACGAAATGCATGTTTTTGAGGAAGTCTTAGTTGTTTATTAATGTAAAGTTTATATTTGAGTTTGTGTGATGGTTTTGTGAAAAACGTCTTCAATGTGATGTTTATATATTTATGGCGACTCTGTAGACCGCATCGTCGTCGGGAGTCGCAAAGTGTGCATGTTTTTTTTAAAACTCGGGGAACATACTAAGACATATTTTAATTAATATTGACACAAGTTGTTAGATACAGCAGGTGTGCTTTACTCCACAGATTCAAAAGCATATCCATGTCTGTATCACATTTCTTTTCTTAACCCTTTCGATGCTGATGACGAGCTCAGCTCGTCATCAGCCACGGGTGGCGTGTGCTGATGACGAGCTGAGCTCGTCATGTAACGCGGCTTTTAAAAAAAAGCCGCACAGCGCAAAAATCGCCGCAGCAGCTATGCGGTTAAACAACAGTCAATAATAAGACTTCTTTCTAAGGCATCCAACACACTACCTTAATTTAGTCACTTTCATGCTGACAGCATCCAATGAAATATGTCTTTTAAACTAAATTTAAAAATAAATCTATTTTAACTGTGTTTCTTTTGGAAAACTACCATGTCATGAGTGATGTAATATGTGACGTCATCAGCAGTGCATTGCACGCGCAAGTTATAGTGAGTCCAACTAACTATAACGTGGGAATTTCAATGGTTTTATGTGAGTAAAATTTCCACCTAACTATAACTGGTGTGAAACCTATGGTTTTTTCAGTGAATATATATATATACACACACACATATATATAGATAGATAGATAGATAGATAGATAGATAGATATTACCTACTGGCGGTCACCAGTAGGTAGATATAGTTAGGACCTATTTTCCATAGGAAATCCGCAACATTCTATTTGGAATAACTTTGGCGCCGGTTGACGAATCTTAGCGAAATTTCTTTTTTCAGAACTAATGGCGAGGTATGCTCCGCTACTATCCTGAAAATCTCAGAGTGATTTGTGAAGCGGGGGCCGAAAAAAAGGGGGATCACAAAATATGTTTTCCCATGCAATTCTTCATAGGGACCTTAGCCGCAGCTACAGCCCGAACTGCTGAACGGAATTACACCAAATTTGGCAAATAGGTAGTCCTCAGTTCAGACTTGTGCCTTTTGCTTAAATGGTGTCAATCTGTTCAGTAGTTTTTTAGATATTAAAGTAAAAAAGTACATATATCTGGGTGGAGCCTAAAAACTCATCTTGTTGTGAGATCTGATTGGCTGTCAGAACTTCATCCAAGAAGTGTTGGCAGCCATCTTGGGACCAATGTACATGATAGCCCCTCATTAAAAAGCATTGCAGTTAATAGACGGTTTTAAGACTTTAGTTACATTATAAATCATTTGTTGATGGTACCATACTAATTTTAGGAATTGTGGTGTGTTCTAAGGTGATTTTACCATGTGAAAAAGTCTTCTGCTGGGATATCATGAATCATGTTTGAGAGAAAACTATTTTCTCATGCTTGTCCCATAGAGGTTTGGAAGGTGCTCCAAAAGCTAAAATGGAGCATATTTTCAGTAAATTCACATTATCTTTCTCAGTCATGTGATAATGAAGTCTGACATTCTCAGTAAAACATGTAATCCAACAAGGGCAGAGACTGTCAATTGATTCCTTTAAGCTCTACTGCAGCTTCCCAGAGTGTTCTAAAGAACAACTAGAGCGCTAACAGCATTACTAATGACAAAAGCATGGCACATCTGAAGCCACCTTGATTGGAATGAACTTGTAACACTTAACACATTTAATTTAAAAAGGAATAAAATGAGGGGGTTTATTTTGTACTAGAAATTATGGTTAGTGATGTAGAAAGACAAATTAGGACATGTTTTAAGTAAAATCTCAAATCCTCTTCAATTTAATTAGAAAACTCTGACATGCAGACTGAACAATCACTTTCAATACCAGCAGTAGGCTTCCAGTTAACTCCCAGGTGAGCACTACCCCTACACTACTCAAACACCATTGCACTACCCTAAACCCTAAAACACTACCCCCAGCACAAGCCCCTACACTACACAAACACCACTGTACTACCCTAAACCCTAAAACAATACCCTCTACAGTAGACAAACACCACTGCGCTTCCCTGAACCCTAAAACACTACCCCCAGCATGACCCCCTATACTACCCAAACACCACTGCACTACCCTAAACTCTAAATCTACCCCCAGCACGACCCCTACACTACCCAAACACCGTTCCGCTACACTAAACCCTAAAATACTACCCCCTGCACTACATAAACACCACTGCACTACCTTAATACACAAATCTACCCCAGGACGACCCCCTACACTACACAAACACCACTGCACTACCCTATACCCTAAAACACTACCCCCTACACTACACAATTACCACTGCACTACCCTAAACCCTAACACACTACCCCCAGCATGACCCCTACACTACCCAAACACCACTGTACTACCCTAAACCCTTAAACACTACCCCCAGCACAAACCCACAAACAGTAAACAAACACCACTGTACTACCCTAAACCCTAAATCTACCCCCAGCATGACCCCCTACATTAGCCAAAAACCACTGCACTACCCTGAAAACTAAATCTACCCCAGCCTGACCCCTATACTACCCAAACACCACTACACTACCCTAAACCCTAAAACACTACCCCAGCACGACCCCCTACATGACACAAACACCACTGCACCACCCTAAACTCTAAATCTACCCCCACCATGACCCCCTACACTAAGCAAACACCACTGCACTACCCTAACCCCTAAATCTACCCCCAGCACAACCCCTACACTACACAAACACTGCTGCACTACCCTAAACCCTAAAACACTACCCTCAGCATGACCCCCTAAACTACACAAACACCACTTCATGACCCTAAAACACTACCCCCAGCACGACCCCCTACACTACCCAAACACCACTGCGCTACCCTAAACCATAAATCTACCCCCAGCATGAACCCCTCCACTACCCAAACACCTCTGCACTACCATAAACTATAAAACACTACCCCATTCACTACACAAACACACTGCACTGCCCTAAACCCTAAAACACTTCCCAGCACGACCCCATACACTACCCAAACACCATTGCACTACCCTAAACCCTTAAATCCACCCCAGCATGACCCCTACACTACCCAAACACCACTGCACTACCCTAAAAAACGACCCCAGCACGACCCCCTACACTAAACATACACCACTGCACTACCCTAAACTCTAAATCTACCCCCAGCACGACCCCATGCACTACATAAACACCACTGCACTACCCTGAACCCCAAATCTACCCCTGCACGACCCCCTACACTACCCAAACACCACTGTTCTACCATAAACCCTAAAACATTGCCCCCAGCACGGCCCCCTACATTACACAAACAACACTGTACTACCCTTAACCCTAAAACATTACCCCAGCACGAAACTGCAAACACTACACAAATACCATTGTGCTACCTTAAATCCTAAATCTACCCCCAGCACGACCCCCTACCTTACCCAAACACCACTGCACTACCCTAAACCCTAAATCAACCACCAGCAAGAACCCCTACACTACCCAAACACCACTGCACTACGATAAACACTAAAACACTACCCCATACACTACACAAGCACCACTGCACTACCCTAAACCCTAAAACACTACCCCAGCACGACCCTCTACACTACACAAACACCACTCCACTCCCCTAAACCCTACATCTACCTCAGCATGACCCCTTACACTACCCAAACACCACTGTACTACCCTACAAAACGACCTCTGCACGACCCCCTACACTACACAAACAGCACTGCACTACCCTAAACTCTAAATCTACCCCCAGCACGACCCCTACACTACATAAAAACCACTGCACTACCCTAAACCCTAAATCTACCCCCAGCACGACCCCTACACTACACAAACACCATTCCACTACGCTAAACCCTAAAACACAACCCCCAGCACGAACCCTACATTACACAAACACCACTGCACTTCCCAAAACCCTAAAAAACTACCCCCAGCATGACCCCTACACTACCTAAACACCACTGCACTACCCTAAACCGTAAAACACTACCCCAGCAAGACTCCTTACACTACACAAACACAACTGCACTACCTTAAACCCTAAATCTACCCCCAGCATGACCACCTACACTACTTATTCACCACTGCGCTACCCTAAACACTAAAACACTACCCCCAGCACTACCCCCTACACTACCCAAACACCACTGTGGTACCCCAAACCCTAAAACACTACCCCCGGCATGACCCCCTACACTACCCAAACACCACTGCGCTGTCCTAAACCCTAAAACACTACCCCCGGCACAACCCCCTACACTACCCAAGCACCACTGCCCTGTGGTGCGTTTTAAGTTGAGGAATGAATTCCTCTTCAATCTTGAGGGTCCCTGGGGGCAAACTACCCCACCAGGTACCTCCAGTATGTGCTAGGGAGCTACGTTGCAGAGAGGTGTTCTGATGCCACGCCCCTTTTTACACCTTTCTGCAAAGCAGCTCTGTGGCACTTACTGAGGTAGCTGGTAGGCTAGTTGCACCCCAGGGACCCTCAGTATTCAAGGGGAGTTAATCCCCCAACCTAAAACGCGCCCCAGGGCTTGTTTGCACAGTGGTGAACGGAGGGGGCGGGCCTGAGTTCACATGTGTGCAAACACACCCTGTGGCGCAGTTTAAGTTGGGGAATTAATTCCTTGTCAATCTTGAGAGTCCCTGGGGGCCAACTAGCCCACCATGTACCTTCAGTAAGCGCCACGGAGCTCTGTTGCAGAGTGTTGTAAAAAGGGGCATGGCCTCTGAACACCTCTCTGCAATGCAGCCTCCTGGCGCATACTGGAGGTGCCTGGTGGGAATTAATTCTCTAACACAGGGCGTGTTTGCAGACATATCACCTCAGGCCACGCCCCCTTGCTTCACCACTGTGCAAACGCGCCCTGTGGCGCCTTTTAAGTTGGGGAATTAATTCTCTTTGAAAACTGAGGGCCCCTGAGGGCCAAATAGCCCAACAGGTATCTCCAGTATGCGCCAGGGAGCTGTGTTGCAGACAGGTATTCAGAGGCCACGCCCCTTTTTACACCTCTCTACAACAGAGCTTTGTGGCGCTTACTGAAGGTACTGAGTGGACTAGTTTGACCCTAGAGACCCTTAGGATTGAAGGGGACTTAATCTCTCAACTTAGAACGTTGACAGGGTGTGTTTACACAATGATGAAGGGAGGGGACGGGCCTGACGTGATGTGTGCAAACACGCCCTGTGGCGCGTTTTAAGTTGGGGAAAAAATTCCACTTCAAACCTGAGGGATTGTGGGGGCCAATTAGCCCACCAGGTGCTTCCAGGAAGCGCCACTGCGCTGCTTTGCAGAGAGGTGGTGCAGGCCTTGCCCCTTTTTACATCTCTCTGCTACGCAGCTCTGTGGCGCTTACTGGATGTGCTATGAATTCCAATTTACTTACCTACTATCAGGAGAGACCTCAGTGCTGCATCTTTGAGTCCAGTACTGATCCTGAAAAGTAATTCTAACCATACTTACCAGTAACTTGAATTTCCTTCCATAGGTTAACATTGACTGGTTTCACTTGGAAATACTTCTAAGTGAGGAGTTTTGAACTTTAAAATATTCACCTAAAATCATCCGAACAACGAATTCCAATTTACTCACCTGTTATCAGGAGAGAACCCAGTGCTGCATCTTTTAGACCCCCTTTTTTACCACCCCCTTTTGTACCACATCTTTTAGCCCAACACTGAACCTGAAAAGTAATTCTAACCGTACTTACCAGTAACTTGTATTTCCTTCCATAGGAATCCATTGTCTGGTTTTCACCAGAAAAGTTTCTGTGTTGATTTACACAAACTACAAATATTCCTTAAAAATCGCCTGTATGACTTAAACGCATTCTTTCAACTGTTTACAGGAGATGCATCAGTGCTGGATCCAGGATCCACCACTGAGTAAGAAAAAGTAACAATAACATTACTTACCTGCTAAGTGAATTTCCTCCCATAGGTTATGTGAAAAAGTTTCTAAGTGTCAACTTTTAAAATACAATAATATTCCTTAAAAATCACTACTGTAACAAAAACTCTTTTCTCAACTGTTTACATGAGATGTCCAAGGACTGAATCTAGGATTGAATCCTGTGGTTAGAAAAGTAATCCATAAAGTAACTAATTGCATTTAACTAGAAATTCACATTAAGCTCAATGTTGCATTGTATTTGAAATTGTGTTGCTCATTGCAAAAATCAGTAAGTACTGTACTTAAAAGTCTATTGCCTATTTCCAAAGTATTTAAACTAAAGTAATTCCTTTTGAGAAGGTATATTTTGTAATGTAATGTATAATGTAATTTAAAAAATAAAATATCTAAAAATAAATAGTGTAAAAAAATGTAGTAAATCAGTATCAAAAAATAAATATAACAAATAATACATTCAAAATTAGTCATTTACAAAACCTTTGAAATTCACAGAAAAAACCATAGGTTTCAGACATGTTATAGTTAGGAATTAGCATTTAAAAAAGCTTCGAAATTCACTGAAAAAACATAGGTTTGAGGCCTGATATAGTTACTTGTACTAACTATAACTCTTGTGCCCGCAATCCACTGCTGATGATGTCACATATTACATCCTTCATGACATGGTCAGTGACATCACTGATGACATCACTGATGAAATCTCAAATGACTTCACTGATGACATCACTAATGACATCACGGATGACATCATACACGTGACAATCTGATACATCTCATCATACACTAGTACAACCTTTCAACACTCAATATAAAATATGGAGTACTATATTTGAAACCATTGTCACACCAATACAAGTTTCTAAAAACCCACTCAGTGAATACTACATCTACACGCACATCTAAACACTTACCTACAGATTCACTCATACATGCTAACAAAGATCAATAGAACACTATTAAATATACTTATACACCTACATCACACACCAGCACACATCATATTGACTTATGCAGTCATCCTACTCACTTATGCAAATAATTGAGCATACTTACATTTACTCAGCTACACACTTATACAAACACCACTTTAATTATTGATATAGTAACTCAGATAGTAACTTTTCGATACAGTAACTCATACAATCACTGAGTCTTATGTATACTTATTTATGTACAACAACTGTCACAAACACTGCCTTATATATTTCTAGTTTGTTGGACATGTATCATTGAGAAATATATTTACTCATCGCCACACCCATAAAGACATTCACTCATCCAAACAACTGTTTCCACATACAGTCTTAACCTCATATACCTACTAAATCAACAATGTACACATCTTTGGACACTCAAACACCTCCCACCCAACTACACACATAGTCACTATCCCATACGAATACTCACTTAACTCATTAATAAGTAATATAGACTTTCAAATAGCTGGTAACCAACTTATGTAGTAGTTTACGCAACAAGAGATAGAGTAATATAGATATTCACACTGTTTAATCACTATCCCATATATTTAGAGAAACACTTTAAATTAGTCCCTTAGACAGTCAATCATAGTGCTACTGAATACTCCATTCAGACACTTATACATCCACTCAGTCTTCAATGCACATTGCTATATATATATAATACTTATTTAAATATCAAACCAAACCACATACACTGGATGATGTCATCAGTGTTGTCATTTGAGATGTCATCAGTGATGTCATCAGTGATGTCACTGACCATGTCATGAATGATGTAATATGTGACATCATCAGCAGTGGATTGCGGGTGCGCGAGTTATAGTTAGTGCAACTAAGTATATCGGAGGAATTTCAATGGTTTTGTACGAGTGAAATGTCCAGCTAACTATAACACCTCTAAAACCTGTTTTTTTCAGTGAATTTCAAAGGTTTATTAAATGCAAATTCCTAACTATAACACCCCTGAGACCTATGTTTTTTTCAGTGAATATATATCTATATATATATATTAATATATATATATATATATATATATATATATATATATATATATATATATATCTCTCTATATATATATATATATATCTCTATATATCTCTCTCTCTCTCTCTCTCTCTCTATATATATATATATATATATATATATATATATATATATATATATATATATATATATATAGATAGATATATATTCACTGAAAAAACCATAGGTTTCACACACGTTATAATTAGGAATTAGCATTTAATCAACCTTGCAAATTCACTGAAAAAAACATAGGTTTCACACATGTTATACTTTGCTGGACATTTCACTCATACAAAACCATTGAAATTCCCGCGTTATAGTTATTTCAGCTAACTTTAACTCGCGCGCCCGCAATGCACTGCTAATGACGTCACATATTACATCACTCATGACATGGTCAGTGACATCACTCATGACATCACTGATGACATCTCAAATGACATCACTGATGACATCCAGTGAATGGGTGTTTTTCTGAAAATTAAATATGTTTTATATATGTATATCTCAATGTTGATGAAAGAAGAAATGGGTATATAAGTGTCTAAATGGCTGATTTTTTGGTGAAAAATTGATAGTATAACTGACTGATTAAGTGTATCTTAGTGAATACATGGGTTAGTGAGTAATGTTTAAATATACACATTTCTGTATCAGTCTCTCGCTTTGTGTATAAGTGGCTACATGTGTTGGTGAGTAGCTACACAAGTGATACATGAGTGTCTATATAGGTTATTGTTTGATTGAGTATCAGTAGGAGTGTCTGAGTGTCTGTATACTTTGTTGGGCGATGTTACTTAGTGCATAGATGCATGAGTGAGTGACTTACTGCTTGTATGTGTTGAAGGCAGCATGTGTGCAGGACTGTGCAGGACTTTAAGGGTGGATGAGTGTGTGTGGTGAGTAGATACATGAGTGTCTATATAGGTTATTATTTATTTTTTTGACTGTATGGGTGGATGAGTGTGTGTATGGATGTGTTAGTGAATGAATGACTGTCTCAATAGTGTATTTATGAGTAAGTACATATGTTTTAAACTAGTACATATGAGTTGTGTGTGAGTAACTCTTTGGATGAGTGTCGGTGTGTAACAGGATGACCAGGATGTATCAGTTTATGAGTACATATGATGAGTTCGTACATGTATGAGTGACTGTATAGGACTGTTGATGAATGAGTGGATGTGTGTATAGATCTTGGATCTAAGCAGTATTGGTATTTCTATTGTATTGAAAATGTTATTTTCTATTTTTGAATGCGTGTATCAAAGGTTATATTAGGGTGAGAGAAGGTCTGCCACTCTTTCACAAGGATGATGTCATCAGTGATTTCATAAGTGATGTCATTTGAGATGTCATCAGTGCTGTCATGAGTGATGTCACTGACCATGTCATGAGTGATGTAATATGTGACGTGCATTGCGGGCGCGCAAGATATAGTTAGCTGAACTAACTATAACGGGGGAATTTCAATGGTTTTGTATGAGTGAAATGTCCAGCTAAGTATAACATGTGTGAAACCTATGGTTTTTTCAGTGAATTTGCAAGGTTTTTTAAATGCTAATTCCTAACTATAATGTGTGTGAAACCTATGGTTTCTTCAGTGAATTTGCAAGGTTTTTTAAATGCTAATTCCTAACTATAACGTATGTGAAACCTACGTTTTTTTCAGTGAATTTGTAAGGTTTTTTAAATGCTAATTCCTAACTATAACGTGTGTGAAACCTATGTTTTTTTCAGTGAATATAAATATATATACATTTTATATATATACATAGTCAATTAACACAACGGCTCTTTTTAGAGCCAACCAACATCTAAACACTCACACTTGTTATTTAACTGTATTTTTTTTCCTTTTTTTTCAGACGTGCACGCACCTCGTAGGTTTAAAAAAAAATAAAAAAAAATGTTTTGCCCTTTGAGGTCCTTCAGAGACCCCCTGAGAAGGCCTAGAGGGTCAGGGAGTCTCTACCCTGCCCCCTTTCCACGTTCTCCACTATTACTTTTCATAGTCTTGTGCCTCGGGGTGCAAGCACGTGCGCGCACCTCGCAAATATTTTAAACAACATTTTTGCCTTTCGTGGTTCTTTAGGGACCCCCTGAGAAGGCCTAGGGGTTCAGGGAGACTCTACCCTGCCCCCTTTTCACGTTTTCCACTTTCGTTTTTCACTATCTTCTAAAATTACACAATATGGCGGCTGGAGGGTGCGAGCACCGTGCGCGCACCTTGCTAATTGTTTTTTTTTTTTAAATAAAATGTTTTTTTGCCCTTTGTGGTCCTTTAGGGACCCCCTGAGAAGGCCTAGGGGGTCAGGGAGACTCTAACCTGCCCCCTTTTTACGTTTTCCACTTTCGTTTTTCACTATCTTCTAAAATTACACAAAATGGCGGCTGGAGGGTGCGAGCACCGTGCACGCACCTCCCTAATTTTTTATAAAAAAATGAAAAAAAATGTTGGGCCTACCTGGTCCTTTTGGGACCCCCTGAGAATGCCTAGAGGGTCAGGGAGACTCTACCCTTCCCCCTTTTCACGTTCTCCACTTTTAATTTTTCACTCTGTTTTGCCTCGGGAGGTGCGAGCTCCGTGTGCGCACCTCGCGATTTTAAAAAAAAAATAAAAAATTGGGGGGGCCTTCGGGATCCTTTCAGGACCCCCTGAGAAAACCTAGGGGGTCAGGGGGTCTCCACCCGGCCCCTTTTTCATGTTTCCCACTTTTTTTTTGTGCTCGCTTCTGCCTTGGAGAAAACATGGCGGACAACACTTCCTGGTTTCCACCGATTCGAATGTTCAGAGACGTCTAACAGCATATCAGAATTCCGCTTGCGCACGGGAAGGTGCTCGCACGGTGCGCGGTACGCGTCTCTAGATATATAATTTTTTTCAAATTCAATTTTCTCAACAACTTCTGGAGGGATTTACTCCATTTAAACAAAAGGGCGAACTAGAAATCAGACTCTACCATTTTGCCAAATTTCTTACAATTCCGTTCAGCCGTTCGGGCTGCAGCCGTGTCTAATCGTCCTATGGAAAATAACATGGGGAAAATATGTTTTGGGACCCCCCTTTTTTCTCGCCCCCCACTTCACGAATCCCCCCAAAACTTTCAGGGAAGGAGCAGAGCGGGCCATCTTCTTTGAGAAATTCACGAAGATTCGTCAATCGGCGCCAAAGTTATTCCCAATAGAATGTTGTGGATTTCCTATGGAAACTAGGTCCTAACTATAACTACCTACTGGCGACCGCCAGTAGGTAATATATATATATATATATATATATATATATATATATATATATATCAAATCGACAGGGTAGAGCCCAATATGGAAGAACCACACAACAGGTTGCATCCGTGGTTTCTTTTATTGGCAGTTAAACAATACTCAGGAAAGGCACTCGAGCTGCAGAAATTCACCTTCCATCCGACGCGTTTCATGCCGAGGACAGCATTTCATCAGGGACTCGGGTTTTTCAAAGAAGCTGACGGCTCTCGCTTTTAACACCTGGCAATAGTTCAAGTCCGCCTCGATGGGCGGCGCCACTCTCGTGGCATCCTGGTACTTGTGGTGTTATTTATTTCCCTCGTGGGCCGAGTGCCGTGATTACTTCCAAAATTAAGTTAGTGTTACCCCAGTGGTGTGGTTCTTCCATATTGGGCTCTACCCTGTCGATTTGATATATATATATATATATATATACACACATATATATATATATATATATATATATAAATATATATATATATATATATATTTATATATTTATATATATATATATATATATATATACACTCCACTTTTCCTTAGTGCCTCCTCGCACAAACAGGATCACGGACCCAAAGTATGCTGGTGCCAGATTTTCAATTTATTTAATTTTTTTGTGCTGGAACGGTGCATGCCTCAGAAGCGTTTTGGACATGGGGCTGTGTCCTTGTTCACTCAACGAACAGGGAGGCGTAAACATTAAATTTAAATGCCCATTTGGCGACAACCAGGTACGTGCATTACGTCATGAACATAGAAAATATACTTCAGAAAACAGACTTATTTTGTTTGTCCTGTGTTACAAATGGAGAAAGCCATCTTACAATATGTTCTGATTCCATATAACAAACACACAAATAAGCACAGTGTGAAATTGTCGATCGTCTAAAGGTTCCCATCAATCACAGAGAACTAAATGCACATTAGATAATGTGAACCTTCCCCAGTTCAAATATAACATAACGTAATATGCAATGCAAGATATAATGGCATGCTTATGAAAAGTGCAAAGTGCCAAGATAAAAACAATCAATAAATATATCAGAAATGCAACAAAAAAAATTATGGGT
Source organism: Lissotriton vulgaris (assembly GCF_964263255.1). Classification (NCBI taxonomy): domain Eukaryota; kingdom Metazoa; phylum Chordata; class Amphibia; order Caudata; family Salamandridae; genus Lissotriton; species Lissotriton vulgaris. Next base: position 1,056,845,757 of record NC_141697.1, read on the forward strand.
ATACAAATATACTTTTATAGATTGCAGGAATAATATGTATAAATGCCAACAATTTGATATATGTAAAACGCTATATGGATGACAATGTCTGGAGTCAAGATCTATGTACATTAGCTAAACCCAGGGTGATCCTGCCTTTTTTGTGCAAAATACTGCATGATTGTGCAAAATGCGCAGAAATGGAACAAAGTGCCAGTGCAACAATAATTGTACAAATACGTTGAGAACACTAAATAACATGTTCTCAGTGCAACCCTTATTTCAAAATAAACCCGATCACTAGTGCAAAGGTATATCTATATATATATAGACGAAGGCGTACCGCCGAAACGCGTCTTTATCTTTAATTTGTGTGCAATAAAATCCGGCTGGATTTGACCCCCGTGAGTGCAGTTTTTCTGTTTACACTGAACCATATATATATATATATATATATATATATATATATATATACATATATATAGAGATAGATAGATAGATAGATAGATAGATAGATAGATAGATAGATAGATAGATATCGGTCCTAGACTGCTGTTGTGATATATTAATGATAAGCAGTCAATGTCAGTCTTCACTAGGTAGCACAATTAGCTGAAGCTGCCTCAAAATGAGGCCCGGAACATTGTTAGGTATAATTTTATTTTGAGTGATGTGCTCATGGTACTAGAATTCTAGGCCCCGCATGATGTTTATGAATCAGACCTCACATAAGCTTATGACAGACCTTCCATTGCATACGTAAATATTTGTGTTATTTGCAAGGGATTAGTCATTTGTGAAAGTCCTCCCAGCTCGAGAGAGGTTGAGTGCATAAAACTAAGATGAAAACTGTTTTTGTTTCTCAATATTAGCGCAGTGACATAAGTTTTACCAAAATGCTCTTTAACAGATGCATCCTAAAAATATGAAACTGGTCGTGTTTTGATTTTGTCATTTAAGTACTTGTTATCGATCAGCAAATTACATGCTTTCTCTTCTAAGCAAAACATGTTTCACTTCATTTCTGGGTCCCAGTTGGGCTAAAAGAAATACTTAGACTGGAACACAGTGCTTGTCTTGGAATGATTACAGGCAATTCTGAGAATCTTTCAACTTGACTGGGCTGAGAAAAGTCGGAGTGGATTTCTGCACCATTCGATGTGACTGAACATAAAGTGTATTGTGAGTTCAGCATAACCTGCTTGTGAGTTGCAACGAGGCCTTGCTTGCAGTCCCTTTCCCATCGCTGATTTGCAATTCCTGAAACATGATTTGCCTTTACGAGGTGAGAACAAGTTGGAGATCAGGGTTTATGATCTAGTGGATGCCCAAATCTCAGTTTCCAGAATATATGATTTCTCTGACAGTTTGTTGTAAATGAAGTAGCCTGGACACTTCTTAAGGTAGGATATGTCGGCTTTATTGAGCCAGCAGCATAACCAACACTTCCCCAGCAGACCAGTCGAGTAACTGACACAAGTAGAATCTCTACCAAGAACAGCACTAGAATCCAACAAGGGAATTCTGGAAGGGTTGGGCAACAGGGACACAAAGAAAGGGATAAGACATAGCTATAGAAAAATACACGTAACTTAAATGTATAACACAGTTACATAAAGGAGTTTAAAGAGGTTACTTTTGGTAGATATTTTAGATAACAATCATGTCATATGGGTTGGTTTCAGGCTACTATTCTGGCATGTCAATTGCTAAACGATCATGGCAAATGGTTGGTGTCCTGCTTTTTGCTCCTTAACTGCGACAACATTTTCTCCTTTCTTCTCCTAAACCTAACTCTTCATCAACGTGAGGTTAAGAAGGAATCATGGACTTGTTCATCAAATAGTTTTGTACTACTATTGAAAATGTGGAATACAGAGGGTTGTTAAGCAGGGTATCTATAATTTAATATCTGTTAGCATTCTGTTTAAACCATATTGTATATATCACGGCTGTTAATCCATAATTTTATAAAAGTCTGTGAGGCGTTTAGGTTACACACCCATACCTTATATTGAATGTGATTTTTGCTCAGCCAGGATACCACGAGGTATGCGAATGATGTGCATTGCATTGACAGAGAAGCCATTATCTTTACCTGACCATCAGGGGCAGCCAAAGATCAAACTACGTCACTAGCTTAACGTCTCTTTTTTTGGAATAGCCATTAGATTTTTTATTTACTGTAGTGTCACAAGTCAAAGGTAATAAGTTATTTAGTGACGTTTACACTTCGAAGGGGAAAGGTTTGTGTGGAAGTGGATTGCAATGGTGGCATCTGTTTTCTGAAGACAACTAAAGTGTTGGAAGCCCCCATCTTCAAGTACTTTATACTAAAGATTGCTATGTTTTGACAAGGAATCCCTCTAGTTGTCAAACACGTTTACATAATGAGAATGTCAATTTGAATAAAGGCCCTTAAACAATGGCCTTTCAAGGGGGGGGGGGGGGGGGGGGTGGGATGGGCGGTCCGCCCCAGGCGTCAAGAGTTTTTGGGGGCATCTGGCTCCTCCCTTCCCACACTCTCATCAGTGTCCGTCGCGGGGTGGCGGCCACAGGAATCACCAGCACTTCCCGCTCTTACATTTGGCCGCTGTGGGTGGCAAACACAGGGGCCGCCACGGGCGGCCTAAGGCCTAGCTACGCCACTGCCCTAAAAGAGAAAAATTATTTTAAAAGCACTTTACTTTCATTTAGTGCTCCAAACCGCTCTATATGCATTTCCAAGTGCTGTAAATAATCCAGAAGGACGTAAATGTGAGTTTGCCTTCCAGCATTCAACTCGCTGAGCTATGCTGGTGGTCTTAAAACCTGCATAAGGTTTAAATAACACAAGTGTGTTGTCTTTAAAACTACTAATTAATAAAAAAGCAAATTACTAAAATGAATATTGCTGCTTTCAGTTGTTGCCTTTACAGACTGTGGAATTAAATTATTTCATTCTACATTTCTGAAATCTGCACTCCTCAATCACCGTGCAGTGCTGCAGCACAGAGTAACTTGAGGAGACTCTCATTTGCTGCAATCATCAACCCTAACTTTTAATGGCAATAATTCCCACACTGAGAACTTAAATGTCTCGTGATGCTGGGTATCGCTGCACTGAGCAAAAATTACTTGAATGATGTTTAAGTGGGCACTCTAACTTTCATCAGAAGACCTGCTGTTTCGGGTAATTTCCCATTTCCTGCAATTACTGAAAATAGTTCTTGCAGAACTTTGACCCATCATTTATGCAAACTGTCCTTTTTGTTGTCATTTCTTGGTGCCCTGGTTAAAATAACAGCCTGCCTTGGTTTGTGATTTTGTAAATACCATAGGCTTGTATTTTCTTGAGCCTTAGTAAAAGAAGGACGAATATTATGGGGGTTTATCACAGTGCACCACCAACATGTTTCCTCAACTATCGTAGTTAAAGATATTTTGAAGAGCTGAACAAAGTTAATATCCCCTCTGCAAATACAACAACGCATCTCCTGAGAATTTACAGTAGAAATGATGATTTTACAACCTTTCCTCATGAAATTTATGAGTTTCTTCTTTCCAGATGTCATTGCCTGTGGAATGGGAAGTGTGGTGGTGTCATTGAATCATAAATTGACATCCTTAGTGACAGCAAATATTTACGACCATGCATTCACTAAGATAATGGTCAAGAATAGAGTGCTTCATCTGCTGCAACACTTGAAATATTTATTTACCCGTGATAAATCCTAAACATTGTATTTATAGTGTCTGAAAAAGTCTCTGTGGGATAAAGGTACAGTCGAGATCGAGAGATGCACATTTGACACTTAGGTCCTAATTCAAAGAAGGGTGGGTAGTTCACAAAACTATGTAAATTGTGTGGAAAGTGGATGTCCTTGCATTTTATGTGACTTTGCTATTTTTAGTGATGTGATGTTATCACATCAGTGGATGCATTAATATATCACCTTTGCATGCAAAATAAGTGCCTGTTAGAAGCTGAAATGGCTAGTGTTAACTCTATGGGGCATATTCTCAAGGAGTTATCGCCGAGTTACCATCACTTTATGGCAGCCAAAGTCGCAATAAAACTAACGCCCCATTCATAAGCGGGTGCTAACAGCCCATAGCACCAGTTTACCTGCAATAGCAGCCGCAAAAAACATCATCACAGATGACACCCGCAACTATCGCTAATGAGATGCAGAGTGGGCGTTCCAGAGCAGAAAGCCGCGACAACACCTCTCCACAACATTCTCAACGGCCAGCCAGATCAGCGATAAGAGCGCAAAACATGCGATAAGGCGCGTTAGCAGCAGGAAACTAACACCTGCTCTGAGCTGGTGCAAAGTCAGACCACAGCTTGCACCACAAACAGGAGCCAAGGCCAGAGCCACACCTGAAGAACAACAGATGCCATGGAGCCACCGAACATGTGGGCCGGACACCCAAGAGGGCCACAACATCCACCACCCCCAGGACCCCCCTCACTGTCCCCCCCCAGACAAAGAGATGCCACACCAACTACACGGAATCATGTACCAAATATTCCGCCTGATGTCGCACAATCACATCTGGTTACATGCATGTGTTGACACAAAAATTAGCATCACACATTCACCTTCAAAGCAACAAATTAAAATGTATTAAAACACACACAGAACAGAAATGAAGACACATGGTGGCACCCCTCGGGACACTCCGTAGGTCACAGCCTGCAAGACAAAAATCATGATGAGAAGGTGTGTCCTGCACACATCAAGGGACCGAGAGGGAGCGAAGGAGAGAGAGGGAGAGAGATAGACGGACAGAGACGGGAGAGAGAGACAGACGGACAGAGGGGGGAGAGAGAGATAGACGGACAGAGTGGGAGAGAGAGAGATAGACAGACAGAGAGGGGGAGAGACATAGACAGACAGAGAGGGGGAGAGTGAGATAGACCGACAGAGAGGGGGAGAGAGAGATAGACGGACAGAGAGGGGGAGAGAGATAGATGGACAGAGAGGTGGAGAGTGACACAGATAACACAAGAGAGGGACAGGGAGAGAGAGTGCCGACACTGTGCACCCAGGCCACACTGCACACCTGCTGTCACCGATGTGTCTCCTACCACGTGCCGGTATGTAGTGCAGTTCACCAGGTCCCACATCTGAAACAGATCCATCATCTGAAACAGAGTCCAGATACGTGAATGGCACAGGATGTACAATTGCACGCAACATCATCGCCTGTCTGCCCCTGCGCACCCAGGCAACTGCACCCCAGCCCGTCCCACCGCCCAGCGGTGCATGCCCGCCCCTGCGCACCCAGACAGCTGTATCCCAGCCCCTCCCGCCACCCAGTGGTGCATGCTCACCCCTGCGCACCCAGGCCTCACTGCTCATCTTCTGCCCCTGGCGTGTAGAAAAGAGGGCCCACCACGTGACAATATAAGCTACTAGCCCGGGCCCGCTGACATGGCACCCTCAACATCATGCAGTCCCCCTCCACAGGCCACCAGGTCTCACATTTGGTGCTGGGTCTTGATTTCTCCATGGAAGAGGACATACCAGTTCACTAGGCATCCTTGCAGGCTGCACACTCGCTCAGCCTCAAAGGTGGCACTAACTCTGTGATCCTGGAGGCAACGCCACAAGGCAGTAGGCCTGTGCTGCCCGCTGGCTCACGCCTACTCTGCGGTCCAGCAGGGCACACAGAACCTGAGCCGTCCGGACCGCTGGGATGGGGCATCATCTCAGGCTGCACACCCGCTCAGCCCTTAAGGTGCCCCTACCTCATTACACCACAAGTCACCGTCCCGTGGCGGTGTGCCTGTGCCGGCCGTAGTGCATCCGGTGCCACCAGTTCTGTACCTCACTAGTCATTGACCTTCTATGATTGGGTATTGTGGTGCGGAATGTATGTCGCAGGCCCCTGGGGCCCCATGCCTACATGCACACCACACGAATACACCCAGAGAGAGGTTAGAAATGGAATTGTGAACGTGCGCCCGGCCCTTTTTATTGGCAGGGTCACATGTCCTGTGACGCATGTGCTGGATGGGTGTGGGTGTATACCAGCCATGAGGGAGTGGCCGTGGCATGCTGACAACTAGACCTGTGAGTAGCAGTTCACCACAGTGAAGTCCTGGCACATGTAGCGTTGTTGTCCCCTGGAGCGTAAGCATAGTGGGCTGACCTGGCGTATGCCTGTCCAGCGTGAGGGTTTGAACGATGACCCCGGTGCTCTGGGCGTGGTTCCGTACAGGGCTGGACAAGGAAATAACAAATGCTTGTGTCGCTGTTGTTGCGTCGGGGCCATCCAGACAACATTCAACAATGTATCACCATGTGACCCAAGTCCAACTACATGAGCCACTTGGACGTAGGGGGAATTCACTGACTCTACATTCATCCATACTACCACACATGAAAGACCATTGACATGACACATATGTGTGATTATGAATGTTTAATCCACATTCAGTGGGGTGTTGCTTCTGGAGCAGTACAGGGCCATGCAAACCCCACTTTACATTGTTGGCCTGTGGAGGGCCAGCCAGAGTCCTTCAGGGAAAGACAAGTCCATAGGAAGAGGAGGAGTTCAGTCTGCAGTCTGTTTGCTGTGTCATTGGCGATCAAACAGAATATGGCAGTCCATTGCGAGGTACAAGGTGAGTATCGCAGAATGTATTGGGGGACAGTGGAAGGTGATGATGCAGAGGGAAGAACCAAGCTGAAACCAATCATATGGCAGAGATGCATGCTACTGCGTCCTTTTTACCACGATGGCGCTTTCATCCGCCTCTTCGTCCTCAGCTGTTTCATGTGCCTCACGTGTGGGTGGTGCTGGCCTCTCTCCAGCACTGAGTGGCAGTGACACCTCAGGGGCCGTAGGTGGAATGTCTGCCGCACTGTGTGGCACTGACACTTCAGGGTGCGGCGAGTGCAGAGATGTGGATGTGGTGGTAGCAGCAGCATGCATCAGCTCCAGGCCTTGTGGCAGCAATACCATAAGGATGGTTTTGAGGTCATTGAGGAACCCAGCTACCACTCGCTAGTGTGCCACCTTGGCAGCCGCTCTTTCCGCATTGGCCCGCTCCATGGTCTCCATGAGCATCTGCATGTTTCCAACCTCCCGGGCAAGCTCGATAGAGTCACTCTGACCAGTCAGTCATTCTTGTCTCTGAGTCAGGACTCTGGCAATGTCAGCCATGGTTTGTTGGAGAGCATGGAGCGGACTGTGGGTGTCCGTTAGGGACTGTGAATGGTCCCTGATGGGACTTAGACACCCACGTATGGCATCTAGTTTGTCTGCTGTGTGGTCGAAGCCCACCTCCACCTGTTCAGCCAGCTGCTCCTGGCATCCCAACACACGTTGTTGGAAGGCCATGTGTTCTACGTGGGGGCCCTGGGAGGCAGCCGTGGTGGGGGGTGCTGCCTGCTGTGTGTTCTGTGCAGGGGGTGGTGTGTCTTTATTGCAGCTGGGCTGCCCTGCTCCTGGATGTGGGCTGCTGAGGCTGTCAATTAACTCTTGGAGGGCGTCGGAGTCGAAGCTGTGGTGGTCTTCTTCGTCATCAGAGAAGAGAGGGTCGGGCTGCTCTGCAGGAGGTGTTGATTGTCCCTCTGCAATGTGAAGGGGAGATGCAGTTTAACAATGTGTTCACATGTGTGTTGTCGCATTGTACATGTTTACATACAGACTGCATGAATGTGTACATCGTGGCTGTTTGTGAGGAGCTGCCTATTTCATGGGGGACAACGGACATGTTGACAACAGACGTGTGTGTGTTTGTACTTGTACATAATCATCTCACATTTCCCTGCAATGCCACTTGTGATTGGCCAGTGTCTACACCCAGTCGGCACCAGTTGTGTCCTGTGTTCTGTTGTGGACATGTTGTGTTTTGTGCCTGATTGTTGTCAGTGTTGCTGTGCTCTGCATGTGATGTGTGTGTGCTGCATTGCGGCGGGGTGGCCCCTGCTGCTCTCTTTTGCTGGCCATTATCCCTTATCTGCGATGTGCCTTTGACTGCTGTGCTTAATCAGTGCTGAGATGTTGCATACTTGAGTACATTGGTCTCTTGGTGGGAGTTGGGGGTCTGGAGCAAGGTTTGTCCGCAGATGTGCTCAGCTCAATTGTGCATGTGTGCCATTGTGCCCATCACCCCATCCCCCCATTGCCTGGTCATTACTCACCCTGTTGCTGTTGTGTCCGGTCAGGTTGAGCAGTGTTAGATCTCCCGACTCCAGTCACCGTCTCCCTACCGATGACTGTGGACACCATTTCCTCCATGTCGTCCAGCTCCTTCTGTGGCGCAGGACTCCCACCTCCAGTCTGCATTGCTTCCTTCCAGTTGTTGGCGAGTTTCAGCTTGGTTTTGCGCTTGACCTCATTCCAGCGCTTCTTGACCTCTTCCATGGTCCTCTTTAGCACTCCCACTGCATTCACCTTGTCCACGATGGACTGCCATAGTCCATTTTTGGTTGCCAATGACACAGTGGAGGTGAGGAACAGTTGTTGATGGCGTTCCACCACCTCCGTTATCAGAATTCTGTTTTCTGGCGGACTGAAGTGCTTCTTCCTATTCTTCTTCTCCCTGGCCTTCCCTGACCCCGAGGTCCCAGGCAGGTCCTCCGGGGGGCTTGTGGGGTTCTGATTCTCTGCCGTACTTGCTCCTGTAACATCCATTGTGCTTCGCTGTTGTTTGGCATTTGTTTGTCAGTTTTTTTCTACTTTTATGGTGATTTTTCCTGCCTGACGCATGTGGATTGCAGGTCTGTTGCTGGTTTTTGCTGATTTCAGTATAGCGATTGGCCTCATCGCAGCTTTTTAGCGTTAGCGTTTCGCATTTTTGCTGTGTGGCATTGATTTTAGCGTGGTCATTTGACGCCTTATCTGGAGACTATTTCATGGTACTGCCATGTTGAGAATGCTTGGTTAACACAGCGTTATTCTCCCATGATAGACTGCGATTTTGGAAGTTGCGTTAATTAACTTTTGCAATAGTTATCACACGTTCTTGAGAATATGCCCCTATATGTTTAGGGTCCTCACAAGGACTGGCTTCTTAAATCTGATGGGGCCCAGAGGCGTACACAGGCCCCCACAGCCCCTGCGGTGTGGGGGTCCCTCAAGTTCCGTTACACCTGTGATGGGGCCAATATCCCCATCTGGGTTATGAGATACGTGGTGACTCCATAGAGTAGTCTGGACATGAAGATTTGCGAAGAAATGATGAATTACCAGCGGAATGGGGCGCAAAAGTATCAGTTCCACTTGTGATTCTAAGGAAACCCTCATGGTCACACAACTGATTTCTATAATTCTCACCCCACAGCCTTCCACCTGGAGTTACCTGTTCCCCTGATATCAGTAACTCCACTGGGCAAAATTATCAGACTAAGTGACCTGGCCTGGCAGTACGGCCTGGCAAATCAGTCTTGACGCTGCTTTCCATGGAAAGCAGAGTCAAGACTGATTTGCATATGGCTGGGTCCAAACTGGAATGGCGTGGTGGGCCAAAAATATGGATTTTACCAAGATCTGTGACTGAGGATAAATGTTTGATTTGCTCAGCATTCCATCCATCATCTGTTCTTTTTGTATTTGTCGCTTTTAGTGGGAAGAGTATGCTCAGACGTGGGTCCTGTGCTCCCTATGCCACCAAATTCAAGCTAGCCTGGGTGATGAAGGGTGATACCCTGAAACTGGTGACAGAATGCTTGATTCTGGTCCAGGGCAGACCTGGCCTGCCAGTTTGGGCTGGACTCCCCATGGCGATCAGGGTCAAAACTGATTTGCATATGGCTAGGTCCAAACTGGAATATCGTGGTGGACAAAACACTGTGAATTTAAACCAGATTTGTGACTGAGGGGGGCAATGCTTGATTTGCTCAGCATTCCGTCCATCATCTGTTCTTTTTGCATTTGTCATATAAAGAGGCTATCCATTTCTGAATGTTATTCCCCATTTAATGCTAAATTTACTCAGTGCACTAATACAATTACTGAATAGTGGTATTGCCGCAAAAGACAAAATAACCTTCTAATCCCCAATTTAGAATCTTTTTTTTATAATCTGTACCCCTCCAGATGATGACTCAAACTGTGGGTGCAATTTATGGTTGATTGAAGTAAAATGAGCATAATCCAAGTTTTAGCTGAAGAGTTTTTCTTTTACGAATTCCTCCTGAAAAGAAATGTTTTGCAGGAAAAGTATGCCTCCAGACACACCCAAAATGGGTACCTTCACGAGGTGCAAGGGTTGTGTTCTTCACTCTTTAGTTTCGCACACCTCTATCAGAAAATGGTCAGTGGTTTGTTCTTTGTTAGATACCATGTTACACGTCACCGAAGAACGGATACTGTGGTCCCTGGTATAAAGCCATTTTGTGACTCAGATGAAAGAAAATGACTGTGTCCTACTGAGACTGCAAACAGCTTGTGGCATTACATACAGGATTTGACAATTAAAGCATTCTTCTTCATTGTACATAATATTCCTGTGTATATGGTATTACACTGTGGCGAAAATAAGTACCTTGTGCTGGACTCTATCATGCATGCTCCAAAGATGCCAGATGACTTATGTACCTCCCATATACGACGCAAATCACAACATTCCCTTCATTTTGTATTGTTATGTTCATTTTATTCTGAACCTAGGCGCAGATTTTTGGTAGACATCTTAAAAAAATCTAATATAAAATGTGCTCAAGAGGCTTTGATCTTTTTACAACAGGCGACTGATCCCCTTACATTGTGCTGTATTATTAATTTTATTAAAGTAGCAGTTCGATTGAGGGCAACTAGAGGTAAGAATCGTCAAAACATCATTATTTTCCTGAACTTTGGGGTCTTAAATTGGAATGTCTGCTTGTTTTCAGGACCATCTGGCTGACATTTTTCTGACTGCAATGATACAGTTGTGTGCGTTTTTTTTTTCATTCCCATTTTCCCATGTGCTGAGAAGTGATAAGAATATTAACTGGACGTTTACAATCTGTACCCCTATGTTCTATATCTGAGAGCCAATTAACCGTCAATTAGACCTCTCTTTCGACCTTGGTGGCCTGCAAACCCAGCCTCCCTCCGCCACAGTCCTCCCATCTGCCTCTCAGCAGCCAATTGCAAAGTGGCAGGAAGAGAGAATTGACCAATCGTATGGCAGGATCATCACATTCCCGATTCTGAAATGACTAGGTGGCAAGGAAGGCTGGTGATGAGCTGACCGTGGAGTCTAGGGTCTGAGTGCTGTAAACTGCACCTCATCTTTTTTCCGAGAGCCCCAGTAATCCTTAAGAATATCTTCCATTGGTATACAGACACTCCCGATACAAAACCAGAATCATGTAGATTCTTCTGGCTCTAGGGGCCGCATCCAGCAAAGGGTTCTGCCATGCAATATAACATCATCTGCATGATTTTACTTGCATCGCCATGCCTATTCTTGAGACCGCCTCACCATTCTCCCACTGAGTCCCAGGTGCACGAAACTTGCAGACTGTTGCAACATTTGTAAATCACACACCTAAGCAAATGTTCCTGAATTTGTGTTCTACCTAGCACAAATGTGAAATGGCTATATTGTTTGATGTCCAGGCATACACAGCAACACATCTGTTGTAGAGGTGGTAATACATGCTCACTCATACTGGTTGCAAAGAAAGTGGTTACATGCATGATCTCACTCTCAAACTCTGTCTGTTCGTAAGTCATGCTGTGCAGCTGTACGCAACTCACTGCGCGTCTCATACTACATGGCCCCCACAGTTTCCTCTGCCTGACTTGCTGCCTGTTTGGCACCTCACCTCCTAGTTCTCATTACGAAGGACTCTCTAATTCCTATGGGGCCTATTGCGCCACAGGTGCGCTGCATTTTATATGGGAAAAAGTGACGCACTGGTGGTGCAAGGGGCTTGTAAATAAGTCCCTATGGGTCCATAACATTAGTTGTTAGGCCCATATGGCTTGCAAATTTAAATGGAACACTGCAGGTTGGGTAGGAGTGCTTCATCTAGATACTTCCTTTGCAGACAGCAGGGAGCATGACCGGATGAACAACGGGAGAAGTGAGGAATGAATTTGTATACAGTATTCCTTATTCCATTGGTAATACCTCATTTTACTGTGAACCCCAGGGACAAACTCGTGATCCAGCGGTCTCCCCACTGGGAATTATAGATGACCATAGAATTTGAAATTTCATGGGGTGTACTTTGTCTGCTTCCACCCCTCTCCCCCCACCTTTGAGGAGTCCCTTTATATATTACCCTTCTGTCCTTCTGTTGCATTGCAGAGCTACTTGTGTCTTATGAAGAGTCTACCACCCTCGCATCCTCCTGCTCCATCCCATTCTTCAGGGATGCCCTCTTTCTTCTGGTATGCGGCATCTTCTGAGTGCATGCTACCACAGTCCCTGCTTCCTGGTGCGGGATGGATACGGTTCCTTGCCTACTAGTGCGTTCACTCTTGCTCTTCACCTAGCCCCGAACCTGGCTCGTCCAATACAACCCCTGCTTCAGCGCCAGGATACACTCCGGTGTGACTTTGTGTGCTATACAAATACACATAACACGACAGGTTGATAGGAGGCGGTGGGAGTAGGTGAAGTAGTAACCTATGATGCACAGGTTCACAGGTTGTTATAGAAGTGGGGCATGGGGAGCACTTTCAACCAAAAGGTTTAGTTGTGAGGGGGACAAAGTCGCTCATCACAATAGGTAGGATAGGGTCGCTTTGATTTTTCTATATCCACAGTCATCAGGTTTATTGTATAAAAAATAAGCCTTTTTGTTGCCTTATCTGAGAATATATTTGTTTCCTGACTTTCAAACTACTGGCCACATACATCCATTTTCCTTTCTGGAGAAATTTCCGTTATTTTTCACCATTCTATGCAAGAACTTTCTCTGCCCCAATTGTTAACGCGTTATTAATTCAAAAGTTTCTCATTATTTGCTGCTTTTAAATTTGACTGTATAGTGTTGACATTTTTAATATATGTGATGCCTCCACGGCACGTCCCCCAACTTTTCTAAATAAACTTGGAACAATTTGAGAGGCCTGGCCTTATCCTCGCTGTCTAACATCCCAAATACATCATGTATTCACCTAAAAGATAATCTTAAAATATCACTCAGAGAGGCACTTCTTTACACGGTAGTAAATTGAAAATTACAGGATATCAGATAGCAGTTTGAAAGCATTCTTTGAGGGGACATGTGGATATTTAGAATTCATTTCTCGGTGAATACTTTTTTTTTTTTTTTTGCTTCCGACTGCAATCTCTCTGATAAGGATAATTACATTTTTTCGTGCGGAATTCAAGGTTTTACCGAAGCTAATACATATGCAGCGCTTCTGTGCTAGCGAATGGCACTGTGTATTTGTGATGAATTATTCCCGTCGTTTAAATCAGATTGCAATTGTGTTTATTCATGCAGTGAAAGGTATGTGAGAAAGACTGGTGGAAAGCGCGGTATTCTTTCTAATGTGCGTCACAAAGCCATTTATAGCCACTTCAGATGTAAACTTCCAAGCTGTTATGTTTGTGCTCTCAATGCATGCTCGCTTCATTTGCCGGGTCTGTTTTGTTTGCATAAATCACACCATGTACAAAAACACAACAATTCGCAACTTTCCTTTGACGAATAATGCCTATCATTAACATCCAACTGTACCTTCAGTGCTGACGGCAGCTGTAAAGCTTCTTTGGAATTAGCGCATCTTCCGGTCCCATGCCCCTCCTAAACTAGCATATTAACATTTCAATAGATGCTTACAAAGGCATTACAAAATTCAGAATTCACTTTTCGAATGTTTGTCTGCAACTTAGTGTGCCTCGCAAGAGCTCTGAATGTCTTGAGTCTTTTGCCCTGGGCAATAGAGACCGGCTGAAAGACGGAATTGTGCTCACAATGTTTTAAATAAAAAAATGGAAACAAGGCAGTTTTGGAATTTTGTATATGTTAAGTCCATAACCCCAGCAACACGTAGATCAAGTTCAATGGTTTATTTCATAGACCGTCCATCTCTTCAATCTGCTCCCAACATTTTCCCCGGGAGCTCACCACCCTACATCCCACTCGTGAGCTCACGACATTCCATGAAATTTGGGTTTCACACTTATTCTTCCGACTTGGTCATTTTTTGTGCACATTCCTCATTGCTAGACCTACTCCAGCGTTCACCTTCTACCTTGATTGACTATGCTGCGCACTCGACCATGATCCACACTGGTAGGTGCATCATCTATCCAATCATATTTCCTAGCTCCAAGCGCATGTCTCCTTGTTCCAGGAACTATATTCTGGACATTCCCCATGAACCGTGCTGATCACTTACCATACAACATGTTACTATCATAAAAGAGAACAGAATTACACAGAATTGATTACCTTCAAAGGTACAGAAAACCTGCTCTCTCCCTTACTCACAAATCTTCCTTTTTTCATGTTCACATCTCCCACCTTGAGATTCACTTCCTTCCCCCATGCAAAAAGTCATATCTTTGTGTTTCACTTGCTTAGTTTCCATGTGAGTCCTCACTCTTCCTAGTGACCAATTGATTCTTCTATTGTTCCCTAACCAAGCCACATTATAATTTGTGCGAGGAGACATCCCCCTCATCAAGTCAAAAAGACTATGTTCTGTCGCTTATCATAGTGCCATTCTATAAGCATCAATAGTTCCACAATTTATTCTCCCAATTCAAGCCCTTACCGTTCAATAATTCAATTACACCTTTTATTACCCTATCGAAGCGCTCAACATTTCCAACCCCTTATGGATGATATATAGCTGTGGTTTTGTGGGCACTCCCAGTCTTCTTAGCAAAAGTTTTGAATACACCAGAAATTAACTATCTCTCATCGTCACTAACTACCACCTATGGTAGACCTTCCCAGCAAAACACTTCCTCCAAGAAATTCACTAACGCCCAAGGAGCTGCTTTTTACACCACCTTGGTCTCAGGCAATTTAGAAAAATTATCCACCATTACCAGGATATTTGAAAACACCATTAACATCCTGCACAGTACCAAACACGTCCACTCCTACCCTTTCACATGTCATAAATAGACCTTTACCAGGATGTAAAGGCAATTTACATGTAATCATCACCTTGTCAGAACTCGTACCTTTGATGCATTCTCTCACCCTCTTTTCAATATTTTTATCAACACCCGGCCACCAGTAGGATTGCTTGATTGTGCTACTGGTTTTTACTATGCCAAGGTGACCTTCATGGCATAATTGATAACTCTCTCCCTGAACTCTCTGGGAGGCACCAATCTGCCCCCTCTCATCAAGAACTTTTCCTCAACAGATAATTTGTTCTTCACCTCCCAAAACGGTACCAACTCCTTTTCTAATAGATTCTTCTCTGGCCATCCATCCTTGATATGCTTCATGACTACAGTCAATACAACAGTTTCAAAGAGACAAGGGAACGCTCTAGGTAATCAAGGACCAGGGGTAATAGTTTTATCAGGCAACAAGGGACCTTAACTTAACACAATAAAAGGAGAACAATGAATTATAGACAACAATATATGATGAAGAAGGTGTCCAGCCGGACACTGATTTAATTATTTGGAAGAATTAAGCAGATACGGTGAACATTAATACAGTGGGACACAGTCCTGTATCCAATACATATAGCACAAACAGGACAAAACCAGGGAATTTAAAAGAGCGGGTATTTGCAGGCAATTATGTAATAACGAGACGCTAGTAACAAGTGAAACATTAGCCTAGCTGTACTCATGTAGTAAACACAGTTGTGTGACACAATGGGAAAACTGGTGTGTAACTACATAAACTGTCGACGGCGTTTCGATCC
This sequence comes from Lissotriton vulgaris, assembly GCF_964263255.1. Classification (NCBI taxonomy): domain Eukaryota; kingdom Metazoa; phylum Chordata; class Amphibia; order Caudata; family Salamandridae; genus Lissotriton; species Lissotriton vulgaris. Next base: position 1,056,861,531 of record NC_141697.1, read on the forward strand.
TATTGAAAATAAAGGATCATCATCAGGACTAGAAATGTATTGCCTGAATTTGCAAGCCTGTTTGAAATTAAAGGGGGAACAAAAACACAAAACAGTAGTTTGAAACCACGATAGGGAATTGCTCTTGGACGTAACAAAGGACTGTGCCTAGGTGGGCTGGGCCAGTGTGCAATTCGAGAATGAGGGCCTGTCATACCTTGGAGGATCTTGCCAGTTTTCCCATTGTGTTACACAACTGTGTTTACTACATGAGTACAGCTAGGCTAATGTTTCACTTGTTATCACATAATTGCCTGCAAATACCCCGCTCTTTTAAATCCCCTGTTTTTGTCCTGTTTGTGCTATATGCATTGGTTACAGGACTGTGTCCCACTGTATAAATGTTCACCTTATCTGTTTAATTCTTCCAAATAATTAAATCAGTGTCCGGCTGGACACCTTCTTCATTATAGTACAGATTGTTGTCTATAATTCATTGTTCTCCTTTTATTGTGTTAAGTTAAGGACCCGTGTTGCCTGATAAAGGTAGTCAATGCAACATCATGTTCTAGGAATGTTGTCCATATATCCGTTTCTATACTTTGTAATTCCTCTGCAACTACCATAGCAACCAGACAAACCTCCCAATCACATTTAGTCTCTTCATTTATAGGCAAAGGCTTCAAAAATCAGCTATCTTATTACGAGCTCCAGGGACATACCATACTACATACACATAACAGCTGCATAGATAGCCTGGTTATTATCAGAGATACATTACTAAGTCCCTGCGAAGTGAAGACCTTGGTAAGGGGTTTGTGGTCACTCCTTACAGCTACCTTAGTTCCCCAAATGAAATGTCTCAAATTTATTAGCCCCTTAACACATCCAAGAGTTTCCTTCTCAATAACAGAGTACTTCTGCTCTGCCAGGGTAAGCACTCAGGAAGCAAAGGCAACAACACGCTCTATGCCATCATCCTGTAGTTGGGACAAAACTTTCCCTAAGCCCTTCCCACTAGCATCCATGGTGATAAAGCTCTTGGGTCAAATCCTTGAAGCACCGAAGCTGAGCAAATGTCCTCCTTAATACTCCCAAAACCTTTCTGACAATCCTCTGACTACAAGAATTTGCAACCCTTCGTCAGTAGTTGCCTGATATGAAACATCTTCCCAGAGAAATTATACATACATTTAGAGAAAACTGACAATCCTAAAAATGACTGCAGTTCACACTTGTTTTGTGGAATGGGGGCCTTTCTTATAGCATCTTCCAACTCGGTTTTAGGGGTGATACTTTTGTAACTAATTTTATGTCCCAAATACATTACTTTACTGGGTTCTCCGCAAACCCACGTATAGTTTCCTCTGCTGTAAATCCATAATGTTCTAAGTATCTCACACAACTCTTGGTCATGGTCTCTTTTGACTTTTGCCATTATCAACATGTAATTTTGGAAAAAGATAAAAACTTTCCTAACCTGGAATAACTTAAACATGAGACATTAGAACATGCTGGCAGCTAAGGCTAACCCGAAAGGTACCCTTTTGAATTGTAAGCATCCTACAGGGGTAATGGAGGCAGTTAAATGTTTACTGCTATGGTGTAGTGGCACTTGGTGGTAAGCCGATGTGAGGTTTATTGCGGAGCACCACTTCATTCCCTTTGTTACTGATAACAATTCATTAATTCGGGGTATTGGAAACATATCCAGAAAAATGCTCTTATTTATCAGAGGTTTAAGCACAGGTTAATTTGGGGTTTGCTTGTGTTTCACTCTGAGAGAAATTGCTGTTCCGGCTTGAGTAGAGTTTGACACACCTCAACCGGTAACGCAATTTCCAACAAGATACAATATGCGAACCCGATGCAATCCTAAGTGGCGATGCCCAGAGGATGATAAACCAAGATAACTATGATGTTAGAAAAAGTATTTGTAGAGATATTGAAGAAGACATGTTCTGCTTTGGGTGCACCCTTTGTGTCCAGAGCTTGCATGGTCAGGGATTCCCACGAATGATTGCTGTTTTTTGTCCATGCAATTATCTAAGTCAAGATGGATGATTGTATAAACAGGACTGGTAGCAAAGAGCAATTTCCAGCAAAGAGGTATCTTTGATCCTAGTTTTAGTTTTGAAGAAAACAACAAGAACTTCCTGAGACTAGGATTGGCAAGCCAGGTGTTTCTTGTCAGGTGTGTGAAACGGTGCCACGGCTGTAAACGGCACAGATGGATTTTTCTTTGGCAAACCTTCAGGGTGCTACCAGCACATCTGGGGGCACATGGTTGCATGTATAAAAATGTTGACTACATTAAAGTCAAGTTGAAATTGTCAAGGCAATAGTGTTGTGTCCTTCATTATTACCTGTGGCAATTCAAAAACTGACGAATTTTAAACGTCATTTTTATTACATGCAATTTTCAGTTTATTTAACTGTACCGTAATCACCCTTGGTATCCCCTATCCAGTAATTTGGCTTCTGAAATTTCTTATTTACATTTCTGCAAAGCCAGCAAGACGACTCATTAAGGTAAACCCTTGCTGTTTTTGTGCAGGTCCATACACTTGCGCCTTATTAAACAGTGGGTGAAGGGGCAATGTGTCTGATAGAATATACACTGAGTGTGGCATGCGAGATGTGGCATTCAGTCAGAGGGCCCCCAAAGGGTGCCTCCTGGGAGCCAGACTTTGGGGTCCTTGGGACCCATTGGTATCCTCTGCAGGTGAGTGCAGTTATGCACAGAATTTATCTGTGGGAGATCCCTGTCCCCTAAAATTTCTGGTGCCTCGACCCTTCTATTGAAAGACCACCTGAGATTTCAAACCACAGTTCCACCTTTTAATGCCACTGTTAGACTTGGCATCATCGGCGTGAGTCTCCCTTCCAATTTTGTCGGATTGCCTCCTCTGTTTTTGATGTTTTGCTGGTTATATGCTTTGGGCACTGTGCCACTGCTATTCAGTGCCTCAGCGCAAGTGTTCCCCATATTAAATTGATGTATTGATTGGTTATTCCATGATTGGGTTATTTGATTTACTGTCAGCCCCTAGTACAGTGCACCATGTGTGCCCAGGGCTTGTAAGTCAAATGCTGCTGGTTGTCTTGCAGCACTGGTTGTGCACCCACGGAAGCAGCTTGTAAAGTGTGTCTCAGGCCTGCCGTTGCAAGGCCTGTGTGCAGTCAGTGACTGCCATGTCGACTTGGCAAGTGCACCCACTTGGCAGTCCCTAAACCTTCCCTTTACTTCATATCATACACCCCCATGGTTGGCCCAAGGGCAGGGTGCATTGTAAGTGTAAGGTAGGACATGCTCTGGTGTGTGTAGCATGTCCTAATAGTGAATTACAGCCATTTTCATTTTTCACGATTGCAAGACTACCTGCTCTCCATAGGCTAAAATGGGCAATTAGATTATTACATTCTCATAATCCTAACTGACTCAGGGAACATGGTAGAAATTCGAATTTAATATGCCTGACTTCAGAATGATAAAATACCTCTTTTAGTAAAGTTGGTTTTAACTTTCTGTGTTTGAAAATACCACTTTTAGAAAGCAGGTATTTTCTTGGCAGGCCTGCCTCTGCTAGGTTTTGTATTCCTTGTCTGGAGTTTGTGAGTGACAGGGTTGGGGGGATTCCAGGAGACAGGCTGGGGCAGCACCGTGGTGAATAGAGAGATCTGCATCTAGATGGGAGGGAGGAGTTGCACCTGGGACCTGAATAGGGCTGGCCTTCCCTCTACAATGCTGGCTCCACCTCCTGTGGCTTGTCTGATGTCTCTGCCCTGCACTGTGAAAGGATAGAAGGAATCATGTCAACAAAATGCCCCAAGGCTGTGCTTTCCCTCCACTGTGCTGGCTCCACCTCCTGTGGGGCGTCTGATGTTTCTGCCCTGCACTATGAAAGGGAAGAAGGAGTCCTGTAAACAAAGTGCTCAGGAACTGGTTTGGACCAGGCAGAGGCCTCTCTTCCTTCAGAAAACACAGGATTTTGAGGTATAAATATTGGACCTCAGACCCAAGAACTTTAGATCACTTCTGGGAACAAGAAACCTTTTGCCAAGGAGAAAAACCATAGGATTCTGCAGGAGTTAGACTGCCCCTCCGCCAGTGTGCTGTTTGCTGGGTTGTCCTGCAGTGGATTCTTCATTGCCAAGGAAAGGAGAAATAACTTTTTAAGGACTTTCATCATCTACAGAATATTCTCCAGGGCTTGAACTGTGCTTGCCTCCTGCTGAAGTCTCAGGGACAAAAGACTTCACCTCCAGCTCCCCCTGTGAATTTCCTTGCTGGGAATTCTACCTACAGACATTTGCGTGTCGCTGGGAGCTGGAAGCGCGATGCACAGAGAGGAAGCGTGTCGCCGCCGCAGCTGAAATCATCGCATCGCCAGAGAAGCGCGCCGCCGCCGCATCTCCCAGGAAGCGTGTGTTCATCGAAGCTGCCTGCTGTCGCATCACCGGAGAAGCGTGACGTCATCGAGAGAGTCACCATTACATCACCGGACGAGCGTGTTGCAGGGCCTGTCGCGGCTCCAAAGTACAGAGTTGTCGCAAGGCTGCCAGGGTGTACACGCATCGTGATTGCATCGTCGCATCGAGGGCACCATCTTCTCGCATTGCAACTGGATCATCGCATCACAGCGCCATCTTGCGCATCGCAACGGGCCAACAGGCCAAGAATTTACGCATCATCTCTGCACCGGTAAGGATCACAACGCATCCCCTACTCTGTGCAAGCATTGAGGCAGGACGCAACCTTTCCCCCGGATCATGGAACCAACGCATCTCCTACACTGCGAGTCTTTTGTTTGTTTTGCGTGACGCATCCAGGTACTTTGTTGAGAACTGTGTCGCATTTATCATCAACTTGAACTAAGCAACTTTTATCATCTTTAAGTCAACTTTAAGTATAGTATTGTGGATTTTTGTCATTTGTGGTCTTGTTTTAAGTCTATATAAAGAATACTTATTTTTATAAAACCTGTGTTGTGTTCATCTGTAGTGTTTGCACTGTATTGCTGTGTATATTCACAAATGCTTAACACACTGCCTCTGGGATAAGCCTGTCTGCTCGTACCAAGCTACCAAGGGGGTGTGCAGGGGTTATCTAGGAGTGTAATTCTCTTGTCCTGACTTAGAAGCAAGGGTCCCTATTTGGTCAAAGGTGTACACCATTACCAACTAGAGACCCCCAGTTTTAACAGCCACCCTCTCCCCAGTACAGGAAAATGTTCTCTCCTGGGGACAGTGGCTTGTTTTTTATCTGCTGAATTGTCCCAGTCAGAAACTGTGCATCTTCATGAGAGTAAGCGTGGTGGACAATGCACCAGGTTACCATATACAGCCCCGAATGCTTACAATGATTAGCAATAGGGGAATCTGGTGTATGAAGTGATATAAGAATATGATATTGTTTTTATTAGATATGTTCAGTGCTCGCAATGTGTTTAATTTGGAAATTCAAAACAATTAAACTAAACCTGTTGTCCCATTGTCCCACCACTTACCCCTTCCATGAAATCAGTCAGTAACTGTTGATTCACTTTGCAGTTCCGGCATCCGTACAAGTCTCATCACTAACTTTTTTTTACTGATTCATTCATCATTAATTAATGTATGTATTCATTAATCTAAAGTCCCTACACAGACAAAGGGCCTGATTTAGAATTTGACAGAGATGTTACTGCACCATTACAAACTCGACAGTTATCTGTCCGCCATATTATGATTTCCATAGGATATAATGGAATTATAATACTGCGGACGGGATATCTATCACATTTGTGACGGAGTAACCCCATCTGCCAAACTCTAAGGGCCTGATAACGAACAAACTTGTGTGCTCACCGCATGTCAGATTATGACGTTTTTAGTCACTGGTGAGCAGTTCTGTGGCGTTCCCACAGCGGCGCCACAGTGGAACGTCAAAGGCAGTACCTGCACGCCATGGACTGGTGCAATCCATGCTGTAGAAGTACTGGGGGTGCATGCACACATGGGGACACAACATTTTCCCCCCTGCATGCACCCCATGGCCCAGAGGCAACAGGGGGTCCAGTAGGGCCCTCTTCGTTTCCTCTCTGCCACAATTTTCATGGAGGAGGAACCACCATGAAAAACGTGGTGGAGAGGAAACTCACTTTATGCTTGACTGGATCACAGCGAACCCATCCAAGTATATTGCGGCCTCAAGACTGCCATGCCACCGCCAGAGATCTCTGATCCATGGCTGTTGCGGCGGTGCAATGGCGGTCCAACTGCCCTACTTGCAATGGGGTGGTCGGTCTGCCGGTGCTACAGTGACTGGACCACCACCACTGCGCCACCGTGAGTCTGGTGGTCTGTGGACCACCAGACTCATAACCAGGTCCTAAATCATGCCCAAAGTACAATACTATGAAAGAAAGTGTGTAGCTGGAGCGTGTACAGGATCGGGTTCTTTAAGAGGACAGGGAGAGTGCAGATAGGTCTGTTGATCATGAATACTTTCAAATTGTTTCTTCCACTGAGCTGTAATTTTCTATCTGGGTGACCTCAGTTCAGCCCAGGCAACAGATCCATGTGATCATTGTGTGAGACAGCCCAGCACTGCAAGCATCCAATTAAAATTGATGTCGCTCGATTTATGGTTTTTATCTTTTAAGCATAACTGCAGCTCCCTTTAGAGGTTATAATAGACTTGGTGTAAGTGGTAATTAGAGCAGAAGCTTCAGAAACAATGATAACGAGCTAATCCTTAAAAGATGCAATGTGCTAGCCATGACATATTTTAATGAATTTTGAATGTGACCACAGTTATGTGAGAATGTGTATTTTCTTATCAGCTGTCTTTTTTCCAAAGCCTATTTTTCTACATCGTTAAAACATATTTTATGTAAAGATGTAATTAATTAACTAGCTACACGGAAAATAAATTGACTAACCTCATAGAAAATATCTTTGTAGAGGCTCTGAGGACTGATAAAAACAGACATTTGAGTGTTAACAGGCAAATAATTAATTAACACCGTGGCTCTTCCCTTGATGATTCTTATTTCCCTCACACCTCACTGCCTCTCCTCAGCAATGGGAAGCCCCTGGGCAGCTATGCGCTCTATAAATCCATAAACATAAACACCTACCAGCATACAAGAGGCAAATTTACTTGAAAAAAATAGTGTAACGCAACAAAGTAGCTCCTGCTGCACGTCTTCCGGTTCCTCTCCCATCCGCTCGCACAGCAACCACGCCGACCGCCTTAGCGTGCAGGGAAAGAGCCGCATGATTAAGGCCACGTTAAGGCTGTTTCACATACTTCCTTACCTGTTGCCGAGGGGCCTTACCTTACCTGTTGCCGAGGTCCGAGGTCTGTTGGCGTGCTTTGGCGGTGGAGGCACAGGCGGCGGGGTCGGGACCTCTCGTTGGGCGGAGGCACCACGCCGGCGCTGATACCACCTGAGCGCCGAGGTCTACGGGCACTGCTGGATACACGGTGAGCTGACGCTTGTCCAAACGCGGCAATCTCTTACTTAACACGGCAGAGCTGCAAATTTAACTTAACCGCGGCCGGAGCCGCGAGACGCTCTCCAGCTCCCTTCAATGCCCTTCCAAAACGCAGCTGGGGCCGGGGGGGTGCTAATTTGCTTGGCAGCAGCGTGGTCGCACCCCCTCCTACCAAGGCCCACCGAACGCGGCTGGAGCTGCAAAAACCCCTGCTAAACCCCTGCAAAACCTTCTGTCCAGTGTGGAGGGAGCAGCTTGTCATTTCTTCAGCGTGGTGGTGGTTGTCAACGCCACTGCGACGTCACCACAGCGCGGCTGGAGCCACGGAATAAGCTGCTGGCGTGGTTTAGGCAACAAACACTGATTGTAAGGCCGCAATTACGAGGCAGTGAGAATCCTGCTTGGGGGTGTTGTTGTGCCCTCACCTTGTTGCTGAGAGCTCCGCCGCAGTTGGTCACTTTTCCCGACGGGCGAACGCTGCACAGCGGAAGGAAGGCAGCGCCAGGGGACTTCATTGCCCAGCTGCCTTAGCGGCCAGAAGCCGCGCTGGGTTAAACCGCGCCAGGAGGCGCATAAAGATCAGCGCTTCCCCCCGCGTCGCGGGAGCGGGCCGGGAGAAGCCCGGGGCCGTCTCTGGCCGTCTGTGGCCGTCCGAGGCAGGGCAGGGCCACGCTCCCTGGTCTAATCTCTATGTGAATGGACTACCGGGACTACACCACGGTATAGTGAGACTCCATGATATAGAAGATTTTGCTTTTAGTACATATTTATTTTATATGTGGACAGTTCATGTGGAAATATCGGCTGTGTATAATTCTATTTTATTATATAGATATCATCTAAAAAATAATACTTATTAGCATGTCTAAAAATAGGGCTCCCCAGGCTCCTGCAACAGTAACTATGGACAACTATCTCGTAAAAATTGTTAGTAAAATAAATAACGAAAGGAGGATTTCCTTGGGTCTCAACAATTCCCCGCCACCCTCATCCCCATGTACAAACATTGATATCACTGATGGGGAGGAGTTTAATCATCCGATTATTCTGGATTTATCTCCGGATGGTTCGGTGATGCAACAACAAGATATCCCCCTAAATGAACATGTTGCTTTGCAAGATATCAGCATCCTGCAACCTACCACCCCAGTTACCCCTACTATCCCTGTTGTTAGAGCAGTCAGGGCATGTAGAAAAGTTCTACCTAAGCGGGGGGGTTCCCGGATATCCCGTAAAAAGGCAGTAGTCCCCTCAAGCGACCCTATTAAAATAGGTGTAGATAGGGACAGTGAGGTTGAGATTCCTTAAATGCAAGTAATCGCAATTTAGCGAATTCTTAATTTGCGATTTTTGCATTTGGGATGATGTATCCCAAATGCAAAAATACCGGTCGCAAAAGGGCAGATTCTGAGAATCTGCCCCTTTGCGAGCGGATTTTACCTTGATGCATCTGGGCCTAGGTTCTGTAACTAGGTATAAAAACCAGATATGTTAAATTACCTCTAATGGTGTTGTAAGGCGCTTGAGCCCAAGCTGCCTTGAAAAAGAATCAAAACTTGCATTGGAGGATATAGCCAGTAAGACCTAAAGGTAAATTACAGAGAGAAAATTTGTCTTTGAAAACAAACCGAATTCTTTACGCTTCATGAGGAGCAGGCCTTCTATTTTTGCATTAAACAGAGTCCTGCAGTCTGTGGTCTGAAATTAAAAAGGTGCATTTTAGGGAATTTACAAGTCTCTTTTGAAAGGTTTCTTTAGCTGCATTATTATATTACAGCAGTGCACAAGTAATAGAAATCCTGCATTTCACTAAATATCTGGGGGTATTGTGATTACTGTGCCCTTCAGTTATAGGAAAAACAAGTTTTTAGGCTGTTGCTGGGGCTACCCGAAAGTTCACCAGCATTTGCTGTACATGAGGAACGTGGTCTCAGATACATCTCGCATATTGTCAAACTCAGGCCCATACTATGTTGGCTCCCAACTTTTAATAGGCTGATTATCTGGGATTGCCGTTCTTTAGCCAACTCTAACGCAATTTCCTGGTTGTGTTACATCTAGCCTGCATTGACAGCCTTGGGCCGCCCTAACCTCTTGACGCAACCTGAGGAAATTGTTAAGGTTATCTACCTGTGGCTCAAGCAGAATTTTCTATCAATCCTCGGGGAGGACCAGGAATTATACAAATCATCTGTCTGAGGTCTCTGTTTAGTAAAAACGGTTACCGTAGTTACATCTAACCATACCTTACCTGGATTAATAACGTCAACCATTTTCAGCTTTATCTAGGTTTAGGTTGAATTCCTTTCTCCCACTGGTAAGTTTTCCTAAAGTGCGGGCTGCAGATGGCTCTTTCGGCCCTTGTGAGTGTGATAAAATATCAGGTCAGTCCATGATGCATGTCATAATGTTCTGTGCACTATGCACTCTTCCAAGGAAAAAAAAGCTCTGGTTTCCATTCTGAGAGAGGCTCAGTTTCGACAAGTAAGGCCAGCAATGGTATTCCTCTCTATGTTAGGAGATATGTGCACCAGTGTAAACTTGGGTCATTTTTTTTAAGTAGTGTTTTTTAAGATTCGAGGCACTTGGCCTTAATTGTCTGCACTAATTGATTGTATTTGATTTGCCGCCCTTCAGCTCCATATATTGAATCCATTTTCTTTTATTGATACATGCAGTAACTATGTTTGTTTTATCACCTATGTTTTATGGACTCTGTTTAATGTATTTTATCTACTTGTGATTGTACTTGCATATTTCATGAATTTTGATCTGTTTTATATCTTTTATGGTTATTTATTTAACAGAATAATGAGACTTTACTACTACTACTTCTTATAAACATCAACTGCTCCCGTTTTTATGACCATTTTCGGACCTACTGTTTCCTTTCTTTTGCAGCATTCTACACAGAGCGTGTTCTTTTACCAACTCTGTCTCCTACAATTCGCCCCCATGCCCTGTCTACAGATCACCCCTCCTACTTCACAGTTTGTCCTATTGTTTTTGATTTTTATTTCCCTCACCTTCTCTCTCCCATCTCTGCTTGCTCACTCGCACCTCCCGGTGCTTGCCCCATCCACAAATCACACCCTCCCCCGACCCTATCACTGCTTTAAAGCTCCAATGTAGTCTGTTTCGTTCTAGTGAGTGGTGGTGTTCTGTCTTTTAATGTCCTGTTAGTGTATAGCTGTCATGCTGATTGGAGCATGTGCGCACAGCTGCTATTACTTGGCACACATGAAGTCTCTGTTTATTCTCCGCTCATGTGGGTACTAGGTGTGTGCATGTTTACACCATATGTAGTCGTTTAGCAATGGTGTTTACAGCTGGAAAATCAGACCTCAATTGAATCAGGCATGCATTATCACTGCAGCTGAAATAAAAATAAAACTGGGCATTCTGCAAATACGAATGTAGGGTTAGAGTTCTGCTGTTCTTGGAGTTCTGCTATTCCTAGCAGGCCTGCATACTATCCTTCACAGCCATTCATAACGAGTTGCAAAAGGAAACCTGCCTAATGAAAATCATTAGTCAGAACTTGTGACTCTCTGCCAGTGGTAGTTTAGCGCTGCAACTCATTTCTACATCAGTCTAAGTACAATACTGAGGTTAGGTTGAAAACAGCAGAAAGTCCCTTCAGACCGTACATTTGTATGTCAGGCCTAGGTGGCCAACTTGTGTGAACTAACATACTATTCTTAGCAGTAACACTGTCGATCAGCATGGTTTATTAAATACATTGTTAATTATTAACAACATATGCTATAGAAGCTCAACCAGCAGTTACATTTTAGGTGTAACCTATACCAATAATAATATTTATAACGATAATAATAATAATCCTTATTGCTAGTTGTTGTAATAGTAGTAGTAGTGCTAGTACTGGTAATATATGTAGTAGTGGTAGTAATGGTAGTACTTCAGAAAGGTGTGTTGAATGCATGACTCTTAAATCCTAGAAGGGTGTAATTGACCAACAGTAATGAACAACAGACATATGACACAAGATGGATAATAAAAAGAAATCAGTTCCAAAATTAGTTTATATTATTGAGTGTATTCGTCAAAATCTGCAAAGGACATACACTTACTGTTGAATGCATGTTTCTGTGCAACAGTCAATCTACATACTAGATCATCCACGCATAGCTGTATAACTTCATGCCGTTACTAAAAACATGCCTCTTCTTGCTTTTGGAAAGAGGTCACAGCAAAGGAAAATTCCAGGCTCAGTAGGCAGAAATGGGAGAGGGTAACAAGTGAAATCACTTACCCAAGACAGACAGTCAATCAAGATTTAAAAATGTTTCACTTTCCTTTAGGAGAGCATTCCAAACTAGGCCCAGAAATCACTTGCAAATATTGCAGACTGACTAACTAAGAAACCATTCTTTAATATGGTATAATAGATCATCCAATGTCTGAGCCCTGGCAGTATGTGAGGCACACAACTCCAAAGCGGTCACTCAACTGTAGGCGTATGTGGATCTGTCACATGGGCATCGTAGTTTACATTTTAAGACACCCTCACCACATTTTGTGACAGGCCGCCTTTTGCATTACACCTCTGTAATGGTCATATGTTGGGCTTTGCTAGCATGGAAATTAAAGATGCCATCTTCATGTTTGCCTATCTTTTATTTTTAGCCTCATCAAAAGATGTGATTGATACTTGCTGTGCGGCAGGGAGTCAGTGGGCAATTGATAATGGTGAATGTAATGGAATCCCTCTGAAGGAAACTGACAGTGCTGTTTGCAGGTATGTCAACTTAATTCTTTGAATAGCATGTCAACTGAAATTGTAATTTAATTTCAAACTACAATGTCTACATGTAGTCATTAACTCTTGAATGTTAGTGGTAGAACAGCTGGAAATAGCTCTTGATTGAAAACAGTGTGTCCATTCCCACTTCTCACCTCCACTATGTTGTTGCATTGTACCCCTAAAATCTTATACCTCAAAAGTATGCCCACAAGTGGGTGGATCGGGATGGTCTTAAACCTCAATTTCATGACACAGTGTGTCCCAAGAAAAGTTATAGAATCAGCATATCAAAAATATAGTCAATTTAGAAAGGACTGACAATAAGTGAGTCGTATGGAGAAATTAGAGGTACAAGGGTACAATACAGGATATTAAATGCAAAAGTAGTTGGGTTAAATAAAAATCAATTGTCATAAAGGCCACCAGTAAAGAAAAGTGACAAAATCAAAGAAGATGCTAAGTCCCAAATGTGCAGCAAAGACAGTAAGAAATCAGACTGTATCTCTAGTAGCACCTAAAAGATTCTGTCTCACCCCTAAATTCTAAGGATTTTAGAGGAAATTTGACCAAATAACATTATTGAAAGTGCAGAGTAATTGTGGTGAGAGCAAATAAATACATTTTTAACAAATCAGACGATCGGATTTAGAAAAAGCATACTGCCTTACCATGAGGCTCTGGGGGAGCTCTTGTGTAATGAGGAGTCAAGCATAGGCCCCTTCAATCTTTGGCAATGTGGGGATATACTAGTAAGCAATGCATCCTTGGGCAAGGAATAGGATGTAAGAAGTACCCCACTTGTACTTGGTAAAAGGTGGTGGGGTAGTGGGACACCATGACAGATCTAAGATATTCCCCTCCCTGGTCCTGAGGCAAAGCCGAAGAGGAAAGCAAAATGAAACCCCCTTCCCTTAACAACAGAGGAGGGTGGGCCCCAAACGAATCCCTCTCTGGCAACGAGGAAGACCTGCCTACAATGGGGTGGGGGTGCTAGTAACCACTGCTAAGTTTGTGGACCTAAGAAAAGAGGGAGAATTGAGTGTCTACTGTAAATGCCCCTAAATTTGGCATGAACACTATTTTCTATGTTTACTGTTTATGACGAGTTTTTAATGTTTTTATTGCAACAACTTACAAAATATAGAGTAGTGGTGCATCTGCATTAGAATCTTGCATTTTGTCTTGTACCTCTGAAACAGTTGTAAGAAATACTCACCAAACTAAACAGGCAGCATATGATGGAATGGTTTCTTCATCATTAAAGTTTGTGGACTTTCATCCAGAGGTTACAGACTTATGCATGCCCGAAATGAGCAATGTGAAAATTCTTGTTAACTTTCTAATTGTGATTTTTTAGAACCCCCGTATAACTTTTGCATCACTTGACCAATTTGTACTAAATTTGGTGCATACTTTTGAGATATTTGCATTACAAAAAGGTGTTGTTTGGGCTTTGAAGGGTTAATCAGTTGTATACCCTAAAGGTTCGTTGACATACTATTTGCTGAGTAAGATTTTAAGAAGGGTTGACAAACCAGATTTAAAAAAACTAAATCACAATCTGTCTAGCTACTTGTGGCTACCAGTATGCAATGTGGGGCTTAGATCCCGAAATGTGAAAAAAGATACCGGGGCCTAAGGAGTCAGGCGGAGCATCCCTTACCTAAGGGTGGGGGTATAATGTGGGCATAGGAGTCCATGCTGGCTTAAACAAACTGCAGTTTCTATGCGAGGTCTGCAGGCAAAACTTTGCTGAGGCCCTCCAGAGAACCCAGGGTCCTGGGACATGAAAAACACATGGCAACTACACAGCCCAGCCCTTAGAGCTGTGCAGTGGTTTGGGGACAGGGCTTAAACCCTGGTGTACAAAACCCCCCAGTCAATTTGTGTTACCTGTACACCAGGTTGCATTCTCTTACAAATATTGTTAAGCGTAAGCTATGGTTTCTTTTTCTCATAAGATATTAACCTAAGTTTAAAATAGCTCAGAAATTCCTTGACAAAAAACAAACAAATACCTTGGTCATGAAACAAAACCTAAACAGCACTATAACTGGCCAGTTATGGTTAGATAACAGAATGAACAAACTTATCCCGACAAATTCCCTGCTTGTGACTTAACACATGGTGTTACAGTTGATATCACAAATGACATCATCAATGGCATCATTAGTGACAAGAAACTACAAGAATAGAGTTGATACCCAAAGTATCCGTAGACTTTAAAAAGTCATGACTGTACAAATCAATGAGTTTAGAAAGTCACATTGACTTAATATTCTTCCAACTGAAACAAAGACCTTTTAATTGCAGAAGAGGATAGCTACTAGCTGGAGTTTTTGCAGTTCAGTACACCACTGCCAAGGCAGCTTTGCAGCTCCATTTAAAACTGAGATCGCCCTGATATTCCCTTTATACCCCTTTATGTTTTGCTTCAGCTTTTTTCTGATCCAGAAGATGAGAGTCCTTAGAGGTTATTCTCATCATCTGCAGTGATGTCAATGTAAGTATACAGACCAAACCAGAGGACATAGATTGTAAAGTGAAATATCAAAGATGTTCTTTGCATTGGCAACCAATATTTTCCTTAACCAGGTAGGAATTTGTCTGCCATTGGTAACTTCTTTTCACAAAGGAATCTAGTCATGATATGTAGTACACTATGTATTACATTATGTTCTAGTGAGCCATATCCTGGAATAAATTGGGTTTTAGAATTCCATATGAAATACCTAAAATCTATTGATGCATCATCAGTTGACGAGGCCTTGTTAGTTGGATTGGATTTTATAGACCATGGTATTCCAACGTCGGACAAGAAGTTACTGGATCCAAGACAGATTAGGAGGATAACCACTTAGTGCCTGAGCTCCCCTCAAAGAATTTGTATGTAAATTCGATTTATTCACATATTCTAAAAATCTGGTATTGATCTGGGCCACATGGACTGCCTTCATAAAGCAGTAATGCGCAATAGTTTCAGTACAGTATTTCATTGGGAAGATATAATTCCGTTACAATACAGTTCATTACCATTTTACACATCATTGGATTGGAAAAATAGAAGAAAAAATAGAAAAGTACAATTCAAAATTAAGCAAGTTGAAGGAAAACAATGGAAAGTATAACATGGCAGGAATTAATGTGATGTCGTGCTGAAAAAGGATCTTGGTAATTGGACAGTAATTCTAAGGTTACATGGAGCACATTTTCTGAAAACTCTAAGAAAATTTGTGATTTCTGGGGTATTTCAAGTTAAGGAAGGGTTCTAGAGCCACAAACATCTTAACAGATAATGTAAGTCCAATGAATGAGCTTCCATGTGTACTGTTCATATATTATTATTATTATTATTATTATTATTATTATTAATAATAATATGCAGCTTCTAGAGCGCCTGGATACTCTAACGGAGTGTCCCCGCGCTAGAACACCAGAGTAGTACCCAGCAGCTGGGCCAAGCCCACCTCCACCCCCTGGAACCAGAACCCCCTAAAGAACAGCTACATAGGGCCTATTTCCCGCCATCCATAACAAGCGTACAGAACGGCTCACATAGTGAACTATATATGGACTGGTAAACGACATTGCAGATTAAATCAAATGTGCTGTGGACAACTTGCCCATCATGCAGTAACGATGGGAAAGTGTTTGAGTTGAAAGAATGTATTTACTGTGGGTGGTTAATTTTAAGAAGATATTAAATATTTAAGTGAATAAGGTTGAGTCACTTTAAAATGAAAAATGCTATTAAAGACAAGTGCCTACATATTTGAGCGATGCATCTTCTAGCATAGGTAAAGCAAAGTGTGTTGTCCTGAGAGTCAGAAATAAGCACTGCCTTTATTTGCCTCCTTTCTGAAGAAGCAACACGATTTAGATTACCGAAGTGACTACTGTCTGGCTTGGGATGTATGACGTTACAACGCATGCTTTTACCACGCATGCCTTTACAACGCGGTTTTTACAACGCATGCCTTTACAACGCATAGTGCTTTGGGGCGCTGGATAGTGAATAGTTTAATTTACTATTCCAACTCCAGTCCCCGTGGATAGTAGGGTAGGTGTTGGATAGTAAATTAAACCTATTCCCTATCCTAGAGCGCCCCCCAGCGCAATGCGTTGTAATGGTTTGCGTTGTAAAAGTTGCGTCGTAAAGGCACTGCGTGGTAAAAGTTGCGTTGTAAAGGATGTTTCCCTCTGGCTTGTATCAGCCTTATCTGAGGATATTATTTTTGATCCTGAAGTACTGCTTCTGTCAATTACAAGAGTATTGTGATTATTGGTTGATCTGTAGTCCCTCCCTGGATGCATTTTTGCTTTCCCAAGATACTAATTGGAACTTACTTAAGAGTCTCCTCCATCACGCACTTTACTGGCCATATTGTAAAAATACCAATAGCCCTTGTAAGATGAAACCACTTATCACATTGCATGTCACTGAAGTTCTGTGGTCCTTATACATGCACCAACTTTGTATTAGAATCCAGTATTGTTTCTACAAGCTACTCAACTAAAAGCATTTAGGATACTTAAAACTGTAGCATGCCTATTTGAATTAGCCCCAAACATCTAAAACGACAATAAAATAGGAACATTCAGGGAATGTTCATAAACAAATACATTACATAGAAAGGACTGTGCCCTCTTTGCATTTTTACTATTAGGGTGTTTTGACATTTTGTGGCCAATTCAAGAATGCATGTAAGAGTATGTAAAGGACCATTATACCAGTCGAATTGACTAATTTTGGTTGACATTAAACTCTGGCCCTTTTTGTCAAACATGATTGTGTTGGATAAGATGAATAGTGACCATTATACCCCGAGCCTGACTCTAGTGAGTTGACTTGTGGAGATTACCCAGCTGTAGGTAACACAGGGATAGGGGATATCTCCCATTCCAATAATGGAAAAACTATATGTTGGAGTTGAGTAGTGAAGCATCCAGAGGCCTTGGAAATAGTTACTAGGAAGGACAATGTGGAGGTAGAAAAACGTAAAGATTTTTCCTCCTAGCAAAGAGTTATGGTGCAAGGGAAAGACAACAAAATATTGTTCGCACGGATAAGAGAGCTTTTAGCCCGTGACATAGTAGTTCATAACAATAATCAAAAGAAGGTGGCATGGTATATTATGGCATGCAGGACTACTGAAGTGGACCTATTAGTGACAGTCAAATCCAAGAATAGGAATGCCTTGATGATATGTAGAACTGCATATAAAAGGGAGTTAGCTAAAGCCAAGAGAGATTGTGAGACTGCCATGTGGAAAAATCTACACAGTGCAATGTTATCCAAGGACAATAAAGCCTGCTGGAAAAAAGCCTCAGTGAGTGCAACTGGTAACCAGAGAGACTTGAAATGTGTGCACAACCCCATGATTGGGTGGTCCATTTAGAAGCTTATATATTAGGGGAGAGGATTCTTGTGGGGACCAAGAAGGTCTGTTGGCTGTGTCTAACCTGGGTAAATAAAAGCATCGTACATTTGAGCTTAGTGAAACCGTACTGGCCATTAAGTCTAGTATTGATTTAAGTGCTCCAGGGCCTGATATGATTCCTAATAATGACCTCTATTTGGGCCATCCAGAGGCTTGGTGCCCAACATCAATGCCTTATCAAATGATATTCTCCAGGGTATGGATATGCCCCCATCCTGAAGAATGGCAGAGATTATTCCTATCTTTAAAAAGCCTTTGCAACCAAAAAAACACATAAATAAAATGCATTGTCATTTATAAACAGCTCAAACTCTTGTAAATGCGAGACCTATTTCATTTCAAAGTAGCGCCCGCCATTGTCCTGGGCTACTTGGAAAGTGAAATAGCGCATGGTGCGCTGAACGCTGCAGGAAAGCGTGTTGTGCCTGCAGTAGGAGAAGCTCATTCAAGAAAATAGTGCTTACAGACTAAATAAGACATACCGTGTAACAACAGAAGCAAAAGGGCCAGTTCTCATGGGAGGTTACAACTGAAGGTGGTACTAAAGAGGGACTAACAAGCCTATTAATGAATCAGAAGCAAGCATTTACAAAGGACAATGACACAAGCCAATGACAAATATGGGCGGGGAGTGGGCGGGGCTTCAAGTCCATACTCGAATACAGCATGCTTCAAAGACTAACTACTCGCCAATAAGCTTGATTGATGCACTACAAAAGATTTTTTGTAAACAGGCATTGCCGCATCTTCAAGATTGGATCCAGGAAAATGACTGGTTGATGGCTTTTCAGGCTGGCGTCAGAAGTGGTGTTGGCACCATTGTCCAGATCTTTTGTTTCAATAGCCTCTATTGGAAGACTTCGATAATTAATAGGGACAACTTGTATGTTGCTTTGTTGACTTGCGTGCAGCTTTTGATCTTGTCCCCAGGGGTAACATGTGGAGGGTTTTGGAAGAAATGGGTACTCCTCCAAACTTGCTGGCCATTTTGGTGTGCCTACAATCAGGAAATGTTGCCAGAGTAAGTTGAGAGGAGCATGGTCAACTAACAAATCCTATCAAAGTCAATCATGGTGTAAGACAGGGTGGTGCTCTTGCCCCTACCTTGTAGGGGTTGCAGAATGCCTGGACAGGGACGGGTGTGATTCTCCAAACATGGGTGGACGAAGGGTGCCAGTCCTGCTTTTTGCAGATGAAACCCTGTTGCTCTTGTAATCCCCCCAGGGTTTACAATATTTGTTAACTAGTTTTAATGCTTTCTGTGTTGAACGGGGGCTGGAGCTGCATAGCTCTAAGACTACATTTATAATATTTAGACTTGGTAAGCAAAAACATCGAAAGATTAACATGTATGTGGGCAAGAATCCAATTGACCAGATTTAAAGCTTTCACTATCTGGGTGTTAGATTAACACCAAATCTAGATAGGGTTCTGCAAGAGCAGAAATCACAATTTATTTTGATCCAACATACAGCTAACATCTCTAAGGTCCACAAAAGGACAGCATCCAAGAAGGTTGATCCAGCCCTAGAGTTATATAATGTTGAGGCTCTGGTGGCAGACCAGTATGGTTCAGAAATCTGGGTGTGTGCGAATGTTAATATTTTGTCAATGGATGAAAATAAGCTTGTAAGAGCACTTTTGGGTCTGCCATCAAGTACGCCAATGACTCCGGTGTTTTTGGATTTGGCTTTAAGATGAATAGCCCAGAAAGTAGAGTGCAGACTACTGACTTACTGGTATCAATTATGAGCTGTGAAAGAATTGGAAACCGACTGTGATGGCCTAAGAAACCTTGGGGCATATAATCAAGGACCGGTGTTACAATTATCGCCGTTTTATCGGCATGAAACTGCCGATAAAACGGCGATAATGGGCTTGATAATACGCCCTTGTTAATTCCCATAGAAGCCCATGTTAACACAATTACATGGGCTTCTATGGGAATTAACAAGGGCATATTATCAAGCCCATTATCGCCGTTTTATCTGCGGTTTCCTGCCGATAAAACTGCGATAATTTTAACACCGACCCTTGATAATATGCCTCCTTATGTCTCCTGCCTCTGTGTGGAAAATTCCCTGGTTAAGCCATGTTAAGGTGTTGCTAGGGAAATTGTAATTAGATAGATTTTGGTTATCCCTAGAGGATTTAGGTGCTGTTTCCAACACACGTTTAAAAGAATTGTTTTGGGAATTAGTGCATGTTTAAACTGTTAGTAAATGTGAGGGAACATCGACCATTGAGTGTATTGTCTTCAAACTCTTTCCTCAGTGTGAACTAACTATTGATGAAATAACGCCCCCTTTTGCACAAATGCAGCACCGTCAATGCAGCTATAAATCCCTCCCTACAACATTGTTCTGTAGCAAGTGGACAGAAGCGGTAACTGGAGGAGATTTTTGTCCTGCCTGTGAAGGTGCTCCTGAATCCATAACGCATATAATGTTTTTCTGGGGAAACATCTACTACAACGCAGGCATTACATCATAGTGCCTTTACAACGCATTCAGTACCACAACTGCGACGTTACCGCGAGTTCCATTACAAGGCACGTCAGTACAGTGACTTGCTTTAGGGAATGCTGTGATGGACTGGTGTTGGCTTTTAAGTTCAACACCTTCCCTACTGATACATCGACTGGAGTTGGAATAGTAATTTAAACTATTTCAAAGTCCAGCGCTTCCCTAAAGCAAGTCATTGTAATGACTTACGTTTTAATGGAACTTGTGGTAACAACACAGTTGTGGTTTGACTGCATTGTTAAGCCATGAGTAGTTTTGGCATGCCTGGTAAGAGATGCTATTTGTTTTTTGCCCTGCCTTTGGCTACCAAAGGGCAAAGTGGATAGTTCCCCTTTGTAGAAAATTGGTTACTGGCCACTACATTTTTTTAGGATCCTTAGTGCAGACACTAACAGGCTTGTGGTATATTGTATTGCAAAACTTCTTATGTCACTCTGGATCTGACGCAGTAAGTGTATGCGAGCCAGAGATGAGAAGTGATGATATACCCTTTCTGCAGGTAATACGCCTTGAACGTTCTGTACTTGTTCCTGGCTGTTAAAGGGCTGGGCCTGTAAAAGTATATCACAATCATGTTTTAGGAAATTATGATTATATTCTCACTGAGCTAAGTAGTCCTCTGTTCATTTTTTTGTATCTATTTTATATTTCAATTAATTAGTGCTGTTATATTGGACAGATAATGCATTCATTTACTGTATTGCCAATTTGTACTAAGCCAAGGCGGATTGCAAATGTGGTAGCAGTAGCTAAGAAGGTTTTTGAATACCCCTTTGTAAAAATGTCTTAATATTTTATATTTAAATTGAGCAATGTTTACTTGCTGGCTATATAATTCTTTATGTATTTTACCACTAATTTGCGCATGTTAACTTGGGTAGTTAAAAAATGTCTGCTGTGTACTCTTGTGAGGAGGGTAATGATTGATCTTTTAAATTTGATGTTTTACTACATGTCTCCTAATTCCAACTGGTTAGAAGGACTATTTTGAAAGAGGGGAACTTGAGGTATGTGAATATTTGCACTGCAGACTCAGATCTTTTGAGTAGCCGGACACTAAATTGTTATGGGTTTTATGCGAGCATTTTATTTCAAACATATGATGTTTTATTTTTTGATGTTTTAAAATATGTTTTGTATATTGATGTGATGGTGTATGTTTATATATAGATTTATATGGGGATAGCTTAATGTGCCTCTCATTGTTTTGAAGATCTAACATTATTTCGTGTCCTTACCATCATTTTCCTGTCACCCCAGCTTTTACTGACCTTCTGGATTCCATTTTGCAAACCATATTTTGTAGAGTCATATTACATCAGGCTAACTTTATCCATTAACTGGCCAATTTTCTGATACTGTAGCCTCACATTCTTAATTGATTGCAGAGTGACAGCATTATCATTTTCTTTGCCTGTGCTCTTTCTTTCTCTGAATAATGTATCTGCCAGTAGGAGCTGACATGAGGAAGTGATCTATGTTAACTAACGCCCGGTCAGGCTTTCTACTGTTCCTCCTCTCGCCATGACTTTTACGCTTACTTGGATCAACCTTACTTATTTCATATGCTGAATAATCCAGTTAGATATGTATTATATCTGTTAAAATATTAATGTTGCTACATTTCTGGCTAAATATTAGCAAGTTTTAATGCAGTAGAATCTGGGATTATCTTTTTTTTAACATTTTTATTTTGTCAGCTGGAAGATATTACAGAAACAAAAACAGAATACATGATATATATAAAAAAAAGAAACAAATATACCCATTAAATTTACATTGTTCTGAATTAATGCAATTGAACAAAGAAGAAATAATTCCGGCAAAAACAAAGACCCCCAGATTGTTGTAAACTTTACCATTGAGCGAAGACCTCTAACTTTGGTCAATGCTTGTTCCATATCATATGATTGTCTCACCAAAACCCACCAATCCATAACAGATGGCGGTTTGGTGATATCCAGTTTCTGGCTATAGTTAATCTTGCCGAAACAAGTAGTATGGAATATAAGCTATTATTCTTGAGATGTTCGGTACTATACCCCAACATAATCTCCAAGGGTGAAAGCAATACCCCTATCCCCAATTTCTGAGAGAGAACCCTCCCAACATCCAGCTAGAAAGTATCAAGTACTGGGCATGTTACAAATATGTGTGTGATGTCAGCCGCAAATAGTTTGCATCTAGGACACTTTGTACGATCCGTAATCATAGTGTTATCTGCTGACCACTTAGCTATCCTTTTCGGAGTGTAGTATAAAAGACACAGCGTACAGTGCTGCTGCAACCGTAGATTAGTAGAGTGATCTGCCTTATATATTATTCCAAAGGCTTGCGATATAGTATTGGGTGCCACTGTCTCTCCCAGCAGCCTGCTCCATTTATCCGATAATCTCCCCCTGTCATCAATTCTAAAGCTACTTAACCATTTATACACCCTGCTAATCAATTTCTTAGATTCTACTGCATATACAAAGTCCCAAATCTCAGAATCTACTGTATTTACCAGTTAAACATCCGTTAAAAAATAATCCTGGATCTGATAATATTTAAGCAGCATATTATCAGGTAATTCATATTTAGTCTGCAGTCTCTCAAATGGAATAAAGCCGTTGTGGTCGTACAGATCCCCCAAACTTTTAACCCCACAGCTTTTCCATTTGCTGCTTGTTGCATACTGAAATATCCCTGACAGGCTTGGATTGTGCCACAGTGGAAATTTCCAATGGTAGAGAGAAATGTTTTTACCAAGAATAATTGCACGCCATATATATACATTGTTTCTTATTGTCTTAAATGTAACCCTTTTAAAATAATTTGGGTCATTGATTCTGTACAGAAACATCCTAATCTCAGTAGATAATGTGAATTTGTGACAAAAAAGGGTACTTGCTGTGTTAATAAAACTCCAAAAATGAGAAAAACAGGCAGACCAAAAATAAATTTGGAAGTCCAGAAATTCTAATCCCCCTTGCCTAAAGGGTAGTTTTAGCCGCTCTATCGCTCGTCGCGCTTTCTTGTATCCCCATATAAAACTACTGAAAATTCCATCCAATCGCTTAAAAAATAAATTCGGAACCAGTAATGGAATGCAGTGGAAAAGATAATGAAACTTAGGTAAAACCTTAATTTTTATAATATTAATTCTACCAATAATGCCTATATGCAGCTAATGCCATTTTTTTAAAGACTTGGGGCCAGATGTAGGAAGGATAATACCGGTCGGGAACGGACAAAATTAACGAATTTTGGCCGTTACCGACCGGCAATAGGCTTTTGGGATGTAGGTGGCCAATTTACAGATTCGTTAAATACCGAATCGGTATTTACGGATTCGGTATTTACCGAATAATCATTTACGGATTCGGTATTTACCGAATCTGTAAATGACAAGTAGGAAGCACTTTGAAGAGTGCTTCTGTGCTTTAAGGATTGTTTTTTACCACCAACTACAAGTTGGTGGTAAATAACGAATACCGCTGTAAATGCAAATCTGTGCAATTACACCAGTGCCATGTGGCAGACATACATGCCCTTAGGGCATGTATGTGTGCCACATGTGCACACAAGCACTATTCAGGGGTGCAACAGGGTGTCAATGTGACACCCTGCCACCCTTGACTCTTTCCCTATTTTACCAAATCGATATTTACAGATTCGGTAATTGACATTCATTCTTTGGGCCTCCAGGCCCATAGGAATGAATGGCAATTACCGAATCGGTAAATACTGATTGAGTAAATACCAAATCTTAACGATTCAGTAATTTTTACAGATTTTTGAGCTACATAGCATTTACGGATTCGAAAATACTGAATCGGTAAAATTCTGTATTTTTTAATTGGTAAATTTCAATTACCTACATCTAGCCCTTAGTTGTTTCCTTCAGTAGCTCTTCGTAATTTAAAGAAAAAATTCTACCTGTTTGTGCAGCTATTTTAACACCCAGATATGTGACCACCGAGCAAACTTCCTGTAGTGGAACCGTGGTTTTGTAATTAAGAAGAACCTGGGTCCTTTTTGACATTTAGCTTATAACCTGAGATTAAGTAGAATTTATTAGATGCCTCTGTTATCGCTTGCAGGCTTCTACTGGCTCTGTTGAAAAAACAAAAATGTCGTCTGCATATGCTATAGCTTTAAGCGAGTTGGTTTCCGCGTCAAAAGCCCGTATTTGCAGATTGTTTTGTAAGGCTTGGATAAACAGCTCTATATAAAGAGCAAATAGTAAGGTTGAGAGAGGGCACCCCTGACGAGTGCCACATAATATTGGGAAAGCTGAGGAGTGCAGCCCTAGATATGTTAATTTAGCACAAAGCCTATCATATAGGGCTTGTATAAGTCTTTTAAATTTTCCCTTGATCCCAAAAGCAGACAATGTAGCCCATAGAAAGCTCCACCCCACTCGGTCAAACGCCTTCTCCGCGTCTAATAAGATCAGGCCGAGTGGGGTGGATCTAACATCTGCCGCATCAAAAGCAGTTATTGCCATGCTGACATGGGCTGTTGTGCCCCTCCCTTGAATGAACCCATGCTGGTGGCAGGAAACCAGATTAGGCATTATAGAGGATAGCCGATTGGCCATAATTTTCGCATATATTTTCACATCAGCATTTAGAAGTGAAATTGGCCGGTATGAGCCACATTTCTCCGATGGCTTATGCTTTTTCAGAAAAAAAATTATTTGAGTCTTATTCCATGAATCAGGAATTGTGCCGTTATT
Source organism: Lissotriton vulgaris (assembly GCF_964263255.1). Taxonomy (NCBI): domain Eukaryota; kingdom Metazoa; phylum Chordata; class Amphibia; order Caudata; family Salamandridae; genus Lissotriton; species Lissotriton vulgaris. The sequence goes on from NC_141697.1 coordinate 1,056,886,452, forward strand.
ACCAATGAAATCTATTACCTCATTAAGCGGTGCTAGCAAAACATCTTTAAAGGTCTTATAAAATTCTAGGGGTATTGCGTCTTCCCCTGCTGCCTTACCCGCTGGTAATGCACTTATTGCCCTGTCCAGTTCTTTAACTGAAATACTTGGATCAAGTAAGTCAGACGCCTCCTCCCCCATATTTTTCAGGGAGCTATTCTGAATATACATAAGAATATCCTCTTGCTTGGGGTAAGATAATGGAGTATACAGACTTTGATAGTACAGAACAAACTGTTCTAATATCTGTTGTGTTTTTTTATGCAAAATACCGTTCGACCCCCTAATAGCCTTTATGTGAGTCTTGGCCCTGTCATCTGCTACCTTGTAGGCCAGAATCTTGCCAATATTCCCCCGAATTCATATTGCGTCCTACGATGTTTATTATAACTTGCTATACCTTTTTCCCTGAATTTACTCTTCAATTTTGATCTGGTCAATTAGACTAGAGATCCCAGTTGTTCCAATTTCCCAAATCCCTAACCCCACCCAAAACTGCCTCTGCATGCTGATCTTCTGCCAACCTTATTGCCAGCATAGTCTTCGAGCTTCCTTTCTCAAATACTTATTTTGCTGTAAGACATATTGTTGGGTATGGCCTCTGATAACAGCCTTACAATTATCCCATATCACTGTGGGGGAGGCAGATACCGCATTTTCCTTACAAAAAGCTTCAAGTTGTCCTCTAGTCTTATCTACATATTTTTTGTCTAGCAATAGATACCTTGGAAACGAGAAGTTTCTGGATGCTTTATGCTCGTCAGAAATGTTTAAAGTTAAAAGGATAGGGTTGTGATCTGAAGTCACTTTTGGGCATATTTCCATGTCCGTTGTCCACAGAATAGAAGTTGTGACCCAAGCCATATCTATCCGTGTATAAATTTTGTGTGGAGCAGAGTAATAGGTATAACCTGGAACCTTTGGATATAGTGTCCGCCACCCATTCTTCATTCCCAATTCAACAATTCAACATTTATCACATCAAATATAGTAGGGTCATCTGTATTAGGGCCATATACAGCACAAAATATGTATTTTTCCCCTTGATCATCATCTGAGCAGTAGCCCACCTTCCATTTTTATCAGCCACTGTCTTAATCATTTCCCCCATAAACCTTTTGTGTTTTAATATAGCCACCCCGTATGGAAACACTTTGGGCTGTACTAACTACTACCTCAAATCCTAATTGTTTTAGTAAACCACGATCCTTATACGCCAAGTTTATTTATTTATTTATTTGAGAAGTTTTATATAGCGCTATCCTGACCGGAGGGTATCAGAGCGCTTCACATCGGTTACATAACAGAGGAAAAGATAGCAGCACAAAGTACAGTAAGGCAAGACAGATCAGCAATAAAAGTCACAGTGCCAAAGCGGTGGAGGGTCCATATCAAGATCCTGACTAACATCGAATCCTGGGAGGGAAGTGTGAATCTCAAGGCTCCAGCTGTTCCAATCTGTTTGTCAGGAATCAGTCAAGGAAAAGGATTTTGAGTTGACTTTTGAATTTAGCAAAGGACGGAATAGTTCTGATGTGAGGGGGAATAGAGTTCCAGATTTTAGCCGCGTTGCCGGCGAAGGACCTGGCAGCGGTTTTCTGTTTTTTGTGATTTTTGCGGGATGAGAAGTAAGGTGTTGGAGCTTCTGAGGGTCCTGTTTTGGCCAGCTTTATTGAGTTTGGCCACCAGATATTCAGGTTTGCCTGTGTGAAGGGCTTTGTGGGTGAGGTTTGCCCACAGTTCTATAGGAAGCCACTTGAGTTCTTTGAGAGCAGGAGAGATATGATCAAATTTCTTTACTCTATTGACCATTATGGCAGCCGCATTGAGAGTTGTTTTCAGGGGAGTAAGATGTGTTTTAGCTATTCCAGAAAGGACTGCGTTTCCATAGTCTAGTCTTGACAGCACCAATGCTTGGGTGGCTTGCTTAAGATCTTTGGGCGGGATAAAAGGTTTTATTTTGTTTAGAAGCTTAAGGTTGAGGAGCGCACTCTTCGCTGAGATCTTAATGTGCTTGGTCATGTCCTGTTTTGAGTCTAGTGTAATGCCTAAGGATTTAACAGAATCAGCCAGGGTGAGGTTCCCGTTGAGCGCATCAATGGCTTTTATCCACTCGACCATTTGTGGATTTTCTTCTTTGTTCGAAATGAGGAGGAGTTCGGTTTTGTCCGGGCTTACTTTTAAGTGATTATTGGACAGCCACAGTTGCACTTCTCTTAGTGACTCGTTAAGTCTTTGAATGTCTTTGGCCGACGAGATTTCCAAGTGAATTTGAGTATCGTCAGCATATAAGTGGAAAGGGATGTTTGCTTTCCTGAGAAGGGTGGTGAGGGGTTCCATGTAAATGTTGAAGAGTTGAGGGGAGAGCACTGATCCTTGGGGAACTCCCCTGTTGACGGGATGGAGGTCGGACTCAAAGCTTTTGATTTTGATTCTTTGGAAGCGGTTGTGGAGGAATGAGGAGAACCATTTGAGGACCACCTCGTCTAGACCAGCCCTCTCTTTGAGGGCCTTGAGGAGAAGTTTGTGATCTACTGTGTTGAATGCTGCCGATAGGTCTAGGAGAATAAGTAGGCAACATTGGTCTGAGTCCAGTGATTTGTGAATGTAATCTATTATGTTAAGGATTGCGGTTTCAGTGCTGCAACCTTTCATGAATCCCGACTGATGAGAGTCGAGAAGATTGGTGTTGTCCAGGTGTTGGGTTAGTTGTTGGAGTACACATTTTTCTAAGATTTTGGAGAGAAGAGGAAGGTTGGAGACGGGTCTAAAGTTGTTTAAGTCATTCATGTCTAGGCCTGTTTTTTTAGCAGTGGGGTGACTTGTCCCACTTTCAGACAATACGGGACAATATCAGTTTTAAGAGAGCTATTAATAATCCTGCACCAGAGAGGGGCTAGGGAGAGATTCAGCTTTTTAGAGAGTTGACAATTAAACCATGCCATGGGCGATAATAACACACTACTTTCTATAGCTTCGATCTCTATCATTTCAATGCCCTCTGCAACTTCTTTATTATCTTTTTCAATTCTAATCAACTTCCAGTTGACTTTTCTAATTTTTTCCAAACCCCCTCCACCACCATCCCCCTCACCTCCCCAACCTCCGTAGGAGGTTGACCCACCCCCGCATCTGGAAGGAGGACTCATCCTCTTTCAAAAGCTGCAGTTGGATTGGCAGTTACCGGAGATCCAGCCCCCGTGATAGCTCCCAATGCTCAAACCCCATTGCTGACCTAAAAAATAGTTGTTATGCCTACTATCTAAGGTTTTACCCCTAGCTGATCCTTAACAAATACTATATCTGCCCCTAGCTCTTGGTACCTACCCCCCCCCCCCCGATTTCTGCCATTCAAAAAGCACTTCCTTCGCTTCCCTTTCAGACATAAAGAACTGTGAATGTCTTCCTTGTATTACTTTCAAGCGTGCTGGTTCCTGTAGATACATTTGTGCCCCTGTGGAGGGCGATTTAGGCGATGGGACCCAGAAAACGGAAGCTCCCGGACAATTAAGGGGGACTGGAAAACTTGGGAAGCTGATTTTGCGCTTCTTGCAAACGAAGCAGTCGGCGGAGTTGTTTATGACGGAAGGGGCAATTGAAGCAAACGCTGGCAATAGACTGGCAGAGATGCTTGAACATGCTATGAATGAGCAACAAAGTACCATGGTGTTCATCGGCTTTTTGGCAGCAAATAGTGAGAGCGGAGCCAGTATATGCCCAAAGAGAGCGGAAGAAAAGTGCTCTGACATTTGCAAGGAAAGGCAGGATCAGGTGTTTGTTGAAGCAGATATTTTTCTAGAGGCTGAAATGGTAACTGAGTAGACCACTGAACATGCTGCTAATATTGAACTCGAGGAAATTAATAAAGTAAGTGAAGAGGGGCCATCAACATTAACACCCGAGGTGCTGGACTTGAGAAGTGATGCGACTGAGGGGCTGAATTTAGTAATGAGTAGCGGGCATGATTCAGAGGGTAGCTCTTTACCTAGTCAGGAGAAGAAAAAAACTGGTACTACTACTCCGGCTATAGATCTCCTGGATGAGTCTCTAGCAGTTAATAACAACAGTAATATTAAACAGCAGAATGGTGACAATGTACAAAACCCTCAAAATTCCCTGCAGAATACAATAGTAACAGCAACAGGAGTGAAAAGGAAGCACATTTTAGGGACTGTGAGCCCTATGCGACGATGGGTGCAAGCAAAAGGGATGATTAAATCCCTGATTTCTAGGCTATGGGGTGCAGGCCTAGTTGATGATGTGTGTGGGGCTCCCAGACTTTTAGTTGAAGGGACTCCAGTGGAACCATTAGAGGAGACTTGCTTGCAGCGTGGTGAGAGCACACCGGCTAGGGAGGAGGAGGGAGAGATATCTGATGGGGATGAGGACTCCCGAGTAAGTGAAATGTCAATGCTGGCATTAATTTTGCAATCTCTTAAAGAGCAAAGAGAGGAAAGTCAGGGTTGATAATCAAGGTATATAGCAAACAATGAAGGAGATAACTTTAAAGGTTGTGACCCTCACAAACGAAGTAACAGATCTACAGACTAGAGTTGCCGAAGGCGAAGAAATAACACTCAAAACAACCAGTAGGGTTCAGCGACATGATGAGATGCTGGAGAAAATGCAATTTAAAATAGAGGATTTGGAAAATTGTCAAAGGAGGCAGAATTTGAAACTGTTTGAGATTCCAGAAGGACTCGAGGGGTCCGACTCTAGAGCGTATGTAGTACAGATAATGCAAAGGGCTTTTCCGGACCTTCGGGACTGGGACTGGGACTGGGATTGTCAGATACAAAGAGCCCATAGACTCCCACTTGCGCAACGAAGGCAATATGCTCACTTTCCACGTCCCTTTCTTATCGATTTTGGTTACTTTTTGCTTCGGCAGGCTGTTTCTCTGAAGGCAGGTCCTAGATCGCCTGTCACTGTTGACAATTTTTTTTTCGATCGGATTTTTGTAAAACAACAATGGACAGGCGTTGGCAGCTTAGATAGCTGATTGATCCATAGAATCTGGGAATATCATATGCTTACTTTCAAAGACAGAATCTTGCAAGCTGTGTGACATAAGTATGATTTCTACAGAATTTACTAATGGAAACATTGCCAGATGCCACATTGGAAATTTCAAAGGTCCCATCCTGTCTGTGGTTTGTGCTGCTAACACTACGTTAATGCTTAACTAGCCATTTTCATCTTATTGTTTGCACATCCCTAGTCACCTAATACTGATTCTAATCACCAGCCTACTAAAACATTACATTGTTGTAACATAAAACAATCAAATGTGTTGAAAGGAGAGCCAGTGGCCTTCTATTAGTGTTTAAATAATTAACATTGTTGGTATTTCCTTTGAATAAGCATGTATTGGTATCATTTAAAGGGTGCTAGCTTGTTGGAACAATTACCACTCATACCTGCTCCATGGATTTAGTTTGGGTCAGACCTGTGAGCCCTGTGATTTTGTTAATTAGGCTATTAATTAGACTACTAACTTTTTATATGTAGGTTTTAGTTTAAGTTTTGGTAGTCTAAATTGCAAGTGTTAGTGCTCTCATTTAGCTTTTAAAGCACCTTTCATAACGTCTATGAGAAATTTATAAGCAAAAACAGTTTCCCCTCGAAATGGTTCATCAAATCCCAGCACAGGATCAAAATTTTTCACAAGTTGAAATCACCTTAGAACACACCAAAATTCCTAAAACTGGTATGGTATCACTAACTAATGATTTATATTGTGATTAACGTCTGTTATCACCCTTCATTTGTGCTTTTTTGTCACCCTCTTAAACATGCTTTCACGACATGCATTTTAATACACAACATGCCCCTGAGTTCGATAATAGCTTCCACAATATGATATCTATGTTGTGGCCAGCCAGTATTCCCCTTCCCATGCCCCTTGGGGTCAGGGTGTGCTCACCCTGCCTCCTTATATTTTTTTTAATTAAAGACACAGGAACCATGTCTTTCATTCCCACAATTGCTGCCACAACATAATATTAGGGTTGTGGCCAGCCAATCACGATTGACCAGTCCCCTTTAAAAAGTTGTGAATCAGGAAATCTGGTCCGTCAAATGTGGCCAGAAAAGGAAAGGGGGGCAAACATTGATTTCCCATGTTAAATTGGAAAGTAATACAGGAACATGGTTTAACAGAATTACACCAAATCTGGCAGAAAGTTCGAACTTTACTCAGAAAGTGGGCTTTTCATTATTTGGTGTGAATAAATTCAGCATGTTTGAGAAAGTTTTGTTTATGGAGGTGTTCAGAGAGGTCATAAAAGGGATAAACTGTTATATCTGGACATTGGTGTCCATAAATTTGAAAGCATATATGGATACCAACAGTCCAGATATAACTAACTGTTTAGCCCTTTTATTTCAGGCAGGGTGTGTGTGTGTGTGTGTGTGTGTGTGCGTGTGTGTGTGTGTGTGTGTGTGTGTGGGTGTGCGTGGGTGTGTATGCATGTGGGGGCACGTGTGCACACCCAGAACCCACTGGGTATAGAAGAATGTTATGGCAGAAGGCCATCTTTACTGAGCTCTGGGAAAAGGGGTGCTTTGTATGTATGCAATGTGTAAGTCCGCACAGGCCTGGTCAAAGAACTTTCCCACAGAACCCTTGGATATAGTCAAAGCAGACTCATGCCTCTGTACCACTTCCCCTTCAGCAAGCCAAGCCAAAGACCAAACCCTGAATTCGGTACTTGCTGTGTTATTCCAAAGTTAAAGTGCTGGACCCATTCTGGCACTTCAAGCAAGATGGTTAATTGAAAGGTTGAGCTCTGTGAACTGTGGACTGCATTGTAATTGAATTACTTCAGTGATGTTTCCAATGGTGTGAAGTTTGAATAGATATGTGATGTCATCAGGGATGTAATCATTAATCTGCAACATTATGTAGTCAAGACCAATGCATTAGAGGCAGTTATGAATGTATAAGTTACCAATAATGGTGGACTTCAGTGGGTTACAGATTGTGTGCAATTACCACAATAATAAAGTATAATTTCTCCAAGTGGCCATTTTGGGGCCGGGTTAAGTATATAACAGGCAGGTTGAGAACTTACTGCATACTGTGGAGCTGCCATGGCTCCACTGAAGGCAGTCAAATATGCTTTTACGAATAGGTGCCATGTTTGATAAACCTATTCAACTCCCAAGTAAGAATTTATTGTTGATAAGCAAAACCTCAATGACCAGGGCATTCAGAGAGTTTCCTCCCTGTGCATTGTGGCTATTCAGCAATTTCCTTACCAGTACAATCTAGTGACAGTTGCCCTACCTTAAGTAGGGAGGGTGACTCTTACTGTTATCAAATGACCTTCTGGTGGCGGCCCGTCAGGTCAGAGGTTTCTGACAGCACAGCCAGCTGAGGCTCTGCCATTGGAAACTAAACACTTTACTCCACTCTGAATAGAGTGGAAGAACGGCAAGTGTGGCGGGGGTAGTAGCACTGTCAATTTACAGCGGTGCTTAAACTCTGCCAAACTCTAAATGACCCCTTATTTTGTTATGTAGTTGCACAATATGTACATGGGTGGGTCTTGAATATTTGGAGCTTCTAAGACTAGCATCAGGCAAGATGAGATGACTGAGCTGGAACTAGGCTACTTACTACTAATGGGTTATAAGTACGAGTTGGAAATGTATAGCCAGGTCCACATATCTTCATTTCTAACTCTCTGGGTACTTATTATATTTAAATAGACAAGGTGGCATAAATGACAACATTTCACGCACAACTTCTATTGTGCCAGTAGCCAGTATAAATGTCCACCATGTGTACTATAATCAAAGTTACCAAATGACTCATATTATCGAGGATGTAGTGCACACACTACTATGTTTTAGTTTAGCATCCTAGTGCACTCTAAAGATAGTCAATTGATTAAATGATGCTAGCACACCTAAAAACAACAATTTGTAATAGAAAGGCCTATAACATTGTATAATTCGTAACATGGAGTCATCTGGCAACCTTAACTGTGTGGCCCATTTGGTGCTCTGATCAGACCATTTAAATGCATAGATCATATTTATTTTAATCCCTTGCAGAAACAATTTTTAGGTCGAGCCTGGGCAGCACATGCACTGCTCTGTGAGAAATGCTTTTTTCAGATGTGGACTTGAAGCCCCACCCACTCCTTGCCCATATTTTTAATTGATTCAGAAAAGGGGGTGGTGATGGACAGAGTTTCTGAATTAAGCAGAATACTCCTACCCAGTCAACAGATCAGGGCTTGATCCATCACCGTTTTTTAGCTCACTGCACCATCCCAGCTCAGAACCTGGCTACATGCAAATTAGTCTGTCCCTGTCCCAGTGCATCATGGGAACAGGGCAAACCAAACTACCAATTATGTTGCAAACTGAACCAACTCCTCCCCCTCCCTGTCCTTTTAAATTATGTTGCAAACTGAACCAACTCCTCCCCCCTCCCCCCACCCACTTCCTGGTCTGCCATCATGACACCAACTGTCCATCCTAATATATGTAGACTATTGTCTCTATGCGTTCCTTGCAGTTGTTGCGCAGCAACCAAATCGATAGGGTCTGTTCGTGCTTTCGATTAGAAACACGCGCGCATTGGCCACACACGTATTCGAATCCAACGTTTTGTATATAAAAACACGCGCTTAATCGAATCCAACGTTGTGTCAAAATTGCAAAGCAATCAGTGAAGAACTTTCGGAGATTTAAAATTTGAACAAATGAACATTTACATTTTTATGTGTCTGTTCGGGCTTTCGATTAATAACACGTATTCGACACGAGTATTCGAATCTAACGTTGTGTATATAGAAACATACACGTATTCGAATCCAACGTTGTGTCAAAATTTCAAAGCAATCAGTGAAGAACTTTCGGAGATTTAAGATTTTGAACAAACGAACAGTTATATTTTTATTAGGTCTCGCCTACGCATCGCGCATGCGCTGCATAGGTAAGAGACCTAATGCCATTGATGCACCTTTTCCTGCCAAAACATGCACACGTCCCATTGCCTTCAATCGCAACACGTGCATTTGTGGCTATACCATTGCGGGCTCGAGCGCTGACACCATATGTTTGTAATTAACTTGCAAACATATGGTGTCAGCACTTGTTCCCGTAAGGGAAGCAGGCGCTGGCCCCTTTCCTATCTTCCTCCCCCCTAACGCCAGCACAAGGCACGCAATCCTATTTTTTTTATGTCAGTCCGCCCGAAGCACACAAAGACATACACTTCTGTCTTTCTGCTGCGATCAGCTGTAATGACAGAAGTGGATGCCTGCTTGTGCCCCGGGGGTACTGCAGGCCATGCAGTGAACCACACGTCCCTGTGTAAACGCTGTCAACAGAATGACAGGTGGATGACGTGAAGGTTGCATCGCACTGCGCGCCTTTTGCGCCGTCAGGTGAGGACAAGCTGCATGCATGTAAGACACACAGAGACATGTGGGGGGTAGGCCAGCGTGTGGGCTTTCATTAGCCATATGGGAAGGAAGCTTCCGATCCCAAAGCGTGCAGCCTGTCTGCCACGGTGGGGTTATTCTTGGTCAGACACCTGCCGCCGCCCCAGGCTCCTGCTCTTGATCTCTTATGCGCCAGGAAATGAGCCTTCGCTACTTCAGCTTTGCATCAGATTTGCATTTAGGATGGTGTGTGTCATGCAGGCAGGCTTGTGTTCTGTTTGCATTTAACCGGTCCACGCATATGTGTCCTGAAAACAGGACTCACTGAATACAAGTTATAAGACATCACAAATGTTCATAGCATCGATTTATTTCACTACCTCATACTTTCGATGTATTTTATTATTCATTAGACTTACTCAAGCTGCTTTTTCAGCCCATATGAGTAAAATATGTGTACTTTTTTGTGGTAATTACCTAATTTATTTGCCCTCGTTCAGTGACTGATAACATGTTGAGCAATAGAGCGCAAAAGCGTGACTGTTCGGTTTGTGCTCTTCATTATTTGGTATATAATGAAAGTGCCTACCATCGCAAGTACCTGTTCTCTACTGACAAGTGCAAGTACTCTCCTGTTAAAAGTGTTGCACTCCTGCTAAGTAATGCAGATACTTTCCCTTTTAAATTAAAGAAGTGCATGTATTGTGTACTCGTGATTACATGTCCATTTAAAGCACTGCTCTGCACCATGTGAATGGCCAAAGTACTGACGATAAGTGGTGGTTGTATTGTTTCGGAGTTGAAAATGTCAATCGCTTACACCTACACATCCACTATGTTTACTGATGTTCCTGTTCTTCTTGTTTTATACTGGAAGCATTCCGCGCGTTTCTGTGCTCTATGACTTTAGTCCCTAGTACCAGTGTCCTTTCAAATGGTTTCTCTTCTGCATCCATTAACATTGTAGCAGGCCTGGTCTCGGGATCACACCCACGTGTTTCAATGTCGGTGATCAGGTAGGCAGGGGAGGGGGGGTTGATCTCATCAGTGGGGCGCTCCCGCCAGAGGCCTCCATTTTCTTCCCAGTGCTCGCTTTACCCCCTATGTCAACATTCCCGGCACCGTGCTGCGGCGCCGCCCTTCAAAGGGATGCCGAAAGTGGTTGGTATGCTTGGGCATGCATGCCAACATTCCAGGTCCAGAAATAGGATTTCTGACGTTTCAAAAATGCCAAATAGGACAATGACATCATTGGATGTGACCTTTCACATCAGCGCTTTACAAACATGTTTGACCAAGTCTATATAAGGGATAGATCTCGCAAATGAGTAAATATTTTTCCACCTAAGCTAGGATACACCAAATTACCTATCATTCAGTAAGCGGATGACTTGGTGCTATTGGATCACACACAAATTGGGATGAAACGGACCTTGGGCATACGACATTCGTATAACACTAAGAACGCCCGGCTTACAAACGCTCCAAAAACAAAAGTCCTGCTTTTTGGTCAATAGAGCCAAGAAACATCAGCTGGAATGGCAGCTGGGCCATTTTTATGTACCACGTGCAAATGCAATTATTTTGGCATCTGGTTACGAGCACTGGCAACTCCTTCCTGCACTCAAAGGCCCTGGAAGAAAAAGCAGCCAAAACTACGTTTGCTTTAACCAAACTGCATTACAACCTACAGAGCCCTATGACCAGCCGCAGTAGGTAGTGGGAGTACCTGCCGGGCAGGGACGAGGGGGGGGAGGCAGAGTGGGGAGTAGTTATCTATGGATTACGGAGCTTTACAGGCAAGTAAAGATATAAATAAATAAAACGAATTTCGTTGTGTTCACTGCATCCCCAAATGCGATGAAGTGCACGCAAGGAAATTCGTTTTATTTATTTATATGTTTTCTTACCTGTAAAGCTCTGTAATCCATAGATTACCACCCCCCACCCTGCCCTTGCCCCTCCCCCTCCCCACGTCACCGCCCGGCAGGTACTCCCACTACCGACCGCGTATGCCTATGACTGAGGGGAATCTGAACAGTAACGAGGGTGAAATTATTACCCACCCTAAGCTATGGGCTTCTCGCATTTCCTGGCATGCTTATAGAGACATTAGAGTGCTGCCGTACAGCTGCATACAGGAAAATATTTAGTCTCCCCAAAACTACTAGAGCCACTCTTATTCGCTTAGAGTTTGGATGAGCAAAAATAAATATTGAATGTGAAAGGGATTTAATAAAAACTGCCATCAAATGGCCAGAGCAAATACGGACTCAATGAAAGGTGCCTTGCGTGTGATATTCCAAGACAAAAAGAGGTACTGGACAAGGTACCTTGGCAATGGGATAGACACACTGAATTTGACCACAGAGTGTCTAAATGACCCACTTGTAATAGTACGGCACCTAAAGAGGACTTTAAAAGAACAGGGCAAGTCGTAAAATGTCCATGGACTCGACAATTCTTGCTCCGGTGCCTACTCAATTCACGGGTTCACACTCTGCGACTCTGGGCAATAGCTTGCTTAATCTCCACAACGGCCCCTCGCGGCGGGATGCCTGGCTTTCACCTTGCGGATGCCCTGCTGGGGTTATCTCACAGGGGAATACCAGGACGGGTTCCCTAAGCAAGCGCTTAGAAACCGCTCGGTGATTTGCGCTATATAAATTCCTGTACATTTACATTTACATATCAAGGGAACAAGATATTAACAAAATCAGAAACATCTGAGGAGCGTTTCAGATGAAGATACTGCCTGCCAGCCATATATGAAAGCAGCCTTGGGAAGACAAACCCTAAAGAACATTTTCCTGGCCACCTCTTGACATTGCCGGTATGGGAATACAAGGAACTCTGGAAGGGCAACTTACCGGGACATAGGCAGTGCAGACTGTGCTCATATTCTTTCTCTAGAATCCGTTTCACACATATCACGTCACGTTGCTGCCTAATACTGCTCCCTCAGAGGTGCGTTTACCTAAGCCCACTTTTCCTGCAGCAGGGCGTAGGAACATGCAAAGAGGCAGTATTTTACATTTGTGTCATCTGATGTCTTGATGGAACTAACATGGATTAGCAAGATTTTGCCATAGCTGGAAGGCTACTGTGATTCGCTTGCCCACTCCCCGGTCCATCCCTCTGATAGCATCAAGCACGAACATAAGCACGGAGCAGCGAGTCTATAGGCTCGTCAGATCTTGACATCTTGGCATCTCACACTTTAAGAGTTGCATGTTTATAAACTTTGCTGGCACATATGTTTTACATCTTGCTCATGGTTTCACTGTAGAGAGTAATTCCTTATGGCTTGACTACTTGGCACCTTGCACTTTGAAAAATGTGCCTGTCTTGAAACGGTGTCGAATCTGCACCGTATTTGCACCTTTGCTCCATATGCTGCTGGTCTCTGTCTGGAGACTTCACTAACTTGAGGCATTCAATATTTTCTGATAACTTGGCACCTTGCACTTTAAAAGCCATTCTCATTTGTACTGTTTTCTGCTGTGTTTTTAACTCGTAGGGATGCAGTGTTACTTATGTTACTTCTAGACTATGTGGTCACCCACCCTTTATGTTTTTCTTTTTTTAATTGAGATGTTTGAGAGCATAATTCAGTGTCTCCGTATTTCGTATAGTTCTTATGTTCGCTCTTGCTTTTAATCTGATCCAATGCATGTGGCACTTTGGAACTTTGACTTGCTATCTCCTTATGGTGACACCATGTTTTATGCCTAAAGTGATTTTCATTAAATATTTTACCGTGGGTTGGCATTCTGAATAGCATTGTAAAGATTTTAAGTAATCATACAGTAAACTATTAATTGATTGAATTTCAGCCAATCCATATCACTTTTTGAAGAGGTGACAGGGCGGTTCTGCAAATTCAAAAGACAAAATTGAGATGTCCAATCCTGTAGGCCCATGCCAGAGTTAAATACAATTTACTGCCCTGATGAGACGAAATTGAACCTTTAGAGTGGTCGCGCCCACCAAGGATCCACAAGTACCATTTGTAGTGAGAGTCAGGGCCGGTCTTTGACTTCCTCAAGTTCGCATGTGGCCGGAAGACTTTCAAGAGAGCAGAGTCCATGATATGAAAGAACATTATGTCAAATGTTTTGTACCAGGATGCCTGAAAGGCCAGGAGGCTGATCTGGATGGACCTTAAACATCGGGTCAATTGGTAAGTCTTCAGAACCTTGGTTGGGTTGTGTTGTATATTTATTCTTACATCAAAATGACTACCTGGTGTCTGTAGTCCTTTCTTAGTGTTCCTACCTTCTCTATCTCCCATGTTACCTATGTGTGTTCTATCTGTGGTGTTGAGGATTCCAGCCCTGGCAGTTGGTCTGGTCAGCTGTGGGGTTTTACTGCTCTCCTGTCTTCTCTTATCTTGTAACTTAATAAATGTATCTTAATACCTGAAGACGTGTCTTGCTGCCTACTTAACTCTATTTACAACATTTTGGCGACGAGGATGGGATGAGAAGGTAGCCACGGGGAGACCATGGATTGGCTCCTGAACAGGGCTGGACAGGCCTTTGATTCTACCAGTCATTTCCCCAGTGGACTGGAGCCCTGGAAGGATGATTTTTAGGGTAGATGGCCACTCCTAGTGCCTCTGTCACTTTCCCCAGCTCCCCGAAGCCTCCCCCAAGCATGGGAAGACTTCAAGAGAGAGAAAAAGAGGAGAGAGATGGGAAGGTAGAGAGAAAGCGATCAGAGAGGGAGAAGAGAGAGAGGCTAGAAGGAAAGTGAGAGCATGGCTTGATGGAAAGCAAATGATTGTGCGAGGAGACGAAGGGAGCAGGGCTGGTTTGGGCATTCTTACATGAGTTGCTTTGGTTCCTCAGTACGGCACTGATTCTGAATTTAACACTGTCTGCAAAAGCGCTGTATCTTTTACTGAACGTAGATAATACAAAGCCTTAAAAGCAGGCATGACAAGGTTTGGTTCTTTTCCCTAGAAGCCAACTGGTTGGCTCACTGGAGTCTGGCTGAGCAATGATGCTCCCTAATCGCATCACCCCGGAAAGGTTGCAATGTTCTTAGATGCCTGCAGAGTCTTTGGGCACTGCCTGTTAGCTCACATGTTTAGTTAATGGCTACCATTATTTAAGTCTATTGGGTGTGAGATTCGAAGGTAGATGTTTAAGTTGTAAGGATGAGTCTATGAATGGCTGGATTCAGACTAGTCTCCTATACTGTGGTGCAACATCTCTGAATAGATGCATTTATTATACATATTTATATGGTGATGATCCAGCCAAAACCGCAGTGTACCTCTTTACAGGGTACCAGAATTAATATAAAACACTCAGGGAGAACTTAGTTTCATCAAGTAGTTGGGCATGGGAATAAATCCTGAATAGCTCTGCGTGTAAGCCTTTAATGATAAATACACTACTATGAAAATGTGCAGTAAAATGCTTCTTGGAGATGTTCTTAGAACTGTTAAAGCGTCTTTGTTAGCAAGAACAGTGTGAACTTTGGGCAAAGTTACGAGCAGTCGCTTTATCGTCAGCTGTGGGGACCCTCATCTGCTTCTCATTCCAAACAAACATTTGATGGCAAGCTCTGTTTGATGCTATTGCCAACCATTTCAAAGATCTTGAACCTGATGCATGCATTCCTGTTAAATCCAGTACATCTTCTGCTCTGGGTTGCATATTTCATTGCTGGGCTTTCTGACCCTGCTACAAATGCAGCTCGGGAGATTCTGTAAATCATCCCAAAAATGAAAATTCAGGTTTTCAGCCTTTCTTAACCTTCGAATGGCACATTATTCTTTATACCCCTTTGCCTTTATTAACCTCCTAAAGGCGTAGCAAGCGTGTATTTTACTGTATTTCAAGCAAGGAAAACAGTACCCCTCTTCCTGAATTGGGAGTAAAGTGCATCTGTGTTAGGGATGCTGTGAGCCACTGCACCTGCTGCCCTTTTGATAGCTGTGCCCCTGCTATCAGTGATGCTTACAGTTGCAAGAGCCTTCCGTGGGGTGTTGTCATCCTCTTTAGACAGTGCTTGAAATAGAAATATAGAAGTGCAGGTACTCGCTGTCTCAGAGTGTGTTAGCTAAAGAGAAGTGCAAGTACTCACTGTCTCAGAGTGTGTTAGCTAAGGAGAAGTGCAGGTACTCACTGTCTCAGAGTGTGTTAGCTAAAGAGAAGTGAAGGTACTCACTGTCGCAGAGTGTGTTAGCTAAAGAGAAGTGCAGGTACTCACTGTCTCCGAGTGTGTTAGCTAAAGAGAAGTGCAGGTACTTACTGTCTCAGAGTGTGTTAGCTAAAGAGAAGTGCAGGTACTCACTGTCTCTGAGTGTGTTAGCTAACGAGAAGTGCAGGTACTCACTGTCTCTGAGTGTGTTAGCTAACGAGAAGTGCAGGTACTCACTGTCTCTGAGTGTGTTAGCTAACGAGAAGGGCAGGTACTCTCCCCTTAAAAGCATTGCCTCCCTGCTGAGGCACGCAATTAAAATCATTGAAGTGCAGGTGCTCAGTACCTGGCACGACCTGCCCATTCAAAGTACTGTCTTAGAATTTATTTAAGAAAAAAAAAGTACCAAATGTGGTCAAATGTCTTAGAAAGAGACGTTTCGCTGAGGAGAAAGGCAGCTACAGGTGCCATGCTACTGATAATTCACCTTTTCCATACTTTTGACCTAATAGCAGTGAACAAACCTTGTGCTCCACCTTAAAGGGATGTGTACTGCCAGACTCACATCATCTAGTATGCATGATGATATTGACTCAACTGCTTGTTGGTCCTTTATCATCATTAAGGATCTCTCTGACCCCTCTTGTTCTTTCTTCTGGGCTGAAAGGTGCCATTGCATTCACTCTTGAAGAACCGCGCCTCTAGTATACATTTGGTTAGTTACTCCCAATAGAACCTGTAACTTCTCTAGACTGTCTTACACAACTATTTTGAGCCAGTCGTCCTTGCCTGCACAATTTGTCAATATTTCTTGTTTTTAACTTGCATCCATTTATTGGTGTTCATTCATTGGTGGCATCAATATTATTTCAAACAAATAACTGATGCTAATTCATGTGTACAACTGTAACTCCACATTGTAAATGTGTATTTATTTTCAGATTTTGGACTACTTTCTACAATTAACTATTGTATAGTGATTACTATTGCAGTACTTGCTTTGTATTGTCTCCTGTATATATGATTATAGTATAATATTATGCATCATCACATATCCCAGGCCTAGTTTTTACCATCTTTTTAAATGAGTTGCATAAATTAAACGAGCATATATCATATCGGGATTTCTGTCCGACATTTTTCCAATTAGATAGGTTTGATATGGTCTCGCTTTAAATGAAGTCCTGTGAGATTTTATTTTTCATTGAACCCCTTGGTGGCTTCTATTTCCAGGCCTATCTTGGACTTTCTTGCTCTAACCAGCCTTCAGAAAGAATATGACAGTTCTAAGACTACACTGAAACCGCTGGTAGTTTAAATGAGTTTCAGGATATTTTAGGTGCAGTTGATGGTTTCAAAAAGTGCTTGTTTTGGGGTTGGAGATGAGACCAATATCAGTGGTGTCACTGCCATGATATTACGTCACCTTTGGGTAAGATCATCATTGACTAAAACATCCTTATCTCGGTCCCCTGTAAGAAGATTGCAAACACGAGAACTTAATTACTTGGTTTTCTTTCTTTCTCAAAAAAGATGTCCTAAGGTACCACTGCCATTCTTAGCTGCTGGTATGCAGGGTGTCCTAGGACTTACTACTCTTCCCCATCATGTTCAGCCTCTATGTCAAACCTCTTACAATGCCCTTCCTTTGCCACACGTTTGCGAATGATACCCAGGTTCTTCTGAAAATGGAAGATCCTCAAGATGCAGTAGTTGCATGATTTCAGTAGTGCATGGTGGTGATTGCTGCCTGACTGAGCTGCAATTGGCTTAAATACAACTCAGATAAGACTGAGACCAACGTGGTGGGAGGGAGTGAAGGATTTGTGAGTCCCACATTCTGACCTAATCCGATGGGTTCTTGTCCTAAACCTATTTCTGGGATTAGAATGCAGGATTTACCAATAATTTGTGCGTTGCATAGGAGTGGCTGGTTAAAGAACTTTCAACAACATACTTGCTCCAAGTTAGGATTCTCAGGAAACTCTGTACGTGAAGAGCAGGTTTCAACTGTTCTGGCCACCATTGTGTTGAGAGATCTAGTCCAGAACACTCCAGCTAGCTTTATATCACCTTATAATGCATGGTATTCTTCAAACCCTTCATAAACGCCTGTCTCTTATTTCTTTATAAACAGTGACTTGTGATGCACTGAGTCGCGAATTACAAAGGAAAGGTGTCAGAATCCAACTGTAATAAGCTATTGTAATTGAGTTCTGACGTCACAGTGCCTGCCGCCAGCCCCAGCAGCTGAGATGAAAGGCAGGTTGGGACATGGAGCAGTTGTTTAAAGCAACCAAAATGAAACATTGCTTTTCTTTCTTCTGCTCTCTTTTTCTATTTTACAGTGACAAGCAGAATGAACAAGATTATTTTTTGTAATCCTTAGATAGATATAAAAAAGTTCGAATCTGTGTGCATGTTTTTACACATTCTGAGACTGCAGCTTTTACTTTTTTAAACTGACTAGTATTGAACTGTTTCTAACATCTTATTGAAACAAATATCTAACAGGTTTTTGACATATTTAATTTTGGTTCTATTTTTATTCTTCACATTTGAAAACATTCTCTCTCTTTCAAATGAAGGAGCTGCACACCAAGGTTTTAAGTGGTGTGTAAGAAAGGTTATGGCTTGACCATGTATTATATGGAATAAATTGTCCCGTGACATACATGATAAGGATATGGCAAGTCACCTCGGGTGTTCCATAACCTTATAAAAGAACTCAGCCTTCAGCCTCGTTCCTCTATATGGTGATAGCTCTCCTCTGGGACTTGCAATATGCTTATAAAGTATGGCAGGGAGTTATTTATCCATTAAGGAACAGGTCTTCATGGTAGCTCCCCCGCTGTGTGTCGCTCGTCCCCAGCTGCCTGTTTTCCTGCATTGTACACTCTACTAAAGCTAACAGTATAATTTTGACTGCATTGCCTTTTACTGTAATTGACTACACAATATCTTTTCGTACTCATCCTGTAACATTGTATCCCATTCTGCTAAATGTCCTCCTGTATAGCCAGTAACTTTTTTTCATAGCTTCTGAGTTGTATCTCGTTAGTTTGCTTATCTCTGCCCCTCATTGCTTTTTCTCCGATTATTTTTCCTTTCTGTACTCCGTATTTTCTTCCCGCCACTCGCGTTTTCCTGGTATTTCGCTGATTCTTCACCTACCAGCACCCCTCCCTCCTCCCAGGACCTACTTAATGGAGACTCCAGCGCGACCCCATTGATCAGGTCTTCTTGGGACTTCCCCCCGCTGTTTGTCGCTCGCTCGCCTCCATCCACTTGTTTTCCTGCATTGTACACAATACTTAAGCTAATGTAATTTTTGACTGTATAACCTTTTACTGTAATTGACTACATTGTATTTTATTGTTCTCATGCTGTAACATTGTATCCCCTTCTGCTGTATTCCCTCCCATATAGCAAATAACTTGTTTTCATAGCTTTTGTGTTCTATCTCGTTAGTTGCTTATTTCTGCCCCTCATTGCTGTTTCTCCGATTATTTTTCCTTTCTGTGCTCTGTATTCTGTTCCTGTCACTCCCATGCCTCTGCTCACTTTTTCCTGCTGTTTTGCTGATCTTTTCCATCCCACTTCCCACCTCCCAGCACCACTACCTCCTTCCAGGACCTATTTAATGGAGGGCGCAGCGCGACTCCATTGAGCTGGTCCTTGGAGCAGCTCCCCTAGCTGAATGTCACTCGCTCGCCCCCAGCTGCATGTTTTCCTGCATTGTACACTCTGCTGGAGCTAACGGTTTGACTGCATAGCCATTTACTGTAATTGACTACATTGTATTGTATTGTTCTCAGGCTGTTACATTTTATCCCATTATGCTGATTTTTCCTCCCATATAGCCAATACCTTGTTTTCATAGCCTCTGTGTTGTATCGCGTCAGTTTGCTTATCTCTGCACCTCATTGCTGTTTCTCCGATTATTTTTCCTTTCTGTACTCTGTATTCTTTTCCCATGCCCCATCACCTCCTCTCGCTTTTTCCCAGTGTTTCGCCATTCTTTTTTTCCCACCCACTCCCACCTCCCAGCACCCATTCCTCCTCCGAGAAACTACTTAATGGAGACCACGTGCCGCAGGCACACCAAAGGTAAGTCCGTCTTCACCCATCTATGCCTGGACTGCGCCCAGTACCATGAACCCTGGTGCTCCCGCCACTCGAAGCTGCACTGCCTAAGAGCTCAAAGATATGGACCCAGGACATCACAGCAACCACTGCTGCTGTACCTCGCCTCGGTCTACTTACTGTAGGACCTTTTGCCTCCGGGCACTGCCTCTCTGCCTGCAACTCTGGATCACTTGCGCATACAGCAACCAGCACTACTGCTCCAGAACATCTCCACTGCCTCATGCTCAATGCACAATCTCTCTGCAAACACATCACCGATATCTGGGACACCACTGCCTTTCTCACCCTGACATCATCTTCCTCACTGAAATCTGGATCAACCCGCATACGCCCTCCAATGGCCTTAGCCACACATGTCAGCTACAAGATAACACATCAAGACTGCGTCAGCAAACTTGGAGGTGAGATCGCTATCATCCACAAAGAAACTATCCACTGCACCACCACCACAGATGACGCCACCCCGATCAAGGAGCACCTCAACTTCCAACTCTTCACTGGTGCCAAAACCACCATCTGAGGCATGCTCGCCTACAGACCCTAAGGACCCTGACCCAACTTCTCCACGCCATCCCAGATTTCCTCACCCCGCTCGCAATTGACTCCAGACTTTACATCTTACTCAGAGACCTCAATTTCCACCTTGAGGACCCAGACAGCACAAACACCGCCAAACTCCTCCAACGCATGAACACCCTCTGTCTCACATTGCGGGACACACACTTGACCCCATTTTCATAGCCAGCAACAGAGTTAAGCACAACGACATCACCAAACTCACCTGGACAGACCACGTACATTTCATCTTTTCATGGACACCCAGCACCAGACAGCCCTGCACCACTCAACAAAGCTGGAACAAAATGTGAGAAAACCAATGGACTGACGCCCTCAACTCCTGCTATCCAGACACCTCTATCAATACAGCATTGAAGGTGGCACCTGTAGGTATAGTGGAAGCACTGACTTTATGATGAATGTGTGACTATGAAGACTATGGAGGCTGTGCAACCCACAATATACCATAAAGCATGTAGAATAGCATACCTCAGATGATGCAAACAGCACGAGGTAACTGGCAGGGGTTGAGTATTTTACCTGCATGCACAATGTGTCTACATCACTAACTATAATTATTTTCCCCTGAAGAAGACCTAAGACCTTTTAGGCTATCATAGGGGTCGAAACATGTTGGGAACAAAATAATTAACATGGGGTTAAGTGATTCATTGGTTTTTGCGCTATAACCCAACAATCGATTTTTTAACGATTCCAGAAGTACTCTTCATTAAAGTAGGTTTTGAGTATACCTCTAGGTATTTTTAACAACTTATTTTCCTACCAAATCAACATGACCCTAGACTTTGTCTGGACAACAGATGCCTAAGAACTCCCAGGGTTATGAATAGCTGCCCTCAGTTGAGTCTGTGGGGTGGCACTGTTGTTACTCCAGTGTGATAGGTCGTCAAATGATGAAGCATGCCTTGATAAGTTAAGGGTGAGATGACCTCTCAAAAATCTTTTGATGACCCTCTCCAAAAGAAGTCCTAATTACTAATGGGTGACAGCGACACTAAATAACCTCAAGTAGTTTTGTGTGTTAAAGACCTCTATCAACCTGGAACAGGCTGTCATGAACTTCTCCTGGATCACCAATTGTGCTGACAGAGTCACCCACATCAAGCATGCAAAACCAGAGACTCTCCAAGCAGGCCAGCTGGTACACTGCGAACTAATAACCTCTAAGCACGACTGCAAGCAACTAGAGAGAAGGTGGCTCCCCAGCAAGAACTCCACAGACTGAACTGCCTACAAAACATCACTCAACCAATACTATTAACTCCTAAATAAGACAAAGAGGAGTTCCTTTGCCAACCACTTCAAGGCAAGCGCTAACTGCAGTAAATAACTATTCAACATTGTCAGAGAGATCCCCAACCCCTTAGCCTCCAAAAACATCAACACCCTGGCAGAATTCATCCACAAAAAGATCTACAACATCTACAAGAGCTGCACACTCCAACCTATCATGGCTGACATCCCAATCCTCATTGCTCCCACAGAACCAAATCCCGACCACCTGCTAACTGTCTGGAGCATGGTAGTGGAAGTTAGTGTTTCTGCATCACAATCAAAGAAAGGCTTCAGACTGAAAAGAGAACAAAAATACACACATTGGAAACTCACACAGTCATTTACAAAGTTATGTTTAGACTCTATTTTGCACTTGCTGTCAGTCTCCACCAGAATTGGTTCAAGAAAATGGTGGACGTCTGATGTGAAAACGAGGTCAGCATTCAGTTCTGAGTGCATGCACTGTTCAGATATCCTCAACACGCACTTTTAGCTAGGAAACATCACACTTCAACTATATCTTTTTGAGCCACAGGGAGTGTCTCTTCTTTGCGCCTCTCTCATAAGGAGAATTTGACAGAGACTCAAGGAAAAAGTAGTGTTCCATTTTCAGCGCTTGTGAAGCGCATGCAGATTAATATCTCCACTCTGCATCTGAACAGAAATCTTGTGAATTTACGTTGCAGCAAATCCTGACAGAAACTCATGAATTGTGAAAGGAGTAGTGTCTCAGTCTTCCTCTCATACAGGTTGGCTATGTATTCGTTTTTACCACAGAAGAGTAGTATCTCAGCTGACCATCTGGTAAGGCATTCTCTCCATTTCATCTTTAAAAACAATGGAGGTATCAGCCAAAAAATACCAGAAGCAATATTGCTGATGGAGAAATTTAGCTAAACTCATCTGAAGCTATGAGAAACAAGGACAATCTCTTCCATTGTATATCATTTAGATCTCTTACAAAAAGTTTCCATTCTATTGGAAACTTGTTTTATATGCTGGAACCCATTTGAACAATAATTGAAATTGTTCAACATTTTTTTAAGACTTTCATGTGCATAAAATCAGTCACAAGTGTCAACTTCAACCATTTTCTTTACAAGAACTAGCGGCGATTATTACTGGTGAGAGAGTGGCTCAAACCTTGCAATTTTTGTGTATATTAGGCAAATGTATATATCTATATATGA
This sequence comes from Lissotriton vulgaris, assembly GCF_964263255.1. Classification (NCBI taxonomy): domain Eukaryota; kingdom Metazoa; phylum Chordata; class Amphibia; order Caudata; family Salamandridae; genus Lissotriton; species Lissotriton vulgaris. The sequence continues at coordinate 1,056,909,244 of NC_141697.1, forward strand.
TACATGTTATGTGGTGTAATGAGTTTGAAATGATAAATATATATATAGGAAATGTTCATGTGAATATTACACTTAAAACTGCAGGTGCTGAATAAAGCATAACCCAAAAATAAGAGGAAAAGATTGAAAATCCAAGAATGACAGTGATATCATCCTCTACAAGGCAGTCTTTCTTGTTTCTCTATCTACTTCCCCTTTCCCCTCATCAGTGTATATACTGAAGGATGGACACTGGGTTCAGCTTCTCCTCCTGTGGAATTCTTTGAACAGATACGCTTGACACTAACCACCTGGGACGAGCTCACCACTCAAAACACCACCGACATTGTGAACTCCGTCCTCTCAAGAGCACCAACGGACCCCTATTGCCACCACATTTTCAACCTTAGGAACAAAACATGAAAAAAAGAACTCACTACTGTCTTCAATGCATCCATCACTACGGTCATCTTCCCCAACGAATGGAAACATGCTGAGGTCAAGCCCTTTCTCAAGAAGCCATCCGCCGACCAGAAGGAAGCCAAGAACTTCCACCCTATCTCTCTTCTCCTCTTCCCCTTCAAGGTGCTCATGAAAGTCATTAACCGCCAACTCACGAGACCCCTGGAGAACAACAACCTCCTGGACATCTCCCACTCTGGATTCCACACCAACCACAGCACCTAAACCACCCTCATCACCACCAGAGATGACATAAGAACCCTCTTGGACCTAGGGGAAACAGCAGCCCTGATACACCTCGAACGCTCAGTGGCCTTCAACACCGTATCCCAGCATACCCTCATCAAAAGACTTCGCCACATTGAAATTCATGGAGATGCCCTCAGGTGGATCGCTTGCTTCCTCACCAGAAGAACCCAGAGAATCCTACTTCCTCACTCGTCGCATGCTCTGCAAGATTTTCAGATGGCTCCTGGTCAACACCAGATGTACCATCATCCGAGCCCAGGTCATCAGCAGGCTGGACTTTGGCAATGTAATCTACGCAGAAATCAACTTGCACCTCCTGAAGAGACAACAGACCATACAGGCCAGACTGATCCTAAACCTCCCCAAGTGGATCCACATCATCCCCCACCTCAGGAAGCTCCAGGGGCACCCCATTCAGAAGAGATATCACTTCAAGATGCTGATCCACACCTGCAAAGCCTTGCACAACCAAGGAACACAGCACACATCAACCACCGCCTCAACTACCACCAACCCTTCAGACACATGCACTCCGCCTCCCTTCACCTTGCTCACACCCTTCACATACGTCAAAGCCACAGCAGAGATCGCTCCTTCTCGTACCTCATGGGCCAGGGCCTGGAACTACCTCCCTCTTCAACCCTGGACCACACCCTTGCTGCTGGCATTCAGGCAAGGACTCAAGACCTGGCTGTAGGCCTGAGCCCCCGCAGAACGATCCATAGCACCTGGATACCCTCACGGGTGATTAGCCGAGCTTTACAACTCTGGTTTGATTGATTGATTCAATATTTTATTATAATCGAACGTTCCACTAATTAATTATGCAACAGTATTTTAAAATGTAAACATTATTTATTAAGTTTCATACCACACTGGTAAGTTATCTTTCACAGTAGGATTACCCACTATTGGTAAACATGGGATATGTGCTCAGCCACTGGTACATTGACTGAATATCAGATTTTTTATGAAATCGTAAGTTTGGAAAGATATTTTTGGTTGTGGTGCCAAGCTATTGATATTCTGGGAGGCTCTCTTTTTCTCCCAGAGTTCATGCATTGAAATTTGGAGCTAACTATACATTTACGTGTTTCCTTTGGCCATTAAGACATCCTTTAAATAATTTTTTCACTTAAGTATTTTCTTTATTTGGAGCTCAGTGCTAGGAATCCAGCGGGAACATTATAAAAAACATTGTAATACATAGATGGATAGTTTACATCTTTGTAAACATACATACTAACATACATAATATTAGCAGATGTATCTCTAGTCAGTTAAAGAACACCCTGAGGCTAATTCACATTGACCCTAATCGATATTTGGTGTATTTGGAAACCTCTTGCTTCCTGTGCTACATTCGGCAGTGCTTCAGATGATCTGGACTACATTCACATTATCATTCAATTTTTCCATTGTGAAAAATGTGTGTAATCTGTACATTATGCCTGCAGATTTATGTATTCGATGCATATTTGTTCGTATATTTGGTAACCCTGCATCTGTAACCAGTGAGCACTATGGCATATCTCTCAGCTGATGCCTGGTCCTATTTTTCCATTGCAGAATTGCTCAGAATCATTGCTGTGTAGCCGACTTAAAAGAAAACAGCTGTGTGGCAGGCATGATCGCAGCCAAAGAAGGTGATTTTTGTGTGACTGATGACACTGACACGTGTGGAGGATCTTATTATAAGGTAAGACCATTCTACTTGTTTAACAAATCGTATTGTTCTGTATTTGAAGGAAGTTTCCATAATTTCTGTTTTTATTCTTTTGCCTTTTTTTTTAACTAAATGTATGTTATGTCACTTTTGTAGTCATGAACTGTAACTGTATGCATTTTTGCCTTCAGTAAAACTATCTTTTTTACTTTCAATTGAAGTGCAGTTTTTGGCATAAACTGTTGTTGGACTTTCATTTCTACAATGTTTCATTTTCAATACTGTTGACGTGTTTTATCCAATTTAAGAGGCTTTTGGAAAAAGACCTCTTGAAAACAAACAAGAATACAGTGAGGGTCAATCAGAGCCCACATTTAAAAAATGTTTTCTATTAGGTTGTAGTATGAGAAGTAAAGGGTAAAATCACCAAGGTTGTAATACTTATGATCAGTACATTGTGTCCAAATTGTAGCAGCTATGAATTAAATAAGGTTGGGCTAACAAATGTCCCAATGGACCAAACCGTGACAGATATTTAAAATAACCAATCACCATGTAAATGGGTTCAGTTTGATTTTTTTTAAATTTATGTGAATATTCTGAAAATCTGACTTGGATCCAGATGACTAAGATCCAGCACTCCTGGACCTTACTCGGACACCCCAGTCCAGAAACCATCTTTTTCACACTTTAAGCAACAAGCAGTGTATTTTCGACAAGTGGAATACTGTTACCAAGGATGAGGTATTTTTCACATATGTAAATATCTCCTATTCTGCATTTTCCCATGGAAAATGGGGCATAACATGCAGAATCAGTGTTAAGATACTGACACTCACCTGATTTGCCTTCTTTTCCAAGCCCTTTCCCCGTTACATTTTGACAAATTGAACTACCGACATTTATCAGGGAAAAACTGAAAGGGTGAGATAATTATCACACAGCTCATAATGCCCATCACTGTGGATGTAATTGTCATAAAGGTGCTCACAGTACCAGAGTTCTTATACCTTTTAAATTCCATCAATTGGTATAAAGCAATTATGCACCATCTAAAGCTTCTTAGACGAAATGTGGCAAGAGACCCTAAAATACATAATTTTAGCAATTACATAATTAAATAATTTGAGCAATTACATGGGAATCAGATTTGGCGACATACATTAATGTTAAGAGAAAGAGAAAGAGATTAATGTTAGACAAATAGTTGCTTTATTTATTTCGCAGAAATGTTCTATACCTTCTTTCTGTAGAGATGCATATAGAAAACAAACAATTGGGGTGGTTTGAAAGTTTACACACAATCTACAAGTTGATATACGTTGGGGCAGATTACAGATTGAGTAGAGCATTATCTTCCCCTTCGGTATGACTCTGGGAGAAAGCTGTAACCTTTTATGAGTGCCTCTGTTTTCCTACACCCAGAATTACAGAGTGCAGGAACTATGTGGCTGATTTTACCAGGCAGCAATGCCAATAGGTGATATCAAGTGCAGGTCCATACAGTGGCTATCACCACAAGCACTGCCCGAACATGTATGACACGAGAAGTATGTAGTACATTAGTCCTAGTCCAGCCACAGCATACTTAGACTGAATACACCCGTAAGATCTCCAAGCTCAGCTTAATTGTCCTCCTGCTCCATTTAGCACCTTCTCAGAGAAGCATCATTGTTTTCAGAGTTTGGGATAACCATGTGGAAAAGGATCTGACAATTCAGGGTCTGCATGGTGGGAAACTCATAATTGCACAGTGCAGGGGTGCAACTCCTGGTGGGAGTTGGTAACCCCAGACCCTGTAATGTTGGCAACCCTACACCATACAATATGTAATCAGGTGCTTTCTGTCGGTTGTTTCGGAAAAGTATGTCATTTTCTGTTGGTGTTGTATTTACTGCCTCTTCATAGCTAGCTGTGCTGCATGAGACCTCTAGCATCACTTAGATAACCAACCAATGGCAAAGATGGATTACCACTTCACTAACAGTAGCAAAGGTATGAATTTAGACATCAACGGACACCCACAGTGCCAAAACTGAGTGAGTTGCAGATGGAATTTTTCTTTTTGGAAATAATAATATGTAAAGTTAATGAACAGATGAATGTATTCATAGTAGTATGGGTTAATTTACTAAACATTCCTGTATACAGTACCATTTTTCAGCCAACGCATTCTACTGCTATCAAGGAATATGTCTGATGAGTGGAGGGAACATTCTGTAGGATTATATGGCCTTATTCTCAACCCTCTGGGTGGATGGGTAGTTTAAAAAGTAATCTAGCTTAGATAGGCTTCACCCAACCCTCAGGAGATTATTGATCATTCAACTTCAAATTAGCTCAACTAGGTAACGAGGAAGCAACTATTTTATTTACTGTAGATACAAAAAAACTCCTTGCAATTATATTAAAAAATATGTTGCAGAAGATATTTAGTTTCTGAATTAAAAAAGATTTTGTCCTTGTATCTTGAATGCAGGTTAATCCCAGTGTTATTGAGTGAGTAAGATGCCCAATGTTCTGTGAAGAAAGACGTTAGAAGACAATTTTAGGACAGTTTCCAATTAACCCTTTGCATACGTTAGATGGCAGGTAGCCATCTGAAGCTACAGTGCTCATGTGTGTCGGACGGCTCTCTGCCATCCGCACACATGACACAGGAAATCCCTCTGGTGCCGGCACCAGAAGGATTTCCTTTAAATCAAAAAATGCCTCAGGAGCTGAGAAGGAGCTTCCCCAGATCCCGAGGCTGTTCTGATTCTTTCACTGAAATGACGATCAGCACACAGGTCGCGCCGAGCCGCCGACGTCATTTCAGTGAAACCGAAACTGAAATGAGCCGATCGGCTCATTCAGTTTTCACTGCCTCCGTGCTCAGGGGGCTATCGCCGCCCACTGAGCACTGAGGCAGGCGGGAGAGGTATCATTGGAAAGGGGAGAATCTCCCCTTTTCAATGGTACTCCTCCCTGGTGGATCCCAGCTTGGGGATCGTGACAGTAGGGCGATCCCCAAGCCAGAATCCACCCACTAGGCACCAGGAAGGGGAGAGTGGCTCGATGGGCAAGAGCCTTTGCTCCCCCAAAATATTTTGTCCATATTTAGTCTTTCTGCTCCTCCCCCCATCATAGAGGGGTAGAAAGCAGCAGTAGCCCCTGATCTGTTCACCCAGGAGGGTTGGGCAGAAAACCCACTAGGCATCAGGGATTATGGCTTTTTTTAGACGTAGGGGTGAAGGCTGCCCACAATTCCACACCCCCAAATAAATGTGCCGCAGTCTTTCTGCCCCCCCCTTCGGAGTGCAATGGGGCAATAGTCCCTTATCTGCCTCTCCGGGGGGCAGAAAGCCCATTAGGCACCAGGGATTATGCTTTTTTTATATGTAGGTGTGGGTGCTGCCCAGAATGGGCATGCCGACGCCCATATCCACTCCCGAATAAATTATACAGTCTTCTGCCCCCTGGAGAGGTAGATCGGTGCATAGTTTTTAAAAGTGTACAGGTTTGTTAGGTTTCCCTAGATGCCGGCTGAGCTAAGGTCTAAAATCCACAGCGAGGCACTTTGCGAAAATACGGCCCACTTTTACTGGAACATGTGATGTTCCTACGTTGGGTTTTGGGCTGTTTCGTGTCACGGGCACCAGGCCTATCCACACAAGTGAGGTACAACTTTTATCGTGAGACTAGGGGGAATGCTGGGTGGGTGGTGGAAGTTTGTGACTCCCCGCAGAATCCAGAACTTTCCATCACAGACAAGTGAGGAAAATGCGTTTTTTGGGCAAAGTTTGAGGTTTGCAAGGTATTCTGGGTAACAGAAATAATGAGAGCCATACACGTCACCCTATCCTGGATTCCCCTGGGTGTGCAGTTTTTTAAAATATGCAGGCCAACCCGCTCAAGTGAGGTACCATTTTTAACAGCAGAATCGGGCAATTGCTGGGTGTGTGAAAGTTTGTGGCTCCCCACAGAGTCCAGAACTTTCCATCACAGAAAAGTGAGGAAAATGTATTTTTGGACAAACTTTGAGGTTTGCAAGGGATTCTGGATAACAGAAGCTTGTGAGAGCCACACAAGTCCTGTATTCCCCTGGGTGTCTAATTTTCATAAAATGTACAGGTCTACTATGTTTCCCTAGGTGCCAACTGAGCGAGGGTCCAACATCTACAGCAAGTCACATTGTAAAAAAAGTGTCCCTTTTCACTGTAAAAATGTGAAGGGTCCACTTTGCGTTTTAGTCCATTTCCTGTCACAGGCACTAGGCCTACCCACCCAAGTGAGGTACCATTTTTATCAAGAGACTTGGGGAAACACAGAACAGTAGAATAAGTGTTAGTACCAATTGACTTTCTAAATGTAAGACAATGTGTAAAAAAGAAGACATTTTGAAAAATGTGATCTAATTCACATGCTAGTACGGGTACCCACAATTTTGGAAATGTGCAAATAACCATTGCTTCTAAACTCAATATTTTGTTCCCATTTAGAAAATACATAGATTTCCTTGACACCTATTTTTCACTATTTATATTTTACCAAATGAATTGCTATATACCCAGTACACAATGAAAAACTATTGCAGGGTGCAGCTCAGTTATTGGCTCTGGGTAACTCAGGTTCTTAATGAACCTAGAAGTGCTATATGTCCCTGCAACCAGAAGTATCCGGCAGATATAACGGTGCATTGCTTTAAAAAATATGCCATACTTACAAGAAGTTACAGGTGAAAACGTTGGCACAATTGGCTGGTTATTTTAAACTCAATTTCAAAATGCTTTTATTTTGACTGTTCTACACAAATGACCCCCTTGCAGAAGTCTAACTTTTGTCTACTTTTCAGAAATGAATAGCTTTCCGGGATCCATTATTGCTTTCACACACATTTCTATCACTAACTGGAAGGAGGTTGAAAGCACGAAAAATAGGCTATGTCCTTGTAAAATGCCAAAACTGTGTAGAACATTTTGTTTTTCTGACAAAAGTCTGCCTGTTCCTGAAGGCTGGGAAGATGGTGATTTTAGCACTACAACCCCTTTGTTGATACCATTTACAGGGAAAAAGAACAGACGCCTTCTTCTGCAGCACTTTTTCCCCATTTTTCCCTAAAAACACAAACTTTAGGTGTATTTTGACTAATTTCTCGGTCCCCTCCAGGGGAATTAACAAAGCCTGGGTGCCTTTAGAATCCTCAGGATGGTAGAAGAAAAGGGCTCAAATTTGGCGTGAATACCTTATGTGGACAAAAAGGAATGGGGCCTAAGCACAAACTATCCAAATTACCAAAAAAAGGTGTAGCACAGGTGGGGGTGGGGGGAGGCCTAGCAGTGAAGGGGTTAATGTGAATGCACGTTAATATCAAGGAAACTAAAATAGTTATTTGTTTTCTCGGACCTCTAGTAGGGAGGACAATAAAATGCGCTTCTCATTAAATCTGACGTATTTAATGCTGGCTATTACATGAATTATCATCAATGAAATAAAAGAAGATTAATGGCAGTTTGAGCAAAAAGAATGATTTATATTTAAGTGTATTTTGTACATTTAAATTGAAAGGATTACACATGATAGACTGCCAGGAAATATTATCTGATTCTGGATATCACGTCTGCATCGGGCTTCCTAACTGTTTTTTGTGTTATGAAAACAAATCAGAATTCTGATTCCTGCTACTTGGTGATATGTTCTAGAATGTCTCCAGACTCTTAGCCTTATTGATCCCCTCTGTTAGATAGAGATAGCTAAACTGAAAAACCCAGGTTTTGAAAAAAAATGTTGCTCTGCATGGGCCCATGGAATAATTGTTGCCTAATACAGCTATTTTCTTGAGCCTAGACAATTTCCTATGGGAGATTGTTTGCCTCAATTCTCTGTAAACCCCTGTCTCTTGCCCCTTTCTTTCTGCACTAGATGTATTGTGTACATGCTTTTCTCAAGGTTGTCGTGGTTATACACAATGTTGGAGATGTTGTATGGACAGCTTTTAATAGTATTTTGTATTCCATTTTTGTTCATTACATTATTCAGGTTGAAATGTGTTTACCTGTGCTAGCTAGGTTAGAGAATGTTGTGCTGTTCCATATAAACTTTCAAGAAAGAGAAGTAGTCACTTCTATTTCCTATGCATCAACATTATATGAATATATAATAAAGGGGTTGTGTTCCATTTCTTTCATTTTGGCTGGCTCAACTTCAGATTCGACTGGATCACACTTTCTTGAGTATATTTAGTTAATGGCGATCACTGCCTGGAGTGTGTCAAATAGGCCACAAGTAGAATTGCAGTCTTCTTACTTGATGATTCATTAAATGTCAGGGGGATGTCAGTTCTCCATTTGATTGGGAGGAGTTGTGCCTGTGTCCCGCCCTTCTTGAATTTAGGCCCCAGATCCCACCTCTGGGAGGAAACAGCACATCAGTCATCTGAGTGCCCAGCAAAACTCTCTTCATTGGGCTCATTCACAGATTTCAGCTTAATTGCCTTGTATAAGACTAGCTCTTTCACTATATTTTCTGATAAATTGGTTAAAATAGTGTGGGGTTTAACACATTCCTACTGCACCAGTCATGGCACACTCTGTGCCCAATAACTAGTCTAATCCCCTGGGGCATCCAGGACAATAGACCATGTAAATAAAATGATAAGAAATTCAATTAGATCTGAACCCTCCTCTTTTTACTCTGGAATACCAATTTGTCTCAAATTAGTGTGAGAAGACAGATTTTCAAAATGTTCTTGCTTAATTTGTATGGATAACAGCTCCTTTATTATAAGTGTTGCCCAAGTCTGCATTCTTGTCTGAGAGGTCTCAATATGTGAAACATATTGTGGCATATTTACAAAGAAATGACACAGATCAGTGCTGCAAGCAATTTAGCTGCGACGTGCTGCGTCATTTAAAAAACATAGGAATGTGCCATATTCACAAGAATACGGTAGACCCCTGGATTTTCTCCTTCAGTTGACACTGAAAAAAGCTGCCTAGTGTCAACACAGACATACTTGCACCTTTGTGCAAGGATGCCTGCTTTGCAGGAAATCATCCCTGCAACTCAGGCACCCTTGCACCATGGTGCAACAATGTTTGTGTTGCAGGGATGATTCTTTATGTGCTGCAAGGGGCACCTTCCTGCACATAAACAATCATTAAAGGCAATTTCCTCCTTCTATGTGTGCTGCAAAATTCAGCACACATAGAAAAACCAAAAGCAAGGAGAAATAAAAGTATCTCTCCTCGGTGCGCCAATCTAATGCCTGCTTACCTGTGGTGTTAGTTTTTGGCAATGCCTCAGATTTTCACATCTTTGTAAATCTGGGGAAACGTCAAAAAGCAATGTGTGCTGCGGTGGAACGCCCAAAGCAACACCCATTACACATCCCGTTCATGCAGATACCTGCGCTAAAAGGAATGATATTTACATGGCGGCTTTTAAGCCACGCTAAGTGGCTTATCGCCGCTCTGTTAATTTGGAGCAGGGCATTGCCCCATAGGAGTGTCCTAAAAAATGATACAATACCCTTTTAATTATGCCCCATTGTTCTGAAAGCACTTCAGGTTTGGTGTCAATGTTGTCCATCACCTTAATGAGCAAGGTAGTAGGCATGGGCGGAAAATCCGTTCCGCTCGCGGATTTTGCGGATTTTCGAGAAATCCGCAATCCGCGAGATTTGCGAATTTCCCGCAAAATCCGCAAATCCGCGAGCAGCGGATTTTGCTCGCACTGCTCGCACTGTTCGCGTGAGTTCGCGCCCCGCGAATAAGTGCAAAATTGCAGAAATACGATCTTAGCAAAACTGAAAGTAACTACTTACCAGGTTCAAAAGTTCAGGCTCATCATTAGTAGCCATTTCCTGGAGTGCTTCCTGAGGGGCCCCTCCAGAGTTCAGTTGCCAGTTGAAACTATTATGTGACCCTGCTCTGAACCTCAGAATAGTTACACATATGCCACAAAGGTCCTGAATTACAGCTAAGGGAGACAAGCAGGAGCCAGGCTGGAAGTTAAAATCCATTAATCAGCCCCTAATTCATTATTGTCAGTTGGGGCAGGGCAGGTGTTGTAACTAATTTTGCAACAATGAAAGCACTTAGCAAGTGCAAAAGATCACTAATCAGGGCGCACTAAGGAAGCAGGTGCCAGCTAAAAAAATATTCTGTGACACATGAATCAGCCCCAAATTAATTCAGGTCACTTGAGGCAGGGAAGGTGTGCTTTGCTTTGCCGAAAATAATGTACACTGGACAACCAGAGGGTGTGGTGATGAAACAGAGGGTGGCATGGGTGGGCCAGAGGGTGGCATGAGTAGTCAGAGAGTGGCAGTGGTGACAGAGAGTGGCAGTGATGAAGAAGAGTGTCCCAAACAGGCTGGACACGTAGAAACAACAAGTTCGCGAAACTTGCGACCCGACAGGTAAGTTCGCAATTTGCGAAAGTGTACAAAACCCTCGCGAACTGGCAGAAACACGGGCGAACACAAAAAAAAAAAATCCGCAAATTCGCGGGAATTCGCGGATTTTGCGGATTGCGAATCCGCAAATCCGCAAAATTCGCGAACGCGAGATCCGCAAAATTCGCTCATGCTTACAAGGTAGCAATCACTGCCTGAGTCAGTGGTAGGCTTTATTTAGACTTTGACGGATTGGAGACTTCATCAAAATGTCACGGAGTATCCCACATTGCCACAGTGCAAATAATGCCCTTAGCCTGACGCACATCAGTGACTAGCTATTCAATCATCTCTAGTACTGTGGCATTCCTGCTCGCATTCCAACTTGGACTTTCAACTCAGCAACATCAATACCTACTTTTGATGCTAGCAGCTTAAATTCCATTTGTTCCTCTGTCTGCTTCTCTGCTGCAGGAGTATCATTTTGAATTGCACTGCCTTTGGTTACTGTCTGTGTTTCCTCCATTACTATCCTAGAGCCTACAGATAGAGCACTTGATGAGCGAGGGCTTGATTGAGAGGTAATCAGAGCCAAAATTATCTTGTTAATCACCATAAGCCATTATAAAATTGTGACTCCTACCGACATGAATAACCGAGGAGAGATTCCAGACTTAGCCACTAATGCTTCAATAGGACGGCACTATATCCCTTTTTTAGGCCTAGCCTGGGTTTGCATGTCTTGACCGCCTCAGGTTTTAAACAAGCATTTGCAATGCAATAGGTCTTGCATTATTAAAGTTTGAGTTATTGGTGTTGCATTATTTAGCAATACCAATAGCTCAAACTTTAATAATGCGAGACCTATTGCATTTATGTTTTTGAGCCAGAACTTTTTTTTTTTTACAATATGTATCAATGATTTATTGGTTGACACGTGCTGCTCACAGGCCACTTCAATGTGCCACATCAAAAGCCTGGAAGAGATGGACTGCTGCGAATCTGAAGAGAACGGAGGGATCGTTAGTATAGGGCAACGTGAGGCCCAGAGAGATCTGAGTAGCTAGAGCGATGGACATCTGAGAAGATCAGAAAGATGAGCAAAAGAGAAAGGTAGAGTGCAACACTTCACCAAAGCCTAGAGAAACTGACAGAAACAGAACACACTCAAAGTACTCCAGGAAGGGCAAGAAACTGCAATCCGGAATCTGCAGGCACACCGCAGCACTACCTATCACAAAGCACCATAGAGCACAATGTATCACACAGTACAAGGAGAAACTTCACTGTGCATTATACACCATAAACAGCACTACCCAACAGACAGCACGCGACGGACTGTTCTTTATTCTTTCTATCACATAATCAAAGAGTACAGCCTATCACAGAGCGTAAATAGCACTACACATTATACTATCAAACACTATATACAGTTCACTCTAACAGTATGGTGCACAATTCAACACGACACAAGCAGTAATAGTAATGTGCATCACACAGCTCAAACAACACTGTCCAACACCACACCAACATCACAGCCCGTGCATCACTCTACGAAGAGCACAGTGCACCCACCGCATGATGCACAGAAAGAACTGAGCATCACCCAGTGCAGGCTTAGATCACAGTATCCTTCACAGACACCACGGTGCACTGGACGACACAACCAACAAAGTGCATCACACCTTAAGTAAAGCGGCGCACGCACCACTCGGCACCGTTCACCACAAATTGGCAACAAAAGTGTGTGTCCCTAATACAAACAACACGGCACGTGCCAGAGCACAAGCAGTATGTCCCAGACGCTGGTATCACAAAGTGCAAAGAGCACGGTCGTCCCACAGCACAATCAGCAGTGGGAATCCTACAACACTGCCAATCATAGAGCACACACGAAAATGAGCATCACACTGTACAAGGAACACTGTGCTCATCACTTACAAGCAGTCCTGCCTAGCACACACAACATGTAGCATCACACGATACAAAACACAGGACATCTTATTACACAGGACATCACAGGGTACAGACAGCATTATGCATCACGCTACACAAATCACACGGAGCACCACAAATTATGCACCGCGTTATTCATCACAAGCAGCGAAGGCATCGCACAGAACAAGCATCACTTATCATCTAACAGCGCGAACAGCACTGTGTATCCCCCAATACAACCAGCACAGCACTGTGCATCCCCCAGTACAAACAGCACTGAGGGCAGAGATGAGGTGAAGTGCTCTGTGAACTGTGTGTGGTCAAGAAGTGCTCAGCCTGTAGAGGAAGGAATGGTGCAGAGGCAGCGTTAAGCCCCTGTGCAGTCCGGGAAAGAACCTTTGACCACTGCCAGAAAGGAAATGAGGCCACGCTGGCAACAAATATGTGTGGCAACTTCGGAGGCTGTGGTCAATCGACAGAAGCACTTACCCTGGGAGGAGAGAAAGTGACGGTCTTCTGCAGGAGGTCTCCAGCTGCATGTTGTCATGTTGTGAGTGTCGGCGATGGTGCCCTGCCCGTGGCTGCAGTGAGCAGGACTAAGGAAGCAGCCCTGGATGGGCCAGACACTTGGCCAGCGCCGGAGATCCAGCCGGCGAGGAGGAGAACCTGGGCATAGCAGCGCTGCAATGTTCAGCGGTAGCGGGCCTAGCTCCCAGTGGGAGAAGAAGGGCCCGACAGAGAGAGGGTGCTGAGCCAGTGGAAGGCAAGTGCACCATAACGGAACCCAAAAGGAAAAGCACACGAGCGTGTGCGATTCCAGGGTCTGTTTTTAAACCCCGGACAAAAGGACTCTGGCCTGCGCGAGCAGGGCTGCCCTCTGCAATGCAGGGCGCAAGCCCTAAAAAGACTCTGTGTATGCGTGCGTGCGTTTGTGTGTATTTGCGTGTGTGTGTGTGTATATTTATATATATATATATATGCAGGGGCTTTTGGTCAGCCCTCTTCATCCATTGGTCTGTCCAAATACCATTCACAATTTGCTTCCATCTTCCACACCACAGCATCTAGCATCGTACAATGGATGAGCCCACTTCAGCCAATGTCTCTCGTCTCTGTGAGTGACTGAATTTTGCTTGTGCACATTTACCCGTCTACAGGGCGAGTCCGTCTTGTTTGCAGACCCAGTATCTGCCACTATATTTATGCTTTCATTAAATTTTTTAAAATTATTTTTTAAAGGGCTTCCACCCTTAGACTAGGTATTTTACTATTTTTACTTTTAAAACACATTGTGTATGTTTGCAAAAAATGCATATCGTGAGATGTATTGCCTTAGCCAAGTAATTTTGGGGCACATGCATCAACCTATTTAGGAAATGCAAACGGTGCGAATCGGTAAATTCGGCCGTTTGCGCTTCCTAAATACGTTTTTGGGATGCATGAAACATTTGTTCAAAATTCGTTTTTTTTTGCATTTCCTAAAAATGCGAATGCATTTAAGGAATCGCATTTGTGCAATGCATCATTTAAAAAAAAAATGCGTTTTTTGAAATAGGAAGTGCAAATTAACACGAGGTTGACCCTCGTGTTAATTTGCGAAATTGTTTCAAAAAGCACAAAAATGCATTTTGAAAAGTGTCATGTTACTTAGGACATGTGTGTGTGAAACATGCACTTTAAAATACATTTCAGGGGTGCAGGACCCCCCTCTGCACCCTTGCAATGCATCAACAAATTGCGATTTCCTAAAAAAAGAAATGCAAAACGGCATTGATTCCTATGGGCCTCTAGCCCCATAGGAATCAATGTAATGCCATTCCTTAATTGCGATTCGCAAATAAGGAATCGCAAATTCCGAAATTTAAGAAATCCTAAAAAAATTTAGGATTTCTTGATGCATAGGATTTTGCAATTCCTAAATAGCGATTCCTTCATTTTCGCTATTTAGGATATGCAAAATCCTACAATGATGCATGTGCCCCTTTGTTTAGATGTAGTATGGGCCGCACACATGATTTATAATGTGATTATCTCCCTCAACTACTGGTGCTCCTGCTGGCTTTTTAGACATTGTTGGTGCCTCATGATCTGCCTTCGATTTCTGTATCTTCTGCTTTTTAGGTGGCTTTTGAGACATACACGTCATTGCACGTAGACATGAAAAGGCTTAGACCTCTAATCTAACCCTGGGTGTAGTTTGCGAAGTAGCGCTATGCATAGCTACGCGAAGTGCACTTCGCACTACGCGAACTAAGCGTAGCACTACGTGAGCTGCGTAGTACCCTGTTCGCACTGTGCAAGATGCAGTTTTCAATGATTGCACAGTGCGGACAAGCATCCGGCACTGTGCAATCATTGAAAATGGCATCTTGTACAGTGCGAGCTGTAGTTTTCTGCCGCTCAAGGAGATTTTTACTCGAGCGGCAGCTTTCTCAACGCGGACTGGTAGTTTCTCATCGCATACGCGACCACTCACAATGAGAAACCTGACCTCCCCGCGTTGAGAATCTTGCCTGGAGGTTTATTTTCCATGCTCGCGATCGGCAACTTGATGTTGCTGATAGCGAACAAGGAAAAAGCCTCGCCAGGATGTAATTTTGCTTGCTCGCGGTCGGCAACTTGACGTTGAGAACCGCGAGCAAACAAAAAATGACCGCTGCACTATGCTACGCGTGTTCGCACTGTGATACGTACAGTTTGCGTAGTGCGTATTGTAGGGCTTTGCCCAGGGTTAATCTAAACAGGAAAAGATGAGGGAAAGTGAAGGGTGATGTTATATGCCTTTAATCTCAATGCACATCGAAGATCGTGGTACAAAAATAGCAAAAAGCAAGACATTTCCATAAAATCAGAGTGAACAACCAATAAACTTATAAAATAGATATCGCCTATTCATTTTTTTAATTATGCGGCTTGGTCTTAAAGTTTTTGAGTTTTAGCAACTCTGTAAAGAAATAAGTAGTTCTTCCACGAAGATGCATAACCTAATAGCTTGAAGGAAAAAAAAACGAAAACATGCCAGTATCATCAGTGTCTTCATGAAGCATGCAGAAGAGAAGTACAGCACTAGATTGAGATCGGTTCGAGTGCTTTGCTTGGTTAACAGATTTTAGACAGTTCCGCGCGGTAGCATGGTTGAAGGATGATATAATGGCAAAGTCGAGGGTCATTTCTTCCTGGCAGTTCTGAAGGAGATATCAGAAGACATGCTGGTTTTACAACTCAAGAATGTCTGTTGCAACAAAAAAACGTATTTAAAAAAACCATCAGAAACATGTTCTCGGCAGTTTGATGGAATCATTAGCCTGAAATTACATATTTTACGCAGGAACGCTGATGTTTTAAAGCTGGCCTTTTTCTCTGCGAAGCAATCACTCTTCAGAAATTGCCAGCTCAGCTAAGGGAGTCATTTAATTTATTATGGAGAGAGTTGAGAATAAAAAGGAAGAGATGGGGTTTTGAAAGAGAAAGGAAACAGAGCTTATGCCATAAATGAAAATAATCACTAGTTACAATTAATCATTAATTTAGATGTTTTTGGTTTAAGTGGCTGGTTGTGTGTGACTATTGGGAGACACTGCACATCAAACTGCAGTGCTCTCGTTTTTTTCAGATAAATGCTCATCAGCGGGATCAAACTTCATGCTGTGGTGTCATTTTCTGTGATGTCATTGTCAGTGGTAGGGTGTCTGAAGAGTAGGTGTTGCCACTTATGCTGCCCTTCGATGCTGATGAAATGATGATTCTGAATAGAGAGAACCAATGACACAAGGGAGCATATTTACAAAGAAGTGACGGAGCACAGCATTAGCCTTCTTGGCTTAACGCCGCGCTCTGCTACTTCTTAAATGCAGGGCCGCACCATATTTACAACAATACAGTGCAGCCCTGCGTTACCCCCTGCGCTGGTGCCAATTTCAGCTGCTTAGCCCCAACGCAGGCACCATTGCACCATAGTGCAAGGATGCTTGAGGTATGGGGAATGATTGTTTACGTGAATATGGAACGCTCTTCTCCGTGAAAGCTGCCTGCAACTCTAGACTTGAAATCACCAAATTTACTTTTAACTTTTGCTTTACAGCCAGGATCTACCACGTAACCATATTTGGCGTTGTCGTCAGATATCTATGCTATATCTATGTTGATCACCCTATGTCTGCTTAACTTCTTTTATGGTTTGCTTACATGTACAGTGCTTTGATACACTGTTCGGGTCATGCTCGCGCTCTATAAAACTTTTCAAATAAATAAATCAAATAAATGTGCAGGAAGGGACATCTTCCTGTCCATAAACAATCATGCTTGGCGTTTTGCTGTTTTTATGTGTGCTGAACAATGTTGGACCTGGGCCGCTGGGCCCTCTGACCCGCTGCGGGTGGACTCTACTGCGCTGGCCTCAGGATGCAAATAGGTGGGCGAGAGAGTGAATCCTGGTTGGAGTCATGAGACATGGAGGCATCATCTAGGCAGGCATCAGCAAAGAGCAAAGGCCACAGGCACTGGCCGGCCAACCAATGTAAGGCCAGTTTGTCAACACCCAGACTGTGATTAATAGTGCAGGGCCTGCAACAAGACCAGCCACTTATTGTTACACTATGTGTGTGTGTGTGTGTGTGTGTGTGTGTGTGCGTGTGTGTGTGTGTGGTTGTGTGTGCGTGTGTGTGTGTGTGTGTGTGTGCACGTGTGTGTGTGTGTGTGTGTGTGTGTGTGTGTGTGTGGTGGGTGTGTTTGGGTGTGTGTGTGTGTGTGTGTGTGGGTGTGTGTGTGTGTGTGTGTGTGTGGTTGTGTGTGCGTGTGTGTGTGTGTGTGTGCACGTGTGTGTGTGTGTGTGTGTGTGTGTGTGTGTGTGTGGTGGGTGTGTTTGGGTGTGTGTGTGTGTGTGTGTGTGTGTGTAGATGTAAGGTGTGCGAGAGAACCAGACAGATACACAGATGTAAACCTCTAATCATGAAGGCATTATTAATTATTGACATTATTATAGACGTTTCTAAGCCTTGTGACATCTCCAGGTTTGCTTCATAACTAGAGGTTACAGGCAGTAGGTTGTTTTAAGCTCTTTCACGCTTTAGGCACAGCTGATTAAATGCATGTTTTTTCGTGCTGACCATACCATTTTTTGGTTTTGGATTCATTTTCATTTATAATAAAAAGGGGCTATCCTCCCTGGTACATTGGTTTCCTTGTACGATCTTACTTTTGTTGTTAGAAAACTTCCCTGCCAACAAAGAGAGCCAGGGTAGTGTTGCATCAAACATATAAATAACCATGGTCCTCCTCCCAGAGTAGCAAAGTGTAATTGCAGCTAAGGTTATAAAAATATTGCTTAACGAGAGTTACTGAGAAGTAGATGATGCAAAACAGAAAAGGCGAAATAAGGAAGATCGTGCTGGCTTGAGAAGTGATCTGGATCCTAAAGCCAAACTAAACCTTGCTCTGTACTACCTCTGACAAGTCTAGCTTGGCTAGTTCATCAGGTACTTGCTTTGAGAAATATCACTCTAGTTCAACATGTTTGAAGTATGTCATCCACCCAACAATAACACTGAAACAAAAACAAACAAATGAGTCCAAAAACAAAGGATAATTTTAAGAAATATGTTTCTGGCTTATTTCAGCCTGAAAGCATAACTTACTTACATAATTGTATTTGGCCACTAAGCAGCTATAGTGTTACTTGATTGAGGCAAAAGGGATGCTGTTTTATGTCAACATGATTAGCATGACATAAGTTTGTAAACATTGCAATACATGGGATCTCGCTACTGGCACAAATTACACAGAGCAGCACTCATAGTAGTTTAGAGCAGAGTGAAGAACCATGGATAATAGTGAGCGTAACATGTTAACAGTCACTGCTGGGTATAACAGTAGGCAAAAAAAAGCATGTACCCAATCAGTTTCGGGGATTCACCCCTCATCAGTCAGGCAAGCTTGAATTTGATGACGTAGCGAGCACGGGACCCACGTCTGGACATACCCTTCCCACCTAGGGCCACGAAGGCAAAAAGAACAGATGATGAACGGAATGCTAAAGCAATCAAACATTCACCTCCAGTCACCGATCTGGGTTAAATCCACCATTTCTTTGCATCCCACGCCATTCCAGTTTAGGCCCAGCCATATGCAAATCAGTCTTGACCCTGCTCCCCATTGGAGCAGTCGAGCCTGAACTGCGAGGCCAGGTCCTCCCTGAACCAGAAACAAGCATCCTGGGAGTGGATCCGAGGTGTCACCCCTCAGTGAGCATGGGACCCACGTCAGGGCATACCCTTCCAGTTTAGACCAAGCCATATGCAAATCCGTCTTGGCCCCAATCCCCATGGGAACAGTCCACCTGAATATTTTGATAATATAATCCCCGGTGTTCTAACACTGTGCATGAGGGTGATGAAAGAGTAATGTCAAGTTGATGACTTTGCTAAGATGCAAGTCTTTTGATTATTAGAAGCCTGATGGCACTTAAAAAGTATTTCTGAATCATTAGCATTCTTGGACTAGATGTTATGCACCTTTGGCGAATGTGGACAAGTTTAGAGATGGTGGTGGAATAGACTTTCTAGCATATGTACAATAGCTTCTTCGCTCACAAACATGTAAATGGCTACTGAATTTCCAAAGATGTAATTATTCCTAGATTGGAACTATAAATGGCAGAATGCTTAACCTTAGTAGCTTTTCTTACTAGAGCACCACGCCAAGGTATTCTGCACTGGCTGTAAGCAGCGAAACAAGTATTGGCAAGGCCAATAAGTCTGGCTTTAAAGGAATGTTGTATGGTAACCTAAAGCATAATGAGTAAATAGAATGGTAATGGATATGTACTCTAATGTCTACATCAACAATCAACTGAACTTCCACCAACCCTCTAGAAACCTACACTCCTCTTCACTTGCACTCGCACACACCCCCAACATCCGTCGCAGCAGCGGCCGTGTCTTCTCATACATCGCTGCCAAGACCTGGAATGACCTTCTCTTCCAGCTCTGTAAAGGCCCCTCACTGGCAGACCTAGGAAATAGACTCAAAATCTGGCTCTTCAATGGAGACACAGCGCCCATATACCCATGGGGTGACAGTGATGCAAATTCCAATGCTGTTTGATAGATTGATTGATGCATTTGTGTGAAAGCCAAGAACTGTAGAATACTACTAATGTAAGTTAATTCAGACCTAAAAATCCATGTAGGTTAATGACTGCCCCCCTCCTTCTGTGCTGCTGCCAGAGAAAACACCCTAAGTTATCTAGTTTTCTAAGACACTTTAAAAGCATTACAATGTCATGTGTGTGCCCTAAACGTTCAATCTCAAGTAGCTAAACAAATAAATCGAATGATCATAGATGGTTGAAGGGCTAGTACTTTTTTGTGGAAGCAGACAACTTCTGCCCAAACAAAACATGTACTCCTGGCTCCCAACATGTGGGCAGAGCCAAACCCTCTCTAGTGATGCTCACATAATTGTCTGGCGACAGCTACCTTGACAAGTCAGACCATAAATAAGGACACCTGGGCCAAGATTTACCAAACTGACACAACGCAATGCAGCAACAAAGTTGCTGCACTGCGTTGTATGATAGGGAGAGAGTAGAAAATCACAATATCTACAGAGATATGGCACTATCCAGCTCTTTCTCTAGCGCTGGCACACAACCAAGCAGAGGAGCGTCACACACACACCTGTGCACTATAGTGCAAATGTGTCTGTGTGAACCTAGCATAGGGTTTGTGATGGAAGGATGCATTCCAGTACAAAATATCATGCTTAAACTAACATTAAAAGCTTTCCCACTTCGGGTGAATACTTCACAGAGCAATACAGATGCAAAGTGGGAAAAGTTAGGATAAAGAAAAGCATTGCTCTTTTTAGACTAGTAGCTGCGGCGGCCAATTCAGTGCCGAAAAAAATTACACGTGCGCAGTTTGGATGGCCAGCAGTCATTCTCCGCATATGCCCACTGTGACGTCGGACGGGGAAAAGGTTAACACCGGCTTCAAAGTGGCATTCATTTTTTGCAAAACCCAGTCTACTATTGTTAGTAGGTAGAGAGTTGGTCCAAAAACCCTGAGCGGTTGCATGGGAACCCACAAGTACCACCCGTGGAACGCCTACTTGACAAAGAGTTATGTGAAACAGTACTTTTCAATGCAAAATATGCTTTGCGCTGGAAAGTAAATCCAACAAAAAACATTTTCTCCAAGTTTGTGACATAAATCCAGGGCAAAAGGTTTGGAAATCTGGCCCCCGGTATACAATATGTTGCAGTAATAAATATGAAAGTGTACAGTTACACCTAAAATTAATACGTACTGTTCCTCTACAAGTAGAAACATAACTAATCTTAATTTTCAGAACTAAAGGAACATTGTTAAATTCAGTGGCGTAACAATAGCCCCAACATGCGGAGGGTCCCCGAGCTCCAAGTGGCTTCCTCCGGCACTGTGCAAGGTGGGTGGGCCCCTGGCCTGAGAACTCCAGATGGGTCCAAAGCATGGGGGACCGCTCCATGTTATTTTCAGGTGGGGTCCCTCAAGTTCCATTAAGCAACTGGTTAAAGTGAATGTATTCAGCCAACGTTAAGAGTGGTTAAGGATATCCTGGAATACAAGAATTTTAATAAAGGTCAAGGATATACTGGAATACAAGAATTTTAATAAAGGTCAAGGATATACTGGTATACAAGAATTTTAATAAAGGTCAAGGATATACTGGAATACAAAAAACATTAAGAAGGGTCCAGGATATACTGGAAATACTAGAATACAAGAACATTAAGACGGGTCAAAGATATACCGGATTACAAAACATTAAGGATTGTCCAGGATATACTGAAATACAAAGAACGTTAAGAAGGGTCAAGGATATACTGAAATACAAAAAACTTTAAAAAAGGTTGAGGATATACTGGAATACAAAAAACGTTAAGAAGGGTCAAGGATATATATACTGAAATACAAAAAACGTTACGAAGGGTCAAGGGTATATAGTGGAATATGATTTGATTTGATTTGATTTGATTTATCCACTTATACAGCGCGCGATTGCCAGAAGGCGTCTTGGTACTAGGACAGATAGCAAGCCTCAAAGATGGAGAACAAAACTCCCTTAACAGTCAATACAAGAATGTTAAGAAAGCTCAAGGTTATATTGAAATACAAAATTGTTAAGAAGGGTCAAGAGTGTAGTGGAATACAAGAATGTTAAGAGGGGTCAAAGATATACTGATAGAAAAACATTGAACTAGCCAAGAGTACATTAGAATAAAGTAGACGCAAAAGTTTTTCAAGTTTTTAGCAAAGTAATGAATGTACAGTCGTACCTAAAATCAGTGTGACAGAACAGCGGTGCAGATAGACCTACTGCAACCCGGGGCGAACCCTAAGTTTGCTGCCCTCTGTAGGTAAGAGCGGTGTGGTGACGACCAACAGACGACTTGTTCCGGGGAGGGGGCTGGTGGCCGACAGACAACATGTTCTCGGGCGTGGAAATGGTGGTAGTTGACAGACACAATTTTCTCACCTCCGCCTCCCCCCTTAGCTTTCTCACTGAACTTACAGTTTATTATCCTACTCAAGGATTTCTAAAATAAAATACATGACGGAGAAGTATTTCATAGCGTTTTTGTGTCAGTCAGCTATGGCAGTGGATATTGCTGCCAAAGAAAACATATTTGAGCAAGAAAATAAACGTTTGGAAGATGCGGCCCATAAATAAAATATAACACTTAGCTCGTGTAAATGATGCGTGCTATTCTGCTGAAACCTGCCAAGTACTATCTAGAAAGTACCCTATCAAGCCATTAACTAGTGATAGATTATGACATTTGAGCAATTTTCTGTTGTTTCATGTGAAGGTTATACATTCTGTTTTACTGTATACTTTAGAAAAAACTGTAGTAAATAATAAGGGTTCTTTCAGCAAAGTGCAAATACAGCAGTTTGGCTGAAAACTGCCAGATAGATTCATATCGTTAACATGTACTGCAAGCATTGCAACACGATTTGCTTTCATAAATCATTTCATACTTATAATAAGAGGATTCTTACAGTGTTCAATAACTATTGACTACATTACCCAAAACATATGTAACTCCCCAGGTGCCTGGGCACATGCCTACATCTTGTGAAGTTATACACTTGTTGCTACTTCTATTTCAGACAAAAAAACGAATGTATGCTATTGATGTAGACATACATTTTGGAAGTCACAAAGATTGCCATGAGTTCCTCTGGAAAGTTGAGACTGTTGCAGTTTTCCAAAGGTACCCCGAATCCTTTTGTGAGTTCCTTTTAGATTTAAACATTCTAAATTCCAGATTTTCTGAATACTATGGTTGAATAGCTTTAATTCCACCTCATGTCGTTTTCTTCAAACACTTTCTATTTCTTGACTTTGTATCTCAATTTTGCCTGTTCTTTCTTCATCTAAGATTCTATCCATTGCCACTGTTTTCCTATCTTTCCTGACCTCTTTTCTCTCTTTTTTGTTTCTTCCCTCTTGCACTTGGTTAAGGCTGATGATGAATAAAAGTCCAGGTCCCCAAAATGAGTTTTGGTGTCCATAACCAACTCCCATCTTCACAAATTAAGCACCACTTAGCCTACATCCCACCAATCTTTAGGGAGTTTTCTAAAACTTCCCAACCTAGAAACAGATGTACTCCTTCTCTAGATAGAACTACATTTCCATCTGTGTCCAGTGAGAGAATGGACTGAGAAGATGTTTGTTACTACACACAAACACAGTTTTGAGTTCATGCACACAAACGTTCCCGGGCATCCCTGCTCCAAGATTCGCACTCCTCAATGCAAAAACAAATAGTTTTAAAGTATGCTTTAAGCACTCTTTAAAACCATTTGTTTTTGGATTGTTTATTTAGAAGTGCTGCAAGTAGGAACGTGACAAGCAGGTCCCAAAAACAAAACTGGCCCCCACAGCAGTGACACCAACCCCCACCTCACCAGCCCTCTGAACAGCCTGGTAGCCAGTCTGTCCTGGTGAAAATTGGGAGGCAGACTGTACAACGCAGTCTTTACCATGCAATGTCTTTACCACGCAGCCTTTACCATGCCAATAAGTTTGGATTTGTGAGTTTGATGGCGAGCTGGGCGGCCCTCTCTACAATGGTCTTGCGGTTTTTGGATGAAACATTGTGGGCGATCTCAGCACAGAAGGACTTGTTACTCATCATTAGCACCTCCAGCTCCTTCACGTTGTGTACCAGAAACTTTCGGAAGCCTGAGGGTAACATGTGCTTGGTCCTTTTATCACTACCATAACCAATGTTGGGCATCAGGATCTGGCCCTTAAACCTCCTGCGCACTCTGTTATCAATACCTCGTGGTTTGCGCCAGTTACGCTTAATCTTGACATAACGATCAGACTGGTGACGAATGAACTTTTTGGTTCTTTTCTTAAGAATCCTCGGTTTGACAAGAGGTCTTAGGGCAGCCATGATTGCGGCTCAAAAATGTCCGCCTGCTCCGCAGAGAGGCCAAAGGAAGAGGTACCACATAGGTGAGTATTTGTACCTTTACCATGATTGGTAAGTATTCTTTTACAAATAATATAATTATTGTGTTATTTCAAATAAAAAATGGTTTATATGCCGGTAGTGGTAAAGGGAGGTAAGAGTGATTTTTTTTGTTTGAGGGTGGCTAGTGGAAAAGGTAAGTAAGGGTAATTCAGAGCGGACGTTTCGGCTGTGAAGACTCGAGTCTTAGTCCACCTTCTGGCACTGCAACAATGTCCCAATACTGAAGGTTACTGGGCAAGGCTATAAAGGCCTACGTGCAGTCTTCCTCTTCTTGCTGTGTTTCTTTCATATATAATTTTGTAAGAGTTTTGTAAAAGCCTGTGCGTAAATGCTGATTAGTGATGCTTTTCTACCAGCCTCATGATTATCTTTTCAAAATCCTTTACTTATCTGAAAAAAATCTAATTTTCAAATCAAGAAGTTACTTAGTTTTCTTAGGAAACTGTATATGTCCTTTTTTTGCACTATCCTCATTAACATTTCTACTATTAATCAAGCGGGATGGAAATTGTCTTCCTTAATCGTACACTAAACTCACAGTTCCATAATGTCGATGTTTAGGAATACCCAAAACATGCGCACTGATTCCACACCAAAGTAAATCAACGTGCCTTACTATAGGGCTAAATTGGTTTGTGACAATACTAAACCTTATAAGCATTTTGATGAGCCAAAATGTTGCCAATTCATGTTCCTGAGTCATCAAATTAATTAATGGTTCAAGCTTTTATTTAGAGTTTTGGTGGGAGGAGGTTATACCTCTTCCCGCCATACTTCGATCAACCCCCACTACCATCTACCTCATTTAAATTTAGGAACACAGATAGCGATTCCTTCCCAGATTCCACAGTAATTACCACCAGTACACATCATGGGCGTCCGCGTACATTTTTTCAGAGGGGGGGATAATAAAAAAAAAATCGAGATTGCGCTGCCGCTATAATACCGTCAACGTGATCTTGAACATTTTTTAAAGGGTGAAGGAAAAATACATGATCAAGTGCCATCCCTTATGCCCCCCACCCCACCCCACCCCCTTTGCAGACACTTATGGTGCAAATAGTGTTACTGCAGGTCGCAGTAATTAGGAGTTTACCAGTCAAAATGGGAGTAATCAGTGGGATCATATTTACTTCTGGCAAATTCTGCATCTTTACTGAGCTTGGTTGGAACAGTCATTAGATGTCGATAATCACTGCAGGAAGTTGTAGTTAGATGTAATGGTAATTACCACAGTGTGTAAAGAAAGCTTATACACATTGGGAAAAATGTGCAGTACCTTAATAAACGCCAGAGAGTGCCACTTCCTCAGTGGTAGCCTTTATATGCCGATGGCACTTTTGGTCATTACTGCCACGCTTGGAGGTGATTACCACAAATCTGTAGATGCAGCAAAACAGGGGAAACAGGTTTGCTATCCCACTTACCAGAGTACATTATTTTACTCCTTCACCACAATATCACCAGATTAAAATTGAATATATTTTTGCCTCATTTTCTTGCCTACCCTTCATTTCTTAGATATCTTAAATTAACTTATGTTTTACCCTTCTGTATGGCCCTGAGAGGCAACTCAGACATTGTTTCCGAGAACTTACATTCATTTTGGAAATAATTTAGAGAAACTCTGAACATTTTGTATGGCACGGATCCGAGCATGAAGGCAACCCTGGAACACTGTTTTCTGTATATTGTATTTGGATGTGAGGAGTAGATACTTATGATGGCAGCGGAGTAGAAACAAAAGAATGGATTTCTGCATTCAATGACATTTTTGGACCACATGAAGTTGAATAAACAAAGCACATGCTTAGTACAGAGTTCTTACTTGCCCACTGAGTTTTGTGGTTTGGACTACGTTTTAAGTAATACATTTCACAAATGCTTTCATCTTCCCAACTCTGTGAATCTTGTACTAATTAACATTGTTGACTGAACTGGTGTGTGAAAAAAACAAGCAGTGGCAAAACTAATAGTTCTCGCTGTGAAGACCCATTGGAAAAGCCGATTTCGCCAAAGAGCTTTAGAAAATGAAACCGTGGGGAAGGTAACAATGGAAATGGAGGACGGGATGTGATAGAAGAGGCAAAATCAGAGGGCAACTAGTCAAGGGGAAATGCAACAATAGAGGGTGGGTGGCAGAAAGCAGCAACGGCAACAGAGGCTATGTGGACAAGAAGCCACATCAGACAGAGGATGGGCGGGAAAGAGCAATGGAGGGATGTTGGATGGGTGGGCACTAAGCTATAACAGAGGGAGGGTGAACAGGCAGGAAGCAGCAACGGAGGGAGGGTGGACAGACACTAAACAACAATAACAGCAGTGAGAGGATGGGCAGGGAAAAAGCAGCAACAACAATGGAGGGAGACAAGGGTGGATGGACACTAAACACCAGCAGCAGCAGAGGGAGCTTGAGCAGGGAAACAGAAATAGTAGCAACAGAGGGAATGGAGAGAGGGTGACAAACACTAAGCAATAGCAGCAGTAGAGGGACACAAGTAAGGGATGAGGTTAAAGCAACAACAGCAATGGTGGGTGGGCAGACACCTAACAACAGCGGCAACAGTAGCAACAAAGTAAAGGCGGATGGGGAATAAGTAGCAGCGTCAATCAAGGGAGGGAGGGTGGTTAAATGCAAGAGAAGCAACAGAGGGAACGGAAGGAGGTTATTGTTATTGTTATTGTTATTGTTATTTTTGATTTGTAGCGCGCTCAATCACCTACAGGCCTCTAAGCGCTCGGGAATCGATGGTAAACAACAACTTTGACAGTACAGAGGTTGGATGGGGAAAAACCAACAACAGCAAAAGAGGGAGGGAGGTATGGTGGATACTACTAGATAGTGTAATGGAGGGTGGGCAGGGAAACAGCAACAGAGTTAATAAAGAGAGGGCAGGGAAAAAGCAACAGCAGCAACCGGGGGTCAGAAGGGAGTGAGGGTAGACACTAAGTTGCAGCAGCAACAGAGGGATGTTGGGCGGAGAGAAAACAACATCTGCAATGGTTGGAGGGTGGGCTGTAGGTTAGAAGCTTCGAGAAGTGGGGGAACTGCCCACTGGCGAGAGAGATGAATGCGGAGCGTGGAATAGAAATACATAGGTTGGGAGTGGGTGGAGGATAAAGCAACATGGAGGGATGGAGGGCAGGGGGGAAAGATTCGGGCAAAAGACAACAAAGTGGAGTGCCGGGGGACAGCAGAGCACAAATTATGAAACAATCTGGAGCACTAATGGTGAGAAGAGAAGCACAGAAGGGAGACTGCAGGAAAACAAATGGACTCTCATGGAAAACAAACAATCTGACACTGATGAAAGCATATAAGGAGACCATCAGAGAGATGGTAAACAGGCTATGCTCCATGGAACGGACAAACACAAGCTGGACGAGCTAAAACAAATAAAGTCAGTGAATAGAAAGTAAGCCAATGTGTGTAACAAAACACAAAGCGAGTGGAAAACAATAGTCCTAAAGCATTCCTAGGTGTGCTTTTTGCATGTGCCTCATATGTCTTTGCAACCAAACAGCGTGCTGCCTGGTAAACTTCAACCTAAAAAGAAGTGTGCTGTGGTTTGCAGGCATTTCTTTCTACCAACCAAATATTTAGCTATTCTCTGTTTCTGGTGCAGTACTGATTTTGAATTGCAAAAAAACAAATAGTAAATTAACGGTGCCTTGGGAGGCCTTTGAGGGTAAATCCACAAGAAAAGTAAGTGTTGTTAGAAATTTGCAATTCATTGATGAAATCCAGGAGAGGTTGGCATGGAGCACGAAGCATATTAGTGTGATGACCTCCTCAACATGGCTCTGCAGAACTCACCATGGAGGCCAGCAACCCGAGGGAAGTGGGAGTCACTTGACACATACCTAGACTCTTACGATCCCCCTTGAACACATCCCGGCACCCCCTGGGACTCGGGTACACCCTCACCAAAGGCTGAAGAGGTACCGAGAGGGAAGGGGGGACAGTGGCGTAATGAAACTTGAGGGGGCCCCCCTGCACAGCACATGGAGGCCCCCCCCTGGCGGCCTAGCCCACCACCTACAGTATATCATCTCGACATCTCAGTCCAGCAATTCCTCAGGTCAAACTCACAAGTGGTAGAAGTAATTCGTTTATCACAGATAGGTATATATGCACATTGCTCCTCGTAGAATGCTCTGAGGCATTTGATAAAAGAAGCTCTAAGTTTTGGAGGGTGAATGGCCAAACTGCCGGAATGTCTTCCAGGAATAACTAATACATGACTGAGACATACGTGAGGAATGAGAGCACAGCAAACAATATATCAGCCAAACTTAAAGCCACATTAAAGACTTTAGTTGGTCACTGATGACATAAAATAGTATTTAGTACAACAATGATCAACTAAAGTAGATAAACAAGTTAAAGCAGCGAGCGAATTAAGGAAACATTGCCTATTACAGGGATCGTGATGTTCATCAATATATACTGACTACGTTAGAACCCGGATGTGAGATTAGACAACCACTAGTAGAAATACTAAAATATAGATATCGTTTGGAAAGGCTTTCATTTTGCTTGTAGATTGATCTATTGATTTTATAGTATATATTGCCGAATTTCCTTCAGGTGTATGACCGGAATGAGATGGAGAGTGGGTGAAGTATGTACCGCCCTACACTATGTTTTACTTTTTTTGCCGACCGGGCCCCAGCCGCCCCACCTTGATGCCCTCCCTGAATGCAAATTATCCAATTACCACCCTCCACCCACTGAAACTCGGATGGTCCGTAGGGGTGGGACAAGGTGGGTGATCCCTCATGGTCAAGGGCCCATTCTTACCGAGAGCTTACCAGAGCAAATCCAGGACTGGATTTAAAAGCGAAACCCACTGAGGAAGCTTGTGAACCGAGGTGACTGCACTTTTAATATAGCTCGCACATGCCATGAAAGATGCCGCAAGACACTTAACATCTGCATTCCCTTTGCATTCCCTTTGTGAGAAGAGGGAAGCGTCATGCAATGGGGGCCATTTAAATCCCACGAACCCACATGCTACTTGAATAGAGTGGGCTGGCAATAGAAGCTTGATGGGGAACAACTCAATACTATTTCTTTGGTAATTCCAAAGAACTGGTGAAAAAAACCACACACTGCAAACAAAATTGCCCTGGCAACAATCATTAATGGATATGGGTGAGCAACAGCCAGCGAGAGCAATATGGCCGCATTATGAGTAGCAGCACTTGGCATCAAGAACAGTGCATCACGTTTAAAGGGACAGTGCGAGCTTGACGCTTAGCACACTTTTAACGGGACACCCCAGGAACGATTCAACATACCTGTAATGCTTTCCACGGACTGGCAGAAGCACTTTTCTGAAGAATTTGATTACTTTTAGTGAGGCAGAGTCAGAGCCAGCAGTCTCAGCAGGCATCCACCACTGCTGATGGGGCTGTACATATGATGCGGATCTCTGCGAGTCTGCTGCATGTGCGGTGGAATAGTGAAAACACAAACCGATCTAAGAGCATCTTCTAGGACATGAAGCAGCACTTCTCGACAGAACTTTATGGGACAGTATCAATACATCCAACCCAGCTTCACAGCATTTCGTGGGACAGCATAGACAGATTCCATAGTATTTCACGGGACGGTACACAAACGTATCCCAGAACACTCCACAGGCACTACAAAGAGAACCTGGAACATTCCATGGGGCAGTACAAACAGATCTCTTAGAATACCACGGGGCAGTAGCACCAACAGACCTAAGAGCATTCCATGGGGCCGTACAAACAGATCCCTGAGCATTCCACGGGGCAGTACAAACAGATCCCTGAGCATTCCACGGGGCAGTAGCACCAACAGACCTAAGAACATTCCATGGTGCAGTACAAACATATCCCTGAGCATTCCATAGGGCAGAACAAACAGATCCCTGAGCATTCCCCTGGGCATTAGCACTAACAGATCTAAAAGCATTCCATGGGGCAGTACAAACATATCCCTGGGCATTCCATGGGCCACTACAAACATATCCATGAGCATCCCATGGGGCAGTACAAACATATCCCTGAACATTCCATGGGGCAGTACAAACAGATCCCTGAGCATTCCGCGGGGCAGTACAAACAGATCCCTGAGCATTCCACGGGACAGTAGCACCACCAGACGTAAGAGCATTCCACGGAACAGGAAAAAACAGATCCCTGAGCATTCCACTGGGCAGTAGCACTAACAGAGCTAAAAGCATCCCATGGGGCAGTACAAACATATCCCCGAGCATGCCATGGAGCAGTGCAAACAAATCCCTAAGCATTCCACGGGTCAGTAGCACCACCAGACCTAAGAGCAATCCATGGAACAGTACAAACAGATCCCTGAGCATTCCACTTGACAGTAGCAGTAACAGATGTAACAGCATCCCATGGGACACTACAAACATAACCCTGGGCATTCTGTGGGGAAGTGCAAACATATCCCTGAGCATTCCACCGGGCAGAAGCACCACCAGACCTAAGAGCATTCCACGGAACAGTACAAACAGATCCCTGAGCATTCCATGGTCAGTACAAACAGTTCTCAGAACATTTCTTTGGACAGTACCAACAGATTCTTTAGAATTTCATGTGACAGTACAAGTCCCAAATGTTTCAGGGGATAATATAGGCACACCCAATCAGATCTCAGACATTTTCATAGGACAGAACCACATTTCTAAAAAGACACACAGCATTCCAATGCAAAGTGCATACACATATCGGACACTGCATACATAAATCCTTGCAGACCTCTGACAATCCATAGGCAGTAAATACAGGTCCTAAAGCATTTCATGGACAGTGGAGACACTTCTGAACAGTACCCCATAGCGCCTAAAAGGAGAGTGCAGCACTTCTCAAGGGACACCAGAGCGTTAAATGGACAGTACCAGCACTTTTGGCTAGATCACCACAAGGGACAGTGCCAGCCACGAGCAATGGACACCGTGCATGAAATGGACCATTCCAGCACCAGTGCAGGAAAGGGGCAGTGCCAGGTCAGCCCTCTTGGAAGGGCCATCATAGGATAAAAAGGACAGTGTCCGCAACAGTGCCGGCCCAGAGCCTTCCATTTTATTTATTTAGAGGCCGGGCATGCCCTGCGCACCATTTAATTCATGATCAATCTTCCACTGCAACATAATCCTGTTCCCCCCAAACCCCCAACCACCACCGCCCCACGCAGAAAGATCAATGGGTTAACACACCTACTTACAGAGCAGGGACATCTTAAGGATTTGGGAGGGCCCTGGGTCAAACGTATTTTAGGGGCCCCTCTTCGGATCAGCTTTGAATTTCTGATCCAGTTTCAGCTCTTTCATGCTCTCTTTGTCCAGGTCACTGACAATGCACAGGCACACTGGTCCAAATTCTAAATGTGTTTACATCTAATATTCAAGGATAGTGATATGTGTTCACTAATATTACTGCAAAACATCTCTGTAACACAAAGCCATTTCTCATATGTGATAAACTGTTGGGTTCTAAAAGAAACTTTTTTATATGTATGTTGAATGAAACATAAACACATTTGCCTGTGAAATGTATGCACTAGACTCTCACACATTCACTACTTGAAAAATAAATTAAAGAAAAATGCTATTTGCAACTGTTTAAGAATTAGTCAAGATCATCAGGGCAAGACTCTCTCCAGAACAGAGCTGGCTCTGTGAGGGGGCCCCCTCAAAGGCTGGGGCCCTGGGCCATGACCCTCTGCCCATGCCTTAAAACCTCTCTGTCACAGAGATCCTAGTAAATGCTGTGCACATCCCAGACCTGTAACTCCCACCGGCTCTGACTGAAGAGAAACAATGTATGTTGACACTTTGTTTCTCTTCAGTCCTGGGTCACCGGGAGCAGCTCAGTGCAGACAGCAGCTGCTTTAGAGAAGCTTGCTTTAGAGAAAGCCTCTTTCTCACAGCTCTCACCAGAGCTGAGGGGGCCCCATCAGTCACTGAAGAGTGGGCCCCCCCGCACCGCGGGGGCTGAAGGGGTGTTTTTACGGCCCTGAAGGGGGGGGGGGGACTTGCGGGTCTGCAATATCTGCCATAGGTTAACCAGTGGCATGTCAGTTGACTATTGAGATTTTTTTGCGACCGGGGGTGTCCAAGACCGCCAGGTCCCAAGCCTGTATGAGATGATGAACCTGCAAGCGGGTGTCTCAAACTGTTTCTCCACTGTTCATCTGATTTCAAGATCTGGGGCTACATTACGAGGGCCCTGGAGTTACACCCACTGAAATAGCTTGTATGGAGTTGTTGATACAGGGGTTGCAGTGCATGGGTATATTGTTTTGATCTGTAATGTAGATTGGCAGAACCCACTATCACCTGGAAGGATATCCTGCGTACTGCATGTGGGACTATGAGATCCCCTTACAAATGAGGAATTCCTCTGGTAATTTAAAATTGAGCTCATTTAGAGCATACCTTGCAGTCATCCCTTCCCTTCGACCTTCTCCAAGGTGCCTCTTCAGTAAACTACACAGCCTACTATGATGGGATCATTTAGGGTCTGGATTCCTTAGTCCCTGATTCCCATAGACTGATGCGCATGAACACCAGCGGAGGTGAAACCATTATCACAGGATGAAAATGGAATAAACATCTGCTCTACGTAATTGTAATTCAGCAATAAAAAAGATTCTCCCCGCACTTCTATTCCTCCAGAATTATAGCAGCCAAAACACTCAATAGGATTTTTTTCATTTATTTGGAAAGTTTTATAAAGCGCGAACATGACCCTTGCGGGTATCAGAGCGCTGTACACAGAGGCAAAAGCATGAATAAACTCCGTACAGTAGAGGTTAACACTGTGAAACAACAAGGAGTACACAATCAAGATCAGGGACCGGGTAGTGGGCAACACTAGATCAAATTGACCACTGATGTGACTTCTGCGGCCACGTCAGCTCTGATTACTTCGTAATCATTGTTTGATGAATTGGAGGATTTTTTTTTATTTCTAAAGGATCGAAGATGAGGGAAAACTCGGCCAAGGATTTTTTTTTCAACGTACATCACTATCTTTTTCTTCTAGTCAAACCTACTCTTAACTTTGGACAGAATCTGAGCTGCTCGATTGTTCCACCCTACTACAAATATAGAAGGCTGTAAATTGTGATTCCCTTTATACTCTATTCCACTATGCTTCTTGCCTGTATTGAAACCTTCATAGTATTCTTAAATTGTCTCTCACCCATGTGACAGCTCCTGCACCTTTTAAATTGAGCATTGTTCTTCCACTTATGAAAAAACCAGAGCTGGACCTTTTCAACAAGTCCAACTTCTGCACCATTATTCTCCTGATTGAGGCATCCATGATTTCTGAATCTCATGCTGCCAAACAACTCTGCACCTTTTTTCTTTTGAACATTCTAGCATCAACGCCTAGTCCGAGGTAGTAAGCGCTGTATAAATGCAAATAATATGAAACTTGGTATTTGTCCGAACCGAAGGACCAAAAGTGCTATAATTGTGTTTGCAACTATATTTGCCTAACTGCAGACATCAACAGTATTAATGCCATAAATTTATTGTATGTGCCAGTATATACAATCTGCTATTACAAACACACACCCCTGGCATTGGTGAAACAAGGTCCAAGTGGCTCACTTCTTTCAGAAAGAGCTCAGCAGTGGCAACTGTCAACACCTGGGGGGTGGGGGGGAGTGGTCAGGCACGCATGTGAAAATATTAAAAGATGAAACTTACCTGAACAGACGTCCTCAGCTCCGGATCTCTTCTGATGAACTGCAAGCTGCTGTGTGGGCACCAATTCTGGTGCTGCTCACAGGCTGTGAGAGCAGAACCCTGATTGAAGGGCGCAGCCTCACTGGTGCTCCCCAGCTCTCTGGAGGCCTGCACTTACTCTAACCAAGCTGTCTTATGAAAGCTGGATTAGAGGTTTCAAACTGTGTATGTTTGACTGGTCGTCACAAGACGGACGGCGAAAGAGACATGCGCACTTTGAAAAATGCACGTACAGCCCACACTCCTCCCTGCTGCTGTCATTCAGCAATGACCCCACCTCTGTCCTGACGCTTGGCTCGGGACAGGAAGATGAAAGATAAAATGGTAATGTATTACCATTTCATTTTTCATCTTTGTGGGTAATTTAAGTGGGGTGATGCTCCTCGGCTCCAATGGAGGACCCTCCTTGGAACTCAGAATGTAGCGTTTGGATGTTCCATCTTCTCAATCGACTCAGTTCCCTGTGCAGAGGCTTTTTAAGCCATGGGCAAAGTGGGCAATAGCCCAAGGCTCCCACCTTCCATTGGGGTACGTGGAAAACTGAACTTTCTATCTATTTGACCTCTGTCTATTCTAATTATCTATCTGAACCTCTCTCCCTCTCTGCCCACCATTACCTCTAGCTATCTTCCATATCCAGTGTTATCGTAATGATTTAGGACAATTAAGGCAAAGCGTATTTCAACAGTGTTTGTGTGACTGTGTAAAAATGTAACATAATTTAGTATTGTTTGGCATCATGTGGACTTAAAAAGGGTAATAAGATTCAAATGTGTTGTTTACGGGGGCCCCAAAACATTTTTGCTCAAGGCGCCCAATATCCTTAAGATAACACTTCCCCTGTTGGGTGTCCCAGGTATCTGTGCTCTCTGCCTACCTGTCTGATCTTTCAGACCTCTTGCTATCTTTATCTTTGTCCAATTGTACACCT
The DNA here is from genome assembly GCF_964263255.1 of Lissotriton vulgaris. Lineage (NCBI taxonomy): Eukaryota > Metazoa > Chordata > Amphibia > Caudata > Salamandridae > Lissotriton > Lissotriton vulgaris. Next base: position 1,056,944,137 of record NC_141697.1, read on the forward strand.
ATGGTGACAACACACAACTGCTGCTTAGACTGAACAATCAACAGAGTAATGATTGCTCAGTTGGCTAAAGCTAAAGCTTAATACTAAAAAAAACAGAGAGGCATATTTACAAGTCCCTCCACCTTTACCACCTTTTCCTACAGTTTTTGCATAGCTAGGTTGTCTTCAAAGAATTCTACCTTGTGAGCTCATGTCTACAAAAAGAGCACTTGACTCTGGGTGACATACCTCCTAACAGTCATTCATTTTTGTTGGTAGAATTCCTCCCCATAAAACATCAGATAGCTGGATGGTATTACTCATTAGGTATACCTAGAGCCCTCCCACTCTCGGTCAAACAGACCTCTTCTGTTTTTGTGGTTCTCTTTGAGCATGTTTAGTGTTCTGTCGACCTATGACGTACTTGTCTACTACTGTGAACATAGGAATCCAGATTCCTATTTCTATGATCTTCCAGTTGACTAGTGCTTATGTGTTTGTCAGCTTTATTTCTTTTAGGGCATGGCCGGACTGGCTAGCCCGGCAAGCGGGCAAACCCCAGGGAGGCTGGAGCCCTTGGAGGCTGGTTTCAGTCCCCTCGAGTCCGATTTTTAGTGTCGGTCCCCGCAAGTGGTAGTGTGGGTTGCGGAGACCCTCCCCCCAAGCACCTCTTGCTCGCAAGCTGTGCTCACTCTCTGTGCACAATATGGGGGCTGGTCTGATCAGATTTGCCAAGGATGCTTAGGTTTCCAAGTCCGGCCCAGTTTTAGGGCTTGTTGATTTGATTTGAGGTCTAACACCCTCCTTGGCTGCTTTATTAGCCTCCTAGTCAGAGATCTGCAGTGGGGCCAGAATTCTGTCCTACATGCCATTACACAACATTACAAGTTCTTTCAAAGAAATGTGTTGAAGACTAGCATATTCCTACTTTTCCGTTTTGTAATTTTCTCCCTTCATACGCAGCCTGACTCTTCATTAACAATGCACTTTAATTTCTTATGCTTTATTACAACATGATAATGCAAAAGTAATTTTTGCTACAATAGTATTATGAAAACAACCTCAAACAATCAAAGCAAGCTACCATTTTGTGTTTCTGCTCCTTTGTACTTTATAGCAATGCTGTGAGTGCTGTGCCCTTGGATTGAAGGTAAAAAGTGAGGGACAGACTTGTGAATCAAACCAACATCTCGGCTATCCCTGTAACCAAGTGATGCTAGCCTGCTGTGAAGGGGAAGATCAGCTGATGCCACCAGAAATCAAGAAGCAGCCTGAACCGGATCCAACATTCCAGCCAGAAAAAGGTAAGACGTCATTGGCAAGCCGGAAAACTCCAAATGTTAAAACATTGTGCAAAACATCACTGCATTTAGAAGAAAATTGCTACGAATTAATATATATAAAACTTAATGTGGCTATTGTCTGTTACCTTCTCAAGAAAAAATATATAAAGGGAGTAAAAATATACCTAATCGTGCACATCTTTAAATTGAGTTTAAAGTAGCATCTTCTTCAAGTTCAAGACTTCCACGCTCATGTTGTAAGTTAATATGCCAGTCGAACAACCACATTGCCTTTTGAACTGTGTGATGTACGCCTGTACGGTAATCACACTTGAAGATTAAGGGCCTGATTCATTGAGAATTCTAATGAGGAGATTCCGCCAGAGTGTGTTGACTCCTACAGTACAACGGGGCCCCCGCCACGAGTGCAGAGGACCTTTGTGAGTCAGGTCCACACTCTTGCACGTGCTTAACCTCTTGCATGCTCATGACGAGTTGAGCTTGTCATGAGGCACGGTGCTCCGGTGCTCATGACGAGCTCAGCTCGTCATGGCCCGTGGAATGCTCAGGTGCGGGGAGAATTCCCCCGCTGTGCTGAACGTTCCACGGGAGCCAATGCACCTGTGACGAGCTGAGCTCGTCATGAGCACAGGAGCGCCGTAGCTCATGACGAGCTTAGCTCGTCATGAGCATGCGGGAGCTGTGCCCGCCCCCCTCCCCCCAGCACAGCGGGGGAATAACCCCTGCAGCGAAATGGTTAATGTACCCATCTTCTACCTTGATCCTACATAATTCCTTTAGCCTCAGTTGCAAGCTTAGGCTTTGTAAAGGAATTCAGAAAAAATGTATCATTATATGTATTCAATACAATACCATTGGGGATAATAATTATAAGAGGTGGTGACCCACCTGAAGCAATAACTACAGTCCTTGTCGGGTTGAAACAGTAAAGTTAATATATTAACCTGAGCTCAACTCCCTGGTAATGGGGGCATAGAACAGACAGGCTTAATTTACAGGCAGTGTGTAAAGTATTTATGCTGTACCAAAACAGTAATAAAGTCAAAACACAACACAAGAAAAATCCCAAACCAGTTTAGACAAATAGAAAACATTTTAATAAAATTAGATAAAAATTACAAAAATCTAATAAGGAGGACCAAAGATATGAATTTTTAAAGTTTCAGTCAAACAGGGCTTATAAAGCATGGCTAATCACCCATGAGGGTATCCAGGTGCTGAGAACCTGCTGCTTAGGGATAGTTCAGTTCGAGTCCCTTCCTGTATTCCAACAGAGAAGATGAGGTCGGGAGGTGAAGGGGAGGTTTTTCCATGACTTTGCAGCGAGGTAGAAGCAGGAGTGTCCTCCACTGTTACATCGGCGAATGCGAGGAGTGTGAGCGAGGCAGAGGAAAGCGGAACGCAGGTGTCTGGAGGGTTGTTGAAAGTTCAGGCAGTGGTTGATGCACGCTGGTCCTTGGTTGTCGAGGGCTTTGAAGGTGTGGATCAGCATCTTGAGTTGACATCTCTTCTGAATGGGGAGCCAGTGGAGTTTCTTAAGGGGGGGAGGAGGGGAGGGGGGTGATGTGGGTTTGCTTTGGGAAGCCAAGGATGTTTCTGGCCGCTGAATTATGTATGGTTTGCAGTCTCTTCAGGAGGTGCGAGGTAATTCCTATGTAGAGTGCATTGCCATAGTCAAGCCAGCTGGTGACTAAGACTTGAGTGACAGTTCATCTGGTGTTGATGAGGAGCCATTTGGATATCTTACAAAGCATGCAAAGAGTGAAGAAGCAGGCAGAGGAGACTGCAATGATCTGGTTTTTCATGGCAAGCTTGCTGTCCAGGATGATGTCTAGGTTGCAGCCATCGTCTGTCGGAGTGGGTGAGGGTCCTAGTTTGGAAGGCCACCAGGCATTGCTTCACAGGGAGGGGTTGTTCCTGAAGATAAGCACTTCCATTTTGGCTGTGTTGAGTTGGCTTCCAATGTGGTGAAGCCTCTTCATAGTGTGTAGTGGGATATGGTGTCAAAAGCTGCTGAGAGGTCAAGGAGGATTAGGGTCATTATTTCTCCCCATTCTGATATTGTCGATGGCAGCAATCAGGGCGGTTTCGGTGCTGTGGTTGGCCTGGAATCCGTATTGGGAGACGTCCAGAAGATTGTTGTTCTCAAGGTTTTCCATGAGTTGGCAGGTAATGGCCTTTTTGAGGTCTTTGGCGGGAGAGAAGAGCAGAGAGATGGGACGGTAGCTCTTGAGTTCGCTGGGGTCAGCGGACGGTTTCTTGAGAAGGGGTTTTAGGTGCAACTTTTGTACACTGGTCGGTCACCAGAGTGTGGGTCATTTGTTGGGTATATTGCCCAATCACAATAAGCAGGGACACTAGACAGGGATGCACTCTCTCCCCAATGCTTTTTTCGTTGGTGCTAGAGCCCTTGACCTGTAAGGTTTGGCAGCTCAATTCTGACGCTGCATTGGGATTCCGGCAACGCCCGTTGACCATTTCATTGTATGCGGACGATATGATGCTTAACGTCCGAGAGACAGCTACGCATCTGGCACCTGTGCTTCGTGAATATGTCTTGTTTGAGAGGCACTTGGGGCTGGGCATAAACAGTATTCCCATTAACTGATTGCACTCAAGAAACTGTATTGAAGTACCCACTCGCATGATCCACCGAGCCAGTGAAATACCTGGGGGTTTAGGTGCATAGAGACCCAGATACAGTGATCAGTATAAATTATGAGCAGGCAATAACCAAAATTACAAAACAAGTTATCCAGTGGACGTGGATCCCACTGCCCTTGGCAGGCAGAATTGCAGTGGTAAAGATGACCTTTCTCCCTAGGCGTCTCTATCTGTTCATAAACATCCGGATAACTCTAAATAGGGCACTTTTTAAAACATTACAGTCCTGTTTGTTGGCTCTGGTGTGGGCTGGAAGGCAGCCGAGATATAGCTGGAACACATTGATGCTGCAATTTGAGCGGGAAGAGTTTGAGGCGACTGTACTATTTGTGTGCTCAGGCGCAATTCACGCATTACTGGTATTTTCCTCAGCGGTTTCTGCCACATTTACTGTGGAGGGGGTCACGACTTTCCCGGTCCCACTTACTGATATGGTCCTGCATAATGAAAATGGCAGTCTCAGAATGGAGATTAGTCTGGTCAGAAGCACTGTCAGGGGGTGGAGGGTTCTGGGTGCTCATGCAGACAGGGAATATTTATATGCACCTGCTATGCCAATTGCTGCTCACCCAGGTATCTTGGCTTCTCAAGAACCTGGGGCACTAAATGTAATGCAAAATGCAGGAGTCACAACGATGGGGGACATGTATAGAAATGGCCTTTTTATGACCCTGGAGAGTTTAGTTGCTGGGCAAGCATATAAATCAATGCATGGCTTTACATACACCAGATCACGCAAGGCAGTGAAAACATTGTATTCTGAGTTCCCTCATGAGCTGAAGATGTTGAAAGCATTGCAGTTGGTGTTGATTATAGGGGAGAGCAAGGTTCTGATTACTAAGTTATACTGTGCGTCTCAGCAGGAAAAATCATGTGTCTAGTACCCCATCCCTTGAGAAATGGAATAATGAGCTGGTGGACTCTAAGGTTGGGAGGATTGGGAGGCGCTGACCGGGAGATTGACTGCCAACTGTAACCTTCGAATAATACACTTTAAATACTTTCACCAGTTGCATTGCACCCCTGCGCAATTTATGACGTTTGGTCTAAGGAAGGATGCAAGGTGCGTCAGATGCGAGGCTGATGGGGCGAACTTTGTGCATCTGGCCTGGAATTGTACTACTATACATAACTTTTGGTTGAAAGTTACTCCGGTACTATCAGATATGGTATTGGAAATGGTTGAATGTAAGCTGGAACTTTGCTGGTTGGGGTTGGTGAAGACAATAAAGCCTAGTAATAGACGCATAGTTGCTATTTCTACTCCGTTCGCAAAACGTGCTGTCACAGTGCATTTGTGGGTCATATGTGTCAACTCTGGTAAGATGGATCAAAGACCTGGTGTACTGTAAAGAACAAATGGACATTTATGCTGAGGAGCTGCAGAGGCGTCCAAACCGAAGGATTTTTGGTCACCATTGACTGCGTACTTGATGGAACATCCTGACATGGTATAAAATACTTACGAGTAACTGGCATTTTTTATGTTTGTTCTGTTTTACAGGACCTCTGAGGGTAGAAGAACCACGCATGTGATGTGATGTACTACATTGCTCTGCACACCTAGATGTTTATTTAAAGTTGTAACAAGGGGGGATGGGATACATTTCTGTATCCTTTGTATCATCCTATTCTGTTGCTGCTTGCGCATCTGCGCATGCTGCTATATTTAATTTAGTGATGCAAAAATACAATCAAATAAAAAAAGGAGCAGGAGGTTTGACCTCCGCATGTTTCCATTCTTCGGGAATGGTGACCATGGTGATGGATGCGTTGAAGATGGTGGTGAACTTGTTGCTGATCGTCTTGCTCCAGAGCTTGAAGATACAGTGAGGACAGGGGTCCGTGGGTGCTCCTGAGTGGATGGAGTTCATGATGGCTGTGGTGTTTTGAGTGGTGAGCTGGTCCCATATGGTCAACAGGTGGTTGGGGCTTGTATCTGTGAGAGTGAGGAGGCTGGGGCAGTGGGTTGGGGGTTCGAAGTTTTTGTAGTTGATGAGCTTGTCGTGGAAGAAGTCTGATAGGGTGTCGCAGAGTTCCTGTAAAGGCGTGATGATGTTTTCGGTGGCTGAGGGGTTGGAGAACTCTATGGCGATGTCGAAGAGTTCTTTGCTGTGGTTAGAAATGGCTTTGATGCGGTTGGCAGAGGCGCGCCTTTTCGTCTCTTTCAGGGGTTGGAGGAATTTGGTGCCCAGCCCTCATTCTTGTCCTCTGACAGGTGGTCCTGTGAGCTTAGCCCACTTCCTTCACCTGTCAGATGTGTTACAAATCTAGGAGTTTAATAAATAACAAACTCCCCTATACTGCTCAAGTAAACACTATATCCTCTGCAGCTTTTTTCATTTTAAAAACGATAATGAAAATGTTTCCTTTTCTACCTGTTCATATCCAGAAAACAGTTCTTACCTCTCTTGTCATTTCAAAAGGCGATTATTGTTATGAGCTCTATCTTAACACCCATCACCAGGTCCTTAATAAAATTCTAAACACAACAGAATGTGGCCACTCGATTGCTGTGTAAAATTCCAAATATCAAATCGGTCTCTCAATTCATTGCCAAACTTCACTGGCTTCCGATCAGGCAGAGGGTCATGTTTAAAGCCCTGTGTACAGTGTAAGGTGCTGACCGAGATAGGCCCTAACTTTCTAAGAAATAGCTTTATTTGGTATCTACCAAGTCAGTCTCAGTGCACTGTATCAGCCAAATTTGTTGACAATTCCTAAATTTAGATATGCTAACTAGGGAGAGAGAAACTTAGTGCTCAGAGCCTCTAAGGCATGGAATGCCCTTCCTCTACATATTAAAGCCCTAACTAATGTACTGGCTTTTAGAAAGAAGTTACAAACTTGGATTTTTGCCACATATTAACTGTTTCTTGACATCCTCCATTTTCTTTCTCTCAGCTAGCTCCATGATACCCTTTAGGGCAAGCAAGCATTTTCGAAAAACACTTCATATAACATAACATTGGCTGAGGGATGCCTTGCATGTGGCTCGATCTGTGGGTTCCTTGCTGGTGCGCCATTTCCTTTCCAGTCACATGCAGTTTTGTTTTGTGATTCTCAGTTCTTTGGTGTACCGACTGGTCTGACTCGACGTAGATGGTAATTCAGGTGGAGAAGTTCTTGACAGACTGTTCTTGTTTTGTCGTGGGTGCAGGGTGGGAGGTGTTGAGGACGTTGGTCAACTAGCTCTCTGATACTTTGTTCCAGCTGTAGTGTGAGGGGCTGAGTGCCTTGGTGGTGGTGTGGGGGGAACCTGTGATGGTAAAGTCAATGATGGCGTGGTCTGTCCAGGTGACCTCTGTGACATTGCTGTACTTAACTCTGTTGCTGGCTGTGAAGTTGGGGTCGTGTCTGTGTGATAACAATCAAGGCTGGCAAAACTTATCATGAAGACTGTCTGAAAAGGAACCTCAATAAATCAAGGGTATTCAAGGCGAGTCAAGTTTGCCCTCAGTATTCACACGAAATACCGGAAATGCCCGATTTCAAATCCGGAAAGGCCAGAGAACTGATGGGGACGATCAAGACTTAACTAGTCGTCGTAGGTCCTGGATAAGTGATCACCCAAAGGTACATACAAATTGCAGGAATTTATAAGATAGCAGCTTTACAAAATGGGACTAAGGATTCGAGACCAGAGGGGCACCAAGGGTCAAATGCAGAATCAGGACCTATGCAAAATCGTGTACCAAGTCCATCATTAGAGAAACTGCAGAAAGTCGGAAGCTTGGAAACAGGGCGGCATGATGAAGATGAGCAGCCTAACAAGGAGAAAACGTCCAGCCCGATAGGAGAAACAGCAGCAGCGTACCTCGACTTTGCAGACCGGATACTTGTGCAACTATATCCCACACCGTATGAGTATAATAGCCCAAGAGGCATGCGGTGTTCACCGACTGCAGCGCTAAGCTGGCAGAAGAAAACATCTTCTTCCCAAGGTGGTCCAGCTTCTTGGATTCCATATCTGGGGGAGCATTAGGGAATGTGCCCTTAGAGGACGAGTCTTGGGCCACAAAGCTCTCAGGGGTCAGGTGTTGAGGGTGAAAAAGTGGGTCACCCAGGGGGCCCAGGTGGTGGCATTGGGAAATCATCCTGTCCACAGGAGCCCCTGTGCTGGGCTTGGACCACCTGCCCAGAAGGACATCAGTGAGGGCTTCATTAAAAGGCAGAAGGGGCTTCAAAGAGGCTGCTGCGGTTTGAAGCACCTCTGTCAGGAGGTTAGTCCTGACTGCCACTGTAGGAAGCTCCAGGCACAAGGCCTCAGCCGCCCTATGCAACATCACTGCATATAAAGCTCCCTCCTCCATAGCCACGTTAGGGGGAGAGCCAAGGTCTGGGGAGGCTTCCAAACCACTGGCATCACCCGATTCCTCTCACCATTCTGGCTCATCAAGCTGGTCAACCAAAGGGTTCACAGACCCCTCCCAGTCCTCTTCACCCTCCTCTGGTTGCCACTCATCCTGAAAGGAACACCAGGAACAAATAGAGGCACAAACACACCTTCCGGCGCCATTACCGACGTTGGGTGCCGTATGCAAGTCAGGGGTGAGGCTGGGGTCGGCGCCGGTATGGGCACAACTGGCGTTGGGGCATCGTCAATGGAATCGGTGTTGGGGAAGGTACCATGAGGTCGACCAGCATTGATCCGGATACAGGCCTGGTTCCTCTGCCCCTCTGACTCTGGGGCCGGAGCCACCGGCATTGAAGACCCAGGACCCCAGCCATGTCTGCGGGGCCCAAAGCTCAGAGTCAGGCTGTCCAAAGATGCCATGAAGCGCTTCATAGAAAGCTCAGAGCTGGTCAGGGGACACTCCTGAAAAAGAAGGGAAGCGCAGAGTTGTCCAAGAAGCAGGCTCCGAAGACGGAGCTGGAGAGGTGGGGGTCCGTAACCGACATTAGGCGGTTGCAGGCCTCGAACAGATGAAACCCAGTCCAATGATGGAACATCCCTCATACACCAGCAGTCGACAGACTCGAAAAAGAAGTAGACAAAAGTCGAGAAAAAAGTTTGTCAAAAAGTGACTCAGGGGTAGCTCTCTACGGATCTGCGCTAGGTTGAAGGAAAAAGAAAGAACTGACGTTAGCATGCAGGGGTGGCATCTAAGTAGACATCCCAATGTCATCCCGGCGACCACGACGCCGATGAGGGATGTGTGCTACAGAAAAATTCTCTGGATCCAGTCTGGCACCTGGGGGTAATTCTAAAGGAAAGGAATCTATAACTACAGTCTCTTTCAGATTAATGTAAACTGCACCCCAATATCAATAAGTACATTTGCTGAAGTGCCTTCTACCAAAAACACATGATCCAAAAATTGCAATACTACAGTGGTATCCACTTTCTCCACACTTTTAAAAATAGGCAATCTAGACTACATGTCTATGAGTACCATGTTCTATACCGATCAGTCCCATAATATCAATAGTGACAGACTTCCATTGAACACTAGGTACATGACTTCCTCCCATTGGAGGCCTCTGTGTTTCTCAAACACAGAGGGAATTTTTTTTTAACATTTACACCTTCGTCCATGATCAAAACTTGTTCTTTACCATTTGGATCCATAATAATATGCAATCCCTTCTGATCCTTCCACCCAAGTACCGATGGTCCCTTCTTAGCCACAAACAGTTTTCCAGAAGCACTACTGTTTTTAAAATCAAAGCTGAACCAGCTGCCTCCTGTCATTGTCATTCTTTCTCCACCATAACTTTCGGGTTCAATATCAGGAGAAAAAAGCTTCCTGCCCACTTGACCCACAAAGTACTTAACCCATTCCATACGGCCGCGATTCTGTGCCTGTGCGGCAGAATCGCGAGTGGGCGGGTTCATGACGGCCCCCAGCCGTCATCAGCACACGAGCACAGTAGTGCATGACGGCTGGGGGCCGTCATCAGCATGGAAGGGGTTAATCCATACATCCTTGTTTATTATTGTATAAGGCGAGCTGAGATCTGCCTAAAGTTTGATTCCAAACCCCCTCTCACAATTTTCCTCCAACACTTGGGTTTGTTCTGTACTACCAAACATTCCTCTGAGATATTGAAAACTAGTTTAGTTCTTATTTCTGAACTACATTCCCAACAGTCTTCCTCATTACTACTAGTGTCAAAATCTGATTTCTCATATTCTTTTGCACATTTGACAGCTTTAGTTCTCCTCCTACAAACCTTTGCGTAGTGCCTTATCACACCACATGTGCTACACTTTACTTTTTTAGCAGGAGACGATTTCACAAACGGCAAACGCTCATCACTTCCGCACCGATACCACTTGGGTGAGTCTTTAAACACCTTAACCTTTCTAGAAGTATTCCATGCACTTTTCTGTTTTGTATTTGCTTTTATTTTTGCAACAGTCTCCAATTGTTCTTTTACTTCTGTCCTCAATGCACGCGCACATCCCCAAGAAGTTTCTGCTTCGTGTACAATTGCAAGTATATCATCCAAACCCGCATCACCATTCAGCCACAGCCTGTCTTGAATTGCAGGATATGACGCATTCTTAACTACCAGATCACAGATTAAATCCTCTAACAATCCACCAAATGCACAGTCTGTCACTAACTTCCTTAATTCGCTAACATAATCGTCAATGGACTCAGACTTCAATTGTTTCTTTGAAAAAATGTGAACCTTGTTATCCCTATGCAACCCTTTGTGAAAAAATGCATATCCAAATCACACAAGGCAAAAATAAAATCATTCCTATCACCCTGTAACCGTTGTATTCATTTAGTTATAGGATTTTATGCCCAGATGCATCAACCGTTTTAGGAAGTGCAAACGGTGCGATTCGCATAAATCGGCCTTTTGCACTTCCTAAATTGGTTACTGGGATGCATCAAGCATTTTTTGGAAATCGCTTTTTTTGCGAGTTCCAAAAAAATGCGATTGCTGTTAAGGAATCGCACATTTGCGATTCCTTAACAGCAATGCATCATCCCCAAAACATTTGCGATTTCCAAAATTGCAAATGCAAATTACCACGAAGTTGAACTTCGTGGTAATTTGGAAAAATGTTTAAAAACGCATGAAAATGCATTTTTTAAACGTGTACGTTACAGGCACACATGTCCTTAGGACATGTGTGTATGTAACTCACATGTAAAAGTGCATTTCATGAGTGCAGGGGGGGGTCCTTGGGACCCCCCTCTCCACCCTTGAAAGGCTTTGATGCATTCCAAATTGAAATTGCGAATTCGCAATTCCCATTCATTCCTATGGGCATTTCAGCCCATAGGAATGAATGGGAATATCGGATTCGCTTTTTGGAAATCGCAATTTTATTGGAATTCGGTAAAAAATGCGATTTTTACCGAATCCCAAAAAAATTGCGAAATTAATGATGCATTGCCATTTGCGAATCCTTAATTGCGATTCCTTATTTTTCGCAATTAAGGAATCGCAAATGACAATGTTGATGCATCTAGGGGATAGTCCTTGTGGGCCTAGAGAATGTAGCAGAATCCATTTTTTGTGTTCTGGAGACATTTTTCCATCCAAATCTACCGTTTCAATATAATTCAGGAAATATTCCTTCCATTCGCTACTTCTCGACCCTGGCTCCGATCCTGCCACCCAAAACGCCTGCGGTGGACTTAATGAAAATATCTGCTGGCTCATTGTAGTAACATTCCAGTACACTGTCACGCAGTGGAATAAATATATAGAATGTGGAATTTTTCAGTGTGCAACAATGTACAGAAACCCACTGTCCATTCTTCACAAACTAAAGTGCAATTTCCAAAGTGAGAAGTGACCAACTCAAATGCTTCCTGAAACAACACACTGCCGTGATAAAGACTATTTTTTTCATTTTATTTGATGTGTCTAATCTGTGAAATCCGTTTTAAATGCACGTTTTGTAAACACCAATTTGAATACTAGCACCATAAATAACAAAATGCTGTGCCACTTCCTCCTTGTAGACAATCTTTGCACTGGATTTGTGAAGCTTAACTGCTATCTCCTTGAAAGCAAAGGTTAATGTATAATTTTCCTCTAAAATGGCTGCCAGAATGGTAGCGAAAAGAAATATTGCAAAAAAGTGGGGAGCATAAGAGATACCAACGGTAAGGGAATGGATTGAGGATATGGATTGGTGTACGTTCAGGGAGAAAATAGTGTCCAGGGGATGCCCCAAAAAGTGGATGCAAATACTGAGTAAGTGAAATTCATATAGAGGAAACATATGTACCCCGCCCCAATTACCAGATCATACCTCCCTGGATGACTTGGAGATGTAGACAGTCCCGGATTGGCCGTTGCGGGCACCGGGCAATCCCCTGGTGCGCCGCAAGGGTGGGGGGAAGTTTTGGGCCTCTGGGGGCCGTTTTTGTTACAGGGCCGTTGCAAAAACGACCCTGTAACAAAATCGGCCGAAAACCGGCGTTGGCAAAGGGCCTGGGGGGGGGGAGGCGTGTGGGGCCGGTCGAGCACTTTGCCAGGGCCGGTTTTGATTCCCAGTCCGGCCCTGGATGTAGAGGGTGTTTTTTACTTAAATATTGTGGATTTATTGATTGTGAAGGCAGCAATAGTGTTCTTTGAAGCCCACAGAAATGTGATAATGGTAACACCGGTGAATCTGTATGTTTTATTGTTTGTTTATAATAAAAAGATTTTTTTTTTAAATGGCTGCCAGAAATATCACAACGCTGTGCAACCTCAGGGGCGGCCCTAGGCTCATGGGGGCCCTGGGCAGGGAGCGTAGGTAGGGGGCCCCGGAAGAGGGGGTCCGGGTGGGGCGGAGCGCGGAGGCCAGCGAAGAGGGGGGGGGGGGGTCAGGGTGTTTGGAAGTGGGACAGAGCCGGAGGCCGCCAAATCCCTGCCAGGGGCCGCCACCCAAATATGTATCCATCCTCAGAGGATTATTATATTAAGGATATATATTGGCGTGGTCTCCCCTGGGGTTTGGTGGCCCTGTGCAGGTGCACAGCTTGCACATGCCTAAGGCCGCCCCTGGCAACCTACGTCGTTTGTTGCCCAATCCAAAATTTCTCCTGCTCGCCGGGTGCAAATCGGTGCCCAGCCCCGCCACACTGCTCCAGAGTTGATCCGCGCTCCCTCCTCAGTCCGTGAAGCGGCAACGGTCAATACACGCTCACGCCGCTAATATTGAATAGTCTACACATAGCATAGGGACATAACACAAAGCTCTAGAATGCCTTTTGATTGTCAATGGTAAATATATAACGCGGAATAAAGAGAACAGTTTTTTCTCTACACTAGCTGGCTCCTATAAACTGCTGTTTCTAATAAGAATTAACTCAGCTAGTACACATTTTGTAATTAATGCTTCAGGCGAAAATAAAACACATTCCTCTATTAAGTCACATTAGCTCGAGATCCTTTGAAAAAGTAAGATTAGGTAATATCCCTTCCAGATGGCTCTTTTGACTCCGAGTCTCGTGTTGTAAAATATTTCATTTGTATGGATTAATAACAACTTCTAATGTGGTGTAATTGCGTGTTGCCTCTCTGCTAAGTAAATAGCTTGAACTTCGTTCAAAGATGTGTGCAATCCTCATAAGTCTTCTATCGCTATGAGGAACTACAGTGTGATTGAACATATTCTGGAACTAAATGACTGACGTCATCATAATTACTTCGCTCGACTCTCTAAAGAAATTAATGCCATGAATGGAATTAATCTTTTATATACAGGCAGCTCAAGATATATTGACTTGCTCTTCACCTAATAGTCATTTTATTGTTGACAAGTATAATCATTCTCGTTTGGATGCTAAAAAATAAATGTTGCCTGATTAGGCAATGAAAGTAAATGTAATAGAAAAATATACTTCTTCCTTAATGATGACATAGTGAAACAGTCTTTAAGTTACTTGGTTGTGAAGGTAATTTAAATTGCCATGTTCATAAAACATTTGCCACTTAAGCATGCAGCACATATGGAATAATTTCAAACTAATTTCAAAAGGTTCATTAAGCACCCCACTAAGCATGAATTGGCTGCCAACTAATGTTAGTAATAACTTGGTGTTCTTTTGGGGTGGGCAAATATTTAATCACATCTTTTTCTCAAATGTAAGTCCTTAAAATTGGCATTTTGCTAGTTTTCCAAAATCGCCAAGTCAAGTGTGCAGAGGCAAATTCTCTCTCCTGTAGCTTTTTTATGTTGACTCTTAGGGCCTATTACGAGTCTAGCGGTCCAAGGACCGCCAGACTTGTCATGGTGCGGCGGTGGCGTATCCAATGGTGGTCCAACTGCCCCATTAACGACTTGGGCAGTCGGCCTGCCTGCTCCGCCAGGTAACCGCCGTTCCCTGGCAAAGGAGCGTCAGTCAGTGGCAGCAATATGTTTGGCGATCCTGCCAAGCATATTACGAGTTTCCTCTCCGCCAGGCTTTTCATGGTGGTTCCACCTAAAGGGGCCCCCTGTGCCTATATGTTGATGCACACAGGGGGGCACACCATGTGCCCCCTGTGTGCATGCACATAGCTTTTGCACCATGAATCTTTTTCTGGATTTACATGCTGTGCATTTTTCAGCCATCTAGTGGTTGGGTCTGAAAAAAAAATCTGCCTGCTTGGGCCGTCGTCAACCACCATTTGGTGCTAGGTCCATTCCTTATGTGACGTCAGATGATGCCCCGGAGTTCCTGTGTCTGGTAGCCATCTTCAGATTCTTTTTTCCGCGCTGGGTCTGGAAGCAAAGGGAGACACTGCAAAGTGAAAAAACTATCGAACACAGACTGAGAAGACACCAGAGCAGGTGAAAGACCTCCAGACACCTTTTACTGTCAGGGGACCCCGACGTAGCAACAACACAGATCAAGGGGGAGGTTGGGGCCATGGAAATACCCCTTTCTCAATTTTGCTGAAAGTGCCACCACAAGTTTGCACAATACACTCCACACAACATTTGTAATCTCTGCCTGCAGAGGGATTGCAAGGATGAAGACAGCTAGGCCCGCTCAGTGTTCGTGTGGAAGACACTCAAGGTACGCCAAAAGTTGAGGGAAGACCATTACACTGCCATGCTCCAAAGCCAGAAACAACCATCGCTGAGGGATCTGGGCCTCTCAAGCGACAAGGACGACAGGGAGTGGCTGCAGATTCAACACACGGAAGTCGGACATCAAGATCCTCGAAGGGGTGACTGAGAAGAGTCGTACGCCAAGTACGGACAAGGTAAGAAACCCTCACCCATCGGAAACCAAGGGCCCAGAAAAGAAGGCGCAAAAGGCAGCTGAGGCGTCAAAGAAAATGACAACTGAAGGGCTGCTGCGACAAAAAGAAAGAAACTAGTTCCTTACTTGTAACAATAGTTTTGCAGCTTGACTCTTCTCCAACCACTAGATGGCGGGATATGCACAGTATGTGACTCGAGAAGACGTCTATGCAGCAAAACCCACGGATCCCACCCGGGGGATACCGACAAGGGCAGATTGTCGAAATCGACGAAGGCAAGCACCGAACGAGAGGCAGCGAAGGGAAAGACCACATCCTCGAAAGGCAGAATCCACCACACCCAAGAAGAGGATCTCTGCAGCCTCAGATGCCGAAAGGGCCCTCGAGGTGGAGGAGAAGAAGAAGCACCTGGAAGCGGAAATGGGGGCACTCCTTCAACAAACAAAGGAGTTTGACAAGCCATTGAAGGAATTCCTAATTTCTGCACAACCCACCACTGCCATAAACGCAGAAGAAGAGGAAGATATCCTTGAATCACCAGCAACTCCTGAACCTCACGAGGAGGATATAGAACAGAAGTTTGACGCTCCAGAAAAGAAGGAAGCCTCAGGGACTTTTGAGGAAGAAAAGAATGAACTCAGCAAAGAAAGCCCAGAAGAAGAGGTATGTAGCTATCCCTCAAAGGCTTCGCCACCAGACGACATAGCCTTCTACAACAGCCTCAGTAAAATAGCAGCTGATACCTTCGGGGGCCCCTTAGAGGAAGAGAAAGGAGACCCCTGCTTCCTCATAGAGACTTTTGCACCATCCGCCAGGAGACAAAATACCTCCCAATGCTACCAAGCATCCTGGACCAGGGCAAGGAGGCTTACAAGGAGCCTGTGTTAGCAATAGGGTAACCCCAAGGGTGGAGAAAAAAATATAAGCCTTCCACAAAGGACCCTAAATACATTCAGGGAAACACAGTGCCAGGCTCCATCATTATCATCACGGCAAGAAGAAGGTGCACTGCTCACTCCTCCACTGGTCCACCTCCATAGAGAGAAAGTAAAACAATGGACATAGTGGGGAGAAAGATGGAGAAAGAAGCTGCAACACAATGGCGTATTGCAAACTCCAATGCACACTTGAACAGGTATGGCCACCAACAATAGGGTGACATCGAAGAACTGATGAACATGCTCCCAGAAGAAGATAAAAAGAGGGCAAAATCCATGCAGGAGGGAAAGAACATAGCAAACACCTACCTAAAATCAGCGGTCCAGATACCAAGCCTGGCAAGAGCAACCAAGGCAGCCCTTTTCGGGGCAGAGGAAGAGGCAGGGGACAACCCTCAAGAGGGGGAGGAGCAAACTCCAAGTGACTTACTCACAACAAAGGGCCTGCACACAACACCACTGGGAGGCAGAATAGCACACCCCCTACTTCAATGGAAAGACATCACCACATACAATTGGATTTTAATTGTGCTCCGCCACAGCTCTTGTATAGAGCTAACAAACAAACTCCCACCAAACGCCAGAAAAGGAGAGGTTCCAAGGAACAGAACTCTTACAATTAAGACAGGAAATTAGTGGACTTTTACAAAAACAAGCCTTAGAGATGGTACCAAGGAGGGAACACCACAAAAGAAACTATCTACCTTACTTCTTGATACCAAAGCAAATTTCACGCTAAGAACCATCTTAGACCTCAGATTCATAAACAAATTCATTTGCATGCAGCATTTCAAAATGTCAACACTACAGGAGGTAACCCCACAGCTACAAATAGGGGATTTCATGGCAACAATAAATCTAAAGGATGCCTATCTGCACATCCCCATGAACCAAACTCACAAGAAATTCCTCAGGTTCTTCCTCAAGAACAGTTACTACTAATTCAAAGTCCTGCCCTTTGGGATAAAATCAGCACCAAGAGTCTTCACAAAGTGACTAGCAGCAGTTGCTGCATCCCTAAGAAGAAGAAGAGGAATCCATATCTATCCCTACCAAGACGACTGGATGGTGAAGGCAAATTCAAATCAAAGATGTTACACACAAGTTCATGAGGTGACACTGCAAAAATTGTGTGTTGCAATAATCACAAAAAGTCATCAATAAAGCCAGACCAAGAAAAGACCTTCCTAGGAGCAAGATTAAACTCCAAGGTTGCATGGGCAAACCTGGCCCAAAGAAGAATAAAAGCTATCAGACAAGAAACTCGCCTCTATCAGAAGGGTCAGTCTCTGACAATGAGAACCATCATAAAAACGTATGGGCATCGTAGCATCCTGCATTCCCCTCATCACACATGCATGCCTCCACATGCGCCCTCTGCAGGAGTGGCTATGCAGCAGTTGGTCACAAACCACAGGGAATTGGGAAGATCTAGTGGTTGTAACAGAAAAGGTTCAGGTGGAGTTACAATGGTGGGCATCCAAGAACATAACACTAAACAGACCTTTCAAAACACCAACTACCTCAGTGACCATCACGACAGATGTGTCCCACATGGGTTGGGTAGCACATTCAGGAAACCTGAAGGGTACGGGTTCAGTGGAACAATGCAGACTCTATAAAGCACATCAACTTCCTAGAGATGAAGATGGTGTTCCTGGCACTAAAGGTATTCTAAACCCACATAGGAGGGACGACAGCATTGATCCAGACAAACAATACCACAACAATGTTTTACCTCAACAAATAAGGAGGAAATAAATCATTCACCCTAAACAAAGTAGCTCAGAAAATATGGAAATGGGCCAATTCAAGGAAAATCAGCCTCTAGACAAATCACCTGCCAGGAAAGGACAACACTGAAGCAGATCAACTCAGCAAACAGAACAGCTACTTGCACGAATGGGAGATAAAATAAAGGAGCCTGCAACAGGTCTTCAACCTCTGGGGACCTCCAGAAATAGACCTATTCGCAATAATGGAGAACAAAAATTCTTCACCTCCAGGTTTCAACACACACTAAACTGGTCAGGGACATTTGCATGCGCTTTTCCTCCGATTCCTCTACTACAAAGGGTTCTGGGGAAAGCCAGACAACCAGGAACAAACCTAATACTCGTAGCCCCTCAATGGGCAAGACAAACCT
The DNA here is from genome assembly GCF_964263255.1 of Lissotriton vulgaris. NCBI lineage: Eukaryota > Metazoa > Chordata > Amphibia > Caudata > Salamandridae > Lissotriton > Lissotriton vulgaris. Next base: position 1,056,962,328 of record NC_141697.1, read on the forward strand.
GGTACTCAAGCCTACTCGAACTGTCCAGGGGACAGATGATCAGGTTAAAGGCAGACAAGGACCTCCTCACAATGCAAAAGGTTGTCGCCTCTTTGTTCAGTAAGTGACCTCTATTTTCCAATGCTGAAAGAAGAACATTTGAGTGACTAATAAAAACAAGCATTGGCATTGCCAATAGGTCTCAACTTTGTGAGAGTTGTTTTTTGCTTTACAGTATTGTGGGTGTATATTAAGTATAAATTGTATGGATTGTGGAGAGGGTGGTTAAAATTAGCATTTTCCATGGAAGACACTTTTTTGTATTTTTTGCATTGCTGATTATCAGAAGATGAGTGTCAGAAGAGTACCACCAGGACACTCGAAAACAAAAATCTAATAAAAACGTGTTTGTAGTGCACCAGTAATAACAAAAGGAAGTCGGAGGTTATCGAAATATACCATATATTACCTGTCACTTTAAAACGTCTCCCACTTTTATCTTACTTTGCTTTGTTAAGCAGGAATGCACTATCAAATTTCAGTCTATTTTCCGTTTTATGCAACCAATAAAATGTGGAGACCTTAAAGGGAGAGTACCACATTTGTATTTGAGATGTAGCCTTCAACCATGGTGGTTGAAATAAGTTCTGTACACATATATGCGCAACTAGCATTTAGCAAATGAAGCAAAGTCTAATCACGGAGGAAGACCAATTAGTAACCAGTTTAGTTGCTACATGAAAATATTTTATTTTATATAGCCACTCTGACACTTATTACCCATATGCGTGCAGCACTCAGCAATGCAAATAGCAGCAGAATGTCAACTCATCTTTCTCCCAGAGTTCGTACTGTCAAATGCTTGAGTATGTGGAGAAGAAATCAAGGAGATGGTGGCAAGAGGCTGGTGGTTACGATTGGTTCATGTAATAGAGGAGCGGGCAGCAGGATGGTGGTTATGAATGTCTAACGTGAAGAGGCAGTGTCAACAGGCTGGTGGTTATGAATGGTCCATGCATAGAGGTGGTGGCTGCAGGCTGGTGGTTACGAATGGTTCATGCATAAAGGTGGTTGCAGCAGGCTGGTGGTTATGAATGGTTCATGCATAGAGGTGGTGGCAGCAGGCCGGTGCTTACGAATGGTTCATACAATGTGGTGGTGGCAGCAGGCTGGTGGTTACAAATGATTCATACAAAGAGGTGGTGGCAGCAGGCTGGTGGTTACAAATGGTTCATGCATAGAGATGGTGGCAGAAGGCTGATGGTTACGAATGGTTCATGCATAGAGATGGTGGCAGCAGGCTGGTGGATATGAATGGTTCATGCATAGAGGTGGTGGCAGCAGGCTGGTGGTTATGAATGGGTCATTCAAAGTGGTGGTTGCAGCAGGCTGGTGGTTACGAATGGACCATGCATAGAGGTGATGGCAGCAGGCTGGTGGTTACAAATCGTTCATGCATAGAGGTGATTGCAGCAGGCTGGTGGTTACGAATGGTTCATGCATGGAGGTGGTGGCAGCAGGCTGGTGGTTACGAATAGTTAATTCAAGGAGGTGGTGACAGCAGGTTGGTGGTTACGAATGGTTCTCACAACGAGGTTGTGGCAGCAGGCTGGTGGTTACAAATGATTCATCCATAGAGGTCGTGGCAGCAGGCCGGGGAGTACGAATGGTTTATCCATAGAGGTGGTGGCAGCAGGCTAGTGGTTACGAATGGTTCATGCAAAGAGGTGGTGAAAGCAGGCTGGTGGTTACCAATGGTTCATACAAAGAGGTGGTGGCAGCAGGCTGATGGTTACGAATGGTTCATATAAAGAGGTGGTGGCAGCAGGCTGATGGTTACGAATGGTTCATACAAAGAGGTGGTGGCAGCAGGTTGGTGGTTACAAATGGTTTATCCATAGAGGTGGTGGCAGCAGGCTGATGGTTACGAATGGTTCATGCATAGAGGTGGTGGCAGCAGGCCGGTGCTTACGAATGGTTCATACAATGTGGTGGTGGCAGCAGGCTGGTGGTTACGAATGATTCATACAAAGAGGTGGTGGCAGCAGGCTGGTGGTTACAAATGGTTCATGCATAGAGATGGTGGCAGAAGGCTGATGGTTACGAATGGTTCATGCATAGAGACGGTGGCAGCAGGCTGGTGGCTATGAATGGTTCATGCATAGAGGTGGTGGCAGCAGGCTAGTGGTTATGAATGGGTCATTCAAAGTGGTGGTTGCAGCAGGCTGGTGGTTACGAATGGACCATGCATAGAGGTGATGGCAGCAGGCTGGTGGTTACAAATCGTTCATGCATAGAGGTGATTGCAGCAGGCTGGTGGTTACGAATGGTTCATGCATGGAGGTGGTGGCAGAAGGCTGGTGGTTACGAATAGTTCATTCAAAGAGGTGGTGACAGCAGGTTGGTGGTTACGAATGGTTCTCACAACGAGGTTGTGGCAGCAGGCTGGTGGTTACAAATGATTCATCCACAGAGGTCGTGGCAGCAGGCCGGGGGGTACGAATGGTTTATCCATAGAGGTGGTGGCAGCAGGCTGGTGGTTACCAATGGTTCATACAAAGAGGTGGTGGCAGCAGGCTGATGGTTACAAATGGTTCATATAAAGAGGTGGTGGCAGCAGGCTGATGGTTACCAATGGTTCATACAAAGAGGTGGTGGCAGCAGGCTGGTGGTTACCAATGGTTCATACAAAGAGGTGGTGGCAGCAGGCTGATGGTTACAAATGGTTCATATAAAGAGGTGGTGGCAGCAGGCTGATTGTTACGAATGGTTCATACAAAGAGGTGGTGGCAGCAGGCTGGTGGTTACAAATGGTTCACCCATAGAGGTGGTGGCAGCAGGCTGATGGTTACGAATGGTTCATGCATAGAGGTGGTGGCAGCAGGCTCGTGGTTACGAATGGTTCATACAAAGTGGTGGTGGCAGCAGGCTGGTGGTTATGAATGGTTCATACAAAGAGGTGGTGGCAGCAGGCTGGTGGTTACGAATGGTTCATACAAAGAGGTGGTGGCAGCAGGCTGGTGGTTATGGATGGTTCATAGAAAGAGGTGGTGGCAGCAGGTTGGTGGTTACAAATGGTTTATCCATAGAGGTGGTGGCAGCAGGCTGATGGTTACGAATGGTTCATGCATAGAGGTGGTGGCAGCAGGCCGGTGCTTACGAATGGTTCATACAATGTGGTGGTGGCAGCAGGCTGGTGGTTACGAATGATTCATACAAAGAGGTGGTGGCAGCAGGCTGGTGGTTACAAATGGTTCATGCATAGAGATGGTGGCAGAAGGCTGATGGTTACGAATGGTTCATGCATAGAGACGGTGGCAGCAGGCTGGTGGCTATGAATGGTTCATGCATAGAGGTGGTGGCAGCAGGCTGGTGGTTATGAATGGGTCATTCAAAGTGGTGGTTGCAGCAGGCTGGTGGTTACGAATGGACCATGCATAGAGGTGATGGCAGCAGGCTGGTGGTTACAAATCGTTCATGCATAGAGGTGATTGCAGCAGGCTGGTGGTTACGAATGGTTCATGCATGGAGGTGGTGGCAGCAGGCTGGTGGTTACGAATAGTTCATTCAAAGAGGTGGTGACAGCAGGTTGGTGGTTACGAATGGTTCTCACAACGAGGTTGTGGCAGCAGGCTGGTGGTTACAAATGATTCATCCATAGAGGTCGTGGCAGCAGGCCGGGGGGTACGAATGGTTTATCCATAGAGGTGGTGGCAGCAGGCTGGTGGTTACCAATGGTTCATACAAAGAGGTGGTGGCAGCAGGCTGATGGTTACAAATGGTTCATATAAAGAGGTGGTGGCAGCAGGCTGATGGTTACCAATGGTTCATACAAAGAGGTGGTGGCAGCAGGCTGGTGGTTACCAATGGTTCATACAAAGAGGTGGTGGCAGCAGGCTGATGGTTACAAATGGTTCATATAAAGAGGTGGTGGCAGCAGGCTGATTGTTACGAATGGTTCATACAAAGAGGTGGTGGCAGCAGGCTGGTGGTTACAAATGGTTCATCCATAGAGGTGGTGGCAGCAGGCTGATGGTTACGAATGGTTCATGCATAGAGGTGGTGGCAGCAGGCTCGTGGTTACGAATGGTTCATACAAAGTGGTGGTGGCAGCAGGCTGGTGGTTATGAATGGTTCATACAAAGAGGTGGTGGCAGCAGGCTGGTGGTTACGAATGGTTCATACAAAGAGGTGGTGGCAGCAGGCTGGTGGTTATGGATGGTTCATAGAAAGAGGTGGTGGCAGCAGGCTGGTGGTTACGAATGGTTCATACAAAGAAGTGGTGGCAGCAGCCTGATGGTTACAAATGGTTCAAACAAAGAGGTGGTGGTGGTAGCAGGCTGGTGGTTACGAATGGTCATACAAAGAGGTGGTGGCAGCAGGCTGGTGGTTACGAACAGCTGCAAGCTATGCAGATAACAGCAGTGGGGCGGTGGGCCCGGTTGGGGGAATTCCGACGGATGATGCAGAGGACATATTTATTATTTATTTAATTTTCCCTCTGTATCATCCCGCGAAATCCCCCGCACCCTGCCCCACTGCCCTACCGCTGTTACCAGTACGAACCACAGCTGTTTACGAATGGTTCATGCATAGAGGTGGTGGCAGCAGGCTGGTGCTTACGAATGGTCCATACAAAGTGGTGGTGGCAGCAGGCTTGTGGTTATGAATGGTTCATTCATAGAGATGGTGGCAGAAAGCTGGTGGCTACAAATGGTCCATGCATAGAGGGGGTGGCAGTAGGCTGGTGGTGACGAATGGTTCATGCATAGAGATGGTGGCAGCAGGCTGGTGGTTATGAATGGTTCATGCATAGAGGTGGTGGCAGAAGGCTGGTGGTTATGAATGATTCATTCAAAGTGGTGGTGGCAGCAGGCTGGTGGTTACGAATGGATCATGCATAGAGGTGATGGCAGCAGGCTGGTGGTTACAAATGGTCCATGCATAGAGGTGGTGGCAGCAGGCTGGTGGTTACGAATGGTTTATCCATAGAGGTGGTGGCAGCAGGCTGGTGGTTACGAATGGTTCATGGAAAGAGGTGGTGAAAGCAGGCTGGTGGTTACCATTGGTTCATATAAAGAGGAGGAGGCAGCAGGCTGATGGTTACGAATGGTTCATATAAAGAGGTGGTGGCAGCAGGCTGATGGTTACGAATGGTTCATACAAAGAGGTGGTGGCTGCAGGCTGGTGGATACAAATGGTTCATCCATAGAGATGGTGGCAGGAGGCTGGTGGTTACGAATGGTTCATGCATAGAGGTGGGGGCAGCAGGCTGGTGGTTACAAATGGTCCATGCATAGAGGTGGTGGCAGCAGGCTGGTGGTTACGAATGGTTTATCCATAGAGGTGGTGGCAGCAGGCTGGTGGTTACGAATGGCTCATGGAAAGAGGTGGTGAAAGCAGGCTGGTGGGTACGAATTGTTCATACAAAGAGGTGGTGGCAGCAGGCTGGTGGTTACGAATTGTTCATACAAAGAGGTGGTGGCAGCAGGCTGGTGGTTACGAATGGTTCATACAAAGAAGTGGTGGCAGCAGGCTGGTGGTTATGAATGGTTCATACAAAGAGGTGTTTGCAGCAGGCTGGTGGTTACGAATGGTTCTGACAAAGAGGTGATGTCAGCAGGCTGATGGTTACAAATATTTCATACAAAGAGGTGGTGGCAGCAGGCTGATGGTTACAAATGGTTCATACAAAGAGGTGGTGGTAGGAGGCTGGTGGTTACGAATGGTTCATGCATAGAGGTGGGGGCAGCAGGCCTATGGTTACGAATGGTTCATACAAAGAGGTGGTGGCAGCAGGCTGGTGGGTACGAATTGTTCATACAAAGAGGTGGTGGCAGCAGGCTGGTGGTTACGAATGGTTCATACAAAGAAGTGGTGGCAGCAGGCTGGTGGTTATGAATGGTTCATACAAAGAGGTGTTTGCAGCAGGCTGGTGGTTACGAATGGTTCTGACAAAGAGGTGATGTCAGCAGGCTGATGGTTACAAATATTTCATACAAAGAGGTGGTGGCAGCAGGCTGATGGTTACAAATGGTTCATACAAAGAGGTGGTGGTAGGAGGCTGGTGGTTACGAATGGTTATACAAAGAGGTGGTGGCAGCAGGCTGGTGGTTACGAACAGCCGCGAGCTATGCAGATAACAGCAGTGGGGCCGGGTTGGTAGGATTCCGACGGATGATGCAGAGGGAACATTTATTATTTATTTAATTTTCCCTCTGTTTCATCCCTCGAAATCCCCCGCACCCAGCCCCACTGCCCTACTGCAGTTACCAGCACAGACTGCGCTGGTTACGAATGGCTCATACAAAGAGGTGGTGGCAGCAGGCTGGTGGTTACAAATGGTTCATACAAAGAAGTGGCGGCAGCAGGCTGGTGGGTACGAATGGTTCATGTAATGGAGGTGATTGCAGCAGGATGGGTCATGTAAAGGAGGAGGTAGCAGGAGGTCGGTGGTTATGCTTGGTTTATGCAAAGGAGATGGTTTTAGTAGGATGGTGGTGCAGGATAGCATTAAACATTTCAAAATAAATCAGCATTAAACCATGCTTTCTCAAGCAAGCAACTGGTCCTTCACCCCTGTGAGTGACTCCTCACTCGAAATCCCTCTGATAGAGCGGAGGCTCGCCTGCCCATTTTACCATACTCACCTGGACCCATAAAACAACATACATACTTTGAACAGGTAAACCTACACTTAATCAATTTTGTTTAAGCATTCAGGACCTATACCATTTGATTTACCAATCCTAGTCACCGGCGCCTATAATCCTAAATGATCAAGGTGTTAGCATAATAGGCATGTAAATAAAGTTTTGCACTCATATAATAATCACAAACTCTGGAAAGGTTTAAATTCTTTATCTATGAAAAATTCTTAAATGTCATAATCCAAGCATTTGAAACCAAAAATCTTTCGATTAAGAAAATAGCAATTAAAATGAGAATATGCAAAGATTTTATAAGTCTGTCTTTAAGCATTTGACATTAGGAAGGGTAGAGAAAAGGAAGCAATACAATGACATACCCACACAGAATATTTACCTAAAATGGTGTGAAGACCAACCCGGGCCACAGGCTGGGATAAAGGACAGAACCCCAAGATTTGCTGGTGCCAGCAGGAAAGAACATGTGTAGACCAGAATCAGGACAGATACGAGCCAAATTGGATCAGGACGGGACCACCTCAGGCTAAGACTGGCACCCACAGCTAAGGCACAACGCCTGCGTTACATCCTCACTGCAGCCAACTGTCAGACCCCGATTGGGTTATCGAACTACTTCCCAGACCCCTGATTGGGTTATTGAATCTTCTGACAGAGTGCTCCGCCAGCACTTCTGCTCTCGATCACCTATTGAGTGCGTTGGGTAAGTGACAGGTCAGCTATTCGGACAAGTCAGACAAATTATCTAGCTAAGCCTACTCTAGTTATACTATTTTCCAGGGCAGTGTACCACCCCTCAATGTTGGACAAAAGAATGAGGAGAGGTCATCACACCATGCCAAAATGAGACTTTTCTCTCGAATATTGAAATTAGTGTTCCCCCCATCAATTTATTTTTCCATGCACTTTTATTCCACCCAACAATGAATGTTCTAATATCAAATACAATGTTAACAATATTGTCTTCCTCTCCAAAGGGTCAGGAGGTGAAGTTCCCAGGCGCATCTCAGTCAAGACTGTCCTTGGCATTCATTCAATGCCATGACTTGAGTGTTTCTGGATTCTGATGCACATGTGCGGTGCGGGTTTCAAAATGGAGTTACAGACACATCTCAGGCCCAAACACGAGCTAGTAGCAAAGTTGAAAAGAAACAGTTTTAGAACAAAGAATAAATAAATCTTCTGTATACCACTTACCTCTACTCTATTCCTATTATTTTATATTTAACTTCAACGTTATTGATTAAGCAAAACGAACAGCTTAGCAAAAGCAGCGATGCAAGCTTCTTGCACATTACAACACAGAGCAGCCATCTTAGTAATAGTGCGCAGAAGCAAAAGTTTCCCACCAAAGCAAAGAGTACGTCATGTCACGTGAGTGTGACAGACGCATGCGCAATGGAAAATCCCGCGTAGCAGCGGCCATTTTAATGCAAGTGAATTATGGTTAGAAAAAGCACATAGTCAAGCTTCCCCTAGATGCTAGATATGTCGTGTAATGCAATATTAATTAGACAAAACATGTTAGTTAGTACGTTATGAGTTATTTGAGAGGGTTGAGTACAAGCAAGTCGCTTTACGTGCGAAACCTTGCTCTATCACCTCTCAACCCCCAGGTAGTTTGAGATGCTTTACCGTATTTCCTCAAGCAGAGCGGGGTATCCAGAAGGAATCCAATAAACCTTACTACAGTATTAAACTGACTCTCTCACCAAAACTTGGCACAGGGTGATCTTGTCCTATCCATAGTAGCAGGAAGATATTCCAGCATTTAAATATTTTGTTTGCTGCCATTTTTACTAAGATGGACGAAGCACTTCACTGACAGTACAATGTGTTAGCTTGCTCAATAGAGGCGAAACTGTCAGATCAACTGGTCACCTCATGAATATATTTTCACGAAGTACAGCGGGCGCCTCCAGTGCACATAAATGCCTATGTTGTTTAAGCTATGGAAACTTCCTAGCCAGTGTGTGGCATTGTATAATGATTACTGAGCAATTATATTGATGTTCATTAATATCACATTCATTGCACAGTCGAAGTATGCAATTATTATTCATATGATTAGGCATGCAATATAATAGGAATATGCAACCTATGAAAGCTCTCTACATTTACTTGGTATCTTATCACAGCCCCAGGAGGTCCTGTACGTTCTGATTTGTTTTGTTGTACACAGTTTTAAGTCTCCTACTTGCCCAGGTATAAATAAGGACCTATTCTTTTAAAAGACAGTTTTTAATTAGTGTTTCTCTGATTTGTTTTATACATCTTGGTAAATACCATTTGTTGATAAGAGTATGTACTTGGGTGTTGTAAACCACACCAGTTCCCGACCTTTGTTGAAGTTATACTCATAATGTATTTATTAATTGTTTGATGTATTCCTAGTTTCAGAACCCCTGGAGCACAATGAAGCCTTTTCAGTTGAAAACCAAGATGAAAGCCATGACATGTTGCCTGGAGATGACTTGAACGAATGCCTTCTGTATCCAGGACAGCTGTGTCAGCATCTCTGCATCAATACAGTGGGAAGTTACAAGTGCGCCTGCTTCCCAGGATTCATAATGCAGGAGGACGGTGTCAGCTGCAAGCCAGGTAAGACCATTGACTGAAAAGAGCCAAAGGAGAACAGAAAGGCTGAAGGTGTTTAGCATAAGATGGGCAAGTTGTTATTTATGCAAAATGCATGCAAATGTCCCCTGTGGAATTCAACTCAGGCATGAAGCCGCGCGCTGATGGTGGTTCGGGCAGCGGGAGCTTGACAAATAGCCCATTCCACGGTGCTAATCATGTCGAAAGCTGTCACTAAACGCGTTTGCTGCGCCTCCCTTCTCTGCGAGAGTGTGGAGGTTTGTCACTAGGGAAGAGGGGGGTGAGTTAAAGAGGCAGCGAGTTGAGGCAGAAGGCTTTGGAAGTTTTCTGCCTTCATGTACGTTCACAGATGGTTCCGCCCGCACTTCCTCATTGCGCCTGAACGGAGTCCGTGCTGCAAAAAAAAAGTTCCCAGTTTGGGAACACATCATCAGGACCACTGCCTGTGCCCCTAGGGTCGCCCGGCAAAGTGGCCAAGGGAGAAGTTGTCCAAAGGGGACATCTTACCCTTTGCGAATCAGTTAATATCTCCTTCGAGGTGTCGGTAGCTGTTCAATTGTCTGCGACTTCAAATAAGGTTTGTCTGGAGGCTCCACCCAAAAAAGTAGTGCCGAAGTAACTTCTAGGAGGGGCTTGATTGCGCTCTGCCCTCATACAGGCAACATGGGCCCATCCTCTCCTATGAGTCAACAACTTGTTGGCCATATTATGAATAATTCAGTGTTATTATTATAATGTTCACCTTTAGCTCATGGTGCGGCACGTGTGCATATGACAGTGGCTCTATGTTTTGCTGTGATGCCCTTTGAATGGCAAATCGAAGAGAGCAACCACACATGTGTTGGTTTTTCAGTCTTACAATGAAGCACAAGGGCATAGCTATCATTGATGCGGGAGGTACAGTGGCACCAAGTCCAAAGAGGTGATGGCAAACTGCACCCCCCTTTGTGACTATGGTTTATCAACCAAAGAGGAGATAAAGGGGTCCACTTGCCTCACATTAAAGTGGATCAAACCCATGCCGCACAACTTATAAAACAGTGTGTTACTCTGTAGAGGGCTGACTGCTAGGTTTGATTTAAGTTTTGTAGAGCGCAGCATATGCCCATAGGCGTCTTGGCGCTGTCCGACTGCCTGAAGACCTAAAACTACCTGTGGTCTAGAACCACATGAGAAGAGTAAATAAGCAAGTTTTGAGTTGTTTTCGGAAAATCTGTAGACTTGGCTGACTTCTCGAATGCCACGACATATGATTGCAGAGAAGCAGCTTTTGCCACACCCAGGCTTTATACATTTTTGGAACTAACAATTTTTTTGTCTGTGGCTGATCGAAGGCCATTTTAGGGCTATACCATGAGATTTTTTCTTAAGAAAAATAGGGGAGGTGTGATTTAGAGCTTTATGTGCTGTGCAGATGCTTTACTAGTCAAGCTGGGCTGGACTAGACTATGTGCATTGGTGTCCTGTGCTCCGCACTGCATCACTGCAGCATCCCAAGCTGCATAGGAACCCTCAGAAATTGCATTCTTCTGTATGCTCAACATCATACTTTGCACACCCAGCAGCATCCATAAAGCACACTACACTACAAGCACCAACCTGCACTGAATATAAAGCACATGGATATTAGTGATGTAGCTGCACTATATAAATATTCCCCATACATATGCACATCCTGCATTGCACATACAACATATTACACAGAGCATTACATTATTCACTGCATATATAGATTTCTACATTGGATATATAGGATTCCATGCTACATATTCAACACCCTCCACTGCAAATACAGCATCATTCACAGTGCATACAGGATTCTGTACTCCATGTTTAGCACGGGCCAGATGTAGGTAAATACTATTTACCTATTCTTAAATACCGAATTTTACCGATTCGGTATTTAAGAATAGGTAAATAGTATGTAGGTAATTTTTCGGTAAATTTTACAGAATCTGTAAAATTAGGTAAATACCGATTCGGTATTTACCGAATCAGTATTCCCCATTCATTCATATGGGTCTGGAGGCCCATAGGAATGAATGGCAATTACCGAATCGGTAAATACCGATTCGGTAAAATGGGGGACACATACAAGGGTGCCAGGGCATCACTTTGACACCCTGTTGCACCCCTGAATCGTGCTTGTGTGCAGATGTGGCACGTATGTCTGCCACATGGCACAGTTGAAAATGCACAGATTTGCATTTTTAAAGGTATTCCTTATTTACCACCAACTTATAGGTGGTGGTAAATAACGAATCCTAAAATGGGAAAAGCACTCATTTGAGTGCTCCCTACATTGCAAATTTGGTAATTTACCGATTCGGTATTTTAAGGAATCGGTAATTTACCGATTCCTTAAAATACCGAATCTGTAAATTACCGAATTTGCAATTGAAGCCACCTACATCCCAAATGACCAATACCAGTCGGTAACGGCCGAAATTCGGTAATTTCGGCCGTTACCGACCGGTATTGGGCCACCTACATCTGGCCCATAGTATTTTGGGCTGAACATACAGCACCTGACACGGTTAACACATCAACCCCCACAGCAGATTGACAACTTCAGATGGACCTAGAGTATCCTGCACTGGCCATGAGGTACTCCATAATCATAATGCTGCATCCACCACAATGTGTACCGTGCCCCACATGCACGTGCTAGCCTATACATACAGCATTTTGTGTTGAACATGGCGCATCTGACACTACAGGTTCAGTACCCTCCAGCCCACATCCATCTAGCACTCTATGTGCTTCATCTTGCATAGTTTTCACTTGTAGAGAGAAGCCTGCAGTGCACTCACAGTCCTCTACTCTTAATGCATCATCTACCAGTGTGTTTGTCACACTCTACTAACGATTGCAGCATTCTTACACTATGAATGTGGTATCCTGCCCTGGGCATATTAAATGTGTACACACCACAAAGAGCACCCTCTTTTACTTATGCACATCCTACAGTCCACAAGCAGCATCAGTGACATGCATCCACCTATGCATACACCCTCATCTAGGCATACACTTGCCACTTAGGGCGGTACATCAAACACACAAGAGCTTATGGGAGAAATGTGTTATGATTCCACTTGTGTTTCAGGCCGCGTTCCACCGTGGAATCTTGTTGTACGAGCGTTCTATTGTTACGCAGCGTACCTCGCGACCGAGTCAGTAATGCTTGCAATAAGTCTAACCACTGGCAATCGCTCGGGGTAACATTACAACCCATCGTTCTTTTGCCTGCCATGCCACCTCAGTTTGGACCCAGTATGGACCCAGCCATATCCAAATCAATTTTGGCCCTGCTCCAATAGAAACTGTCCTGCTCAAACTGGCAGGCAAGGTCCTGCCTGAACTGGAAGAACCAGACGTGGGTGCTATGCTCACTATGCCAGTAGAACCAAGGTACCCCCGACTGATGAGCCCCAATCATCGCAACCGGCCTTGGTCTGCTTGTGTTTCAGAAGGATCTGACCTGGCAATTTGGGTTGGACTACTCTTACGTGAGCTGGGTCTAGAACTGATTTGCATATGGTTGGGTCCAAACTGAGGTGGCATGGAGTCAAAATAACAGATGCGGCCCACAGTAATTACTAGTGGCTGAGATTAATTTGTTTCCATCCATCACTTTTTCGTAAACTTCACTCTAACTTCCTAAATGCAACACGTATATTCAGACCTGAGTCCCATATTCACTGTGCCACTGTAACCAAGCTACACCTTGCTGAAAAGCCCCAGTCAGGGAGAAGCCGGTCTTGGGTTGCTAATGTTCCCGGCCAGGGAGGTTCTGGCCTGGCATTCCTGGGTGGACTGGGCCTTCTGGAGCAGCATCAAGACTAACTTGAATATGGCTGGGTCCAAATTGAGGTGGCATAGACGGTGAAAAATACTGGAGTGGGATGCGGCCCAGAGTAATTACTAGTGACTGAGATTAATTTAGGCATGCCACCCATCACTTTTTGGACACTGAGGCGTTATTGAGCATTAAGTAACTATCGGTCAGTCACTGGGTTTATCAGTAAGTGAAGACCAATTATGCACAAGAGACATCAATTGACTGATACTTCAATAGTGATTTTATTATCACAGATTCATCCTTTTACCATACAATCCAAAAAGATCTTTATTTACACACATTCCCTTTAGCCTTTGACAAGCCAGAAATAACTTTCTGATTCCCTCTGATAATTGTTATCCAATCTAAACACATAGTAATATTCCAGGGACTATAATTTTAGCGCACATTTCTGACCTTGCCCCTGATATTTTAAGGTTGAAGTTTCAGAATTCAGCAGTCATGTCAAGAAAGGCCATTGTGCTGTGATTGTTTTGACGTCAGGCAGCCCTTCCGGTGGCAAGAGGCGGCGTCTGATGCTCAGAGTTCAAACCATTGGCGGATTTCATAAGGTTCAAGCACGCTTTCTTGATTGTTTAATTATTTGATGGAAGAAGCATTATTGCCGTCTAATTTCATGCCTGAAACAATATGTATTTTCTGCCAGATTCCACTAAAGAACAATGGGCCATATGTAGGTAATACATGTTTTGTGATTCTCAAATTACGATTTTTAGGGAATCACAATTAGAGAATTGCAAAATGCAAAGTAGGTAGGATCAGCAAAATATTTTGCAAATTCCACCTATTCCTTATTTGCGAATCGCAAATTGAGATTCGCAAATAAGGAATACCTTCTCATTCATTCCTATGGGCTAAAAGGCCCATAGGAATGAATGGGAAGACATTCTCAATTTGCGATTCTCAATTAGAGACTCGCAAATTGAGATTCGCAAATAAGGAATACCTTCTCATTCATTCCTATGGGCTAGAAGGCCCATAGGAATGAATGGGAAGACATTCTCAATTTGCGATTCTCAATTAGAGAATCGCAAATTGAGAATGCAATTTCAAGGTTGCAAGGGTGTCAATAGGACACACTGCTGCAACCCTGAAATAAACATGTGTGCACATGTGTCGCACATACATGCGCTAAGGGCATGTTTGTGCGCCACATGGGACTTTGAAAAATGCAAAAAAGTGCATCTTTCAAAGAAATCGCAAATTACCACCAACCTGAAGTTGGTGATAATTTGTGATTCCTTAAGCCAAAATTGCACAACTTGGGTGCTACCTACATTGCATTTAAGGAATCGCAATTTGGGATTCCTTAAATGCATTTGCAAAATAAGGAATCACAAATTTTGCGATTCCTTATTTTGCGTGTGGGTTTTTGTGTGCTACATAGCAGACTGGCCAAATTATGATCGCAAATGCAGAAATTTGCAGAATTTCTGCATTTGCGATTGCAATTGGGCTACCTACATATGGCTCATTGTCCTGGTAAAATGATCTCAGGGTTTAGGACAGTGCTGCTGACAGCGCCAGAATCGAAATCAGTCTTATTTTAACAGTAAAACACTATAGTAATTTCGAAGTTTGGGAAACTACAGCAGCCTGTGCATTGATGCTGTATGACGAAGCGATGCTACAGTGCATGGGAAAAGCAGCACATCAGTTCTCCGCATGCAGTGATTAATTTGAGCCGGTGGTTTCCGGTACTCAGCACTGGCACATAACCATCAACACCAGCGCTTTTGCGCACCAGTTAATAACACAGTCATGGGAAAGGGCAAGAGGAGTTTAAGTGATTTGCCCCAAATCACTGGATGTTGAGCCGACGCCAAGACTCAAACCTGGTTCCCAGCTCCGAAGTAGGCAGTTCTGGTCATTACGCTGCATCCTCTCCCCACTTTCAGAGTTAGTTGGTTCTGTTTTAGGCGGCGCTAAAAGGAGAAATGACCTGGTGTAAGTTTCCTCCTGACGAAACCTCCTGCACTTATTTGTTTACAAATTAACCACTGTCTGCATGTATTAATTCGATATAAAAGGCCCAATTCACAAATGCATTTTCGTCCTTAAACCAACCTCCAGGACCAAAAACACCTACATTTACATTTGCCCAAGACCTTAATAAGCACATACAAATTGTTGATAGTAAATCTAATACAAGGGGTGGGAAGTGGGCATACCAAGGAGTGGGTAATCTTGTAAGTTTGAGAATAGCCACAAGCTTCTGGTTTGTGGGCATTCCCAAACTCATATCCAACCGTTTTCCCAATGTCGAGTGAACTCTCCTTCCAGGCCAAAAGGCAGATGAGAAAAAGATGTATATTTGTACAGCGATCTCCTCTTCTCTTGTTTTGGCTTTAGTTATGAGTGGATTGGAGGGACTGTATATCGTCCTAACAAAATCCAACATCTCGGGGTTCAGAATTTATCAAGTGCAATAAACAGCACCTATTCCGAGTTTTGGGGAATAATATGCAGATTTTGGTGCTTACTGTACCAAAATCCACATTACAGTAAATACTGTACTGTTTTTCCCTATTAAATTCTGCTAAGTTTGATTTGCCGAAAATTAACAAAGGGTGAAGTACTTAATGCACCCGGTAATTACCAGGTGAGATAAATACCACACAAATCGAAATTCTGACCACTGCGCAGACAAGGATTTGCACAGGAGTTGAAGAAAAAGCGATCCACTCATAATCAGAGCCTACCTTGGATTATACATTGGGGAAATAGGTGCCTGGGTAATATGCCACTTGACATTCCCAGTAGTATGCTTGGGAACGTGTGCCTGGTGCAGTTTTCCAGGTGTACTACCGGGAATATTTGTTAATATCAACAAGTAATACATTTGCATGCATATTTACTGCTTTTTTTTTTTGGACCCAAAGTGATGCATCTGAGCTCCTATCGTTTAAAAAATCCATGGTATTTTCATGGCTAATTGAAGACCTCCATCTTCTCTACCTGTGGAATGATTTTTACCCTTCAGCATGCCACACCCTTTGCCTGGCAAACGGCTGTGGTGTCCGTAGCAAAGTATGGGGTGCAGTTTGGTTTCTAAAAACACGTGTGTACTGCTTGGGTTCTGGACTACACCACAAAACCAGCATTATACTGGGGTATAAGTAAGGGGCCTTTATGGGTACTGCTCATTGCATTTAAATTGCACTTTTGAAATGATGGCCCCATGGGCAGCAGCTTTCAATGTGCCCATAATTAAAAAAAATATTTTATTATAAATACCAGTGCACATAAACAGCCATACTGTTAGTCCTGGCAGCCTCAGGCTGGTCTCCCCCAAATCTTTTTGATTTTTGCCTCCACGTTTAGCTGAATCTTTGTGTTGGCCTTAGGACTCTGAGCCCTTTACAAATGCTCATCATTGCGAAAGTGCATGTGCTTTTATCCCAAACATGCATGTAATTGGAGTATACCTGATTGACCTATTTAATTTACTTTTAAGTCCCTTGTAAAGTGGTATACCATATACCTAAGGTCTTATAAATTAAATGCTACTAGTGGGCTGCAGCACTTATTGTGCCACCCATAGAAGTAGAATTTCAAACCTGTTTCAGGCCTCCCACTGCAGTGCCTGTGTGTGCAGTTTACTACCACGTCGACTTGGCATTTAAAAATACTCGCCATGCCTCAAACTTCCCTTTCATTACAGAGAAGTTACTCCTAAGGTAGATCCTAGATGGCCCTAAGGGCAGGATAATATCTATGTAAAAAGTAGGACATGTCCTTTTATATTTTGCATGTCCTGGTATTGACAAAGCCTATTTTGTTTTTCACTACTGTGAGGCCTACTCCTCTCATACGTTAGCAGTGGGAATTCCTTAATACACTTTTAAGCTGTAATTCCTGATCAGAGAGGGATAGCTTTTTCATTTTTCATATGGTTGGAATGGTATTGATAAATCTTACTTACTGATGAAGTTGGATTTAACATTACTATTGTATAAATGCCCCTTTTAGAAAGTGGACATTTCTCTGCACTTCCTGCTCTTTGTGCCTGACAGCCTATATCCAATACATGACTTGAGTAGGTGACAGCTACACTTTGTGCATTCCCGCTAGACAGCCACAACACAGGAAGGATAGGTGTGTCTGAGCTCCCATCTACATACACTGCATTGTATGTAGATGGCCTTGTCTGGGCAGGTTGAAAGGGAGGGGGCTAACACTTCACTTGAATAGGTAGTGCTTTTCTCTTGTGTTGCCCTGCTGCCTTCTGCTCTCTGAATCTGCTGAAGGAGAGCTTGACTTTGCCTTCCCTCCAAGTGATCTCCAAGGGCTTGGTGGCTTGCCTCCTATTTCTTTAGACTCAGGGATATCAAAGTCTCTACCCCTGCTCTGTGCCTAGCTCACTGGAAGGGGTTCCAGATACTTGCACCATGGATTCCGACACATCTCCTGTCTGTGTGTAGCATCGGATTGGAACCAGTGCTTTGCCTCCTTAGATTGACGCATCAGGCATTGTATCATCGCTGCTGAAGCTTTGTGAGATTGCCCATCCCCTCAACTGCCTGGTAGAATCCAGCGCATCGCTCAAGGCCTCTCAACTTTGTCACCTGTCTTTGGAACAGACGCATACCCATCACTGCTTGGAGAGATCGATGCATTTTGCTGTTTGGGACTAGTAAGGGAATTTTGTTAACCGGGCACTGCGTGGGTTCTGTAGCTGACCTGCACTTCTTCAAGGTTGGCCCAAACGTTGACTTTGCCCTAGTCCAGCATGACCTAAAGTAACCTTTTAGCACTACTTTCCTCTATGCACTTTACTGCATTTTAATCTTTTAAAATTCAATATCTCAACTTCTATACATTGGATTTTTGTTGTTTCAGTCTTGTTTTGTTTATAATATAATAATCTATTTTCATAATCCTGTGTGGAGTCTTTTTGTGATGTATTCATTGTGTTACTGTGTGTGTGTGTGGTACAAATACTTTACACATTGCCTCTTTAGATAAGCCTGACAGCTGTGTGCCAAGCTACCAGAGGGCGAGCACAGGTTATCTTTTAGTGTGTTTCTAGCTTCTACTGACTAGGATTTTGGTTTCTGCATGGACAGGGAGCATACCTTTGCTAACCAGAAACCCACTTTCTAACACCTACCTAAACCCTTTCTCTTCTGTTTAAACAACATAGAAGATAGGTATTTATGGGAAACAATGGGCAGTTGGCCTCAAAACAGATTCATTGCCTGTTACTCTCCACAGCTGAACCATTTATTGCATTGTGCTGCTGGGGCTGGGGCAATGGTATTCAAACATGGTGTTTCAGAAAACCTGCACTTCACATAGTACTGACGTTCTCCACCACTGTTCTCCCCACAACACAAGGATTTGTCTTAGCATATCTTAAATCAAGTTATTCAAATGTTCCTCCCACCTCCAGGGTTCATCAAGGCTCTCTAAAATTCCCAAGCTGTTATTTTCTTTGTTCCATCACCTATGACTTTCTCATACACCCCTTTGTAGTGTAGTTCCTATATTCCCAATAGGCTCTGCGCATTGGAATAATATTTCCTATAGATTAGACGTAGGACTGAGGTCAACTAGGTCTCTATCGAATATATTCAACTTAATAGTGAATGCCAGCCATCTCAGAGGATTCACAAGAAGGGATTAGTTTCTGACAACCGCAAAAACATGACAACTTTGTTTCCCAAGAATAAGAAACATATCTCTAGAGTCGTGAAAACAATAGATAAGTATTTCACTCAGTCACTCGTGTATGCTTAGTTTCTACAGAGGTGCAGAGAAATAGAGAGACAGGTGTTTTCAATAAAAGGTTTTATTGAACAGTCTTCTTTCTCATGCAAGTAAAGTGAACTGCTACAATCGTATTGCAGACTGCAAAGTATAATGTGTACAGCGAAAACAATATTATAAAATAATACTGTAAAAGGATTGTATGGTTTCTAAACCATAAATAATAAGGGCTAAAAGTACTCAACTGGTGCTTCTAAAATACGCCTACCCCAATGTACCTAACCTAAGTCTAGTACGCAGGAAGGAGTAAGTGTGGTGTAGCATAGGTGTAGCTTTTTGACGCCACTGGGTAACTCAATCCATGGGACAATAACCAATTCGTTAAAGATAAGCGAAAGAAAAGTGCTGTTAGGATTGGTTAAAAAATATCCTGACCCGGATGTGTCAGTTAATGACAAATTGAAGTGTCTAACTTTCTGTCTCTCTGTTGTATTTGTGTTAAGTTCTAAATAAGTATAGGGTCATTTTTGTGTGCGTATGAGTTTCACATTTTATCAAATGAGTTTGGCTTATTCAACGGTTATGTAATATTTGTGCTTATGTAATTTTTGATAAAATTCTTTTTTTTAATTGGATATATATAATTTTTACGTATTGTATTATGAATTGTGCACTGTATGGCAAAATATGTTTTTAACTGGCAACATTGGAAAATTATTCGGGTTTAAAAAAAAAAAAAGACATTTGTAATATTCTATCTTTAGATATTTGATTGATTATACTTTTATTCAGGCAAGTCTTCACTGTATGGGTTCATATTGTGTGACATCCAATACTTCGGTTAATTCTCAATATTTAAATGAATTGTCCGCCAAGGGATAATGCCATTTCTACTTAGTTTTTCTTTGCCAAGAATCTATCCAAGGTTTCTCTAGGTTCTAATCAGCTCCATAACTTTAGTTTAGAATGAAGGAGGTCTGGTATCTCAGTCTCGGGACTCGATTTCCCAACACCCCGCAAGAGTAGCTTGGAAACACTGCAGCTGGATTCTTACTGAGAGAAATGCAGCCTCTCGATCAGTGCGTCAGCTGGAGAGTCATCTTCATTCGGCATTTGCTGCAGCGAGCTGCGTCGGGCAAGTAGATAGTGGAACTGCCCCAAACCACTGTGTCTTGCTAGAGCAAGTGAAGGCATATTTATACCTTGATGGTGTCTAGTTTGACTTAAAGTCGGGCATAATAACCTCAGGAAAGAACCCCAAGGGAATAGTAGTACTTTTTTTTTTTATAAATTATTTATAGAGAATTTTCTGGTACAAAATTAGCCATATAGAATTTTGATTTCTTACATTATTCCATACCACCTCAATAATGGTAGAAGCAATAAATAGTCACTTAAATAATCACATATAATCCACAATCAGGGCGATGATAAAAACCACTGCACACAGGAATAGCTTGTATATGCATGTGCTGACAATGAGTTGGGACTCATATCCCAGGGTATATCACCCCCCCCCAACCCTCTTCTGTTTTATATTTGTGTGTCTCTCCAGGTTTTTAATGGTGTCCAGATATTTAGCCCCATCTCGCGTGCTTTCCTACCCTTGTGTTCATATAGGGCAGACTCAATGTTATGTATACCCAGGAGTCTAGTCAACCACATCTGAAAGGACGGGGAACTATATCCTTCCAACCTGCTGATATAGGAATACGTAACACTGCCACAGAGATAAAAACGAAGGCTTCGGTCTCTTTCTTTAGCCCCAACTTACTCTCTCTTCCTAGAATCATTAGGGTAGGGGATAGACTGATCTTAAGGCCTAGCAGCCCCTCCCAGAATGTCTCGATCTCACCCCGGATTATATTTAGTTTCTCACATTGGTGGAACATATGTAATAGATCAGCAGGTCCTTTCAAACATCTAGGGCATCTAGTGTCTCCTCTTTTACCCCAATCAAAAAGTTTTGCAGGTGTGAAGTAAAGATGAAATAACATCTTAAAATGTTGCGCTTTTAAATTAGAGGAGTGTAGTATCCTCTTATCTAGTTGTAGAGCTTTATCTAAATCCACATCTGGATCATCCAGTTTTAAGGACCAAGAAGTCTTGTTTTTTTCCAAATCATCTTGAATCCCAGTCATTAGTATCCTATAGTTAATTTTAATCCTGCTGCCCCCTTTTAACAAGTAATCCAAAAGGTTGTCTCTGCTTCCATCGGAGATCCAGGGTCTCTTAGCTTTAATCGTTTGGGAGACCTGTCAAATTTGAAACCTTGGTTACTGGGGAAACCGTATCTCTGTTGAATAGCCCCGAAGCACAGCATAACATTCCCCTCCATAACATCACCCACTGTTCGAATTCCCTGCTGCTCCCAGCTTTTCCACATACCATCAATACTTAGATTTGGGAAGATCTCCGATTTCCACAATGGGGTGTGACAGTTGATCTTCGGGATTGCTAATGCCTTTTGTATCAATTTCCAGACCCCCCACACACTGCCCATAATCTTATATCGCATTTTCTTAAAATATCATCGGTCTGTTTTCCTTAAAAGAACCCCAACAGCCTCTCTACCTAATAACAGTTCATATATAGAGAGGAGATTTTGATTGCTATATGGCAAATACGACTCATTTGTGGCTGGATAAAATAAAATTGCCATCTGGGTTATCAGACATGTCCATTGATAAAACCTGACATTGGGAATTCCTAAACCTCCTAATTCCTGTGGGATGGACTTGAATTTTTGTGACCGTCTGATCTTACCATATTGCCATAAAAAGTTCATAAATATTGCTTTAATTGATTTTATCAGTCCCTCATCTATTAACAGCGGAATAGCGCGGAACAGATACAGGATTTTGGGGAGGATCGTCATTTTCAACACATTAGACCTCTCTATTAGTGATAGATGCAGCTTATCCATTCTTTTAAGATCTACCTCTATTGATTTTAACAATGGGGTGAAATTATACAACAAGATACCCTTGGGCACAATTATGAGTCACATGTGCCAGTGTAGACACCTGTATGTTAGAAACAACACATATGAGTAGACAATGGATTCATCAAATAGATAGTCAAAAGAAATGGTGTTTTAGTGTTCTTAAGAGAAATCCAGCCGACACGTGTTTCATCGCATGTGGGATTATCCTCCTGCGACTCCTGAGGGCAGGGGGGAGATACAAGGGACAATAGTGGAATACATGACAATGTAAATCAAAATACAGTTCATTATGACATGCTTCCAACTAGGAACCTGTACTACAAGGAAAGGAGAACCTCATGACGTGTCAAATACCGTGAGATAAGTGGGTAGTATCGTGTGCAGGTGGTGTATCAAGAGACGTGTCTGTGAAGGCATGTCATAATGAACTGTATTTTGATTTGCATTGTCATGTATTCCACTATTGTCCCTTGTATCTCCCCCAGCCCTGAGGAGTCGCGGGAGGATAATCCCACATGCGACAAAACACGTGTCGGCAGGATTTCTCTTAAGAACATTAAAACACCATTTCTTTTTACTATCTATTTGATGAATCCATTGTCTACTCATATGTGTTGTTTCTAACATACAGGTGTCTACACTGACACATGTCCCTCATAATTGTGTTGTGTGCAAGGGTATCTTGTTGTACTTGTTCTTTTCGTGGCAGCCTCGGCTGATACTTAATTGGGGGGTTATAGGGCTTATCCCTTCACCCTTTCTGCACCACACCCCTACCGAGAATCACCAGATACATTTGCGTCAATATTTAACAGTGCGCCCTCTCTCTCCCTTTTTTCCTGACTAAAAACCCTTTAGATCATTTCACCTAATGGGGTGAAATTATCCTTGACAATTAGATCTGTCGCGACATTAACTGTTACTCCCAGATATACTGCAGATTCCACATATCTCGAGTCTGCTTTGACGATATTATCGGTACAAATTACCTGAGTTGTACCCTCGTTCAGGCGATATCCTGAATATCTACCTTATTCTTTTGTAATTTCAACTAATATGCGCATGGCTGTATCTGGATCCGTGGAAGTTACTGCCAAGTCATCGGCATACGCCAATATTTTTGTCTCTAATCCATTTGTTATGACAGGCTTAATCTCCACGTTACACAGAATCTGCCAGACTAATGGGTCAATATACAGTGCGAACAGAATGGTTGAACAGGGACACCCCTGACGTGTCCCCCTCGTTATATAGATTTTCCTCGAGCTTTCACCCATTAACTGTACCCTGGCCGCTGGATCGTGATACATGGCCTTGAGGGCATTCAGAATTTTTGGTCCAAACCCTCTTCGAACCAATAACCCCCACAAATACTTCCACCTTACGCGGTCGAAAGCTTTTTCAGCATCGAGGAGGATCATGGCCACCGCCCTCCCCCGACAGCATGGAAATCAAACAGGGCTATAGCCCGTCTTATATGATCAGTTGTTCCGCATCCTGGAATGAATCCATGCTGCCAGGGGGAGACCAGACCACAGATGACCCTCCCCAATCTGCTAGCCAGAATCTTAGCGTAGATTTTGGTGTCCGTGTTTATGAGGGATATTGGCCTATACCACCCAAGATTTTCTTTTGGCTTCCCTTTCTTATAAAGTACAACTATGTTTGTTTCCTTCCAAGACTCTGGAATTTTGCCGGTGCATACTATCCCACTGAATAAATCTAGGAGTATTGGGGCTATCTCACGCGAAATGCACTTATATACCTCTAGTGGAATACCATCTGGCACGCGGACTTGCATGTTGCTAAATCTTGCGGTGCCGCTAGTACTGCACAGATTGACAGATCTTAATCCAGTGTTTCTATCTCTAATTCATCCAGTTTAGTGCCTTCGTCCCCGAACTCCCCATGTGGCATATCTACATCCATCTCTTCCTGATATAATACTTGATAGAAGTTTGTGAACAAATTTAAGATATCTTTTGGCTCTACATACTCCTGACCATTCTCCTGAATGCTGGATACTCCATTCTTGGTAGTTCCCTGTCTGATCCGTAGTGCCAATGCCTTACCTGCCTGTTCTCCCATTTCATACATTTTACATCTATGAGCTTGATATTCGGAGGCATCTTTTTTGGCCCATTGTTTATGAATCTCTGCTTTATTAGATCTAATTATCTGTTGGCATTCCTTCCCTTCCCTTCCCTTCCTTGCAATATATCTTCCCCATGCTGCTCTTCAGCTACTATCAGTTGATCTGTCAACCCATTAATATCTGCTAGCATCTTTTTCCTGCGCTGGGCAGCATAGCTGATTGTCTCGCCCCGCAGAGCTGCTTAAAACACATCCCAAACACTGTTTCTAGATGCGCTAAACCTGTCTGCATTGAAGAATTCTACGGTCCATTTCCTCAAATGCTCCACATATGCGATATCTGCTAGCAGCTTTCTATCGAAGGTCCAGCCCCTCTGTTTTCTCATGGGCATAGACAGATCATAGCTCAATATTAAAGGACTGTGGTCCGATATGATTTTTGGTAACTCCCTTATGTTAACCTTTCTCACCTCTGTAGACGAAATTAAAAAGTAGTCTAGTTTCTTATATTTCTGATATGGACACGAGAAATAGGTAAACCCAGGATTACCAGGCTCTTTGTTCCCCATACCTCTATTAATCCATGTGACTGAATCAAGGAGCTCAGAGCATGATACACCCTTGGCTTCCGGCCTACAAACGGAGACTTGTTAGTAAAGTCTGCTGATATGTTTAAGTCTCCGCACACTAAAATAGGAGTAGGCCAACTGGTTAATTCATTCTTTAATAATTCAAATACCTCGGGGTCATCTTGGTTAGAGCCATAGATCCCACAAATTGTAATACCAATACACATCTCAGCCAGTGCCCATCTCCCTAATGCATCAGCCTTAAAGCGATTAGTACCCCAGAGTGTAGATTTGCCTAGGATAGCTACCCCTCTTACTGTAGAGGTCTGAGAAGAACAGGCCAAAATATCAAAACCTCTCAGACTCAACAGCTGTTTTTTCCCCCAAGGCAGGTGCGTCTCCTGTAGGCATATGACATCTATATGCTCTGATTTCACAAATTCGGCCAGTCTATGCCTTTTTTTCCAATCATTTAAACACCCGATATTAACCGAGCATAAATTAGGTTTTGCCATTCTTCCCCATGCGATTCTCCTTCCCTTTTTGTACCAGCAATTGGATTAAATACCCATATAAAGTATACATCATTTCCAAAAATAGAAACACATTAGTACCAGATATTCTCCTTTTTCGGTTTTCCCCCCCTTCATTACCCCCAATCCCTCTCCTTCCTCCCCCCAACATCCCTACCTCCCACCCATGCACCTGCCCAACCCCCCCTCCCCCTTCGCCTCCCTCCCTTGTGAAGCGCTCAGACCTTAGTCTGTGCTTGCGCTGCATGCAGCGATAACAGACAGGTCACTACATCATTTTAATATATAACACCCTTAACCCCTTAACTCCACTCATAATGAGAAAAACGTGTCGGCAGAGCAATCTTCTATAAACCCACCACCCAAATACCCCAAAATACTTTATACATTCGGATAACTTTCCTAATTGTCCAGGGAATCTGAATACTCTTGCGCTTTTACTCCAGATGCAAAGTACCGGGTCTGTCCTCCAATTATAACTTTAAGTTGTGCTGGATTGATGAGATATACTTGAATATTCTTATCTTGAAACGGTTTGATTAATTGTCTCAGTTTCCAGCGTCTCTCCACCGTTACATGACAGTAGTCCGGTCAGACAAAGAACGTCACTCCACCGCTGGACCTTATTGCTTCCGGTCTGGCCTTGTCAGCTATTGCCTGCCATAGAATGAAATTCCCCAGAAATACAAGGATTGCCCTTGGCTTATCTCCTACTCTTGGACCTGGGCGTATTTTAAAGGGGGTGCGATGCTCACTCTGAATTTCAGCAGACCAATTCCAGTCCGGGAGCGCAGAGAAGACAGATTTAAACAAATCGATCATATAGGCCCTTACATCTGACCCCTCCACCTCCTCTGGTACCTCCAGCACCCTGAGATTGTTTCTTCTCAGCCTATTTTCCATATCTTCCAGTTTCCACTAGATGTCCTTGACCTGGGCACTGTGAGTCTCTACTTTGGTGATGACTGAGGCCGTCTCAGATTCCGTAGCAACAATCCTTTCCTCCAGATTTGAAACTCTGTCTCCTACATTTGCATAGGCCTTGGACAGCTTCCTTACCACACCCTGCATCTTTCTCATTGCCGCTTGAGATTTGCGGCTATCAAGACGTGATTCCTCCCTATGAGCCAGAATCGCCTGATGGATTACTTCCAGTAGCGGGGGATGAGTTGCAGTATTTTCGGTGTTAGGACTCCCCTGGATTGGCATGGTAGATGAGTGATCCCAGCTTAAATCCTTTATAGGTTGCTCATGGGTCTTTGGTTGGGTGTGAGGCCTTTTGGCCGTTACGGGGGGATCATGATCAAAGTTGCTCTCTGATTCTAGATTGTTACCCCCTAGGGACGAACTCCGTTCTTCTTCAGACCATTCTGCCCCTTCTGAGACAGATAAGAAGCAGTCACTAGGATCTTTGTCTTTTTCGTACTCCATCCTTTCCTTTTCTTTCTCTTTTCCATCCGACTGGGACTCAGAAGAACATGGGATTCCAATCTCTCCCCTCCTAGGATATGGCATTGATCTGCTTCCATTGCTGCCTGATCAGCCCCAGTCTCTATTTGTGGGAGGGATATGTCATTACTTGATACTACAGCCTCCACCATTCCCATTTTACTAGCCCAGGGCTCTCCATATGCCGCATCGTTCCCCAGAATATCTCCCTTATCACCCACTGAACTGACTGTATGAACCACCGGGTACGCTGTAACAGGGATAATGTCTGCCTGGATTTCTGGGTCCACTTGATTATTTATATTCTTTGGCCGGGAGACTCGAGTCTCTTCAGAGCCCACCTCCTATGCCTGTGATCCTGCCATGATCCTCTGTGAGCGCGGCGCTGGGGCGGCTACACCTTCCTCACCTGCAGCTTTGGTGTGTTGTTCCTTGCCGCTGCGCGAGAGCATCTCCACGATCGATGGAGCCGCCTGCCGATTCTTCCCCGCGATGCCTTTCCCTCTCCTTGGCAGTTCCAGAGGAGGCATCCACAGCTTCCGCGGCGTTTCCCCCTGCTCCGCTCCAGCACACCTTGCTCTGATCCCGCTGAGCTAATGGCTGTGTCTCCTCTATTGCAGGCCGCGGCCGCTGCTGCTGCCTTCGCCGTTGCTCCTGCCGCCGCTTTCGGAGCCATGTCTCCTCCTCTCCGCCTACTCCCTCTGCTCCGCCTGCTCCGCATGCACCAGTGAACCAGTACTCCATCAAGCGCTCGCAGCAGCCAGAGCACGGGCCCCGCGGATCTCGCCGTCCTCGCCCAGGTCGCTCGGTAAGCAGTCAGGACCAACATATAACTTTGTAAGCTAGTCTATCATCAAAAAAGAAAATGATGCTCTGCTGCTAGAATACCGATGAGGTATTTCTCCGAGACCGGACGCGTTCCGCTAGCACTGCATTCGACCGCTACGCGGTCGCCATCTTGCTTCCAATCTACCAGTTGAAGCTTATATCCCAAGGGAATAGTAGTTCTTTGTAAAGTATATGAGTTCTTAGACAAATCAATATTCAAGCAAGGAAAGTCCCTGATTGCTTAAGCCGATTTTCCAAGGAATCATTGTGACGTTTTGATACGGGTGGAAGTAGCCATGCCTGCATTTGGTCTGCATGGGCTATTTCTAAATAAGGGAATGATTTTTATGCCTATATGAGGGCAGTGTGAATTGTACCTATATAAGGGCATGAATCGGGAAAATTCACTGGGATCCTAATACGCCATACAACACCTTGGCCTGTCATGAAATTCAGTTTCCCACTATCATCAGTGAGCAATTATCCAATTTTCTTAAATTTGTACTGTTTCATAATGAGACATCCTAACCTGCTGCTGATGCCTGAAAGAGCTCTGAGTGCTGCAGACAGTTGTGTCATCCTGTCCTATATTGCTTTTCCGGCTAACACTGATTAGTTGTTTGGCTTTCCTAGAAGAGCACAAGTCTCCGATGGATTCGGGTTATACCTAAATTATACCACACCAGTAGTGGATGGGTACTTTCTTGGTTGGGTAAACATTGGTGGATGCTCATCAATTGGCAGTTGTTCAGGATTTTTTGCCTTCATCCTTACGAGAGGTTTCTACTGACCCTGTATCCAAATCCTTGAGTTCTTCATTTCACCTTATAACGATGCTGTTTGGTTGTGGTATGAATGGGTCACATGGAGAATGGGCTGTGTAAATACTGTTCTCAGCATGCTTACAGCAGATGTAGCACAAGATGATGGTTCCTGGCTATGTGGATAACACCATGTCTTTCTTGCCTTTGGAGCATGACTTGCTGGGGTCTTCTCAGCGTCCTCCCAGTACCTTAGAGAGTGTCTGGTTCATTTACTGCAGTACACGTAAGCCCAGAGTTCTGCCATGAAATAGCATCTGGCACATACCACTTTGGCTGCCTAGCTGCTTGGGGAGTTAAGGTTCCCAATTTACAAAGTAACACCTTAACACACTTGTGATGCCTAATCTGTAATTTTGCAATTCACATTTCTTCGTCCATTTGTAGCTTCTCTGCTTCTTCAGTGTTAAAGTTTGAGGAAAAGACCTGCAAAGTTACTCTCTGCTAAGGGATGGATGGAGTCATAATTTGAAGTTAACTTCTTTTTTTGCCTTTGATTGGGGATTGCCTATCCCCATTTCCCTCAGTTTTGGAACCAATACTGGCCTTCTGAAAACAATACCCTGTTGCAAGTCTACAGTATCGACTGACAGGGAGTAAGAAACAAAATCATGGCTTCCAGTTGCAGTTGACCGGCTGAGGTGTTTAAGCTTAACTTGTTACCTTGTCAACTGTTTTCAGCCGCTTCCACTTTGCTTGAGCTGGAAGTGCCATGTCCACACTGCAGCCCCCCGTTGTTTACTTCCTTGTCAACCCCAGTGGCCTAGCCATTTGGCATCTCAAGGTCCGCGATTAGGGATGACTGCAACAATTAGTCATTCCTGCAGGCTTGTCATTGACCTTTATGAGACAGACCACTATTATTACTGCTGCCAATTCCAACACCATGATGCCTGCGATGTACATCCAATCCCTGCAGGACAGCAACTGCTAACGAGGACTCTAGGAGGGTCCTTTATCCTGCCCTGTTACACTCCCATAGGTAGGTTCAAATGGTGAGGTGCCCTAATATTGGGTCATTTTTGAGCCTTGACTGTCTGGCGTTCCATCCTTCCGGCCTTTACTTGTCAGTTCAGTTTATAACTTTATTCGAATGTTTAAAAAACATCATAAAAGTATACAGTTTAAAACATTACATACACGTGATACTCAAAATACAGAAACAAAAAATAACATAGTCACATGTTGTGGGAATAGCTGCACATAAAATTACGGGAAAACCATGCTAAGTCTAGCTCTAATCGATTTCAGAATAAAAGTAGCAGTATAAAAACAGATATCTGGACTTGAAAGTGAAAAAAGAAGCCTCAGAGCGCTATCGGTGGTGTACATATTATATTTAAGGAACATAGGCTTGAGGTAACAGATGCGTAGTGCTTTATACAAAGGACAGAATAATAGAAAGTGCATTGTGCTTTGTTTGGTAGAGTCATCACATGGACATGGGATTACTGGATGTAATTTCATAGTCGGGAAAGCGACCAGGTTATGCACTATACCTAGTCTTAGCCTTGAAAGAACGAACTGATGGGACTGTCTATGGATAATTTTGAGGTACATTGGAATACCCCGGCTATCATCATTCAAGGACAGGTGGAAAATATGTGTGGAGTATTCCCTAGTGGCATGACTTCGCACATCCGATCTCGCCCTAAGATAAACATTTTTTACTTCCAGTTTGTCTAAGGTATTCATACTAGTAGGGTCATTTCCTAGGTCCATGTCAAACAGATCTTTAACAATCATAACTACGTATTTTAACCATGGAATACTTAGAACTTTATCCAAGAGCAAACAGTCTTTGATGATATTTCTGGTGAATGCTGTTTCCGGCTTGGAGAAAATGGATTTCCATACCAGCAATGGCCTTAACCCTGTAAGGTCGGACAGGTAATCCAGATCCAATTCCGAATGGGTTAAAACAGTAGATGCCGAGGTGGGGAGACAAAGCAGCCGTTTAATGAATTTGTTTTCTTCATTTTGCAGGGCCTTAGCATTGCAATGTCCCCATACCCCCGAGCCATACAAAGCTATCGAAGTACATCTGTGCTTGTATATAGTCAACATATCAACAATGCGGCGGCTTCCTACTTTGGTAGCAAAGCGGAAGACGCCCGAGGAAGCTTTCCCCATTCTCGCTTTAACGTTTGTTTCCTCAGGGGCCCAAGATCCTCTATCGTTAAATGTGACCCCCAGATAGCAAAAATTTGTGACAATTGCAATATGGTTTTCCTTAAAAGAGAAAGGTTTAAAAAGTTTCGGCTTTTTCCCACACACCATGACGAACGTTTTAGAATTATTAATTTTGAGTTTCCGTTTCAATATAAAATCATAGAACCCATCCATCAATTTTTGTAGGCCTATAGGAGTCCTAGAAAGAAGAACTGTATCATCGGCATACAATAATACCGGTATAGGGGAACCTCCAACATGGGGGGCATCAGCATGAATTTGTTTTAGTTCTTGTTCAACCGAGTTAATGAAGAGGGAAAAAAGCAACGGGGCTAATACACAGCCCTGTCTAATGCCAGATCTTACTCTGATCTTCCGAGTGCACTCACCCTCCGGGCCATAACGAATTTGGGCGGATAACTTAGAATAAAGTGTGGCCAGGAAATAGATAATATCGGGGGGGGCTCCCATGCCCAGCAGAGTTGTCCATAACAGGGCATGGTCGACCAAATCAAATGCGCTTGAAAGATCTGCAAAGCACAGAAATAATGATCCCGGCTTGGCCTTGGTATACTTCCCTATTAAAAGGTTCAAGTTAATACATTGTTCGATCGTGCCAAGGCCCTTTCTAAAGCCGTATTGGGATGGGGCAAGAATGTTATTATCTACAGCCCAATCTTCCAAGCGTGCTAACAGGACCCTACTCAAGATTTTAAGTGAGGAATCCAAAAGGGAGATAGGGCGGTAGTTCTTAGCCTCTCCTCTATCCCCCTTTTTATAGATTGGAATGATGATGGATTCGCCCCACGTGGAAGGGGTCCTGTTATCCATAGCAGCATTAAAGGCTATGGTCAGTAGTGGGCTCCAGAGTGCCGGATCATATTTGTATAGGTCGATCGGCACCCCGTCTGGGCCGGGGGCTTTTCCCCCTTTGCTATTCCTTAAAGCCAAATCCACCTCATCGGTCGTTATTCTCGGGGAGTCAACTCGGGTGGTGCAGATGATGTTATCATTGGCTAGGGACTCTCCAGTTGGATCAAAGATCCCTGAGAAATGGGCCACCCATCCCTCTTCACTAACTTGGGCGGTGAGGACAGGGAATTCCTCTTTTTGCAGGAATGGGCTATTGATAGTGCTCCAGAATAGTTTACTATCCCGGAGTGCTGCGGCTTTATTCAGATCTTCCCAGGCTGTTTCTCTAAGTTCTTGTTTCCTGGTTTTGAGCACATTTTTATAAATGGCCCTTAGGGATTTAACCGCATCCCTGTCTCTCGGGGTACTTGAAAGGGCGAGTTTGAGGGATTTTAATGCCCTTGTACATGCTTGGTTAAACCAGCCCTGTGTAGCCTGCCCTGATTTGACCTTCTTTGTAGTGAGTGTATTCTTGATTATGACACCCAGATTCTCGAAATTATTTATAGATTGTGCGGCGGGGGCTTCCATATCAAGACAACTGAGTATCATGTTAAGGCCAGCTTTCACCACCCTCTGATGCAAATTCTCTGCTTTTTCCCCACTCCATTTTATGCGGATCCCATTAGGTCTGCATGGCCTGATGTCATCTACAACCCTACCTGAAAATACATCCCTATGGAGCTCACAATATAAAACCATGGTAAGTGCATTGTGGTCACTCAGGTCGTGATCTATGATCTGGGTAACCGAACAATGGGGAGCTACCCGATTAGAGATGATCAGGAAGTCAATAATGGAGGTGGTGTTTCTCCCCGTGAAGGTAGGCGCCAGGTTGCCCTCATTATCTGGTGCATGTTGATGGATTGATATATCAATTTTTAACATCAAATTGTTAAGGGAAGTGCCATATGGAGAGTGTAGAAAATGCAGTAAATTTTCCCCATTTTCCCCAGCATAACCACAAGTAGTAGAATATGAGAGGGGGCAAGTTCTAATATTAAAATCTCCTCCCCAAACAATATCATAAGGTACAGCTGTTTTACAGAGAATAGAATCCAGAGCCGATTCAAGTTCGTCTACTACAGTGGTGCTGGAGGGGTCGAAAGTATTATTGTAGTGGTTGATCAACAATAGATTACGATCCCTGCCTATCAGAATTTCCAAAATTTGCGAATGGGACCCCACAATATGGCTTTTTCTTACTCGTAAAGGTAGATGTACAGAGAGTAAAATCAACAATCCCCCTTTGGCCCTCCCCATTGGGGATTCCACCGCATTACAGTTATAGGCAACAAAACCATCATAGGCAATATCTTCCACTGACCACGTTTCCTGCAAACATAGAATATCATAAACCAAGGTAAGTTCCCTCCAGCCCAGTGCTGAAACCTTCTGCCGCCACCCGGCGATGTTCCAGCTCATCAATGAATAACCCTTAGCCCTTTGATCCTTGACTGTATTGATGTGGATAGTTGAGACAGAAGGTGTGGCGGGGGTCATATCTAACGAAATCAAATCCGGTACAATGATAGTAGCTGGGGCAGGGGTAATGGGGGTGAATTCGGAACATTGTGTAGTAGGGGTTGTGACGGGTGTAATCAGAGGTGAATTAGTGGGAATAGCTTCATTAGGGGTGGTTAAATAGGCCGTAGGCAAAACATCAGGTATAACCTGAATGTTAGTCAGCTTCGGAGGGCAAAGGACGGGGTGTAGTCAGTCTATTCCCTCTAAGCCATCTAAGCAGCTATAGCGGTTGGGATCCATAAAGGAGTGGAATTGGGGTGCATATTGAGATTGTCTTGGAGGTCTAGGATCATATGCTCTTTGTCTGCCCCTCCGTTCCACAACGGACCAATCCCCTCTTCTTTGTTGGTGTCGAAAGTTAGTTGGTGGAAAAAAATAGGAAACGGGGAGGGTTTGGATCGTTGAGTCAAAAGACCTGTTAAAGCCTGCACAAATATGGGATACTGTACGAGGGTCTCTAAAACTAACAGTTAGGCAATCCCCAATGATGTTTTTAGGGGTCTTGCCTACCCAGGGAACCCTCCTTACCATGATTATTTCATTGTGCAGGTGGCCCGGGAGTGGTCTATTCCAATTAAGCCATTTTATTACTTTGCTCTTCAGGGAGCTAAAGGTTTCAGATTCCCCTGTTTCTAATGGTGGTACACCGGCTAAGATGACAGTGAACCGGTTAGCCTCCGGTGGTAAATCGGGCCGCCTAACTCTAGGGGTATTAAGTGCCTCGCTTGTTACTCCCTGGTTCCCCCCAGCCGTATGGTCTGGCGGGTTAGTTTGGCTTAGTAGTTGACTCTCCCCATTATCAGTTATACTTGTCATTCATAACCTTCTTTTATATCCCCCCTTAGCATGGGGGAGGGGTGGGTGTGAGGCTCTTTGGCCATCATGGCTACTACATAAGAACATGGGGAGAGGAAACCAGGCTCTTGATTAGGTTAAGATGCATCCCCTCAGGCCAGCTTCACTGTCTGGGACCTCACTAAATACAATATATACAAACAGGCCTGGTTAAAAGTAGAGGTAGTTTTTATCGCTCCTGCAAAATAACAATACCACGGGTTCGTTATTTATTGGAAGCAATAAATACACCTATTACAAGTTTCTGGGTAATAACATGCAGGTTTTGTGTTTAACGCAGATAATCTGCATGATACAGTAATTACCGTATTTTCCGGCGTATAAGACGACCCGGCGTATAAGACGACCCCCCACTTTGCTTGATAAACTTTAGGTTTCATGCTATACTCGCCGTATAAGACGACCCCCACTTCCAGCGCAGTCCAACTTTCTATCTCCATGGACTGAGGAGATCACGTGGTACTGACACTCCCCTCCTTCCGATGAGCATGAGATTTCTGGAAGGAGAGAGAGATCAGCACATGTGGAACACAGTGGGGGCCGCCATCTTCAGAGCTGCCTGTTATGTTTCAGGACCTCCTGCTGCCTCATCCATCTGCCTGGGGATGTGGAGGCGCGTGTGCAGGTCAGTCTAGGCACTTTTGATCCATGTAACTTAACGTTTGCTTTTTCTAATTTGTTCATTTTGTACTATGGGTTTATGTAATAAACGTTCCACTCCACGGTAGTTGTGCCTACAGAAACGCCTGTGGAAGCTGCTCGGTATCCCTGGCTGCAGGCATGCGATTTTATATAGCGCGGACTTTACCCGTTTGTGTCGGACGGCAGTTTAGAGCCCCCCCACGCTCCCGCTGGGTCAGAAGCGTGGGCGGGAAATGGTGCAGCTCGAACTCGCACCCAAGAGTAGTCCGCGCTGTCGAAAAATCCATGAAAACAAAGGGTCTAATTTTGTATCCGGCGTATAAGACGACCCCCGACTTTCAAAAACATTTTCAGGGGTTCAAAAGTCGTCTTATACGCCGGAAAATACGGTAATGTTTAGTTTCCCCCAGTTAAATTTTGTTAGGTTTGACCTGCTCCAATTTAAAGAAGGGTGAGGTATTTAACGCATCCGATAATTATCAGATGCATTAATTAACGCTCAACTCATAATTCCAACCCAAGTGTAAACAGTTGCTTCGGCACAGGTTTGTAAAAAAAGGACTGACTCATAATCAGGCCCTTACTGGCTTGCTCAGCCTGGATCTGCCACACACCTTCTCATTTGTCTGGTCTATTAAAGTGACTTTCCCAGTCCATGTTCCTCACCACCAAAGTCTCAGATGCGTAAAAATTGCAAATCTCAAATTAAAGAATGCCTTCCCATTCATTGCTATGGGCCTAGAGGTCAATAGGAATAAATGGGACAGCATTCGCAAATTGCAATGACCAAATAGGTAATTACAAATTGCGCAAGCAATTTTAAGGGTGCAAGAGGGCCAAAAGGCCACCCCGATGCACCCCGAAAAAGTATGCACATGTGTGTGCACCACATTGCACTTTGAAAAATGCATTTTAGTGCATTATTCAAAGCAATCGAAATTTGTGATTCCAAATTGCGAAAACGCAGTTTGCGATTGCATGATGCTTCGCAATTAGAGAAATGCAATTTGCGATTCCCTAACTGCCTTCTCAAAATAGGTAATCACAGAATTGCAATTATCTGTTTTGCAAATTTCTTTGGCTTGATGCATCGCAAATAGCATTTTACCGGTGCAAACATTTGCGACCGGTATTTTGCGATTACCTGTATTTTGTGATTTCCTGTTTTGCAAATGCTTTTGGCTTGATGCATCGCAAATAGCAAATAGAGAATCGGCCCCTTTGCGACCGGTATTTTTGCTTGATGCATGTGCCCCACAATCTCGAGCCACTTTTTGCGATTCGGTATTGGGTTTCAACCCAATGCAACTTTACTGAATCATCATCGTGCATCCTTGTACTCATTTTCGTCCTATATTTCAAAGTTAAGGCATTTTCTTTGCGTTTGGCCAAAGTTGTACAGTGAATGATCAAGCATTAAAAGGTATGTCGTTGTATTTACCTCTATATATCACAGCTGGCAGCTTTCAGGTGTTAGGAGCCCAGCGCTCCGATATTAGATGTCACTGCTGTTAAAATAATTGGAAACTTCTACATTTGTGTTTTGGTCTCATTTCGTTGAGGGAAGTTTGGCTTCATATACAATTTATTGATACCAGCCTGTGGTTGCCTGCTGTTTTCAAATGCCAGGTCCGCTGTGATGATGTATGGAAAATAGATCATTCCTTTTGTGATAAAAAAAGCAGCACGGAGCTTTTAGTTTCTTATAAGTTCTCCGTGAGTCTCATGTGGTATTTCTTTTTCATGAGCAGGTTTTTTAATGTCTGCCACTGAAATATAAGACATTTCTTCTTGTCAGGATAATGGGTCTCTGTTTCTTTCATGATTTCTTCTCCTGTCGTGTTGTAAGAGCCCCTCCCTTAGAAGCTACAGTCAGTGTCTCTGTCATATCAGTCAAACAAAGTGTTTTAATGTCTTAGAACCTGGCGAGGCAGATATACAACTCACATCAAAACATCTTAGGGGAGCAACTTAAATGCACTTACAAATCTGCTGCTGCTAGAGGGATTCTGAGTATTCGAATTAGGGTAGCCCATGGAGAATTTGTGTTTTGAGAATTTTAAAGAAGTGTTTTTCAAAGTTGGAAAGTAGAGACGAAAAGCATCTCCAAAAAGTTTCACCTTGCAATTATATTTAAAAAAATGATAACGGAAAGAAGTATAGTGCTTCTAAAAGTGCTTGTTTTGTTGCACATCTGACCAGAGCTTGGTGCGTAGTTTGTGCTGTGCAACTTTGCACATAACCAACCAGTGCAAAAACATTTGCACCAACAGTGCAGGGGAATATGGCATTTGCACTAACTTTCCAGGGGAAGAAAGATATTCAACAAATTACGGTTTTTATTTACAAGCCCCTTTTGCCACCGTAACGTCACTTTTCAGGACGTTGTGGTGGTGATAGGGGCTTTGCCTTATTTACAAGCAGAGTTAAGTCATTTAACGCGGCTTAACCCTGCCTTAACACTGCCTTGTTATAGCGTTAAAGGGAAGGGCAATGGGTGTTGCTGTGGGCATTCCACCGCAACACCAATTGACTTTGACACTGACCCATATTTACAAGGGTGGCATAAATATGGGGCTATGCCAGATTTAAGACCAGGATAAACCTGATTTTACCCTGGTGAAATGAGGGAAATGTTTAATTTCCCCTCGTTTTTGCTGCTTACAAGCATGCTGCGTTGTGCAGAACACACGGAAACAGCAAAACACCAATGATTGTTTATGTGCAAGAAGGTGTCCCTTCCTGCACATAAACAATCATTTAAAAAAAATAGGTTTTGCAACTTCTACTTGTGCTGCATTGAGCAGCACACATAGAAGTTACACAACGATTTTAAAAATTTGTTTATGTGCATGAAGGGACACCTTCCTGCACATAAGCAATCCTCCCCTGCAATGCAGGCACCGTTGCACTATGGTGCAAGGTTACCTGCGTTGGCGCTAGACAGCTAAAATTAGAACAAGGGGAAATCATAATCTTCCCTATATGATGCAGCCCTACATTTCTAAAGTGACGAAGCGTGTTGTTAGCCTTCTTGGCTTAACGACACGTCTCGCCACTTTACTAGTAAATATGCCTCTACATTTGTATTTACCAATCATTGCAAAAATAGTATTTGCACTAGATGGTCGGTGCAAATGTTATTTTTTTAGTTCGAAGACATATTTGAGGCTTACCAAGAACATAGAGGGGCTTCCAACACACCCATTGCTAACCATTGTTTTGCTTTACTGTCACTCCCATTTCCCTGCTTCTTACTCAATGGTTTGTCTTGCCCTTCGACTGTCTGCCCCTCCCTTGCAGCTTTTTCAATTTACTTGTGTTCTTCTACTGCACACTTTTAGGGAACTATTTTCTTCGTTTGTCTTCAGCACTCCACAAAGCTGCATGTGTTTTCCAGCTGTCTTTTTAATATCCTTCTCATCCCCTCTGTGCTCCATGCTGCTCTCCCCCACACTTGTGCTTCTCCCCCACCCCCTTGTGATACGTTCATCCTCGTGTGCTTTTCCCCATGTTAATTTCTTGCTTATGCACCTTTCTACCCCCCAATTATACCCTCCATGTTGCTTCCCCCACCCATGCCCTCTGTGTTGCTTCCCCCAACCGCAGCCCAGTGTTGCTTCGTCCCATCCAAGCCCTCAATGTTGCTTCCCCTCTGACCACCTGTGTTTCTTCCGCACACCATGTATTGTCCCACCCACACAACTCGCTTTTAAAAAGAAAACTTTCATACATGTTTTCATTTTATTTATTTAACGATCCAACGTGGATAAACACATACCAATTTGACATGCCTAGGAATGTATAAAAAGTGCTCATGTGATAACGTCCTACAAAGCAATAGAGAAAATTATAGGACTGGATTGGATTGGAATGATAATACTTAATTCAATGGGAAGAGCTGGAAGACAGGTCAGGAAATGTGAGAGGAGAATGTCCTTTTCATGTAAATTGATACTTGCTATCAGCAGCAGTGTCCATTGAGACAGACCTTGCTGTTTCGAGTTCTCACCTACACACAGCTTTTAGCTATTGGTTGTCAAAACACCTATTGTGGACCATTGCAAAACTTTACCTTTGGTTGGCTTTCTAGTCACTCTCATGTGCTTGCTTTCTATTCAAGGAATGTCCTCCCTCTTTTTGTGTATGTCCCTCCTCTGGATCATAGTCTCTTTACTATCTCTTTGATTGGATGACTTGTGTCCTTCTGCTGCTCACATTTCGTTATTTGTTTTTTCTCCTTCTTCTTTTAGTCGACATTGAGATTACATGGTTTTCTGGCTTGCTCTCTTATGAGCTGCTTCCCCCCTCAAATACTCACCCTCCAAGTGCACTATATTTTGCTGTCACATCTCCTATCCCAGCTCCTCCATTACTTCTTCCATCGCTTCCTGGCTTTTTAAATTCATGTTTATTTGTGTCATCCCTGGCTTTGCGCCTCTGTTGCTCCCCCAGCGCATGCTCAGTTCCCATTCCACCCCATGTTGACTTCTCCCCCAAGCAATCCTTTGTTGCTCTGCCACCCCGCCCATCCATTGGAAAATATATATTCTCCAGTTTGCAAATGTGCTTTTGGACAAATTTCAATTAATTGTTCTATATTTACTACTCCAAGTTTGACATCCGCAATCTTGGAATGATTAAAAAACAAACCAAATGCATGGTGATCTATGTGCGCATACAATTGCACTTTTCTTCGCTGGTGCTGCACATAATTGGCAAAAGCATTGGCTTAACAAATAGATTAAAAAGGCCGACCTATTGTCTTTGACAATGTTTGTTTCTAACAGTAAACCAATGGAGCTTTCCCAGATGACCTAACTAGTGCCCCCTACAAGGAAGATACAAAAGTAGTAAACGCTGCAGCATTTTGGACTAGCTCCAAGCAAAGGATCAGATTTTTGAGAAGGACTAAAATCCCTGAAGCTCCCTAATTTAATCAGGAAAAAAAGTGGTTACATTTGTTACCTATTTCTGGGCAATTGCAGACAGGAAAGACAGGCTTTTCCTGTTAACACCAAGGGCTGCAAAATGCAAATGAGAACACAGGGATTGCATCTATTTGAGAAATGAATTTGGGCCACTAGGTATCAACAAAGTAAAGGAATATGCCACAATCTGCTTGTTGTTAAGGCAAGCAGCTGTTTCTCCAGCATCATCTGGCTAAAAAGTATGGGTCATTTAGACCCTGGCAGCATAGAATTCATTCCTCCAGGGCACCAGAG
Organism: Lissotriton vulgaris; assembly: GCF_964263255.1. NCBI lineage: Eukaryota > Metazoa > Chordata > Amphibia > Caudata > Salamandridae > Lissotriton > Lissotriton vulgaris. The sequence continues at coordinate 1,057,001,718 of NC_141697.1, forward strand.
GAATGTATTCCACAGCCCTGGTGGACATACAAACCCACTATATTCAGTGATCTGGCCTGCCAGGCAGAGGCACTGATAGTTTGATGAGATAGAGAACACCATGTTTCATGTGGCCACTCAGCAAACTTTCTTGTTTCCCAAAGCAGAAGTTTTCTCCCTGGGCATGGAAGAGGTTTTTTTATGTACAGGACCATTAGGTTTTTACTTTCATTGTAAGACTTCCACTGGCAGTGCCAATGAGGCCAGCAATGGCGGAAACATGGGTAAATTGAGCCAGTGAACAACCAGTTTGGGGGACAGGTTACATTTGTGGCAGAGTACGCTGCCTGCCAAACTCTAAATTAGGCCATATGTTCTAATTACAATGGCCAGTGTCATGGCATAACCTTTGAAACATGTCATAGCACCTTTTTCTGATGGACGGGGTGGGCAAGAAAGAAGGAAAGAAGGAAGTGGATAGGGTGGGAGGGCAAGCAATGACGGATCGAGAGGGGGTCGGAAGGACTTGGCAAGCAACGATGAAGCAGGAGGGGGTGAGAAGGACGGGATAAGCAACTATGGGCCATATGTAGGTAAATGGCATTTACCGAATCGTAAATACCGAATTTTACCGATTCAGTATTTACAATTCGGTAAATGCCATGTAGGTAATAATTCTTTAAATATTACCGAATCGGTAATATTCTGCAATTACCGAAACGGTATTTACCGATTCAGTAATTGCCATTGATTCCTATGGGCCTTGAGGCCCGTAGGAATCAATGGCAATTACCGAATCGGTGAATACCGATTCGGTAATTTTACCGATTTGTCAAGGGGGACAGGGTGTCACTTTGACACCCTGTTGCCCCCCTGATTCTGGCTTGTGTGCAATGTGACACACATACATGCCCTTAGGGCATGTATGTGTGCCACATGGCACAGGTGTACATGCACAGATGTGCATGTACACAGAAATTCGTTATTTACCATGCCATTGTATTTCATGGTAAATAACGAATTTCTAAGGGCCTGTGGCACTGTTTCCAGTGCCACCTACATCCCAAATTACCGATTCTGTACATTTACCAATTCGGTAATTTACCGATTCGGTAAAATTACCGATTCGGTAAATATACAGAATCGGTAATTTTCTGGCCCCCTACATATGGAATTACAAATACCTGTCGGTAACGGCCGAAATCGGCCGTTACCGACCGGTATTTTGCCACCTACATATGGCCCAAAGTTGTGACCGGGGGTGGGAGGGAAGAAGCAAACAAAAACAAAGTGGTAGTGTGTGGGAAGTACGAGGCAAGCCACAATGTTGATATAGTGGGTGGAAGAGACAAGCAAAAAAGGTCACAGGAGGGGGTGGGAGGGACAGGGGTAAGCAGCAAGGACATGGTAGGGGTTGGGATGGACGAGGAAGGTTTCACAACACATTTTCTCTTATGGCATCTATACTACTATAATAAAGGAAGAACTTTCAACCTTTGAGGCGGGTAAACTCGGGAACCACAGCGCCAATCCACACACCCGGTACACCGTTGGAATCGTCAGGGTGTGTAGATGGTTATAGGCTATATACATTTTAAAAAAAACGTTATTTAAAAAATTTACAGTAAAAAAAAAAGTAGTCCCTCCGAAGTAGCGCCGGCCACGATGTGCGTGCTCACGTCAGGAGCGCGGGGAGGAGCGGCGTCCAGGAGCGCGACGAGGAGCGGCCGACATGGCGCGGGGAAGGAGCGGTGACGTGAGGAGCAGCGGACAGGCCAGCGGCGGTGCGAGCAGCGGACAGGCGGGAGGAGTGGCGGCTGAGGTAAGGGGACCCATGTCGGGGCAGGCGGGGGTCGGGGCAGGCGGGGGACCGGCCGGGCGGTAGCCTGGGCTGCTGGACAATGTCGGGGAGGGCGGGGGGCGAGGAAGTCTGTTGCTCCCGGACAAGGTCGGGACGGGCTGCTAGTGTTAGAATAAAAATCAAAATATGTACCTCTGCAAGTGTGCAGCCAGTGAAGGACACTGGCTGCAGGCAGGAATATGTGCTCGGTCCATGCTCCATGGAAGGCAGGAGACACAAAGAGAAAGTGGAAGCAGGAGGCTCTGACCAATGAGAAGCAAGGAAATGAGAGTGGCGTCAAAGCCAACCAATGGCAACTAATGATAAATAAGGGTGGGCTCTAAGCCCGTTTTAAGGAGGTTTTTTTGTTTACAGAGATTTTGCAACAACAGTGCATATGCAGTCTCAGGCGAAATTTAAAAATAAGATTTTATATAAGACCCCTGCGTTACACCACAAGTTAAAGAATGGAATACTGATGTAAACAGGGGCAATGATACTACCATTGTGAAGCTTGCACAGAAAACACACAGCCCCTTTTAGCACAGTCTTAACAAAGCCTATCAAGCCATGATGTCAGTGATCAGCTGCTGAAAGACCAAGCAATACTGATGGTGGTGACACTGTTGACATTAAATGTACCCCATAGGTCCTTAAGTACTCGCAATAGAAGGGAATCTGCGCCTCTAAGTAGTAGCATAGCTCTTCATACTCTTTGCTGTAGATAATGATATTCTTGATTTTCAAGCTCTGTATGATAAATTTACCATCTTTTTTATCAATAGGCTGAGGTTGTTCATGACGATATTGAGCTAAAGTTTAGTGAAAGAAAGATCCACTTAAAAGAAACTCCGAGGCAATTCTCAGGTGTACACCAGTCACTCAACTAGATTGGAGTCTGACTGTTAATTCACTCAGATCCATTGGTGCGGGAACAATGGTCAGAGCAGCGGTATTGGCGGGTTCATCTGCTCACTATAATCATGGGGAATTTCATAAGTCTTTGTGTGTTTGAACAAGAGATCTACTATTTGGGAAAAATCCCTTCAACTGGATAGTGTCTGGACCTCCCCAAGACTTTGTTCCTATAAAAATGGGTACGATTGGTGCATTTTGGCACACATGTTCCAAAATAATAAGTTAAATATTGTATGTGTGTCTGATTATTTAAGGAGAGCACATTCTCCACGGTCCATAGTCAACACATATTCCAGTCCCAGGTTTCCTGCTATCCTGTTATTGTCCTTGTTCCGGGCTCGCCTCTCAGGGATGGTTTAGTTAGAGCATTCAAATTTTAATTTTGCTTCTAGTAGTGATCCTCTTAATTTTCCAGGTCCTCGATCACCTCTCAGGGTCGGTGCTGATTGGGTTCTAGATCATTTACAGCTGGAAGAATTCTTTGGAGCATGCTGTCGTATTCCGGAATTTTGAACCAGTGGCAAATCTTTTGCCTATCTTGCCCAGCGTTTTTTGAACTTGCCCCCCATCTCCTTACGCCTTAGTGCCCGAATCGTCTTAAATTCAGGAAACTATTGAAAAGTTAACTTTTTAATAACTGAGCGTCCCATCATCTTCTGTTTCTACCGCTGTCAGAGCGGAGATATCCCTCCGGGGGTGATTCCAGCGCTCTACAAATTCTTCATTCATTCATTCCAATTTGCTCTTGAGGTCAGCGTCCTACTGCATTGTGAATATACTCACAGACAGTCCACCTCACTTGTGAAAGTCAAGTTCGGTATTATTTATGGAAGAGAACCATTTCCACGTCAGAATATGCAGTAGTGTGGAAAGTGCTGGTCGAAGGCTTCCGGGATACAGGTTGGTTCACTGATGGAGCCAATATACACGAAGATGTATCTACCAGTGGGGAACACTGCTGGCCTACACTCAGGTAATAAGGCCAGTAGGAGAGAGGAGAAGCCCTTCACAGGGCTTTTCTCTGGAGGACCCCAAAACATCATCATGGCAATTAACAATTTGATACTAGTTCTCCGTAACATCCATGAAACGCTAGAAATATGTCCCACTCTCGATCGCGGTGGGATGACAGAGAATTTTATTCTTCTGAGTTCAATAAACATATAAATGCGAGTTTGGTCATATTAACACCTGTTATGTGCTTTCAGACATATGAATGCAATTAATGGTTTCAGTATGTTAACTTAGCTACTGAACTCAATATCACACATTTTTATGACAGATGGAAAGTGCTTCCTTGCATGCGTGAAAATTGGTCCTGTATTTAGTTCTCTGAAAACCCTATCGGTTTCCATGCCATTTTATTTAAAGGCGGTTCAAAATGTGAAGAACTTACGGTCTGTGGGATGCGAATTGTTGCAGACAGAGCTATGCTACACGGAAATAGAATCTCAGTCTGAACTTATTAAAAAACGTAGCCTACAGAAATTGTAGGCTGCTTTTTATGAAAACCACCTAAATCAATATGGCACAGTGCAAGACCGTAGCCATGGGGGAGAAGGGGGGTTGAGGGCCAGGCCAGGCAATGTTCATTTGCAGCTCTCTAAATGACCCTGACGCTGGCAGACTTTTTAGTGTAATAAACGTTTCACAGAAATAAATAGGTAATTATTCATTATAAAACTAAGGATTGCTCACATTTTCTATTTAACCCCTTGGCCGCTGCGCGAATTCCGCTGCGCCGCTGGGGGGGGTGAGGGGTGAGCGCGGCGCTTCTGTGCTAGTGACGGAACCACACCGCCATGAGTCACGGGCTGCCTGTGCTCATGACGGCGTGGTTCCGTCACGACCATGACCGCTCATTAATTTGCCCACACCAGCGGGGAATTAATGCCACGTGGGCGGAATGGCAGCCGCATGATGGAACCATGCCATCATGAGCACACACTGCCTGTGGCTCATGACGGCGTGGTTCCGTCATGTGCACGCAATGGGTTAAATGAAGCGTTTTCACCTTTGAATATATACAGCGCGGCGCCGACGAAGGCTGAGGCTCTCCCCTTCAGTCATGGGTGCATCTGTGGCAGAGTGAGCATATGTGGTCAGCTCCTTCATCTAACTGATGGGAGCTGATTCTCTCACCTAGGATTAACATCAGTCAACGGTGTGTGTGGGCATCTAGCTAAGGTTTTGTACTGGAAGAATTCCCTTCCAGAGCTAAATACGATGCTTAGACAACTTCAAACACAACAGCATATTATCAAGGGGGTTTATCTCTGCTTTTTTGGCTTTAAAAGCCAAGAAGGCGGAGATAAAATTATCTCCCTATTACCTAGCTGCCGCTAACACCAGTTAGCGACAGCTAGTAGGAGATAGCGACCATCTTGGGCCCCACTTTGCATGTCAGTGATATTTATCACTAATGAGATGCAAAGTGGGCGTGCCAAGATGTTAGCGACTGAAAACAGTCTCTAACATCGCTATCTCCTATTATCAACTTTTGGAGATATTCGCGCTAAGCGGGAATATCTCCAAAAGCTAACACCTGCCCTGAGCAGTTCTTAGCCATGTTATCCAATGGGAGGTGGATAACATGGCTAAGAGCATTAGCTCGGTAATGCATGAATATCGCTGACTTTTCAGCGATATTCATGCATTTCGGCCGTTTTTTATCGCATTTGCGATAAACCTTGCTAATAGCAAGGTTTATCTGCGATAAAAATCGCCGATGTGCGGCGATAATTTTTGTCTCTAAACAAGTTAGAGACAAAAATTATCGCTAGTTGTTGGTAATATGCCCCACTGTTCCTAATTTGTAAGTGTGCTGTATAGTGCAGCACACATGCAAAGTCGAAAAAGAAAGGACAAATGAAAACATTTCTTCATTAAATGCCTGGTTTCAAAAGGCGTTATGTTTTTATGCAAAACTCTGTCTCGCATTTTTGGCAGATAGGGTTTTGGGTCAAAAGGCTGGGTGGTTGCATCGGAAAGCCCATGTAATGCCCTGTAGATGCTAACTAACGCAAGGAGCACTTTGCGTTACTTTTAGTCAATTTCCAGAGCAAAACAAGTTTTGCACTGAAAAGCAAATAATAAAAAATAACATTTTGTGCTGGTAAGATGTTACTAAACCACCCCTCAGAGTTATATATATATTTTTTTAAAAGGCCCGATTCAAACCATACATATGACTAAAGAATGGAACCTAATAAAGGAGATAGGAGTAAATGTGGCAAGAAAGCACTATGCATCGATGCCATCAACTAGTTTTTTTTGTGTTTTTTTTACAAATAAGAGAGTTTCATGCCTGTCTAACAATATGCATTGTGTTCATGGTTTTGTGAGATTGCATGAGTGAATATGATTTTCATATGGTGTAGCGGTCAGGTGAACTCCCTGGCATATTTTATAATCCTGCTTTCCCTAATCAATCACACTCGGCCACATGCATCATTGTTGCCATTTGCGATTCCTAGATTGCGAAACTTAAGGAATCGCAATTTAGAAATCGCAAACAGCAATGCATGAAAAAATCGCAACTTTTTTTGCGATTCCTTATTTTTCCTTAATTGCGATTCACAATTTGCGAATCGCAATTAAGGAAAACCTTCCCATTGATTCCTATGGGCCAAAAGGCCCATAGGAATGAATGGGAAGGCATTCACATTTTGAGATTTTTCATTTGCGAATTCGCAAAATGTGAATGCAATTTCAAGGGTGCAGGGGGGGTCCAAAGAACCCCTCCCTGCACCCCTGAAATTTAACTTTAAATGCAATTTACACACACACATGCCCCAAGGACATGTGTGTGTGTAAATTAAAACTTACAAATATGTAACGTGTGCATGTTTGAAAGTTTTCGGTAAATTAGCATGAAGTTCAACGTCATGCTAATTTACCCCTTCCAATTTGCGAATTTGCAATTTAAAAATTATCATGCATTGCATTTAAGAAATCTCAAATTGCGATTTCTTAAATGCAAACGCAATTTTAGAAATCGCAACATGGTTGCGTTTCATAAAATTGCGAAAAGCATGATGCATCCAAAATTTGAGAATTGCATCCACAAACGGCCAAAAATTGCGATTTGCACCGTTTGCGAATGCAATTCTCAATGATGCATGTGGGCAACTGTTCGATCTATGGAAAATCACTTTATCCGTGTTGTGTTGCAGCTGCCACGTCTGAAAGCATTTTGAGTGTGTACATGTATTTAAATGTGCGCATTCTGTGCATTTGCTTTATTTGTGAGCAGCGTCAAATGGATAAGGTTTCCAATGCTACTTATTTAGGAGTAGAGTGCTCAAAGTCACCTTTATTCCATACAGAGAGTTTACTAGTTGAGCGCAGCAGTATTTCCTGTGTGGAGCAGCAGACCCCATTTTACCAGTTGGTAAATTGCCCTGAGAAAAGATTAGAGTGCAGTTGGGGTGAAGTAAGTAATGCTGCCCCACCCCCCTGCTTCAAGCAATATTCAAGGTATTCAAGAAAAGATGAGAAAGCATAAGATTAAGAAAGCAGCAAAGTAAGAGAGAGATACAGAGTCACATCACAGAGTTAGGGGGAATGAGGAAGAATGACAGCGAGGGGGAGATAAAATATAGAGTATAAATGGGAGAAAATGAAAGAAGTGATGTGAAGGAGAAGAATGAAGTTGTTGAGAGACTAATAGAAAAGCTAAATAGTGGAAGAGGAAGACAGAAAAAAAGGGAAAGCAAGCAAACTGAAGAGAGGATAAAGAACAGGAGAGAGCCCAAGGAATAGAGTCAGATGTAAAGGAACAGAGCGATGAATGAATATAAGCTTTATAAAGCCCAGGGGTGTCAAGGCGCTGCAGAAAGAGGTCAACCGGGATGAGAAAAGAGATACAAATATATATCCAACTTACAGAGTAGAGAGAGCAAAGAGCCAGGTCCTCGAGGATTTGCGAAAAAGAGAGTGAGAGTCCAGACCCGAGATTGAAAGAGGGATCGAGTTCCAGTATTTGGCCGCAGAGACAGAGAAGGCTCTACCTCCCCACCTAGCTTTCCCGAAGCTAGGGACTATCAGAAGGTTCTTACTGGCCGATCTTAGCTGCTTGATGGGGACATATCTCTAAAATAGTTTCCTGATGCCATCTGACCCTGTGTTGTAGAAGGCCTTATGAACCAGGCAGAGGGCTTTGAATACAATTATCCGATAAATATAATAATATTAAATCAAGTGGAAGCCAGTGCAGATTCCTGATGGTGGCCAAAACTGGGTGATATTTGGGAAGACCCATAACCAGCCTGGCGGAAGCATTCTGCACAAGCTGCGGTCGTGCACTAGCCCCTTGTTGATACCCAGATATAGGGCATTACAATAGTCCAGTCTAGCCAACACAAGGGCTATAGTGGCCTTTTTTAGGGCAGAGAAGGAAAGATATTGAGAGATCTTTCTGAGAATCCTAATCATCCCAAAGGAGGTAGAGACTGTCCTATTAACTTGAAGGGCCAAGGAAAGAGAGTTGCCAATTATGATGCCCATGTTTTTGGCACTAAGGGCAGGGCAGGGACCAAGCGAGTCCGGCCACCAGGCATCTGGCCAAAAGTCCTGATGGTTTATAAACATTAAAACCTCAGTTTTTTCCCCATTGAGTTTCAAATAGTTCTCAACCATCCAGGAGGCCACTGCCTCCATACAGTTTTTAAAATTCACTGCTGAAGCTTCCACACTGTCAGTGATGGAGACCCTGATTTGAGTGTCATCGGCATAGGATAATACTTCCAACCCAAATGATCTTACCAGCCCGGCGAGAGGGGTCACAGAGATATTATAAAGGGTGGGGCTCAATGAGGAGCCCTGAGGAACTCCACAGAACAGCTGATTGGGAGCTGAGTAAAATTGGCCCATTTTGACCCTTTGTGACCGGTCTGTAAGAAATGAGGTGAGCAGGTTCAGTGCAAGGCCCTTAATCCCAATTTCCTTAAGCCTCCCAACTAGTCTTAGAGGAGAGAGGGTATCGAAGGCCGCTGTAAGGTCCAGAGGGATAAGCACAGTCCTGCGACCTGCATCCACCTGGCTTCTGATGTTGTTAAGTACAGCGGTTAATGCCGTCTCAGTACTATGCTCTCCCCTGAACCTATGCTGAGAGCCATCGAGCAACTGATGTTCCACTAGGTACGAACTAAGATGTAAGTTCAGATGCTTTCCAGGATTTTTGCTGGTACCGGCAGTAGGGAGATGGGACAGTAATTTTTTAATTCAGCGGGATCCAAGGAGGGTTTTTTCAAGAGCGGTTTAACCACCGCAGTTTTTCACGCAACGGTATACTGCCCAGATGTAATGGCAGTATTAAGAAGTGAGGTCGGATGAGGACCAATAGCCTCTTTTCCCAGCTTCAATATTTTCAAAGGGCAAGGCTCCAGCGGGGAGCCAGACCTGATTCCATTTAGCATCCGCTCTGTATCCTCTTGGAGAAAAGGAGGGAAGGGCCAAAAATGACCTTCTTCCCCCGGTGATGCGCAGTGAACCCCAATGGGAAGAGCAACAAAGGCGAAGGGGGCATTTATTGAGAAAGAGAGAGATTAGAGAGAAAGACAGGTACAGGAATAAATTGCGAGAGACTGAGAGATGGTCCAATATTGGGTAGTGGTGTGCTTTGTTGCCTTTAAAGCATATTAAACAGCTCATTCAGTATAAAGGAAAATACAGTTCCCTTTACCCAATACTGCAATGCTTTTTTCCCAACTTATTGTATTGAACTTTTTCCTTCTTATAATCTACAGCTTGTGTATGTAGGTAACCATCCTTTCAACAATGTCAACTCCTTCTTCATACAGAATTGTTGGTAATAACAATGAGGCCACATTTGTTACTTGAAGGTAAAGGCACTGTTATTTCACTCATCATTCATTACAAAAACACGGAATACCTTAACCTATGTTTGTGGGTGGGTGTTACCTTTTCAGTGTGGGTCTAAATGTGCAGACGAGGTTGACACTCAACTTCTCACTGGCTAGTGGGCTGCTTCTCTGACACAGGAGAACCTTAATATAGCCAAGCCACCATCAACACTAGATTTCAAGAGTTCTATACATTCCTCTATGCCCCAGTGCACAGGCCACAACTGCAGAACTTTGAGGGTTTTCTGTCCCTGGGTCTTCTGCGGGTACTTACGGGGAAGATGCAGAAGATTTGGGGGAGGATATGACTATACAAGAAGTTAAAGCTGCCATTAAAAACATGGTGCATGGTAAGGTTCCTGGAGCAGAGCATGTCTGTGGAGTTCTTTGCTGCATATAGGCACAGCTTGGCAACAAAACTAGGTGATCTTTACTCTGCAGCTGTGAAGTTAGAACAGCTACAGGTGTCTACATGTGAAGCTCTTGTCATCCCTTTCCTGAAACCTGGTCGCCTTTCACAGATGTCAGTGCCTACCAGCCTTTGTCCATGCTCAAAGTGGACTATAAAATTTGTACTCGAATTCTTGTGACCCGACTCCTGCCCCATATGCCCACTTCGATTCATATAGATCAAGCTAGTTTTTTTCCTTGGTGTAATAGGACACTTAATATCCAGAGACTCATATCACTCCTGAACAATGATTTTTTGTATAAGCGGTTGGCTGCTGTCATGGCGATTGACATTGACAAGGTCTTTGATAGCTCAAGTTGAGAAATTCTTGTATCAAGTGATGTCTGGAATGGGGTTGGGTCCTGGGTTCAATCGCTGGATAAGGCTTCTCTACATGGGTCCCAAGGCGCGGGTTCACACTGGCAGAACTGTATCTGAACCTTACGATGCGGAACTAGCCAAGGGTGTCCAATCTCTCCCTTATTATTCACCATTGCAATGAAGCCACTGGTCGACTTTGCTAGCATGGGGGTCTGTATACCGTGTGTTGGAGTAACCCAAGGGCAGTCCCATTATACAGCATCATATGCTGACGATATACTACTCTTTCTCCAAGATGTTGGAAACAACAAACTTTTTGGAGCGCTGAGGTCCAGTCTTTGGCCTGCATATATTTTTTAGCAGAAATCCTATTTGTTCACAATCTGTGGAGGTGCCGCTCCTCCTCTGAACCTGAGGAGACTCGCCTGGAGCCCTACATGTCTTAAATATTTAGGTGTTAGAATATACCATAACCAACAAGATTTGCTAGATGGTAATGTTGGGGCAGCCATCGGAGCTCTTTGAACTAGAATAAACATTTGCAAGACATTGCTATTGTCCATGGCTGGCAGGATAGTGGTGGCTAAGATTGATGGCACTCTCAAGATTGCTTTATTTCTTCACCACGCTTCGACGGTTGTTCCAGGCCATTGAATCCCTACTTTGGAACTGATCTGGGGAAAGGTAGGCGCAGGGTGGCACTAACTAAATTACAGTGCCCTGTGGAGGAAGGAGGACTGGCTGCACCTGACCTAGAGTCTTATTACCTGGCGGCCCAACTGCAATGGTTAAACCATTGGGATTGCTACAGGATGAATCCAGAAGGAATATGTGATCTAACAATGTGATCAAAATGATTACGGTATGTTACATCGCAGTCTTTACAACGCAAGTCATTACAACGACTTGCGCTGGAGGGCGCTGGACTTAGGAGTAGTAAGATTTACTATTCCAATACCAGTCTACATACAGTAGGGAAGGTGTTGGAATAGTAAATCTTACTATTCCTTAGGTTATCGCACCATCCTACGCAAGTCGATGTAACGCTTGCGTTGTAACAGCTGCGTTGCAACTGCATCGCAGTGTAATCACTGCGTTGTAAAGGATGTTTCCCATCCAGAAATAGAGGGTATCATTGGCTCGCCACTTGATTTGAAGCAATTATTGCAGGTCCTCTTGGTTTCCTGGTGACATTTAACTGTGGTCTCTAGGGAGCTCCTAGTAATACCGTAGTGCTGGCGATGTTGTCTACAGTGGACTCATGTTCAAGTGCCTAATTCACCTATTCTGCCACTAAAGTGGTTGAAAATTGTGGCTTGGAGCACTGTGGGGTATTGAGGGATGGGCTAACTATATGGGTAATCATGTAGGCGATTAGTAGGGGTAATGAATATTGCTTATGTTTGAAGACTTTGCTGAAGAATTCGATATACCAGGAGGTCAATTACTGTTGCAGTGGTTGCCACGATTAGGAATCACTGGAGGAATGTAGGTGCTGAGCCTGTAACACACCATGTGTGTCAGTTGTTCTGTACAACATCAGGTCATGTAAATGCGGTCACGTGTCTATATTGTGCTATCAGTGCTTTTGTTCCTACTTCTCTCAATGATCTGAAAGTGAAATGGGAAACGGACCTAGGGCTTCAGATTACTGATATGTACTGGGAAAGGATTTTAGCATGTATACCTGCTATCACTCATAAGGCCAGGTTCATTAATTAATTGTTATATTCTGCATAGAGCTGATGTTACACCTGGTAAGATCAATATGTACTATCGCAGTGCATTATTAATTTTTTCGTAGCGTATCCTGGTAATTAGTGCTTTATGTTTTTAATTGAAAATAATACATTTTGTTTCAAATAAAATAAATAGTGAGCTACTATACCACCACAGAGTTCTATGAAGATGGGTGCACTTTCTAGTAGATTATGCCAAGCTCTTTCTTACAAGTCCATTTCTGCAAGGGTAGAAGCCAACCAGACCTCAGTTCCCATTCCTTGATATTTGAAGGTCAGGCTTTCATGTATTGTGGTATTTCTAAACACTAAGGCCCAGATTACGAGTTGCTCGTTAAATTCTGACCCTTGAATTTCGAGTTTGGTTTTATTTAATGCATCTGATAACTATCAAATGTGTTAAATAAATCCACATTTGTTAAATTTTGGTAGGTCAAACCTAATTAAATAGCAACGGTATTAACTGTATCATGCAGATTTTGGTGCCATAAACACCAACATCTGTTTGTTGTTTACCAGAAAAAACGTAAAAGGTGATATTTATCGCACCCAATAAATAACAAACCCCATGGTCTTGCTTTATATAGCAGGAGTGATAAATAGCACCTATCCTTGCAATCGGCCTGTACGATTACATCCCCACAGTACAGGACCACATTCGCGCCACCTTTACCCTTGTGTTTTTCTGATCGAGAGACTTCTCGCTCAACGTCTGCCCAATATAATACTTGTCTCACCCATTGCCACTGTCTTGGCACTCTGGCTGAATTTCAGGTCTGTGTTTAACATTTTTAACAATTACTGGAACTACTTCAAGAAATCATCTCTCCAATTCTACCTCCTATTTTGGGTGATTAAACATGGCAGGTCCATCTCAGGTTTATGAACACCTTCCCTAGTCAGTGTAATTTCTAGTGTATTTGATATGTCAACCCAGTACACCTTACTGGGCATGGTGAAAACATGTGGTAGAAATATGCTTCTAATCCACTATGGCTCGTGCAGGTCCTTGCCAGGCACAGGTACTCTTTAGACAACTATTTGGACGTCAGATGCAATCCATTGTACGACGATGTATTTTTGCATTTTAGTGTATGTGCCTTAATATTCAATCTTATTCTCTTTCCTCTTAGTCCCTCCCTATGACCAGCTCCCACCTCTATTTTTTCAGGCTGGTCAAACCCATGAATGATTTGACAAATGATACATATTAGGACCTTTTTTGTTCTCAATTATCATGCTGCTCATACAGCTGCACTATACATTGAACTACTGACAGGAAAGGACCTGGACAAGAGGAGGAGGGTCAGGGTTGCTGATGCTTCAAGCACCTTGTTAACCTCTCTCAATTCATCTCACGTCTGGTGGTAGACCCATCCCAGGCACCAAGCTGCCTCTGGTTAGGTCATGTAGCCCACAGGGTAACATCCAGTCATCCAGTATCCCCATCCATCCATGTGACCAACCTGCTGCAGGGTTACGGGGGGGATGCCAGACCACCAGGCAGGCACGGCGGCGAAGCCAAAATGAGATAAAAGCAGCAGTAGAAGCCTCCTCTGGGCATTGCAACACAGAGAAAGCAACTTGCTGCTTGAGTGCTGCAGTAAAATCCAGTCCTGACTACTGGGCAGATCTGTGTTTGCTGCCTGAGACAGCATCATCTGTGTAAAGAGGAGCAATTGGTCGGGTCCCGGAGAGTCTAGACTCCAAGTCAGTTTGAGCCGCTGCCCCGCCTCCTCAAGACCAGCATCTTGTACTATTGCGTAGTTAAGTGCACACTGCACAGCAAGGGACACATTGAGGAACTTATTCCTAGCACAACATTTCTGAACAGGTGATATTTTCTGCCCGACCTGAAGACAATAGTATTGGTGAACAAAGAGGTTAGTCAATTGTCATGCATACCCTATATGTGGACCAGATTCTTATAATGTGTATAATACATTATTTGTCCAGCATCGCACAATTTGGTCAACAAGTAGGGAAGTCAGAATGGATCCCATATTTTCCAGTTTCACACTGTGCAATTCAGCCACTAGAAAGGTTAATGCTTCATCCTTAATTCTTGGAGGATGAGATTGGAGCAGGGGTGTTAGCCAGAATCCACATTTGAAGTCAGTTTTAGGTAGTGCTAATGTTACCCAAAGACATAAAAGCGCCTCACAACAGACAGACACTACATTATGTGTTTTTTTTGGCAACAGGAAATTTGCTAGGATTTATAGGATGTTGAACACAGAGTTCAAACTGTTAAAAAGAGAGCTTTTAAACATGAACTGAGAAACAATCCTGCCCCGCCCTGATGACAAAACTATTAGCGAACTAAGAGGAAAGTCAGCTGTCATGCGTACACTATATGTAGCCCAGATTTTTATTATTAATGGACAACAATATAGGCTATCAAATAAAACACAAGAGTTTTTGGTACAGTGCACATACTGAACTCATGTAGTTGGACAAATATTTGTCAATGAACAAAAAGGAGGCACAGTAAAGTAAAGTGTTGGTCTAAGATCACACAATTTGGCCAGCCAGGGAGTTGGGTCAAGAGTCTGAACCTGGTTCCCATGATACATAGTTGGCAGTTGTAACCACAAAGTAACATTGCCTCCTGTGAAAGCTCGGGTGCATTTTGGGTTCAACTTCAGCTGAGCCAGAGCCAGGCACCTGGTTCGAGGCTGGCATGAACTTTCAATGGTTCACTGACCAATATAGGTGCAATGTTGGTTTATTTCACAGTGTTGATTTGCCTATCTCTCTGTGCAATGGTGTGCTCTCAGTGCTAGTCGTCTCTGAATGTGCTCCCTTCTAGCTGTGCCAAGCCCGTAGTGGCCTGGTCACCAAGTGGTAGGAGGAGCATACTAGCAGAAAAGAAACAAGCATTCGCATTTACGCAAGCCCTATTGCATTGCAAACGATAGTCATCACAGACAACAGTAGAGAGGGGGAGAAGGCACGGACAACTGGAGAGCGGGCAAGGAGAGGGGGAGAGAAGGCATTGACAACGGGAGGGAGGGGGCAGTAGAAGAACCTCATTAAAGAAAATAGTGCTCACAGTCTAAATAACACGTAGCATGTAACACTCAAAGTAAAGGGGCCAGTAGCCATGGGAGGATACAAATGACGACCAGGCTGTAATAAAGGAAGGCAGCATTTACGAAGGACAAAGACACAAGCCAATAAAAAATATGGGTGGGGGAGTGGGTGGGTATTTCCACACATACTGATCTACACCATATCTTTGACAGAGCAACACTTGTGTGCTGACTCTAGGCTCGACCTACAAAGGTGGCAGTGGGGAGAAAGACAAGCACCCCTGGAAAGACTGCAGCAGCAGTGAGAGTGCGTTGCACCTCAGATGTGAATCAGTAGGATAGCATGTGCCTAAAGCCCATCGCCTAGCACACTGTAACTGTCCTGTCTTACGTGCTTTTTAGGGGCACAGAGAGCAGCAGTGCAGTTTAACTAGAGAGGAACTTGAATATGCAAATCATTATGATGGGAATGATATTTTGATGCCATAATTATAGCATCCGATAAAATCCAATATCTTCAGATTTTATCGGATGCAATCTTAATTGCATATTCTGAATTTTTGAGGAATAACATCTGGATTTTAGTGCTTGTCGCACCAAAAGCATCATGTCTCTGGGTATGGACGTGAACCAGACCTTTTCCCCTCGTTAAATTCCAGCAGGTTTTACCGGACGAACTTTAGCGAATGGTACAATCTTTATCACACCTGAAAATAACCGAGTGCAATAAACACCGCATCGCTTGTAATTATAAACAGCATAAAAAGCAAATGTTGGTGAATGGATCGCAATGTAAAAGGCCACTCGTGATGAGGGCCGATGTGTTTCATGCATTTTCTATGGGCCCGATTCACAGAACTAACTTAAGACAAAATCCTAAACTTACTGCTTTTGGTATTCACAGAAGTTAGGATTTTGTCTTAAATTTGTCTTAAGACAGACTTAAGTTAGGATTTTGTCTTAAGTCTGTCTTAAGTCTGTCTTACAAACTTAAGACAAAATCCTAACTGCTGTGAATACCAAAAGTAGTAAGTTTAGGATTTTGTCTTAAGTTAGTTCTGTGACTCGGGCCCTATGTCTTTGAGATATTTTAACCCAGTCCCTAAAAGCTGCAATTCCCTTGACAATGTCATGGTAAACATATTTTGGTTCACAAAATTTTGTATGAGAAATGTGCAGTTCTACATTCATACAATTTGGCTCAGCCTAGACGTTCAGAAAAAACTGAGAGGAAGTGCAGTTTATAAAACCATTGTTTGCTTTCACCCTAATTTGTTATTTTATAAACAGCGGAGGAATAGTAGACAGGAGGATGGGGGCAGACAACACTGACATTCTTGGCTGCACACTTACCAGACGGAGAAATAACTCTGAATGGAAAAATTACTTTTATCTTCTATAGCTGTGATAATGGTATACCGTTTCAGTTCCAGATTCATGTTCATTTCTGTTTTCTTGAGGAAAAAGGTGTTTTCATCATTTTCCTGTGTTAAAGTATGTATTCATATTTTGAATTATAGAACTAGTAGTCCTGGTTTTATAATGAAAAAAACAAAACTACAAGTGCCAGAATTCAAAGAAAGAAACTGGAGCACTTAATTACGGCTGGACCTGGGAAATTTGCAGGGCTGGTGTTTGGAAGTTCTTTTTGGTCTTTCTATTCCATCCACTTTACTAAACTTTAAAGGGTGTGTTCTGATATATATTGAATTCACATCGGCCTACCCTGTTCCAATGATTTACCCTATTGAAGGATGTATAGTAAGAGGGTGTTTTAGAATATTGTGCGCCAATTCTTGTCTTTTGTTCACAGAATATACCAAGTTTCCATTGAGGGGCTCAATTGGCACATTATCGTCGCCAGAGTGCATGACAAGGCTAACTCCTCTATTTAACACCATCACTGCTGATGGTTTTCCCCTCCTGTGCTGGCCCCGATGTATTCCCATTGTTCATGACGAGATCAGCTCGTCATAAGCACAGCTCCACTGTGCCTCATGACGAGAAAAGCTAGCCTGAAGCATAAAATGTGGAAAGTGACTGGAACATTTCTATTGCTCCTTCTAAAAGATATTTTAAAAAACAATTAATGATCAATTGAACTCTATTGAGGTCTTTGGGTGCTCCAACCTTCAGTGAAAATATGGCCCATGGCATTACAATGAAATTGCCTTAATAGATGTTAGGAGCACTTTGCATAGGTAGTCTGAAGGAGCTATCACTGTTATGTCTATTTCTCTAAATCTGTAGGATTATTTTGCAACAGGCTGTTATTGAGGTGATGTCCTTACAATTAAGATGCAAGAAGATGCCATCAAATTAAAGGCAGAAAACTGGAGCAATGGCGTCCATACAGCATTAGCTGCTACCCCTTCTCAGGACTGTGACCTCTATTACTGAGCCCCCAAATGCTGAGAATGCATACCCAGATAACCTTGGTGTGCCATCTGGAGTCACCATCCATGGACTGGTTGCCAACGTCCACTCTTATTGCCATTCCCTGCAGTAGAACTCACATTCCACCTTTTGCAGACTCTACCACCAGGTAGATCACACGCCTCTTAAACGTTTCTGGAAGAGGTGGGGCAAAGTAAAATAGACTATCTACGAGTTCATGGCCTGCTGGTACAGGCCATAGCATCTTGCTAACCCCTCGTTTCCAACTAGCCCCCTAACTGGCTAATGATATTTTTGAGATGTGTGTAATATTTACAATGTCTCCTCTCAACACAACTATGTCTTACTATCTTTCCCTGTCTCAATTATCGCAACTGTGACAATTGATAAAATTAGGAAACAGGATACTAAACAGTTAATGTGTCACAGAAAAGAGAACATTTACATTCCAAATGTGCGCTATGTTGGAACATCCACCTTTAAAAACTGAAACTGGAGAAAGCCAAATTCTAGTGCTGCAATTCGACTGGCAATCAAAATCATAATCAACCTTTTAATAAAGCATTATTTAAGTATGCATTTGCAATTAATACATGTTCATGTATGCTTAATAAATCAATATTCATGTGTATTTGCAGAAAATGATGATTTTGACGAGAATGCAGTGTTAATACCAAATACCCCTGCTCCGGAACTTCTACAAGAAAATGCATTTGAGCTGGCGACCATTGCAGCTCCTCAGTTGCAAGAAGATCAATGCATAGGTATGCCTTTTTTTATTAAATGTAATTTTCTTATTTGAATGAGTACAACTTTGTTTTTGAGTTATATAGTGTGTATTTAGCATTGATATATTATTGAAGATCGTTGGCCTCAGAAGTTAGGTGTATCTGCTATAGCAGACTACCACCACTATGTGCCAGCTCCACGTAAGGCATTGGTGTGCCATTGTGCCCCTTGTGTGATAAGATCATGGTCTTACAACATTATGCCTTTGGTACTTACTAGTCCTGATGCCTAAATCATCAATCAGTAGTATTGGTTTGCATATTATCCATATTTTGGACGCACCACATTGTGGTGTAGCTTGATCATTATTAGTAGACCTGGAGTTACAAATACCTGGGTACAGGGATGTAGACATACCTAGGGTACAGGGAAAATACAGCCCATTATGAGTTGAAAACCTGACGGTCTACAAGCAAATCAGAAATCATTATTCCCAAGTCCAATTTTCTAGTGGTTGATCACGTTGAGTTAGATTTACACCCCAAACTTTAAGGAGCTATAAGTGGAACCATTACAGACCCCATCAGAATTTAAAGGCAACTCGTGATGAGAGCATATATGTTTCAATATATTATTTTCTCAGTGATCCCCATTCTTATGCCATCTGGCTATTTTTAGACTAGCTTTAGCACTCAGGATCTGCCTACAGGCATTACATCTTGAACCATTTTTAGACCATGATTACATATGTGGTATACCCAGATTCAGAAGCGTCTAAAATCACACTTCCCGACGCATGTCTCCAAATGCTGAGTTGCGCATTCAGAGACCCACGGCACCTCCAATAAGACGGAGGTAATGATCTTTGGAAATCTGTCCCCTAACTGGCCAGGAGCATGGTGGCCCGACGAATTAGGCTCTCCGCCCATACCAACTACTAAAGTAAAAAACCTGGGGGTACTGCTAGATGATAAACTAACATTTGCTGCTCACGCAAACTCCATTGTTTCAACTGCCTTTTACAAACTTAAATCCATCAAAAAGATTCTTCCTTTTCTTCCTCCCGACTCAGGTAAAACATTGGTTACGGCTTTTGTTATGTCAACCCAAGACTATTGTAAAGGACTCTTCATCAATGCTCAACAGAAAGTCATCCGCAAACTACAGTCTGTAGAAAATGCAGCTGCAAGAATGCTCTCTGGGACCCCAAAATTTAAATCTATCCCCCAAGTGATCAAAAATTACCACTGGTTGGCGCTAAATAATCAAATCAAATTCAAGGCACTTTCACCCACATGCATCAAACTCCCGTTTTGCATTTCCAAATTTGTGATTTTTACCGAATCGCAAATATGGATTCGCAAAACGGGATGCATCATTGAAAGTGCTAAATATTTCCGATTCGGTAAAAATCGCAATTTTTACCGAATCGCAAATATTATGCGAATTCAAAATTGCGAATTCGCTATTCCCATTGATTCCTATGGGCCAAAAAGCCCATAGGAATCAATGGAAATTGCGAATTCGCAATTTTGAATTCGCAAATGTTGATGCATTCCATGGGTGCAGGGGGGGGTCCAAAGGACCCCCCCCTGCACCCCTGAAATGTATTCTTAAATGGATGTTTCACACACACATGTCCTAAGGACATGTGTGTCTGTAACATGACATTGTTTAAAATGTAAATAAGATCATTTTAAACATTTTTCGCAAATTACCACGAGGTTCAACCTCGTGGTAATTTGCACTTGCAAACATTGTATTCGCAATTTGTTTTCAGAATGATGCATTGCATTTATGGAATCGCAAATTTGCGATTGCTTAAATGCAATCGCATTCTGGAAAGTCGCAATATTAGCGATTTTCATGAAAAAATAATGATGCATTCCAAAAAGCATTTTTGGAATCGCAAACGGCCGATTTTATGGAATCGCACCGTTTGCGACTCCAAAAATGCTTGATGCATGTGGGCACTTGTATAGCCTACAAAGCCTCCCGTAAGTTAGGGCCCCGCTATCTCATCAACTCTTTGGCATTCTATGCCCCTAACAGAACACTATGTACTATGAATGCCCTGTTGATGACTGTGCCCCGAACTAAAACAGCCTCATGGGGTGACCGCCGTTTCATTGTTGCCACATCCAAACTGTGGAACTCACTTGATACGGACATCAGATCCTGCCCTACTCTTACCACTCTTTAGAAGGAAAATAAAGACCTGGCTTTTTAACCAATAAATCTTTGTTATCATCTTTTATGATCTGTCTTTATCTAGCGCCGAGACGCCTCTGGGTATTTGCCTGCGCTTAACAAATTTCATAAATAAATAAATAAATAAATGATGTGGAAGGATACCATTCCTCTTATGTAAAAGGATATGCAGATTCACTAAGGACCCATCTGCTTTTATTACACTTTTGAGGCTTCTTATTCTGGTTATATGTTTGTTGCATTACCAGCTCTAGACCTCCACTCTAACACGTTTGTAAACCTCCCTGATAACTTACTCAACACTCTTTCCCACCAAATGGGAATGATACTAAAAAAACTCTTGGGTCTTTTTTTAAATTTTGAAACAGCTACTTGTTTGAAATGTGAAGTTAACTACCCTTGTAGGGCCATCCCTTGAACACTTTAGTAGACAGTTACAAACACTCCATTACTTGCATGTGAACTTACTACCTAGTTTACACACAGCCGAATTTTAAATACACACAGGTGATGCACACAGCCATGATAATTCAATTCCCCTTTTGATTTTTCATTTTGTGCACTGCTGAATATTTTTTAAGTTAATGTTGTGGTGCCCTTACTAAATGTGTGGATGCATTTGTGCACACTGAATTGATTCCCAATACACACGGCCATTCACACGGGCTGATGTATACAATTGCAATGTTCAATTTACTGCCATGTCACATATTTTCTTTTTAAACCTTGGCATGTTAGGCATAAAATGGTGATGAATGGCAAATTATGCTTTGCCCGCACTGTTGGGGGTATCTCATTGCATTGTTTATATCCAAGCAATTTGTGGCAAATCCTCTGGGTTTCTCCTAGCCCTGATGAAGTCATTGGGTTACTGCCCATTTGACGAAACATGTTGTGGCTGGGCTTGAGCCTAAGCTTGTGAACTGAAGCTTGGAGTAAAGCTGGACTGAAGGCTAATCGGAACAGAAAAGATTTCGGGTTTGCTGAAATTGACTTTTAATTTAGAATTATTGAGATACTGGATCTTGGTGTGTGAGCATATACCATCAGATTTACTCAGGCCTTACATTCTACGTGCATGCAGGTATACAGAAAAGGAGGGGGTATTTTTGGCAGCATATACTGCCAGTCAAAACGTTTACCAAAAAGCAAGTGATAGCCATCACTTCATAGCATTTCATCTATTTCTTATTGGGAGGGTTCTCTGTGCAGGTAGTTGTGTATTATGTTGCATCATAAGTATTCATTCTTCAAATATGTATTCCTAATAGATAATGGACCCTGCCAACAACTGTGCAGCACTATTGAAGAAAAGGCTGTGTGTTCCTGCTTTCCTGGTTATACCTTAATGACTAATGGTGCTTCATGTGAAGGTAAGTCCAGCATAAAATGTTAACTAAATCACAAAACACATTACGTTTAAAGTTCATAGAAAACAAGTATTGGCAAAGCCAAGAGGTCTGGCATTGGTCGCCAGCCTTTTGACTTTGGCAGTTCTTGTTTTGTTCAGTCATGGTTTTTGCAAAACATTATTGTTGGGGAAGGTGCCAGGCCTTCATCAATCTAAAAAAACACTGAGTAAAAGAAAAAATATGTTTTTGGTCCAAAAAGGCACATCTTACCATAGTAGTCCCTGGAACTAAAGGGAACTACTTTCTGTGTTGATGTGAATTCAGAAAATGGCAAAAGTGGTTTGAAGAAAAATGTGATTGACACAACAACAGATTTATAGATGATGTCTGGCTGAAAACCCTTATACATAACTATGCTACACACACAATTTTAGAACGATTGAAATGTCAAACTAACATCCAACGTAATGAAAGTCATTCGATTTTGTGTTGGCTGTCTCGCTCCTGCATTACCTAATGTTTTGTTGTCATCTTTTAGTAAGCATTTATTACAAATAGAGAGGGATGAAAAGATAGATAGAGAAGCTAGCAAAAACAGAGAGGCTCACAAAAACAGAGGTAGTGTATAGATGGATAGACAGACAGACAGGCCGGTAGATAGATAGATCGATAGATAGATAGATAGATAGATAGATAGATAGATAGATAGATAGATAGATAGATAGATAGATAGATAGATAGATAGATAGATAGATAGATAGATAGATAGATAGATAGATAGATAGATAGATAGATAGATAGATAGATAGACTTGCAAAGATGTATATATTGATAGACATGCAAGATAGATTTGGAAAGATAGATACGTAGATTTATAGACTTGCAAAGATAGATACACAGATAGACTTACATATATAAATATAAAGATAGAGTGATAGACTAGCAAAGATAGATAAATAGATCAATAGATAGACGCCACTGCACAAGTTCAAATAGTAATGCATTAGTTAAATAGCTATGTAAGTCCGACATACAAGAGCACTGAAATCAAACTAGACAGACATACAAGCTGACATACAGACTAAATTGTTTTAAAAGGATATCTGTAGTCATACATTAGAATAATTACAGGAGTGTAGTTATAAATGTGTGTTATTGCGTGTATGTTAACATTTTTAAAAAGAGAATTAATTTATAAAGAAAAGATTCCAATGGACACAATCTGGTATACTCGGAAATAGTAGCAATCAGATAAACAGCACAATGAGCTTCAAAAGGAATTTACAACGTCATTGACAGGAGACAGGAACTGAAAAAGCTGGAATGTGTCCCATGCTTTGAAGAGCTGGTAGGAAGTCTTGCTATCACATTAGGCTCTAAACACAAAGGCAATACTAACTTAATAATTGAGTACAAACAAAAACATTGGTACTGGTGGGAACGACATTTTGTGTAAATTTGCTCTTTATGAAAGAGCAAAATATCGTCACACACTGTGAAGTTAGCCTGAGGCTGAAGTAGGCTGACTCACTGCGCCTTGCTATATGCTGTAATGGGTGTAAACAAAATATGAATGACATAACAACAGACCAATGGATGAAGAGAGCTGGTTGGAAGCCCCTTTAAGTAAGCATATTATACATATATGTTTTGTGAAATCAAAATGTCTTGGCAAACACCAGACCTAAGAATCAACCAAAATATTTTTTAGCATATCATCACATTTTATTACAAGATAAAGAAAATCTTTGACAGTCACCACATCCCTATCCACCAGTATCTGCTCAAAAGTTGCAGCCATCTTATTTCAATTACTCATCATCCAAAAGATATTTGCTGGCCTCACATTAATCATTGAAGACACGCTTACCAACACCTTAGTCCTCAGAAAGCGCAAATTCTGTAACCTCCTCTTTATTGGCCTCCCATAGAACTCATTTGCCTGTATTAAAAGTCTTCAATTTTGCTTTTAGCACCCTTTTGGACTTTTTCAAATTCTCTCTTACTTCACCTCAGACTGTTTAGCTTTCAGTCGACATAAGTGCCCTGTACACATTCCTCACAATGGTTGTATCCTTAGTGTTGAGCTTCCATCTACAGAAAGAGATCTGGTTGAAATGTTCATCATGCGAGTAAGATTTTGTGTAATCCTAGCTTTTCACATTCGGCATATGTTTTGTAGTATTCCCCTTTCTGGCCATTTTCACCCACAGGAGCCTGATTTCAGCAGAAAATGTTTCACAGGAATTGGCACAATATTTACACAGCTTGGAAGACTTCCTTAACCCTCCTTCTTCTTCCAAATGGAAAATCCCTAAATTTAGAGCAGTATCTCTGACATGGCACTCTTGTTCTCCTTGATCTCTTCACACTTCCTCGAGCTTGTTCAGACTCACTCCGATTATTCACTTATCGGGGCACGTTCTTTCTCAAATGCAAGTCTCAAGTTACTTCTTTTCTATCTCACAGGCCACAACTCATTTGTGACCTCTTTCTTCCTTGACTGCACATGACAAATTTCCGCACCGGTCTCTTCTGCTGAGTCAGACTCTATACCACTCACAATGCTACTGTCTTCTTTCAGAGTCTATACCTTTGTCTTGTGTAGTTTCACCACCCTCAGCTCGACCTAGCGGGTATTCAGCCTCTTCAGGAACCCCCACAGCTTGGCTTCCTCTCTCTGGTGACCTTGTTATTACAGCTGGAATCAGTTCTGAGAGAGGAGCTGTTTCATCAGCGGGCCCTGAGACTCGTTGAGTATGTGAAGTGTGTATACAGTTCAGCACTTCTCCACACTTCACAGCGGTATTCATCACCAATATATGGTCCACGCCACCGTGAGTCAAGGCAGTCCTTCCTTATGTGCTTTCAGATCAGCACCCAATCTCGGGGGCTCAGGTTGTGACAGAGGTCTTTCAGTGTCGGTGCAGTAGTGGATCCAACCTGGTGAGACACAAAATGGACCATATCAGCCAATCCTTTGCAGTAGTCAAGGATCAAGTCATCTATGATGTTTATCAAAGCTGTAGGCGGCACTGCAGTTAAGCGCATCGCCCTTCCCATGAGGATCTTATGCAGAGTTAGCCCAATTTAACTATCAGTAATGCTACGCAAGCTCATTAGGACCAAGGGCAAGGCATCGGGGCATTTCAAATATGTTGAAGCACACGCTTTTGCCAGCCTCACCTTTAGCTTCCCATTGATCTGCTCCACAAGGCCTGATGGCTCTGGCCTGTAACTACAATGCAATCTCTGATCCACATTCAAGGCAGTACACAACAGCTTCATGATCTCGCTGTGGAAATTAGTTCCTCTATCTGACTCCAATGAAGTTGGAAATCCGAAGCGTGGTATAAGCTCCCGCCATAAAAACTTTGCTACTGTGAGGCTGTCACACCTCCTATTTGGGTAAGCTTCCACCAACCGAGAAAAGATGCACACAACAACCAAAATGTATCTCAATCCATTACAACAAAGTCCAACTGGATGCGATTGAAAGAACTGCCCGATCTCTTAATGTGGCTCAACGCAAGAATAGTTATCTTCTTAGAATTCATTGGTTGGCATGCAACACACCAATGCCACAGTTCCTCTGCAATCAAACAGAATCTTGGATTAAACCAAGTCTGCCTGAGCAATCTCACTATCGCATATCTCCCTGTGTGAGCTGCTCCATGAATCTGCTTTGTCATTGGATTCAGCAAACAATTTGGTAACACTGCCATAAAATCAGTTGAAACCCAAATGTCATCTTCTCCCTTCTCACAGCGTGTTCTAAGTGTTCTAATCCAACTCGCTTGTTCCTGATCTGTAGCTTCCAATTGTAACAGCCTAACTTCATCCCATGTATTTGCAACAGGTAACATCGTGCTCAGTTCGGTCTTCTCTGTTCTCTCGCAAACATATTCTTCCTTGAAAATGCATGCGTGGGCACAAACACAAACTATCCATGTAGCAGTTTCCTATGGTGACAAAAACATCTCTCGTCCTGTGTCAAGTACACTTTACTACTGCCACTTCCTTTGGCAACTGCACTGCATCCAACAACTGTCTCATATATAGCCCATTCCTAATGGGAGATCCTGATGATGTTAGGAACCCTCTCTGCAACCATAGCTGTCCAAAGTCATGAACTACCCCGAAACTGTTCTAGCTGTTGGTATAGATGGTGACTCTGATCTGAACAGAGACAAGGCATGCACGGGTCAAGGCAATGATCTTGGCCACTTGTGCGGAGTGAACTCCCTGGTAACAAACAGCCTGCTCAACTCCAGAGATGGTACAAACAGAAAATGCTACTTTCAGATTACCTTCATTGTCCCTTAGACATGAACCATCAACAAACAGGACTTGGTCAGGATCAGACAATGGTTCATCGACAATATCACTTTGGTGCAAAGCTGAGTAAAATCCAAGCAGTCATGGTCTTCACAATCTTCCCCTTCAGCATTTGGAACAGGCAACGAGGTAACTGGATTTAACACAGAACGGCGCGTTAAGGTTACATTTTCTGGTGTAAACAGAACTTGTTCATACCTTGTCAGCCTGTTATAAGTCAAATGCTGAGTTTTGGTCCTTGTCATCAGGAGTTCAACACAATATTCAAAAACAAGGTAAATTCTGCTTGTGTTAATAGACTTGACAATTAGCTGCACAGTGGTTTGTGTGAAAACTTTCAGTGGGAATGCAACTTAAAACCAAACCTCATTATTTTGGAAGTAAAAGCAAGTTCTGACAATTGACTTGTGCAAGTAAAGACAATGTGGGTGGTCTCTCTCGCATGAGAGACTCATGTGGGGGACATATATTTTGGTTTAGTGGCCAGGATATTTTTGCATTACCTTTTCAAGGTAAGATTTCATCTTTTGCCGAAAGAAATATTAGCTGTCTGCTGAATTAATGCCTAACCCATCCACATTCCAAGGTAAATAAAGTTGCTACTTCTAAAGATAATTGGAAACTAATGTGTAACCTTGAGAATTGCAATTATCATCATTCCTATTTGATGTAAGAAGCAGTAGGACTCATATCAAAAAGATGATGACTAGTAAAATGATCCTAAAGCATGTCCGTCTTCCACTGTGTGGACATGATTTTGCAAATTTTACTTTGTGTTTTGTGTCAAATGTACTTTAGGACTGGCTTGACAGCGCAATGTAGATTTTCCTAGTTATTATGACGGAAAGTCTTCATTTTATTAAAGACACGGAGGCGAGTATTATGCTTTCTTATCTTGCATTTTATTCTATAGCAGCCAAGATAAGTGCAAGAAACTACAGTTCCCAGAGGGCCAGGCAACAACTGGGCCATGAGAAAAAACGAGAGTACAGTAACCAATCAGCAGTCACATCATAGATAAGAGAACACACTGACTGCGCAGCTTCCTCTTTTCGCTAAGAGCCAGTCAGATAACAATTGAAAATAAAGGAAAAATAGCTATAACCAGAAAGAACGCCAAAGTCCAGGAGAAGAAATCCTTAATCTCTGGAATCCAGAGCAAAGTCCAACGAAAGGATCCGTAGAAGGAGCTGGAAGGACCGGAGGGGAAATCCAAGCAGGAGATGAACGGAGCCGCTGGAGAGTAGATCTTCTATGATGAGGCAGGCGGTAAGGCTGGATTCGCTGTTGGGAGGGAGAACACATGTTAATAGTGTAGTGGCTGGATAATACTCGCCTCCGTGTCTTTAATAAAATTAAGACTTTCCGTCATAATAACTAGGAAAATCTACATTTTATGGCAAGACCGGAGGCTCCTATTATGCTTGTTTAAAGCAAATCAATAACATCAGAAGCAACAGAATGAATAGGCTTACAGTAAAACATGCGGAAAATACTGTCATTGGACCAATCTGCTGATCTCAGTATGTCCTCTAAACGGGAGCCAGCCCAAAAGGCCTTAGAAGCCATGGCTCCTCTAGCCGAATGTGCTCTGAAAACAGAGACATCAATACCGGCAAGGGACATAACCCAGCGAACCCACCTGGCAAGGGTAGGGGAGGAAACAGGAAGGTGGGGTTTACGAAAGGAAATGAGGAGTTGAGAACAAGAGGGCGTTCTGAGATCAGCGGTCTTTTGTTCATACATTTTCAAACACTGTCCCACACATAGTTGGGGTTGATCGGGAAAATAGGGATAAAAAACAGAGTCTAAATTAGTCTTCGTGCGTCTGCGAATCTGGAACAGCACACCTGTAGGGGAAAATTGGCGAGAAGAAACATCCAAGGCTCTAACATCAGAAACTCTTTTGATGGACACCAAGCAAAGTAACATAGTAAGTTTGGCCGATAACATTTTGAGAGACAAAGCAGAATTAGAGGGCCAATTCAAAAACAGTTTAAGTACAGCAGAAACATCCCATAAAGAGGCATACTTAGCCAACTGTGGTTTAGAGCATCGAACACCTTTGAGGAGGCGACAAATCAGAGGATGAGCGCCAACAGCTTTCCCATCAATTTGGGCGTGATTGAGGGAAATGGCAGAGTGGTAGAGGTTGACAGTGCGATAGGCCTTCCCAGCGCTGGCCTGAGAAGCTAAGAAATTGATAAAACCTAGAAGGGCTGAAAAGGGATCGAGAGACCTTTCCAGACACCAGCTTGCCCAAAGAGACCAGGCGGATTTGAAGGCTTTGGAAGTGCCTGGAGCCCAGGCCTGGCTGATAAAGTGAGCAGCCTCTTGTGAAATGAGGACGTTAGAAGGGGGAGGACGGAAACTTTCCAAGCCGACAGAGTGAGGGAGTTGTCCAAGATCAGACTGTGACGCTCGCCTCGAGGGTTGAGAAGAAGATCGTCGCAGGACGGCAGAAGTACAGGAAAATCCATCGCCATTTCCAGAAGAACAGGAAACCAGATTTGAGCTTGCCAGAAGGGGACTATCAGTACTAGAGAAGTTTCCTGACGGCGGACTTGCGCCAGCACCCTGTTGATCATAATGAAACGAGGAAAGGCATAATTGAGTTGATGAGACCAATCCTGGAGGAAAGCATCCGTGGCTAGGGCTAGGGGGTCTGGACGCCAGCTGAAAAACTGGGGCAAATGGGAATTGAGACGAGAAGCAAAGAGATCGATGGAAAAGGGACCCCACAAAAGAGAAAGAGAATGGAAGACGGAGGGACAAAGCCTCCAGTCGCTGGAGTCGCGCAGAAACCTCGAGTGCCAATCCGCCACAGAATTGAGGTCGCCTGGAAGGTATTCCGCTGTCAAGGAGAGATGATGGGCTAGACAATATTCCCATAGACTTTTCGCTAAATCTGCTAGAGGCTTGGACTTGGTGCCGCCGAGATGATTTATGTAGCGAACAGCAGAAACATTGTCCATGCGTAAGAGTATGGAACAACGGATCCTGTCTTTGGAAAGACTTATGATCGCAAAGGAACCAGCAAGCATCTCTAAACAATTTATGTGCAGTCTGGACTCCTCTCTTGACCATGCTCCTCCAGTTGAGATTGGACCACAGCGGGCGCCCCAACCCGATAGACTGGCATTGGATTCTAAAACAAGATTTGGGGATGTGGCGAAGATAGTGCGCCCGTTCCACGCATCTAAATGGTCTATCCACCATTGCAGTTCTGTGCGGGACTCTTGGTCTAGAGCGATGACGTCTGAATAAGCTAAACCATGACGAAGGTGCCTGATCTTTAGGCGTTGGAGGGCTCGGTAGTGCAGGTGGGCCGGAAAAATCGCCTGAATAGAAGAGGAAAGAAGACCGACAATCCTGGCCAGAGATCTGAGGGAGATGACAGAAAGATGTAGCACAGAGGCAATCTCCGCCTTGATTTTGGAGATTTTGGAAAGGGGAAGGCGTAAAGACGCCGCTACCGAGTCCACAAGGAAGCCCAGAAATTCCATGTTCTGAGAGGGGACCAGAGAAGACTTCTCGAGATTTACAAGGAAACCCAAGTCCAGAAGAAGACACTGAGTGGTTTGGAGATCTGCAAGGAGACCCTGTTTGTCCAAATTCAGGATTAGAATATCGTCTAAGTATATTATGAGTCTGATCCCAAGAGAGCGCAGAAAAGCGACCACCGGCTTCAGAAGTTTTGTGAAGCACCATGGTGCAGAAGAAAGACCAAAGGGGAGAGAGGTGAAACAGTAGGTCACTCCTGACCACTGGAACTGAAGGAACTTCCAGTGAGACTGGTGGATAGGAACTGTAAGATAGGCATCTTGGAGATCCAAGCGAACCATCCAATCGTTTGGCTGAAGGGTATCCCTCAGATGAAGGATCGTCTCCATTTTGAAATGACGATACACCACAAAGTGGTTGAACCATTTTAGGTTTATGACAGTGCGTAATTTCTTGTTTTTCTTTTGGACTAGAAAAATGGAGCTTAAAAAGCCTGTAGAGTCGTAGGGAAAAAAATGTTGATGGCATTTTTCTGTAACAAAGATTTTATCTCGGTTGAGATGAGGTTTGCCATGTGTGAAGAAAACACTAGAGGAGGAGGGAAAGAGGTCTAGACAGGAGGAGTGTAAAACTCTATAAGATAGCCTTGAACTGTGTTGAGGACCCACGGGTCTACACTTATGGAATGCCATTTTGGAAGAAACAGTTTTAATCGACCCCCTACAGGAGGGAAAGAAGAAAGGCTTACCTTGTTGATTGGAGTTGTTGTTGCGATAACCTTTGCGCCCTCTGCTGCGGAAACCACGCCCTCGTTGTGGATAGAACTGCGGCTTGTATTCTTGGGAGTTGTCGTAAGAACCTTTGGAGCCTTGATTGTAGGGACGGCCGGAAGAGCGACCCCTGCCTCGTCCGGCCCGTCCAAAAACCCGAGGGGCGAAGGGCTTTTTTATAGATTGTTGAGCCTTGTCAAGAGAGGCAAAGGTAGAGACAAAGCGGCTGATGTCGCGAACCAAATTCTCCCCAAAGAGGAGGCCATTTGCCTTAGAGCCGGGGTCCATAGGAGCAAGGTTAGCTAGCTTGGGGTCCAACTTGATCAAAAGACCCTTACATCTTTCGTGGGTAATTGCTGCGTTGGCATTGCCCAAAAGGCAAAAGGCACGCTGTACCCACGTGGAGATGTCATCGGCTGAAAGATGAGTACCATCAAGACGGGCAGACTCTGCCATGTCGAAGATACGGGCCAAGGGACCAACATTGTCCAGCATTTTGTCCTGGCATGTGGACCATGCCTTGTCAACCCCGCGTCGAGGGTCTTTACCAAATTTAGAAAAGAAGGTAAGAAGAGGTTGGTCGATGGAAGGGACAAGGGTGATTTTATCAGGGAGGGCAGGTTTGGGACATTCAGACTTTAATCTGGAACGCACACCTGCCTCTAGAGGGAGACGAAGGCGGGCAGAAATGTATTCACCAACGTGATGTGAGGGAAACCACTCAGTTGAGTTGGGATGACGGATGGAGGACGGGTCAAACATAGGGAGACCCTCCGAGTCATATACTGGATCAAAGGTAAAGGAATCGCTTTTGGGTATTTTGGGGGGAGGGGGGTCTGTGACATCAAAAATATCGCACAAGTCGTCAGCATCAGGCATATCGTCATCCGTGTCCAAGATGGTGGAAATTACTAATTTCTTAGTAGGAGACTCTGTGTGCTTGGATTTTTGCTTTCTTTTGCCCTCTGAACCGACAAACCCCTCCTTAGCAGGAGGCCTGGGAGGCACTTCGTCCTCGTCCATAGGCGAGTAAGACTCGCTAACCAATGCTGACGCCTTTTTAGGCTTTTGCACAGAAGCAGAGTGGTCCACCTTACGTTTTCTGCTATCCCCCGCAGATTGGGCCAAAACCTTGGACAACATGCTGACCATAGAATTCTCCATATTCTTTGACATTCTTTTCATGGAGACTTCAACAGCCTGTTCAACAGAATTATTAATAAATCTGTGAAGGTCCTGTTTGAGAGACCCATTGTCCATGTTAGAGGGATTTTCCTCTTAAGAACTCTCATTTGCCATGTTTGAAATGTGGTAGGAAAGGGTTAATACTGTGAGGAAGAGAGGGAGGCGTGTAAAAAGGGGGCGTGCACCAGGGCGGGTCGACTCCAGGACACGGAGCAAAGAGACCGGGAGAAAGGCAACTCTAGAAATGAGCTCCGGCGTGCACAGAAGCAACCGCTGTGGAAAGCGGTGAACAGAGGCAGCAGAACGAAGCACCGGAAGAAGCTCCAGAAGCGGTAAGAGCCTGCACGAGGAGCGCGAGGACCGCGGAGTAGGGAGAAACCAACAGAAAAGGGCGGGAGGGGGGGGGAGAGGAGCCGGTAAACAGAAACCGGACAGCAATGGAACACGCGAGTAGCGTGAACCCAGAGCGCAATAGCGCAAAACGAGGCAGCAGAATAGTGCAAGAACAATAATAAACGTTAAAAATAATAACAATAGTCAAATATCAACAATTAAATTGCGAGCATAGATAAGGGAACACTTATCTGACTGCGAGCAGCAAGAAAAGAGGAAGCTGCGCAGTCAGTGTGTTCTCTTATCTATGATGTGACTGCTGATTGGTTACTGTACTCTCTTTTTTGCTCATTCCCATGGCCCAGTTGTTGCCTGGCCTTCTGGGAACTGTAGTTTCTTGCACTTATCTTGGCTGCTATTGAATAAAATGCAAGATAAGAAAGCATAATAGGAGCCTCCGGTCTTGCCATAAAATTGTGTGCTAACATATTGTTACTAATGATTTAGATTACACCTAGAGTAGGCTTCGGCTCTACCAGAGAAGCATTGCTCTCTCAACTCATGTTATTGCCTGTTAGGTGTATTTTCCCTCTCAATACGTCCATTGCAATGCATGAGGGACTATTTCACATTTCGAAAGTAAACCAAATCATCACACATTAAACTCTTTATCTCCTAGATGCATTATATTCAGAACATTTATTTTTTTTGCTTTTCCTCTGAAAAATGATGTTAGGGTAGGGATCTAGTAAAATAGGTGACTGCTTATAGGCTATCTCCTTCGCTACAGTTGGCAAGCAATTGTTTGAGCTGTTAAACAGTTCTAGGAAAACCTCTGACTATGGAAATGATTCACTTTTTGTTAATTTTTTGTGCAACTCTCAAGTGAATTTCTGGAAGATTGACATGGCTTCGGGCCCAATTCACAGAACTAACTTAAGACAAAATCCTAAACTTACTACCATTTTCGTATTCACAGAAGGCACTTACTCATTTTGGTATTCACAGAAGACACTTAATCATTTCAGTATTCACAGAAGTTAGGAGTCCAAACTTTAGGATTCCTAAATGCCTTCTGTGAATACCGAAAGGCCCAAAGTTAGGATTTTTATCAGTTTAGGAGTAGTAAAGTTGAGAAAATCCTAATTTTAAGACTTTCGGTATTCACAGAAGGCATTTAGGAGTCCTAAAGTTAGGAGTCCTAACTTTTCTACTACTAAATTGAGAAAAATCCTAACTTTAAGACTTTCGGTATTCACAGAAAGCATTTAGGAGTCCTAACTTTACTACTACTAAATTGAGAAAAATCCTAATTTTAAGACTTTCGGTATTCACAGGAACCATTTAGGAGTCCTAAAGTTAGGAGTCCTAACTTTACTACTACTAAATTGAGAAAAATCCTAACTTTAAGACTTTTGGTATTCACAGAAGGCATTTAGGAGTCCTAAAGTTAGGACTCCTAACTTCTGTGGATATCAAAATGAGTAAGTGCCTTCTGTGAATACCAAAATGGTAGTAAGTTTAGGATTTTGTCTTAAGTTAGTTCTGTGAATCAGGCCCTTCGTTCCTCATGGACCAAAGTAAGATACCCAAGACTGAAGTCAATCTCTAAGAACATCTACCAGAATAACAATAGATCTATAAGGGCTCTAGACCGCTGAGGGGATTTCTAAAAAATTCTGTGTACTAGAAACATAATGACAAATTATGCCTTTGGAATGCAATGGTAATTTGTGATTGTGATTGATAATGTAATGGTGTAAATCCCAAATTGATGTACATCTTTCAAGACACAGTGATCTAGTTCTCTAGACCTCTTTAGCTGGGTGTGCACAATGTAAATACTACTATATACGTAGTTTTCATACTGGCTCAATATGTCAGGATTTTAAACGAATAGTACCCAGGGGCATATTAATTACGATTTCACACAATCCAGTGCATCAAGGGATGTTGCAGCACTGCATTGTATCAAAGGGAGAGAGCAGAGCTGTGCCATATTTACAAAAATATGGTGCAGTTCAGCTCTCGCCTTGCGCTGGTGCAACTTGTGCTGCCTTAGAATGAGGGTACCCTTGTGCCATGGCGCAGGGTACCTGTATTAAGGTCAGGATAGTTTTTGTGCGGGAAGGGCTACCTTCTGGCACAAAAACTATCCATCGAGGCTCATCCATTTTTTTATGCAGAATGCAGCACACATGGAAAGAGGAAGTAATGAGGAGAAATACATATATTTCTTCTAGTTATGCCATTTTGGTGCAACCCCATGTTTACAAATCGTTGTATATATGGGACTGTGTCAAAATACATGGCTGGATACATATAAATGTGAATACTCCACCCAAGGGGCATTTTCCTTGACACAATGTATGCAGTGTTTTGTGTTACATTTTCTTTTTTTTTAATAAAGAAATTAATGGGGCTTTGCATGGTTTTGTAAATCCCAAAATAGATTTGCATCCAGGCTGTGCCAAAAAAGTAGCACAACCCCTACGCAAAAAGCAAAATCATAATAAATATGGCCCTAAATATTTTAATAAAATTAGCTTCTGCAGAAATACTTTCATTTTTAGTTTAGCTGTTCTGGGTAAAGACCGGGTGTCTGAGCTACTCTCTACCTGCATTTTGATTACTAAACTAAAGCTTAACATGCTCTCTCCTTCCAGATGTTGACGAATGTGTGGCAGAGCGACACACCTGCCAGAGGGGCGAGCGCTGCATAAACAGCCTGGGATCCTTCACATGCCTGAAAGAGATCGTCTGCGAAACAGGCTACGAAAACCAGGACGACGTCTGTGTGGGTAAGTAAGGACGTGTTTTCAATTGCTGTTGTGTTTTTGATGCTTGCCAGGCAACATTTTGAAACACTTCTCTGCTCAATTAAACCGATGTATAAATAGCGGATACAAAAGATATCCCCACTAATACAATTTGCACCGAGCGTTGGGTGTCATTTTGTACCACGTTACATATCAACGAACAAATGGATTTTACGTCCATGTTGCAGGTATTGTAACCCTGGAACACTGTATTGCGGCGCAAATTTCCACCAGAGGAAAGTCGGTTATGAGTGACCGGAAAAAGAGAAGGAAGCTCCTCCTCTTTGGAGTAAATGTTAAAATTGATATATATTTTATCATTTACTGACATGCTAA
The DNA here is from genome assembly GCF_964263255.1 of Lissotriton vulgaris. Taxonomy (NCBI): domain Eukaryota; kingdom Metazoa; phylum Chordata; class Amphibia; order Caudata; family Salamandridae; genus Lissotriton; species Lissotriton vulgaris. The sequence goes on from NC_141697.1 coordinate 1,057,036,841, forward strand.
ATACCCTTTTAAGATGAGTAACCTGCTACACAATGGTCTGTCACGCCTTGCCGGATAGACTTATAATTCTTTCCTCAATATTAATCTATTGAGCATCTGAGGTGGTCAGTGCCTTTGCCTTTACAATTAAAGTAGTTTGTCATTACCTGTTTTTGAGGGGGCGCAACAGGTGCAGGGGGCCTTGGTCCAGGGTTCTATGGAACCCACTAAACCCCAAAAATAGCTATTTTTTTACCCCAAAATGGGCGGTGGGACATGTTTCTTGCTTGCATGAAGGCCTATGCCACTTTTGCTGCACCACTGTCTTTTGAGGTAACATGCCACTGTAGCAAGAGGTTCACCACAGGGTAGGGACAAATGAAATCATCCAACTTCTCATCAAAGTATACTTTCAAGTCTTTGGCTTATTTCCAGGATTACCGTATCGCCAGTGCTGTTTCAAAGGTACATGAAGCTCCTGAAGTTGGTTGCTTACTTGTTGGGACTTATGAGCACAGATAGTACCCAGCCTCGTCTTATTGTAATCAGGTCTGGATCCGTAATGTTATGGTTTCGGGAAGAACACAAAACAGCAAAAGCCGCCTCATAGCACTTGGGGTGGGATGGGGGAAGGGGTTGCATAAGAAACTCTGGTGGAGCCACAGAAATGTCCGAAGATAATACTTTTGCGGGCCTCCCAGTAAAAGTGTTTGCTGCAGCTATGGATTAGCTTGGAGGCATCTGGCGTGGGAATTCACCAGGGGACACGCTATGTAAACGGCGCAGTCAGTGTGCCTCCTGACGGCTCTTTAATTCTACTCTCATCTCTATATTACTGCTTGGGCACTGATGCAAAGTGTTTTCCTTACTTTCTTGTGGCCACTCCCCCATGAAAATGCAGAAATGCTCCCTTATGGTTGTGCTGGTGCTATACATGAACCAATGGGATCTGCATTAAAACCAAAGTACCCCGGGGGCACAGAAAGCGGTCCCACAAGCCTATTGCACCTCCAGGGCACTTTGTGTAATACAACCCCCGGTGTGCAGATAATAGTAGGGGCAGATGAATGGACTCCAGGTAATATCTTCCATTAGATCACCCACCAAAGAATAGCTATATGGTACACCCTTGGATGAGAGATATGAGTTTAGGCATTAGGATAGCGGATGATAAATACTGGTCTTGGAGTTAGTGTGTATTTAGTCTCTTACACAAAATGAGGAAGTCTACTTCAAGTCTCTGATGTGTGGGTATTTTCTGTTGGTTATTGTGTGTATAGTGTTACATGCCACCCATGGCAGCTTCAGATGGTATAATGGAGTGATTTCCCAAATGTCAGACTCTCACAATGAGGGTTCTGGCTGTGTTCAGGCAAACATGCACCTCAGGAAGCTGCACATAGCTAACATCATTGTTATTAGATCAGGAAGATCAATCAGAATTTGTCAGCAAGAGATGCCAATCTCTGCCCACTTTGGCAAATACTGCAGTTTCAGCATTAAATCAAAGCAGCTATCTATTGTAGAATGATGTCTGGCTCCTTAGATACTGCCAACATCTAGACACATTTATGTTGTTCAACCTTCTGTCTTTACAACTGAACACAACATTCATATCCTCCCCATTAGGCCAACACATATTGGTTCATTTATGTATTTATTTTGTAGGTGTTTTTATAATGCGAACTAGATATGACAATTATTACAAGTAATGAAATATACAGCTCCTGTGATCACAGACAAAGGTACATATGTAGCAGGCATGGATACTAGTCATGCTTAGCCTGCAGCAACTCGTACACTAGGCTGAACGTTGCCATCCCTGCCTCAACGCCATTAAGGTGGTAACAGGAACCGAAAGTAAACAGGGCTTTCACAACAACTCTTACTTTCTATAGCTTCTAGCTTGTCCCTTCCATTGGCTCATCGGCACCATCAAGGAAGCTACTAATTCACTTGTAAGGAGGGCAAAAGAGGCAAATCCTGTGACATCAATAGGAGTCAAAGTGCATGTAGCAGTGATGCGGGTGTTGTTTGGGTATGCACGGCATGGATTTAGTTTGCTGTAGCTCAGAAACCTATTTGATTTCACGAGCAGCACCTGAACCAGTGATCTACTGACTCCACCCTACTTCATGGACCAAGACTCTTCTGCCCACTGAGTTGTTATTTTAAGCCACATTTCATCTGTTTCCACAAGAGCATGGAATAAATAGGTACACCTATGATGAACACATTATCATGAAGTTAAAAATCTGGCACCTGTTTGAGAAGACTCTTGAGGCCCACAGACTGAACATGTGGAAAAGCCTCTCATTCTTTGTATGTGATGCACTCAATCATTGAAAGATCTTAGTTTCTGATAGTGCCATAACTGTGGGCCCTTACATGAGCACTAAATCCACACTCTTAAACCACAATGTGCTCGGCAGATAGCTAATACTTTGTAGATTCTTTCTATGAGCAGCAGGTAAGTTATTGTTAGGAAGTTGTCAGACCCTCATCAATTTATATAAACAATGAGTAACGGAAAAAGTATTTTTTGGGCCGAAAATGCACACAGTACCAGAGTAGGCCCTGGGACTAAAGGGAACTACTTTGTGTGTGGATGTTCTCCTTGTGAAAGGGAAGCATGTTGTATCTCACACTGAAGTCGAGCAATGCCTGAAGTGGGCTGTGGGTAGAAGAAAAATGTGATTGACAACAGACTTATGGATGAAGTCTGACTGAAAACCCTTATCAGAAACTATACTTTTAGTAAAATTAAAGTGTCAAATTAATATCCAGCCTACAAAAAGTCAGTCAATCTGGTGCTGGTTGCCAGCCTCTTACCTTTGCTAATGTTTTTTTCTAAATGTTTTGGTAAATCTGTATTACAAATAGGGAGGGTTGAAAATATAGATAAATAGAGAGGCTTGCAAAACCAGATAGAGAGGATCACAAAGTCAGACCGACTTGAAAAGATAGAGTTGCAAAGATAGACAGACAGACAGATTGACAGACAGATACAAATAGATAGATAGATAGATAGATAGATAGATAGATAGATAGATAGATAGATAGATAGATAGATAGATAGATAGATAGATAGATAGATAGATAGATGACACAGGAGTGCAATTTTAAATGCATTTCATTGTGTGCATTGAAACAAGAGAACTACTTATTCATCTACAAGGAATAAATTCAAAGAGACACAATATAGTATGGACTGAAACAGCAACAATCAAATAAACAAATGTAGCTCCAAAAGAAATTTACACTTTCATCTGCAGTAGACAGGAACTGAGGAAGCAGGACTGTGTCCTGCTATCACATCAGACTCTAAACACAAAGACAACACTAAAGTAATAATTAAGTACAAAAACCACTTACATTGACAGGAGCTACATTCTGTGCGGATGTAACCTTGTAAAAGAGCAAAATGCAGTCACTCAAAGTGAAGTTAGTCAGTGGCTGATGTATGCTGGCCCACTGCCCCTTGCTTTTTTCTGTAATGGGTGTAAGCAAAATGGTAATGACACAACAACAGACCAATGGGTGAAGAGAGCTGTCTGAAAGCCTCTATAAATACTTTCATTGTGATCTGTGATCAGTGAGCATCAGCTCACTAACTGTGCAACACGACCTTCTGCCTCTTGGGGATTCCAGCTCCTTTGCATTACCGTTGTGTCCACAATGAGCTCAGAGGAATTACCTTTCTCTCTTCAAAACTGCCCTAAAACCACACCTTTCTCTAGTGGAGGACCACAATGAGAGATGACCTTAGAACCATCGATTCTGACAGGCTCTTTGTCCATTATCCTAAAAGTCACAAGGACTATCATGCTCCACTGAAGATGGGAGTGCTGGTGCTCCACGCTACTCGGTCTGCAATGGAAAGTTGGCTGACCAAGCCTCCTTGATTCTGCAGGTAGAGATAGATGAGCAGCGAATGCCCAGTGAAAGGAGGTGGTCTAGTGTTGTGTCTAGGTATAAATATATGTGTAGTATTAAGAGAAGTTAATAGCACTCTTGGTATCTTTTCAGCCATGCCACCTGTGAGGAGCAACATAATGCTCTGAGCCTTTGCCCGCACTGCTAATCATTTAACTTTGCAGTGTTCATGAATATATGACTTTTCTGTTTTTGTGAACTCTGCCAGTGTGCAGTCAGCCCTCTTGTTCTTTGGTCTGAGCTCCTGATAACTGAAGGATGGGGACAGGGCTGAGGAACAATCCTTCTACAGAGTTTTGTTTGAAACCATAGAACCCGGTAGATGAATATCTGGATTGCACATGTGAGGTGCATAGTTTATCTATGATACCCTCTGCATGGGCATAATCCATTCCATTAAGCAGATATACTGCACATGCCTCAGGGAGTACAGTATATCTGGCAAAATGGGGCTGTCAGGGAGCACATCAATGTCTAATTGAGGCCAATTAGTAGCCACACAGAGCAGCAGAGGCAGGACCTCCAGCACTGTCCCAGCTTCCTTTAGGGCTGTGCTTCCAGTCCTATCAAGAACCTGGGAAAGGGATTGAGGTGGGTCTTCCTCTTAAACCTGACCCTATTGCTCTCTTTGCCTCCTTGCTGGGAATCAAGGCTTGCTGCTTTCAATGTCCAGCCTGGGTTTCTGTCCTGCTTCTGCCACAAAGCCTTTGAGTTGCCAGCATCTGAAGAAAAGTAATGAAAAATGAATAGAATTGTTTCTCTGTGCATGTGTGGGTGAAAGAGTGTTTGTGAGTGATTGAGTGAGATTGAGATTGAACGAGAGTTTCAATGTTAATTTAGGGTGTTCGAGAGTGTCAATGAGAGTGAAAGAGAGTATGAATCAATGAGTGACTGTGAGAGCAAGCATAAACAAGTGAGGGCAAGGGAGTGAGTAAAGCAGTGTGAGTTAGAATAAAGGAATGAAGGAGAGACTGTGAGAGGGAGTCAGGAGTGCCCCTATTAATGATGCAGGACGTGCATTTGCAGCAGGAACAAGAAGACTGAGGAGCTTTCAGAAGACTTTTTATCAAAACAGAGCGCCTGTGCCCCAGGTGAGCCTCTGCACACCAATGGTTATGAGAGAGGGTCAATTATTGTGAAAGAGTATTTGTGAGTGAGAATCAGTGAGTGTGAGTTTAATGGTACATTTTTTTATGTTAGTGACAGTAAATGGGAGTGAGTATAAATCAGAAAGAGTAAGTAAATGAGAGAGTGAATGAGATAGATAGGACGTATGAGTGAGTGTGAGTGTGAGTATAAGTGAGTACGACTGTCCTCATTAGCATCCTTCGTGTTTGTGAGTCTGCTGATGGTCATGGCATTATCAACATTATTCCTGGCAGATAGGAACACCCAAGATAACTTGCTGGCATATTGAAGGTAATCCTTGGTGTAAAGAAGGGCACCCGTTGAAAAACGTAGGCTTTGAGATACTAGCAACAATCGTTCATACGGTGGTCAGCTAGGGCAACATGATGATGATGGCATACTGGCGGTACTAGTTGGCAACCATGGCACATTGTTGGTGGGAACAAACCATGAGAAAATGCTGGCTGTGACATACTGGGAGTAATTTTAACATATGGGTCGCCTATATATATATATATATATATTACGCAGCGGACGAGCGCAGCGGGAGCGCCGTTTGCGCGCCGAAGGCGCGCCTAAGGCAAGCCCGTCTGCGCCCGTCCGCGACCAGCCGGGACCAGGGGCCACCCCCCCTGCCTCTCCCGCTCCCCCGGTCAGGACCTACAGCCCCACTGCTCTACGGTCCATAGGAAGCAGAACTACTGCCACATGTACTCGTACCTTTCCAGCCCCATCCCTCCCGTCCTGCTGCCCTGATTGCAAACACTCATTCCGTAAAATCTCAGCAGGCCCCCCGACATCAAAATACTGCATGCTGGCACTAAACTGTCGATCATTACCTAAACATAGCACTCAAATGTCCATACTACTGGAGGAGCGCGAGCCAGATGTTATGTTTCTAACAGAGACCTGGCTTTCCACTCATTCTGACCCTTACCTAGTCGCAGCCCTACCAAGTGGATACCACATCGTTAGATCGGACAGACCAGTGGGGAAAGGCGGCGGTCTGGCCATTATACTCAAAAACCAGTACCGTTGCCGCACCTCAACAGAAAGCATTCCCGAATGCGAAAGCATAGAATTCTGTATAGAGTTCAATGCCAATACATCCTTCTCGGGCACCTTGATTTACCGTCCTCCTGACCCATCAAAGCTGTTTCATAGATCGCTCCCAGAGATCATTGCAAAAAGGGCTATGTCCGTGGCGAACTACACAGTCTTGGGTGATCTGAATTTCCACTTCAACTCCCCCTCAGATAACATTGCCAAAGACCTAACAGACGACCTAGGAGCTCTGCAGCTGTCCCAGCTGGTCACAGCCCCAACTCACGAGAAGGGCAACCTGCTAGACCCAATTTTCAGCAGCTGCAGCGACCTGATTGTCGACTCTCCTATCCCTCTCCCATGGACGGATCATTTTTTGATACCGTTTTCCTGGGCAACCCACAAGACCCCTCAGTCACCCCCCTGTACAACACTCAGGAGGAACTGGTCAAAACTCCAGCTGGAAGCCTGGCTACTTAGCCTGGACGCCACCCATCCGCCTCCCTGCTCAGACCCTAGTGCAGCAAACGAAAATTATGTTAGCTGGATTACGAACTCACTAGACACGATCCTCCCTCTCCAGAGATCCTCGTCTAAAAGAATGCAGAGATCAGCGCCCTGGTTCTCCGACTCCCTAAGAGAATTAAAACGTCGTTGCAGGCAACGAGAGAGAGCCTGGCGCATGGATTTTCTCCCGGAAAAAAAGGACGCATATAAAGAGGCAATAAAAACTTACAGAGAGGGGATTAAAACGGCGAAATCTACCTTTTACTCTGACAAAATCCTAGAGGCTAAATCAAAACCCAGGGAAATTTTCCAGATAATAAAACAATGTTCTAATGTCACCACTGCCCCCCCTCCGACTAAAACCCAAGTTCAATGCAATGAACTTGCGGACTTTTTTCATAATAAAGTCCTGAAAATTTACTCCACCTTTCAAACAGGAGCAACAGTTCCAGAGACAGCTGACCCACCCCCCCGAGAACACTCCCTCCCCATGCCCAGTCAACCCTCGAGCACTTCCCTCCCCTGGACCTTGACACCCTCGGTAAAATGGCGCGGCAAGTCAAATCAGGTTCCCCACGCGACCCAGCCCCACCAGAAGTTCTGATGCAAGCTCACGAAACCACCCTGCCTGTTATCCTAGAACTCCTTAACACATCTATAGCCTCAGGTGTCGTTCCTATAGCATGGAAACAAGCTATGGTGCGGGCGCTGCTAAAAAAACCAAACTTGAACCCCGACGACTATTCCAACTACCGCCCCATCTCCCTCCTCCCTTGGGCTGGCAAGGTGCTGGAAAAATATATAAACGTCCAACTGGTCCAGTTTATTGAACACCACTCCCTACTGGATACATCCCAGACAGGTTTCAGGCCAAAACACGGCACCGAAACTGCCTTATTAGCGGTCGCCGAGGAATCTCGAAGGGCCCTGGATCAGGGAGGATCAGTGGCAGTGATCCTCCTTGATCTAAGCGCCGCATTCGATACGGTCAGCTATGCCACCCTGCTGAACCGTCTCCGGGACATCGGGGTCTCTGGCGATGCTCTAAGGTGGTTCGGCTCCTTCCTGTCCGACAGATCATTCCAGATCTTCGATGGGGACACAGTATCAGCCAGCAAGCCCCTCAGCTGCGGAGTACCACAGGGCTCCTCTTTGAGCCCTGTGTTATTCAATGTCTACATGAGACCACTGGCTGGAATCGTCGAACCGTACGGCATCAAAATTGTGTCGTACGCCGACGACACTCAGCTAGTGGTATCATTGGCCCAAAAGAACATCAGTCACCCCCAAGGAGGCCTACTGAGCTGCCTAGAGGACATAAAGGAATGGATGACCAGCTCCTCCCTCAAATTAAATGGAGATAAAACAGAGCTCTTGCTTCTAGGCCCTGCCTCGCCAACACCTTTTATCTCCTTGTGGCCCCAAACCCTGGGCACTCCCCCCACCCCCAAGGAAAGCGTCAAGAGCCTAGGAGTGTGGCTGGATAGCAAGCTGTCCTTCTCCACCCAGGCTACCAAACTGTCCGCCACCTGTTTCGGCATCCTCAAAACCCTAAGGAAGGTCCTTCCACTTCTGCCTCCAGAAGCCAGTAAAGTGGCAGTTCAAGGCCTGATCCAGTCCCGCCTTGACACAAACAATGCTCTATACGTGGGGGCTCCCGAGATGACCCTCAGGAAACTCCAGATAGTGCAAAACTGCGCAGCGCGCACCCTGTTAAAAATTCCTCGAGCTCAGTCAGCCAGACCCGCACTAAAAAGTCTTCACTGGTTGCCAGTAAAACACAGAGTGTCATTCAAGGCGTTGTGCATTGCACACCGAGCATTCTGGAAAACAGGACCTGCTATCAACAGCAAGCTCGTCATCCCCTACCACCCAAACAGGAACCTCCGCTCCTCTGAGGCCTTTCTGGCAGTGGTCCCCCGAGTAAAGAAAGCCAGAGCCGGTGGTAGGATGTTCTCGGTGAACACCGCCAAACTTTGGAACACCCTCCCCCTCTCACTCCGTTCCAACCCGGACCTGCTGTCATTCCGTAAAAACCTTAAGACCTTACTATTCACCAAAGTCTCCGAGCTATAATGTGTCACTTCACCGGTCCCTTCAATTCTTACCTCCCAGCGCTTGGACGCCCCCGGGCAGCAATCGCGCTCTATAAATCTATTTCCATTCCATTCCATTCCATCCATTCCATTCCATTCCATTCCATTCCATTCCACCTACTGGCGGTCGCCAGTAGGTATATATAGTTAGGATTTTTTCTCTATGGGATTTTTGAAAATTCTATGTCTAATAACTTTGGCGTTTGTGGACGGAATTGGCTGAAATTTTCAGGAAAATGGAACATTTTGTTTCTGAGCAGCCCCTGACAATTTGGGGGGGTTTCATCAAGGGGGGGCCGAGAAAAAAGGGGGGTCCCAAAACGCGTTTTTCCCATGTTAATTTCCATAGGGCGGTTGGCCTCACTTTTAGCTCGAAAAGCTGAATGGATTTGCACGAAACTTGGCAAAATTGTAGGGACTGTTAGCCCGATGTGCCTTTGCTAGGTCTCAATATATGTGCTCCAGTGGATTTTGAGTAATTTAGGTTCAAAAAAAGATATATATCTGGGCGGAGCCTAACCACACATCTGATCTGATTGGCTATCAGCACTTAATCCAAGAAGTGTTGGCAGCCATCTTGGGACCAATATACATGATAGCACCTCATTAAAAAGCATTGTAGTTAATAGAGGGTTTTAGGACTTTAGTTACATTATAAATCATTTGTTGATGGTACCATACTCGTTTTAGGAATTGTGGTGGGTTCTAAGGTGATTTTACCATGTGAAAAAACCTTCTGCTGTGATATCATGAATATTGTTTGAAAGAAAACTAATATCTCATGATTTTCCCACAGTGGTTTGGAAGGGGATCTATAAGCTAAACTGAAAGCATATTTTCTGTAAATTCACATTATCTTTCTCAGTCATGTGAAAATGAAGTCTGACATTCTCAGTAAAACATGTACATCCAACAAGGACAGAGACTGTCAGTTGATTCCTTTGTGTTCTACTGCAGCCTCCTAGAGTGTTCTAAAGAACAACTAGAGCGCTAACAGTCCTACTTATTACAAAGGTATGGCACACCTGAAGCCATCTTGATTGGAATAAAGTGGTAACTCTTAAAACATTTAATTTAAAAAAAAACAACATGAGGGGGTATATTTTGCCATAGAAAGTATGATTAGTGCTGCAGAATGAAAAATTAGGGCACATTTTGAGTGACTTCTCAAATCCTTTTCTATTTCATTAAAACATTCTGACATGCAGTCTCCCAAAATGGCCACCAGAGACAAAAGAGCCCAAATGTAGCCCAAATATCACCCAGATGTAGCCCAAGTATAGCCCAATGACAGAATGTCCCAGAGTGTTCTAAAGAACAACTAGAGCGCTAACAGTCCTACTTATTACAAAGGTATGGCACACCTGAAGCCATCTTGATTGGAATAAAGTGGTAACTCTTAAAACATTTAATTTAAAAAGAAACAACATGAGGGGGTATATTTTGCCATAGAAAGTATGATTAGTGCTGCAGAATGAAAATTTAGGGCACATTTTGAGTGACTTCTCAAATCCTTTTCTATTTCATTAAAACATTCTGACATGCAGTCTCCCAAAATGGCCACCAGAGACAAAAGAGCCCAAATGTAGCCCAAATATCACCCAGATGTAGCCCAAGTATAGCCCAATGACAGAATGTCCCAGAGTGTTCTAAAGAACAACTAGAGCGCTAACAGTCCTACTTATTACAAAGGTATAGCACACCTGGAGCCATCGTGATGGGAATAAAGTGGTAACTCTTAAAACATTTAATTTAAAAAGGAACAAAATGAGGTGGTATATTATGCAATAGAAGGTATTATTAGTGCTGCAGAAAGAAAAATTAGGGCACATTTTGAGTGACTTTTCAAATCCTCTTCTATTTCATTAAACAATTCTGACATGCAGTCTCCCAAAATGGCCACCAGAGACAAAAGAGCCCAAATGTAGCCCAAATATCACCCAGATGTAGCCCAAGTATAGCCCAATGACAGAATGTCCCAGAGTGTTCTAAAGAACAACTAGAGCGCTAACAGTCCTACTTATTACAAAGGTATGGCACACCTGAAGCCATCTTGATTGGAATAAAGTGGTAACTCTTAAAACATTTAATTTAAAAAGGAACAAAATGAGGGGGTATATTTTGCCATATGAATTATGATTAGTGCTGCAGAAAGAAAACTTAGGGCACATTTTGAGTGACTTCTCAAACCCTCTTCAATTTCATTAAAAAATTCTGACATACAGTCTCCCAAGATGGCCACCAGAGACAAAAGAGCCTAAATGTAGCCCAAATATCACCCAGATGTACCCCAAGTATAGCCCAATGACAGAATGTCCCAGAGTGTTCTAAAGAACAACTAGAGCGCTAATAGTCTTACTTATGACAAAAGTATGGCACACCAGAAGCCATCTTGATTGGAATGAAGTGGTAAGTCTGAAAACACTCAATTTAAAAAGGAACAACATGAGGGGGTTAATTTTGCCATAGAAAGTATGATTAGTGCTTCAGAAAGAAAAATTAGGGATCATTTTGAGTGACTTCTCAAATCCTCTTCTATTTCATTAAAAAAATTCTGACATGCAGACTGAAACATGCACTTTGAATACCAGCAGCAGACGTCCCTGGTGAGCAGTAGCTTTACTACAGTGATCTAATGTGCAACTAGAGTGCTAACATTCAGAATTTATGGCAAATGTGTGACACATCTGAATGCCTTCTTGATGGAACCAAAGTAAACAAGCATTGAAAATGCAATAGATCTCGCCCTCGTTTAAGTTAAAGCCATTCTGTTTGTAATGAGGTGGCTTTTTAGCTTTGCTTTTATTAGTGTTTTTTCAACTTTCATGTAAATAACATGCATCTGTATGCATATAAGTATATGTATGCATGCATTTATGTTTGTATTTATATAGATATACAGATGATATATCTTTATATATGTATGTATATATATATATTCACTGAAAAAAACATAGGCTATAGACCATATATAGTTAGGAATTAGCATTTACAAAACCTTGAAAATTCACTGAAAAAACCATAGGTTATAGACCATATATAGTTAGGAATTAGCATTTACAAGACCTTGAAAATTCACTGAAAAAAACATAGGTTATAGACCATATATAGTTAGGAATTCGCATTTACAAAACCTTATTTTACTCACACAAAACCATTGAAATTCCATATATAGTTAGTTGCACTAACTATATATCGCGCACCCGCAATCCACTGCTGATGATGTCACATATTACATCATTCATGACATGGTCAGTGACATCACTGATGACATCACTGATGACATCTCAAATGACATCACTGATGACATCACTGATGACAACATCCAGTGACTGTATGTTTCTGTAAAGTTAAAATATGTCTTACATATTGAAGAATGAGTGGATGTATAAGTGTCTGGATGAAGGATTTAGTAGGTGCATGACTGACTGTATGAGTGAGTGATTAAATGTGTCTCACTGAGTGCATGGGTTAGTGACTAAACTGTCTTAATTTGTGCATCATTATGTCTGTTGTTCTGTAAACTGTTGCATGTGTTGATAAGTAGCTATATGAGTAACTATATGGGTTATTGATTGGTTGCCCAAGTATTTGTATGGGAGACTGAGTGTGTGTGTGGGTGGCTGGGAGGTGTATGACTCTGTGCATAGATGTGTGAGCAGTTGATTCACTAGATGTATGGTTTCAAAAGTCCATGTGGAAACAGCTGTATGGGCGGTTGACTGTGTGCATGAGTGTATTGGTGAGTGAATGGATATCTCAGTGCTACATGTCAAAGTAAGTACATATGTAAAACACAGTACATGTGAGAGTTGACATATATAAATAACTGTGCATAAGAGCCAGTGAATGTGTGAGTGGCTGTATGGATCATTGTGAACTTGTATCAGGGATTGTATAAGAGAGTAAATATGTGTTAGTATATGTTTGAATAAGTAAAGTTTGTATAACTGTATAGTTGAGGAAATGGAGGTGTGATTGATTCTTTGCATGACTGACTAGGTGTGTGAGTAACTCCATGGATGAGTGACAGTCTGTGAGTGTCTGTTTACACTGATTGTATCTAAGGTTATATTAGAGTCTGAAGAGGTTCATCGTATTATCACATGAATGATATCATCAGTGATGTGATCAGTAATGTCAAATGAGATGTCATCAGTGATGTCATCAGTGATGTCATTTGAGATGTCATCAGTGATGTCATTTGAGATGTCATCAGTGATGTCATCAGTGATGTCACTGACCATGTCATGAATGATGTAATATGTGACATCATCAGCAGTGGATTGCGGGTGCGCGATATATAGTTAGTGCAACTAACTATATATGGAATTTCAATGGTTTTGTGTGAGTAAAATAAGGTTTTGTAAATGCGAATTCCTAACTATATATGGTCTATAACCTATGGTTTTTTCAGTGAATTTTCAAGGTTTTGTAAATGCTAATTCCTAACTATATATGGTCTATAACCTATGGTTTTTTCAGTGAATATATATATATATATATATATATATATATATATATATATATATATATTACCTACTGGCGGTCGCCAGTAGGTATATATAGTTAGGATTTTTTCTCTATGGGATTTTTGAAAATTCTATGTCTAATAACTTTGGCGTTTGTGGACGGAATTGGCTGAAATTTTCAGGAAAATGGAACATTTTGTTTCTGAGCAGCCCCTGACAATTTGGGGGGGTTTCATCAAGGGGGGGCCGAGAAAAAAGGGGGGTCCCAAAACGCGTTTTTCCCATGTTAATTTCCATAGGGCGGTTGGCCTCACTTTTAGCTCGAACAGCTGAATGGATTTGCACGAAACTTGGCAACATTGTAGGGACTGTTAGCCCGATGTGCCTTTGCTAGGTCTCAATATATGTGCTCCAGTGGATTTTGAGTAATTTAGGTTCAAAAAAAGATATATATCTGGGCGGAGCCTAACCACACATCTGATCTGATTGGCTGTCAGCACTTCATCCAAGAAGTGTTGGCAGCCATCTTGGGACCAATATACATGATAGCACCTCATTAAAAAGCATTGTAGTTAATAGAGGGTTTTAGGACTTTAGTTACATTATAAATCATTTGTTGATGGTACCATACTCGTTTTAGGAATTGTGGTGGGTTCTAAGGTGATTTTACCATGTGAAAAAACCTTCTGCTGTGATATCATGAATATTGTTTGAAAGAAAACTAATATCTCATGATTTTCCCACAGTGGTTTGGAAGGGGATCTATAAGCTAAACTGAAAGCATATTTTCTGTAAATTCACATTATCTTTCTCAGTCATGTGAAAATGAAGTCTGACATTCTCAGTAAAACATGTACATCCAACAAGGACAGAGACTGTCAGTTGATTCCTTTGTGTTCTACTGCAGCCTCCTAGAGTGTTCTAAAGAACAACTAGAGCGCTAACAGTCCTACTTATTACAAAGGTATGGCACACCTGAAGCCATCTTGATTGGAATAAAGTGGTAACTCTTAAAACATTTAATTTAAAAAGAAACAACATGAGGGGGTATATTTTGCCATAGAAAGTATGATTAGTGCTGCAGAATGAAAAATTAGGGCACATTTTGAGTGACTTCTCAAATCCTTTTCTATTTCATTAAAACATTCTGACATGCAGTCTCCCAAAATGGCCACCAGAGACAAAAGAGCCCAAATGTAGCCCAAATATCACCCAGATGTAGCCCAAGTATAGCCCAATGACAGAATGTCCCAGAGTGTTCTAAAGAACAACTAGAGCGCTAACAGTCCTACTTATTACAAAGGTATGGCACACCTGAAGCCATCTTGATTGGAATAAAGTGGTAACTCTTAAAACATTTAATTTAAAAAGAAACAACATGAGGGGGTATATTTTGCCATAGAAAGTATGATTAGTGCTGCAGAATGAAAAATTAGGGCACATTTTGAGTGACTTCTCAAATCCTTTTCTATTTCATTAAAACATTCTGACATGCAGTCTCCCAAAATGGCCACCAGAGACAAAAGAGCCCAAATGTAGCCCAAATATCACCCAGATGTAGCCCAAGTATAGCCCAATGACAGAATGTCCCAGAGTGTTCTAAAGAACAACTAGAGCGCTAACAGTCCTACTTATTACAAAGGTATAGCACACCTGGAGCCATCGTGATGGGAATAAAGTGGTAACTCTTAAAACATTTAATTTAAAAAGGAACAAAATGAGGGGGTATATTATGCAATAGAAGGTATTATTAGTGCTGCAGAAAGAAACATTAGGGCACATTTTGAGTGACTTTTCAAATCCTCTTCTATTTCATTAAAAAATTCTGACATGCAGTCTCCCAAAATGGCCACCAGAGACAAAAGAGCCCAAATGTAGCCCAAATATCACCCAGATGTAGCCCAAGTATAGCCCAATGACAGAATGTCCCAGAGTGTTCTAAAGAACAACTAGAGCGCTAACAGTCCTACTTATTACAAAGGTATGGCACACCTGAAGCCATCTTGATTGGAATAAAGTGGTAACTCTTAAAACATTTAATTTAAAAAGGAACAAAATGAGGGGGTATATTTTGCCATATGAATTATGATTAGTGCTGCAGAAAGAAAACTTAGGGCACATTTTGAGTGACTTCTCAAACCCTCTTCAATTTCATTAAAAAATTCTGACATACAGTCTCCCAAGATGGCCACCAGAGACAAAAGAGCCTAAATGTAGCCCAAATATCACCCAGATGTACCCCAAGTATAGCCCAATGACAGAATGTCCCAGAGTGTTCTAAAGAACAACTAGAGCGCTAATAGTCTTACTTATGACAAAAGTATGGCACACCAGAAGCCATCTTGATTGGAATGAAGTGGTAAGTCTGAAAACACTCAATTTAAAAAGGAACAACATGAGGGAGTTAATTTTGCCATAGAAAGTATGATTAGTGCTTCAGAAAGAAAAATTAGGGATCATTTTGAGTGACTTCTCAAATCCTCTTCTATTTCATAAAAAAAATTCTGACATGCAGACTGAAACATGCACTTTGAATACCAGCAGCAGACGTCCCTGGTGAGCAGTAGCTTTACTACAGTGATCTAATGTGCAACTAGAGTGCTAACATTCAGAATTTATGGCAAATGTGTGACACATCTGAATGCCTTCTTGATGGAACCAAAGTAAACAAGCATTGAAAATGCAATAGATCTCGCCCTCGTTTAAGTTAAAGCCATTCTGTTTGTAATGAGGTGGCTTTTTAGCTTTGCTTTTATTAGTGTTTTTTCAACTTTCATGTAAATAACATGCATCTGTATGCATATAAGTATATGTATGCATGCATTTATGTTTGTATTTATATAGATATACAGATGATATATGTTTATATATGTATGTATATATATATATTCACTGAAAAAAACATAGGCTATAGACCATATATAGTTAGGAATTAGCATTTACAAAACCTTGAAAATTCACTGAAAAAACCATAGGTTATAGACCATATATAGTTAGGAATTAGCATTTACAAAACCTTGAAAATTCACTGAAAAAACCATAGGTTATAGACCATATATAGTTAGGAATTCGCATTTACAAAACCTTATTTTACTCACACAAAACCATTGAAATTCCATATATAGTTAGTTGCACTAACTATATATCGCGCACCCGCAATCCACTGCTGATGATGTCACATATTACATCATTCATGACATGGTCAGTGACATCACTGATGACATCACTGATGACATCTCAAATGACATCACTGATGACATCACTGATGACAACATCCAGTGACTGTATGTTTCTGTAAAGTTAAAATATGTCTTACATATTGAAGAATGAGTGGATGTATAAGTGTCTGGATGAAGGATTTAGTAGGTGCATGACTGACTGTATGAGTGAGTGATTAAATGTGTCTCACTGAGTGCATGGGTTAGTGACTAAACTGTCTTAATTTGTGCATCATTATGTCTGTTGTTCTGTAAACTGTTGCATGTGTTGATAAGTAGCTATGTGAGTAACTATATGGGTTATTGATTGGTTGCCCAAGTATTTGTATGGGAGACTGAGTGTGTGTGTGGGTGGCTGGGAGGTGTATGACTCTGTGCATAGATGTGTGAGCAGTTGATTCACTAGATGTCTGGTTTCAAAAGTCCATGTGGAAACAGCTGTATGGGCGGTTGACTGTGTGCATGAGTGTATTGGTGAGTGAATGGATATCTCAGTGCTACATGTCAAAGTAAGTACATATGTAAAACACAGTACATGTGAGAGTTGACATATATAAATAACTGTGCATAAGAGCCAGTGAATGTGTGAGTGGCTGTATGGATCATTGTGAACTTGTATCAGGGATTGTATAAGAGAGTAAATATGTGTTAGTATATGTTTGAATAAGTAAAGTTTGTATAACTGTATAGTTGAGGAAATGGAGGTGTGATTGATTCTTTGCATGACTGACTAGGTGTGTGAGTAACTCCATGGATGAGTGACAGTCTGTGAGTGTCTGTTTACACTGATTGTATCTAAGGTTATATTAGACTCTGAAGAGGTTCATCGTATTATCACATGAATGATATCATCAGTGATGTGATCAGTAATGTCAAATGAGATGTCATCAGTGATGTCATCAGTGATGTCATTTGAGATGTCATCAGTGATGTCATTTGAGATGTCATCAGTGATGTCATCAGTGATGTCACTGACCATGTCATGAATGATGTAATATGTGACATCATCAGCAGTGGATTGCGGGTGCGCGATATATAGTTAGTGCAACTAACTATATATGGAATTTCAATGGTTTTGTGTGAGTAAAATAAGGTTTTGTAAATGCGAATTCCTAACTATATATGGTCTATAACCTATGGTTTTTTCAGTGAATATATATATATATACAGTACCAAGGGCTAAATTTAGTGCAGAAATAATGTATGTAACACTTAGCAAACAGGGGTACCCATAAAAAAAGAGAAATGATAAATAAAAGGGTAAGATAAGGCAATAAGAAAAATCACTTACAGTAATACCATTGAGTTGGTCATACATTGTTCACAAGCGTGTAATATTTGCAAACTGTACATGATCATGAATAAACGCTGAAGACAAGCAAACCTCCAACATACACCTGATACTATCTAATGGTTCACATACATTCATAATCCTGGTGATTGCAATCACAAAGGAACACACAGCAATTCTGTTGCAAATCAAACAGGTATCTTAAAGTAACCTGGCAAAGGAAAACTAGATTAACTAATTTGGAGAGTACTTGTTCCAGGCTACAGAAGCACTTACGTTAGCAGGGCCTATGCAGGCCTGGGGCCTAAAATGTGTTTGGTAAACTGAAGAGAAACCCCAGCATATTTGTCCATGCACTGACATGTAGGCAGCAACACACTCGCTGCCAATGACACTGTGCATCTCTAAATAAAAAAATTCCAACAAACCAAGTTGGTAAAGATACTATCCTCAGAGTGGTTTACAAAAAGTCACTGCTTGCCATTATCCTAAAGTATTGTTGGGGCTACAGCCTACTAACAGTTAGCCAGACGTGCATTCTACTGGACCTGCCCTGATGGGAAACGTTGTAGATCTCCATTATGCAAGTATTTAGGACAAGGAACAACCATTAGACACTCAAACAGCTATTGTTGGGTATTCTCCCAAACTTAAAGCCGATTTGCCACTGAAAAAACAGCTGTACATTGTGACTTTAATAGCCAAATCTTTAATTCTCAAAAAATGGTTGTCTGAGGAAATTCCTACATTTCAACATTTAAGATCCAAAATAAATAGGATTAAGGAGCTGGGAAAAAGATACCATTAATATCTGGGTCACATAGGAAATTTCTTAAGCTGTGGTAAATATTTGGCTAAGGTGGGGTTTTATGGTGTAATGTGTTGATACCTTTAATAGAATCTTTGGGGCAGATTTATGTTAACTGGCGCATCCCGAGGGATGCGCCAGTTAACGTGCGCCACAGCTACGCCACCCATGGTGCGCCGCATTTATAATGCGGCGCACCATGGTGCAAAAACGGCACAGATGCGTGACGCATCTGTGCCGGAAATGTGGCGCATTGCTGGAGTTGCATCGCAAGCGCGACGCAGCTCCAGCAAGTCTCGGGGGTGCTCCATCTACACAATGCTGCATCAAGACCTACGCCTGCTTCAAGCAGGCGCAGGGTTTTGACGCAGCATTGGTCAGAAAGTGACTGAGTGAAATCTCATAGATTTCACTCAGCCACTTTCAGGAGGCGTTCCTGCGCAGGAACGCCCCCCCCTGCGCAGGAACGCCTCCTTATGGCGCAGGGCTTTACAACGTGACGCATCTCCTAGATGCGTCACGTTGTAAATAGGGCGCATTGTTTGCGCCGCAGTTGCGTCAAATAAAGTGACGCAATTGCGGCGCAAGTGCATCATAAATCTGCCCCTAAATGTTTTAAAGGTAATTAGGTGATTGATTGGTTAAAATGATCATATTTTATCATGCTCTGTCTGTATGCTCTCAATTTTAACGGTGCTGGTAGTGGTGAGATTGTGTTAAATTTTGCTGACCTCATCTGCTATATGTTAATGAATTTTGTATATTGATGAACTTTCCCAATAAAAATATGTAAAAAAAATTACAAAAAATATTCAGGACAAGCGAGCAAGAGAGTAGGAAAAGTGGTGTATGGCTCTTTTCTTGTTTTTCTCTGTGTTGCAATCATCAACCATCTTGCAATGGCTACTTTCTGCCAAGGGTAACACCAGTGAGAGGTGGGCTGCTGGTGTTTGCAAACATTCTCCTGAGGGTACAAGTTCTGATGTTCATGGTCATTAAAGCAAAACCTATGCATATAAATGTTCACAAATATTTTCATACACAGTAAAAATAGGCACCAATCTGCCTTAGATCATTGGATTTACTGTACATGGAGAGGCCAGCATGCGTTTTCCCTGACTATGTCTCACAATCTCATGGTACACTAACATTAGAGCATTTCAGGGGCTCTGCCAAACGGTTGCCATGCAGCACCATAAATACAGAGGAACCTGCAGGGATAAAGGTAAACATGGCAGCTGCAAAGGCAGTTGAGTACTTTTGCCCTTATACCTTCCTAAAACCATACAAAAATGTACTCTGTAACAGGTTTTTCTGTTTTTTAAAGTATTATTAAGTGTGATTTTCCTACCGTAGAATGCCGTCTAGATAGTTTGTTTACCATATTCATGTTCACTTTCTTTGAATGTCTGTATAATTCCTAAATGTAATCATCCAAATGCATAGAGGAGCCACGCGCCCTCTTCTGCTGCTCGATCCAACATTTCTATTAAAATGCTTCTGGTTGGCATTACAACAAATTAAACAAATAGAACAATCAACAATATCTGAAATCGTGCAGGGCATTTTACACTTAATTTTGGTTATCACTCTGGCTGCACATGTATACATAGTCAGAAGTAGGCGTACACAATTTGAATTAGAAATGCCTGCATACATTAGTTTGTATATTTTATTTGATACATTATAGAGAGTAGTTACCTATGTTTCATTGGTAATCATTCTACTTTATTAGCAAAACTAAATAATTTAATTTGTGTTAGAGTATAGCACACTATTGCTACTCTTAAGAATTTATGGGATGTTTGTGACTCTAATCACACTATCTGCTTATTCACTAAATTTGGGTGACATCAGATATATTATTATATGAGGACACCAGTTATCTTTGTTGTTTTGGACTCTAATTAAAACACAGATTACTTCGGTTACTATTCCTTCTAAAAGTCGACCAAAAATGTTGAGTAATGTTAGGAGTCCTAACTTTACTACTCCTAAATGGAGAAAAATCCTAACTTTAAGACTTTCGGTATTCACAGAAGGCATTTAGGAATACTAAAGTTAGGACTCCTAACTTCTGTGAATACCGAAATGAATAAGGGCCTTCTGTGAATACCAAAATGAGTAAGTGCCTTCTGTGAATACCAAAATAGTAGTAAGTTTAGGATTTTTTCTTAAGTTAGTTCTGTGAATCGGGCCCTAGATAATCAAAGAAAATAGATGCGGTATGTGCAAAAGCTCGCACATCCTTTGCCCCTTGTTTAACTGTTTTACTTCTAGATCAAACAACCTTTGGGTGCAGTTTGCAATGGTTTGCACCCACACACTTGTACATGGACATTGTTATTATAACTTACAGACTTGATTTGTTTCAACAGAAGCTCCACATCTTGTTCTCCACAAGAATACAACCTTCCTACAGGTACTCAAAGAAAGATGTACATTTTCCCATAACCTTTCTAATGGAATTCTGTTTTCCCTTTTTGGTTACGCCCTACAAACATAGACCTTGATGAGTGCCTCTCAGGTATTCACACCTGTTCCAGTCAAGAGTTATGTGTGAACACCTTGGGATCATTTGACTGTGTCAACAAGAGAGTGAACTGCGCAGAGGGCTTTATATACAACGACATCTATAGGCATTGTGTCGGTAAGACAATCACTTTCCGCCATGCACGACAGCGCCGCACTCCATCATGCTAAGCATTTCAACCAACTGTGCTAAAGGGCTCTATGAGCATTTCTGCTACAGCATCGCTATGCCACTGTCAGTCTCTTAGAAACATATACGCTTCATTTTCTCCTTTGGCATTAACCTCCAATTTAATGATCTTAATATGTAGTAAATCAATTTGCATTGTTTAGGCTGAAGATTGTAACAGTTGCAACAAGGAGTGATTTCTAGAATTTATGGTCTTAACTAGTGGAAAAATAGATTGCATAAAAGCCAAAACAGCACAGTTTTGAAACGTTTTTAGGAGTTTACTCTTTTAAGAGCACACATTCCAACTCACACGGTTCCACTAAGCTAAATACCACTGTAAATTGTGGCTTTCAAGCTCGTTTTGCGAGGCTTTGAACGGCTGACGTCCATTAAGGGATGAGAAGACGCCCATGAAATTGGTACCAGCCTCAGCAAGCTTTTTTTGTAGTCTTTGGAGGAGGGGTCTTGAGGGCTGTTTTGGGGCTACACAGTCCCTCTTAGGTGCGTCTTGGCACGAGGCTCCGCCCCCTCCAAGGCCCCACCCCCTCCTCACACGGTGAGATTTTTGTTCAGGTTGGCAGGTATGTAAGAGCGCCATTCGACACACCTCTGCAGAACATGAGAATGGAAATTGTTCCATTCAGTTGAACAGCTTCACAGCTATACTCTATATTTGCCCTATAGCATAAAGCTACATTATGCGGTCAATGTGGTTGATGATGCAAGGGCAAATCTCATTTGACTTTGTTTAATCTTCTGTGACTGACGTATGTTTCTTGCCAGACCTACAAGCCATGGTACTTGTACTGCAGGAAGTTGAAGCACACACTGTGTACTTACGCCTCAGGATATTTGCCAAATTGTGGGTTTTTTACACATATTTTGGGAAGGTAAAAATTCCGAAACTCTGGTTTATTATCATTTTCTAATCATTTACAACTGAATATACATAGAGGTGCATTGCTTGCTCCCTTGCAAATCATAAGCATGCCATGTTGATTTCATTGTGTAATTATGTCACTTTTGAGTGTGTCAGTGGAGCAGAAATACTGAATTTTCACCTACTCCTAATCTGTTAGAAATTCCATTTGATCAGCTGCAAATTATTGCGGCTCCGATAAGTTACTGACATATGAGAGTTTGTACATAGTATTAACTTGCCTGGATAATTTAATATTTTATTTCAGTTGCACCCTGGAATTGATTATTGGTTCCTAATCTCATAGATTTTATTTTGTTTTTGCTGGACCCACATAACCTTATGGCCAGAATAAAACAGATGCTGATCCTGCAGAAACCATTTGCAATAGGTCAAGTGAAATTTCTACAATAATAGCCTTCCTTTCTGAACATTCATGTAACGGATTTGGTTGCTTATCCTGCAACTGTTTCTATGTTTACTTTTCCAAGGCATTTGTTACCCTAAAGTGGGTCATTCATTTGTTCACGCTGGCTACTTTCAGTCTCCTCTACCCATCCAACATAAAAGTTGTGTGTAACAGTGCAAGAAATACTCACCGTAGAATATTAGAATTCTGCTTTCAGTTTTTTAGACTCATTTTTGTGCATGGTGTAGAAAAATATTTAATTAAAGTGTAAACCCACTGTTGTTGCAACAATAAATGTATAACACTGTCAGTTGTCAAAGGAGGAGACACAATAATGTGCTTAAAAGCAGATAACAAGTCAAATTGTCAACATCATAAAAATCAAATACATATTTCTGTTCTTTTCTCTTGTATCAATCTACTCCATCAATGTAAATATTTGTGTATCCACTTGTATCAATAAAATGGTTCATCCATATATCCACCTTTAATTCCGCCCATACAGGAATTTATTTCTCCATCCAGCCACACACTCATGAATCTGTTCATGTGCATTCATCTATGCCTGTTTTAACTGTATGTGCACATGCATTCGAAAGAGTGTCCCAAGATTAAAGCACACATATGTATGGTAGATTCAGTAAACAATTCATTGTAGTTGAGAGAGCCGAAGGTGTTTTAGGTATACCTGCTCAGAATAAAGAGGCAACACAACACTGCATCTAATAAGGACATTGCAGTTTTTCTGGAGAGCATTCTAGGGCCGTAGACAATTAGTTGTGCTGTGTGTATCCTCATGAAGCCTGGGAACTGACTAACCCGTGTATCTCACCAAGCATAGACACAACTTTGGAAAATCGACCTTAGTCCCAACTGATCACATCAAGAGCAGGTGTGGCATGCAACCGTACACATGCTACGTATGTCATAAAACGTATTCCAAAAACATTTCGCTGCCTATAATCATCATCATCAATACTTTATTCGGTTTAAAACAACCATAAAAGCATACAAACAAAGCATTATGAACATCCATTAATTAATTAATTGACTGTAATACATACAGAGAATTCATCATAAAATACATATTGTAATAAAAAGCTACGATGCAGATTTAAAACAATGACCCTAATAATAAAAGATTCCATTAATAAAAAGACTGGATGTAAAAAAACTCATTATTATTTCCCAACTAATTTCCTATATTTAATAACGTGAACAGGACAGCTATGTAACGTAATACACATTTGATCTGTCTGGAGCAATTTCATGTGCTCTAAGGCCTTTTTGCACATCCTGGGCCTCATTTATGAGGCTGTGCGTCACTTTTACGCCGCCGGTGCGTCACTTTTTGTGACGCACCAATGGCATAAAAAATGTGCCTTGTTGCGCCATATTTACAAAGTGACGCATCTAGGTAGATGCGTCACTTTGTAAACCCCTGCACCACATTATACCTGAGCCAGGAATAATGTATGCAAGGGGTGCGTATTGATGCAAGGAAGGGTCGTAGAAGTGACGCAGGGAAATCTATGAGATTTCACTGCGTCACTTTTAGGACGCCGTTGCGTCAAAATCTTGCACTTGCCTCACAGCAGGTGTAAGACAGACGCAGGCCCTTTTACATGGGGCTCGCCCCATGTGAAAGGACGCATTTCTGGAGTTGCGTCTCTTTTGTGACACACTCCAGCACTGCATCACTTTTGCGCTTACAGATACGTCAGAAATACTGACGTATCTGTAACTCCTTGCGACATGATGCGTCATACATTAAATATGACGCATCAGGAATGTCGCAAGGAGTGCGCACTGAGAAGTGACGCATCGCTGCTTTCACGCAGCGATGCGTCATTTCTCATAAATGCGGCCCCCTGATTTAAAAAATTCTCAAAAGTGACTTTAAAGAAACCGATTTCTTTGTTCTTTATAAAGCTCACAAAAAAGAAAATATCCATTTGGAATTATGGAGTAACTACATTACATTGGCATAGCTTCAGAACCCTCTCAGAAAAAAAATATTAGAGGGGTAGGACACGAGAAAATGGGCCAAGTCTAATCTGAATCTCAACAAAAGATATTTTTGGTGGCTAGGCACTCTCAACAGATATGGTTCGATGTTGTGTCTGGTGCACAATGGTAAGTACATCAGCAACCCCACTCTTCTTCCGCTCACCCTCCCATGTCTGCTCCACTGTATGCTCCAGTAATTAATTTTTCGCAAATAACCTGGTCTGACCATCAATAGATATCGGAATGAAAAATAGCTCTATCCTACCAATTGTGTGAAGTTGTTTTTTACATAGGTCAGTAACCTAATCTTATGAGCATTAGAAAGTAGTAAACAATAATTCATAATTCGGTTAATACCGCCTCAGGTCTTGACCAAATGGAGAGCACACTCTCACTTGAAGAAATATCAGCACTCACGTCAGGCAGGACAGTACCAGAAAATGAAGCACAAATCGCAAATGCATAGTGAAGCACCACAGAGCTTCACAGAACAAAGAACAATAGCACTAATTCCATGGTAAGAGGCAGCACAGAGGTGAAGGTCGACGATGTGTCCACATAAGTAAGACACTAACTACCAGAGCATGCTCAGAAATAGCACAACTGTTCCTGATGGGCAGGTTCTGTAGTGCTGTAGCAGTGTGCTGCCTCAGAGCATGTGGTGAGGAGGAATACTCTTAATTCCTCATTCTTTACAATTTTGCTAGATAATGCAGTGATGCATCACTTCTCACTGTGCCCTCCTTGCAACATGATGGATGCGTCATATTACTGTATGTCTCATCATGTCGCAAGTATTTTCAGATACGTCAGTATTTCTGGCGTATCTGTAGGCGCAAAAGTGACGCATTGCTGGAGAGTGTCACAAAAGTGACACATCTCCAGCAATATAGCCGCTCACATGAAGGGCCTGCGTCAGTCTTACGCCTGCTGTGAGGCAGGTGTAAGATAGTGATGCATTTGCGTCCTAGAAGTGGTGCAGTGAAATCTCATAAATTTCACTGCGTCACTTCTATGAGGTTTACTTGCATGGGAATGCCCCCCTGCATACATTATACCTGACGCAGGTATAATGTAGCGCAGGGGTTTACAAAGTGAGACATCTGCTTAGATGCGTCACTTTGTAAATAGGGCGCAACAGGGGGCATGTTTTACGCCTCTGATGCATCCCAAAAAGTGACGCAACAGCAGTGCAAAACTGTCGCAAGGCCTCATAAATAAGGCCCTCTGTACCTTTCTTTAAAATACTAATGGGCAGATTCTCAAATTGATTTGCACTTGTAAGGCTATATTACAGGCGCAAATGGCAGAATTTACAACTCCAAGGAACTCAGAAAAGATCACCTTGAAGTCTTAAATAATGTTACTTCTATGGACCGTTATCACACAACAGCATACTATTATGCAAGAATACATTCCATCCAGAGCATTTCAATGTGTGCTCAGCCTTGAAGGGTTGTGAACGCCATACAAATATGCCATTGCATGGCCATTCACTAACTCCTCTCTGAATGTTTTCCACCATGAAAATAGTTGGAGAATTACTCCTGACCAGGGCAGGAGTAAATCCCTTTACAAGGTGGGAAGAACACAACACCCAAAACTTTTTGGGGAGGGAGAGGAAAATATGTATATTTTTCTAATAGTGCCAGTGCGAAAAGTCACTTGTTTTTGACGGTTTTCAGTTGTATTCCGTGAACAGTTACGCTTTTTAGGTCTTGCGTAGGCAGCGCATGCGCTGCCTCTCCGAGGCATCATGTAATCAGTATTACTAGTGAAACTCCAACAATAGCATTTCTCTTTGTTTTGTCGCTTGCCATTGGTGAAATCTGGAATTGCTCTCCTTATCTCGCTCATTGTTGACTAGGGGTCCGATACGTCACTTCCTTTTGACTTCCATTTCTGGAGGAAGCAGCATCAACCAACTACAGTTAACTTACGCTGCAGGGCGGTATCTTTTAATTTAGGGACTTTTTTTGCCATGGCGCCTGGTTCATGCCCCTCGCTCCTTGGTTATTATACCAGCGTGCACGCCTTATGGTTAACTTTTTTTTTTACCCAGGAACGCATACCATGCTTTATAAATAACACAGGCGCACACTTTTAACAATGCGCCCGTGGCTCGCAGCCCATCACCCCCATACTGCCCCGGGCGTCATTCTTAATGTGTCAGCACAGTGCCCGCTTATACTATTACAATGGCAGTTCGCCTTTCTTTTCTTTTTTATCATCATACAGCCATGCATACGTTTTATGAAGACGGGCGCCATGCTTTGTTTCATCATGGTGCCTGTGTTTGCAGGTGGGTGCAGTGATTCACCTTCCCGTGCATGCATGATGCATGTTTATTTAAACACAGCTCATTTTCACTTTACTATGGCTGCCACCGCTTTTGTTTCCTTCCCCATGGCGCACGGGCGGCTCTGCACGTGAATTGTTACTGGAGGCTGGTCCGACCTGATCTATTGCCCCGCACAGTGTGTGCTCCACCACCCGAGACCAAGAACTCCAGCAGTTTCCTGTTTGCAACTTGAAGAACAGCGAGGGTATGTTTTTTAAGTTTCTCGCTGTTTCTTCTCTCATGCCAGTTGCTTTTTAGGAAACTGTATATTAGTTTAACAAACAACCCTTCAGCACTGCTAGGTGTAGCTCGGCTGTAGACAAAGTCGCATTACACTTTCACCATACTAAGAAAGCACATTTTTCAAGAGCACTCTTTAACCACATGCGCGCTGCTCTGATTCCGCTAGAATGCTGACTTTTTAAAAAACGCACTTTACATGACGAGCTGGGCTCGTCATCAGTGTGCGAGGAGGCTACACCATGACGAGCCCAGCTCTTCATCAGCCTCGAAGGGGTTAAATGTGCAATACAAGTCAAAGAAAGCTTCCTTTCTGCAACATAAGTCGTTTTGAAATAGTTCCATCTGGTTAGTTGTCTTGCCATTGTTTCAGCTGCACAGTTAACTTCGTACTTGAGTGCATGCCCAGGGGTCGGTGTACATGCATAAGGGAGTAGCATGAAAATGATGATCCATAAACTGCAATAGGTACTTTTGCAGGGGAGTCATCGGTCAGGAAGGCTTTTAATGAAGGCTGTTGGTTATAGTTATGCAAAATACATCTCCAACAGAATTTTACATTTCATTTTAGCGCACTATATTGATACAGTGTAAAGTGTGTCCACTTTTTTGTTTTTGGCGATGTTTACTACCCTACGAAAGGCAATCCGCCCCTAACTGGACAAATACCTCTTTGCAGCATTCTCAGGATCGACACAGGGGGCTAACATGACAGTACTTACATTTGCACAATGACGTGCCGCACCCAGATGTCAGCAGACAAATACTGGTGGGTGTCACTTTGTTTAACTTTAGGGACACAAGTCCTTAAGCACATGCCCTTGACTTGAAAAAGTTGACTGAGCAACAACTCTCATTTAATAACGAAGTAGTGCCATTAGTTTCATTCGGCAGTCTCTGCCATGATAAAATCAAAAGGTGTCAGAAACTAGTCCAGTTACAAAAAAAAAAGCATTTGCAATGCAATAGGTCTCGCATTTTCGAAACTTTGACCTATTGGCATTGTAAATGACAATCCCTTTTATTATTGCAGGTTTTTAAACACATAAATAAAAGGCATTGTCATTTACAATGCCAGTAGCTAAAAATCTCGCGAGACCTATTGCATTGCAAATGCTTGCTAAAATGGCAGCCATTATGCAAAAACACATAATCCACAAAACGTTCTAGGAGTCTATCAAGAAGCTGGGACTTGTACAGATTTCCAAGCGAAGCCTTAGAACGTTTTGTGAGTCATAAAAAGTGTTTCTTTATGCCCGTACAGGAGTGAAAAGCTCAACAAATAGTTTTACTTTTTTTGTTAATTGGGCCCTGAGTTCCTGAGCCACCAGTTACTTTCCCACACTACCACCTGCTATTCATGGTAGCCTCCACGCAACTACTCCATTCTTCTTATTAACCTCAACTTATTGATTCTATTTCCAGGTGGTAGCCACTCCTTAGTCATAGTTAGAATTCCCAAAGATAGGAATACCTCAGATTTTTGATTGGTAATAATTGTGTCACCGTTTGTTGAATCACCACGAAACTTTACAGACTTATTCTTTTTTCAAGTTTGGTTAATGATGCAAGATTTCATGGTGATTAGTTAAGGGGTGCACAATAAAAACGGGGGACGAGGGTGTCCCAAAATACATTTTTCCACCAATGTCTTTTTTTGCGTAGACTTTCCAAAATGATGTAGCAACAAAGAGGCTGAATGGATTTACATGAATTTTGGCAAGAATATAGATTATGGTGTGGAAAAGATCCATTTTATTATTTGGTCTTCATTTGTTCAGTTGTGTTCAAATAATAAAAGACAAAATCTTAGGGATATATCAGGCCACAGGACACAGCTGTACCTTCGCGGTATACCGCGGTACATAGCGATGAACAAACACAATATTATTGGTTATTGAAAGCTCTTGGAAAATAAACAGGTCATCATATTGTTTAGACCACACATTATCTTTGCTCTGTGTTTTTATGTTAAATATATCTTACTACCCTTTTCGTAATGTAGAGGAAGAACTGAGGCAGTTTAGCAAAGTCTTTAGTGTTAGGGAAAAGTGTTTTTATTGACTTATATATATTTTAAAAGGTTTAGGATGTATTACGGTACTATCACAAAGTTATTTAAAGGTACCTACTAAAATAATATAAACAATTATATGGCAGAATACAATTGGACATAATATAGGATATGTTTTATGAATAAACACATTTATATTTGTATGTCAAGCCAAGTTTTCAGGTTTGAAATGGAAAAAAAGTTTCCATAGGTTGGAAAATGAACACCATCAAGAGGATATAGTGTTGCATAGGCATATTTTATATTTGAATGAAAAATGGATGACATTTTGTGGTTGTGAAGAAATGTTGACACTGTCTTGTTCAAATCTCTTCGAGTCTTTTCAAACTTAGCGGCATTTACAGTAAACCATTTCCACTTTTCTCTCTGACAAATATATGAGAACACAAAATGTGGGTACGGAAACATAGACATTAAGATAGAAAATGTCTCCTTCATCTTACTTTCCGATCTCATTCCAGTTATGTGTCCTATATCGTTGCTACCACAGTGGATAACTATAAAGTGAGGATGGTCACGAAAAGATAGAATTCAGTTTTCACTAAGTTCGGAAAGACAAGCATTTCCCAAATAGCATACTGAGGTTTCTCTGCATCTTTGTTCGGCTGGATATGTGTACTCGTTTCTATTGATTCACTTGTCGGATCAGGAGAAAGATGACAAGACCGGAGCCGATGAGAGGTAGAAAGGACAGAAATCATCAAAAAAGACTGGAGAATAAAGAGTGGAAAAAAATATTGGTATCAGTACAACTACTGTTTTTAATCCAGTCACTAGACCAAATCCATTGTCCTTAAAAGATGTATAATACCAGTTGCTGTTGACAAATTTAAAATCATATGCATAATATCATTAAAGTGAGTTGGTATTGTGTTGGCGATGGCCTCTCAATCTCTAAAGCAGTTCTGGCTGTCTACAAATTGCATATTTCTGCTGCAGAGATCAAAGGGACTTCTTTTTGTAGTAACTCCGCAACCGACTTGCCAATTTTGTCAAAACGCCATGCCTCTCATATCAATACTAGACCAGGGGACATTTTCAATTACATGTTGAGATTTTAGGTACAGGGTTCTTCCACAACACAATATTATTTTAGAAACCGTAATCAAGTCTAATTGGCCTGGTTCAAACAACAACAAGTAACATTAGTTAGTATCAAATAGGAACCATTGTACAGTAGTTAATGGTGCGTGGGTATGGATGTAATAGGAGTAAGTGATAAAATATAGCCTAACCCTGGAATCAAAGTACTACACATTCCATGTCATCAAATGGTGTTACACAGAAGGGAGTGACCTAAGCGGTTTCTGCAGCTGCATGTGCTCATAAACACAGAGGTATCGTATTGCAAACACATGTAAGAAAAGGAAACTTCCATGAATGGAACAGATGAGAATTGTGCATTGTTTCGTACCAGCCTAAAGATTTATATTTCTGACAGTTATGAAAATAAACATTTGAGATCGGCTGAGAAATAATGATGTGCATTACTCGTGTAACAGGTAGATGGACACAAACTGAAAACGGTGCTTCTTCCACTTGCTTGATACTCAGCAAAATGTATGTGGATTCTTTGTTAGCTATTATTTTTTGTGTTAAGGCTAAATTATAAGGCTCAAAAAAGCTGTTTCGCTCAGCAGTTGCCAAGGCACAAAACATCCTGATCTGAGTGTTTGTACAGCCCAATTAAGTTGTATAATAGCTCTTAACTGAGCTTGACCATGTTGTAACAGACCCAAGTCACCCTTGAGGAAGCTGAGGACAGGATGTCGATTGGCGAGGACACTCTCTTAGAGATTGTATGCAGGCCATTGCCAATAACTTAAACAACTGTTTGTATGCTTTCTTGATCTATTTGCCTAATTCTCTCTGCAGCTTCTTGTGCTGAGTATTTATTCCATTCATTATAAATGGTATGTATTCCTGTCACTATGAATCATTTATTTCAAGTGGGACTTGGACCCAGAAGGAAATAAAAAAGGTTTTGTTCAGAAATTGTATTTCTTTAGGCATAATGTACTCCCAAAATAAGGCTTCTTTGCCTTGAATTTTTCAAAACTCATATCCTTGCATAGCACATTTCTGACTGAATTCATTTGAATATACCCATCTGTTAGTGTTGATTAGATTTGTTTTAAGTTATTGAGAAGTTTGTGAAAATAGAAAGCTGGGTAATGTGACCTATCCTCGCCCTGGAAGAAAGGAAACTTCTTCAAGACATTTGGGTGATAATTAGTAGGTGAAGCTTCAAAATGCTCCCATTGTGTGTAATTGTATATTTCCCTAGGTTAGCTAGTTCTATGTATGTAATAGTGATAATAGCAATACATTTCTTTATAATTAACCAAATTAAAATAAGGACCTTCATTATTCAAAGTGAAATATGTGATGAATCAGACATCATTCATTTTACAGCCTCTGCGTCCTAGTCATCTCAAATAGAGCCAGGAATTATTACATCATTCATTTAAACATTTAAGACATAAGGTACCTGCAATGTCTCACTTGGTCCCATAATTTGATAAGGGTCCTTTTCCCCAGCTATACCCTCAGGCACAGGATAAGCTGTGATGTTTGCAGTGCAGAAATCTCATCAAGCTTTGTGAGATGAAAGATGTGTTGTAGTTCACAAATCACAGGTTGTGCAATTGTTCTTTCAGGAACTTAATTTCCATTCAGTGAGAGTTGAACTGTGATTATCGTTGATAGCCATAAGAGGAAAAGAAATCCTCCTAGAGAGGTCCAAGCAAAGGTCCAAGGTGGAATCAAATCTCTGTCACAAAGCAAATATAAGAAGAAGCAGTCTATGGTGTAGAGTGGCTTTGGAGCCTGGTTAAAAATCTTCTGTGCAAAGTTCAGAGTCATTCTCATAAATCTATGGGCCCGATTCACAGAACTAACTTAAGACAAAATCCTAAACTTACTACCCTTTTGGTATTCATAGAAGGCACTTACTCATTTTGGTATTCACAGAAGGCACTCACTCATTGATGAGTAAGTGCCTTCTGTGAATACCAAAATTAATAACTTACTCATTTTGAGTAACTTACTCAGTTTGAGTAACTTACACATTTTGGTATTCACAGAAGGCACTTACTCATTGATGAGAAAGTGCCTTCTGTGAATACCAAAATGAGTAAGCGCCTTCTGTGAATACCAGAATGAGTAAGTGCCTTCTGTGAATACCAAAATGGTAGTAAGTTTAGGATTTTGTCTTAAGTTAGTTCTGTGAATCGGGCCCATTGTTTCTCGAAAGGCATCATTTCAATTGGTGTGGGCTCCGGGGGTACTTCATAATAAATCATGGAGTTGCATGAAACATTTACAATTGTAAAGATGCAGCAACAGATTAATCTGTGAAATTGATTGCTCTGTAGAAGGTTGGAAAGATAGTGTGCTCAATTATCCCCAGCTGGGAACTCAAACTAGTGATGTTACTACTCTCATTAAGGGGTACTTCGTTGAGAGTAGGGAGAGACTGTGAGGTTCTACTATGAATCCTTCTTGATGTCTGTGATGCCTGTTGTACAAAATCAGCCACATAGTGCTTTTTCACGTATTTCATATACACCTGTCTGTTTCTGCTTGAACCTGGCAAAGGAGGCAGTTGGTTTGCCTTTTAGACCAAGGACTGCAATAAATGTTCTGTAGGACAGTTCAAAAGCTTGTTTGTCATGGATCTTTTGTCGAACTACATTCTTTACTTTAGTGACCCCCCCCCCCGTCAGCAGCAGTTAGAACCTTCCCTTAGCTTGTATTAGGCAGCTTAGCTTTGACCTCTTGGATACTGTGTAAGACATTCAAACATTTTCCAGTCAAACCTTTTTTCATTCCCACCTTCACAAGAATATCTAGGCCAGGAATTTACATAAGAACCCCAAAAAGAGAACATTGTATGGAGTCTGCCTTTCTGCCAATACTCATTTAAGCAAGTTATTTAATGCTTTCTGAACTCAATACAGATTATGGTGCCAACTAAAACCTAAACTTAGTACCCTAGCAGTCAAGGCTTCTTTAATCATGCCAACAGCAGGCTCAACTAACCTTTTGGACACTGTTCTAAACGGATTGCTGAATTGCAGAAAAATTCCCATATCAGATACAGCCTTGGAGGCGAATGTAGAACACTTATCTGAGTGAAATATATGGGCTTCTCCCATCGCTACCAGACACTGCAAATCATTTACGACTGCTTAAGCATTTTCATTTCTGTGTGGCCTCATCCATAGGAGTTGAGAACCTGAATCAATGGCTACTAACATATAATTGTATTCGTTAATAGAATTTATTGGGCCGATTTGGTCAACATAAATTGCCCTGAATGGGATGTTGGAGATTCTGAAGGGAGTTGGCAGGGGTCTCTAAAGAAAAGATGTTTTGATTTGTTGACAAATGTCACATTTTCTAACTTAGTCTCTAGTCTGTTTATAGAAACAATGCCATCAGTACCGTTGCAGTAGCATTGCCACAGTTCTATTTACGCCAGCATGAGCAGATGCTAATTCCTCATGTGCTTCCTTGATTAAATCTAATATAACCAGAGTATTAGAATTTATTCTGTCTCCCACTCCTGGTTGAGTAGTTGAAGGAAAGTTGTTTGAATAAGGGCGTAATAATATTTAGGATGAAAGCCTGCATGAGGCTGTCTGCCTTGTTTTTGTTACAGGCAAGGTAGGAAAGGTCCAAGGATTCCAAGGCTTAAACAGCGCTTTGATAAGCTACTTTTGTAAGTGAATGGAGACACACTCGAAGCTGGGAGCAGGGACCGAACTGCGCCATCAGCTCAAAAAACTCACAGAAGAACTCTTGCTCCTCGAGTATTGAACTTTCTGTATCTTGGATATTGCCAAAATTGGAAACAGTAATAATATACGCTATATATGTGAAAATAGCCTTGAGAAAACCCCGGCGCAATTCGTCAAGAGGGGGCGAAACACGTGTCAGCTGTCCATGTTCCACTAAAAAACAATAAAGATGTTACACTGCAACCTGAAATAGTTTTGTCCTCTGTATGACGACTTGAAAGAACGGATATTAATCCTAACAAGCATATTTGTGATCCCTCATGGAGTACACACTCTCCACTTTTCAAACCTGCCTTGTTTTTGTGTATGGCTGCTAAAATAGCTGGGTCGATTTTCAACTGAGATCTGGTTAAGGCTGCTAATCTGATACTGACAGTCTGAATTCCAGCTTTGGCAGCTAAATTAGCGACAAAGTTCTCTATAGGCTGAAATCCATCATGCTTATAGGCCTCAAGACTACCTGCGTGCGGGCTTCAACAGGAGGCTAAAAGAGAAATATCTCTGGTTTCGATTGGGAATTCTTCCTGTCCTCCCATATCTAACACTGGGGAAGTTGGGATTCTCATCTAGATTTTTTCTTCCAATCTCTAGAATCCCAGGTCTGGTCAACTGAACCTTTTTCCCTGTCATAGAAGCGTAAAGGGAATATTTTCTATATCATAGTTAAAACAACTTCACAATACAAATACAAATTAGACTCAAAGGACCACTGACTATGAAGTTTTGAAGATTTATTACAAAGCCAAAAATAATTGATTATACAGACATCTCAACAAAAGATTCAAGAAATAGACTGGCACTAATACAAAAGTAATTCTACGCAAGAGTCCCAACCGACTCAGAATAAAAACCAAAGTTAGTTCAAGCAGCATTAGACATACCATAATTGACAATGTCGAAAGTCTGGACTGCATTTACAAAAAGGAAAGAATCTGGTTAGACTGTCCCTACACTAACTCTGAGGTGACATCCCTACTTAACATACCTCCCAGGCGAGAGAAAAGATGTCATCCGTAAACTTCCTAAGAAGTTCACTTACTTTCTAACTAGTAGTCTCAACAACTGAGCTCGTTCTAAGATG
The DNA here is from genome assembly GCF_964263255.1 of Lissotriton vulgaris. Taxonomy (NCBI): domain Eukaryota; kingdom Metazoa; phylum Chordata; class Amphibia; order Caudata; family Salamandridae; genus Lissotriton; species Lissotriton vulgaris. Next base: position 1,057,071,903 of record NC_141697.1, read on the forward strand.
CTCCTTTCTGCACCTTACTCTGCCTTAAATTCACAACTATCTACATCTTGCCTTCCCCAAGCCCACTTTCTAACTCCTAGACTGCTGTCTGCTCTCTGCTCTCTACTCCGGACTGACTCTCCACCCTCGGGTGCTGTCCCTAATACAAAACTCCAAAAACAGTTGACACGCCCAGAGGTACGCCCCTCTGGCAGGTGTGGCTCTCTGGATTTTTCCAATATGGCACTTCTCCATCTATCGTCCGTTGGTGTGTCCTTGGGTCCCAGGCACCTTCTCCGCTGAATGTTGCACTCCCAAATTCTTTGGCAGCTCCTCTGCGCTTGCGCCTACTATCCTAACTTCTAAACAAAGGACTTTTCTACCTAACGAGCCTTGTGGCCTTGCACCTGCAAGTTAGAATACACAAGACCATCCTTGCAAACATTCGAAGTTACAATTTAATATTCGCTGAGGACAGCCTTTCCCAGGTGAGAGAAATCATTTCTTTTCGACTAAGGCTAACCAAAGAGAAATACAGGTAGGCCTCTACTGACTTCAGTATGTCCTAGGCCATTGCACCTTTAAATGCATTACTAACACAACATGGCATTACATTTCATCACTTTTACGTTAATTCTGCAAGAAAAATATCTTTCACATTAAACTCTATGTTAATCCACTCATTAATAAACACATGTATTATTTCATTAAGGCACATCATTGTTAACACGACATTTCGCGTATGATTATATTTCTATGTTATGCAGTATCAAGTTTTCTAATTAAGGCACTACATTAATCTATGGTTAATAAACACACCACTTCATATTGCACTGATCCCCGGCCTACTGTTACATTTCTAAACTACATTAGTAAAGGTCCTCTAAATATGTGGGTGCTGACTACTCGGGATTATAATGCACCCCTACCATTTTCAAAAAACCATGGCGCTCTCTCACCACCATGGAAGCAAACCGCAGAAACAACTGTGTGCCGCCTCTGCGAGGAAGCAGAAGAGAGCATAATGCATCTACTATGCATTTGCCACGGTCTGGACCTAGAACGACGCTTGTTCCTGAAATTTATCTTTAACACCAAGAGGATAAGAACCTGCAGGCAAGCAGTGAAGGCTTGCTTTGGTGGAGGAGACATACAGCTGGCATGCCGGTTTGTACAATTTATGGTGGCGGCAGAGGAGAAAATTAGGAGATCGGGCACACCATAAAACAGCTCTAAATTAGGGGCTTACCTTGCCTGATCCCGAGATTGGCCTCTTCTTTTTTTTTGTTTTTTACACCGGGGAAACACCTGACACAATAAAGCTTTCCTTCATCGCCTTGAAAACTATGGGGCTATGGGTCAAAAAGGACCAGTAGTATCGATATCATAAAAAATAAATGCAACTAATAATTCTGTGACTTTTAAATATAAATGCAATTCTTAAATTCTTTTAATCTATGTTTTTATATCACAACTTTCGGACTAAGGATTGACTAAAGCACACTTGTTGATATAGAAATTCTGTTGGAGGAAGGCTCATCCAATCTGAAAAGGAAAAACTGGACCAGGCCAATTCATCCCATATCTCTTTCTATCTTTATTGTTTGTAAAAATGACAAACTTTTAGTGCACTATTTTTATGAATTTGTTTTGACTTGAGCAATCTCCTTTTAGTAAAGGTTTTTCTTAACTTGTACAATAAATATTTACTTACTTACTTAGTTACTTATAGGTCAAAGTGTGCCTCACATGCACCAATGGGAGCTTATCCAGTAAGACAGTTACCTTTCCCCAGAATTGTTCATTTTAAAAAGGTTTTCCCTTTGAATCCTTGAATCTATTAACATTCCAATGTTGCAAGTCAACATTGTACCCTTGGACACAGAAGAATGAATCAGACACCATGAGTGCAAAAATTGATGAATTACCCTTCTGTAATGCAAGTACCAGGGCATCAAGATCTGTGTTGTGCAGTGCTGTCACCTATGATCTTAGTTTGGGTGTGCTGTGGATGGATTTCACAGTCTTTTACTACAATTTACACTGCTCTGCAGGATGCAGAGTACTTATGTTCCTCCACTGTTTTGCTGAAAACATGGGAGTAAATTAAGTGACGCAAGAACTTCAGTCGCTCAGCATAGTGAGGCAGAAGGTAAGTCCAAAGTTAAGGACTTCCTGCAATTATTGCAACTTTTTCAATGTATCAGGAGGTTGCAAGGTACCACACCTCAGAAAATCAGAAGACAGACCCTTGCCCTTATTAATCCTGTAACTGTGTGATGTTAATAGTATTACAGCTCTGCCTCCCCCCCCCCAGGTTCAGTGTACATCCAAATCATCATCAGTAAATTAGATATCATCAATATATGATAATATCACAATATCTGATTGTAAGATCTCCATGATATGTGCTGAGAATAAGCCTGGACTGTTCTTAGCTCATAGGCAAGTGGCAAAATGAGAACAGCACCCTATTGAAACTAAAGGCAATTAGAAACTGCCTTTCAAATGTTTAACTGGAGTTTTAGGGTCACATCCTTTTCTCTTCCCTCTGCATGCTGACTTCAGCCTTTTGTCCTGTATTAGAAAACTCGCAGAATGAGTAATCACCTTTTAAAAGTCAACCTTGACAAACCTATGGCAATAGATACTCCCTTATTCCCTGTGGGAAGTGACCATGATTACTATGGATTTCTCCCAAATAATGTAATAATGGTTCATGTATGTGTGCATATCAAAAAATACTACTCAAGGGATCCCAAAAAAATCAGGTCCCACCAATGTTGCATAAACAGCATCTTTAACTCAGCACTGCACCTTTTTTTTCACACTCACAGGTGACATGAGTGAACTTAGTTCAATGCACCACTGCTTGAATGTGAAAGACAGGTTTCTGTTGACCCGCAGAACAGCACCCAGTATATAGTTAAATCAGCATAAATGCTTTTGGTTTACTAACAGTTCCTTAACAGAGATCTAAGGACACCATGGTGATTGGAAACAAACTTATTTTGATCTCTATAATATCACACACACACAAACTGCACTAAGAAAAATAGACTTTAATGAAAACGTGTTTTTATTTCAACAGCTTTAATCTGGTGTTTACCACATTTAAAACAACCATGCAAAATATTATAATAAAGGCGCATGTGAGTGTTGTGAAAAACAAGAGTAAAATGAACATTTTTACCATAGTTAAAATGTCATCTAAAAACCTAACACCCTAAAACCTACCTCATTTGCTACACTAGGAGAGCCATGAGTAGTATAACTTGCATTTACATTTTCTTCAGGAGAATCCATGCACTGAATACCTTTTTACAGATAAGTGCTATAGTTGTGTTCCCTGTGAAAGGTAAACACGTCGCCTCAACTCCTCTCCACCCCAACTTGGGCTCGCTATCAAATATCAGTAGAAAGTGCGATACAGCAGCAACTCTGGAATTCAAGATCGTCTCAGGCAGTATCTTGCATGATAATCTGGGGCGAAGGACCTCTCCTGACAAGTGGTAAAGTGTCGGGCCTCTTATGTTATCTGAGATGGGAAATTCCAACATGCACTTAGGAAAGTCTAGTAAAGCCAATGCACATCAAGATGTTAGTGTAAGATGCATTTTTATAAACAAAAAAGGTAAAAATACAACACTTCCGACTACACTGTTTTGGCTTTCGTTCTTGTATGACCTAGAAATAGAGATAAGAAGGCATTTGTTCCAGACTGTTGTCTCATCGGGTGTCTTATCTATGCCACTGGGTGACTTTACACATTCAAGGGTTCTTGGAAAGATAAGGACAGAATACACTTGCATCAAAGGTTGATGATTCTGCAAACATTTGAGAAAATTGCTTCTTGGCCTGCTCAAAATGGAGTTGGACCCTATGGTCTTTATGTCAATACCATGGGTGGTCTTATGACCTTTGCTAAGGCCAAGAGTGAGGAGATGACATGGAGGTTCTTATGACTTTTGTTACAAATTTGCTGTGGCCAGATTTATTGATGTTAACCATCCAGTTTGTAGGAAGAGGATAAAATAGATCTGGGGAGATTAATAGGTTTGCGTAACAACCTTGGTCAAGTATGAAACAGTGTGGGAGACTAATTATGAAGCCTCTGCAGTAATTACATTTGCTCCTTATCAGACTGTTAATGATGGATTTAACTTCATGGAATGCTTGATGAAATGGAAATCTTTCTGATATTGAGGATATCTACTCACTCTGGCAGTGGCAGAAATGGTCGATTAATAAACCAAGATTCTTGGTGGAGGAGGATGAATCTAGAATATCCAGTGAATAGAATGAGGACAGGTAAGGTCATAGGGGCAGCAGCAAGTAGACAGTCTCCGGTTTAAAGATGTTAAGCATGAGTGGTATGTGTCTGTCAAATAGTATGACATTTGAATCTGAGAGTTAGAAAAGGTGGAGAAGCAGAAGGGAAGCTAAAGGAAGAGATGGTAATACCATGGAAGGTGGGAGAAAGAGAACTGTGGTCCCTTGCCTGTTTCTTTTGACAGGACTGCTGGTATTGAGACTCTGTACATTGACATCACTAACAAGCTTCTCGGTGCAAGTGTTTCCTTTTAAATATAAAACTGAAATGCTTACTATACGAGTTGCTACTGATTTTATATATGTGCATTGTATTTAATATCTAAGCTACAGACACTTATCCTGCCTAATTCTGTCGCAGGTCAGCTGGGCAGCAAAGACAGGCCTTACCTTAGAATGGCTTCTGAGCGGATAGTAGGGCAGGCCAGGGGAAGAGGATATCTCCAGTGGGCTCTAATTAGTTGCCCACAGAAATATGAATGTCGAGGTGAAACTGGGCGCTTTTCGCAGCAAACTTCGAAGATGCTGCGAGATAGGATGTCAGGGGAGACCATATATACTGATTAGTGCTGTTTTTCTAGGGACACCTGCTACCACAGTTCATTAAACTAGTTTGGTGAGATCCATTCTGTTTTACCAGCAGAGGTATCAAACACAAAGGAGATGAAGAGTCAGTGTAGGACCATTCCCACACTTTTGCTACAATGGCTATGTTTAGCAGGGTCTGCCATTGATCAGCATATTAAACTTGGAGTCTTCACACGTCATGAAGCTTACTTGCCCATGAAGGTCATGAAGCAGGCCAGGTTAGCAAGAAATAACCTGTTTTACTCTGTGTGATGATAAGGTAGATGTGCCTTCGAAGGGATTTATTCAAATATTTAATTAGATTATTTTTATAATCGCATTTCAAGGCCAGACAAATGGTTTCCTTGCTCACTAATTTCTTTCAGCAGCTAATTCCACTGCACAATTTCTTCATTTAGTGAATCAAAATCACAAGCAAAAACAATATATCAAACAGGATATGAATCATAAGTGCAAAGTCAAATAAAAAACTAGAACAGAAACGGTGTATGTAGACAAACATTCACTTTTTATCTTGAAAAATCAAATGAGGGTACTTAAAAATACAGACAATGTGACAAGAAGGTAGCAGTATAAGATTTAAAGCCTTCACTGTAACAATTGTCACCACTTTGGGTTTGCCCATTTTACTTTTCATTACTCGGTGTGAGCCACCCCGGCCCCAGAGAACTGTATATAATTCTCAGAAGGATCAGGAAACCTGATCTTGTGGCAGAAGGGACTAAATTGGCAGAAGAATGTTTGTTCTCTTCAAGTGGAACAAATCAGTAAGATTGTTTGAATCCTTAACATGCATTCTCTAGAGTGACCTACCGAGTGGTGCCAATTTGGTACCTGGTGGCTGGCAGAGGCTGTCTCAGAGAAACATTTGGGTCCTGATGTGCAAAGTATGCATATATCTAAGAGTGTGATGTATACACTAGCTATAAAGCAGTGGAGCACTTAAAGCAATGAGGGAATGTGAGAGGCACTATGGAGGGTATGACAGTGTGAGTGTGGGAATGTTGGAAGTGTGAAGCTCTATGTGACAATCTGAGAGCAGGGAACACCGCAAGGCATTGAATGTTGGCCATGGTCAACACAATACTAATTAATATTGTACAGTTTATAAATGGCTCTAAACAAGAGGGTACCAATCGCCCAGTACTGATCACTGGAGACTCGGGCAAGAATACACCAATCATTAACTCACTGTTCAGGCAAGAATCACGACAATTTAGACCACTAGCAGCACATGGTGGAAGGGTGGAGATCATTGAAGTATAGTTCACTATTGGCACATATCTTCCATTACAAGATGGAATTTCAAGATTGACTATGTTTTCATTAAGCAGAAATGATTTTGAGCCATTTTTAAGTAGAAAAAAAATCCTTTCTCGTTGAGTGGTTTCAGTAGCAAATATTGAATTCTGTGTTAGTAGTATATTAACATTTAAGTTTATGGAATTTCCCAATGCCATTTGCTAATTTCTTCTCCTGCTGATCACACAGCCTGCAGTTTAAAAAATGGTGTGCAAAATGTCTGTAATCTGCTTTAGTGTATTTATTCGAAATCTTGAGAACATTATGTGTAATTTTGTGAAATACAAATCTCTCATTTAGTATTATATTTTAGCATGAAATGTGTCCTCAATTTTTGATGCAAGGATGCATTTCACAATTAAAAAACATATTGCAATAAACACTATTGCCTTAACATCTGCTCATGTTCTGGTTGTTTGCATTGTTCTCAGGGTCCCACACTATACTTCTTTCACAAACTGTGGCATACTTACACGATGTGGTGAAATGGCATACTTTGGGAAATTTGACATAACCTGAATTTCCCAAAATTACATGAATTGCGTTGGCGTTTAAATTTCTGCCAGGCTTAATTTTAAGGATGGTAAATAGTTGGTACTTGAAACATATGGACAGCAGTAGCGGCTTGGGGAGGGAGGGCCAACGGCACCCCCTCCATGAGCCGCTACTGATGGACAGTAAAATAGTTTATTACGACACAACATTAAAAAATGAATTTGAGATGGTAAACTCTGCTCTAGTTAGTAATAAATGTATTGGTGCTGCTAAAAATATGGTATGAAGTGTACTTGATAACTATCCGCGCAGTAGTCTTTGGGACGCTTCTAGTGGAAATGTACCATGAAACCAAGCCTCATTAGTTTGGTTGGAATAACAAGCCCTAGCAATTGACCAGCACAGATCTAGACAATGTGGGTGGTCTCTCTCGCATGGAAGACTCACATGTGGTGGCCATATAGTTGGATTAGTCTCCAGTGTTTCCAACTGTCCAACTTGTGATTTCATGTTTTCCCTATATTGTTTTTATCAGCCGTATGCTAAATTTCTTACCTAACCCATGCTCATTACAAGGTCAATAAAATTGCTGCATCTAAAGAGAAGCGTAAACTAAGCTGTAAACTTGAACATTGCAATTATCATCACTGTAAGAAGCAGTAGCACTCATATTCAAATAGGTGATGTCTTGTAAAATTATCCTAAAAAATATCTTTCTTTCACTGTCTTTCGATATGATTTTCTAAATGTTACTTTGTGTTTTTATGTCAAATCCTTTTTTAGGTCTGGCTTGACACTGTAGTTATATGCAAACCCATTGTTACTAATAATTTAAAATATGTCAAGCTTCCGCTTCTCTAGGGGACTATTTCTCACTCACTTCACTAATGACTGTTTGCTGTATTTTCCCCCTCCTGTGAAGAACATCCATTGCAATGCATGATGGGCTATTTTACATTTCAAAAGTGAACTGGATCATCACACATTAAATTATTTATCTCATAGATGTATTATATACAGAAAATGATTGCTTTTTCATTTTGTTTTTCCTCTGCAGTAGGTTTTTTAAGAATGTTTTTTAAGAATGTTTTGGTCAGGTCTCAAAATGAATGCAAGATATATTGCTTTGTCGGTGCTTATTTTTAAATAGTGGCTGTATTTACACCAGAGACCTTTCCAAGAAACCAAGCAAACAAGCAACCCAGCAGCATCCATAATTGAATCGCTGGAAATGAGGTTAGGGTGGGGCTCTAGCAAAATAGCTGACTGCTTATGGGCTATTGCATCATCCACAGCTGGCAAGCAATTGTTTGAGCTGTTTCACATTTTCATAAAAACCTTTGACTTTTTTGAATTAATTTTGTATAAATGTGTCTCACGTGACTTCCTGGAAGGCTGACATGGTTTTGCCCCTCGTGGACTAAAATTAGGTACCCAAGACCGAGGTCCATGTCTAAGAACTTCTAGCACAATACCAATGGATCTGAGAGGGTTCCAGGCCTCCAAAGGGATTTGGTCTAGTGGCAAAGCTACTGACTTCGAATTCTGAGGTCTCGCTTTCAATCTGGTTTTGGCACTTTGTCAAAAATACAGTGGTTCTCGAAAAATAACTAAAAATTATGCCTTTGAAATGCAATTGGTAATTTGGGGATTGTAATTGTATAATTTAATGATGTAAATCCCAATGTGATGTAAATGAGATGGCAGTCATGATGTACAGACCTTTGGGGCTCCTAAGCTAGGTTAATCAATACTACTATGTACATACATGTCCATGTTGAGTCAACGTGTAAACATTTTCCAGTGGGCAGTACTAAATATTTTACTGATATCAGCTTCTGAAAAAAATAGTTGCACTTTTAGTTTAGCTGCCTTGGCAAACGACCAGAGTGTCTGAGATACTTTCTACCTTGCATCTTGATGATTGACTAAAGCTTAATCCGCTCTCCTTCCAGATATTAACGAATGTGTGGCAGAGCAACACACGTGTCAGAGGGGCGAGCGCTGCATCAACAGCGTGGGATCCTTCACGTGCCTGAAGGAGGTCGTCTGCGATACAGGTTACGAAAACAAGGACGACATCTGTGTGGGTAAGGACGAGTTTTCAAATGCAGTTAGTGTTTGTGTTTTTAATGCTTGCCTGTGCATAAGTCAGGTAATAATAACATTTGCACCTAGCATTGGGTGTCATTTGGGCCAGGCAATAGTCCACCAAGCCTTGTTGGACAGACTGTTAGAAATCTGTCCTCAGTACTAAGCTATTCATCTCCTGAGGTGGTCAGTGCCTTTACAATTCAAGTAGTTTGTCATTACTTGTTTTGGGGCATGTACAGCAGGTGCAGTGGCCCAGGGGTGAAGGGGTCTGTGGGGTCATTGCACCCAAAATATTGCTGTTTTACTACAAAACCAGGGGATGGTGGGTCATTTTTCTTGCTTGCACGAGTGCTCATGACACCTTCGCTATGCTGCTGTACCACTGTGAGAAGAGGTTCACCACAGGGTAGGAGACATCAAATGCTCCATATTCTCATTAACGTATAGTCTCAAATTAACAAAACCACCAGTGTTGAGTCACAGTTACATAAAGATCCTGTAGACATTAAGTTGGCAGCTTACTTGTGACTTATGCGCACTGATAGTATGCATCTACGTCTCATTTGAAAGATTATTTATTTTTGAAATTTTTGGTACGCAAAACAGCAAAATCCATCTCTAGCACTTTAGGTGGTATGAAGTGGTTTACATAGGTAATGCAGGTGTAGCTGCAGCATTCCCCTTAGGTGACAGGTTGTTGGGTCTACAGTAAAACAGGTTGCTGTAGCTATGGATTAGCCTGGTGGCATCGAGGTGGTCGTTTACCAGGTGCCGCATTTTGTAAAAGGTGCTCTGTTCCTGTTTGCTCCACGGCACAGCTAGTGTGTCTCCTGAGGATAAGGATAATAAGGATAATTACGCACTTATATAGCGCACGACTACCCTGCCGCATCTCAGCACTTGTACGAATACCGCCGAGGAACCCTTCCTGGCCTTTCCCTGTGAGGAGCCCACTCCTGAGCACCCCCAAGGTGAAGTCAGGCATCCTCAGCGTTGTTGGGGCCGTTGTAGAGATTAAGCAAGCTATTGCCCAGAGGTGCAGAGTGGGGCTCATGATCAGAATAGGCACCAAGGCGAGAATTATCAGGTCCGAGGAAATTGAGCCCGAGACCCGCCGAGGCAGGAAATGAACCCTGGTCCCAGCCAGACTACTCCATCAGGGTCCGCCGCTCTAACCATTGAGCCACACTTCTCTCTGAGGGCCTCTATACCTCCGCGCTCATGTCTAGAACAGGGCAGGGGCAGAAGGAAAGTCTTTCCCTCATTTGCATGCGGTCCCTCCACCAAGCAAAAGAGGGAATGAGCAAATGAAAATCATGCTGGTGCAATACGTGCACCGACTCTGTCACTATACCAGAAGGGACTGTGCAAATGTCTACAGTCTCTTCTGTAATATCAAAGTGCTCTGGGGGCACAGAAACTCACACACCCGTTGCACCTTCGAAACACTTTGTGTAATACAGCCTCAGGTGTACAGATAATACATTGTAGGTACAGATGAATTGACTCCAGCTAAAGTCTTCAGTCAGATCACCCACCAAGGTATAGTGGTACAACTGTGGATGAGGGATACTCATATGCATTTTAGGGTAGGGGGTGATAAAGATTAATCTTGGAATTAATCTGTCATCCTTCCCTTATAGAATATTAGGAAGTCTGTTTCAAGTCTCTGAAGTATAGGTATTTTATGTTATTTATTGTGTGTAGTGTTACATACTATCCCTGGCAGCTCAGATATGATAATGACGTGATTTCCCACATGTCAGTCCACCACAATGAGGGCACTGCTTGCGTTCTGGCAAACATGCACCACAGGAAGCTGCACATGGCTAACATCATGGTTATTAGATCAGAAAGGTCAATCCGAAATTGCTAGAGAGAGATCTCAGTCTCTTACGTCAAGATAATACATTCTTGGCAAATACAGCAGTTTCAACCTGACATCAAAGCAGCTATCTGCTGTAGGAGGATGTCTGGCGCATTGGGTATTCCCGCAAACCAGACTATCTCTGCATTCTTCCGACTTTACAGCTGATCTCAGCAAGTTTGTCTTCTCCAAAACACATTTTTTTTGCAGTTTTATATAGCGCAAAGTAAACACAATGATTATTAAAAAATAATAAAATGTAGAGCTCCTGCGATAACAGACATAGTTGCATATGTTGCAGACTTTGATACCAGTCATGGTTAGCCCGAGGGAGCAGCTGGTGCACCAGGCTTACCCTTGCTATTCCTCCATCAAATCTAGTAAGGTGGCAGATTGGACAGAAAATAAACAGCGCTTTAACAACTTTGAACTTCTGTAGTTTCCACCATGTTCCCTCCCCGAGCTAGTCAGCAGCCTGTAGGAAGCTAATGAAGCATTAGTAGGGATGGAAAAAGAAGTTAGTCCTGTGAAGTCAAAGTGTATGTAGTTGTGATTGTCTTTCTTTAGCATATGCTTAGCACAAACCTGGTTTGTCATAGCTGAGAACCTTCTTTGATTTCATGTGCAGAGCCTGACCATGTGATCTACTGACTCGACCCAGGCCTGGACTGGGGAACCAAAAGCGACCCTGGCAAAAATATTCAAACCAGTTCCACTCTCTTCAGCTTCTTGTGCTTTTGCTCTCTTTCCATCCATCCATTCTCTCTTTCCCCGTCACTGATCGAATTCTCTCTAAATTCCCCTTCTCTCCTTCTCTTTCTTTCTTTCTCTCTTGAAGCCTTACGTTTCTGGTGCAATTCTGTTGCTATAAACTCAGGGAGCTGGAGAAAGTGCCAAAAGCACCAGGAGCAGCCCTGGGTTTTCAAAACCGGTCTCCGTGGGCTCCAGGCGATCGGGGAAATGCACTGTGGAATAAAAGGCTTGCCCCGCACTGATTCAAACTACTTTGTGACAGAGCTTAATTTGAGCTGGAAGTTTCTGGTGCTCAGCACCATCACTTAATCGTCAACACTGTCGCTTATAGCGTGAACTCGACCCAAAGGAATTGGAGCGCTTTCCTTGAGCACCAGTTAAGGACACATACATTTTTTGTTAGGCACGGGGAGATTACGTGATTTGCCCGGAATCACAGGATGTTGAGCCTAAGCTGAGACTCGAACCTGGTTCCCCAGCTCCAAAATCAGTTGCTCTTGCTGTTCGGCCACATCCGCTCCCCACTTGTAGGGTTTCATGGTTAGTAGTTAGTTCTGTTATAGGCGATGCTAATAGAAGCAATTGAGCTGGTGCAAGCTGTCTCCTGAGGAGGGCCCGGCACTCAGGGCCGGACTGGGGACCAAAACCCGCCATGGCAAAGTACTCCGCCGGACCCCCACCCCCTCCGAGGGTTGGGGGGTTGCCGCCGAGCTCTGTAAAACGGCACTGTAACAAAATCGACCCCCAGGGGCCCAAAACCGGCCCCCACCCGTGCGGCGCACCAGGGGATTGCCCAGTGCCCGCTACGGCTAGTCCGGGCCTGCCGACACTATTTGTTTCACAAATTAACCACTGCTTTGTGGACCATGAGTCTTGTGGCTATGGAACTGTTTTCCTAAGCAAACTTTCTCAGATTCCAAAAGACTATGAAATAAAGCGTTAAATCATTAAGTAGCTGATGAACACATCATGCAGTTAAAAGTGGGTCACCTGTTTCAGGAGAGGGTTGAGGTCCATGGACCGAAACAAGTACAAAAACTAACAATTATTTGCCTGTGATGGCCCAAATCATTGAAAGACCTTGGGTTTTGATAGTGTCCCAATTCCAGCACTTACATGTCTTCTGATACTTTTTAGTATTCTGTAGATTTCTAAAATAAGATACACACCAGCTTATTAAAAATGAACTCAACCTCAGTACAAGTGTGACTTTTGGGTTGAGTCACCCATCCATGTACTTGAAACAGTGTGAAGCCTTCCGTTGGATTCCTGCCTTTTCTAAACTCTCTAATTCCCCCGAGAGTGTTTCTTGTTTCTAAGAAATGTTCCTGTGTTCAAATTCTTTCCATACTACGTGCACCAGAGAGGAAGTTCTCTACATTCCTAAGTGAATGTGCTTAGTTATGTGCTCCTTGGTGACAAGGAACACTTTAAAATGTAAGCTGCTAACAAATAAGCAAAGGGACGTGCAGATGGGGCCTCCGATTTAATATTGATCACAATGGCTGGAAATGAACAGGAAACACAAACTACAGCAACACGAGCACACGTTTGCATGGAAACACTTTGCTTGAGCAGCCCAAACAATACATCAGCTCTCTCCTTGTTTATAAACATAGTGATCAAATGTGATCTCTAAGAAGAACATTTCTAATACCAAACCCTTGCCTTCTTTGGCAGTACACACGCTCCGCGTCAGCTCATCTTGGGAAAAGGAGATCCAGCTGTCACTCAGACAATGTGCATTAATGCCTATTCCTAGTAGTGAAAGTTATTCTACTCTCACACTACTATCCTACTAAAGGTCTCACATGCAGTTGGCTTTTTAGTCTCCAGCAGGGATCTTGGACAGGAGGTGGGGTGCAGATGCATTCAAAGTAGTAATCTAAAGCAAGCGTTGGGATACACTGTGCTTCAGATTGGCCAGTAATCAATATATATACATTAATGCAATTTAAAGTCATATAGCATTATGCTTTCTAACTTACTGACCAGCTACTATGTTATGATGAGTCCATGGAATTAATTGCATCCATCTACTGGAACACTGGACAAACAAGGACTCAAACAGATACAGCACTGTGGTTGTGTTATTTGTGTGTCTATTGCTTCCTACAGACTTTATGTTGACATTTCAAGTCTAGGTTAGCATGAATATGGGTGTTTCCATTTTTAGTATTAGAGGTGATCTTTTTATACGGCATGAACTGGGACCTGAATTGCCAGTACAGCAGGGGGTCAGTTTTACTGAGCTCTGAAGGATGTCTGGCTGAAGGACTTGAGGCGCCTTAACCCGAATCTTAGTAGCATCTTATAGTGTGCCTACCGGGTGCGAATCGCCCCCCCCCACCCATAAAAGACATGAAGCAGGTTGTTGTCGTTCACCGCGTAGTCTTTTTATTAAAACTTCAAGCAGTGTAATTAAATTAATCCTTTATTCATCTTGATTAAGGTAAATCTTTAAAATGCTTGCTTATCAACACCACAGCATTAGAATAATCTCAAAGTTATACATTGCCGTTATATTTACGCCCCGCTCTCCAAGGGGCCTTTTGCTTGTCCTTCGGGCTGTGCCAGCAGACCACAACCAAGATAGTCTGCTCTCCTTAAGTTGACCGCCCTCCGGTCAACAGAGCCGCAGGTAAATAATCTGCCACTATTTGTGACGACAATACCGGGGTATACCCCCTCCAAGTTTATAAACTTACAACCCGGCATCTTGGGTAGGGCAGGAGTGGTCAGGACCACCAGCAGGTCAGTCCCCCCTCTCCCGCCAGCCCAGAGCCCCACAATGACTGCTTGCCCTTTCCATGGGCAGCCAGTCCATTCCAAAAAGGAAGTCTACACCCTTTTCTTGCGTGAGACCCCGCCATTCTCTTCCTTGTTGCAGGGATGGGTGGGTGGGTACTTCTTTGCTAGTCTGCTGCCGCCGGACTGTTGAGAGAGGACAAAGAGGGTTAGTTCAGCCTCCCCCGAGGCTTTTGTACCCTCGGGGGAGGGAAGGTCGACCCTGCCTTCCTGATGACGTTAGGCTCACGTGGTAGGCTCACGTGGTCATGCCATGCCTCCCTTCTATCTTGCTGGCTCTTCCCTGTCCTATTTCTGCCTCAAGGACGTCTCTGCTGGCTCCCGCCCCGGATGCCACTAAGGGCGCCACGCCCCTAGGAGTGGGTGGCGCCGTTCATAGTGTGCCTACCGGGTGCGAATCGCCCCCCCCCCCCCATAAAAGACATGAAGCAGGTTGTTGTCGTTCACCGCGTAGTCTTTTTATTAAAACTTCAAGCAGTGTCATTAAATTAATCCTTTATTCATCTTGATTAAGGTAAATCTTTAAAATGCTTGCTTATCAACACCACAGCATTAGAATAATCTCAAAGTTATACATTGCCGTTATATTTACGCCCCGCTCTCCAAGGGGCCTTTTGCTTGTCCTTCGGGCTGTGCCAGCAGGCCACAACCAAGATAGCCTGCTCTCCTTAAGTTGACTGCCCTCCGGTCAACAGAGCCGCAGGTAAATAATCTGCCACTATTTGTGACGACAATACCGGGGTATACCCCCTCCAAGTTTATAAACTTACAACCCGGCATCTTGGGTAGGGCAGGAGTGGTCAGGACCACCAGCAGGTCAGTCCCCCCTCTCCCGCCAGCCCAGAGCCCCACAATGACTGCTTGCCCTTTCCATGGGCAGCCAGTCCATTCCAAAAAGGAAGTCTACACCCTTTTCTTGCGTGGGACCCCACCACAGGGCGAGTAGCTTACTGGCGCGCTCGCCCTCCCCCCGACCTAACCGCCTTCACTGCTGGGTGCCACCTCAGCACCACTCCCCTGTTCATATATGACCAGGAACTCTGGTGCCTGCGGATCAGCCGCCGCTCTTACCACTGGCTGTCAATTCACAGCTGCTGGTACACTGGGCCCCCCATCGGTAACCCACCATCTATCATGATGCTTAAGTTGAGGCCTGATCAAGGCAACTGCACCGTAGTGAGCTGAATGGGACTAACCCAAGAAACCACCTCTGGCACCTTGGAGTCCTCCCTTCATTTCCAGGGTGGTTTCCTCACTTGCTGCTTTTAAACCCTTTTCATCCAGCTGACCTGTGGCTGCCAATCCTACCGTAGAAGGTAGACAGTTAATAAATTAACTTCCAGGCTGACTGCAATTGCTTGTCGTGACATGCATTCCTTATCAAGCTACCTGGCATCAATGATCCTCTGAATAAAATACACATTGACGACTGCCAGCCAGTGAAGCAGCTGGAGATTCTATGTTCTTGAAGGCTACTTTACCCATTGCCGATTATGATGCCTGACAAGGCGAAGCCCGAGGAAAGGTTATGCAGAGAATAATTATTACGAAGTATTCACCGCGGCTGACGGAGCCTAATCTTAGCTAATGAAGTATTGCAGTAATATGTAAAATATGACCCTTAAAGCAACTGCAGGCGGTCACGTTAAAAGACGTCTTCATATAAAATGAATTCAAACTTCATACCCTCGCAATGGGAAATGTGAACGCATTAAAATTGAACCTATAAAGTGGAACACTGATTTACAGGCTATATTTGTACACATACACGGACTGCTCTGATAAAAAATGGCAAATTAGCACAAATATTCATGAAAATGACATAGCTATGCAAGGTTCCAACATATTATGCTTTTGTGCCAAAATCCACAGCTATGAGAGAAATGTAGAATGAACTTTACACGTCCAGGATATATACTAGGAGCAAACATATTTTGTCTGGCAATGTTGATCCTCCTAGTGTATGGATTGCATTAAAGAAAGGACAGCCCTGACATACCAAATATATCTGCTTTGTAATTAAATGTAAATTGGATCTTCATTGATTGTCAAATTTCACTTGTTTGGTTCTTCGAATGAGTAAGCAAGTAATTGTGTAAGGGAACAAGCAAACCATTCACAGTCATATGACATGGACACTTTCAGAAAGGCACATTTGATTGGGCAGAAAAATGCCAACTTTCTAGATGTTACACTTTCAGAATTGTAACTTAATTCCAACTTTACTATTAAATGGCCATTTACAATACAACTCAAAAAAGTGGAAAACAAATTGTTTAACTCTTCCCAAAATGAGGTTATCAGTTATTAACCCCTTCCATGCTCATGACGAGCTCAGCTCGTCATGAGGCACAGTTGAGCTGTGCTGATGACGAGCTGAGCTCGTCATGAATAAAGCCAAACAGCAATTTCCAGCACAGGGGAAAAATAACCACAGCAGCGATGTGGTTAAGTAGGCTAAAGTAACCTAGTGTTAATCTATTGGAAAACGAGCCATTAAACAGTAATAAAAAAGCTACTTTTGGAGCTTTTCGCTGTCATGACATATAAAACATATCACATATGTCCTACGTTTGAAATACCAAGCCCCCTGTCCTAATAGTGGTTAGGGCCTGCATTATGGGTGACTTAATAGCGTTAAAAGGAACATGTATGCCAGGCAAAAGGCTTATTTTGCTGGAGATAAATTGCAGGTTATAACTGCACAACACGTTGCAGTGCAGGCTTGAGATATGTTTTGCTATGCTACTTCAGGGAGTGGCACAATGAGTGCTGCAGCTCACTTGTAGCATTTAATAAACAGACCCTGGGTTCATGTTGAACCACCTAATATGGACTAATAAGTATAAAAATGAGACAGTTGCGGGCATGCCAATTTTACCTGTTTAAAGGGGGAGTGCCCAACACTTTATCACGTATTAGTTGTTCTCATGCCAACAATGATTGTACCCAGATTAATGCATCAATCGACCCCTTATCTTCAGATCGCTCTGGAGGGAATAATCTAATAACCTCTAGAGATGAGGAGGCTGTGGACAAATTTTATCGACTGTCAGACTATTCAAACTCCTCAGGGGAGGAGCATCTAGTTAACGATTTGGCCGCCGATAAGAGCGACAGTATCAGCCTGCATTGGGGGGAGGAGAATGATAAAAATTACTGGGTCAAGGTGCATGACATGGCTACTATAGCGGGTCATTCTAAATGTCTGCATCATTGATCTGGGATTACTCCTTCTCCTCTGGGATGAGGAGCACATGAAAGGACCAAATTGTTTAATCAGTATGTACACGCTTTTTTGAAAGATTCATTCATAATTTTCAACTCAGCAATGTCTAAAGTCTTTTCCGAAACTTATACTGTAAGTCAAATCATTATTCTTCAATGTAATCTGGAATATGGCTCAATTTAAAACATAAACTGATCTGTTGCGGAAACTGCAGTATGAAAAATTGAAATATGAAATTGAATAGGGAGAAAAATGTAAACCAACCTGAAATACATACGTTGTTGCTGAAATGAGTTGTCAACACAAATGCATATATTTGTTTTCAAAGACTTCTTCCAAACACTGTTGCAGGTGTGTATATTGCACACAAAAAAGAAATAATATACCACTACAACTGCAGTTCTAATTGGAACTATCTTGGACAATAGGTCAACTTGTGTATCTGCAGCAAGCACAAATGGTTAAAACCTGCACAAAGGGGGTATTTCGCGTTCGTACTTTGAAGGCGACGAACAAAACACCTTCAGATACTTGGAACTATCTACGAACAGCCCCTTAACGTTGAGTACAATTTGACACGGCATTCATTCTAAAATGAATGCCAAATAATAAAACACATGCATATATTTGTTTCCAAGACTAGAGTTTTTAAGCCACGCTTTTAATTACATCGGCCGCGCCCCTTTGAGAGACCCTTCCATTTTTTAGTCCCACTTAAAGCCCTGTCAAGCAGACAAGGGGACAAGACTTGTGTGAGTGTTCTTTGCCAGGGCTTATGTTAGGTTCCCTCATCCGGCTCTGTCATTTAATAAACACTTCTCTAGAGTGTGCTATAACCGAGCAGACCCGTATTCTCACTCTTTCAAGAAACAGGACATTGGGATATTTTCCTGTGTTCAAAATCCGTTTTCCCCACTCAGCAAAAACCAGCCCTTTGGGTCTGGAGTTGGTTATTCGCAAAGTC
This sequence comes from Lissotriton vulgaris, assembly GCF_964263255.1. Lineage (NCBI taxonomy): Eukaryota > Metazoa > Chordata > Amphibia > Caudata > Salamandridae > Lissotriton > Lissotriton vulgaris. The sequence goes on from NC_141697.1 coordinate 1,057,090,314, forward strand.
CTCACAATTAACGTGTACCGAAAATAAGGTCAGTGCCTTGGGACGAGGGAACTGTAATTGGATCAGCAAATGCCTTCTAGTCGGTTAAGTGGTTTCGAATAGGGAAGGCTGGAGTGTCATAAAGGAACATGGAGGCCCTTTGGGACGCACCCTGGGTCACCTATTGTTGCCGCCATTCCCGCAAATGCCAGGGGAAAAGTTTAAAGCTCAATGGAGACAGCTGTTACATAGCAGGAAATGGAATTAGCACTTGCAGAAAAAGGAAATCTTGCTCTAATCGTTCAGGAGGAGTCACATGTTGCCATTTAGCAGCCAGCCAGGCATCTGGAAAAAACTGTCATGGCGCACCAGAGACCTGCCGGAGTTTAAATGCAGCACAAAAGCCTCTTTTTAATTCATATTTAGACTAAAATAAAGAGCATGAATTTTTACGTAGTTTGGATTTCCGTGGCGAGGAAGGTAGTAACCCTGTAGCAGACACTGCTCATCAAGGCCTGTCTCCTGCAGCAGTTTGTTTTCCTGTTTTCTCTGGGAGTCGCGCTCGCAGGGGGTAGGTGTACCCGCTGAGGGTTAAGTATACTTCGTTTGGCAGTGGTTAAAGTGGTGCCAGTACGGGAGCATTAGCAAGGAAGCCTCCTCTGGTAAAGGGGTAACCAACATGCGGAGAAAGCTGCGTGAAGCTGTGGTAGCGCCATGGCCTAAGCCGAAACAAATATCTGCATAGGGAGCTACACTCAAACCAGTTCAATTCTCGCCAATGACAGGTAGTGCAAACGATAGCCATAGGCCATGGAACGAAAAATACACATTAGGATGAAATCAAAGTAAGTGACAATTTTTATGCACCCTGCAAATAGGGAAACGCATTTAGCATACACATAAACGTATGACCTCGTCTGATGGACGAGCTTGAAAATCTGAATACATACACATTAGAATGAAATCAAAGTAAGAGACAATTATTTATGCACCCGGAAAATAGGGAAATGCGTTTAGCATACACATAAACGTATGACCTTGTCTTCTTGCAAATCTGAATAAATATCACACTGAAAAGATCCTTTGTCGCATATACACCCTGTGTCTTCCCAAATGCAAGCCTGGAACTACTCTGCGCCTGTTATGCATTACCCACAAACCCTTTTCCTTCCTGCGATGCGTGGGTTGCTACTTTTTCTATTTCTACCTCATTCGTGTCTGGCGGGCCCCTGTGATCCGTTCCTCTTCCCCGATCCCTGCATAGCCCGGAGGCACTGGTGCGCCACCTAAGGCACCGGAGGAAGCACCCTTTTTGTTTTAGGCACGCCGAAGACCCGCGGTGCCCCTGACATAAATACAGGCACTAGTAGAAACGTCCTACTTAGTCAAATGTCCTACATATCCCCCGTCCCGACACGTCTTTCCAACATTAATACTGGCTACTAGATAGAAAAACTATCACAAACTTTGGGGGCAAAAGCATCCGCACGGTCGCGCTACTATTAGTTACACAAGAAGGACGAAACAACTTGAAAAAACCAACGCAAGCTTTGGGGCAAAAGCATCTGCACAGGTTTAAATCATGGCCGGAAATGCATACCTATTGTCCACTAGCCATGAGGCTTCCGCCATTGCATCCCACGCTGTGGACTTCTTCCAACGTTCGCTGGTTATATTACCAGTTTAGGTTCCTGCTCCGGGCCTGGACGTTCTCCACGACTGCATTCCCTTCTACAGAGCTTTTCCTCGAAGTAAAGAAAATAGAAAAATCGTTTATGCTAAAAATCTCACACTACTGCACATGTAGCGCCGCTTGAGCTCGGTGAGCATTCGTCCTAATCAGCGACACAGATATCTCCTAACACCCACCTAATGACTACGCTGTGAGGCCCTCTCCTTTTCTCCACGTGCAGAAACCCGGCTAACACTGTACTTCTTTGCTGGTCTGCTGCCGCCGGAGCTGTTGAGAGAGGACAAAGAGGGTTAGTTCAGCCTCCCCCGAGGCTTTTCTACCCTCGGGGGAGGGAAGTCAAGTCAAGTCAATAAATTTATATAGCGCGCTACATACCCAGAGGGTCTCAAGGCGCTTGAAGAAGGGTGGGGACTTACTTGTCAAATATCCACGTTTTAAGTTGCTTTCTGAATGCTAGGTGGTTCTGAGTAAGACGAAGGTGAGTGGGAAGTGAGTTCCAGGATTTAGCTGCCAGGTAGGAGAAGGATCTACCTCCCATGGTGGTTTTGTTGATGCGAGGTACAGTGGCAAGGGCCTGGTTGGAGGATCGTAGCTGGCGGGGGGGGGTGTAGAAGGACAGTCGTGTGTTGAGGCATTCGGGTCCGATTTCGTAGAGTGCTTTGTGTGCGTGGGTTAGGAGTCGGAAAGTAATCCTCTTATTGACGGGGAGCCAGTGGAGGCTTTGCAGGTGACCAGAGATGTGTTCTTTACGCGGGATGTCTAATATGAGCCTAGCTGAAGCGTTCTGGATGCGTTGGAGTTTTTTCTGGAGTTTTGCGGTGGTACCGGCGTAAAGGGTGTTTCCGTAGTCCAGTCGGCTTGTGACCAGAGCGTGGGTGACTGTTTTTCTAGTTTCGGTGGGGATCCAGCGAAATGTTTTTTTGAGCATGCGAAGAATGTTGAAGCAAGATGAAGAAACGGCGTTGACTTGTCTGTTCATCGAGAGTGAGGAATCCAGGATGACGCCCAGGTTCCGTGCGTGGTCTGTCGGGATGGGTGCTTTTCCAAGGGCCTCTGGCCACCAAGAGTCATCCCAGGCGGAGGGGGAGGTGCCTAGGATGAGGACTTCTGTTTTGTCTGAGTTCAGTTTCAGACGGCTGTGTTTCATCCATTCGGCTACTTCTTTCATTCCTTCATGCAGGTTGGTTTTGGCAGTGTTAGGGTCTCTGGTGAGTGATAAGATCAGTTGAGTGTCGTCGGCGTAGGAGATGATGTTGAGGTTGTGTTGGCGTGCGATGACCGCGAGGGGGCTCATGTATACGTTGAAGAGGGTGGGGCTGAGTGAAGATCCTTGTGGTACGCCGCAGATGACTTCAGTGGCCTCTGACTTGAATGGTGGAAGGCGGACTCTCTGGGTTCTTCCGGTGAGGAACGAGGTGATCCATTCCAGTGCTTTTCCTTGGATTCCGACGTTTCTGAGGCGTTGTAAAAGGGTGCTATGACAGACCGTGTCGAAGGCCGCGGAGAGGTCGAGGAGGATGAGGGCGACTATGTCTCCATTGTCCAGTAGAGTTTGAATGTCGTCTGTTGCTGCGATGAGAGCGGTTTCAGTGCTGTGCTTGGCTCGGAAGCCGGATTGTGAGGAGTCGAGGGATTTGTTGGTTTTGAGGAAGGCGGCGAGCTGGTTGTTGACAGCTTTCTCAATGACTTTGGCCGGGAATGGGAGGAGCGAGATGGGGCGGTAGTTTTTGAGTTCGGTGGGGTCAGCTGTGGGTTTCTTCAGAAGGGCGCTGAGTTCGGCATGTTTCCAGCTTTCCGGGAAGGTGCCGGATTTGAGGGAGCAGTTGATGACGTCTCGGAGGTGTGGTGCTATGATGGAGTCTGCTTTGTTGAAGATGTGGTGAGGGCATGGGTCTGTGGGGGATCCTGAGTGGATAGAGTTCATCAGACGGATGGTGTCCTCAGTGGAGATTGGCTTCCAGTTATTGAGGATATTCGGGGGGGTGGGGGTCCTGCAGGGGGTTGGGTGGGTTGGTCTTTGGGTCGGTTTTCGAAGCTGTTGTGGATGTCTGCAATTTTGTTGTGGAAGAATGAGGCTAGGGAGTCGCAGAGGGCTTGAGAGGGGGTGATGTCGTTGGAGTTGACTGAGGGGTTGGTAAATTCCTTGACGATGTTGAATAATTCCTTGCTGTTGTGGGCGTTGTTATCTAGTCGGTCCTTGAAAGCGGCTTTCTTGGCATTCCGGATCAGTTGGTGGTGTATGCGGGTGGCGTTTTTGAAGGCGTCCTTGGTGCTGGAGTTTGGGTCTTTTTTCCAGGCCTTCTCAAGGGAGCGACAGAGTTTCTTGGATTTCTTAAGATCATCGTTGAACCATGAGGCCTTCTTGCTGCCTAGTTTGATTTGTCGTTTTTTCAGTGGTGCTAGGCTGTCGGCGCTGTTGGATAACCATTGGGTGAGGTTGGTGGCAGCTTGGTCTGGGTTTGAGGAGTGGGCTGGGGGGTTTTGCAGAAGCGATGAGGAGATCTGGTCGATGGTGATTTTGTTCCAGTTTCTTTGCAGAGTAGGTTGGGGGTGGATGTTGGATGTGGGCTTGTTGTAGGCAAAGTGAACGCAGCTGTGGTCAGTCCAAAGGAGAGCTGTGGTGTGGCTGAAGGAGACATGTTTGCTGGAGGTGAAGATAGGGTCGAGTGTGTGACCTGCGATGTGGGTGGGGGTAGTGACAAGTTGTTTAAGTCCGAGGTTGGCGAGGTTGTCCAAAAGGGTGGTGGTGTTGCGGTCGTTGTTCTTTTCAAGGTGAAAGTTGAGGTCTCCCAAGAGGATGTACTCCTAGGAGGGGAGCGCGTGTGGAGTGATGAAGTCCGTGATGTCTTCACTAAATTGTGCGCGGGGTCCTGGTGATCTGTAAAGGAGGGTGCCTCTGAGTGTGGTCTTGGGGTCGGTGTGGATCTGGAAGTGAAGGTGTTCAGAGTTGGCGAGATTGACGTCTGAGCTGGTTGAGATGCGGATGGATTTCTTATGGACGATAGCGATGCCTCCTCCTGTGTGGCCGGTACGGTCCTTGCGAATGATCTTATAGCCTTCCGGGATGGCAATGGTGATGTCTGGGGCTGATGTGGCGTTCATCCATGTTTCTGTCGACATGTTTCTGTCGACCCTGCCTTCCTGATGACGTTAGGCTCACGTGGTAGGCTCACGTGGTCATGCCATGCCTCCCTTCTATCTTGCTGGCTCTTCCCTGTCCTGTTTCTGCCTCGAGGACGTCTCTGCTGGCTCCCGCCCAGGATGCCACTAAGGGCGCCACGCTTGTCTGGGTTAGGAATCAATTTTTCACTTAGATCGGTTTGAGGGAGGGGACAACATATTTCCACTTTTCCAGCATCATCATTTTTACATTTCTTAGTATCTTGGGAATTAATACCACCATCGCCTTGATCCTGGAGAATGAAGGCAAGATTTACTTTAACAATTTCTTTTGAGTGACTTGAATGCTGCTTTATCGGTTGTGTTATTTCATATAACATCACCGGATTTAACAGTTGAATCCAGATGTTTGGACTCTGTACAACCCTTATCCCACAGACATTGCAACAGGCTGAACCCTTTTAAACATAACACCCCCAATATATAAAACCGCCTATTGAAACTCCTTCACAATTAGTGCAATGACACCTTTGAACTGCCTCACACAGTTCGCTGTGCTGCCATGGCAAATCACATAGAATTTACTGGCACTCTGCATGAATTAAACTGTAATATAATAATACAGATGGAAACATGGTTCAGTCCCATCTCTCAAACCACTTGCAAAGACTGGTCATAGGAATAAGCAGCCCCAACCCTTCCAAGACCCACTGGCACAGACCACCATGTGACTCAAATATCTTTCTGTGCAACCTAAACCTACAATGTGGGAGTTTCCCAGTCCCACTATTACAACTATCACCATTTTTCACTCATCCTTTCTTCAAACAAATGACTTACGAGAGCAATTTACATGCTCACTTGAAGACAGGGTTGCTCTTCTAAGCATCATTATGTTCAGGTCAGTCTTTTGATTCAAGATCACATAATAGGTGATTGGTTGGATCAGCTGCTTATCACCTCCCAATTCAGCAGTTAAAACACACACACAGGTGAGATGAAAACCCACCAAAAATGAGTCATAAAATGTCAAACTTATGTACCGTGACAAGTTTGAAATACTTGCAATGTAGCAGCTATGCATAGAAACAGTTGTCAGAGACTTACAATGTGCACATCACAACAAAATGACAGGTATTATCAGCAAAGTGTTTCCTCTCATACATACGAAAAATAAGATCAAATGAAATTAAAATAAGAACAATAAATCAGACCTTCCTTAGGTGGGTATCACAGTAAGGAGGTTTTTGCGAGCCACAGGAAGTAAATGGTAAATATCACACCCACCATGCAATGCTTGTTTCCTATGAACAACATGAAGGTGTGATAGAGATAATGTAAACACAGACAGAACAAGGCAGAGACAGGAGCATTTTAAAAGAGAATGAATAAAATTTCCGATCAAGTCTGAAAAAATCCACCTCTACAAACCACCTTTCCATCCTCAATTCGTTTGTTGAAACATCAGTTTCCGAATTCTTTTAAGAAAAATGCTCCTTTTAACTCAAGAAATATGGGGGCATATTCACAAGGAGCCATTGGCGAATTAACGGCACTGTATTACAGCCAAAGTCGTGATAAATTTACCTCAGCATTTCCAAGCTGGTGTTAACAGCAGACATTGTCAGTTTTCCTGCGATATCCGCCCCAAAACCTAACACCACGGCGGACACCATCAACTAACCCTAATGAGATGCAGAGTAGGCGTTCCTGTGCAAAAACACATGAAAAAACAACAACACCACTGTCACAACGAACTGACAGACCCGTGAAGCAAACAAAAAACAGGCGATAAGCCGCTGTAGCCGCAGGTATTTAACACCTGCCTCAAGCAGGTGTAAAGCCGGACGACTACCTGCAGTAGGCAACGGAGCCCCGCACACAGTCTCACCCGAAGAACAAATAACGTCATGGAGCTACTCATCATACAGCTAGGAGCCCCAACAGGGCCACAACACCCACCGCCACCACCCCCCGGACCACCATAGAGTCAGCGCAGAGTAAGACAGCGAACCTACCAAAAACGCACCACTCTCACAGATCTAACGCCCGAGGAAGTCATTGCCCACTACAGGCTCAAGAGGACAACCATCATCCGCATCATGACCCACATCACCCACAGGCTGACGGTCCCAACTCAGCGGAGAACCAACATCCCTCCGTAGACAAAGCAGCTGGCTGTGCTGCACCTGTTGGCCTCTGGTACCTTCCAACCAACAACTGCCAGAGTTGTCTCACAGCCAGCCCTATCAAAGTTCATAACACCTGTCCTGGATGCCATCCTCAGCTTCAAACCCCAGTACCTTCACTTGCCCAATGCTGCGCAGGAACAGCTAGAGACACAGCAAGGCTTCTACACCATAGCCGGATTCCCGGCCATGTTGGGGGCAATGACTGCACACATATCCCACGTTTGCCCCCTGCGGTTATGGCACACCACTACCGCAACAGAAAGCGCACGCATTCCATTAATGTGCAGACAATAGTGGACCACCAGGGACTAATCACCAATGTCGTAGCCAACTACCCAGGCAGTGTGCTTGATTCCTTCATCTTCCGACAGTCCATCATCAACCAGCCCTTCCAGGATGGCACATATGGAACGGGACTGCTCGTTGGTAAGTAACTAATCGACACACCACACTACCCAAAGCCTCCAACACACAAAGCACAACTGTGGGGATGCACCTGTGAGCAGACCACATTCTACATGCCAAACTACACAACCACCTAACAGACACAACCACACCACTCCATCCTGGGCTACCCCTGCACCCAATACAGACTTCTCATGGCACCACAGCCACACAGCAGCTGAACGTGTGGAGATGCGGAATGCAGCCATGACACATTTGAGGCCCTGCTCTGCCCACATGATCCTACCCCAGTCTCCCACAGGTCAGCGTCCCGTGGCGGTTGGCCCTGTCGGCCGCTGTGCATCCGGGCCCACTAGCCCTGTGCGACTCGAGTCATCCCCCCTTTTAGTACTGACATTGCATTTCTGAGTGCCTGATGACCGTTGGTGTAGATGACAGCATCAGCTACTCCCTGAGGGCTGGCCTACACACACCCCACACACAGCCAGCACAGGCATCACTGGATTGGTGGACCTGCCATCACATCATGCCGGACCAAGTATTTACTCTTTTCTCCCTGCACTGTCACAGGTGATCAAGGATATGCACTCTGCCCATGGATGATGACACCCCTCCGAGACCCGGCCACACCCGCCCAGAGGCAGTACAATGGGGCTCACATACGCACCAGTGGCATTGTTGAACGCACATTGGGTATGTTGAAGTCACGTTTCAGGTGCCTGGACGGCACAGGTGGGAAGCTCTTGTACAGCCCGGACATTGTGTGCAAGATGATTGTTGCATGTTGTGTGTTGCACAACATCAGTATTCGCACCAGGGCCACATGGATCCCAGTTCCAGATGTATCGGCCGATGATGGTGGTGATGGGGAAGGTGGCCCACATCCCTCTGCAGTTGGGGCAGGAATGGCCCGTAGGAATGCCATCATTGACATTTAATTCTCAAGAGCACGTCTCATTGTGACAGTCCATGGCAATAATGCTACAGTAGAAGATGTCCAACTGCACTGCATGTGTGAATAAAACATATTTGCGTTTACAGGTTGTACTTTTACATTGTCATGTTACATATTCATGCGGTTTCATATGTGATTTGCCAGGTTGTGCACAATTGTGGAACAAGTTGTGTCCTGTGTTCAATTGTGGAGAGGTTGATGTTTGTACCGGGATGTTGTCAATGTCAAGGTGCACTTCTGCTTATGTGCATATGCTACACGGTGGGTGTGTCACTCCAGCGGCTCTGATTTGTCTGCCACTGGTCTCTATCATGCGGTGTGCCTGTCGGTTCCATTCTTCCACGCTGCTTGGATGTTGTGGTGTACATGTTGTCCTCTGCAGTTGTCCAGGGTGCATCCGTGGTACTCCACTGTTGATGAATTTTGTCCATTGGCATTTCCTGTATGATGTTCTTGTGCTTTTTCCCACATTGCGCATGAGTATTGCTGCCCTTGCGCTGGTTGTCACTGTTAACTTATCTAGCTTTGGCACATCGCAGGTTTTATCACGTTGGGGTTTTTGCTTTTATCTCCGTCGAGGTGGCTGTATTGCGGGCATTGGCCACGGTTTCGGCAAACTATCGCATGCTACCGCTGTGTTGTGAATTCCACGTTGACACTAAGTTGTTTTCCCGCGGTATGCTGCGATGTTGAATGTTGCCTTACGCTACTCTTGCGGTAGTTATCACACTTCCTTGTGAATATATCCCTCAGTCTTTGTTAGTGACCACACAGAAAAAGCAGGCCAGGAGAATTTCACTCATCTTATGCTGGAAGATGAGTTAAAAAGATGAAAGAAAGGTCGTATCAGTACAACAATCACATCATTTTAGATACCCAATACCAGCTTACCTGGTTATTAAATGAACCGTGATGATGATGGTTATAAACGGCTTGCTGAGTCAAGGGTATTTCCCAATGAAGCAGAAGATTGGCTGGGCTAAAGCCCTTCTAAAAACCATGCCCCTCAAGGTTGGACTACAGCAACCCCTCACTAAAGGTATTGCAATATCTACAGACCTGTTTATTTATTTTCAGACGTGCCCTGCGTCCACCAAACTCTCTGATCATCCTCAACTGGCATAAAAGTTGATGTTTGTTGCTTTTTCCAAGGCGCCTGTTTGAGTTATAAGCCATTCACCAAAGTGCATAAGGGTACTTACCAGGTACTTAGCTGGCCAGCTATCCGTATCCAGAGGCTCCTGAGAGGTGCACAATAAAAAAACCTTTTTGATGATCCCCTCTATCAAGAGGCATCAAACATTCAAACAATCTTTGGCTGATGGACTCCAAGAATATGGGAATGCCTTCTATCAGAGTGCCATTGCTCCTTCTTGCACAATTGTCCCACAAATAACTTAAAAAGCCCGTTCTTTGAAACTTATCTTACAAAGATGATCCATAAACAATTATTTCACAAGGTGCAAAGACCAAAAGTACGATAGATGTCACTATGTGCACATGATTATTTCGGATTCAAGTGCATCATCTAGGTCCTCTTTCCCTTGGCATCTCACTTGACTTTAGTATTCTGCCTTGGATATATTACTCATGGCCCCCGTATTGTGGCCCCCCTACTCTCTTCGGCAATTTTGAGAACTGATCCCATCTTCTTTCCAAACAGTCGGCACCGTCATGGTCTGCACTAGTTCCATAACTCCTCCTTCCAGCATCCACCACTGCTGGTTACTGTACCCACTGTGGTGTTAAACCCCCTTCGCAACAGACACGTGCTCTACTACAACTAAACGAGTTTACACATGGTGCAAGTCCGGTGATGCTGGTTGTGTAATGCATTGATTGATGCAATCTCACCCCACTGCTGGACTCTCCCGCCTCCCCTATAGTCTCCTGGTGTTTCAGTGCAGGTCTGGTAGGTAATGGAAAGGTAAATACATCGGGATAGGCCACAGGCTAAGGTTTGGGTCATTGAAGCTCTTCTCATCTCTTAACTTATACGTCCCAACCCTCCTGTCCCCAACACCTATCCAGCTACTTCATAACCATATTGAATGCATGTGATTCACAAGCTCACCAAAACACTCACAGATTTTTAACACACCAATTGGATGTCACTAGGGGCCAGATGTAAGTAAATACTATTTACCTATTCTTAAATACCGAAATTTACCGATTTGGTATTTAAGAATAGGTAAATAGTATGTAGGTAATTTTTCGGTAAATTTTCCCGAATCTGTAAAATTTGGTATTTACCGATTCGGTAATTGCCATTCATTCCTATTGGCCTGGAGGCCCATAGAAATGAATGGCAATTACTGAATCGGTAAATACCGATTCGGTAAAATGGGGGACACATTCAAGGGTGCCAGGGTGTCACTTTGACATCCTGTTGCACCCCTGAATCGTGCTTGTGTGCAGATGTGGCACACATACATGCCCTAAGGGCATGTATGCCACATGGCACATTTGAAAATGCACAGATTTGCATTTTCAAAGGTATTCCTTATTTACCACCAATTTATAGTTGGTGGTAAACAACGAATCCTAAAATGGGAAAAGCACTCATTTGAGTGCTCCCTACATTGCAAATTCGTTAATTTACAGATTCGGTATTTTAAGGAATCGGTACTTTACCGATTCCTTAAAATACCGAATCGGTAAATTAACGAATTTGCGATTTAGGCCACCTACATCCCAATGCCAAATACCGGTCGGTAACGGCCGAAATTCGGTAATTTCGGCCGTTACCGACCGGTATTGGGCCACCTACATCTGGCCCTAGATTCCTTCTAGATCACTATTACTGTTTTGTAATGAAAAGTAATGCATTATAATTTCTTAAAGCTAACATGCCCAATAATTTCAATGTCTCTAAACCTACATTGTACTTTTCTTGTTAATTGCGTACTCTGGTACTTCACTCTAATGCTCTTTAGACAACTTTATAAACAAAACAGTTATTTCCACAAGTTCCTATAGCTCACTGAAAATGGTACAAAATCAATGCTTTGTCCAGATTGTTGACTTTTTTTACTTTCTCTCTTCTCTTTAGATATTGACGAGTGTGAGCGTGGAACTCACGACTGCAAGGTGAACTCCGTTTGTCAGAATACAAAGGGGTCCTTTTACTGTGAACTGAAGCAGCGGTGCCGTGATGGGTTCATACAAGACCCCGCCGGTAACTGTGTTGGTAAGCTCTACAACTCTCCGCATCTTGACCACAAACCTAGTGAGATCCATGTGCTGTGTGCAAAAAGGGCATCACCTGACTGCATGAGTCGGTATAATAATAGTGTATTTTATGAGAAACCCCAAAGGGTTCTTTTTTTATTTGACAATTTTATGTGTGGTGTTCTATGGTGCACACTTGGCTTCAAAAAGCAAGTGATGGTTTATAGAGAAACTCATTAAACATGTCTGCCTTGTGTACTACCATTGACACTGAAGGTGGGGGGACCAACAAGTTGGATGACATTTATAATATGAGTCTGATCGAGCAGTAGGGGAGTTCACAAGTTCAGTAGATGCATGTCGTAGAGGGGCAGGGCCGTCGCAGTGTTCACGGGTACATAGATAGTAACAGCGGTATAATTGTGAGAAGATCAAGCTAGTGAAATGTCTCCGTTTTTATTCAACACCCTGACAGCTGGGCACAAAACGACCAAGCATAAATTCTCTGCTAAAAAGCATACATATTTCCCCCTGAAAAAAACGACGTCTCAATGAAAAACATCATAGAAGACCACAATTATTTATTTAACATGCATCCATTAAATATTAAGAGACAAACTATGGTTGTTATGGAAAATTTGCATTGTGTGGGGTATTTCTTTTATTAAGTAAAGCCTGCTGCAGAGCTAAGTAGGGATAAAGTCTTCTGAAGAAAGGAGTGGCAGTGCATAGATGATGGATCCTTACATTGTACTTTGTGAAATTGAAAGCAGTGTCTTCACTGGAGCGTGGCTCGTGCTGACTAGGCTGGTCTAGGGATTGGCTCTGTTCGCTTTCGCAGACTTTATTGAACGTTGAAGAACGGATAGAAATGTATTCGATGGATCAAGGCACCTGTGTTGACTAGTTGGTCAAGTGATTGGCTTGCTTCTGTTTTGTAGATGTTATTGAATGAAAATGGTCGCATAGAAATGTCTTCAATGGAGCATGGCACGGGTGTTAACTCGCTGGTCCAGTGATTGCCTCTGTTCCATTTCACAGATGCTAGTGAATGTGATTGATCACATAGATATGTCCCCAGTGGAGCACGGCACTTGTGATGACTACCTGGTCTAATGACTGGCTCTGCTCCATTTGACATATGTTAGTGAATGTTAATGATCACATGTAAATAATTCCATCAGAGCACGGCACTTGTGATGACTACCTGGTCTAGTGATTGGCTCCTTTCTGTTTCACAGATGTCAATGAATGTTACTGAATGAACAGAAATATCTTCAATGGAGCACGGCACCTGTGTTGACCAGGTGTCACTTTTTGCTGCATGGATAGAAATGGTGTAGTGTAGCTCTTGGGTTGACTAACTGCTTTGAGTCATCGGCTGTGTTTCATGTCACAGATGTTAATGAGTGCACATCACTTCCTGAGCCGTGCAAAGTTGGATTTAACTGCATCAACACCGTGGGCTCCTACACCTGTCAGAGGAACCTTCTAATGTGCAGCAGAGGCTACCATTCGAGCGAGGATGGCTCCCGGTGCATTGGTGAGTGAAATCACATAAAAAACTGGTCTTAATGTATGAATTGATTAGCACACCAAATGGCTGCACCCCTTTAATTTAAAGACTGACCCAAGCTTGAGAACAATGCAAAACACTATAGGTCCTTCAGGATTGTGGGAAATTAACTTCAGTCACTTCCTGCGATGTCATCCTGGTCAAAGATCATGCTTCAGGTTTCATCAAATTACATTTGGGGAGAGTGAATGGTCGTGTGATGCCACTTTGGTTGATGTTTACTATGTTGCACTTTTGTGAGTTTTGGAGGGAAAGAGGCATCCCTAACAATTAAGCACACCTTTCTCTCTACTAAGCCAGAAGTCAGTTCACTAACAGTGAAGTGTGCTTTTTCCACACGTAGCTAACCTGATATGAATGCATGGTAGCTCTTGCACACACTTTTGAGGATGTGATGATTTCAGCTTTTCTCATGTCGAGGTACAGCTTTGTACACTCTAATATCCTGAAAGATGTGTTCCTTAGCTTGGAAACAGGGAGAACTGCTCACTATTTTCGGGATGTGATATCTGTAGCACATGAACTAACTTGGTGAATTTCCATCTCAAAACCTTAAAAACACCTCTGCCCTGCAACCACAAACCTGTCATGAATGTTATCTTTGCGAACAGCCTGATCGTGGACTGGTGGGTCCCACTGCAGATATGTGCAAACAGTGTCTGCAATTCGCCCCGGCCCTTCATATGACCAGCTCTCCATTACATCTGTTTACTGCCTACTTCTTCATCGTATATCTTCCTCACCACTCTTCCCCAATTACTACTGGCCCTTTTACTTACATTGATACCAAGCACTTTTCTTTGGTTGCGGTAGGATCTACGCTCCAGAAATACTATTAACCCCTTCCTTGCTGCCATCGGCCATTGGCCGACGGCAGCACTACCTTCCCAGTGCTGCCGTCGGCCAATGGCCAACGCGGCCCTGCCCGTTTTGCGGAAGTGCCGCACTGCGGGAAAATCGGGGCCGCAGGAAAGGGGTTAATGACTATATAAAAAATAGTTGTTTTGTTTATTTACTCTTAGTGAGTGTAATCATGGCAGTGTGTTTTGTTATAGGAGATCTTATAGGCTCCACTGTTGATCAGTGGAACAGTATATTACTGCTATGACAGACCACTATTTTAAAGAAGGCCCTTACTTTGAATAACCAATGATAAGGGTTTTCGTTTAATGTTGAAGTGAGAGGAAGTTTATTCTATATAGTGGCTGCCTGTACCAAAATGGCTTAGCTACCTACAAAAGTATTTCTCACAAGTGATAGCTGTAAAGGTAAGGATGGTATTTACACCACAAACTCTTGGCGCAAACTCGAAAATCTACAGACTCAAAAGTCCTGCGCATGGTAAGAGACGTTTGTCCCTGCCCTGAGTGCCCAACTGTACTATTGTCTAGATCCTTAATGCTATTCTTTTGTCATAGGTAAACGTGCATCATGACATAGGCCTGTCCCACAAATTGCGGTCTTAAACCCAAAGCGCTACCCTCCTAGTGGTGGAAGGATACTGCCTTTACCAGGAGTTAACCAGCATGAGTTTGTGGTGAGAGCATTCCATGTAGTGCTCAATAGTAGTAAACAGGAACATTTTACCCTGTGACACTAGAGAGGGGCTACAGGCTCACTCACATTTTTAAAGTTCCACTGCTGTGTGCTTAATTCACCCTTGACCTTCATTAGGTAGATGTGGAGTGCTACGCAGCACCAAAGTAGTGACTGTGCTGGATGTACGTGAGCTTGGGAAGGGTACCGTACAGGGATAGAGCCGATCTGTGGTTAGTGCATGTACTGGGTGTAAGTATGCCTGTGAGGAATACATTGTATCAGAGATGTAGTGCTGTGCAGTGCGTGCACAATGAACGCATGTGCTGGGTGTATGTATACTTGTTTGAAGTACAATAATTGAAGGGTGAAATGTTGTGTAGCATGCACATGGTGAGTGTGTGTGCTGGCAGTGTGAATGTTTGTAAATAGCACACCCTGGTTAAACATAGAAAAGCTTCAGTGCTGAACGATGTGCGCAGACTGCGTGTGTGTGCTGACTGCATGTGTACTTGTAATGGTATAATGCATGGAGGTAACAGTGCTGGACAGGGTTTAGACAAAATACAGAAGACAAAATATTGTGCGGACGAAATATTCTGTCAGGAATATCGAGGACAAAAATATCTTGAAGGTAAGTTACTGTAGGTAAGCAAAGTTTTACTATATATAACTCCACATGTATGTACCTTGACAATATTTATACATCTTCAAAGTAGGTAGTTGTGGAGTTAAGAATAGTAAATCTATATTTATTTGCACTTACTTTCTCAATATTTAAGTTGGCTATATTTTTGACACAATATTTTGTCCACACAATATTTTTTTTCTGCATATTCTGTCAGCTATTCACTAGACAGTAAGGGTGCTGTGAATGTACACTGACTAAGAGTGCCTTCAATGGTACAATATATTGAGAACCCTGGGTTGCATTTTGGGAAGCTCAGGCCTGCCTGGTGAAGACACGAGAAAGAGAGGAATCCCCTAGACAGATGTGTGTATTGCTGCATTTCTGTGAGCTGGGTGGGACACACATTGGAGGAGAAAAGGAAGAGGCTTCCTTCACAATTCAAAAGAGCTCTCTTTGATTTAGTGATAGATCACATGGGAGGGGCCTGGGCATGTCTCAGGAAAGGAGATGGGGCTGATAAAATAATCCTAAGAAGTAGGGCTGGGCGTCTCGGAATTAACCTTGTAAATGCACATATCACTTTGGCTGACATCCAGGTATGATCTCTGGTCACTCCTATGAATTGTGTTTAGGACTCAAGGGGTATTAAAAGAACTATGTCGCAAACTATAGAAATATAGTTGCCACATTGACTGCTTTGCACTCTAGGAAGCAACCCAGGAAAGTAATATGGACTGCAGAGTATCAAAAATCATTTGAGGATCTGAAGAAGGCACTATGCACTGCACTGGTACTGAAAAACCCTGACTACCATCAGCCTTTCACTGTTCAGACGGGTACCTCTGACAAAGGAGTTGGAGCAGTGTTAGTTCAACTGGATGACAATAGTAGAGAGTGTTCAGTAGCCTTCATTAGTTGGAGATTACTACCGGAGAACAGAACTGGGCAGCTATTGAGAAAGTGTGATTTGCCATAGTTCCATCCAAATTTGTTAGCCACTAGGTTTGTGGTGGAAACAGATTATAAACGACTGAAATGGTTGATGGCTATGAAGGGAAATAATACCATGTTGTTGAGATGTGGAGTATGTATGTCTTTGAGGAATATATTAGATGAGAAATTTGCTATGTGGTGCTTGTGCAATGAAAGCATGTGCTGGGTATATGTGTGCCTGTTTAAACTACAATACATGAAGGGTGAAGTGTTGGGCAGCATGCACATGGTGAGTGTGTGTGCTGGTAGTGTGTGTGTGTTTGTAAATAGCACACTGTGGTTATATATAGGCAGCTTCAGTGCTGAACAGTGCATGAAGTCTGAGTGTATGTGCTGAATGCATGTGTGCCTTTAATGGTACAATGCATGTGGGTAACACTGCTGGACAGTAATTGTGCTGTGAATCTGTAGTGAGTAAGTGTGCCTGCAATAGTACGATACATGGCAGACTCTGGGTTCCATTTTAGGAAGCTAAGGCCTGCCTGGTGTAGACATGAGGAGGAGATTAATCCCCCTCAGACAGATTTGTGTATTGCTGCATTCCTGTGAGCTGGGCGGGACACTTTTATAAGCTGGGTTTTTGGTTGGCAGAGGTATGCACCCTGTCCAAGCAGGAACCACAATACCAATCAGGGCAAGTCAGTAATACACTTTAAATTAAATTGTGCTCAACCTCAAGTAGATTGGCACAGAGCAGTCAGGTTTAACTTAAGAGGCAATGTGAAAAGTATTTGTGCAACACTTCAAACAGAAGCACTGTTAAAAGAAAAACACAAAAACACTCCACACCAGTTTAGAAAAACAGAGAATAATTTTATAAATAAAACAGCAAATATCCAATTAGTAGAAGTAGAGATATTAATTTTTAAAGATTAAATGCGCAAATAGCTCTTTGAAGTGGTAAGCGCTTAAAGAGTTAATTGGTCGCGCTGAAACAGTACAGAGTCAAGAGTTCAGGCCAAAGACGATGGAGCACAGGCTGGATATAGGACCCACGCAGGGCTAGCTGAGCAAAGTACCTTGATCCTGGTCACCAGCAACAAGATGTGTTGATGATCCCACACACAGTTGGGGTAATGCACCGGATTTCTCCACGCAACGGCAATGATGCGCCGGTTCTGTGAGCGATGTGCCTTTTTCGAGATGTATTGGTTCCGAATGCGATGTGCTGGGTTTCCCCACATTGCACAGGTGATGCTTCTATCCTCCCCATCGCAGTGACCGTGATGTGTTGGTACTGGTGCTGCAGTTCCGGAGGCGATGCACTGAATTCATCACAGCAGTTATGCATTGGTTCTGAGATGGATGCTCCGGTTACAAGATGCAGCAGTTCCTAGTGCGATGGTGAGATGCATTGGTTCCAATCAGTTCTGGCAGATGCAGCACATTATACTCACTTCTAAGGGCCCAGTACTGGGTTGGCACAACAGAGCAGGACTCACAGTAGACAGAGTCCAGGTGCTATTTGCAGTTTGAAGAGAGAAGTCTTTGATATTCCTGAGACTTCAGAAAACAGGAGGAAGACCAACAAACCCTTGGAGGTACTTAGGTTCTGGGATGTTGAGATGCAGGTCCAATCCTTCTCACTCACAGGCAACAGCGCAGCAGGCCAACACAACAAATCAGTTCAGTAAATTAGCAGTCCCTCCAGCAGCACGGTACAAAGTCCTTCTTTCTGGTAAAATATCCCCAGTTCCATAATTGTTCTGATTTGGCAGTGCAAAAGGTCCAGTACTTAAACTTTGTTGGACCTTTGAAATGAATAGAGTCCATTTATTTCCTGCAGTGGTTCCAGATTCACTTCAAGGGGTATGTAACACATTTGTGTGGGGCAGGATACAGCCCGTTCAGGTGTAGGTGTCAGCTCCTCCCTCTCATCCTCTCAGCATGCAAATGGCCACTTAGTCATACCTAATCTTCCTTTGTGTGTGGCTGTCAAGTGGGAATGCAGGAAGCCAGCTGTCATCCAGACATGTATTCCAGAGAAAGGCAGAAGGCACCGAATGGTTACAGTAAGAATTTGGCAATTTTCTAAAAGTGACATTTTCAGAATTGGAATTTAAAAACCGTCATCATTAGTTGTACTTTTAAATTATGATTCCGAAGACACCAAATTTGGGGGTCCCATATTTTCCCGAATGAAAATTACACTTATAAAATTTAATAAGGCAATCCCAATGTTATCCTTTGGGAGAGATAGGCTGTGCAGTAGCGAAAAACGAATTTAAGAGTATTTCACTACCAGGACATGTAAGACTCAAAAGTACATGTCCTACTTTTTAAATACACTGCACCGGGCCCATGGGCTGTCCAACCTTAGGGGTGACCTATATGTAATAAAAAGGAATATTTAGGCATGGCAAGTAGGTTAACTTGCCAGGTTGTAATGGCAGGTTAAAACTGCTTTAACAGGCTCTGCAGTGGCAGGCCTGAGCCGTGTGTAAAGGGCTACTTAAGTGGGTGGCACAATCCTTGCCACAGGCCCACTAGTAACATTTGATATACAGGCCCTGGGCACTGGTAGTGAACTTTACTAGGGATTTATGAGTAAATCCAGTATGCCAGTTGTGGATAATGTGCTGCCTGTATATTTCATTTGTGCCTGATAGTGCCGGTGCCACTGCCATTTGCATCGCGTTTATTCTAATTGTGCCCCAATCCTCTTTCGCTTTTGGCTTGCTGCCATTTTGTTGTTGTTGTTGTGCCTCCCTGCCCGGCTCTCCACCCCACTCCCGCCTCCCAGCTGCTCCTCCCTCCCACTGATAGTTTAGGCTCTGCTCTGTAGCGCTGTGACCGTCCTGATCTTATCAGAAGCGGTCGCTCCTCACGCTGCTCCCTGCTCTGCCTGACGATTAGTATCGTAGCGCTTACTGCCAGACTGCTGCCTGATAGCTCGCCTTGCCCCCACAACTACTATTGCCTAATTGCTCATTATAATAATATCGTAGCGCTAGATTGCCAAAGTGCGCTTTAACGATCTGCTCAATTGTGCTGTGCTGCCTGTATATTACATTTGTGCCTGATTGTGCCGGTGCCACTGCCATTTGCATCGCGTTTATTCTAATTGTGCCCCAATCCTGTTTCGCTTTTGGCTTGCTGCCATTTTGTTGTTGTTGTTGTGCCTCCCTGCCCGGCTCTCCACCTCGCTCCCGCCTCCCAGCTGCTCCTCCCTCGCCCCTCCCCCTCCACTATCCGCATATGACAGATGCCTTCGCGCGCAGCGTTCACGTGCAGTGGTCGCGCCCCATGCGCGCCGGACGGTGCGCCAAAGGTAAGCCTGTCTACGCCCGTCCGTGCCTGGACCGCGCGCAGCGCCAGACCCCCTGGCCCCCGCAATACTCATTCCACCCGCATAACATACGACGCCGCAACCCTCTCAGCCCTTAACCCCGGCCAACTCCCAAACTGCTACCAAGCCACCCCAGGACACACCCATGGACCCTTCACCTGCCACTCCTGCAAGTTCGACTGCATCAGGACCCACACCAAATCTACAAACTCCAAACAGAGCTCCGACACTAACCACCTGAAGTGCATACTGCTCAACACCCGCTCGGTACACAGACATGCCATTGACCTTTGGCACCTACTCGACACCACATCGCCGGACGTCGCCTTCCTTATAGAAACATGGATGAACGCCTCATCAGCGCCCGACATCGCCCTAGCCATCCCGGACGCCTACAAGATCATCCGAAAAGATCGCACCAACCAAACAGGAGGAGGCATCACCATCGTCCATAAGAACACCATCCGCATCGCGACCAGTTCCGATGATAACCTCACTGCCGCCGAACACCTTCACTTCCAGATTCGCACCGACCCCAAAACCACACTCAGAGGCACCCTCGTCTACAGACCACCAGGACCCCGCACACAATTCTGCGAAGACATCACTGACTTCATCAGCCCACATGCCCTCCCCTCCGAGAACTACATTCTACTGGGAGACCTCAACTTCCACCTGGAAAAGAAAAACAACAGCAACACCACCACCCTTCTGGACAACCTGGACAACCTCGGACTCAAACAACTTGTAGACACCCCCACCCACCACGCCGAACACACGCTCGACCCTATCTTCACCTCCAGCAAGCACATCTCCTTCGATCACACCACAGCTCTCCATTGGACGGACCACAGCTGCGTTCACTTCAACTACAAAAAGTCCACGACCCACAACCCCCCACAACCTATTCCTCGAAGAAATTGGAACAAAATCACCACCGACCAGCTCTTCACATCGCTTCACCAAAACCCCCTGCCAAATCATAGGACCCAAACCAAGCAGCCACTAACCTCACACAATGGATCACCAACAGCGCCGACGAACTAGCACCCTTGAAAAACCATCTAATCAAGCAAGGTAGCAAAAAAGCCCCCCGGTTCAACGATGACCTTAAGAAATCCAACAAGTTCTGTCGTACTCTCGAGAAAACCTAGAGAAAAAACCCAACCACTGATAACCTAGCCACCTTCAAGAACGCCACCCGCAAACACCACCAACTGATCCGATCCACCAAGAAATCAGCATTCAAGGATCGACTTGACAACAATGCCCAAAACAGCAAGGAACTATTCAACATCGTCAAAGAATTTACTAACCCCACCGCCGGCACCAACGACATCACTCCCTCCCAAGACCTCTGCGACTCTCTATCCTCATTCTTCCACAACAAAATCGCCGGAATACATAACAGCTTTGAAAACCAGTCCGAAGACCAGTCCACTCCACCCACCTCCGAACCTAAACCGCACTCTAACAACCATTGCACCTGGAACCCAATCACCACCGAAGACACCATCCGCCTGATGAACTCCATCCACTCAGGATCGCCAACCGACCCATGTCCCCATCACATTTTCAACAAAGCAGACTCCATCATCTCACCCTATCTCCGCGATGTCATCAACTGTTCCTTCAACTCCGCTACCTTCCCGGAAAACTGGAAACATGCCGAACTCAGCGCCCTTCTGAAGAAACCCACAGCAGACCCCACCGAACTTAAGAACTACCTCCCCATCTCGCTCCTCCCATTCCCCGCCAAAGTCATTGAGAAAGCCGTCAACAGTCAGCTCGCCGCCTTCCTCGAATCCAACAAATCCCTCGACCCTTCACAATCCGGCTTCCGAGCCAAACACAGCACCGAAACCGCCCTCATCGCAGCAACAGACGACATCCGAACACTACTGGACAACGGAGAAACAGTTGCCCTCATCTTACTTTACCTCTCCGCAGCCTTCGACACAGTCTGTCATAGCACCCTCATACAATGCCTCAGCAACGTCGGAATACAAGGAAAAGCATTGGAATGGATCATCTCGTTCCTTGCCGGAAGAACCCAGAGAGTCCACCTCCCCCCTTTCAAATCAGAAGCCACCGAAGCCATCTGCGGCGTACCACAAGGATCATCACTCAGTCCCACCCTCTTCAACTTTTACATGAGTCCCCTCGCATCCATCGCATGCCAACACAACCTCAGCATCATCTCCTACGCAGACGACACCCAGCTGATCCTCTCCCTCACCAAAGACCCAAACACCGCCAAAACCAACTTACATGAAGGAATGAAAGAAGTAGCCGAGTGGATGAAGAATAGCCGTTTAAAACTAAACTCGGACAAAATGGAAGTCCTCATCTTAGGGTCATCCCCCTCTGCCTGGGACGACTCATGGTGGCCACCGGCCCTGGGCAGCGCACCCATACCCACGGACCATGCACGTAACCTGGGCTTCATCCTGGACTCCTCCCTCTCGATGACCAGACAAGTCAACGCCGTCTCATCATCATGCTTCAACATCCTACGCATGCTCAAAAAAATCTTCCGTTGGATCCCCACCGAAACAAGAAAGACGGTCACCCACGTACTGGTCACAAGCCGACTGGATTACAGAAACACCCTTTACGCCGGAACCACAGCCAAACTACAGTAAAAACTCCAACGCATCCAAAACGCCTCAGCCAGACTCATATTGGACATCCCTCGGCAAGCTCACGTTTCCGGCCACCTGAAATATCTCCATTGGCTCCCCGTCAACAAGAGAATAACGTTCCGTCTCCTCACCCACGCACACAAAGCCCTCTACGACCTAGGTCCCGAATGCCTCAACACGCGACTATCCTTCTACACCCCCTCCCGCCAACTACGATCGTCCAATCAAGCCTCGCCGCAATTCCGCGCATCCACAGATCCACCATGGGGGGAAGATCCTTCTCCTACTTAGCGGCCAAAACCTGGAACTCTCTCCCCACCCACCTCCGCCTTATACAGAACCACCTCTCCTTCAGAAAGCAACTAAAAACGTGGATATTCGATAAGTAAAGCACCTCCCTCCCTCAAGCGCCTTGAGACCCTCTGGGTGAGTAGTGCGCTATACAAATTTTGAACTTGAACTTGAACTAGCAAATGAGATGGGGTGGATAAGGGAATCATAAAGAGTTGGGAAGGGCATCTGGTATTATTTGTTTCATGCTTGGCACTCTCACTGTGGCTGACATCTAGTTGTGAACTCTGGTCACTCAGATGAATATTGTTGAGGGACAATCAGCTTCAGAATCTAGCCTGTGACAGACAGTCTTTAATGAGGCAAGCAAAAGAAAAGTGTCTACTTCAAGAGAAGCAGAACCCCAGCATAAAACTTCAAAGACTCAGACTACATTTTGATGTCTGAAAAGGGACTAGAAGAAATAGAGGTTGGTCATTAGCCAAACAGCCACACAGGCTGTGTGAGAAGAAGAAGCTCTGCAAGACTTCTGCCTGAGAGAACATCACCCAGCGACACCAAGACACCTACTCTGGAGCCTAGAGTACCAGCACCTGCTGCACCGTGAGGAAGAAAAGAGTGTTAAGGGAGTGAGGTCCTGTAGGGAGCCCTACCATGGGGACTTGCTATGCGTGGTGTGAGTGGATCGTCTGTGCACTGAGCAGGTCCTTGCCCATGTGCAGTGTCAACTTAGCAATCTCTGCATGCCAGAGGCGGCCACCATGGGCTGAGCCGTGTGTTGAGCGCTGTGCAGGTATTGCTAAGACTCTACTCCTGTGCTGCGGTGACCCGTATGCCAGAGGGGGCCACAGGTTAAGATGCTACCTGGAGAAGTGTAGAGACTTGCAATCGTCTTCGAAGGGTGCTTGTTCCGGAGGAGCCTGCATCCGCATTATCCTCTACCATGGCAACCCCTTATGCCAGGAGGGGATACAGGTACCAACATTGCCAAAGGTTTCTGGATGCTGCATGAAGGAGAGATGTATGCTACTTTTGGCCGGGTGGACCCGCACTGTGAGGGAACTGCTCCTAAATGGATCACTGAAATAATATCGAGGGACAAAATATCGACTTCCAAAAATATCGTGGACAAAATATCGACAGTCAAAATATCGAGTTTGTATCTACAAACAGGTAAGTACAAAAATATCGACTACAAAATATCGTTTACAATAATATAGTTATAAAAAATATCGACTTTGTTAAAAACAGTGTTTAATTAAATTAATATTAAAATTTAATTACTAAAATATACTTAAAAATACTTAAATTAAATTATAATAATTAAATAATAAATGAAATTAATAAAAATAATTTTTTACAATCATATTTGTAAAAACATATATATATAATAACATACTATAATTAAATAAGATACTATTATATTACCGTACAATACCAGAAGTGTAAAAAATACTATTCCCACTCCAAAGAGTATCGACGGTCACATTATCGATTTGCAAAAATATCGTTTAAAAACTGAAAACTGACCCTGAACCCTAAAAATATCCCTTTACCCAAAAACCCAAAACTGACCCTGAACCCTAAAAATACCCCTTTACCCTAAAACTGAAAACTGACCCTGAACCCTAAAAATGCCCCTTTACCCAGAAACTGAAAACTGACCCTGAACCCTAAAAATACCCCTTTACCCAAAAACTGAAAACTGACCCTGAACCCTAAAAATGCCCCTTTACCCAAAAACTAAAAACTGACCCTGAACCCTAAAAATACCCCTTTACCCTAAAACTGAAAACTGACCCAAAACCCTAAAAATGCCCCTTTACCCAAAAACTGAAAACTGACCCTGAACCCTAAAAATACTCCTTTACCCAAAATGTATCAATATTATTTAATTACCAATTAATTATTAATTAACAATAACAATAAAGTAAATATATTAGCACATTAGCTGTAATTATTTTAATAATTAATATTATTTTTCCCAATTAATTACTTAACAATAACACAAAATTATATATATTAAAATGTACTCTAATTAATGTAATTAACTAATTACAATTAATTAATTACCAATTAATTACTAATACAAAATATGTACAAAATTATATTAATTAATTAACTAATTAATATTAATTAATTATCAATTAATTATTAATTAAAAATATTTACAAACATGTAATAATTAATTAATTATTATTAAATTACTTCCCACCCTATTCCCCTATAAACCCACAACCCGCTACAGAATTACATTACGCAATTATTATAAAAACAAAATTCATTTAATAAAATATTTTATAACATTAATACACACTTTTCACACATATTATTACATAAAAATACACTATAAAATATTATATATTATTAAAAATTCGATATTTTTGCTATCTATATTGTATACAGTCGATATTACTTCACTTACCTGAAAAACGATATTTTTGTAGTCGATATTATGTCCAGTCGATATTTTGTCCAGTCTATATTTAAAACTCGATATTATGTCCAGTCGATATTTTGGAGTCGATATTTTGTCTGTGCACCCTCCTAAATCACCACTGAAGTCTGAAGAGAGCGGCGTGGGTGACGCTGCACCCTTGCTTGCATCATTCGGGAGCGGAAGAAAGTATTCTCCCCTCTCATTGGGTAAAGCAAAACTTATCACATCTCCACGAGCTTGGATCTGCTCTGACAACTGAGTCAACTTCAGCATCGCCGCTCCGGAGAAAGAGTCTGCATCACCAATTGCTGCCACATGAGCCACAAGGAGTCCAACTTATCCGAGCAGAACAGGACTCACAGGTGCTTGAGCTGAAAGCACTCGCTGCACCACTGAACTCTTATGTGCTGTAAGTGCGAGTAAGACATGAACTGGGCTGGTTGGACCCCGGAAAACTCTGGTGCTAATGGTGCTGAGGCACCTTAGACACTGTTGACTGAAACCTGAAGAGTCAAAGGGTAACTCTTGAGTACGGCCTGATAGTGAGTATTTTCTGGATGTGGCCACCAGTGAACAGGGAATAACTGCGTACATGGTACATGAAGGAGGGTAGGACAGGGATTTGCCTGACAACTACCAGAGCCCTGACCTCAAAGGGGTTGTGTTGTTGCTTCTAAATATCGTATTCCTTTGCAGCTGTAGAGTTAGAAATAAAAATACTACTTTTTCATATAAAAGCATGTATTTGACTGGACATTGAATTAATGTTTGCAGTATTTGCACTTTCAGTTATGATTCATGTCCACTGACCCTGTATCTGCATCTCTCACAGTCTCACCTCCCCCGAGGGGTCTTGACAGCTAGACCACAGCTACCACTGAGAGTTAAGTGCAGAAAGAGTACTTGGCCCAGTTGCTCTGGACCCATAGTAGGTCAGTTCCTGGGACATCAGGAATAAAAGGCCTCAATCACCACAGTTAGGCCCAGTAACACCTGCATGCTCCTTGGCCATCTGAAAGAGGTTCTGACATCTGCTATGACTACTTGGATGGATTTTGATCTCTGACTAAGGCTCAAAACTACCAATTTAGTAGCATCTCAATGACAGTGAAGCAGACTTTGACCCACAGTAATGACAGAAAGGAGTAGGTTTGCAAACCATGAAGGTTTATTAACAAATTGATAAAGATACAATCACAAATCGAAACAGCTTAATCTTAAATAGATAATCACCTGAATACAGCATATGTGATAATAATCTAGACAGGTCAAACAGCAAATGCAAAAGCAAGTTATTAAAAGACAGCGTATGCAAACTTAGATAAATTCTACCCCCTTAAGGGAAGACTCCCTAACGCAGTGGTGGCTCCCCCTCTAAGGCAGGGAAGCATTGCCCCTCTGCTGCAAAGCAGTAAAATAAAGACTAAATACAATGATAATAACTCAAGGTTATTATCATTGTATTTGTTCCTGCTGCGCAGCTTTACCGGGTGGGCGGGGCTGCTCTGCTCTCAGAGTTTGCTTTGCCCACCCCAAATGCGCAGTGAATGTTTGGCCGGCCTTCTGGAGCAGGCCAAAGCAGTCATGCGCACTCCGCATGTTCTCCATGCAGGCTGCATCACAGCCTGCGTGGAGAACATGCCTAGGCCCCATTCTCTGGCTGAGCGTCAATCCACAGCGCTCGCTGCATTGCGGCATTGTGATTGGCTTAGGGGAGGGAGCCTGGCTGCTTCCTCTTCCAGCCCTTAGAGACTGAGAGGACGTGCGGTGCGGGAGAGCGGTGAGAAGGTAAGTGTTTTTATTTTTCATATTTACATCTCATTCTCCCCTGTGCACCCCCCACCCCACCACCCGCCCGCCACGCCACTCCCGATCAGTGCTGGTTGCTACTGCACTAACGCGAGGCTAAGGTGCAGGCAAATCGGGTAATTTTGAAGTAGCAGGTGTCAGCAAATATAGCATCGCAAATAGAACCAAATGAAGGGGTCGATCAAGAAAGAGAGAAATGTACTTGCTGTAGAAAGTGTTTCTATGAACAGAAAAGTAAGGAGCATGACATCTTGAGAGAGAGAAAGGAAAATCCACCTTCAAAGTTGGACACGGACAAGTTTAACTAACTAGGGCCAGAGTCACACAATTAAAACACCTAAGTTCTCACAAAGTAAGAACCAATGAAATCCAAATATTCATAGTGAGTTCAGTGTTGGACTCTTTCACATGATTAGGCAACAAGCAGCTCCAGTCCAACGCCTTAGGCGATATGAGACTAATAAAGGGCTTCTTCTTCTTCTCTGACTCCTTTCTTTCCCAGGTGCAGAAACTAACATTCAAATAATTAATTACATAAAGTTCAATAACAGCATTTGAAACCAACAAGATCACTATAGTTCCTGGAGCCTCAAATGAACAGAAATATAAGGAACAAGGCAACTTGAGAGAGGGAAATGAACGTTCTTCTGCAAAAGTGGACAAGTCTACCTGACTAGGGTCTGAGTCACACAAATAAAACATGACATTACACATAAAGACACATTACACAAATCCTCACAGAGTAAGAACCAATACAATCAAAACATTCACAGTGTGGGCTTCTTTTATCATGATAAGGCAGCTAGCAGATCCTGTCCCACAGCCCCTGGAAATATCAGACAAAGGGAGATCTTCTTCTCCTCGGACTCCCTTCCTTCCCAGGTGCAAAAACAAATAATTAGTTGCATAAAGTTTCAATAAAAACATTTCAGACTAACAAGATCCCAGTAGCTTCTGGAGTCTGAAATGAAAGAAAGACTATGCTCAGCAAGCAAGAATACAACATTTCATTAAAATGGAGTCGTCATTCTGAGGCTGAATTAATATGAATGTACATTAGTTTTAGTTAATCGTTAATATAAAAAGCACTCGTTATAGTCAATCCAAATGCAAAATCATCTTACATGTTAGCATGTCATTAAAAATAGTGACTTTGTATCACCACAAGGAGCATAGCCAGTGATCCAGGAGCGGATGAATCTAAGGCTCTGGGTTGCACATGATAGTGGGGTGGTCCCTTGTCATCCAAGGTCATATATAGTGAAGTATAAGGTGCACTATACAGAGAGCCCTAAATTCAATCAATTTCTTAAACTTCTTTCAATGGATGTTCTGCCATAATATCAAGTCTTAAATATCGTTCTGACAAGATATCGTACTCAGATTATCAACTATCACAATATTATAAACTGAAGTATATACACAGGTGCTACAGATTTATTATTCTTAACCCTGAAAATATGTACCTTGAAGATATACCTCATCATCATCAAGGTAGGGAGATGTGGAGTTAAGAATGATAAATCTATACTGACCCAAGATAGACTTAAATTCACAATATTGTAGTAGTTGATATACTGGATTCAGTTTCATTGCGCAACAATATTTTGTCACTCATATTGTGACATACATCTCAGCTAATGCAGACTTCACATGGAAGAGACACCTGCTCCTGCTACTTATCTGTTGCAGGCAACAGCTGAACTGCATTTTGAACGATCTGCAGAAATTGATGGCATAGGTAGGTAGGCCTTTATGAAGACTGCTGACTCGAGTGATGACTAAAGCCACAGAGACCCCACCAAGAAAAGAGAGCTATTGAAGCCCCTGTTACATATTTGATTACCAAAGGCGCACAGGACAAGTAGGAGTCCATGTACTCAGGGACAGTCGAGACAGAACTAGTCAAGATACCTACTGCCTTTGGCAACATGTCCCATGTCCATATCTCTGGTGAGGTGGCAACAATGACTGCTTCTGAACTTAGAACTAACAAGCTACAAGACGTTACTTTCTTCCCTTTGTTTTTTGGAAACAGAGAACAAATGATGCGAAAGCTGAATGTGAGTGATGATTTGGACTAATATTTCAATCTGATCATAAGGTGTGCACCATGGTCATAGTTATATTCAGTGACCCGAACCTTGCGGTTGACGTTGGAAGTGGTTAAATGTAAAAAATTAAGAAATTAGACAACTATGGCAAATAGCGACAAGGATAACTTGATGTCACAGTCCTATACATTCAATTTAGCAGGATAAAAAACTGTATTCTGAATAGTTGTTTATGGGGTTTGTTCAGTCGAGTGACAGTTCTTTAATACAGAAGGAATTGTGTCACAATTTAAATCAGAACAGCCTTTTTTCCCAGTCTAGCAGACCTGTTTCTAGTTTCTAGGAGGCTTTATCCAAACCTCAACAGAGCCAGAAAGTTTTTATATATTGCTCGTGGGACTAGGATCCACACAAACCACAGGATTTAATAGATTGAATCCTATTATAGAAAGTGTCCTTTATAAAGTACTGAGATTTCTTAGCTTTGTGTCAAAATCGGCTGGCCGACAGTAGTCATGAGTTAAAGTTTGGAATTGCAGCATTTTGCCGAAGGTATTATGTTCATTGTGGCTGACTGTATGTATAGGCTCTTTTTTCCTCTAACTTTAGTCCAGAAGACTACCTCAAGGAGTCAAAAAATAAATTTCGGGTAGATTTAAAACACAATGGGCCTCATTACAAGTAATGGTCTAATAACACAGAGTTACTTATTTATCCGGCACGATTAATAGCACCTATTATGGGTTTCTAGGGAAACGGATGCGGATTTTGTTGATCAGTGCACCAAAATCCGCATGTTTCGGTAATTACCATATGGTTGTCCCCTGTTAAAATTCAGCAGGTTTGACCTGCTGACATTTAACAAAGTTTGAGGCTAAGGCATCTGATAATTATCGGAGGCATTAAATACTTTCAAAATCTTAAATCCAACCTATGTGTAAATTATTGGTGGCTGTTAGAAATGTGATTTCTGGTTGGCTAGGGCTAGCGCCTAAGCCAGGCAGAAACCACCACTCTAGTCAGGGCAAGGGAGTGACACGCTGAAGATAACCCCCTGCTCACCACCTTGGTATATTGGCACGATCAGTCAGGCGTAATCCAGAGGCAATATGTGAAGCATTTGTACAACACACTCACACAGCTGCGACACACTAGGCACACCACAAAAGAAACTCCACAGAAGGTTATATAAACAAATAGCCTTTGTATTACTCATAAAACACATTAGAACGCAATCACATATATACACTGTGCCACCTGGCACTAGGTATTACTTTACAGGGATTATATACACTACAGGGCCAATCGGGCCATAACATCACCACTCACAGTTAGTGGAAAAAAAACAATACCAACTGGTAAAGGCACACTTAGCATAAACATATTAGGCCAACATCCTAATTAGCAACAGTGCACTAAATCAATAGCACAACTAGTCACTACTGGCAGAGGCTGTCCCTAACGGCCCACATTAAGCATATATCATGATCAGCAGTGTACCTTAGCACCCCCTAATAGAGAGCAACCCTCAATTACTGGGAATGCAGTCCACAGCACCATCACATCAGGATTGGTAAGCATATCACAATAGGTACACAGAATTAGCAGGGCATCGCACAGGGAGATATCATGCTCAGAGAATCTCTGGAGCACATCTAATCCCAGTATGTCCACCTCAGTCATCTGCAGGTCACCCTTACTGAAAATCTAGGATGTAGTCCATCCAACGTAATCCAAACTACATGGGATCCTCACCAGCAACGTTCCCTTACAACAGGACAACATCTGCCCATTAGACAACTTCAGTTACTGGCACCGAAGTGTGTGCACCTCTATCTCATCTCCGCTACCACAGTGCTTCAGCGCTTAGTGTGTGGTTTGCGTGGGCCACTATTTGAACCACTTGCATCCTCGTTTGGGAGAGATTTCTTTCTTGGTCTCCCCAAGGATCACAGGCGCCCTCACCTGACCTGTTGCGCCAAGGGAGAATGACAGCAGCTCCCTGGGTCCCCGCGGGGCTGCCGTGCACCAACCTTGCTTCTCTGTGCTTTACTCCAGAGAACTTGCTCGACCAGCACTCCTGTTTGGGCAGCCCGCCAGCTCGCGGTGCCGTCCCTGATGTTCACCTTCACCTCGGCACGTAAAGACTCCAGTCGGGTCTCACAGGCCAAACCCAAGGCATGGAGCGACTTCTCTCTGCTCGTGAAGACTCCTATCGGGTCTCGCCGGCCGGGGGCCAAGTGTAGAGCGTAGTCTCTACCCCTCGCACTGGCCTGGGGATAAAAGGGGCACAGCTTCCTCCAATCGGGAGCGCACACGGAGCTAAGCCCTGAGGCACACCACATGGCAATGAGAAGGATTTCTGGATGTGAAATTATTATACACAGTAGCAAATTGTTCCATCTCTGACAGAGAGGATTTCAGGAGGGCAAGCGCTGCTTTCCTGATTCCAATAAAATGGAGACAGTCAACAAATTGTGATTGACCGTATCCAATGTGGTGGAGAGATCTAACAAAATCAGATCTGCATTGACGCCTTTGTCCAGAGTAGCTCCTAAATATTTGTATGCAACAATCAGGGCTGATTCAGTGCTGTGTTCACTCCTGAACCTAAAATGAGGCGAGTCAAGGAGATGATTATAATTTCATAAACAAAGCCAGTTCTTTGCTTATAGCCTTTTTACCAATTTTGGCTGGAAAGGCGAGGTGTAATATTGGCCAAAAATTGCTGGAACCAATGGACTGAGATTGGATTTCTTCTGTAAAATCTAAGGATAAACATTTGGTTGAACATTTCGTTGAAGAAGTTAACCAGATGTCTTGATATAATCTCAGGGACTAATTGAATTACTTTAGGAGGACTGGTTCTAGAAGGGATCTAGATTTTATGGATTTAAATAGGCTCAGTACCTGATCGTCCGTGAGCAATGGAAATGAAGAGAGTAAAGATGTGCTAGTGGTAGAGCAGAGTTTCCACGATGACCTGGAGGTGAGTCCCCGATTTCTAGCTCAGGCGATAATTTCGGTTGAGGATATGGCCTGATGCCTATATCTGATAAAGATATTATAGATAGCCTCTACCTTTCCCTGAAAAAAAGTGGCTAGAGTGTTACACGAGGACTGATTGCTGTTGGTATTGTTTTATCTGGAATATTGGCAAGTTTTTTTTATTGTTTTAAATAACTCTTTGGTGGAGTTTTTAGAAGTTTCTATATTCTGGATAACGTAAGAGGATTTGTATTCATAATGTTTTTGTTTGTCAATAACTTTTTCAATCGGATCGTAATTTTGCCTCCATCTGCGCTCCTGTCAGCAGCAGACTTGTTTAAGGCATCTAAGATTCACCGAAAACCACGGTTGTGATGAAGTGGTTCTCTGATTGGTGATCACACTTTCAAGAGCTAGCTGATTTATTGCTGCATCTAACCAAAAGTGACAGAGTCAAGATTTTTGGAGACTGTAGGCATGGAGAGGCTAGAGGTGCATCTAGTAGGGTGGAGTCAATTTTGTTCCAAGGTCGGTTTTACATGGCTGATTAAGAGGTAATACCCATGGTGGTTCTGGCTGGAATCTTTAACAGAAACATAACTGCCATGTGGTTAGACCAGGTAAGAGCAGGAAATCAGTAGGAGAAACAAAGGTGTTATCTGATCAAATTCCATCTAACAGATGGCCAGCCACATGAGTCGTGGAGTTGGCCAGTTGAACTAGGCCGAAACTGCTCATCATGTCCATCAGTAATTCTGAGTCCTTGCCCTGAGAGTTCTCTAAATGTAAGTTAAAATCTCTGAGGACTGTATAGCCTTCTAAGTTAACTTTAGATTCTAGTAGGTGGCTAAAAGCTTCAGTATATTATAATCTCATACTGGGTGGGCAATAGATCAACAGACCTTTGACGGTGACTTTGTTATTGAGCTCAATTTTAAATGAAAGTGCCACTCAAATAAGGGGGGCACAGCTGAAAAAGTGGCTGTTAAATGGCTGTGATAAATTATACTGAGTACACCACCTCTCTTAGCTGTTCATTGGAGCCTTAGGGTGGTATACCCATCAGAATTGGACAAACCAGTTCAGGGCCCGAAGTGGCATCTGCCCAGGTTTCCATGATTAATGCTAAGTCTAGGTTTCAGAACCGAAGAAAATAAATAAAAAAACTCAAGTGTGTTTAGCACAAGGGCTCTGGCATTAATTAAAGTGCAGCATTTTATTTGCTGAGATATAAGTATGTTGGTATTTAAAAGATTTAACAATTTGTCTCTGCCAATTTTAAGATTGGTTAAAGTGTGATTACAACCTTGACACTTCAGAGTGTCCGTAAAATTAAGGGGATCAAGAATGGAACAATAGCAGTTCTTACCTGAAGAATAGAGCTTCAGTAAGTCTTCCCTTATGTAGCTAAGTAAAGTATTGGGTCGGGGACACCGGCAGCGGGGCTGGCTCTGGGCACTGCCCTGGCACAGGCGGGTTTCCCTTTGGCGTACCTTCGATGTGTCAGCGGCGCATCGGGCTGTTGCCTGCAACATATTGGCTCCCTGCTACCTGATTGGTTCCCTTCTCTAGGTCAGCGCGCAAAGCAGGAACCAATAAAAACAAACACCCTCGACAATAAAGTGCAACGGCCATGACAGGGGTATTTAAAAGCCCAGTTTTAAAATGAAAAAGTTGTGCAATAAGTCAGTGGAAAAGACAGATGGCCTTATTACGAGTTTGGTGGTCCCGAGGACCGCCGCATCGGCGTGGGTGGTCTGAGCACCGTGTGCTCGGCGGTCTGACCACCATATTACAAGTTGGGTGGATCCGCTTTGCAAAGATCGCCGCTGAACCACCGAGACCGCCAGCAGACTTCCAGGCTTGCGGTCGGGAAAAGGTAGTCGCCAAAGGGCGGTACAGTGGAGCTCGACCCCTGTACGTATTACGAGTAGTCTGTTCCACAGGCAAACCATAGCGGTCCAACCGCCAGCTTCAAGGTGGCAGTGAAGAGGGATTTGGGGTGCGTACTCACTCCTTTCTTCTGCCAGGCAGATTCCAATGTGGATCCCTATATTCAGGTCCCCCTTCACAGCAGTAGCTTCAACCCTAGGATTACGACCCTGTGTGTGGCAATCTACAGGTGATTTCTTTTCATACCATATACCCATTACTAGGACTGCCCACATATGGGCTGAACACCGGTAATGGGTATATGGTATTGTCCCACATATTATCAAATAAAGGGAGAGAGGGACTGGGAGCTAATCAAGGTCCAGTAACCGTGCTTCAAAAGATGATATCTAAGTCAACAAAGGGGGGTTACTGTTCCTGGTAAGACACTAAGAGTAATGAGAGAAAGGAGGCGAGAGAGTAGATAACTAGGTAGTGCACCAATTCTTAGAGGACAGTCAACAAGAATGTCTCTTTTTACCCTCACACATCTCTAGGGATGTCATGTTTCATCATCAGGCGGGTGCTCCACGTCAGGCCAAGGCTCCAATGCCCTAAGAGTCCCCCTCAGGGTCACTTTAGTGGTGATCTTTTTTATTTCGCCATTTGATAAGTGTGCGAGTGTTCTAGTGGGGTAGTGAGAAGTGAGTGTGAAACTAAATAATTAAAACTGTCTAGGGGATATCCCAATGATTTTAATATGCTGATTCCCTTGTCAGAGTAAAAAACCCATAGGTTAGCGTTATTTATTGAGTAATGATGACCCCCCTAGTAGCTAAAAAAGAAGGTCGACATGTTTCGTGCCCAGAAAATGGTCAAACTGATCCTTGGCACTTCATCAGGATCAAAATGAATATGAGTTAATAGTGAGTCAATCCCACTCTTAGACTCAGAATGAGCGACCCCCCTCTCTTTTTGAAGGGTTGCATCTGCTCGCGATAATTATCATCGTTGGTTCGACCTAGATAGCTGGGAGAGAGGAAAGGAGAGTAGAGAGATGGTACATAGACAAACATGTAAAATAAACATATTAGATGGTGTTAAGCAGGATCATGTCCAGTTGGTTCACAGACATCAGACAAAGACTCACTGGTCATTAAAAAATTATTAAAAAGAACAACACATAATATCACTGTCAAACACCATCGTTT
Source organism: Lissotriton vulgaris (assembly GCF_964263255.1). Classification (NCBI taxonomy): domain Eukaryota; kingdom Metazoa; phylum Chordata; class Amphibia; order Caudata; family Salamandridae; genus Lissotriton; species Lissotriton vulgaris. The sequence goes on from NC_141697.1 coordinate 1,057,125,164, forward strand.
GTTTTAAGGTCATCGCGCCTCTCATGTACTTTATGAACATCTTATATACTGTGATATAATTGTCCTTGCCAAATGTCCCTTGTATGTTAGTTTCACTTCTGTGACGTGGTGCTATTCGTAGTTATGTGAGAAAGCCATGAAGATAATAGTCAGACATACTACATAGTCTTACCTAATTCTTCAAGTAATCGATCTTCATTAGCTAGTGCACAGTGACCCACACCGTTACGGACTGTCAATATCAAGGGGGAACAGGGAAGAAAGAAAAGGCATGTTTAAAAGCCGAGACCATTGTTAGCATGAGTCGCGGTCCCATTGTTATTACCTTCAGTAGGTAGACAGAACTACTTAAGGTTTTGCCGAGTGCGCTTCTCGCTGCACCTACCTTCGACCATGCGTGCCTGAATGGTGGCCACACAGTTGAGCGGCTTCTATCATGTAGATTTTGTCCCCGTTGCCTAACGTCCGGTTGGCTGAAATTCAGTGGGCGTGTCCTGTGCCGTTGTGCATGTCCAGAGGCCAAATTGGAGTGGTAAACAGTGTTACAAGCAACTCCAAAAAAAGGTTTGGGTTTTGCCAAAAAATAAGGTTTGGGATGATAAATATAATGAAGATTTGTTAGTGGTGTGGTTAGCCTGTGAATGAGTTTGATGTTCACATAAGCAAGTGTGTCATCAAGGTACTTTCTCTCCTCCTTTCTCTTGACACTCTTAGGGCCAGATGTAGGTAATCTCAATTTACCTATTCTTGAATACAGAATCATACCAATTCGGTATTTAACAATAAGTAAATGGGATGCAGGTAATTTTTCGTTAAAAATTACCGAATCGTTAAGTTTTGGTCATTACCGAATCGGTATTTACCGATTTGGTAATTGTCATTCATTCCTATTGCATTCATTACTGATTCGGTAAAAGGGGGAAACATTGAAGGGTGGCAGGGTGTCACTTTGACACCCTGTTGCACCCCTCAATTGTGTATGGGTGCACATGTGGCACACATACATGCCCTAAGGGCATGTAAGTCTGCCACATCGCACTGTTGGAAAAGCAAAAAAAATGCTTTTTCAAAGGTTTTCATTATTTACCACCAACTTGTAGTTGGTGGTAAATAACGAATCCTTAACTGAGGAATGCACCAACTTGAGTGCTCCCTACATCCTGGATTCGGTATTTTACTGAATCCTTAAATTACCGATTCGGTAAAATACCGAATCCTAAAAAAATGACACTTACATCTAAAAAGCCCAATATCGGTCAGTAACGGCCGAAATTCGGTAATTTCGGCCGTTACTGACCGCTATTGGGCGACCTACATCTGGCCCTATGTGTCTTACCAGGAACAATTGTCCCACATATATCAAGCACGTGAGTGATTATGTTACATATGCAGTCGAAATGCACACAGGTATCGGTAATAGTACACACAACTGCTGAAAAATCACTGCCCCTACACCTCCAGGGTGTGGCCAACTCAAAATACGGTGGTCTTTGTACCACCAGGGCAGTGGGCTGCGGGTGGGGGCGGACGTGGTCCTACGGCAGTCGGATCGCCAAACAAGTAATAAGGCTAAAATATTTTGCAACTTACTGGAGCGTCCGCACTGCTGCCTACAGCATATGGACTCTGAGCTCTTACAGGCTCCGCCCCCTGCTGCCTGATTCGTTCCCTGCTTTAGGTCAGTGCACGAAGCAGGAACCACTAAAAATAAAGACCATTGGGCAATAAAGTTCAACGGCGATGATAGTGGTATTTAAAATCTCAGTTTAAAAATGAAAAAGTTGTGCAATAAGTCAGTGTAAAAGACAAAGTCTAAAGTAAAATATTGCGTCACTTACTTGTGCATAGTTCGGTTAATGGTGGTTAGACTGTTCAGCTGTTGGGAATTGGCATAGTGTAGTTGGTTAGCTCCACATGGTAGGATAGAGGAGGATGGGGAATGTCAGAAGAAGGTGGGAAAGGACATTAAGTAGTGGTGAAAGCCACATGTTCATTCTCAAGGAGGTTGAGGAGAATCTTAGCAGGTTTAGGCTACACAAGCGTACAAGTGAGGAGACAGAGCTTATTGATGTTAGACAGGTTAGATTAGTTAGGCGACGTGTGTGATAAAGAATATCTACTACATCGAAGAGACGGGATGATAAGAAAACTGGAGGTTTGGAAAGTAGGGTTGGTATAGAAGCATAATTAAATCCAAACACTTGCTAACCGAAAGAGGTTCCCCATGACCTTGAAATTACCCTAATAATGAAATACTAGGGTGAGTGAATTGGTGAAGGTTTCCATTCTGCACGTTTATAAATTTATTTTTTGTTACTTTGCAATGCTTATGAGCTTTACAAAGTTTAACATAAAGAAATAACAGGGTACTGGGTCTGGTGGCTTTGTGGACTAATGCATCTACTGTAGGGTCCTCTAGTAGACCTCATGTTCACAGGTTCGAATCCCATTTGGTCATCTCAGCCTTACATCCTTCTGAGGTCGATAAAATGAGTACTGTTGGGTAACAGTAATCATATTTTATTCAGCGCCAAGATACCCTCCAGGGTGGGCATGTGCTTTATAAAAACACGTTATGTCACATCTGCTAAAATTAGATTTGAGGGCGGTGGGATTTCTAGCAAAGTGTGATAGTTAAAAATCGTTGTAGTTCGGTACTTAAATTTCCATATTGATGGCTGCCCTAGCACAGCGAACATACATTTGTCCTTGCAAATAGGAATTTAAACGTTTTGCACCCAGCTGTCTGATTATGTTCTTTTTCAGCATAAGGTGATCTATGGCCCCTCACATTGATCAGGACATTGAGTGGAAGTGATAAAATGAAGTTGGGCAGCTATGCAGGTTTTCTCCCTTGCACAATTCTCCCTTTAGATGCTTCCATTACATATAAGCCGAGGGTGATCTTCTCTGCAAGCCGGTTTTACCTGCTCATTTTTTGTGGGCTCAACAAAGTAAGTGGTTTATAAAGTAGCATTTACCAAAATGTAATGTGAAGCATTAATTTCTGCTTTCTTACTCTGAATAGCCCTGTAATATTCTTCTATTCTGGAAGTTAAACACAAGTGAGGTTCAAATAATAAATATAAGAACTGACGTTTTGATTTATAAAGTGTGACTCTCTCTAGCAAGAAACAGAGCTCTTAATATAGATGTTGGTCCAGGGAGTGGTGGTGGAGGAGGAAGGCCCTTTTATATTCTAAAAAATGCTGGGCCGCAAAATTATTGGGAATATTTCTGACTCCATATATGGTTTTAAACTCTGGAGGTCGACTACTGTGGGGAAAGTGAATAATCTGGCCAACGCAGATCTTTATTTGACAAAAAAAAGCAGTATGTAAAAAGTGACAGAACACATGCACTCGAAAAAGAACCACAACGGCAGATGAGAGAAGGTTTTTAAACACGGGTTAACTAAAAACCCAACCTAAATCAAACAACCAATCTTCTAAAACATGAACTTTTTTGGGACTTTTTCGAGAACAACAGTTTTATCAATTAATGACTGCCAAAGATTTTAGTTGAATAAATTGCGATTAAATTCAAATTTATTAGAATTGTAATAGAGGTCGCAGATCTTTTTATGAGCTGTTGAGTATGCTACATCATAATTAAAAAACAATGCATAGATCAGGGAATGCAACTGGAAAAGCCACAGACTTTCTGGCTATTGTTTGACCTCTCCCTTTGTGCTTAATATAGCATTAATGGCCACTGCCTTGGGCTATACCAGTTGTTGAATGCCCTCCACCTAAGGTATAGGCCCCAGCTCTGAATGTAACAACTGATAAAGCCCGAGGCAGAAAGTCTAGAATGCTTTTAGAGCATTCCACCAAGCGATGGTAGAATGCTCTAAATTAAAGAGGGAGAAACAAAAACATTACATTGGAAGGTTGAAAGAGAAGTCGTTACTGTCCCTCTGTCACCCCATTGTCTTCAGTGGAGCCTGATCATTCCGGTATTCTAAGTGTCTTTATTTATTGAGGATCCAGCTGTACACGTCATCAATGGAATGTCCGAATTGGGCTCCATCTAAAAACTAGGCGTCTTGTTTTTGTACAAGTTATTTTTTATTTATTTTTTTATTAAGAAAAAAGAAAACTGAAAAATAACTATTTTGGAGAGCATTCCTCTGGCATCTTTCAACACCAGCACCAGAAATATAAATGTCTTCAAAGTTCTGCCATGGGATACAATGATGAAGTGTAATCCATTCTCGATGCACCTGTGTGCGTGTCCTTCAGCTCGAAGATAGTGCGTCCCTGCCACATAAATGGATTTCATTGTTGTAAATGATCCTTTCATGATCTATACACCACATAGTGTACCTCACCAGGGATCTGACTGCCACTTTATTCCTTGTTGTATTCTGCAGACATTGATGAATGTGAAACTGGCGTACACCGCTGTGGAGAGGGACAGGTGTGTCACAATCTTCCAGGAACGTACCACTGTGACTGCAAGAGGGGGTATCAAGCGGATGCGTTCAGCAGGATATGCATTGGTAAGTAAGACAGGAGGGTGGGTTGGATGCTTGGTGGGAGATCTCTGATTGATGATCTGTTAAACCAAATACGATTTGGCAATATTATTTAATGTCTAGGGTTTTTTCCTTTCCCAGCTGCTAAATGAGGAAGCACTTGTAAAGCACGTTTATTTCATGACCAATCATATTTCCAGTACCTTCCATATTCCTCTCTGTCATAATTGAGCTGATTCCACAGATTTTGATACATTGACGCTTTCTAATTTAGTCCATCAATTCCCTTCAGACAATTTACCTTGCTTTCCCCAGGTGGGCTAAATTCATCTTCCTGGAGGTCACAGGGGTATTCATCGTAGCAACGCATGACAAGCCAAATCTATGTTATTAAGTTATATCAGCACTGTACCCCAATTAAAGTACACGCTCAGAATATATGAAGTCCTTGGCTCTGCGGTTTTGCACTGTACACATCAATCTACGACACCGTCAGAATATCCTACCATCTCTCTCTCTCTGTTGCAATCCATTCTTTTCACAGTGAATGCATTTTGCTTGTTTTGCTGACAGATATAAATGAATGTTGGAATTATCCAGGACAGCTCTGTCAACACACCTGTGAGAATACCCCAGGGTCCTACCGCTGCTCATGTTCTTCTGGCTTTCGGTTAGCCTTCGACGGGAAACATTGTGAAGGTACTGTTCTTAATTTACCTGCTTTGCCTTGTTGTTAATACAGATCCAATGTTGGGGAAGTGGTTAGCATGCCTATTCAGCCCAAGGGTAGAGGGTCTTACATTACACAGGCCTTCCATCATAGGGGGCTATTCTCCAATCATGTTGGATTGTGTATTATGGCTAATATAAAATCAGGTGATACTTTTGGCTCAGCCTTTAGTGTGTAGGTGTTCTGTTCACTTCTCCAATAGAAACAAGACAAGTGACACTAATTGAATCCCTTGTGACTCTTTTGTAAGAGACAAGTCATTCAGTGATGGGATTTTAGAAACACATTGCCCCAGTGGAGTTGCTACTTAAAGAACTATGAATCATCAAAATGTATTCACCCTTGCTTCAATGGTTTGCATATGATTTTTGGCGGGGTGTCTCTGTTTCACCAAAGGCCAGTGTGCACATCCTGTAAATTGTCTGGGGATCTCTCCCGCCCAGGGTGCAGTGATAAAGAAATGGAAGATCCACTTCTTGTGTGTAGGTAGTTCAAACTGTTCAATTAGTTTTATTAATCCATTCCATTATATTATGATGAACATATTATTTTGTCTCCCTGTGTGTTTTGTATGAGTGGTCCTCCATCAGAAGAGTTCTTTCATCGCTTTACTTTAAAGGACGAGTTTTGCTTGCCTTTATCTGCATTATCTTCATCTTCCTGCTGTTTATAGAGCTGAGTCAAATCAAATGGGGAGAAATTGAATACAAGTGTTTATTGCCTATGTCCAGGACACACATGGAGGACAGTGGTTCGCCTTGCTCTCACCCTAGACCTCCTGAGTACTTCATTTGACTGTTGTTATTAATCTAACATCTCGCATCTAAGCGTTGCGCAGTATACTGTCAGTAACGCTGGATTAGACCATGTGTGTTTTTCAAAAGGTTGTAAAGTGGGGCAGAGGCGAAGATCTTCTGGCAAGTCATTCCACAGAGCAACCACTAAGGGGACAGTTTCTCCCCCATCCTTGGAATAAATGATTTGATTTAGACAATGGTCATAATTCTCTTTCCATCTGGTATGGGAGACATTTATTCTGTTTTTAATATACAGACTTGTTTGTGCACAAATGTCAGAGACTTAAACTAAGCGGCTTCTTGCATAAGCAACCAAAACATACCTTCCCGAACAAGAGTTGTACGCTAACTGAAGAGTGTCACTCTAACAGCCCTGGTTTCGTGTCTGCAGTAATACTACACAGAGAAGATGTCAGTTAAATCATACCATTTTAAACAAACAAAACCACTCAAATTCAGCAGGTACATATTTCAGGTAACTATAACTTGTGCCCTAAGGTAACTATAACTCACGCCCTTGACATTCACAGCTAATTACCATGCATATTACATCTCTTGTGGCATGTTCTATGACATAATTAATTTCGCTGCAAAATTTGCAATGACATCAGTAATGACAAGTCGGCATGTCGGGCACGAGTTATCTTAGGATACAAGTTATTTAATGACTTTACTTGTATCACTACATCACTTGGTGGTAATTCCATCGTGATTACCGCCTGAACCAAATCTGTGGCAAGAAGCAACAAAACATGAGCAATATATGAGTAGTGTGTGGGGATGTGACCCACCCCAAAGAAATGCATTCTTGGCTTGGAAGTTGGGCCTGGGGGCTCTGAGTCGTGTTCCTGTGTCTGATTTCCTCATCTTGCACCAAGAATAAAATACAAAACAGTGACCATTGTTGAAAACAGTAGAGAGAGAGAGAGGGACGGAGATATACATCTGCCGGATCAATTTCAGAATGTGAAACCAGATAACCAGGATCAATACCAGTTTTCCTGCTTTTCCCAATTGTGAGAACCCAGGCAAACATTTTATTTGACAGAGCCTCCCTTTTCTTTATTTTCACATATGAGAGCATTTGTAATCACTTGAGTTCAGGATGTGCATTGTACAAGCACCTATCATGTTTGATTTAATAGACTGTAATGTTGCTCCATTTATAATAAGAATTTGGGAAATGTTTTGGCTTTATATAACTACTGACTTGCCTCTTACAGGTAGATTCATCAAAGACCCATTTTGCGAGTCTTTAATAGCGATTCATAAGGAATCGCTATTACAGACTCGCAAAACGGGATTCATGTAGGAATCGCAAAATAAATTGCGATTCCTACACATTCCTTATTTGCGATTAGCAAATTGCTAATCGCAAATAAGATAGCGATTTCAAGGACACCCTGTAGCACCCCTGAAAAGCAAATTTACACAGGTGTTGCGCACACACATGTCCAAAGGACATGTGTGTGTGTGTAACATGCAAAAGAGAATGCACTAAAGTGCTTTTTTCTATTTTTTCGCTATTTACCACGAAGTCAGACTTCGTGGTAAATAGCGACCAAATATTGCGAATTCGCAATTTAAAATTGGTTCATGAATTGCATTTAAGGAATCTCTAATAGAGATTCCTTAAATCCAATTCCTCGCAAATATGCGATTTCGCAAATAGCGATTTTTGCATTTGGGATGATGAATCCCAAATGCAAAAATCGCACTCGCAAAGGGCCAGATCCTCAGAATCTGGCCCTTTGCGAGCGCAATTCAGCTTGATGAATCGGGCTGTTAGTTCTCTATCTACATTGTGGTTGAGGGTGAGCCAACAATGTTTCTAAGTTCATGTTTAAAAACTGTCACTTTTAATAAACGTCTATCTATGTAGTGATATAATCTGATGTACTAAGGTGAAACATTTCCACATATTAAAGAAATACACCTTTTTTAATTTTGTGGAGACTGTATCATATTTTTGTTGCACAATATACATGCCAAACGTTTCCATGGCTTGGTTCGTGCTTGAACTCCTAGAGTCAAGCCAGACCCTTGACTTGGCTCTGGCTTGGGTCACCCTATTGATTTACAGGCACACCCACCTCTATTTGCAACTTGGGATTAGTACATGGGACCGCCTATCACTTGATGGAATGTAAATGGTGAGGAGTGGAAACCTGGAGCCCTGCCTACATGCACAGATTTGACAACTCTGCCATGACGGCTTTTTGTAGCAGCGTGAAGAAGAGTATTTTCAGTGAAAATACATTTAAAATAAGTGATCCCAGGGGATTCTAGGCTGTTGTGTTGTATGTGACCGTTGTCATGAGTTCGAAGGAAAAACTACCATACCCAGGTGAGATGGGCAGGGGAGTAGCTTTTTGTTTGGGGTGTGACACTCTGCAAATGCATTCTTGGCTTGGTAGTTAGGCCTGAGGGCCCTGAGTCATATTTGCTATGTCTGTGTCCGCTTTCCTGTGGTTTTCATTTCGCTAAGAACTTTTTACTTGTTAATTTTTTGTGGAGCGGAAACGTAAATGTATAAAGTGGTTTATCAAAAAAATAGTAAATTTGCACCCATAGAAGGTCTCCTTGAGTCAGTGCAAATGTCCTTTTTTTGGAATTCACACACATTGGCAATAGTAGTTTTGGAAAGCTGTGCCAGTTTCAGATTTGCAGGCATGTTACTGGCAACCAAACACCAAAAGGTGATGGGTGGGGAGAATGCTTGTAATCAGTCTAAACAGTGGCAATCTCTCAGGGAAGCATTCTAACCCATTGTCTTTTGCCCACTGTGCCACTCTAGACAGGGAACCACCTAATGCATATTAGTGCCGACCTTGCTACTGGTGAAAACCACCCATTCTGAACCTTGGTCATTTCACCCCATCACCTGCAAACAGCTGCATTTTTAGTTGGGAATTTGAGATTCACAGACCCCAACCCCATTGCCTAAGCTATGCTTCTTTCCATGTAACATAAGTTGTTTCCTTTCTTGAATGTTGTATTGTCTGAAATGGACTCTCATGTGGTGCTGCTGAATGAGTTGTGAGGCAAAAGCGTTCATGCTAAGGACAGCACTTTTTATAATGCAGGTCTTAAATCTTTTAAGGGTTTAGATCTCAGAAATGAATTTCCTGATCACAGTTGTGCATATAGATTCAGTTGATATATATGCTATCTTGCCAACTCATTGTCCCTGTTTATTTAAAACATCCTCGTAAGCCATACTATGCCAAACAGTGGGTGACTTATGGTTTTGGAACTAAACAAAATAATGACCAAATGGCATTATATCAAAATACAAAAGAACACATTTTTGCACGATTGGCAAAATATTATTGTCTTATTTCATAGGATATTTTGTAAGTTGTTGGGATTATGGAAAAAAACGAATATTTGTGAATTCTTAAACTGAAGCTCTTTGTGTTCAGAAATGTAGTTAGCCACATGCGCCCTCAAATAGTTTAAAATGTAGAATGTCTTTCGCATGAAGCTAGTAGTAGTGTTTCTCATTCTTTCAGCTTGAGGTATCAATATGCAATTTGAGATGTGTCATATCATTAGCAAAATCAATTATGTTTTATTTAATACTGACTTGTGCCTTTAATACTGACTTGTGATTTCTTCAATATTCTCCTGGACGTGTTGGAAAGTAGTGCAAGTCTAAAGAGATAGTAAATGTTCATTTAAATGAATACCACAGCAGCAAGAACAAAATTAATTGATTTGAAATTATAGCAATCCAGATACTGAAATAATGGGACTGATTCTACAAGTTTTAACTCCGCAAATACTGTTTATTAACTCAAATGTTTGGTTTTAGTATCATAATTCCTGAATCCTGCTACATAGAATTCGGGTTCAAGGAATTTTACAACAGTAAATCAGACTTTAGCTCCTTCCCCAACCCAGGAGCATGCCAATGAACACACCACGCTATGTAACAGAAGTTTTTATTCTTCAACATACTATCACACACTGCCCGCATTACTTCATAACTTTCATAACCACACCTTAACACCTCTCATCAGATGAAGTGTATCCTATTTAGAGTCCGCTCACACACTACATCTCCCCCTTTGTTAAATAAAAAGGACAGACAGCATCATCACATACAGGGGCGATGCTTGGTAAGCAAGATTTGGGCGGGGAGAAATGCAGACTTTCTGACAATCATGCTTGCACATAATGTTTCAATGCATGAGAGGGGCCTCAGGGGCAATGGAAAGGGAAAGGAATGTGGATTGGTAAGAGTACTAAGAGAGAAAACACAACATTTAGAAAAATAACCAAAATTTTGAGGACTTTGAAAATAAAGAGTGTATGTACATTTTTGCCTGTGTTTATGTAAACATCCCTGGTGAAATCCGACTGACATCTCTCAATACCTGGATGAAAGCCTCTGTACCCAACTATTTATGAGAAAATACATCTTTTAGTGGGGTAAAACACCCCATACAACCCTCCTGAATCTATGCCTTTTATCACATAGTTCCTCAGTGAGTCGTCGAGGTGCTTGCACTGGTCTGCCAGATCAGGTGAAATGAGGTAGTTGAGGAGCGCCTTGATTGGGCACCGATGACATAGGCTCAGATGCTTGACCTGGACATTTAGGCAGGGTTGCCTCACTGGTGACCTCAGGAGTTGATGAAAATCGAGGTAGGTGTTTAAAATGTGGTGAGTCATGTGTGATGAACTTTCCTGGAGAATGCTCCATCACCATGTGTCCTTTGCACGTTACAATCCTTAAAGGGTCGGCAGCAAACGTAGTGTCCGTTTTCCGCTTCCACTTCTGTTTGTCCAGTATCCAATCTCCTTCTTCGAAAACCTTATCCTGATGCGGACTGGCATTTATTTTCATTTTGAACTTTGTCCGTCTGTGACATGAAGTTTAATGGCATTCATCGATCGGTCCTATGTCCATTGTGTTAGTTTGGTTCCGATGGCTCTCCCAAATAGCAAAGTTGCAGGACTCTCACCAGTTATGGACTGGGGAGTTGATTGATGGGCACAAAGGGCTTGACACATGGCTTGGTTTAGACCGATTCCTTCGATCCATGCTCGTTAAATTACCCTCTTGAAGGTGCCCATGAACCATTTAACACCATTGGCTTGGGGCTAGAGAGTTGTACTTTTTTGATGCTTGTTTGATAACTGCATGAAGTCTCTCAACAAACTCATTCATCATTTCACCAACCTGTTGTCGTTCTTGGTTGAAGATGTATCTTCCATAGTGGACATTCGGCATTGGATAGAACTTGGCATCCAATGCTCCCTTTATCTTTTGGTACTATATTGCATCAGTTTGTGAGACTTTCTTTAGCACTTCTTTCACTCCATCAAGGGCAAGGTTTTTCAAATATTTAAGGAATTTCTTATCTTCTTCTTCTACTGCATCTATGAAGTCATCAAACGTTTTGATCCATGCAGTTCACCTGGCACCGATGTTCAGTTTTATCACTGTGTCAAACGGTGGTGGTGGCTTCAGGAATGTAGCCGCATTGTACTTTACACTCCCTTCCGTCGCAATTGAGGGCACGTGCTGTTCAGGCAGCACTCTTCATGCAACACCCCCATTGCTTGGACCTGTTTGTCTCGTCCGATTTTGAGGTTGTATAGCACTTCACTCGCTTGTGCCAGTAAGTACGCTTGCTTTTTGTTCCTGGTCATCACTGCCTTTAGTGCTTGTTTTGTATGGATGAAACGTCTGTGTTATGGTGTGGCGCATATTCTCTTCTTTCAGCCTTATCAGCGGGTTTTAGCTGACCTTTTGAGTGTGCTCCTCTACAGGGCCTTCAACTTCTTCGATGGTTGTGTAAGGGTTGGAGTGGGGTTTTGACTCCACATACTCCAACAGAAGACTTCTTTGCATCGAATTGGGGAGCAAGGGCACGCACAAGCAGTGTGCTGTACTTTTGAAAACTTTCAGGGAGAGCAGCCTTGTTTCTTTGGGGCAAGTATCCCCTACTCGCCGCTAGTTGTAGCGTCTTCCCCAGCCCTGAGGCAAGCAAATGGGCGTGCCAAGCATGGAGCTCTGTAACAGACTTCTTATTTCCTCTGTATACTATTACACACTGCACGCGTTGCATCATAACTTTTATAACAACACCTTAACACCTCCCAGAAGATTACGTAATTCTGTTTAGAGACAGACCAGAACCGCAAGGGTCCTAGAGTTCATAATGTCAAGACACTACATAGACAACTGTTGAAATCAGCAGATTGTTAAGTGCTGTAAATATCAGGTTATGAGTGAGGGCATGGGACTTCATAGGTGAGCAGTAGGGATGCAATCAAAAGTCGTCAAGGCACACAAAGTTGGAGCTCTGTCAGTATTCACAAACGATTGTATTAGCTTTTCAAACCCCATTTACACACAACTTTGATCATAAAGAAATTGCAATAGTTAATGTTCAAATAAGTCGTGAAAAATTCCCAAATACCTGCATATTTTCAGGAGTGTTGAGAGAGACTTTTCTTCATATGGAAAAATGCAAGGCAGGCGAAGATGCATAGAAATCTACGACTGTGTCCCTTTCTGACACATGCACCTTAAAACTTTGTGAATCCTAAAACGTGTAGAAAGCACACACAACAGTCAGAATCCTGTAATATGCAGATTTTCTAATTTCTTGCTATAGTTGGCCTACTGTGCTTAAAACACTGGATAATTCCGTTAAATAAAGAACAGTAAACATTAATTGTCGATGTAGTGCCATGTTTAAGACATTCAAAAAGGTCGAAAAATGTCATGTGCAAAATTCAATATAAATGGTGCAATATAAATTAGTGGAAATCATATGGTGTAGCCTCAATTGAAATACATTATCTTTCTTTTGTTTTGTTTTATTTTGGTGCATATTGTTGTGTTTCTTGGATGCTCCATCTGCCCATCGAGTGACATTGTCAAGGTACAGCTAGCACTTACACTGAGAACTTCGAAGTGTGAGGAAAACCAGCCAGAATCATGATCTCAAGCTCATTGCTCAAGGCCGAACTCCTCAGTTTTCAGTTTGGATGACCATTCCACGAAAAGTTCCAATTCCTTTTTGCAGTGATAATGTTTTGTCCAAATACCAGGCTAAAATATTGTCATGGACACGGTTTAAGCCAGCAAAAAAGTGCACATACATGTCTGAAACAACTTTGGTGCTTTTTAATTATCTACTTAACTTTTAATTTTAGCTGCCAAGTAGGCAACGGGAAAAATAAAAGAACACAGTGTGACTTGTAGAAAAAAGCATCTTCAATGAGAAGTCTGTATTTTTTTACTACACCAATGTTTTTGATGTTACGAATGTCATCACCAGTGTGCCTACCTTCTGTCACAGACAGGCCCATACCATAACCAAACCTAATTTAAAAAAAAATGTTATGTCATTTCAAATATGTCTTTTGCTAGAACAAGTTTGCATTTTTCATCAGATTTAACATCTTTTGCATTTCTTATTTCAGATGTGAATGAATGTGAGAGCAATCCATGCAGTCAGGAGTGCGCTAATGTCTACGGCTCCTATCAGTGTTATTGCAGACAAGGCTACCAGCTCGCAGAAGATGGCCATTCTTGCAAGGGTAAAGAGTTCTATTTACTTTCTGTAGTTTACACTCCACGCAAAGCCTTTCAGCAAAAATAAGGAGGCTGTTGAGGGTCAAAGGCTTGGACAAGGAGTCAATGTTTAGATGTCTTTGGGGTTTGTAATGTCATTGTCTCAGGTACTCGCTCACATACTCCAGAAGTAGTTCTTTTTCGGTGGAAACATCCAATTTCCCCTAGAAGGGCGATAATTCATAAGAATATAATATTTTAAATAATATGTTACAAAAATATTGTAGACAAAATGTTGACTACCACAATATCACAAAGGTAAAATCACATAGGTAAGCATAGATTAACTGTATTTAACTCCACAGCTATGTGCCTTGATGATTTATATATGTATGTTTGTATGAAGTTCCTGAGCTCTGCAAGCAGGCAAACATTGTTAATAGCCAACTGATTGATTACCTGGACCGGAGCAAAATGGGCTGCTTCATTGTACTTAGTCGAGTGTACGATGGCGGCACATCACTGTGTCAGTGCTATTGGAGGTGTCTGAGACGATAAAGGTCTTATTGGATAATTGGCAGATTGCTGGTTTGATTTTGCCATGCACTAAGATGACAACAATGCTTTCTTTCCTCCAGAAAGCAAGCAGTGGCACTCTCCACATTTTGTTCCTCACAAAATCTTCTTAAATGTGGAGTACCTCAGTGATCATCCTAAAGCGCTCTTTTGTACATGGCACTTCTAGTTACTCTGATAGTCATGTGGCATCACCATAGTATCTTATGCAGATGATACCCAATTGATTCTATCACTGAACAAGAACTTCATTGAATCAGAACAAACATTTAAGGTCGGTTTTAGAAGGATAGTGGAATGGATGAACGACAGCCATCTTAAGTGTAATAAAAATAAAATACGAGGTTTTTTCTATGGAAAATCATCGTTTTTTGTGCCATGGATTGGTAGCCCATGGGTGTCCCATCACCACTGGAGGTCCTACCGTTCGAATTACAATAATGGTAGTCTACACCATGATTCATACTTGATCCTGTGAACGGTCTTTACCTGGGACTACCAACTAGCTTATGATCCATCTGCAGACAGTGCTGAATGCTGTCACATGCATGGTTCTTAAACCACAACAAACACCCATTAGAGCCCACCTAAAAAATCTGCAATGGTTGCCTGTGCAAAACTGGATTCTTTTTAAATCTCTCATATTTGCACATAGAGCCTCCTACGGGACAGGCCCCAAGTAGGGGCCAGATTCAAACACTGTACCACCAAGAGAATCATAAGATCATCTAAGCCAAGCTATGTAATGCCCCAAAGGTGAGATTAGTTAGGAGACAGATCCTTGGCATTTTCTGGCCACAAAAGCATTGAACGACCTGCCTGCCGCCTCCCTGACTTATAAACAGTGAGGAGGAGCTCTTCAGGGAACAGATTCAAACTTGGCTGTTTTGCCAAAATTAATGTGCAAAAGTGTGTCAAGTCTTAACTTAAGACAGCACTGTTACTCTCGTGATATGCCAGCTGTGCACTTTATAAATACAGCTCATTCATTCTTTCATTTATTTTTTCACAAATCTAGCACTCACATAGGTGTCACTAGAAAACAGTTTTTTTAACATACAAATTATTAAATCATTTCTGGAAGGATCAAAAAAGATGTAACCTCCATCACAGTTACGGCACCATCTTGGGAATAAAATAAAGTTATGGGAGAGTATAAAGCTTCCACTTGAACCAAATGCATATCGCAAGACTGAAACACTTTTCAGATTAAAAACAGAGTTCTAATAGCTATTACGTTGAGTTATTGAATTTCCAGCACCAGCAACACGAGATAAGATTGATTTGAAAATAAAAAAAAAATCATTCCCAAGCTTTTTTGCATTTTTATGTAAATCAGACTAGTCAATTAAGATCATTATGCATTTCATGAAGAAAGATGTTTGCATATACAGCAGAACTGTCAGAAAGGTGATTATATACAGTCCTCAGGAGACAAAGACAATCAAAAAATAAGAACAATTATTTGTCGCTCTTGCACGACACATATTAAGAACAAAGAAGCTATAGCAACAAGGATATACAAATATTCCAATTGTTCTCTTTATTGACAATGAAGAGTTGAGGATAAGGCCAAGAACACATTCAACAACGATTGAAGGAGCTATCTTGGGATACATGGACAATGTCTCATAACTAACTAAGTAAATAATCTAATTGATCCTGCAGCAGGGCTGAATTATGTCAGTAGAACTGGTTGCGCTGGACCCTTGACACTACCATGTCCCGGCCATCCTTCGTAGCCTTGCAACTTAGCTTGATTTCCAGACAGATATAGATACAAAGGAGCCACAACACTGTTATACAAATTGATGGATAATTTGATTGAACTGCTACTATTTGTGGAGGCGCCATAACCCCTTTTTAGTGGGCTGAGTACCTTTTTCTTGGTTGTACCCAATGTCATTTATGGTCAAAGACTGCTGCCATGATCTTTTGTAGCTGCAGTTTTTCCCCGATACGCATGCCTGCTCCTTGGCTTTGGGCTGCGATAAAGGATTTGTGTTGCAATACACACAGAACAGAGAGGACAGTTGTCGTCCCTGTGTTTATATTTCTGCCCCTTGGATTGGAGAACTAGGTCCCACAAAGCACTATGGTCTAACAATCTCTCAGCGTTCTTAGACACAGTTTACAATTAAGAGAGATACATTTTGTTAAACGTTCGTAACAGTGGTATATTAATCCCCAATAGTTCCCAAAACATCTTGTTTCCTTACCATCCACATTTATTTAACCTCTTAGTATTGTTTAGCTTATCTGTGTCAGTTTGGTACTTATATCTAAAATTAAACTTCCAAGACCTATGTTTAGAAAGCACACCTTTACTATGCTGAACTGGCTGCAGGACTGTAAAATTTCTGTTTCATCTTGCAGATATTGATGAGTGTGCACAAAGTATCGGCACTCTTTGTACGTTCCGCTGTGTAAACGTACCAGGCAGTTACCAGTGTGCGTGTCCTGATCATGGCTATACAATGGCGGCCAATGGAAGAAGCTGCAGAGGTAAGGAAAATAAACTAGCTAATTGCATTGTGTTTACATTGGTGAGGTGGAAACAATAGCAACACCAATGCAGAACAAACTTGGCACTAACAAAAGAACATGGCCTAGTGTCAAAAGATACCGGTTGTTTGGTTTGTGTTACTCTATGCCGATGACGAGGTATTCATTTCAAGAATTCCTGTCGGTCTGCAGAGGCTGATGGATGCATTTGCTGACTATATGGAGGAGAGGATGCTAAAGATTACCAGCACTAAGACTTTCACAATGATTTGTGGGATAAAACCCCAGAAATGTAGAACTGATTTCTTTAAAGGCTTCCTGATTGTGAGGAATGACACTTTTAAATATCTAGGTATATCATTTGCTAGCAATGGTTCCTGGGGAAATGATGTACAAAACACAGGATCAAAAATTAGTAGGATTTGCGAAGGTGTATTTAGATTCTCTAGTGAGCTGGGCAGTCGGCCTATAAGATAAATAATTAATATATACAAATCCAAAGCATTATCAGTTGACATGTATAGAGGAGGAATTCAAGGCCTCGCATTGTGCATCCCTTTGCAGACTGAAGAGAACGTCTTCTTCAAACGGTTGCCAAGTATCCCCTTCTCTACCTCAACGTATATCACCCACAAAGAGGTCGAGTTAACCTATCTGGAAGATTTACTTACACTTAAGCCAATTTTGCTCTGGCAGTTCATCTGGGCCAAATCTTAAAAGTCCTTTCCCAGAGCTATTATCATGGACTGCTTAGCACCTGATCATGCTTTTAATATACACTGGCTTGCCAAGAATAATGACATATTTAGGTGGCTATATTTCCACACTCTGATTACATCACCACACATCATCACTTTGCATAAGAATGAAATACAAACTTTACTCTTAGGCACAAGGGCAGAAAATAGGATGCTTATCCAGTATTAGGGGTGTCTTTCATAGATTCACATGCCTGAATCATTCCCCGTCGTCGAGACGGGAGTCTCCGGTATATAGAAAAGTAATGTCCCATAGACATACATAAAGAGAAGTAGGCCTAAGGGTCCCACCTTAGTAGCCTATCTATGTCCTTTTGTAAAAAGGACCAAACTCTAGAAGAGAGCTAATCAAATAACACCTCCCTTTAGAACCTTCCTGACAGGAGCCTCAGTCTCTCAGATTTTCTACCACACGTTGTGCTAGGGAGTCTCCACCTGAGTTCTCCTCAGGTTTGCTTGTTTAAGCTTCTTTCTTCACTATTTTGAACTATTTTCAGCAAAATCTGACTATGGCTGACCCACAGAAGAGGGGTCTCTTCAGAGCTTGTGCCTCTTGTTATAAGAAGAGGTTACATATTGAGGACCAGCACAAGACATGTCTTTACTGTCTATATCCGGACCATTCGCCAAAGGAATGCAAGATTTGTAGAACATTCTCTACAAAAACACTTAAGGACAGAGAGGGACGACTTTTGATCTGGCTGAACAAACTTAAGACCAGAGACAACTTGGAGTCTTCGGAGGACGGTGAGATTGCTTCTGTCTCCTCTAAATTATCCTTGAAGAGGCCAAGGGTTACTTCCCCTAGCCCTTCAGACGCTCCTCCTAAAAAGACTGCTAAAAATTCTTCAGAGGCAAAATCTTCAGCGTCTGACAAAGAAATTCCTGCCTCCAGGAAGCTAGTGCCGTCGCTATTGTCAGCGCATAAGAAGACTGTGTCTCCTGTCCATGTTTCCACTTCAACGACGACAGTATCGACGACGACGGCGTTGTCTGCGTTTTCATCGTCGACGAAGACTACTCCATCATCGTCGGCGGGTAAGACTGTCTCGTCGATTATCCTCATAAAAAACCAGTCGTCGATGCTTAAGATCTCGTCAACGACGTCTTCGTCGACGTCAGTGTCGACGACGAAGATCCTCCCGTCGACGGGTGTACAGTCGACAACGACATCGATGACGAAGAGGACACCGTCGACGGCGCAGTTACATCGGTTCAGTCATCATCGACGAGGGCACCGACGACGGCATCGTCGACGATACAGTGGAAGCAGTCGGAGATGATACCTCAGATGAGGAAAAGGACGTGCAGGCTACGAGTCCATCTCACCTGGTGGTAAAGTGCCAAAGCACTGATGATGAGGTCGACGAGGTGGAGTTTACTCAAGAACATTCTGTTCAATCACAGGTCCAGACACAAATCACACCAATGATATGTCTACCAGCGTCCATAGTATCAGACTTAAGGTTTTTGATCCAGGACTACAAACAAAGGTTTCCAGAACCTTCCACCCCACAGGCAGCGGGACCGGTGCCATCAACGACTAGGGTGACGGCGTCTCCACGTGCTAGACCACCGCCCTTGGTGTCACATCAGGAAAGGGAACCAGTACAGGATCTTCCGTCATCGGATGATGAGGAGGTGGAACAAGAAGAGGGGGAAGTCCAATCTGATCATGGGGACGATGTGGACTATATAGCTTCTTCCCCAGCCTCGCCTGAACCTTCAAGCTCAGACTCACCTCCTGCAGACATAGGAGGGTTCCACAATCTGGTTGAAAGAGCGGCTAAAAGGTTCCATATGGAGATGGAATCTCATGAAACTGACTGTTTTCTTTATGATTTTAAGAACCCGATTAAGAAGACAACCAGGTCCATTCCCATTATCGAACACATATGGGAGCAGGGTTTACAAATAATGCAAACACCGGCCTCAGTATCGGTGGTGGTGCCGAAACTAGATTAGAAGTACAAGGCCCCTTCAACGGCGCCAGCTTGCCTTACAGGTCAACCCAAGCCGGATTCGGTGGTGACTCAGGCGGCACAGAAAAATGCTAGGAACCCGTCCTCGCAGGTGACAGCTCCACCGGATAAGGAGGGTAGGAAGCTGGACAGCACTGGGAAACAGTTCTCTACCACCTCAGCCATGACAGTGAAGGTGGCAAACTCAATTGCGCTGTTAGGACGATATAACAGGCAGTTGTGGGCTGACATTGCTCCGTATCTCTGAGCTGTCAGACGACATGAAAGAGGAGGTTCAATCCCTACTAAAACAGGGCCAAACATCGGCTTCTGAACTGTGCTATGGATATAGCAATGACTGCTTTTAGACAGCTGGCTGGGGCAGCAGCATTGCGGAGGCAGGGGTGGCTCAGAGCTACCTCATTTAGACAGGAGGTACAAGCCAAAGTCCTCGACATGCCTTACGACGGACAACAACTGTTTGGGGAGAAAATTGATGAGGCCCTGCAATCGATAAAAAAGGATACGGATACGGCAAGGGCACTGGGCACACTTCAATTCAGAAATCAGTCCTTTCGATGGAGCAGATGCAGAGGTCAGTCCTCTTACAGAGGAAACTATCAAAACAGGTCCTCCTATTCCTATTCCTATAATCAAGGCCGGTCACAATTCCAGTCACAACAGCAGCAGCAAGGTCGGCAGACCTCTTACGGAAAATCCAACTATAGAGGGAAGAATCAAAAGAAAACCACTGGAGGACGCCAATGACTTTTCTCAGCAGCCAGTCCCTCCATCATCTCATTCTTTCAAAATTGGAGGAAATCTAACCAACTACCTCCACAATTGGAAAGCAATTACAACCGACCGATGGGTGCTGCAATTGATACAATTTGGACACTCTATAGAATTCAAAACAATTCCCCAGACGACGACTCCTCGTATAATGCACCACAACAACATGCGATTGCTCCTTGAAAAAATCTCCACTATGTTAAAAAAAGGAGCAATAGAGCGAGTACCATCAGCTCACAGAGGAAAGGGATTTTACTCCTGCTTCTTCCTGATCCAAAAGAAGGAGAAGAAATGGAGGCCCATATTGGATCTCAGGGCACTCAACGCATTCTTGAAGAGTCAATCGTTTCGCATGGTAACGATACAGATAGATCTTGGGACTCTTGGAGGAGGGGGATTTCATTAGGTCGTTAGATCTACAAGACGCGTACTTTCACATCCCTATCCACAAAAGGCACAGGAAATTCCTCAGATTTGCAGTGGCAGGTCAACACTACCAATTCTGTGTCCTACCGTTTGGCCTCAAGTCTGCGCCCAGGATTTTCACTAAATGCATCTCCGCGGTTGCAGCCTTCCTCAGGCAGCATGGACACCAAGTCTTCCTGTATTTGGACGACTGTCTGGTAAAGGCACCATCTCTAGCAGACACAACTGCATCCTCCAACGCCTGTCTGACTCTCTTCAGGCATCTGGGTTTGACACTCAACCACGAGAAATCCACTTTGCAACCCTCCTGGGTCATTACCTTTCTCGGGGCGACGTTGGATACGGTAACTGCGAAGGCATTCCCGTCTCAGGAGAGGAAACGCAAGCTCATCTCTCTGGCTGCGTCAGTGGCCTCAAAGACGACTTTACCAGTCCGTACATTCAAGTCACTCTTAGGGATGATGTCCTCGTGCATCCTGCTTATACCGCACTGTCGCCTCAGGATGCGTCCGCTGCAAGAGGCTCTGTCCAGACAATGGACTCAATGCTCGGGATCCTTCGTGGACCGCATTGCGATCACACAGCAAATAACCAAGGCACTGCAGTGGTGGAGGTCGCCCAAGAACCTTTTACTAGGGTTGCCGTTTCTGATCCCTGCAGCTCCACACGTAGTAACAACGGATGCTTCCCTGGAGGGTTGGGGAGCAGTCCTTCAGGAATTACAGATCAGTGGCAAGTGGACAAACCAAGAAAAACAGCTTCACATCAACCTCTTGGAGCTGAGAGCGGTTTTCCTGGCCCTGCAGGCTTTCATACCACGGATCAAGAACTCCCCAGTGCTCGTCAGGACCGACAACACCACGACGATGCACTACTTGAACAAACAGGGAGGGACGCGTTCGCTCACACTATCTCGCGAATCGCAGAAGATCTGGAATTGGCTTGTTCTCCACAACATCTCATTAAAAGCGGAGTACGTCCCAGGCAAGGACAATGTCTTAGCAGATGCACTGAGCAGGCAAAGGTCTCTATCCCACGAATGGGAACTCGACATGGACATGGTAGCTTACATCTTTTCGGTGTGGGGAACACCGCAGATTGACCTGTTTGCGATCAGGGAGAACGCCAAATGCCGAAACTACGCAAGTTGGCATCCCCAGTCAAGGTCCCTCGGAAATGCATTTTCCATCACATGGCGCAACGTATTTGCGTACGCATTTACGCCATTTCCAATGATCCCCAGGGTCCTCAGGAAGATGAAGGCGGAGCCTTGCACTCTGATTTTGATTGCCCCATTCTGGCCGAGACAGCACTGGTTCACGGACCTTCATCGCCTCTCACTGCAACCGCCATTCCGCCTGCTTCAACATCCATCTCTGCTCACGATGAGCAAAAAGCAGGTTCAACATCCGAATCTGAAATCTCTCAGGTTATCGATATGGCTCCTGAGTACCGAGAGTTCAGTAAACTGAGCATTCCGCAGGAGTGTAAAGACGTCCTAGCCAAAGCAAGAGCGGACAGTACTAACAAGACCTATTCCCCGAAGTGGAAACGTTTTTGTGTATGGTGTGCGGACAACGGTCTATGCCCCTTCCGCACCTCTCCGGAAGAAATATTATCTTACCTGCTACATCTGGCGCAGTCGGGCTTAGCCCATGCATCCATTAGAGTACATTTGGCTGCAATTTCGAGATTTAAAAGAACATTTAAAGGACCCTCCATCTGGTCCAATAGACTGATCAAACAGTTCCTCAAGGGACTTTACAGATCCTTTCCTCTGCCACGACTCATTCCTCCGACATGGCACCTCAATGTGGTTCTTAACCAATTGATAAAACACCCTTTTGAACCCATCCATCGGGCGGATATCAAATATCTTTCATGGAAGACAGCCCTTCTACTTGCACTTACATCAGCAAGGAGGGTCAGTGAATTGCAGCCTCTTTCCATACAAGACCCTTTCATGCAGTTTAAGGGTGACCGAGTGGTTCTCCGAACTAATCCTCGGTTCATTCCTAAAGTCCCGTCAGACTTCCATTTAAATGAGCCAGTAATAGTCAAGTCTTTTTTCCCAAATCCCAGCACTGCAGCCGAAAGATCTCTGCACTCCTTGGACCTGAAGAGGTGTCTGAAGTTTTATATTGACAAAACTAACAATTTCAGGAAGTCCACTCAGCTATTAATAGCCTTCAGTAGACCACGGAAGGGTATGCCACTTTCAAAACAAAGTATTTCAAGATGGATATCTTCGGCAATTGCCTTTTGTCATGACAGAGCTGGGCGGCCACTGCCAGCAAAAGTCAGAGCTCACTCTACAAGAGCTGTATCCACTTCTGCGGCACTGTTTGCAGGGGTGCCAGTTCTGGATATCTGCAGAGCGGCAACTTGGAAGTCGCCGCATACCTTCACCAGGCACTATTGCCTGGATACAGAGCTGATGGAGGAAGCGGCTGTGGGACAAGCCGTGTTACGCCATCTGTTTCAGTAAGGTGAGCCTTCCTCTATCCCTCCATCCTTTGCTGGTATGCACATTTTATTTTACTGTTTCTGGTTCATGGGTATTGATTATCCATAATTGCATGATATGTATTATTGGATGACTTGTATATGCTATTCCACCAGAAATGTGCACAATGTATTGCTTGCTACTCTGATTCAGGCATGTGAATCTATGAAAGACACCCCTAATACTGGATAAGAAATGCGTTACTTACCTGTAACTGCAGTTATCCAGTATTGGTGTCTTTCATAGATTCACATGCAACCCTCCCGCCTCCCCTGGAAGGACTCACCTATATCTCTATAAGTGCTACGCCTACCTAGCTTGGTGCGTACGAAAATCTGAGAGACTGAGGCTCCTGTCAGGAAGGTTCTAGAGGGAGGTGTTATCAGATTGGCTCTCTTCTAGAGTTTGGTCCTTTTTACAAAAGGACATAGATAGGCTACTAAGGTGGGACCCTTAGGCCTACTTCTCTTTATGTATGTCTATGGGACATTACTTTTCTATATACCGGAGACTTCCGTCTTGACAACAGGGAATGATTCAGGCATGTGAATCTATGAAAGAGACCAATACTGGATAACTGCAGTTACAGGTAAGTAACACATTTCTTAGCGAAGGTACGAAACATATAGTTGCACTATATATGTGAAACTCCTCTGAGGAAGGTTTTCAGCCATACTTGACCATAGTATCACAGCACCAGCATCAATTTGTTTTAACAAGGCTGCGGCTTGGTATATCACACTTTTTAGTTGTTTTTTCAGTTATGAAATAGCGACCCACAGATAGGTGTGCTTGTCCATGTGACAATAGCTCAAAGTAAAGCACTTCTGCACTTTATGCTTTTTTGCAGGATTTATGAAAGACTGCAGAGATATTATTTCAAGCCTTTTTTGTTGCAAATAACATTAGGGATCATAAGGCTGCCCTAAAATTTGTATGTATTTGACGGGTCCACTGATATGTTTCAGTATTGCCTGATGTATATGGGGCGCTGTTCATATTATGGAAAGTATTGTTCTGTAAGCTCTTGTAAGGTCACATGTACTTTATGTTTCATTGCATTGTATTTTAGAAGGATCTGATGAGATACGTGTAGGCCTTTTTTAGCAGATTTGTGCTATTGGAAACTGAGTTATAGAGATTATGGTGGTTTCCAACTTATCATTGGGCCTGTTACTCTGTTTTTAATACTGTCTTATATGTAAATCTGTATTGGAAAGCCTATTCCTCTTTTTCATTATGTGGCCTATTTGCATTTTATGAGTTTTAATATCTAGACTGTTTTTAAATATTTTATCAGGTGGGGTTGTTTCCCTCTTACTGATATATATTTAGAAATGTAGTAGGCCAAGGTATGTACTACAATTTCGATGATGATTGCTGATGAAGTGCCATTTAATGTTTTCTTGTCATGCGTTAAATTAATTTGAAGCCTGTACTTTTATGGTCAAACAATATTGAGCCTAAGATTTTTTTTTTTATCCAATCGAGTCTTTTTTGTCTTTGTGCATAATCTATGTCAACTGGCAGAAAGTTATGTAGAGCTATGTATTGGAAGCAATAGAATATGGAACTAAATATGATATTAAATAATAATGATTTTATATATTTGAATGAGAGTGTCCTTTTTGATTCACAATAAATGTTCTAGATAATGACAAATATATTTTCCTTTATATGTAAGTAATATGTATGTGTTCTTTTGTTTTCTCTTCAGACATTGATGAATGTTCTATAGGATCCCACAACTGTTCATCGGGGGAGTCTTGCTACAACATACAGGGCAGTTACAGATGTCTATCATTTGTGTGTCCTGATAACTACAGAAAAGTAGCAGACATGTAAGTGTGTACTCCTCCATTACTGAAATAAGAAAAATGTGTATTACAGGACTACACAACATGTCTGTGTTGTTATAATCCCTTTAAGTTTAATTTTTGAAGTTTCTTAAAATGGTAAATATTAAACCTTAGCAGGGAAAGATGGTAGTCTTCAACCACCAACATTTCCTTTTTGGTAGATTGAGAGTTAACTACAAAATCTCCCCTTGTATCATGCCTCTGCCCAGCCTCACATTGCAGAGTTGTAAAACCGGCGTCAGTCACTTCCATTTTATGAGGTGGGAGTTGGTATTTGGATTGATGCCCCTCGACACATCCTCCCTAGTCCCTTTGTGACTACCTTTTGTTCAATCCCAGTGAAGGAGGAGGCAGCTCTCTAGTGATTCATCCTCATTGAAAGAGGTGGTGGTGAGATTTCCCACCAGACTATCTCAGACCCCAAAGCCTTCATTCATATCTTGCATAGCATCTGGTGTTGTAAGACATGACTGAGTGATACCTCGAGGGGAAGAAAGATGCAAGCCTCCAACATATCTATAGAGAATAACAAATTCAAGCAGAATTTGGGATAGCAGGAGCCGAACCATAAATTGAATGGACTCTGGCAAACCTGTGAGTCTCGTCCTATTTAGATGTTTAGCAACCTCAAGTTTCTGATGGCAGAGATCCGTCTAACTGCCATTGGACTCCAATGACCTGGCAGCCCATCTGCAACAAGGTTGATTGATCAGAGTGGTGTATGCCAGCCCTATTTAGGGTCCAGCATCAGCAACTGGGGGAAAAGGAGAAAACTGACCTAACAAACCCCTTGAATGTGAGGGAGTTTTTTTGTTCTTCGGAAACAAACAACAATTTTGGGAGGAGAGCTTGGTCTGAAAATCAAAAAATGATTCAGAATAGGCAGCAATATAATGCCAGCCTGCTCAGAATTCAGCTTTGTCAAAAGTGCATCCTGTGCACCTGTGGGTGTACTTTCTGCTGGGGAGGAAGAGGTGGCGAGGGACTCTGCTTGCTCTGAAGGTAGGTGGGCCTCAAAATGAGGTTTTAAATCTAAAAATAAGCGAGCTGAACCATCTTCTGATCTGGGAGGCAAGAGGAGGTGCCAAACCTTGGCAACAGTTGTTTCCATAAAGTTGTGTGTTAACAGACATACGCGTTCACTAATTAACTTTTTGTCTAATTAGAACCTCTGTATTTCTTAATCCCTATTGCAACTCAGTTTAGAAATAGCACCGGCTACATTTGTAAGTCTTAACCTAACTAGGCCCCTCATGCAATTCAGTAGTCAATAGAGGGTATTTAAAAAAAGACCTCTGTTCTTGAAAATAAACCACATGGGGATACATACAGATGCTTGGTAATGGCGAAATTGGATTGCAGTGCACAGGCCTTCCAAAGAATTGATCACCCTGCTAATAGTGCAAACCTAAACAACCTTTAGCCCTAAAAGTAGTCTTGTAGGAAGATAAACTGTTTTGATCTTTTGCAGCCGGCCGTCCAATACTCCTCTATTTGAATACGTAAACAATTATAGAACTGTTCTAAGTTACCCAAAACGATGGTGCTAAGGTTCTGTGAAGCTTGGTCAGAAAATGGAACTTGGTACCTGCATTGACAATTAGATAAAGCAAGGAATACATTGATTCATGTTCTTGTTTTTACACTCCTTTTCCACTTTGTCTAGAGCTCTTTGTCCAGATCATAAGAGTTTTAATTGTGCTGCTCGTCTGCTTTCACTTGGTATTCTGTTTTTATCAACCTTTTATCTGTCGGCCTGCTGGACTACCAATGTAGAAACAAGCATTGGCAAAGGCCACTAGGTCTGGTCTTAGGAATGTAGTAAGATTGTTATTTTTTAATTTTTTATTGCAAGTATATACCAAAAACTTGAAATGAAGAAATAGCAGACAGCATGCCATAGCCTAAAGTTGCTGGGATATGTGCCTGTAATAAAAATGTTAAATGTAAAAGTAAATTAACGATCTCATATACTTTTAATAGAACAATACCGGTCCTTCCAAGCGAGCAGGCAACCTTAGAAAAGATAAAGAAATCCTTTCAAGTTTTAGTGCTCATCAGCCGCGGTCTATGCAGGTAACAGCGGCAAGGCGAGGGGCCAAGTCAGAGGGGATTTCGAGAGATGATGCAGAGGGAAAATTAAATAAATAATTAATTTTCCCTCGCATTGTCCCTCGAAATCCCCCCTTACCTGGACCCACCTCCCCACTGCTGTTACCAGCACGGACCGCGGCTGAGGCACATTACAGAAAAATATGATTCTTAATTTTTGCACAGAGAAGGTACTATTGGCTTTGAATTACTAGCAACTGAAGATGTAGTAAAATATACAAGGATGACATAAAAACAGGATAAGGATTGGAAAGAAACAAGCAATACCAGAGCAGAATATTAGTCTACCAGCCCTGACACTGGCAATAACGTATTTTTAAGTAGATGTAAACAAAATGCTGCCATCACAGTGCAAGACAGCCATTGGCTAAAGCTGGTTTACCCATTGCCCCATGCTGTATGCAGTGGTGGGCTAAAGCAAAACATTAATCACAGCTGAACAGACCTTTGGACGAAGAGGGTTGACCCAATGCTGTTGTATGCGTGTATGTATGCATTTTTTCACTTACGATTTTTTCATTACATGAGGCTAAAGAGACAGTAAAGATGTCTCTAGGCCAGACATAAAAAAAATCACTTAGGTATAACCCAACGGATTATTGGAGCAGTGAGTCATTTGCTTGTGGGTGGCGAAAGCTCCATGATTTTAAGTAATCATTTGAATTTTAATGTGAAGGTAATTTATAAAGCACAAAACTCATCCCCGTGGGCGTCTTGGCGCTACAGAAAGGAGATGTAGGTGTAAAACGGTGGGAAAGAAATCTCTCTTGCAGGGAATCAACTGCCTCTTAGTCTTGTGAGAAAAGGCAGGTCTTTAAATAATTTCTAAAGATGAGTAAGGAGGATGCAGTGTTTAGTGCCAGTGGTAGACTATTCCAGAGCCCTGCAGTGGCCCTAAAAAAGCTCTTTCCAGCCCAGGTGGTCTTCCTAAAATGGGAGACAGTCAGGTTCTTGGCAAATCCTGAATGGAGAGTCCACCCTGTGACATACCATGCGAGCTTGTCCTTGAAACAACCTGGTCCCGATCCATACAGTGATTTGTAGGCCAAAAAGAGGGCCTTTAACCCCTTCATTGCTGATGACGAGCCCAGGCTCGTCATGCAGCACGGTGCTCGTGTGCTCATGACGCGCCTGGGCTCGTCATGAGCCGTGGAACGATCACACGCGGGGCTAATTCCCCCGCTGGGCTGAGCGTTCCATTGCGCGGGCGGGTTCATGACGAGCCCTGGCTCGTCATGAGCACACGAGCACCGTGCTGCATGACGAGCCTGGGCTCGTCATCAGCACCGGGGCGCCGTGTGCGGCCCCCCTCCCCCCCGCACCGCGGGGGAATTAGCCCCGTGGCGAAGGGGTTAACTTACACCGTTTTCTGACTGGTAGCCAGTGGAGTTTCCTGATGCCTTCTTTAGCAGATTCATATTTTGGTATTTTGAAATGGAAGTGTGCAGCTGCATTCTGCAGAGTCTGGAGCCTCTTCATGGGACCTACTGCAAGATTAAAATATAGTCTGCTGCAGTAGTCAAGCCTCAATAGTACCAGGGCGATCTTCAGCGTGAGCCACAACATCATAACACACCACAACTGTATGGCACTCATGCACCACAGAATTATATCCAGTGATAGATAGATAGATAGATAGATAGATAGATAGATAGATAGATAGATAGATAGATAGATAGATAGATAGATAGATAGATAGATAGATTTTAACAAATTAAGCACTGCTTGTACCCTTTCCACATTTGTATTTCTGTCTCACCTTCTTTAAATATATGTTGCTGTGTTCGGAAAATAAAGACGCAAAAATGTTTTGCGTTAAACTTTTCACTGGTTCAGACTTTACTCGCGATGTCAATCCTTGGCTCTAGATTGCACATGGATCAAACACACCGTTACTTTTACTGTTTTAGCAGTTATTTAATGTTTATTTCATTGGGATAATTATGTGAGCCAACCTGACCACTTTCCTGCAGGTGATTTCGGACACATTTCCCAGTCTTGGGCTTTTGTGTGATAACCCAATACATTGTGGTTGCTGCAGTCTCGTTTTGCTTCCATTAAAGTAATTATAATTGCACACCTGAAAAGGGTTTTGTAGGTGAAAAGTTCAATAGTGTCTATACTTTCCCGGAGCGAGGTAGTCACCATAATATGGGTCCATGGTGTGGCTAATGAACAAAATATTTTCAGTGTCACACCTTAGCCTTTTATTCGTTTTGGACTATTCTATTTTCTGGAATTTTATCCAGGGGAGGAGGTGGGGGGTGCTTATCAAACGAATGATCTCAGAGTATGCAGCTGTGTGACAAGTCTCAGGTTCCTAGGCCCGACCATACACTTCACACAATGCTCCCTTGATTCGTGTTTTATACAAGCTGCCTGGTTATATATTAGGACTATTTGTCGTCTATAGGGCAAGCATGCATACACTTACGTCATTCACACTGGTTTTATAGTTGAAGTAGAAATAACAAGGGGCTTCTAAATATAGTTCATGCACAGCCCTGGCCAAGGGTCTGCTATTCAGTTTGGATACACATTCAGTGCTGTGTGACTACTGATATGGGCAAGGATTGTTTCCCACACCAAAAGACCTAGCTCAGTAAACGCATTTTCTGGAGAAGTTGGTAAAAGTACAATTCTTAATAGTGCACAGTCAGTTCTCAAACCCCAGCTCTAGCTTAGAGCTACTTGTGTATTATTGTATGTATTTACCAGACAGCAGGAAAGAACAGCAAAGAGAATGAGGCAGGGCAGTAAAAATCTGAAACCTTAGATAGGATGACAACAATGGTGCAGCTATCACCCCTTCACTCCCTCTCGTCCCTCGCTCCAGCCTTTATCGCTCCTCTGGATCTACAGTGTCTTCAAATTCCTATCTTGGTCCTGTTTTCTTTTGCAGACTTTACCGCAGTGCTTTATTTGTAAGACCTATGAGGACAGCTGAATACAAAGGCTGTCTAGGCTTGATCCCACCTCATGTCCCTTTCTACACTTCTACACCTTATACTTACAGTCTCTTTATCTCAGTCTTCCCAGTTCTCGTTCATCCATCATTTCTACCCATTCCATTCTTTTTCCATCTTTCTTTTCCTCTATCTTTCTCCTTTTTCTACCTATCACTCGCTTTCTCTTAGTCAAAGTCTGATGAAATATAGTCCGGATCCCCAAAAATAACTGCCATCGCCCAGCACCACTGACCATGTTCACAAATTAAGCACTGCTTCTCCCCTTCCTTGCTGCTCCACTGTATTTGAATATGTTTATTCTCTTTCAGTGCACTGCATGGTTGTTGTGCTACACTGACGTTATTTTCTTTTGTCTCGTTTGACCTTGATCCTATGGAAAAGGCTAGGCCATGGGGGGCATTGAGATCCTGTTCCAGTAAATGTAGCAGTTAAATCTAAAGATGTAAAGTGGAATGTGATGGAATAAACCTGCACAATCAGAACAAGGTCTTATGACTTAGGCATTTAGAACTACTGCATAGAATCATAGTCTATTCCAATGAGACAGGGATCTGAAAAGAGGAGCACTGAAACATTAAAAAAAATTAACTTCCCTTGCCGACAGGTCCCACATTTCTGCTCCTGCTTTTCTCGTAGAGATCGAGGAACAGGAAGCACAGCAGCCCCCACTGACCAATCAAAATGCTGAAATGCAGCATTGTGATTGGTAAGCACCCAGGCTCCCCTGACCAATCACAATGCTGCAGTGCACCATTGTGATTTGTCTGAACATCCAGGTTGGAAGCTCAGCCAGGCAATGGGGGCCTGGGCATGGTTTCCATCCAGGCTGTAGTGCAGCCTGCATTGAGAACGGGGAAAGTGTGCATGATAGGTTTGGGCGGCCCGAGAGGGCCGACCACACAGCCACTGCACACTTAGGAGTGGGCAAACCACTCCTCCCTTGTCCTGCTCCGAGAGCAGAGCAGCCTCGCCCGCCTGCAAAGCAGCACAAAGCATAACATGATAATAACTCAAAGTTATCATTTTATGATACTATTTCCACTGCTTAAAAGCAGTGGGTGATGCTCCTCCGCCATAGAGGAGGAGCCGCCACTGTGAGAGTCTGATAAAGAAGGGGCTTCAAACGTGAAAAGAGTAGGGTTAAGAGAAAATCACACCCTACGAAGAAAAGCGTCAGGTAGAAATGTGAAAGCTTAAGAAGACCTATTTGAACAGACAGGGTTAGAACAGGTGCTCGACACGGAAAAGCTCTGCACTGCTGAAATTGGGATAGATTAAAAAATATTAGTATCAGAAAAGAACTGTCAAACACATCTTGTATGTCAGGTGCAGCATGTAAACCTAGACTCAGATATACAAACACTTTGGGGCTTAGTTACAAGGCCCTTGTGCAACCAGTACATCACCTTTTCCCAAATTAAAAGTGACGCACCGGCGGCGCACGGGGCTTTTAAATAAGCACAAAGTGTCTGGTTTGGTACTTTTTTAACGCAAACTGTTTTGCCGGGATTTAAAATCCAACACAAATTGTGATGTGTGTCAGTGTGTAACTCAGGGTGTTGCCAAACTGTTCAATGCCCTGTCTTGCATTAATTTGCTTCAAGGCGGTCTTCCATGGGTGGTTGCATGGGCGCTCCCATGCAGCCACCCACGGGTTCTGAGTCCAAGAATTGTAGACAGGGATTTACAACAAAATCCTGCACCTCCTTAAGGAACGCTTAAAGAGGAGAAATATATTCATTTTTCCTCTTTTTCCCCTCTTTGCATGTGTACTGCATTCTACAGCACACATGTAAAATGGGAGACTCCTTAAAGCATAGCTTTTGGACTAGAAAGACCCCTTCCAGTACAAGAACAATGCTTCATGCCCAGCAGACACCTTTGTACTATAGAGCAAGGGTGTCTGCGTTAGCACATGACAGCCAAAAGTGTGCCAGCACAGACAGAGAGCACAGAACAGTTCCACATCTGAGGAGATATGGCGCTGTTCTGCTCAGTCCCTTTTACACAACGCAGCTCAGCTACTTTACGTGCTGCGCTGCATTGCATGAATAGTACATCAATCTGGGCCACAGTCTCCCGCTCTGTCTTCACTCTGTCAATAAATGTCTGCAGAGCAGGAGTTCCAAGTGTTTGTGCACTGCTGATGACGAGCTCAGCTCGTCATCAGCCACGGTGGTCGTGTACTGATGACGAGTTGAGCTCGTCATGTAACGCGGTATTTTTAAAAATGCAGCACAGCAGAAAAATAACCGCCGCAGCGATGCGGTTAAAAAAATAAGCAGTATGTTCCAAAGCAGCAAATGAAGATTGCATGATTTGTATTAGACTTTTAGGATGGTGCCTTGTCATGTGATGTCTCACACTTCCCCGACATCATGCCTTTGATCAGTTCTACTTCCATTGCTACACCTCCACACTCTCACCTTAATCAACCATTATCTATTACTCACTTACCACACCCCGTCCACTCAACTTCATTCTGATATAGAGACCTCTTTAAAGCCTGGCCTCGAGGACCTGGTCAGTCCGGCATGACCTTCTCATAGAAAACCAACCATGTCCGAATCTTCACCTTTAATATCATTGACCATGGGCCAGATTTTAGAATTCCCATCAGTATAATTTTGCACCAATATTTGCACATCCTAAGAAGTGATAAAGCGACACCTGCGTTGATGGGCCAAATGTTTCAAATGTCATTTAAGAGTTATCTGCAAAATCGCACCAGGGCATTTGACATCATCCGGATATGGTAGAACAAAATAGGACTGGCAGGAGTGCAGTGTGCGTGATCGGTTCTTCTGTCAGTGAGTGAAGTGCGTGTGTCTCCTAATCATTCCCTGCAGTACCTTGTAGAAGCACGAAACCATCAAACTGACATATGTTTAAGAGTTTACCGCCAAGCAAAAAGAAATATCATTTTTACCGAAATCCAATTTTCTTTTGTTACCAAAGCAGATGTGGTGCTTGGAGAGTTAAAAAAAAAAACTGTTGCCTGTTTTGGCTTTTGGTACAAAAGGGGGTGGTGATAGACGGAGCATCTGAACCAATCAAACACTCAAAACCCAGGCAACAGATCTTGGTTTAATCCATCACTGTTCTTTAGCCCACTCTGCCACCCCAGTTCAGACATGGCCATATGCAAATCAGTCTGACCCTGTGCCTCATGGGAACAGTCCAGTCCGAACTGCCAAGCCATGCCTTCCCTGGACCAGAAACAAGCTTCTGAGGACCGGTTTCTGGCATTCCAGCCGTCTTCAGCCCGGCTTGCTTGAATCCAGTGGCAAAGTGAGCAAGGGACTCACGTCTGGGCATACCCTGCCAACTTATGGCGAACAAAGCGGTACAAAAGGGGGTGGTGAGAGACGGATTTTGTGCATTTTGTTTTTCTCTCACAAATCCAATAGCAGAAGACTCTACCTGAACTCACACTTCAGAACTGTTTTCTCTGTCCTTGAAGTTTTGCCGAATTCACTTTTTTCATATTTCACACAGATGTTTGGCAAGTTTTCTGATGTTCCACTACCTTGGGTATGTAACATTTTTGTTCACTGCACAGTGAGACAGGTTTTACTCCAACTCAACCCAGGCAAGTCAAACAAAAAAAAACAGAGGCCCTTACCTTAAGCATGGTGACTCAATACCAATAAAGATGCCAGTGCCGTAACGAAACTTGAGTGGGTGCCCTCCGGAATCACTTAGAAGCTCTCAAGCAAGGGTACTGTGTCCAGGGCCCCCTACCCCCACCCCCAACCTGGTTTTAGTGACAGTAGCTGTCACTGATACCTGTCACTCTCTTCTCATATGGTTAAACTAGATGTGTTCACTCAGCTTCCACGTC
Organism: Lissotriton vulgaris; assembly: GCF_964263255.1. Classification (NCBI taxonomy): domain Eukaryota; kingdom Metazoa; phylum Chordata; class Amphibia; order Caudata; family Salamandridae; genus Lissotriton; species Lissotriton vulgaris. The sequence goes on from NC_141697.1 coordinate 1,057,159,019, forward strand.
ACTCAAAGTCACATAGGCAACACTGGTGGACGTTCGGATTAAATGAACAGCTTTAAGGAGCATTTAAATAAAAATAAAATAGTAATTCACATAGCTTGAATAAAAACCGAGCTAGGGACTCAACGGGGAATATTTTACATTTGCTTGTGAAACTTCGAAGGCACTCCTCATCCATTAATATACCCCTGGGCCCACACTGCCACCCCCTGCAGGAGGACGCTATCATTAGATCCCAGGTTTATCCACAAAAGGTGGGAAACTTCAGATCTTGAAATATGCCCTCGCAACGACTGAAATTGATTGAAGGTCCAGTGGATTGACCTCTTTACCAAGTGGCGAGTTAAATAATTTGCCAGTGGCTGCACCTCTGTGACTTTATAGACCTTCTGCATACCTGGAACCTTTGATAGCCAATTGTCAGTGACCTGGTTCTGACATCTTGAGTCTGCCTTTTTTTTCATAGATGGAAACATAGAAATATAATATTTAAAGCTATAATTTGAGTATAATTTTAATAATCCCAGAGATTTCTTGAGCCATTAACATCATTTGTATTTATTGCATGTATGAGGGTTACTCACTAATCTGGCTCTGAAAGATAGCTAGGACTGGGGGACAGACACCCAAATGTCTAGTGCAACACCTGCAGCCAGTAAATGGCTTAATGTCAAACAACTCTTCACATGCTGAGTCTTGAAAGCATACACAAATACATACAGGTTAAAATAAAACTACATGTCCCATAAGGCAGTGTTCTGTTGGTTAAAAAATCTGGTCTGGCTGACGGTATGACACATGGCCTCCAGTAATTTGGAAATAGTGCAGTCATATATCAGTATCCCCTCTTAAATATTTGCAGACTTATACCTGACAGGACGGCAGGACTGTAGAGAGGTAGTCATATCACCTGGATAACACTAAAATTGTTGAGTAATGGTCAGCCACGTGACAGGCATGTCACTGAAAAATTTGCAGTGCTAGGCCTAGGCACGTCAGTATCATCTCTGAAAAGCTGTAGGTGCAGAATATGGCATCTAAAAGAATGATAGACTTGTGGCATAGTCAGTATAGACCCAAGCATACTCAAACATTTGACCCCTCCCCAGCACTACTACATCACACAATCAAAATTAAATAAAGAGTAAAAACATAACATGGATATTTGTAGAACCTGCAATTTCACCCTGATGGTACTTATGTACTACTGTGATATAATTAATAGTTTTTGTTGACAAATTCAATTATACTACTTAAAAAGGATGAAAGGCTGAGAAAAATTGCTGGGCTTGAACCTTCGACTGTGGGGTTACAAACAGATCTCTGCAGTGGGTGGGAGCTTTAAACCACTTAAAACCAGCACAAGCTTAATACAGTAATTTCGTCAAATTTAAAACATGGACCTAAAATAGACATTTTACTTCTATTAAGAGATACAAGTGGAAGCAAAGATCATCTGGGTCTAGTAATTTTACTACCTTACTCCAACAGACAGATTAGTGGCAACTCGCAGAGTTTTCAAACCTCAAGATTTCACTCTAGACAGAGCATGGCCCGGTGAAAAGGATCAATGTAGAGATGGACCTTCCTTCTGCTCACAATGGACAGTGGAGTTGATCGGAAAGGAAGGTACTAACTACTAACTGGTGCACAGACCACCATTTGTCACCAACTGGAGAAAAAATAATACATACAATACAGAAGAATTCTGAGAAGATCATTAAAATTGCACACGTAAAAGAAATTCCAATAAATCATAATACACAACGAACAGGTGGAGCGTAAAATAGAACACAGCAGTGAAATCCAAGGTTTACAGTGTAGCAGTGGCCATTTCGTGTAATTTTTTTCTGCTTTTATGTGTAGTTTTTTTGTTGTTCTCTACTGGAAGGGGAGGGAGATGGGCCAACATTTTTACACTTCGACCGGTAAAATAATATTTTGCAGTAAATAAAGATCTGATTTAACCATTGGAGGTCTTTACTCTGTCCATCGGAATGGTGGAAGACAATATATATGCCACCCTTGCATCCAGAAGCTCTCCATATGTTGAGTTCAACGCCAGTCCAGCACTGATCTCTGTTCATTGAAAGTTTGGTGCGGGTCTGCTATCTTTTAGGCGGCCACGCAGTGAGCTTTTCTGTTTTTCAAAAACAAACTCCCAAAGTCGGAGTTTCTTTTTTAAAACAAAAGACCCCGCCATGCCCTGGGAATTTTCTCGCAGGGTGTGGGGGGTCATTATTTCTTTTTTATCTTTTTGTTACCACGAGGACAGAAAAAAAGGACTTTAGACCTTCTGCTTTAAATAGTATGGGTAATCTAATACCTTACTCTGACGTCCCCTACTCCATCACACCATTGGAGTACGTTTTCTGACAGCGAAGCCAGCAAGGGTGCCACTGCCAGAAAACTGATGGTCTGCCCGACTCCAAATAGAGTGGGCAGACCAAGGGGTTGGCGAACAGGTACTTGGTGACATTTGTGACCGAGAACCCTATCCGCCAACTCTGAATCATGCCAAGAGTCCTCAGACGGACCAATCTATTCTAGGTACCATTAACCAATATTGCAGATTCATGCATATGCTTGCCATGTGAATTGTAGGCTGGTGGATTGTCTAGTACCTAGCTCAATTGTCTCACATATATTCTTCTGCTTTGTCTTAGGAGGTGTGAACGAATCAACTGCATGAACTACATGGATTGCCAGAACACCCCTGTGCGAATCACGTACTATACTCTAACCTTCCCAAGCAACATTGTGGTGCCGTCGCATATTTTCCGCATTGGACCCTCGCCGGCTTACGCCGGAGACAACATTATACTCACAATCACCAAAGGAAATGAGGAAAACTACTTCAGCACCAGAAAGTTGAACCAGTACACCGGCATCGTCTTCCTCCAGCGGCAGATCAAGGAGCCCAAGGACTTCTTATTAGACGTAGAAATGAAGCTGTGGCGTCAAGGGACATACACAACCTTTCTAGCCAAGATGCATGTATTTATCACTGATCAGGCTTTGTGAGGCTCCCAAAGCCCGAAGCAATGGTGCTATGCTTTCTAATATTTTGCGAAGATGTATTTCAGTGGACATGGTATTTAATATTTCTTGCATTCGTATTATTTTTATAACTATGCTTATGACGATATTTGTATGTAAATTAACTTAAGTTTACTTATTTTCAAGTGGGCCTGTTTTTGTTCTTAAATATTTGAATCTTATTGAAATCCTTCTCCATGCCAGCATTGCCTTTATTTTTTCTTTTCATTCGATTATAAAAAGTGGTATGTCCACAGAGAAGCAAAGCTTCAAGCTTTGTGGTTTTTTTAGGTAGACAGGGGAACGTTCTAGCTGGTGATGCAAGCACGCACTAAGGATTGATTTGGGTTTTACTTTCCAGTGCAAATCTTGATTTGTGCAGGAAAGTAGCTTGTGCTACGTTGTGTAGCGGGGGAAGCCCATGGGTGATATATATGTGTTCCCATGCAAAATCCATGTGTGGCTTCCTATGGATTTTGAGGCAAAACTGTATCTACTAAAAAAAAAGTAGACTGGGCTTTGCACCAAAAATGCACGCCTCTTCGAGACAGGCATAAGGTGTGAGAATAGTTTGAGAACATGTACAACCACACTTAAAGTTAGAAAAGATTAAAACTATCACTAAAAATAGTATTTCATACTGGAAAGTATCCTTCAAGTACAAAACCTATGTTAGACATCATGCAAACACCCATGCACTATGGTGTAAGGGGGTGTGCGTGGTGAATGTCAGCCTAAAGTGAACCAGCGCAAGGGATGACAGCAGCTTTGTCATATCTTAATAGATATGGTTCGGTCCTGCAGTCTCTCTGCATTGCGTGTATGTAGTAAATTTGGCCCTACATTTCCTTGAAGCCCATTGACTTTGGAAGTGTCCGTCGGAGGGCATCCACCCGCAAGGATGGGACACAGAGCTCTACTCATCACATAGTGACACTAGTCCTCTCCAGCGGGTGGGCCTTCATATTTCCTCCCCACCACCATGTCGTGCAAATGGTGGCCATAACCCAGGGGACTGGAAAACGTTCTGGCCTATTTCTCTATCTATCCTGATGAGGAGTGATTACTTTGCGTAATATATTCCTACCAGGGATTTCCGCCTGGTGGATCACATCATTACTCACCAAAGCAGGTGGGATTGTTGTTAGTAGGGCTCCGCCTGTCTAATAGTGTCAAGTAGGAGGTCAAAGCAGTGAAACAGGCTTTCCTAAACCCTTAACTAGGGTAAAACTGCTATTCAATTCTTTTTAGAAACATGTTTTATACCTGTTCCTTTGTTCTCTATGAAATTAGTTGTTGAGACCACTTAAGGTAGTCCATTGTGCATCTCTGGTCTTCATTACCATTACCTTAAAAGGCATCATAGGTTTATAGTGGTGTACAAACCAATGACACACTCTAATGATCATGTCAAAGACTCTTGTGTATTTTTAGCAAATCCACAAAGCCCGTCTTTGGCCACTTTGGTCCTTTTTGACCAACAGATGCCAGAGGCTATAATGTCAGCACTGTTGTGACATTCTGAAATAGTTGTTCCCTTTCTCTTTCTTTGAATGGGGCATGAAGAGTGCACCATAAAAACTGGAATTCTTTCCAAATCTCTGTGTGAATGAGAGAACTGCATGTTTCCCAGAAAAACACTTGGATTCCCTCTCTTTAAGTTCTCAAGATACGAATTTTCTTTACATGAACTAAAACCCCTTGTTGCTGAGACATCCCAGAGGCATTACCTTCTACCTCATTGATCAGAAAATGATCAGACGTCCCATCTGCCATTCTGCTTATTACCCAAGTCTGGACAGCTCTGTTTGCGAGTGATCAAATAATTATTTCAGTGTTATGTATGGAACTAAAATGGAATATGATCAGAAAAATAGTAAATAACCACAAAATAAATGCAAACCTGTGTAACAAAATGGAGGTTGGCATCTCTACACAATAAAATACACAACGGTGCCTAACAGTCAGCAAATCAATCCATTAGGGCTAGCCAGTTGTAGCATGGACAACAACACCATTCGTACCACTTCACCTCCTTTGCTCCCCCTACTTTCAAAAATCATAGAAGCAGGAATAGAAATGTATAGGAATGGTAGAGCCATTTCTGAGCTTTCCACACACTGCCCTTTCCATCTGACATCAGCGACAAACAGGAGGCTGATGAAGAGGGAAAGCTGGTGCAAGGAATTATCCTGTGATTTAATTGTGGTGAAAGGGTGCTCGATGTCTCTTCCCCCACCTTTGCATTTAGGAGAATTGATGTCTACAAGTATTAGGCATTTGAGCTGTGCCACTTAGTTAGCAAATCGGGTAATAAAATAGCTCAAAATCCCAAGATTGCTGAGGTAATGCACAGTAATATCTACACTAAGCCTTTCAAAGGAAAAGTTACAACTGAAAGCAATATTTGGCACCAAGATCATTATTTTTGAATTTCTGTCAAAAAGAGTGTGCGGTCAAAGTGAAGCTACCATGAAGCCATATTTCATAACTCGGCTGCAACCAATACTAGGCATTGATGTCATGATGATGCTGTTTTTTAAGGGTGTGTTGTACTGATTTACAATGAAATCAAGTTGGTGGAATTCATTATAAAATCACAAAAACAGGTGTGAAAGATCAAACGCTTTTCCCAATATGGCGATGTAAAGTTGAAGATTTTGATTTCCAATCCGGAAAATGTTTGTCTTTTGGACTTGTTTATGATGAAGTCAGTCATAAGGTGGCTACAAAGAATGTATGAATACACCGAAAAAAATGTGGCATTCTTTTCAAAATGTTTTAAAGAATTGTTCAGGTGAAGAAAAGCTTGGCAGCATTCATCTTGTACAAATGCCTGGTGCACTCTTGAATAAAATGATAACTTAAAAACACAGGCTTGGGACACTATATAATTTGTTACAAAGCAATGGCAGAAATCTTCAAAGACCTAAGAGGGCAAAGCCCCCAAACATTAGCTCTGAATTATCATCCACGTTAAGCGATACATGCTGTTATGATACCCAACCTGCTTGCAGGCAGAAATTTAAGTTAATGTGACCAATTCACGAACTGCATGTTCAGGTCTCGCTGGTGTTAGCAGCGCGAAGCGCTGCATCCAGCGAAATACCTTATGTTGTGCACTTGCCGGGAATGTTGGACAGAGAAAGGGTATGCGCTTTCCCTCAGCGATTTCATCTCTAGGACGCGCACGCCCAGCCCGGTGCCATGCACATCTCCTGTTCAACATTCACCGCAAGACAGCCTCTCGCCTCTCTCAATCGGGCATGCACACACCCAGCCACACTCACGCATGCACACACACACAAACATACACACACGCAGGCACACACGCACGCACACACACTGCATACACACACTGCAAACAAACACACGCGCACACACACACACGCACGCACGCACACACACACGCACGCACGCAAACAGCCACCCCCCCACCCACTCACCTGGCTCTTTCCGCGTGTCCCTCTCCCCCTCGGCAGGCAGCGGGTCAGTCTCGACATGGGACATGGGAGCCCCGCAGTGGTGGTCTTCAACCGGGCCCCCTCCTGGGACCCGGGACTTCAGCTGCCGGCGCCGGGGCTCCCTCTTCATTACAAATAGCGTGCATGTGCTGGCAGCCCCCGCCCTTTCAGTCACAGTCCGGTTTCAGTTTCACTGTCTTCCATGTTCGCCCTCCGCGTGAAACCCCTCTTTCTGGTTAGGACTTGTGCTCTGTAAACACATATAAAGTCCCTGTTAGAAAGGCGATCCCAGGGGGGGGCAGACGCTGTCTGACTGACCACCCCAAGACCCACCTCTCCTTCTGGCGTTGGCCGAGCGCCGTCGAGAGGCCTCCTGGGCGAGGCTCCCCTCCTAGAATCGTAACAGCCGAGCAATCACACCACTACAAAGGGACACCACACAAGAGGGTAGATTTTTAGAGTCTTTATCAGCAATAAAGGTAGGTTATCCCAGCAATATGTACAAGCGGATCGCAGGATCTTTAATGTCTCGGTAACTGTGGGATGGGGTAGTGGGACAGTCTTAGTACCAGCCTGGCACGGGGATTCCCTACGCACAGCTCTCAGTCCTCGAGCTGGGGGGGGAATGGTTCAGCAAGGTCGGGCCGCGACAGCGTCAGCAGGGCTCCGAGGATCGTTCAGCGAGGTCGGGCCGCGACAGCGTCAGCAGGGCTCCGAGGAGGGTTCAGCGAGGTCGGGCCGTGACAGCGTCACCAGGGCTCCGAGGATGGTTCAGCGAGTCGGGCCGCGACAGCGTCAGCAGGGCTCCGAGGATGGTTCAGCGAGTCGGGCCGCGACAGCGTCAGCAGGGCTCCGAGGATGGTTCAGCTAGGCCGGGCCGCGACAGCGTCAGCAGGGCTCCGAGGTTCCCGGGTTCAAAGTAGCGAGTTCTTCTCAGGGTCAGCCGCGATTCAATCAGCAGGGCTCTCGACTCCAGGATACAACTGCCGACCCATTCCTGAGCTGCCCCAGATATGGGCCTGGAGTCCTTTGATGTCCGGACCCTCGCCGGGAGGAGAGTGTCCAGACACCAAGTAGGGGGGTGGAGCCAGCGCCCAGGGAGGCCGGAGGGTGGTCAAAACCAGGCGTCCAGGGGACGGCTGGAGGGCCATCGAAACTTCCCTCCTCCTTGATCCGTCAAGTGGCCGCTTTACCACCTGGTCGGACCTTGGTGCCTCGATGTCGGGGCTTCGCTGGGGCCGCGGCCGAGGTCGGGCCGAGGCCATGTGGTCCGGACGTGGAGGGCCCACGATGGAGTCGGGGCCTAAGATGGCGGCCCGGGGTAGGGGCCGGACCAGCCGAGGGGGGCGAGTAGGGGTCGCCGTGTTCCTGAGGGGGGGGAGAGCCGGGGGTCGCCAGGGGTGGCGGCTCTCGTTGAAGGTTGGAGAGGGTAGTTTCGGGGGGGAGGACAGGGGTTGATGCCGTCCAGGGCCTGCCAGGCGGGAGGAGGGGGACCACGCCGCGAGGTCGGGTCCAACACACGTCCCCCCCAGCTGAAGGAAGGGAGAGTCACCCATCTTCTTGGGGGTTCTTCTCGCCGAGGCGGAAGAAGCGGGACAGTCCGTCGGCATTGGCGTGGTCACTGCCGGGGCGATGTTCCACAGTGAAGTCCAACCCCTGTAGGGAGATGGACCATTGCAGCAACTTGGGGTTCTCTCCTCGCATCTGCATCAACCACCGTAAAGGCCGGTGGTCAGTTTGCACCCGGAAGTGGGTGCCGAAGAGATAGGGTCGGAGTTTCTTGAGGGCCCACACCACGGCGAAGGCCTCTCGTTCAATGGTGCTCCAGCATTGCTCTCGGGCCAGCAGATATCGGCTGATGAAGGCCACAGGTTGATCAACTCCTTCGGGGTTGACTTGGGAAAGGACCGCCCGACACCGTGCTCCGAGGCATCGGTCTGGACTACGAATTCCCGGCTGTAGTCGGGGGCTTGGAGCACGGGGGCGGTACACATCGCTGTTTTCAGAGTCTCAAAGGCGGCCTGACACTCGGGGGTCCAGTGCACCTTCTGGGGCTGCTTCTTGGAAGTGAGTTCGGTGAGGGGGCCCACAATGCTCCCATAATTCTTCACGAAGCGCCGGTAATACCCCGTGAGTCCTAGGAAGTCTCTGACTGCTGTCTGGGTGACCGGGGGCTCCCAGGCCATGATGGTGTCGATGTTGGGTTGAAGGGGAGCCACATGGCCGCCCCCCACTTGGTGTCCCAGATAGGTCACGGACCCTTGGCCGATCTGGCACTTGCTTGCTTTTATGGTCAGTCCGGCACGTCTGAGGGCCGTCAGGACCTCCCAGAGGTGCTTGAGGTGCTCGGCCCAGTGGAGGCTGTACACTTTGATATCGTCCAGATAGGCGGCGCTGAACTCTTCTAGCCCTGCCAGTACCTTATTCACCAGCCTCTGGAAGGTTGCGGGGGCGTTTTTCATCCCGAAGGGCATCACCCTGAAGTGGTAGTGGCCATCGGGGGTTGAGAAAGCGGAGCGTTCTTGGGCGCCCGGGGTGAGTCCGATCTGCCAGTAGCCGGAGGTTAGGTCGAATGTACTCAGGTAGCGGGCCGCCCCCAGGCGGTCGATCAGTTCATCGGCCCGGGGGATGGGGTGGGCATCGGTCCGTGTGACGGCGTTCAGTCCCCGGTAGTCTACACAAAATTGCAGTTTGGAAGTGGCGCCAGGGGCGGCGACTTTTGGGACCAGGACAACGGGACTGGCCCATGGACTGTCAGAGGGTTCGACCACCCCCAGGGCCAGCATTTTGGAGACCTCTGATTGAATGCAGGTCCGAACACGGTCGGGAACTTGGTAGGCCCGGTGTCGCACAGGCGGGCTGTCCCCGGTGTCGACATCGTGGACGCACCACCGGGTGACTCCGGGGGTGAGAGAAAACAAGTCTGTGAATTGACCCAACAGCTTTTGGCAGTCCTGGCGCTGATCTGGGGTCAGGGTGGAGGAGAGGGTGACCCCCTCTACGGAGCCGTCTTTCTCGGACGTGCTCAGGAGGTCCGGTAGGGGCTCGGAGTCGTCTTCGGCCCTGCCATCAGTAGCCATCAGCAGGCTAAGTTCCGTTCGGACAAAGTGAGGCTTGAGCCGGTTGGTGTGGAGGACCCGGAGGGGGTTCCTGGGGGACTCCATGTCCACCAGGTAGGTGACAGGGCTCTTGCGCTCCACCACTCTGAAGGGCCCAGTCCACTTGTCCTGGAGGGCACAGGGTTCGACCGGGGACATGACCCAGACCTGTTGGCCCGGTTCGAACTCAATGGAGGAGGCGTTCTGGTCATACCAGCGTTTCATCTCCTCTTGGCTGGCCTCGAGGTTGGCCTCGGCAAGTTTCTGGAACTTCCGAGTCTGGTTTCAGAGGGTCAGGAGGTACCGGTAGACGTCGGGGGGAGCATCTCGGACTGCAACCTCCCAGCCTTCTTTGACCAGGCTGAGGGCGGGGACCCCGGACGGGGTGTCCGTACAATAGTTTGAAGGGGCTGAACCCCAGTGACTTCTGAGGGACCTCCCGATAGGCGAAGAGGAGGCAGGGCAGCATCACGTCCCATTGGCGTCGCAAGGGCTCTTCCAGGCCCATGATCATCCCCTTGAGGGTTCGATTGAAACGTTCCACCAGTCCATTCCCTTGGGGGTGGTAGGGGGTCTTAAACTTGTATGTGACCCCACACTGTTGCCACAGGGACTTCATGTATCGGGAAATGAAGTACGTACCCCGGTCACTGACGACCTCTCGGGGGAAGCCCACCCGGGAGAAGATCCCCATCAGTGCCCGGCCCACCACGGGGGCCGTCACGGTCCGGAGAGGGATGGCTTCGGGATAGCGGGTGGCATGGTCCACTAGAACGAGAATAAAACGGTGCCCTTGAGAGGTTCGGGGCTCCAGAGGCCCCACAATGTCTATCCCCACCCGCTCGAATGGGGTGTTGACGACTGGGAAGGGTTGAAGGGGGGCCTTGTGCTTCCCTCCGCTCTTCCAGCTGGCTTGGCAGGTTGGGCAAGTCCGGCAGTGATTGTTCACATCATTCCTCATTTTTGGCCAGTAGAAATGGGTCACCAGGCGGCTGTAGGTTTTATCCTGCCCCAGGTGCCCGGCGAGGGGCACATCGTGTGCCAGGTTCAGGAGGAAGTCTCTGAATCGGAGGGGGACCACTAGCACTCAGCTGGCCCCCAGTTCGGCAATCTTCTGTTCGCTGTAGAGGAGATCGTTGTCCCAATAGACCCAGTGGGACCCCGAGGGGTCTCCGGCGGCTTGAGTGGTGGCTTGCTGTCGGGTTCCCTCGAGGGAGGGACATGCTTTCTGTTCTTGACGGAATTGCTCTCGTGTGAGGCCACCTTCTTGGCGCCATTGGGCTAGTTCCGGGAGGTCGCCGAGCTCGGCAATTTCTTCACGGGTGGGCCCCAGTGGGCCGGGCTCAGGGTCGGCGTCTTCGGGGACGGAGGGCGGCGGAGGCGCGGGCCACTCCGGCTCTTCGGTCGGGGTGGATTCAGTCGGGGCGGTGGTCCGGGCGGCCATGGATCGGGTGGTCGCACAGACCCACTCGGGCAGGCCTAGCATCCCCAGATGCTCTCTCCGCTCGACGTGGTCCCCAGGGGGAACTTTCTAGGTCATTCCCGAGGAGGCAGTCCATGGGGGCATCGTCCCGGACGGTCACTTTCAGCATGCCCGACACTCCCCCCCACTCAGGGGATTCGGGCCATCTGGCACAGGCTCTCGAATTGTCCGCCGACCGTACTGGGCACAGCACATTGGGCAGGATCTGGTCAGGGGTTACCAAGTGGCAACGGACGGCCGTCACGCTGGCTCCGGTGTCGCGGAGGGCTTCGGCCCGGTGCCCATTAATGGTGACCCACTGGCGGTACTTCTGAGTGTTGCCAGGGATCGGGGCCCGGGGGATCATGTCTCTTTCGCCTAGACATACCAGGGACATGGCGGCGGCCTCCCACTCAGTATGGTCTTCGTCATAGTTCTCTTCTTCGCCCCTTTCTTCTCCCAGGGCGGCGGCAGTGATCTGGCGGTTTGGGGGACCGGTGGTGCCGGGTCGTTGGTTCATCGGGCAGTGGGGTCACTGGTATAGTGACCGGGCCGCTGGCATTTGTAGCAGGTAGCGTTCGAGCGTGGCCCCGGTCGTGCTGGGGGGGCCACTCTTCTGGCCAGGGATGGCGAAGTGTGGGTCGGGGGCGGCCCCCGGGGTGGACTCCGGAGCGGCACCGCGGGGGAGTCTTGGTTCCTGTTCTGGCCTCCTCAGCTGCCTCGCTGGGGGGGGGGGGCCCTGGGGGTTTCGGCCATAATCTCCCATCGAGTTCCGGGGGATCCGGGTGCTCACCCATCGATCGGCCTCGACGGCGAGTTTACGTGGATCGGTCAGCTTGCTGTCGAGGAGATGCTGTCTGAGTTCGATAAAACAGTTGTTGGAGAGGTGCTCCCATACAATGAGGTTGAACAGCTGCTCGTAGGTGGTGACCTGGCTGCCTTTGATCCACCCCTCTAGGGCCCTGCTAAAGAAGTTCGCGTACTCCACCCATGTAGTACCGGGGATTTTCTTACAGTCTCGGAATCGCTGCCTGTACATCTCGGGGGTGAGTCCATAGCGAGTAAGTAGGGCGTCTTTCATATGTTCGTAAGAGGTCATCTCGGGGTCTGGGAGCTCTAGCAGGGTATCTCTCCCCTCGCTGACGAACTTCCCCCACAAGCTGGCACCCCAGTCTTTTTGGGGTATTCGATGAGAGGCCATGGCTACCTCGCAGGCCTTAAACCATTGTTGGATGTCGTCGTTTTTATAGTATTCTTTGACGACATCTTTGGGGATGTGGACCTTCGTGTCCGCAGGAGGAGGGGGGCTTCGGTTCCCGGAGGTGCTGGCCTCACCATGTTTGGCTTTGATCTCAAGTTCTTTCAAGCTATAGTCGTGCTCGAACGTGAGCTTCTTCTCCTCTAAGTCCCTCTGTATTCGTTTCTCCTCCAGGTCTCCTTGTAGCCGTAGTTGCTCAAGGGCTATCTTTTTCTCGGCTAGCTGTAGTTCTCCGTCCACACGGAGTCGGGCGAGCTCTAATTCGTGGAGCCGGCTCCTTTCTCGCTCTCGGGCATCTTCGTGGGAGCGGCCCGTGTCTACGTTGGTATTTCTCTCCTCCGCTGGGGTTGCGAGGGTTTCCGGGTGCATGTCTGAGACCGTGTCATCTTCGGTCTGGGGTGGCATCGCTCCTGCTTCCTCCCATGTTTGTAGGGCCTGCTGGAAATGGTCCTTGGTGCTTAGTCCAGTGGTAGCGATGCCCAGGTCCTTGCAGAATTGTTTCAATTGTTTGTGGGTATATTCTTCCAACCGTTCCTTCTGGAACTCTGCGGTCGGTCTGGTTTCTTTGGTACTCATGGTTGTGGTGTGTTTCTGTCAGTAGTGGGTGAGTTACTCCCTGTACGATTTGCGTCGGCTTGGATCGCACCGCCTGCCACCAATGTTAGAAAGGCGATCCCAGGGGGGGCAGATGCTGTCTGACTGACCACCCGAGACCCACCTCTCCTTCTGGCGTTGGCCGAGCGCCGTCGAGAGGCCTCCTGGGCGAGGCTCCCCTCCTAGAATCGTAACAGCCGAGCAATCACACCACTACAAAGGGACACCACACAAGAGGGTAGATTCTTAGAGTCTTTATCAGCAATAAAGGTAGGTTCTCTCAGCAATATGTACAAGCGGATCACGGGATCTTTAATGTCTCGGTAACTGTGGGATGGGGTAGTGGGACAGTCTTAGTACCAGCCTGGCACGGGGATTCCCTACGCACAGCTCTCAATCCTCGAGCTGGGGGGGATGGTTCAGCGAGGTCGGGCCGCAACAGCGGCAGCAGGGCTCCGAGGATGGTTCAGCGAGGTCGGGCCGCGACAGCGTCAGCAGGGCTCCGAGGAGGGTTCAGCGAGGTCGGGCCGCGACAGCGTCAGCAGGGCTCCGAGGATGGTTCAGCGAGTCGGGCCGCGATAGCGTCAGCAGGGCTCCGAGGATGAATCAGCGAGTCGGGCCACGACAGCGTCAGCAGGGCTCCGAGGATGGTACAGCGAGGTCGGGCCGCGACAGCGTCAGCAGGGCTCCGAGGTTCCTGGGTTCAAAGTAGCGAGTTCTTCTCAGGGTCAGCCGCGATTCAATCAGCAGGGCTCTCGACTCCAGGATACAACTGCCGACCCATTCCAGAGCTGCCCCAGATATGGGCCTGGAGTCCTTTGATGTCCGAACCCTCGTGCCTGGGGGTCTGTGGGGCCGGGAGGAGAGTGTCCAGACACCCAGCAGGGGGGTGGAGCCAGCGCCCAGGGAGGCCAGAGGGTGATTGAAACCAGGCGTCCGGGGGACGGCTGGAGGGCCATCGAAACTTCCCTCCTCCTTGATCCGTCAAGTGGCCGCTTTACCACCTGGTCGGACCTTGGTGCCTCGATGTCGGGGCTTCGCTGGGGCCGCGGCCGAGGTCGGGCCAAGGTCGGGCCGAGGCCACGTGGTCCGGACGTGGAGGGCCCACAATGGAGTCGGGGCCTGAGATGGCAGCCCGGGGTAGGGGCCGGGCCAGCCGAGGGGGGCGAGTAGGGGTCGCCGTGTTCCTGAGGGGGGGAGCCTGGGGTCGCCAGGGGTGGCGGCTCTCGTTGAAGGTTGGAGAGGGTAGTTTCGGGGGGGGAGGACAGGGGTTGATGCCGTCCAGGGCCCGCCAGGCGGGAGGAGGGGGACCACGCCGCGAGGCCGGGTCCAACAGTCCCAAAGGCGAGACTGATTGCATTGCAAATGCTTGTTTAGTATGTGATGCACTACTACAATAGTACTACTTTAAGTACAACAAAATAGGATTCTCTAACCCACCAGCAGACACCTTGGCCTCTCCTACCTTTTCTAGGGCGTATTTCCCAAGGTATTGGGGAGTATGTAAAGTACTTCAAAAGAGAGGAAGGGAGCGACCCCACACCCAAGAGAAGGGGTACCACGGGTATTTAAGAAATCAGATTTCTCCTGGGGAAATTACACCACACTGAAGTCAGTGATATCAGTTAGTCAAAACTCTATCTAAACTAGATTTCCAATCCAACCAAGGCATCCACGCCAGCTATAATTACACCATTCACAAACCATTCATGATCCCCACAATCAACTATATTAAGCAACACAGATAGAAAACTTGTGTGCAAAAAACAAACAGGATTTTAATAAAATTACATGTGATGTACAACAAGGTTAGAAAGAATCATATGAGTGAACTCATAACAAATTCATTGGGCAAATATGATTCTGTATGTCAATTAAAAAACAATTAAAAACGAGAGAACAACAATAAACAGTGTATAATCATAAAAACATCATAGATGCGTTACTCCATATCGAATTCATAACAGTATGTTGCGGGTGTCCATAAATCAATTTGTCTATTGAACTCTCAGACAGTTCCTTGGATGTAACATCAATCAATACATTGACGCGTTTCGATGGCTCTTGTATTATTCCAGGGCACCTTCTTCAGGACAAAAATGCATCAATCGTTCTCTCTCAATAGTAACCCCCGAAAATGTCCTCTTGATAACTCTGTGGCAGTTCAGAATGGATTATGCTTAGCTTTAACCACATCGCTGCTGTGCATTTTCCCGCTGTATGCTGAAAAATTGAAAATGCCTGAGTTCATGACGAGCTCAGCTCGTCAGAAGCACAGCTGCACTGTGCCTCATGACTAGCTGAGCTCGCCATGAGCATCGAAGGGGTTAAGGAATCTTCCATGGGCTTCTTAACGCTCCAGTTCCTCCTGATTCTATGACAGACGCTAAAGGGATCTCTTCTCTCCCCTCCACAACTACTGGTTAAAAAGATTTTTTCCAAATCGGAGATCAACGTCTTGTCGTCCACCCGTATTTCAAATGATTTGATTAGATCGAACTTGGTGGCTTTTTACTGATGTGTAGGTTACAATGGTCAAGTCTATATCCTAGACTAACTGATATCACTGATTTCAGTGTGGTGTAATTTTCCCCAGGAGAAATCTGATTTCTCAAAGAGTATGTAGAGTAGTCTTTGACACATTCATCCATGTCTTTGTGAATTGGGCCTAAATCATCAAGAATGTGAATAAAATGAGATATGCAAACAATACTTTATTTAAGCATGACAGAGATTGAGCCCAACTAGTGTGAACTTCGAATATGTTTAAAAATTTGTCTTAAATCAAAGATGTCTTGCTAAATATATGTGAGAAAAACTAAAGCTTCTCCTTACAATACATTATTCACCGATGGATTTCTGTGTACTTCCTGGCGTTAAAAGTTATCATGTAGTGTTACAGACAATTTCCATATAAATTGAAGATTTATAAGGTACAGGTATTTTGGTTCACAAATTCAGTGGAAACATTGAGACATTACATATTTTAAAGAATGTATGGGTGACTCCTAGAGGGTTTAAGTTGCAGTATGATTGTAAGGGTTGTTCTTTTTTTTTGGTCCTCATCTCACCTTACAAGCCTCTGCGGGTCTTATGAAGCCGCCTTCGATATCTGTCGCCCCTACGTCTTACCGCACTCGCTTGGGTCGTCCGACCAGTCCCTTTATTTTGTGAGGGACCCTGGTGTAATCATAAGACCAATGATGTTACCATAATCTTAGATTCTTACCCCAGCTCAAGAGGGGGTGCCAAATATTCCAGATCTTATCTTCTACACCATCGTACTCTAATCGTGCCATAGAAAGAAAATGCAGCTTTGAGCCAATCCTCCCTTTGCGGGGGTATGGGGTATTTCCACCTCTTACACACTTCCCTTCTGGCCAACAGTATCAAATACAGTAATAGACCCTTGTCTTTCTGCGAGAGAGTCTGACTGAGGCGACCATCATCTCCAAAAAATACCAGTTGCATATTTATCTCTATGTTAGTATTTAAGGTGTACCTTAGATTGTCACCCACCTCAGTCCAAAATCTTGCCAGAGTTAAACACTCATAGAAGATATGTAGGTCGTTGGCAAGAGGTGCCGCACATCTAGGGCATTTGGGGGCGGGATCTGGGCAAACTTAGCTTTTTTTGCAGGGGTATAGTAGAGTCTATTAATGACGAAGAAGTGTTTTTTTTTAAACAGGCAGGTTTGACAGATCTGTATAAGGTCTTTAATGAAGATATATACAAAGAGTCTGCGGAGGGCCCAAGTATGGTTTCTGTCCACACTGCAGCAGAGGCAGGTGTCTCCTGGTCCTCGGCCTCCAACAAACTGTTGTACCACATAGAGATTTCCTTATTCAATGGGCGTATCCCCTGCAACAGGTCTTCGATCTCTCTATTTCCGCTAATTTTCTGCTATTCTGCCTCATACCATGATGTTAACTGTATGTACTTAAATCTTGAGAGCCCCAGGCCAATCTTTGCCCTCAGGTACTCCCAGGGATATATCCCCCCGGAGTCCAATAATTCGGACCAATTTCTGATACCTGCCCTCTTTATCGGTAATGCCAAGCTATCCTGCAGGCAGACCGGGGTTCCTGGTGCATCCCACACAGGAGCGTTTTCGGAGTAGTAACCAATGCCCCAACTGCGCCTGAGCCTGCACCATAACTCCAGAGATGCCCTTATAATCTTCAGTCGCACCCTCTTGAAGAACCTTGGTGATCCAAATTTATACTGAAAAGCCTCACCATCTCCTCCCCCTTCCACCCGCACCATTTCACCAAACAGCCTCCCCCAAGCTGACTCCCCTGGCTTCACTAGCAGCATCCGTATGCTTTTAAACTGGAAAGCTGCTGCGTATAGCCTTACGTCTGGGAGTGCTAACCCTCCCTTTTTCAATCTGCGCCTAAGTTTTTTCCACGCCAGGCGGACCCCTTTATTGCCCCAAATAAAACTGCTGATCTTACTCTGTACTTTCATCAGACTTTTACTCGAAAATGTTAATGGGATTGAAGAAAAGAGATAGGACAACTTGGGGAGGATAACATCTTTACTAAGTTAATTTTCCCATAGATGGTCAGTGGGAGATTTCTCCATCTGCTAAACAAACTATCAATTTCCTTTACCACCCTCTTTAGGTTCAGCTCGGGAATCTTTTTGATTTCCTTCACTACATAGATCCCCAAGTATCTCATCTCTTCACTTACTGTCCCTGGCCACTCTAGGTTCCAACACATCACCTCCGTCTTAGATCTATTAACAAGAAACCCAGAGAGCGATCCGAACTCGCACATACACTCCTCCACCCTCGTGATAGTTGTGCCTGGGTCGCTTGTATACAATATCAAGTCGTCAGCATACAGAGCTATTTTGGAGCTATATTGTTCTGATCTGAATGGGTGTATTGATTCCTCCAATCTAAGCATCTGGGCTAATGGTTCCACATACAAATTAAACAGAAGAGGTGATCTTGGGCACCCCTGCCTAGTGCCCCGCTGAATATTAAAACTCGCAGTAAGAAAACCATTTAGGAGTATTTGAGCAGAGGCACCCTGATAACAGTTCTGCAGGGTCTGTATAAATATTGGACCAAATCCCATAGCCTTCAGAACCTCCCATAGATAAACCCAGCTAACTCTGTCGAAGGCCTTGGCCGTGTCGACAGCGACAACGGCCAAGGGTTTTGTCCTCCGGATAGCCAAATCGATGTTACCTATAAGGAGCTGTATTTGTTCCTGGATAAATCTACCTGCGACAAACCCTTTCTGGTCTGGATGTATTAACTTTGGTGTCAATTTGGCCAATCTCCCTGCTAAAATGCCCATAAAGATCTTATAATCAGCATTTAGCAGAGAGATTGGACGGTAAGAGTCTGCCTTCTTTGGGTCTTTGCCAGGTTTTAATAACAGAACTATTATTGCCTCCTTCCAAGTGTTGGGGACCTTCCCAGTTAAACTAAAGATGGAATTAAAGGTGTCTTCCAACACTTCTAAGAGCTCCGGTTTAAGGTGTTTATATATTTCACTTGTGAAGTAGTGTGGCTCACTGGTTAGAGGCGGCAGACCCGAGAGCAGAGGACGGCCCGGGACCAGGGTTCGATTCCCGGCGCGGCAGGTTTCTGGACCAGGGTCAGCGGACTCGATAATTCTCTCGCCTCGGTGCCCACTCTGATCAGCGATCACACTCTGGGCATTAGCTTGCCTCATCTTCACTAACGGCCCCACCAGACCGCCGGGGATGCCTGGTCTCACCCTGGAGATACCCATTAAGGGACCATCTCTCAGGGAAGCCAGGAAGGGTTTCGCAGCGGTCGAAGCGCCTTGGGACCCTCCGGGTAAGTAGCGCGCTATATAAATGCCTATACATTTGCCTATACAAGTGCATCTGATCCAGCGGCTTTTTTATTCTTGGATTTTTTTATCTGGGCCGCGATCTCCTCTAACATAAAGGGGGCATCCAAGTTGTTTTTACTTTCTTCTGAAAGTACAGGAAGTTGTTTGTTGCTAAGAAATGTCTGAATCGAACTTGGTGAGGGAGCCAAGTCTTCCCTATATAGTTCTGTGAACATAGAAAGAAGACAGGTCTGTATATCCTCGATCTTATTTGAAATGACCCCGCTAGCATTGATTTTAAGTTCTTTTATGTCATTCCTGGCTAGGTCAGATCTGGCTTTCCATGCTAATAAGGTGCCAGCCTTCTCCCCATATTCGTAGTTCTGCATCCTACTAGTATCCCACAGCGTCCTACATTTAGCTTCTAATCTCCCTCTGTATTCTGATCTCGTCTCTTCCAGCTTCCCCAAGATCTGGGTGAGTTGCTCCCGGTCCCAGTTACTAGCACCATCTCTTTCTCTCTCCAAACCACTTATCTTCTCTTCAATAACCTTCAGTGCCCCGGCCTCGATCTTATTCTTATAACAAATAATTCAGTGGAGTTTCCCCCTAAGCCAGGCCTTGTAGGCGTCCCAGACTACATCGGGTGTTGTAGAGCCTGAGTTCAGTGAAAATAATTCTGAGGACGGGGCCTGTACAGCGGCTATCACCTCTGGATCCTGCAACTTGGCCCTATTAAGGGTCCATCTTGGTGATTGCCGCTGTATCTTCTTTATCTGATATATGCAATGTAGAGGTGCATGGTCAGACAAGTGACTCGGGCAAACTAAAACTTCTCGTATATTGGCCATTGAGCCTCTATCTAAAAAAATATAATCAATCCTAGATGAATGACAGTTCTTCTTACTATAGTAAGTAAAACCCTTCTCGTCTCCTTTTATTCCCCTCCACATATCGACTAAGTCCATATCGTGTAACATATTAACTAATGCCCGACGTACCTTTACCGCTCCTTTGTAATGGTTTAAGTTAGATCTATCCTTTAGGGGGTCAATCAGAACATTAAAATCTCCCCCTATCACATATGGTGGGGGGTCCAGCATCAACACTGATTGTAATTTGTGAATATATGCTGGATCGTCCGTGTTTGGACCATAATAAGAGGCACATATCATATTCTGTTTTTCAAATGCTAATGTAACGGTCAACCATCTCCCTGAGGAGTCAGACTGTACTATTTTTATATTACAGGGCGTCCCTTGTTTAATTAGGATAGCGACCCCTCTGTTTTGGGCTGTTTGTTTTGAAACACCAAAACGCTTTACCCACGCAGTCTTTGAGAAAACTGAGGTGCTTTCTTCGTAGCTCAGGTGTGTCTCTTGTAATAGGCAAATTTGTGCAGTTGATAGTTCCAAATGTTTGAGGATTAACCTCTGCCTCCGTGGGCACCTTAAACCATTAACGTTCCATGTGACAAATATTAACCCTCTATTTTTTAAAATCACACCTGCCATCTCCCCTTTTTCCTACGTGAAAGCATCGGCCCTGTTTGGGGCAAGAGTTGGTATAGATATACAGAAGGTTCGGATGAGGTAAAAAAAAAAAATAAATCCCCACTGCAACCCCACCACGTGCTCCCCCTCCTACCCCCTCCTACCCAAACCCTCCCCCCCTTGACCCGTGCCCTCTCTGCCCGTGAGGAACCCTCCCTTCTAATAGGCTAAAGCCTATTTAGCCATCTCCCCCCCCATGGAGCAACTATATCATCCCAGTTGTTTATTTACAAATTTCCTCCTACTTGCACTATTTTCTTAATTAACAGACCCTTTTAGACTGTCTTAATCCTGATCTATTGCTGCCCCTGCCCCCCTTTCCTGTCTCTGATCTTAACTATGAGAGCATCAGCTTCCTCTCCTGTCCTAATCTGGTACATATGGTTGTTCCACATTACTCTCAACTGTGCCGGAAATTTTAACTGCGCCTTGGCTCCTAAGCTATTCAACTCCTCCAACCTTTTGCCCAACTCCCACTGCCTTGCTGCGGTAATGTGTGATATATCGGATCTTATATGGAAGTTGAAGGGGTTGGAGCTGTTGAAATGTATGGAGCCTTCTTTTAGTGCGGAAGAGAGAATCTGCTCTTTTATGGAATATGTCAGAAAGTTCACCAGGATCTTTCTGGGTTTCTGTTTTGTAGGATTTCTCCTGAAAAGGTCGCGATGTACCCTCTGTATATCGTGCGACAGATCCACCTCTGGTGTGTCCTTTAATACTGTCCCCTTCAGTAAGGATATCACAAACGCCTTGATATCGCCCCCCTCCATGGACTCAGGCACATTCAAGATTCTTAGATTATTCCGACGCGAATAATTTTCCAGGCGCTCAATGTCTTCCTTGAGTTCCTTATTTTGCGCAGACAGCTTAGTAACCTCTGCTTCAGTGGTGCTCATCGACTCCTTGATCTTAGGGAGTTCTGACTCCAATGCCTCGGTCCTGAGAGATACCTCATCTACCCTCTTAGACAGTTCTTCACATGATGCCTTTATTGCTGCTTGGTTGGCCTCAGAGACTGTAAATCTGTTGGCCATCTCAGCTTGGTTAGTTTCTGATACCATAAACCTACTGGTGATTTCTTCCTTCATGGCCAATAGTATTGCGGCCAATATTCCAGCAGTTGCGTCCGATTTACCTGTATGGAGCTCCGCTCCTATGTCTGTGCTGTCAGAGGGGACAGATTGATATTCTGGCGCATCTTGCGCAATGCTCAGCGTATCTGTGCCTCTCGCCGATATTGTAATCTTACGAGCCGCTTGGACCATCCTCCCCCTCCTCCTCTAGTACAGAGTATCGATTTTTTAATCCAATATCTGGATGTATTGTTCTCTCTACTGCCACTTGGACAGTATGGTTATCACTGCCGTTCCCTCCCTCAGAGGTAGGCTGAGAGTGTGGTGGAGGCTGGCTGCCCTTTTTATCCTGAGCAGGCTGAGCAGACTGGGTAGGCTGAGTAGGAGATATATGCTGGGAAGGTTGAGTTTCAGATGGGTGACAGCCGGAAGAGGTTGTAGTGACGGTGTTAGACATTACTTTGTAGTAAGTTTTAAGTGAGGGGGTGACTTTTGTACTTGCCTCTGCCACTTTTGCTCCTTTGTTTTTTCCCCTACTTTTAATGCTTTTGGGGCTTAAATACTCTTCAGAAGTGTTCTGCTTTGGTTTTCTCCTTCGTGCACGTTCCTTTATTTCCAGAATTAGGGGTGATATGCGTGGTGGGTATGCAGGTTGTTCCTTGGATACAATTAACACCGTCCTAGCCCTTAATGTGTACCTATTCCTTATCTCGGGAAGCTGGCTTTCCTCAGTGCTACTGGCTCCACTAGTATTTTCTTTATCGCCAGCGCCTATGCCCTTATCGCAGCTTCCCTCTACTTCCATGCACCTTGCCGAGATACTCGTGAAATTGTTATTATATATTCGGCGGTTTAAACCTCTAAGAGCACTGGCTCGTGTGCTGCTCTCGCCACCTCTGCCCCCCCCTCCAGCGGTTCTCTGCCTCACTTCTTGCACCGCTTCTCCCCCTGGAGAGTATACTACTTGCGGTTTCTTTAGTTATTCGCCTTGCTTCACCGATCGCGTCGGCTCCAAAGTACCTCCCTATGGGTCTGCCACCATTAACCCGGAACACCAACAAGGCGGAGTCTCGCCTTTTCCGCAACCTGGCCGCCTCTTCCCACAGCCAGCACTGGCTCCCTGAGACGGTAGCTCCGTTCTCCTCGCTTCGCTCGCTCTGATCTCTCCACCGGCTGGCCGCCCGTCTCTCCCTGAGAGCGGGCTGAATCGCATCAAAATCAGGGGGCATGCTGAGTCGAAATAAGGTACAATACGATAGAAATAGATCACAGGGATTACAGGGAATTATATAATGGGTTTTATATGTTATACATTTGGATGTAGGAAACCGCTACTCCATGGGGAAGGTAGGTGACTACGGCCGTTCAGCTAGCGGCCACCATGTTCCTCCTCCCACTGTAAGGGTTGTTCTAAGTGTGTGTGCCATTATACTCATTTCAGGAACATGTGTAGTGTAGTTTACAAACTGCAAAGGGTTGTCCATTGGCCTGGCTGGCCCTCAGTGGCTAGTGCACACATGTGAAGCCATTGACTTACAATTCTATGACAGATGAGGTATTTAATACATACATACCACTGAGATAATGGATGACCAAAGACTCTTTTAACCGGCATTTAAGGTTACGATCACATTAGTGTCTCCAAATACATTACATTTCTTATGCACCTGAATACCAGTAAAATAAGAATAATTTCTACTAAATGTGCGTAATTTCATAGATATACTTCATGTCCTGCATGTTGCGAAAGGTTATGCCCATTAGCACTACACAGGTGAAGGAAAATTGGGTCTAGGTGTAGCTCCCTGAATACGTTCCAGTAAAAAAAGTGTGTAGCAAACGGCCACATTCATTGACTGACGTCATCAGTGATGTCATCAATTATGTCATTTGAGATGTCATCAGTGATGCCAAAAATCATATCGTTTAGCATTTCATCAGATATGTAAGATGATAAGCAGTGCATGGCGAGGGCAAAGGTTAGAGTTAGCTCACTGAACTATAGTTGGTGAATTCAGGAGTTTTTTGTGTGATAGACATCAGTTTGTTTGTTAGACATCAGTTTGTTTGTTAGACATCAGTTTTTAATTCAATTTAACACCTAACCCTAATGTAACTTTAAACTTTGTTTATTTCAGCAAATTTCCGGGGTAGGGGTTCATTGTTGGGGAAGATCATATTGCATATCTAATTAGAGCATGTCTTTAAATTTTGCTTTTGGCAGAGAATGCCTTCAGGTTTGTTGATCATATTCGGCCAACAACCCCATAGCACATGACTATCAACCATGCGCAACTGTGGTTTGGCCCAGGCTCACCACCTCACAGATGGCTTGCTGCCCCTTCCCCTTCTGCCTGTCCTCTGGTCCATTGTGTTACATCTGCCCCTCCTGTCTGCCCTCCATGGTCCTTGTGCTGTTCCTGGTCATTTTGCCAGTCCTCTCTGGTGTTTTGTGCTGCCCCTTTACCTCCCACCCGCCCTCAGCCGTCAGCTTGCTGCCATTGCCCCTCTCGCTTGCCCTGTGTGGTCAGTGTGCTCCCCTGCCCCTCCCACCTGTCCTCCATTGTCTGTTGTGATACCCTTCCCCTCCCACCTGCCTTCCTTATACAGCTTGCAGCCCTTGTCCTTCCCACCTATCATGTGTGGGCTCTGTGCTGACCCCATCCCTATCACCTGTCCTCCGTGGTCTGTTGTGCTGCCCCTGTGCTTCCCGGCTGCCCTCTGTGCTCATCTTAGTCTGCTCCTCCCACCTTCCTATGTGATCCATGTGCTGCTTCTACCACCCCCAATTGCCCGCTGTGGTCAGTGTGCTGTCTCTGCTCATGTCTGCCATATGTGGTCTGTTGTGCTGCACCTGCCCTCTGAGGTCCATTGTGCTGCCCTCCTGTCATGTCTGCCCTCTGAAGACAGCTTGTTGCCCCTGTCCCTCCCACCTGCCCTCTGTGGCCTGTGCGTTGCCTCTGTCCCTCTGCCTGCCCCCTCGTGGTCTGTGGTATTGTCCCTGTCCCTCACCTGCCCTCCTTGGTCAGTTTCCTGCCCCTCCCACCTGGCCTCACTGTTCAGCTTGATGGCTCTGCCCCTCCCACCTGCTCCCTATTGCCTTTGTGCTACCCTTCTCACCTGCCCTTGTGGTCTGTTTTGCTGCCCCTGCCCCTCTTGACTGCCCTCTATGGTCCTTTGTGCTGCCCCGTCTCTCCCCACTGGCCTCCATGGTCCACTTGCTGCCCCTGTGTCTCTCTGAATGAATGAATGAATTATTTTATTTACATTGCAGTTATTTAAAACCATTTGCAATACGTCTTACATACAGTTTAAAAAGAAATTGAAGCAACAATTATAAAAGAAAGATATTTGCATGTAACACTATCAAAGCATTATAAAAAAATTAAATATATACATTGGTAAACAAGCATTTGCAATGCAATAGGTCTCGCATTTACGCAAGTTTGAGCTATTGGCATTGTAAATGACAATGCCTTTTTTTTCTTTTTTTGATTTGTAAAACCAAAAGAAAAAAGGCATTGTCATTTACAATGCAAATAGCTTAAACTCACGTAAATGCGAGACCTATTGCATTGCAAATGCTTGTTTTTAGCAGATATGAGCCTTTCATTTATCATCAACATGGACAAGAGGCCAATATGCTCCAACATAAGCCAAGCCCTATGTACCACCTACTGCAGGCAGGTAGATGTGCAATTGCATTGCTACACTGAGTAATAACATTGCTACAAATAGCATTTACGTCTGTACCACACAACTGATATGTTGTGGAACATTGGCAGGTCCTTTGCAAAGGTTAGTCAACTTTTAGTTGCCTGCTGCAGTAGTCAAAAATTAAACCGGTAGAGGGGGAAGCTTTTGCTCCCAGTATGCGTGATAAAATAGTGAAATGGTGAAATTAGACTACAACACAACGTGTTAAATTACACCATATAATTAGCCTTTTTTTCCCGAAATTTAGGGACACACACCACTATGTGTTTCTATGTCACTGCAATATTCCAGTGGTGCAGCACATAATCCAAGGGTCCTTGCTGCATAGTCACCCCCACCCCAGTATTTGGCTCTTAGATGCTGCATAGCTCTAGTAGCCTTGATTAATGGTAAATGAGATTACCATTGCAAAACACCCGGCCACGTACACAACTTGAACAAAATAAAGTGTGTAAAGTAGGCACAGGATCTCCTCAGGGTGGCCTCAACCTTTAACAGTCCCCTACCTAATGCACATTTGAAGTAGTGATACCATGACATTCACAGGTCCTGACACCACTGAACTCCGTTACAATTCTCTCCATGCTCCCTTAAAAAAATGTACTTCTATTTATTAGTCTTATTCCTAACATGAATC
This sequence comes from Lissotriton vulgaris, assembly GCF_964263255.1. Lineage (NCBI taxonomy): Eukaryota > Metazoa > Chordata > Amphibia > Caudata > Salamandridae > Lissotriton > Lissotriton vulgaris. Next base: position 1,057,184,734 of record NC_141697.1, read on the forward strand.
AAATAAGGAAACTTTCCCCATTAACGAAATCCAATTCATAAGATGGATGTGCAAGGAAGAGGGTCCCTTTAAACAAAGGCAACAAAGCCATATCAGAGGCCCCCTCGCCGCCCCATCACATCTTTGTAGCGGCTAGTGAGCTGCGACATTTCAGTGCGCTACAAAATATCACAAATAACCTATATTGGGGGGGCATGGCTTGAAGGGGGGTGCAGAGTTCGGGTTGGCTGAAGCGGGGGGGGTGGTCTGTAGACTCTACCTGCGCAGACCCCTGCTCAGAGCCCTCTCCCCCTCGGCCTGGGACGGTGAAGATGACAATCCGAGGCCAGGGGTGACGTCCGGGGTCAGAGGGCGAAGGTCACCGCACAGACCGAGGATCCTTCCACCCCTGCAGCTGCTGGAGCCGAGGAAGAGGCCGGAAGTGACGGCATTCACTGCTGCTGCTGTCTCTGCCCCCGCTGACCCGGAAGAGGAAATCACCTGATTTCCGGCCTGAGAATGACTGAAAGAGAGAACGGACCAGCCGTGAATGTGCCCTTAGGATGAGGTTTGACCTCAGCGTCTGGCAGTGTGTACAGAGCTGGGTTCAATGTGTCACTGATGTCAGACACCGAGCCACGACCCTGGAAAGAAACCTCATCACGAGCAGCATCCCATGAGCAGCATCCCTAACATCTTCACTGGCAAAACCACCATTGGACACATTTACTGGAAACAGAGGCTGAAGCATGTCTGTAGATGAAACGTCACCTTCCATAAACAAGCACGGAACTGCACCACAGAGGAGCCGGCGCGCGGACCAGAGGAGCGGGGACAAGTGAGCGAGAAGACACGCTGAGATGAGGTAGGAGATGTGTGTGTGTGTAAGCGCCGGGGGTTCTGTGTGTGCGTGTGTGTATGCTCGCGGGGGGGAGGAGGGGGCTGTATGTATGTATGTGTGTGTATGCGCGGCGGGGGGGGTTGAGCTGTATGTGTGTTGTGAAGAGCCTGCCGGAATCGGAGCGCGTGTTCATGCGCGCGACCTGATCCGATTCCGGCAGGTTGCGTGCGCGTAACAGCCTCTTGTCCGCTCTGCCTAGTCCTTGAAAGCAAAAAGCCTGAAACGATTACAAAAGACTCGCTCTGCGACAGCAGGCCTTTGGACTGCAATCGCAGGGCGAGACCTAAAAAGCAAGAAATTGTCAGTTCAACATTTTTCCGAATTTTCTTGTAGGATCTAAAAATGTAATAGCTAGAATGACATCTTCACCGACTGGTTAGTGGAAGCACGTTACTTATTAAGCCAAATTGTCTTTTATCTTGCCTGACCCCTCTTCTTCCATAAGCCTAATTCGAAGCTCGGCCATGTATTTCCCAAACCTGGACAAGTCCCACGTAAGAGTGCAGGAAAAAAGTACCGAAACTGCTTCGTTTACTGTTCGAACCCCGTTACACAGCCAAATTCGTTTTGAAAGAATCTGACGAGGCAGAAGCATACACAGACAGCAACAAATCAAGTGTAGCAGAGATTTGTGTTTATAGTTGCAGAGTCTGCATCTGATTTTATGTTCAAGGGACTTCCACCCAGGGTTTGATTCTTTAATTTGGAGGGACACTAGTCTGGTCCATATAATGTTTTTGAGTGCTTTCCTTCCCAATGCTTGATCAAGATAGGGGTGGGTTTTATGTCCAATATATGATGTTAGCAGCCCAGGTGGCCCTCTTCCTGTTACATATTCCCCTAGGTCATTTGTGCGCGACAATTGGAAACATTGTTTGTTCATTGCGTTTTTAATTGCCAGATAGTTTATTGATCTTTCCAGCCAGTTTTGGATTGCCAAACCCAGTGTTTCCACCGCTTTTTCCTTATAACCTTGCCATGGGTCGGTGGTCTCTCCATAAATTGGCTTAAGCATACTCTTTAAGCTTCCGGCTGGAGCTGTTAACACTTGATAGTAATACTTTGCATGCATTCCCAGGCATTCCTTACTTTGTTGCCTTAGGCCGAACTCCAAACGAATTAGGCTGTTGCGAGTATATTTGGGAAGTTTAAAAATGCGTTTGTAGGCCAGGCATTGCACTTTGTCCAACATTGCGTCCAATTTGCATGGAAATGCCTGCCTTGCATAACCTGTTATGTAGGTGCCCTAATTTTAGCTTTTATTACTTTTCTAATAGAAGCTGACGTTGGACTATGCATTAACTCATTTAATTTGCATAGCAAAAAGATTGTTGACTGTGCTCTGGCCTTCATTTTGTGCATGTGTGCTGTTGCTTTACCTGTTTCCCTTAGCCAGAAACCGAGATAATTGTACGATCTTGTGGAATTAATGATTTCCTTTCCCACATGTCATTTCAATAAAGCTTTTTTGGGGAAGTGGCCAAAAATGACTACTTTCGTTTTTTGAGCATTTATTATAAGCTTGTTGCTTTCATTATACTTATTGAGGGTGTCTAGGCCTCTTTGTAGCCCAATTTTTGTGTGGTCCATCACCAGTAAGTCGTCTGCGTATTGTAAAATTTGCAGTTTGTTGTTCCTGATTTTCGGGGTTACGAGGCTGGCATTAAGAAGTTTCTTCCCCAGATCGGCGGTGTATAGATTAAACAGTGTGGGGGCAAGTACACATCCCTGTTTTAATCTGCGGTTTGTCAGGCACTTCTTTGTTATGATGTTATCCGCTAGCTACACTTTGATCCAGGTATTACTGTATAGTGAGATAATGCCATTGAGGAAACCTGCTGGAATATGCCAATTACTCAGTTTTTCCCTGAGTTTATGTTGTGGTACCCCATCAAAAGCAGACGAGTAGTCAATAAAGCATGTAAAACTGGTTTATTGTTTTTGCAATTAGCTTGCTGGCTCAGATATGACATAGATACAATGTTAGCAGTTGTAGAGCAACCCTTACGGAATCCAGTCTGATAGTGGGGGAGGATTTTGTACTCTTTAATCAATCTACTTAGTTCCTTCAGTAAGGTGCTAGCATAGGCTTTTCCTTCAATGTCCAGGAGGGCAATTAGTCTATAATTTTTTGGGTCTGTATTGTCCCCTCACGTAGTTTTCAGGGTCTATGGAAACTGCTTTCTCAGTATAGATTGAAGCGACATGTCTCAGCCAAGCATCTGCATGTACTGAGTTGCACCTGTCAACTTTACCTTTCTCCAAGTTTGCTATGTATTGCCAAAGCCGTAGTTGTTTGTGAGGTTTTGAGAGCTTGTGTATTGTAATCCAATCTTTCTCTAATTTTTCTTGTTCAAGCGACCATAACAAATGTCTCTGCTTCTTAGAAAAGTCTTTACACCTCTCCCTTGTTTCCTGGGTTCCTACGATTTTATGTAGTTTTATTCAACAATACTTAAGAATATAGTCAGATAATTCTGAAACAACGGTTTCTATAATAGGGCACAAGCCTGTGCCCTATATAGGAAAAGGAGTGTGTAGAACATTACAGATTAATCAAACAAAACATATAAACATAAATAAAGGCAAAAACTTTGAGCTGTAGTCACTCGCATGTATTATATTATGCAGCGAGTTTAACCAGAAATAGAAACCACACAGGTTAGGCACAATGGAAAACTGTGGTGCTATTTACAAGTGTCGACGCTTCAATCCCATCGCTCATTAATTCTCGGGATCATCATCAGGACCAAATAAATTACATTTGCCTGGCAAAAGTAATAATAGCCCAAAACAAATTGGGGCGCTTGTTGCAGCCAAGGAAAACGGCGCCGTAGCCGCCAGATGGTTGCCGCTTTTAAGAACCAACGCAAGTGCGGCAGGCAGGTAGAAAACCTTGCGGTCGAGAGGATTTAATCTCCCGTATTATCCAGATAGTTATGAGCTCCCGGGGATCAGGATTGCTGGTCTCTATGGCGAGCCTGCTCAATTTTTGATGTGGAGGGCTGGAAACAGCAACGATGTGCTGTCAACGTCAATGGCACAGTGGCTTGCTGGTTTGTGTAGGCCTGAAAAGCATTTTCCCCTGGTAAAACTCTTATTTGGAGGCAGTCAGTGAAATTCATATGCGTGCAAGGTTATTCTGTTCTCATTTTTCTGTTGCAGGTGCAAGGACGTCGTTTGTGTTAGTTAGACTAACGCTCTTTGTTTTAGGAGTTAGGTATGGAGGAGACCTGTTACAAAGTATTCAGGAATGCCAATAATTGGAAGCCGATATTTTTCCTTGCTGAAGAAGCCTGAGACCCAAGGACACACCAACTGTTGCTGGACTGAGTACAGGTTTTGGTGGAAAATTACCTGCGAGAGGTGCCTGCCCAGAGGAGGTGTTTCAGGGGTGTGTTCTATCAATTGTGCATTTTGTATTAGGGACAGTGCACCGAGGGATGGGTGAGCAGAGAGCAGTTAGAGGGGCAGATGAATGGGATCGATTCTTAGAAGGAAGTCTTAGAATAAACTCTGTTGTTTTGGCTACTGACCCTTACAACGTGAGTGTACTTCTTAGGAAGTCTTCACGGGCTGACACCTTTCTTGATTTTGCCTGTGAAATGCTATGTAGGGATGCCACTTTAGGGATAGTGTAGGGATAGATTAACGGATTTCTTTTACAACCACGAATGAGGACTAATGTAGATGTTGGGGCAGTTATTACCTGTTTAGTATGTTTGGAGTTGATCATTCTTTTTATGCTGCACCAGATTACACTGATTCGTAGGATGGCTTTGTATTAATGCCTACGTATTTTCACAACCTCGTCATGAGGTACTTGTATGTTCAGTAATTTACTTAATTGGTCCATGCTAGTTAGTCATGAATGTATTTCTCCCCTTTACACTTCTAAGCAGGTAATAAAGATCCAGTCGACCGAGAATTCTTAGTGAATCTTTTATAGTAGAATCCGGCGTTATCAATACTATGCCTATTTCATACCAAACAGAAGAGCGCCCAGGCAGAGGTGAGCCTCAGGGCACCATGATTCCTGTGCATAGAGTCAAAGAAGACAAGCCAAGCTGCCAATGCCTTTGCTCATGTCTGTAGGTTCCCAGTAGGCTCTAATTGGTGGGCTGTAAGCAGTGCAGACACAGGTCAGAAGGCAGTCCTCAAGAACTAAGCTGCACAACCTTTACCCAACAATGTCAGGCAATACAGAAAGGAGAGGCCACACATGCTAGCTGTATTCTGGACAGTGTCCAGATCAATTAGCTTTATATAGACATAATTAGGGCCTTATAGTACCTAATGCCATATAATAAGCCTGCAAAAAGAAGCAATATTTCATGAGTGCGGTCACTCAGATGCACCAAAGCAGACACAAATGGGGCAGGGGAAATCACTGGTGACCTTGTGGCAAAGATCCTTGTGGCAGTGAAATAGTGAGAGCTGGAGGTGAGACTGGTGAGCCAGGATACAGGGAGTGAGAAAGCAATGCCCTTCTTGCTTTCACTAATTTATTCCCATCTCATTCTACCCAGTGCCACCTCCAAACAGTTGGAATTGCCTTTTAACCCCTTGAAGTGAAACTCTGTATTCAATGCATTTGCTGCTGGATTCTGTGCAGAATGTACTACATTTTGGGGAGGGCGGGCGGGCTTGTGTAATGCACAGTAATTTAGCTATGCACATGCTTTAAAATTGTAAGTATATTGGCGGCATATTTTGTGTCACATTGCGTCGAGCAAGCTCTGACCAGGGCAGGGTCTAGAGTGGTGCAACCGGTGCCAGTACACTGAGAGGCTGACTTCGGATGGGGGCGCCATCTTTTCAAGTATATTAGGGTTTAAAAGCCCCCTCTGCTGCATTTGTGGCTTCCAACGATTTCCAGGCAACAATAAAAATGTCGCAATAACTCTGGTAATTAATATTCTTCCTGGAGAGATCTGAGTTTTGTGTAGTGGAAGTTTTGACTAATATGCACCCTTCTCTTCATTTTGTGTCTCAACTTGAGATTTACTGAGAGTGCTGAATGTGTACCCCCATACTTGTTTGTGTGTTTCTTTCATTACAGGTATACCTCACCTATCTAGAAACAGAGTGGTAATACAAAAAAACACGTAATACTTCACAAATTGTGTGAGTAAAGCCTTTTTATTTTGTATTGTTTGTCCTGACGAATGCCCCTTAGACCCGGCTGGGCGAGACGGGGCAGAAACATGTTGACTCTCTAAAGTGATATAATGAGATCTAGTAACACGATCTGCAATTATACCGTTTGGTTTTAATAACAACTTCACCCTATGGCAATTAAAGTTTCAACCAGGTGAAGGTTTGCTCTTATGAATACAATTTTTTCTTGGGGGTGTCTATATATCTCTGGACACTATTACGCTGCACCAGAGGTTGCCTCAGGCTTGAGGCTGGCATACAGCACGAATTAGGAACACCCAATGATAAATGCCATAACGCATATGTGGGGCGGAAAAACGATACAAACCGTACAATTAACACAGCGTTTATGAGGGTGGTCTAACTAACCTACTGTAACGTAGTTACAAGTGTCCATTCTCTCACTTGATTATCTGGAATATTGAATTGGGGAACTGAATGGACAAGAATTCCTCCTCCCTACTTGGTGATTATTACTAATTGTAAGGTAGCACAGAGGCTTAATATGCTGCAGTGAAGAACGTATACAATGCAGATCACAAAATACGTATAATATAAATAGGTCAGTGGGCTACTGCTTTTGTCAGACAGATCCTTTTGTTACTTGCAGTTTATAAATTAAAATCCAAATAGAGAATAGGGAGCTTTTTATTATCCTAATGTTGCAAAAAGGGTTCATTTAGGTAGAAATTAATTTCTTTTTATTAAATAGAACCCCCAACCATGGTGTTACTTTGTACATTCTCAGTGTGTGCTTCTCCAGACCAAGCACTCTTAACCTATACTGCTTGTCTGTATGGATGACCTGTGACTCCTACATCTTGGGGTCCTATGTCTTATATAACATTTCATATACACTGATTTACACGCGTATGACTGATTGTCTCTGTGTGATGTTAAGTGCTCTGACACCCTACACTGGTATGAGCGGCGCTATAAAACTAATTATATGCATCTGAAAGAGAGTGGTTTTGGGGACTTGAGGGGCACTGTTAAAGGGTAGTAGTGAGGGAATCCGTGGCAGAGGTGGTCATTGGGGGGGGCAGCAACAAACATTGTCGCACCGGGCGCCACCAGCGCTAAAGGCAACCCTGGCTCTGGCAAAGAAACATGATTGGCAGCATAGGTTTCTGCCATTGTAGGTTTGTGTCAGAAAGTGGTACAAATTAATGTACACAAACAATTTAGTCAGAATTCAAACTAGTGAAATTCCATCAGGGAGGTTATTTGGTAAAACTGTCACATGACAGAGCAATTTTGTTGCCACCTCTCTTCTCTGCACTGTTGAGCGGGTATGCTAAGACTGAACAACTATCATGAGGACAGGCAGCAATCACTGTGTCGTGTATGCAAACAGCACGCTGCTGCATATGTACAACCTCTGTAAGGCGTTTAGTAACATGGTCTTTTGAAGTCCTGTGTCTCAGTTCCTTTCTGGCTGTTTACTGGCCAAAATTATGGGCCATGACTTCATATAGGTCACGGGACCGACCGACACCCGGTCCGCAGTCCCGACCGACTAATTAGGGTGCGAATGAACACTGTTCCATCGCATTCCTATACTTTACATTGGGAGCATGTATTCCTGCCGGAATACATACTCCTATTGTAAAATAGGAGGTGCAGTTCAACCCTGCACCCCGTGTCAGGCACCTCAAGGTGCCTGCCACGTGATGCAGGGATCAACAGGGGGCCACCATAGGTGCCCCCCTCGGCCTACAACTGGGAACCGTGCACCAATGGGGGCCCAGGTAGGAGCCCCATTAGTCGAGTTCTGACAGTCTTTCTGTGTCGTAAAGGCTGGCACAGAAAAGCTGCCGAAACCCGACATCGTAATCCCAAGGGCAGAAAGAGCCTCACTTGGGATTACTGACAGCTTTCCGACTGGCAGTCGGGCTCTCCGAGACTGTCAGAAGCCAGTCGGAATGATCGGTTGGATTCTTTTCAGACCACCTCTATAGTAATTAGGTGAGCGGAAAGGAATCCGACCGGCAAATTACGATGCTGCTGGAAAGGCTCCGACCAACGGCTGGAGTCTTTTCTGACAGCTTCGTAATCAGCTCCTATATTTTATTAATTACGTGGATATCCTAAAGAAGGCTCCAGGTTGCCTATTCTGCCAACCTACAAATCCAAGTAAGAGGCCTTGTACAGAGGGGGCAAGGCACCACCTACACACTGTGTGCAATGATCCCACAAGATTTGCTTGACAGCCAAATGAGGATTTGCTAGCCTTACAGTTGAGTGGGTGTGCATGTGTGCGCGTATTGTTGTGTCTATGTATCTGTGTCAGAGTGTGCGTGTGTGGTTGCCCATGTCTTTCTTTTAATCAGAGAGCCCCTCACTTGCATGCCTGCTCGCCTCACAATACAATACATTCTCAATATTTTTATTGTTTTTTTGGGAAGCTGCGAGATTTTGAGGAGAGACAAAGAAATTCACACCAGATCTATGCTTCCCTCTGTCTCTTTCTTTCCTGCCTAGCTTTCTGGCAGATGGGACAGGATGAATCTCTTATTCTTACCTGAAGAACTGTTTGGAATGTGCTAATCGATACTTCCTGTTCCATATAAGGAATAGCATGTCAACTAAATGTGTTCTTTTAAAACACCCCATGTCTCAGAGCTTAGCAGTCCTTCCAAGGGGTTAGAGAAAAGCAGTTTCCAAGAAGTTTTAAGTGAAGTTCTGTCCTGAGAAACAGAACATTCTCCAGGCTGACTCTTAAACACTATGGATGGTCACACTGCAGCTTTTCTGAACTTGCCACTGCTTTCGCCACTTTTAGAGCAATCCACCTAAGGAAAAATGTGAAGACATTGCTGAGTAAAACTTCTTAAATTTCAGTGCTGCTGACAAATAAAGCATGATAGATTTGCATCCTTAAGGACGAATTTACAGTTGTAGAGGTTGAGATGCGTTGTACTTTGAGGCACACTATCACTACCATCATTCCAGTCAGACTATTACAACATATGCAGCACCGTTCTCTAAAATCTTCATGGACTTTCACCAAAATATGCCTCAGGTTACATAAAAATGTGCAGGCTCTAGATCTCTCCAAAATGTACAACATTCTTTCCCCACATCTGCTTCCAACTTCCAGACTAAACATGAAGAGACCTCCTGGCAACTTGATATAAGGATTCCACCACTTCTTCTATGTGTCTGTTGGATCCAGGACACTAGCAAGACATGTACCATTCTTTTATTTAAAAATTGATAAATAAAAAACATATGAAAATGAAGTGGCAAAGGGGCGAATTGTGCTGGGATGTGAGGCAGTGGGCTCCCAACCCCCATTCTGTTTAACCCCTTGGCCGCGGCGGTAATCCCGCCGCGGTGCTGGGGGGCAGGGGGTCGCGCGGCACCGCCATGCTCGTGACGGAACCACTCCACCACGAACCACAGGTGCGCTGTGCTCATGACAGAGTGGTTCCGTCACGGCCCCGCCCGCTCATCAATTCAGCCACGCAGGTGCGGAATTGATGCAGCATGGGTGGAGCGGCCGCGCTGTGTCGGAACCACTCCGTCATTAGCACAGCGCACCCGTGGCTCGTGACGGAGTGGTTCCGTCACGAGCACGGAACAGGTTAAAAGGCTCCCTTGAGCCAGCAAGGTGACAAACTTTGGAGATGCACCTGTGTGCCTGTGAGTGGTACTGTGAGCTGAGAGGAACTTGGCATTCATTCAGCCCAGAGGATTTTTTTCTTTGCTCTCTAATGCTGCTGCTCTCTACTGATGAAGGGCTCTACCCAGAAACACGTGTCTAGAGATATACAGCAATGTCTGTACCAACTGGTGAAAAACTCCAGCTAATTTATAAGTAAGCATGAACTGTGTACTGCATTTACCAAGATGCAAAGGGGCGGACTGTGCTGAGATGTGAGGCAGTGTGCATGCAACCCCCATTCTGAAAATGAAGTAGCATCAAGGGGCTTTTATTCATAAATCTGAAGAGATGGTAGCAATTGATGCCTGGCCCTCCAAACAAAGCCAAAATAAAAATAAAAAGTAGGACCACAGGGGACCCGAAGAAGTGGGTTACGGTTTGGGGGGAGAACAGGGGGAAAGGTATACGAGGGAGGGAGCAGCAAGGAGGATAGGGAGACACACATGAGGGAGTAAACAGTGCCTGGCAAAAGGAGAAGCACATAGGCAAAAGCAACATGGGGCACAGAGGAGGGAAGCACATGAATGAGAGAGAGCAACGTGGAGTACAGGGAAGCGAGAGAAGCACACAAGTGAGAGACATCTGGAAAACAACACATACACTGTTGCGGAGTGCTTGAGTAAAAAGTAAAAAGCAGTTCCCTAAAAGTGAGCAGTGGAAGGACACATTTAAAAAGGCGATGATCCGGGGGACGGACACACACACAAGATGGACAAGGCAAGCCATCGATTAAGAAGCAAGCAAGAACGAGTGACAATAAGGCCAACTAATTAAAATTAAATCATTGGGCATTTATTCCCAAATAAATTCGTGGTAAGCTGGCAATAGGTGTTTTGCAACCAAACAGATTGTGCTGCCTGGTAGGCTTGATCTAACAAGCTCTCACATGGGTGCTTTTTCCAATGTGCACAGTACTCAAACATTCACTTTCTGAAGACCAACCTTCAACAAAAGATAATCATCAAAAAAATCATTTTGTGCATTATGCTAACATTGGCATTTCAGATGCTACAGGTGTTTTTACACAGAGGTTTTGTGAAAGTTAAGGCAGCAAAAAACCTGAACACATTAATTGTGGATCAGTAAAAATGGCCTTCAACAAAGAAACAGCCTGCCCATTTTATGATAGAAGAAATTAAACCATTAAATGATAGAAATAACACAATTTTGGAGTATTTAATTTTGAACTATATGTTGCCATTTATATCAAAGTAAGTCCTCCTCTGATATGCAATGTGATATTCAATATGTTTCATACATTGGAGACGTAGAAAGCAATAATCTGTACTAACTCTTTGTCAGTGGGCTGTCAATAACTGAAATAAATTAACCTCACGCTATATTTTCTTAAAGGTTTTCTCTAAACTCTTGGCAAGACAAGGCTGGGTTGGTTCAATTTATGTAAAGAAAACTCAGATTGCCTTTGCCAAGAACAACCTGCAACGGAATCATATTTTGAGGTCTAGAATCCCAGCAGTGTTGGCAAGGAAAGATGATTCCAAAGTGAGACCAGTCATTCCTAGTGTTTTTGCATATGGAAATTGCAATTGGAACTGAAAGGCTCACTCAACAGAAAATAATTCATGGATTAAAGTTCTCCAGTCAATGAAATACTCACAATAGATGCCAAAATTCTATGTGGCCAAATATGAAGAAATAAAAGATCTAATTAACTACATAAAGTGCTCCATTTGGCTCTACTATTAGGCTGAAGTATCGTTTTTGTCTTCTTATCCTTATTCAAAGTAGAAACCATCTGATTTTTCATGTTTTTCTACCGAACTAATGGCCTGTTTTATGAAACAGTTTTCCAGTCGCAGAACTTGCAATTCCCCAAAGCACAGGGCTTTGCAGCCTCACAACAGTGTGACACCATGTACTAAAGACACATTGGAAATAGGAAAAGTCTTTTAAAATGTATATTACAACACATATAATCCTGCAAAAGAAAGGGATCATGTAGAGAGAGTTGCCTTCTCCGTTGCGAATCAATAAGCTTTAAATCAATGGTTTGGAAATGCAGGAACAGACTATTGATTAGTTACCGAGACTTCAAAGGCGGTGGTAAAAACAAATCGCAGGTAAAGAAACGTTCACGTTGTGAATTGTGGCTGTCAGCATTATGGAGCACATAATTGGTGCGTGGAACAGATGAATGTTCTCACCAACGCCTTTTTCCTAATGGCACTTTAAATTTTTGAAACCAGTTCCTGTCCGTTTAAGGTCCAAGGGTAGTTGATGGCATAGAAGGAGCAAAACTGGAATACCATGTTAACCCAAGCTGAGAGCATCCAGGCTTTTTAGATGAGGGGCCCTGTAACTTCGGATGCACTTGTGGGCAGAAACAAGATAGCAGCCCCTGCCCGTGCAGGTAAGAACGGTGGGACCGGCTTGGGCATGACGGGGGTGGGGGTGGGGGGAGGGATTTGACAGACGATCACAAAGGGAAATTAAATAATACATTTTACCTCGTCGTTGTCTCTCAAAACCCCCTCCACCCAGTCTCATCCCCCCACCCCACCGCTCTTACCCGCACTGGTTGCAGCTGAACGATAGACAATCTTGCATCGTTCAGACAATGTGAATAAAAACATCGGCGTGGGCCTTTGCTTCTCATTAATGAACTAAATGTTATGCCATGGAACGTGGGGAAGACTTCACTTGAGAGCGGGGACAAGGGTGTTGAGTCTCCAGTTGAGTATTTTTCTTTTTTGTTACCCTGGGTGGGGTGTATCGAGTGTCTAATTTGAGCAAGTGGTTGCATGAGGGGCCCACCGGCACGTATTTTTGGGTAGCAGCTCTAATTTTTCCTCATCAGACTTTAACCCAGAACAAGAGAGAGAAAAAAACACAAAAGGGGTGAAGAAAGACAGAAAAATAGTAACAAAAGGAGAAAGCAGGGGTCAAAAAGAAATAGGTTGAGGGGCAGAGAGTATCTGGTAATGAATTAAAGATGCATAGGGTGCGGGGGACAAGTCAAAACTACAGAGCCTTTCTATTCAGCTCCGTGACCTTCGGCAGCGCCCGCAGTAGTTACCAAGAAAATGTTTGGGCCCGGCACTTATTATTTGACAAATTAAGCACTGCAGTTGCCTTAACTCTAGAAGCTGTAAGTATTTTTCAATGCAATGCATAACTGATATGGCACTCAGTTGTATGTCGGAACAACAAGTTCATCTACCCGCATACCTAAACAACGCAGTGTCTATAATGACTGCGTCTTAACCACAAATTGCTTTACCATGCATGCCTTTACCATGTATTTTCGTGGTAAAGGCATGCATGGTAAATGGGTATGCATGGCTAAGGTTACCACCCCCTCCGCCTTCCCCTGAGCCCTAAATACTCCCCATATACACCTAATCCCTAAAAACTACCCCCATCTCTCTCCCTGAGCCCTAAAAATAACCCCTTTAGAAAGTAATCCGAACCCCAGCAGAAAGTTCCCGGGAAATTCCCCTCCACCCTGGAACACTACCCTGATCCCCCACCCCCTCAAAACTACCCCGAAGCCCCCCACCCCAGAAAACTACCCCAAAACCGCCACCTCCCCTAAAAACTACCCCTGAATTACCCTGAGCCACCACCACCCCATAAAACTACCCGAACCCCCACCTGAAAAAAACAACCCCGAACCCACCTCCACCCCTGAAAACTACCCCAAACCCTCCGACCCCCTAAAAACGACCCCAAACCCCCCACCCTGCAAAACTACCCCAATCCCCCAACTCTCTCAAAAACTACCCCTAAATTACCCAGAAACCCTAACATCCCTTAAAACTACCCTAAACCCCTACCATCCCTTAAAACTAGCCGAAACTCCCACCACCCCTGAAAACTACCCCGAACCCCCACCCCTAAAAACTACCCCAACCCACCCAACCCCTAAAAATTACCCAGAACCCCCACCCCTGAAAACTGGCCCGAAACCCCACCTCCCCAAAAATCTATGCCGGACCCCCCCACTCCTTAAAACTACCCTGAACCCCACCTCTAAAAGCTACCCCAATTCCCCACCCTCTAAAAACTACTCAGAACCCCCACCCCTGAAAACTACCCCGAACCCCCACACCTGAAAACTACCCCCGAATCCCCACCCCTAAAAACTACCCCAACCCACCCAACCCCTAAAAATTACCCAGAACCCCCACCCCTGAAACCTGCCCTGAAACCCCACCTCCCTTATAAACTACCCGAACACCCACACCTAAAGCTACCTCAAACCCCCACCCCTAAATATTACCCCCACCCCCTACCCCTGAAAAGTACCCTGAACTCCCACCCTTCATGAAACTACCTTGAAACTCCACTTACCTGTCCGTGCCCGTTTTCCGACGCCCCTCTCTCCCCGCCCATCCCGAACACTAGAGCGACTTTGCCTTAACCACGCGCGTGGGTCAGGCGCAGTCGTTGTTCGGGCAATGCGGGCTTCTGGAACTCGTGGCTCTGGCCTTGTTCCGGATGTTTCCCATCGCACTCCTCACATTCATCCTACTGTAAAGTTCTATTAAAATGCAGTTCATGAAATGTGTTCATTCCAGGAATGCGAAGGCAGGCATGGGGGTTTGCTGTCCTAACAGGCCTCCCTCCGTCTCTGCTATTGCAATCATTCGCAGGGGGGCACAAAAGCGCTCCAGCCTCCTCTCTATTAATGAGTTTTGCGACGTCCTGCTGAATGGGCATTTTTGTGCTACGATTAACTACTAAAGCTATTACAGAGCAAAATTAAAGTCAGGTAACAAACTAGTCAGTGTGCAAAAAACTCATTGAATTTTGACCCGCTCTTTGTACATTGGGCCTTGTACATTTTTTTATCTGAGTTTATTCTGCAAGTTGTTGCCTTTTTAAGAGATCTTTATAAAAATCTCAGCTGGGTTCGTGATAAAAAAACAGAACTTAAAGGTTTTGGTGTCCAATTGAAATATGAGCTACATTTTATTTAAGCTTAAACAAGGAAAATTAATAAAAAACGAGAACTCACCATTTTGCAACAAGGGAAAGAAGGGGGTAAACTTTATAAGCACTATCAGAGTTTCAATAGCTGAATGTTCAGTTTATTTATTATATGTTATGGATGTTGTTTCTTAAGCAATTGGAAAAAAACATGATCAAGTCGTCAGTAATACTAGAAAAAGCTCTGTTACTCACACAACAGAAAAAGATCTGGCGCTTCTGCTGGCAGTCATTTTCCCCAGCATGCAGAGCAGGTAAGGTTCACCTCGTAATTGGGCTGTGGTCAGGGAGGTGAAGGTCACAGACCTTCCCTGCTGGTGCACCAGGGCATCACATTTCTCAAGACCCAAGGGAGACTTCTGCCTTGTGTCCTCTGTGCTCTAATTCAACTAAGATGTGCTAATGTGCTTCATATATTAAATGCTTCACCGAGCTAAGCCCTGTTTGCTTTGGCCTTAGGTTTTTGCCACTATGATACCATGCCAATTGCATTTTAATGCTTTTGATTAAATAATGATTAGGAAAAATAAATTTATGAAGAAGTTGAATGCGTGAGAGTGAAAAATCCTGCTGATAGCAGACAGAGATATGAACCAAAGGAGGCAACAGCTGTGTGGTGTCAAATATGCAACTACACAAACATGTGTGTGTATAATGGCATGCTTCCTTTTCCATAATGGCTAACTGCATAAAAATGCAGGGGCCTGTTCACAAGTTGCAATTTATTGTGCTTTTAGTAGTACTACTACAACAATGCTAGTAACCTACTACAAAATGTTATTCACACACTTTCGTGTGGAGGTTCCACCGCTGCCACTTCTTTTTCTGTGTGGCGAAGTCTTCTCTGACTGCAGAATCTCTGCAGATGCAAATTTAAGTTTCATTAGTAAATGAGGGAGGGACAGAGAGGGGAAGGCTGGAAAATTAGGAATATTTACGACTACGGGGGAGGGATTTAAGAAGAGGTACAAGGGGTTTATGGAGGGTCAAGGAGGGGTTTAGGAAGAGATGTGCACCAGCCCACAAAAGGGTAAAGCCACATTTTTTCCCAAATTACCCTTCTTGCGACCGCGGCGGTAAAGCGGCGGATGGTCTTTCCGTCCGCCGCTGTCCCCACCGCCATCTTAATCTGGCGGGGGGGAATGCAGGCATGGATGTCGGGCGGATTGCCTCCGCCAGAGTGGCGGTGGCCACCGTCACCCTGGCGGAGGCAATCCGCCCGACATCCTAATGGGCCCCTAAGACTCTTGGAGTGAGAGGTGCTTGTCAGGAAAGTGCTTAAGACCTGGATTTATACAGCTCCCGATTCCCTCTGTCACTCTTTGGTGTAATCTATATCGGTCTGAATCTTCTGCCCACTCCCGCACAGCGCCAAAACGCTCCTTCTGGAGCGATAGTGCGCTTTATAAATGCATAAATCAAGTCAAATCAAATAGCCAAGAGCAGTAGAGTTACTCAAAAGTGTAATAGTAAACTTCCATGTGTAAATTACTTACAAGTGTAAGTTGCCTTTGTCAACAGGTCCGATAGAGAATAAACAAGCGATGAGCAGAATGCTTGAATCTCAGCTACCTGTAATGAGTTTGTTTCCCATTGTGCCATCCCAGTCAGAGACCATATGCAAATCAGACTTGGTCCTGCTCCAATAGGAACAGAACAGCCAGAATTACCATGTCAGGCCCCTTCCAAAAGGGACACACACAACCCAGGACCAGTTTTGGCCTAGTTTAGCCTCACCAGTAAGGTGCAGTTTCAGGCCAATGGTACAGTGAGCATACATGTTGCACTTAGGACATCTCACGTAGAAAGACAAAAAACTACTTAACATCAAATTGGTAGCAGAAATGTCTGATTCCAAAGAGTTTACAGCAAATTGAATGTATTTTATTAGGTGGTAATTGATCAGCACCAGGATCATCAGCCACTAACCAGCAAGCTGATTGTTTTGACTCACTGGACAAAATAATTTGGCTTAGTGTAATACAAGAATCTGTGTTTGATCCCATGGCCACACATTTGAATCCCAGTGGATCAAATCAGCCTCTCATTTTGTCAAAGCTGATGAGAGAAGTATCCCAGGATAACAATAGACATAGGTTATCAGTCAGTAGCACCAAGACCTTCATCGTGGTAAACCTGCATTCAACAACTGTGTCTGATATGCTATCTGTTTTCCTACTCATTGATGATGGATGAGCAGTAGGCTTCCCACAAAATCTTCGGCGTATGTAAAAATCTGTAGAGATGGTTTGAGATAGCACACTTCAAAATCCGTGCATGAGTTCGTACGTGATGATCACATTATTACAATATGAAGAAAACGCAGGTTTTGACTGGGACCCATTTTCATTTTCTTATTTCAGGGGCTGTACAAGTGGATTGATTAGCATTTGTGACCATTTGTGTTTCAGAATTGTGCGTCTTTTGCAAACTCCTCAGTAATTGATCTTTTAATCAAAGGGACCAGATGTAGTGATAATCTAGTTTGCAACACCAGCCCTCACAAAAGCAGCTCTTATTTGATGAAGTGGTTATACTTGGTGGAAACTTTTAAGATGAAGCTTTCTCATACAGATACATAAAACCTGATGCATGGTGCCCTCCATATTCAAGCTTTAATCAAGGTAGATTGATGATCAGTTTCTGGTATGTGAGGCTATGGATATGCTGTGTATAAATCTTGCTTTTGAAGAACAATGGTTCAGAGTGGGCCTAATGAGGTCCAAGGGAGAAAGGTGACAATAGCGAGTATTTAATAAACGCTAGGGAGCGAAAATTGTAGGTACAAGTAGGAATTTTTATTTTCTCTTTCTTTTTTATGGATAAACATAAATATTTTTATACTGTATTTCAGGTGCTCACGTGAATAGTACGGTGCAGGACGTGACATAAGTGATCAAAGTGAACGGACTGTCACACAACAACAACAAGGTTAAAAACACAACAATTATATACAATAAGGCGAGTGAAATTCCTTGGGTGGGTCGACGGCGTTTCGATCTATATAGCTTTAGATCATCATCAGGACTGATGAGCCTCCTGAAACTTGCCGATGTGTTATCAGGCAAGGATGGATTTTCTGACAATACAACTGAATTGGTTGTCGCTTTCCGGAGAGAATATTGGTTTGAATTGATAAAGATCTCTCAATGGGGTGATCCAAGTAGCGCTCAGTCACTTTAAATTGGGACGAGGGTCCTACTTGAATTCGAAAATTAAAAGAATTGACAATCTAGAAGAATCCGTTTAGCGCATTAATTGCTTTGGTCATAGGTAATGATTGGCGCCTGTAATTAATACCGGCGTGTGAGCGCTACTTGGATCACCCCATTGAGAGATCTTAATCAATTCAAACCAATATTCTCTCCGGAAAGCGACAACCAATTCAGTTGTATTGTCAGAAAATCCATCCTTGCCTGATAACACATCGGCAAGTTTCAGGAGGCTCATCAGTCCTGATGATGATCTAAAGCTATATAGATCGAAACGCCGTCGACCCACCCAAGGAATTTCACTCGCCTTATTGTATATAATTGTTGTGTTTTTAACCTTGTTGTTGTTGTGTGACAGTCCGTTCACTTTGATCACTTATGTCACGTCCTGCACCGTACTATTCACTTGAGCACCTGAAATACAGTATAAAAATATTTATGTTTATCCATAAAAAAGAAAGAGAAAATAAAAATTCCTACTTGTACCTACAATTTTCGCTCCCTAGCGTTTATTAAATACTCGCTATTGTCACCTTTCTCCCTTGGACCTCATTAGGCCCACTCTGAACCATTGTTCTTCAAAAGTATCGTTCTACCCCAGGTTCAAATTTATGGGGTTCCCTTGTTTATAAGAAACATGTGTATAAATCTTGGGCAGGTCCTTAAAGTAGATGTTTTGGGGTCATTGAGGCTGTCGGTTTGATTGCATACAATTTTATTTTGATAAAGGTGGTGTTAACTAGTTTTGTATTGGATATTGATTTCTGTGCATTCCCATGGATATTATCATCTTATAGACGTGGCTTTCAAAGTTCAAGTGGAATGATTTGTGAAGACGGATGTGAGCCAGCAAGAGGTACAACTGCAGCACTTCCAATCGGAATTTGTTCTGTAGCAGCTATTGGGCAAGCTAGAAAGTGCTGAATATAATCCATGTTGCACCACAAGTAGTCCTTCACCGCACACCATTCTATTGAAATAGGTTTTCCCTGATGTCTAGGAAGGCAGCTATTTGGTAGCTTGACAACTTATAAACATCTAACTGGTCAGCCTATGGACTGTGAACCATCAAAGACCCAACTGGTAGCAGACATTCAAGATTATGTATTGTCAGAAAAGCATACTTCTCCATTTAAAACATTATTGTTTGATTTTTTTTTTAACTAAGGGCAGATTTACAACGTTTATATGCAATTCAGCGGAGTCAGAAAAGTTGCCCTGCACTGGCAAACCTGTGGTTGCCTTGATCCAATGCTTACACCTTTGCACTATGGAACAACGGTGTATGAGATGTCAAGCATAGGTTTCGTACCACAAGAGTACCATACCAGTACAAAGTACTATGCTCAGTTATATTTTAGTGTTTTTACTATTTTGTATGTGGGGAGTACCGTGCAGCACACATGCAAAGTTGGAATCTTTCTAAGAAAACAAAATCTTTCTCAAACTTTACACCAGCCTTAAGGAGGCATTGATTTTTGTCTACCTTTTGTAGTAAATAGGGCTCTGAGTCAAAATCCATGAGCTTTGCATGAGAATGCCAGTGTATCCCCCACACAATACCCTGTTGAAGCAAAGTAGCACACAGCAGCACAAACCACTATATAGTGCTTTGTAGACTTTTAGTGCTACTTTACAATGCAAATCCCAAAACAAAACGTTGTGCTGGTTTGCATGAGATGTGTTTATAAATCTTCCCCTGACTTTATTAAAACCAGTCAATGTCACATATTAATAATACCTATTTGGTAATGTGATGAAAGTGTTACAGAATAATGTGTAAAACATAACATAAGCTGCAGTTTTAAATAATGTCCCTGCAAAGCATTTAAAAAAGTCTGTATTTAGAACTTTCACAATGCAAATTTCAAGTTGTAACAGACATGGGGGGCAGAAGAGGAGAGAAGTAGAAGGGGAAGGGCAAGAGGATTGGGATAAAAGGTTCCATAAAATGTTTACAGTAAGTGACACACATTACAGGAAATAAAGAGCAAAGATCAAAGCATCCATATTAGCCTTAAATAGATCTATGCACAAGGAAAGACAATTGGTATCCATATGGCTAGTTAGCTTGAGTATGCAGGGATGATCAGAAGCTTGAACTTTAATCTTAGATATGCTCATTCTTTCTAGCTTTTGCTATTTATATCTTTCTTATCTGTCTTGCTATTTCAATCTATAAATCTCTTCCCACAAGAAGTCACAGAGAGTGCTTACGTTTGCAGCTTTTGGGGCACATGGACATTTTCATTGAAAATCTTAAGACCTTTCAAGGGGGTCTGTCCTAAGTTGATCAATGAGTTCAAGATGTATATTTATGCTAACAATACAATATAAAGGTACATAATATTAATCTAAATGACGCTCATTTACATAGTAATTAGAGGTCTGATAAACCACCATAGATCTAACACTTGTGGATCAATGTTGTGCAACTCTAAACAATGGAATAGCATTGGGAAAATTCAACGAGACAGAAAATCTGCTTCTTTACCATGAACCAGGGGAAATTCAATACAAATCAGCACTTCAATGAACCAACCTTTTTCCCTTCAGGGTGAGCTGCTAGGAAAATAAACACAAATAAATGCTAATTTTGCGTTGCAGCAAACTGCATCATTGCAAAAAACTCAATAAGTGATTAGTATGTATGTTCAGTTTACAATTATTAGTCGCCTGCCACAGTCTTGTCCTTATTGGATATGTTGACAGGGACAGTGGCTCACAAATGATCAGCTGTCAGTGAACTGATGCATTTGTGGAGCTGAAACAAATATGCTGAACAGTGTGGCTTCAGACTAAGGTGAATGCCACCTTGTATGGGTGATAAAACGTTGTCTGCTGGCTAGTTTGATCTAATTATAACTACCCAAGAGAAGATTTTACAGTGAATATTGATTGGACTGATGAGGCTGTATGATTTAACCTCTGGTAAATCATACAGAGTCTGGCTTTTTGCAGTTAGAAACAATGGCACTCTTGGTCCCAGATGTGGGAAAGGAAGCCACTGCTTTGAACGAATTAAGATTGGTTTCATCTAACCAGTGGTTATATTCAAGTAAGATTTCCTAAGTGGAGATTTTAAAGGAAAAGGTGATCAGACTGATGGGTCAAGATTTGGCCTTGTTTGTGGATAGGCTCAATAGTGCTGTTGGTCCTATACAATGGGTTGACTCGTTTATTTTAAAAAATGTCCTCCCAGAGTGTAATGGCGATCTAACTCTTATGCGAGCCCATAGGGTGCCAGCACATCTTCCTCCCAATGCTAAATTTCCGCTGACAATCCTGACTAATTTGGGGATTTCAGGGTCAAGGAACAAATTCTATCCAAGGCCATAAAGCAGCGACAGTTTACATTGTCGGAGGTCCCACTTTATTGTATCTTCCCAGACATGACAGCTTCCACAGCTAAAAGGAAGAAAGAGTTTGTTAAAATGTTGCATCTGCTTAATGAACAGGGGGGGGCGCAGGCAATGATAGCTCAATAGAGCAAGTTAAAAGTGCTTGTCAAAGGCAGGTTCCATGTATTTAGTAATGTCCTGGAAGCACAGAAATTACTGCAACAAATCTCTTTGGATAAGTCTTAATAGCCTATAGATCTCAAAATGTTAGTATGTTGCCAAAATGTTAACCTAATGAGTTTAAAAAATGTTTTCTGTCTTTTGTTATTGTTTTTGGTCTTTTATCCTGATGGCTCTTCCTTTTCAGGTATATTTTCTTAGGCAGCCTCTTTTCAACTGCCTTCCTTATTTTTTTTCTTCAGTTTTTTTCCTCCGTTTTTTTCCTGCTTTTTTCTCTATTGAAGGGGAGGAGGTAGGTAGACCGGTAGCACATGGCACCAAGACATAGTGCCAGTTAAGGGGGGGAGGGATAGCTTGTCAGGTGTGAGCATGGACGGTGATCTGCTCATTGTGGCTTTGGGAGGAGGGTGGGGCCACAGGGTGGAAGGGGGAGCAGGAGGGAATAAAGAAATCCATTTTTTAAATCCAGATTAATCCATTTATTATTATTAGACTCTTATTTTGTTAGACTTAGGATGAGGCTATTGACTGATATCATAGTTTTTCAGGACATTTTTGTGTATGTTGCTAGGCTGTTCGGATACTATCTTGCCTTCTGCTAATGGAGAAAAAGGACATTTCGAAAGTGGTCTCTTTCAATGTAAATGGCCTCAATAATAATAAGAAAAGGCAGGCCATTGAGGGATGGATTAAGACAGAAAATCCAGTGGTCATTTTAATACGAGACTTATATACCAGCGGGAAAACTAGCAGATTTCACAATGTTTAGGTCCTGGGCAGCTTATAGGAGCTTCTCGTCCTCTTCTGCATCTCATTCTCATTCTCATTCTCATTCTCATTCTGCATCTGTGTCTCTGCCGTGTGGGGTCCCTCAAGGCTCATCCCTGAGTCCGACACTATTTATTATCTACGTGTCGGACCTTGCAAATGTCATCAAAGCATTTGGGATGAGCCTGACCTCCTACGCCGATGACACCCAATTGGTACTGGCTATCAAAGGGGACGGGGAGGAAGTGGCCAATCGATTCACGAGAGGAATGACGGCAAGAGGTGACTGGATGGCCACAAATTGTCTGAAACTCAATTCAGAAAAAACTGAAGTGGTCATCTTCGGTCACCTCTCCCCGGGCTGGTCACCTGTCTGGTGGCCACCATCTTTCGGTCCCCCGCCGAGTCCAGCTAGCAAAGTGAGAAATCTAGGCGTCATCTTCGATGCTGGCCTCAATTTTATGGCACATGCGAATAAAACTGCGGCTTCAGCTCATGTGAAATTGAGAATTATTAGGAAAATACTACCTTTCCTACCGAACACAGCCGGGAAAACACTGGTCAGCTCACTAGTCCTGTCCTCCTTGGACTATTGTAACGCTCTATTCTTAAATGCCCAAGTCCGAGTGACAAATAAGATGCAGTCAATCCAAAATGCAGCCGCACGAATGCTGGCTGGGATCCCCAAGTTCGCACCAGTTACAAACATCATTAGGGATCTCCATTGGCTCCCGATACGCAGCCGTATCTAATTCAAATCGCTGTGTATTGTTTACAAGTCACTCCATAATCAAGGTCCCCACTTTCTCAAACAGAATCTTCTCCATCATGTCCCAACCCGATCTCTTCGTTCCTCTATTCAGAACCTCTTGGCTGTGCCTCGCACTAGAACAGTCACCTGGGGCGACAGGCGTTTCCTGGTTGCCGCCCCTAGACTCTGAAACACCCTTCCTGCACATATCCGAGCAAGTCCCTCCCTGTTCACATTCCGCAAACAGCTAAAGACGTGGTTATTTGACCAATAGCCTTGTATATCTTCTTTACCCCAGTTGCTGATCCATCCCTTAATTAGCGCCGAGACGCCCACGGGTATTCGCCGCGCTCTACAAATGTCAATAAATAAATAAATAAATAAATCGGGGTACGACGATCTTCCTTAGCAAAAAACTTCAGACTGAGGTAGTTAATTTTGTAAGCAATCAGAGCGGAAGGTGCTGTTGGGTCACCTGTAATCTAGGGAACATACTTTCAACTTTTGCCACCATATATGCCCCAGTAGAGGATAATCCTATGCCATATGAGTTTTTTCCAATCTTTAATTTAAATACCTGGTGAATTGATAATAGGGGGGATTTTAATTTTCTAATGAACCCTAAAATTGACTCATCAGCTAGATCCAAAAACCAGATAAAACCCAAAACTTTAAAAGTTTTACAAAACTATGGCATGTCTTTGGGCATATCTAATCCATGGAGGGCAGCATTTCCAACTAAGATCGCCTATACTTGTTTTTCAGGCAGATTTCGCACTTTGATACACATTGATTTTTTCCTCATTTCCAGGAGACTGACTTTTAGCCAGCAAAGAATCCTTCCAAATGGATTTTCGGATCATGCAATGGTCATTCCGGAGTTAGAGTTGGGTAAATATATCATGACTTCTAAAAGATGGATGTTAAATAGGGAATATCTATTCGAAGAGTGCTGGGTGCTCTTTATTTAAACCGAGATCAAAGAGTTTCTTAAGCTAAATCATGGCTTAGCACCTGCGCATAAGGACTGGGACTCGCTTAAAGCTTATATGCGGGGACTAGCCATCGCAAAAGATGCCAATAATTCAAGGAAAGTTAAGGAAGAAATGCAAATTTTAGAGCAGAAAGTGCAAAGGTCTTTTGATACATTTCTCAGTAGCCCCTCTGCTTTTAACCAGCAGCAACTTCATCAGGCTAAACGGGATCTTAGGGAAAAATATTATGTTAAAAGTGAATCTTTTTATCAGCATCATAGGCAAAAAGGCTATGAAGAGAGTAATTATACCAGGAGGTTTCTCGCGTGCCAGGCCAGGGAGCAGGCAGTAACAAATCAGATAAGTGCACTGAGATGTCCAATAACCGCTATCCGTTCTGATGTCCTGGGAGTTAAAGGGGATAAAATGTCACAACATTATAGGAATATATATGGCAATTGACAGGACATCTTTGAGAGAGTTTCTTCAGAGATATGAACTGCCCATACTTTCAGACATCGAAAAAATGAGTATGGCGAGTCCTTTCACAAAAGAAGAACTGTGGGAAGATATTAAAAATCTCCCGAAATGCAAAACCTGTGGCCTGGACGGCCTCCTGGGCGAATCTTTTAAAACCTTTTTGAGCACTATTTTGGATTATCTTTTACTGATTGCTAACTCAATTTTAGAGGGTGGGGTAATACCATTTTCATTTAGAAAAGGGAATATAGTCAGCTTTTTGAAAAAAGGAAAGGATAGTGAAGATCTCAATTCTTATCGCCCCATCACGCTCTTGAACTCTGACTAAAAAATAATTACTAAACTGTTAGCTAATCGATTTAATCAAATTGCCTCGCACCTGATCCATCCTGATCAAAACAGTTTTATTGCCAGGAGGCAGCTCAGCACCAAAACTCACTATCTAGTGGAAGCACTTAATTATTTTGAGACTCGGAAGATACCAGCTCTGGTCCTCCTATTAGTCGCCGAGAAGGCAATTGACCTAGTTGTTAGGGAGACATTATTTTTTATTCTGTCAAATTTCGGCATACTTCCCAAAATTTCAGGGCTGATTCAGAAATCATTCTTGAATGCACAAGCCAAAATTATCATCAATGCCTCGGAGGTGGGCAAAGTCAATATAAAATAGGGGACTAGACAAGGCTGCTCACTGTCTCCGGTGTTATTCACCTTTTTTTTTGAGCCATTGGCGATAGCCATTAGGAACAGTTGGATATCTGCCCTCCACAGGCAACTATGGGAAAATTTAAATTATACAGCGATGATATCATGCTCATTATAAAGCCTGAGGAGGAGGTGCAAGCAAAAGCCTTTGAGATTTTCGAGCAATTTGAGTCGCTTGGCGGATATAAAATTAATTTGAAAAAAACAGAAATATACAGTGTAGTTGTGAGCCTACGAATTTACATCTCGATATTCTTCCTTGTATGAATATAGAACCGAAAATATATCTGGGTGTTTATTTTATGGCACGAATTTCTGAATTATATGATTGAAATTTTGCCCCACTTCTGCGAAAAGTCCAGGATTTATTCTCTCAATGAAACTCTCTTCCATTAACCATTTTGGGCAGGGTCTCATTGATTAAAATGTCTGTTCTTCTGCTGTTTAATTTCCTATGTTCTGCGATTTCCTGTGTCTTAACTGCCTCTTTCTTTGCTAAAAGTCTATGTTTACATCTTTTCTTTGGGGCAAAAAGGTCCCTCAAATTGCACTTAGCACTTTATATGAGGCGCTGGAAAATGGTGGATTAGCTCTCCCTAACTTTAGGGATTATTATTTTGCATACTTTGCACAATATATGTCAAGGTTTAACCTGGAACTACAATCGGGTCTTTTTATTAATTACTTTATAAACTTAATTTGCGAAGAGAATCAGATCCACTGCCCACTAACAATCGTAAAATCTCCTAAACTAGTACGGTATAAGTGTATGTAGTGGCTTTTCTATAAACGTCAGGCTTTTTATAGAAGATATTCAATTCCTGTAATTAACTCCTCAACTCCGCTATCTGTCCCTATTTCACTATCTGGGTTTAGAGATTTGTCTGCAATTACACAAAAATGGGCCAAGGCTGGCTTTGGGAAAATCTCAGATTTCATAAGGAATGATAGATGGCTGAATATAACCGAAATGTCTCATTTAATTCCAAACGATTTCCTTCTCCTCAAGTCATATTACATTTTTAGCAAGTGTCTGAGTAAACTTGATTTGGTTTAGACCATCGAATGGAAATGCTTAGTATATGAATTTTTAGATGATACTACATTTAAGAGACCCGGGAAATGGAAAAAAGTGCTAAGTATGGATCTTGAGGAGAAGGCTATAACTAAATGGGGAAAACGTGAGGAGATGGAAATCACAGCAAGTATGTGGTCAGCAGTTAATAATCTCAACTTCAGTACATTAAGGGGTGCTAATTTGTGAAGGATGTTATTTTTTAGCAAATGGCTACTTTATAGAACCCCACTTTTCCTATCTAAGGTTTATCCCAACCAATCTGGGCAGTGCTTTTATTGCCTCAACTATCCCTCAGCCAAGTGGAGACATATCATATTGCAATGCCCCCTGATCCAGAGGTTCTGGAAGGACATTTTTAACTACTCGGAAGCCGAATGCTTAATTACAATAGATTTGAATATTCGGCTGATAGCGTTGGGCTATGACCCTGATCTTCTTCTTTCAGACAAGGTGATCAATTTATTATATATAGCAATGGCAGTTGCTAGATCACTTTTGCTTCACAGATGGTGATCGGATCTTATACCATCTAAAAATGAATGGGTCTGAAAAATGAAGCAGGTTAAAAAAAGCGAACGAGCCTTAGCACTGCAAATTGGCAGGCTTAAGAAGTTTGAGAGGGTATGGGCAGCCTGTTTTGATTACGATCTCAAAATGTAGCCTATATTTCAGGAGGTATTTTCAGTATGTTCGAATCCTATTTATAGTAATATCAGCACTTTAATTTACTACACATCACTTCATATTTTATTGTTACATAGCTGTATTAATCGATATAGTATGAAATATTATTTTGGCCATACACGCTGATTTCTCTGTATATGTTTAAGGTATCTAAGGTTCAATCAATTGTCTAGTTTGTGTTAATATTGGCAGTGGGTGCTGTTCCAAAATATTATGCATTTCATTTTTTGAATACTGGCTTAAATGCATATATTGTCTCTCTTTTATTGATTTTAGGATTTACTGTTTTCCGGCCTATTGGTGTCATTTAACAATTTTGTATCTTTCAGCACATTTAATGAATTTTATAGATGTATGTATGGATAAAAAAAATTCTTGTTATATGGGTTTCAATTTAAAAAAAATTAAAAAAACAATACGACGTAACCCTGCGCTGGTGCACAATTGGCTACCATGCATCAGCGCAGGCACGCTTGCATCATTTTAAGGGTACCTGTTCTGAGGGATGATTGTTTTTGTGCAGGAAGAAACACCTTTCTGCACAAAAAACAATAATTAGTGGCATTTTCCTATGCAGCATGCACAGAAAGAGGAAAAAACGAGGAGAAATAAAAGTATTTCTCCTCGTTGTGCCATTCCTACGCCCCACCTGGGGAGGCGTAGGATTCTGATGTATTCCCAGATTTAAAAAAATGTTGTAAATCTGCGAATGCACCAAATTCCATGGATTTTGCGTGAGAACACCCATAGCAACACCCAAGGAACGCCCTTTCACGCATAGTAATGCATGAAAGGGGCCCATATTTACAAGGCCATGAAAAGTCACGCAGGGTGACTTTACGTGGCCTTTTAAATATGGGAAAGCCCATTGCACCACTGGTGTGTCCAAAAAAATGATGCTATTGGTGCGCAATGGGCTTGTAAATAAGCCCCCTCCTCTGCCCTCAAGGTCGACTCGACGGGTGACATTGGCTATGGTGCCTAATTTTGCTATAGCGAACTGGGTAGCTGCCCCGGGCATTTATTAAAGACCACCAATGTCCCCCTTTCCATTCTCGAGTAGGACAAAAACATCAATAGCCAAATGCTGTAGCGCTGTTTTTTTAATGAACTAATCTCTCCCTGTATTTTCACGAGACATAGTTGAAGCACCAATTTTTACCCTGTTAAACGAAACGTTAACACTGGGCAAGGTGGGGGTGCTAGAGTAAAAATAATAAAAATTCTTTGTGAGTCAGCCTGGTGAGTGAGAGTGCAGTACACATAATATATCCCTCCACCCTTAGACAAGGTGAGGGGGACGCATTCTCCATGCCCTTTGGTAAGGTGGACGTGCGGACATTCTAGCCATTTTAATTCTGAGATGAAAACCTGGGAACATTCAACCAATCACAATGCTTTTATTTTTTGGGAATTTGTCACAATGGTTGCAAAAAATTAATGGAATTATATGAAGGTGGTGCACACACAATGACCACTAATCTTTCTGCTTATAACTGCCCAACCGTGTATTCTTTCATTCAAATTTTCTTTTGTTTTACGTGGCTAAAGATGCCTAAAGCGATTTCCATATTGAAAGAAGAAACATGTAATTTGGGATTCACGCCCATCCCTCCCTTCAGCCAATCTACATCAGATTTGGCACTATGAAAGCCTACATTTTGTAATGTAATTTCCTTTTGAAAATTAGTCATTAATGGACTTTAGAAGCATGAACACACCTGGGTAATATGTGTAATATTACACCAATGTATCATTCCAGGTATGGTAAGAGGTGATTCAACCAGAATATACAACACATTTCATTAAAAGCATTCCACTGATCTTGTAAAAACACATTGTATATCAGTACAAATACTGAGTATTACCAATTTCCATGAATCTCAAAGGCAAAGAGAGTTTTGAGAACCGTGGGATATATTTATATGGGGATTGCACCACCAGAACTTCACTTTTGGCAACGTCCTGGGGTCGCAATGATCTTGTCCATATTTACAAAGCATTGTTAAGCCACTTTCTGTAGCTTACCACTGCCTTGTGAATACAGCCCTTCCACCACAACCCCCATTGCTTTTTGACGCTGCTCCAGATTTACAAGGATCTGTCAATCTGAGGCAGTGCCCCAAACTTGGAAGAGCAGGCATTCGAATTTCTGTTTTTCTCTGTGTGCTGCATTCTGTCCCTTCTTTCCAATAAACAATCATTAAATAATGATGACTTTCTACTTATATGTGTGCTGCATCCTGCAGCACACATAGATGTAACAAATCGCCATTATGGATTGTATCTGTGCTGGTAGTTGTCCCTTTCTGCACATACACAATTGTTCCGCAGGCACTCTTGCACTATGGTGCAAGGGCACCTGCTTTGGCACTAGGCAGGTCATTTTAATGCCAGCGCTAGGGAAAACACAGGGGTGCACAGTATTGTTGCAAATATGGCGCATCCCTGGGTTTTGGAAACGTCAGAGCGCCCGCACTGCCAAATTTGGCACGGATCCGCTCTTTGAGATTCCATTGTAGATATGCCCCGTCTGTTATGCAGGCAAATATCATTTCAAACTGACAGTTTAAAATGCAGTTAATGAAAAGCCACTCTGAACGTTCTGAATCTAGAAATGAGTCTGGCAGACAGAACTGGAATCGTTAAAAAAAGTAACTCCTTGCCAGAAAATAGGACCACTTCCGTGATTTATTTGAATAATTTATAGTATATACGTATGGAATTTCAAAAACGAGATTGCACTTAAATAAGCATTTGGATAACTCTTTATGTTATGGTTCCAAAGACCTCAAAATCCGCACAACTTTGTTTGAATAGGAGGCAAAATTCTCAAATTGTAATGTTTCTTCATTCAGAAACTTTAAAGCTAATCCAAGGAGGAAATACTAGATGCTTTTTCCTGCCAGTTCTATATCCTTCTACGTTATGAATTTTGGAGGAACTTTGGCGTAACTTGCTGAATTTGTTCTTACTACCCACTAATTTAGATGCAGCAATTTGCCAAGCACCATGAAGCCCTAAAGTTTCACTGAAAGCCAGAGAATAGGCTTTCTCTGAAGGTGAATTGCAGTGCAGGGGTACAAAAGTGTATGACTAACTAAAACACCTATGTCAAGGGGGCGACACCCCTGCACCTTTCTGACCCCAGCACTGGACACATGGACATCACTAGTCAGATGTGTGACATGGCGCTGATTTCAGGACTGGATGGACTGAGATTTGCCCAATTGAAGCCCTGAGGAAGACGCACTCAAGTTTCCAACATTGGGGTGGGCATTGGCGTTCGGCAAAATGGCCGCCTAATTCTATCCTGCAAAAATCCTGTCCCAAACCCGTCCATCCCGGGTGCGAAAGCGGCAGATGGGTCAGCGGGTGACTGCAGGCTCCCGTTTGCGGTCTCTACTGTCGGCGTGCGCTCCTGGACAGCAAGATTACTCTGCTGGCTACCGCGGGCTGCATGGTAATGGCGGCCGCGGGCATCGCTGGCTAATTGCAGAGGAGGCTTCCGGATTAAGCGCCCGGCTGTTGGTGAGCAACGTGGGAGACCCTAACTACCTGGCGACACTCCGGAGATGGCTGTGAGTGGTGCGGGAGCGGCCGCGGAGCTGGACCTTCCTCCGTAGCAGACATCGAGACACCCGGAGAGGCCCCCGGCGGAGACTGCGGGGGTGCAGCTAACGTGAGCGGCTGACTCTGGGGCCTGTCACGTGGTCCGTGTGTGGGCCGACGGCCCGTGATCTACAGCGCTGCGCCTCCAGGGCCCTACTGGCGGTGACTAGAGGTGGCAGAAAAGGTCAACTAACCGCCCGGGCCGTAGAGAAGAGCAGCCTAGACCCTTGAAGTCAGCGGGTGGTCCCAACTCCAGTGCCGGGGTGAGTGCCGGCCCCTGCCTCCTAAACCTGTGAGTACAGCAGCGGGACACAGCAGTGTGGTTGGACTTGCATAGCTAACTGGAGGAAAGTTCTGGGCCTGTAGCCAAAGTTCTGTGTGGGCAGAGGGGAGCTGGCGGCAGTGACATACGGAGGGAGAGGGGGAGCCCCTGGGGCCCATTGAAGCAGCATTGCCGACCTGGAATCTCCATAGAGGTTATACAGCAGGGCGCTTCCAGGACAGTACTGTGCACGACACATAATGGCCAGAAGGGCTGTTACGCCATTACCAGTGGGAGTTGGTCTTCATTTTCGGCTTGGTACGACTGCTTCTGTAGAGTGCCATTATGGGCAAGCCCGATAAAAAACAATTGCGGCTAACATTCGAACTGTGCAAAGGTGGTAAATCCTCGCAAACTGCAGCTTCAGATACGGAGCTGGACTCGTCTACGCCGGCTCCGACGGCCCTGGAAAAGTCGCTAGCTGCCATTCATGCTAGCCTCCAGGCTATTGATGGGAAAATAGAGGCATTGAATGGGAGGATGGACCATTTCTCCTCCAAACTCGACAAGCAGGCTGTGCGGCTGGGGAACCGGAGCAGCGCATCTCCAATGTGGGAGATGGCCTGCGACAGGTGACCACGAAACAAACGGACATGGCGAAGCTGTTGGCAGTAATCCAGGCCAAAAATGAGGAAATCGAGGCGTGCTCAAGGAGCAATAACATGCGCATTTTGGGCCTGCCGGAAACCACCAACGTGGGACGCCTCAGGGATTTTGTCAAAAATCTACTGCGCAACATATGCTGTGCAGAGGCCCTATCACATATGTTCACGGTGGAGCGGGCGCATCTGTCTCTGGCGGCGTGCCCCCCGCCAGGGGCCCCAGCAAGACCGATAATCGCCAGATTGCTGAATTATAGGGACCGCAGTATTGAAAATCACTCGACAAAATGGCACCATTAACCATCAGGGGAACACGCTTACCTTCTACCCGGATTTTACGGCCACAGTCCAGGCAGCACGTAAGGAGTTCCAGGGCGTGAAGAAACTGCTGATGCAAGAATAGATTCAATATGCCATGCTTTACCTGGCGCGGTTAAGCATCGGTGAGGCAGTCAACTCCAAGGTCTTCACGAGTCCTAAACTGGCGATGGACTACGCCAAATCACTGCGTCGTCGGAACAGCTCTCCAGCTCACACCGCAGAGATGGACGATTGAGACTTCGTGAGCACCAGGATCTGTATCACTGTTTATACTAATTGAGTTTCCTGTTTAAGAGACCCCCATGCTTGTCTCCACTCCGAGAAAGGCGAGGCACAAGACTATGTACACAGTGAGTGGGTGCCGGGTGCTTGGGTGAGATGTGACTTGGGGTAGGGGTTGAGGGACGTGCTTGTTTGACTCCTTGCTCAGGGAGGCACCTGGTGATGTAAATGCGAAGCTGCCGTTGAGTGCTGACACACTCTGGGACCCTGCAGGTACTTTATTGTCAGCTCACACCATGTTTTGGTAAGATTGTTATAGATCGTTGCGAACAATATCCAGCTGACCTTTGCAGCGCTAAATAGGTATAGTGATACCTGGGTGGTGGCTGGGTGGTGGAACATGCTATAACCTAGGTGGCCTCTCTCTCTATCAGATTGGGGAGAGGATTTGCCGCTACGGTCCCCCATGGGTATTCCCCAGCTGATTTTTCCTTCATTTCTGTTTCTGATGGGGTGGGAGTTGTATGTGGGTTACTTCTTTGGCTTTTTGGGGCAGCTGAAGTGGGGGGGGTTTGTTCTTGATTTATAAGCCGGAAGTACTTGTGCTGCGATTGGATTGGAGTGTGCAGTCGAGGTAAAGTTGCACCCACCTGCTGGGTAGCAGCGCACCGCATAAGTAGATGTACCTATGTTCGCAGCTAACAGGCAATAAGATTGCTTGTATAACTTGGAATGTGCGAGGGCTGAACACGCCTAGGAAGACTACACAGTTTCTGGCTCAGCTAGACAGGCATCAAGTGAAAATAGCCCTCTTACAGGAGACTCACTTGAGCAAAAATACGGAAGCCAAAATAGCGAGCAGATGGGCAGCCTATAGATTGGCCTCCTCGTATTCCACCTATGCCAGAGGGTTCCTTACCTTAGTGAAGAGAGGAGTGGAGTTAATAGCACTGCGCACCAGTGTAGATAACAAGGGTCGCTGCCTGGGCAATTGTACAAGGCAAATTAGGTACAGCCCTGATGACAATTATCAATGTGTATGGCCCCGTGGTTGATGAAGTCTCACCCTTTTTACAGATGCTCTCTGTGGTGCGCTCCTGGCCAGAAGCGGCAATCTTGCTGGGGGGTGATCTTAATACTCACCTCAATCCCCTGGTGGACAAATCTAATCCAGAAGGTGCAAGCATGGTTAAGATTGCCAAATGTGTTAATGACCTGATGCTAGAGCTGAATTTGGTAGACGCCTGGCGCCTGCGTAACGAGCGGAGGTTAGAGGGCACGCATGTCACTCCCACATTTAACAGCTGGTCACGATTAGATTATTGGCTGCTTAGCACCGAGACCAACACGTGGGTGACAAGGATACACACACTCCTATGCACCTTATCGGATCACAACCCGGTCCTCTTGGAACTCGTTATCCCCTTGAACACGAACATGCCCTTCACGTGGCGCTTCAGGGCAGAGGCGCTCACAGATCCGAGTTATACTGAAGCTGTTAAGGAAATATTTCGAGCATAACGTGGGGGTCAGTTGACAGCCAGGCATTCCTGTGGGAAGCTTTGGGAAGCTTTCAAAGTGACAATCAGGGGGGTATGTATTAGCACCTCTGCAGGGATTCTCCGTGACCTTTGGACACAATTGCAAGCACTAGAACGTAAGCTTGAGACCCTAGAAAGTCACTATAACCTTACACCATCACGAGATACACTTGCTCAAATACGGGACCACGTCGAAGAATATAACTCATTGGCAGAAGTCGAAATAAAATATCTCTCCAAACGACAAGTGGCCAGGGCCTAAGCTGAAGGGGGCAGGCTGAGTAGGGTTTTGCCTAACAGATTACGTGATAAATTTGATAACCCACCAATAGACCATATTGTAGACGCGGGTGGGGCATTACATTACTCTCACCAATCCATACTAGAACAATTTCACGCGTTCTATGCTGCCACATACACATCCAGTAAGGGGACAGATGTAGCAGCCCTAGATGCGTATCTGGAAGATACGGCGTGTGCTTGGTTATCTGATATACATAGGAAATACCTAGACCTGCCTATAACTGGAGAGGAAGTTCGGGAAGCTATTCTCGCGCTGCCCAATAATAAGGCGCCAGGCCTGATGGTCTCACGGCAGAATTTTACAAAGCGTACGCCGATGTATTGGTACCACACATGCTGGCCATGTATGCTGAGGCTCACGAGACGGGCGCGCTCCCGCCATCACTGAGACAGGCCCTCATTATTACTTTGCTTAAAAAGGATAATTCACACAGCAGATGTGAGCCCTATCGCCCCCTATCACTAATTAATTTGGACGCAAAGATACTGGAGAAAATTCTGGCCACCAAATTGTTACCATTAATGCCCCTGCTTGTTCTCCCGCATCAGTCGGGGTTTATCCCAGACCGTTTCACCTCCTTGTACCTGAGGACTATATTTGGAATGTTTCACATGCTTAATCCAGATCTGGCAGCAGTTACAGTGCTCCTTGACGCTGCAAAAGCGTTTGATTCGATCGAACGAGGCTATATGTGGTATATCCTTCGCCGAATGGGTTTTCCTCCAGTCTTTCTCCAGTGGATTCAGATACTTTACGCTGATGATTCGGCCAGGGTTCGGGTAGGGCGACTCACCTCGGAGCCTTTTGCAATAGATCGTGGCATGAGACAGGGGTGCCCCTTATCCCCCTTGCTATTTACTATTGCTGTAGAGCCTCTAGCATGCAGAATACAGCAAGGACACAGGGAAACTGCACTAAATTTTAATAATCGCCCGATTGGAATATCACTATATGCGGACTATATGGTCCTCTACATTTGAGAACCGCAAAGGAATCTGCCGCAAGTGCTGCGCGCGTATATTAGATTCGGGCTATTCTCAGGGCTCCAAATTAACTGGGATAAATCGGTCATCATCCCATTAACGAATATCACTACTCAGCCTCAATTAGAGTACCCATTGATCTGGTCTGTCGAACCCGTCAAATATCTAGGGGTGTAGCTTCATCGGGAACCGGATATGGCAATAAGGGAAAACTATGGTCGCGCATACACTGTTTTAGTGCAGCAGATCGACCGCTGGACTTGCCTGCCACTTTCTCTAGGTGACCGAATTGCTTTAATTAAGATGATTGTCCTCCCAAAATTCTTGTACTTATTCAGTAATATCCCTATTCCACTGACCAAACATTTTTTCAAAACACTGAAGACACAGCTGCGCTGATTCGTCTGGGCAGGCAGGCAGCCGAGGTTCAGCTGGCGTACGCTTGCATTGCCCTTTAAATTGGGAGGATTTGCCGCCCCAGATTTTTATGCATACTATTTGTGAGGCCAAGCGCAATAAGCCTACTTCTGGTTTAAACCGCATGACTTTGTTCGCACGTGGTAGTGGAGAAGGGGGACTCTCATCCGGTACCTTTGAGTGGCATTATCACTCACACTGCCAGACAGACACCCAGAATAGAGATCAACACTCTGGATGCCACTATCGCAGCCTGGCAGGAGATTGGGAAGGGCACGCAGAAATTACCGTTGTATGCGCCTGCGATGCCCATTGCTGGACATGCAGCCCTGTCCGTGGCGCAGGAGCATAGTCCCATCTAAGCTTTGAGAGATGTGGGTATCACAACCATGAAGGATCTGTATCGCGAAGGGAAATATATCACTGGTGCAGAGCTAGAGTATATTCAACAACCCACACTATTGTTTCAATACACTTGTTATAGGTTACGTAGGACTATGCAAGACCACTACGCATCTTCCCCCAACGAACCGGCACCATTGCATGCATTACAACTAGTGATAGTGTCTCCCCACCGGAAAAAACTGATTACCAAACTGTACAGGGCAGTTCAGGCGGAAACTCCCAGAGGTGTAGACCGCAGTCTAGAGCGCTGGAACTCTCTGGTTGCCCCGCCCCATTACAGATGAAGCCTGGGGTCACATTTGTGCACTGACGGGACAACTGACGTCCAACTGCAATCTGAGGTTAATTCACCTAAAATTCATACACAAGCTCTACCATAAGCCTAAAAAATTACATAGAATGTGCCTACGAGAATCAGATTGTTGTACACGGTGTGGACAGGCTGGTGCAGACTGTTATCATCGAGCATGGCAGGGTGGTGAGTAAATATTGGGAGGGCGTCCTGGCTCTTTTGGGCACTATGACAGGGTTGGAAATTCAGTGTACACCGCTGTTGTGCCTTTTAGGGAATGTCCCTCGAATCAGGACTGTGTTGGGGAGATTTGTGAGAGTTCCCTATTGCTGGCAAAAAGACGGGTGCTAGTCACGTGGGACAGCCGCCTGAGTCCCAAGACTGATCTACTGTCGTGAACAACTTGAACTATATGCCGAAGAACTGCCGGGTTCGTCCTGGCCCAAGGACATATGGGCTCCTCTGACTGAATACTTCCTGGCTCAACAAGAATTGGGCTCAGATTGAAGATTGTTAAGGGGATGGAGAGGCTGGACCTGTGGATGCCTTGCTATAATGTTTTGATGGTATTGTGGGTGGCGAATGGTTGTATCTCTACTGGACACTGACTAATGACGTTTATTGTACAAATACGGCTGATTTTCTGTTGGTATTGGTTTTTTTTTGTTTCCTTTTCTCCTTTTGTATTCTACTGGCATTTGAGTGTATGTATGCTATGATATGGCATTGTATGCCAGATGTATAATGTTTGAAATGCTCAATAAACAAAAAAAAAAAAAATTTCCAACAGTACTTACATGATTTGCTCTTGCAAGTAATTGTAATTGTAATTGTAAAAATACTCGTTAAGCGCGGTTGCTGCCCGTAGGCGTCCAAGCGCTGAGTTGAAGCAGGAAAGTGACGGGAGGGGAGCTAGGGTATATCGGATTTGGCAAACAGCAGTGTCTTTAGGTTTTTACGGAATGAGAGGAGGTCTGGGTTGGACCGGAGTGAGATGGGGAGAGCATTCCAGAGCCTGGCGGTGTTCAAAGAGAACAGCCTACCCCCAGACCTGGCTCGCTTCACTCTGGGAACAACAGCGAGGAACGCCTCCGTCGACCGAAGGTTCCTGTTAGGGTGGTAAGGGGTGATAAGGTCGGTGTTAATGGCTGGGCCCGTTTTCCAGAAGGCGCGGTGTGCCAAGCACAGCGCCTTAAAGGCCACTCTCTGCCTCACTGGCAACCAGTGGAGACTTTTTAGAGCAGGTCTGGCTGACTGGGTGCGCGGAATTTTCAGCAGGGTGCGTGCTGCACAGTTTTGAACAACCTGCAATTTTCGGAGGGTCATCTCAGGTGCCCCCACGTATAGGGCATTGTTCGAGTCCAGGCGAGACTGGATGAGACCTTGTACCGCCACCTTTTTGGCCTCTAGGGGAAGTAGCGGGAGAACCTTCCTCAAGATTCTAAGTAGGCCAATGCAAGTGGCGGACAGTTTTTTGGCCTGGGTGGAGAAGGAGAGTTTGTTGTCCAGCCACACTCCCAAGCTTTTGACACTGTCCTTAGGGGTGGGGGGGCGGGGGGGGGGGCAGTGCACTGGGCCACAGGGAGGTGAAGGACACGGGGGAGGTTGGGCCTAGGAGCATGAGCTCCGTCTTTTCTCCGTTTAGTTTTAGGGAGGAGTTGGTCATCCATCCCTTCACAGCCACTAGGCATTTTAGCAGGTCGGCTGGGGAATGCCTGTTGTTCTCCGTGGCCAGCGAGACCACAAGCTGGGTGTCGTCGGCGTATGACACGATTTTAATGCCATATGGTTCGACAACACCCGCCAGCGGCCTCATGTACACGTTGAACAATACAGGGCTCAGGGAGGAGCCCTGTGGTACTCCACAGCTCAGGGGTTTACTAGAGGACACAGTCTCTCCGTCGAAGATCTGAAACGACCCCCCAGACAGAAAGGAGTCAAACCACCTTAAAGCGTCACCTGAAACTCCGATGTTATAGAGACGGTCCAGCAAGGTGGTATAGCTGACCGTATCGAAGGCGGCACTTAGATCAAGGAGGATCACTGCCACTGATCCTCCCTGGTCCAGTATCCTTCTAGTTTCTTCGGTGACTGCTAACAAGGCGGTTTCCGTGCCAAGGAAATAATGCTACCCATGAGAACAGCAAGTAAAATTTATGACCTACTGTGAGTATATATTTGGAAAATTCCTGTGATATATAAGTGGTTTAGAACAATATAGGCCTTATTACAAGTTTGGCTGTCCTGTGGACCGCTGTATCAGCGGTCCGTGCGTGGAAAGCTTGGTGATCCGACCTCCGTATTACAAGTTGGGCTGTGCGAAGACCGCCGCTGAGACCACCAGCAGACTGCCGACTGCTGGGTTTGTGATTGGGGAAAGGCAGCGGCGTAGGGCAGTACAGGGAAGCTGCACTGCTGTCCATATTACGAGTTGGCTGTTCCATGAGTGAACCACTGCAGTCTGACTGCCTGCTTCAATGTGGCAGTGACAAAGGACTTGGGGTGCATACTCACCCCTTTCTTGTTCTTCCAGGCAGATTCCGATGTGGATCCCT
This sequence comes from Lissotriton vulgaris, assembly GCF_964263255.1. Classification (NCBI taxonomy): domain Eukaryota; kingdom Metazoa; phylum Chordata; class Amphibia; order Caudata; family Salamandridae; genus Lissotriton; species Lissotriton vulgaris. The sequence goes on from NC_141697.1 coordinate 1,057,223,146, forward strand.
TTCTCCAGGTCCCCCCTGCACAGGAGGATCTTCACGGCAAGGATTATGATCCTGTTTGCGACGATCTACAGGTAAGTCCTTTTAGATCTATATACCCATTGCCATGACTGCCAAAATATGGGCTGAAGCCTGGTAATGGGTATATGGTATTGTTTTGCATATATCATGCATATGTGTGCATCCAACACACCTGCAGTAGAAGTGCACACACAGGGCCCGATTCACAGAACTAACTTAAGACAAAATCCTAAACTTACTACTTTTGGTATTCACAGAAGTTAGGATTTTGTCTTAAGTTTGTCTTAAGACAGACTTAAGATAGACTTAAGTTAGGATTTTGTCTTAAGTCTGTCTTAAGTCTGTCTTAAGACAAACTTAAGACAAAATCCTAACTTCTGTGAATACCAAAAGTAGTAAGTTTAGGATTTTGTATTAAGATAGTTCTGTGAATCAGGCCCTTCGGCATCAATATATTTGAGAAAAACACTCACCACTGCTGCAAGATCCCCGCCTCCATACCACCGGCCCCGTGGCCAACCCGTAATATGATGGGGCCCGATTCACAGAACTAACTTAAGACAAAATCCTAAACTTACTACTTTTGGTATTCACAGAAGTTAGGATTTTGTCTTAAGTTTGTCTTAAGACAGACTTAAGACAGACTTAAGACAACATCCTAACTTAAGTCTGTCTTTAGTCTGTCTTAAGACAAACTTAAGACAACATCCTAACTTCTGTGAATACCAAAAGTAGTAAGTTTAGGATTTTGTCTTAAGTTAGTTCTGTGAATCAGGCCCAATGTCTTTGGACCACCAGAACCGTAGCTGCTGGCGGGGAGGATGCGTCCTACTACAGTCAGACTGCCAAACTCCTAATAAGCCCCTAATTCTTGGCCCTCGCTTGCTAAGTGCAATATAGGGCTGATGGTAAAAAATGTTTAAGTTGCGTTCAACACTGATTTGTGTCCTGCATTCCCCATTTCAGCTCATCCCCTACTGCTACTTTAACAAACCTGCACAAGTGTCCCAACAAACTGGGCTATCAAGTTCCACCCTTGATGGTCCAGCCACACCTGATACTATGGTTTGAATATTTATTTGTATTATTACACATGTGTCACTCAAATTATTAAGTCACGGGGACATTTCTACAATGTTTATCCTCGTGATAAAGAAATGGAATGTTTCAGTATAAAAAAAATCCACATCCTCATTCCATGCACACCCAATCTTCTGACTCTCAATATTAACATGATCATGCTATATCAATATTACAGATGGTGGAGCCTAAGAACTTCGAATCAAAGCTGTGGGGGATCCAATCTAGAGTTAATTTTGTGCCATTGCCTACGCACATTAGGATGATTGGTAATTTTGACCATTTTCTTTATTACCTCTTCCTGCGGTAAACGTGAACTATTTGTATTTTGGTCCACTATTTTGTTTTTTGTGCTATAATTATAATTATGGCCAATATGAATTTAGTTAAAATTTGTAGAGACCAGTTCTACTAGTACAACAACAGCATTCACCTATGTGGAACCTACTTCATAGAGGAGACTCTTTTATTTTTGGTTACTTTCTTGTCAAAATAATGCAATTTAAATATTAGGCATGGTTGCAGAGATCGTGAAAACCAGGATGGAGTTGGTTAGTCCCACAAAGATAGAGAACAAAGCGAATTGGCTGTGCAGGAATAATTATGTTAATATGTGTCTATCAAAAATGCGCATTGTTTAGCAGTCCATCTTTGACATTCTGGAAAGTATGAAGATTCAAATGAGCCTTGCACAACCTATCAAGTGGCACTGTCACCTTTAATGAATGAATCAATCAGGGGTTTGTAAAGCGTGATTACTCCCCCGTGAGAGTCTCAAGGCGCGGGGGGACTCCAGATCGGTCTGGGCAATGGGTTCATTCAAAATGCCATGAATTAGGTCAGGGTTGAGGATTGCCTGAGGCGTAGGGGCATGGTGTTCTAGGTCTTGGTGGTGAGGTAGGAGAAGGACCTTCCTCTGGTTCTGGTCCTGTGATCCGTGGGACGGTAGCCAGTGACAGGTGTGCTGAGCAGCGGGGTCTATTGGGTGTTTGGAAGGAGGGGCAGTAGTTCAGGTATGCTACCCTGATATTGTGGTGGGCCTTGTATGCATGGGTGAGGATCTATGAAGTGCCACTGATGCTGCTGAAGAGGCTCCTCCCTGAGAACTGTGGCAATCACAGTGGATGCTCCTAATCAACATTTTCTTTTCGGCTTAAATCAAGTCTTTTTTGCCGTTTTATATAGTGACCTGAAGGTATTGGAGCGCTTTATATGAGCATCAGTTACATTACACAATGACACATGAATTTCTTTGGAGGCACCACGAGATTGAGTGATTTGCCCAGAATCACAGGATGTTTAGCTGATGCCGAGACTAGAACCTGGCTCCCCAGTTCCAAAGTCGGCACCTCTGGTTGTTAATTTATGACATACCCTCTCTCCAAGTCCTGAAATATTTCATCAGTGTCATCAGTAACCCCTGCACCAGGTTTCCAAAGTAAAATTCAAGAGTGTGTAATGTTTTGCTAATGTTTCGCTCTAGTCTTTCTAGAACTCTTCTTCTTGCCTGTTCTTTCCCTTGTCTCTTTAGTTCTATTTAGAATGTATTTTGAATGGTTTATATTCAGTTGACTATCTGGCTTGCTGTTGAGCTGCTGCGCAGCACCTGTTGTGAATAAACCTTCATTTCAACTACCTTGATTCCGGCTTCATCACTACAAAAAACGTGGCGACGATCGTTAACAGGTGTTTGCTATCCATGCGTGCATTCAAGAAACAAGTCTTCTACTCGGAAAGAAACCACAAGTGAAGTACCTTCAAAGAATCGTTCAATTTTCTTCAGAACTTCACTGCCCCTTCAAGTTTTAAGCTCTCCGAGCTTTCATTGAGCAAGGTACTGTGGAATTTCTTTTTACTTCAAAGCGGCGGCAGCTTTTCTTTCAGCGCTGGTGTCTTGACGTATGCGCATACGTACAACTCTCTCAGTTCACGCAATTAGCGTTGTCAGCGTACTGTTTTGTATGACGTTTACTATCCTGCCTACGCTATTTACGCTCCTACGACAATAGCGTTTTGTTCATTACAAGTGTATGTGGAGCGTGACGCCGTGGTTACTGAAACGTCAGCGCTTCCAAAAGACTCCGTAATTTTCTTGTAGTGTACAGTACCTTAAATTTAGTTGAATTTACAAACTCATTTGTCACCTGCACAGTTCCATTAATATATTTCCATCTTCTACCCTCGAAAATCTATTCAACGCTGAAGGAAGAAAAGATTTATGACACAGTTTGAGCCAGGCTATAAAAAGAAACTGACACTGCTTTTCCTCGAGATCACAGGAAGAGATTAATTTCGTCACTTTCTTCTGCTCTGTGAAGAAAAACAGACAGAGCTCTGACGTGCAGACAAGCTTCAAGCATGCATCCTACTGTGCTGAGGAGTGCTCAATCACGTTCCAGAATGACTGATGACGCAATCTCTGTTGTTCAAACCAACCCTCCATAAGTAACAATATCATTACTCCAAGTGATGATTTCATCAACACATTAGTTAAAGATTTTCCCACCGTTTTTAGCAATAATTTGGGAGAAGTCAAAGGGTTTAAGCACACTATTCGTGTCAAGGACAATACCATCCCTATTAAACATAAACTGAGGAACGTCCCGTTCAGTGTGCGAGAACAACTCGAGACGGAGCTGTTTGGACTTTGCAGTAAAGGGATAATTGAACCTTTTGAGCCCTCCTTATGGCTTTCTCCCTTAGTGGTCGCTAAAAAAAAGAATGGGGAACTTCGTGTCTGTGTTGATTTACGCAGTTTAAATAAGAACATCTGGGTAGATTCCTTTCCCCTCCCTAAAATTCCTGACATGTTGTCTCTTATTGACGGTTCCAAGTGGTTTAGCAAGTTAGATTTGGCATCTGCCTACCACCAGGTGGTTCTAGATCCTGCTTCCAGACACTTCACTGCTTTTGTATCCCCTGTAGGTTCCTTCCAGTACTGCCGTATGCCTTTTGGGTTAGCCTCTGCGGCAGCAGTTTTCCAGAGGATCATGACCAATATTTTGAAAGGTATTTGTGGAGTTGTCGTTTTCCAGGATGATGTGCTAATCCATGGAATCACTTGTGATGCCCATGACGAAATTTTGAGGAAAGTCTTAAAAGCTTTGGGCAATGCCGGTGTTGTCTTGAAGGAAGAGAAATGTGTTTTCAGGGCACGGAAGGTAGAGTATCTTGGTCATGTGTTGTCTGAGAATGGCGTGGAACCTAGGCCTGGCCTAGTCAAAGCGATAGTTGATAGCCCTGCACCTAAGGACAAAAGTGGTTTAAAGTCATTTATTGGCCTTTGTGAGTTTTATGCCAGGTTTATACCTGACTATGCCTCTAGGGTACAACCTTTGTCCAACATGCTTAAAAGAGAAGTTCCTTTTGTGTGGGATGCCAGCTGTGAAAAGGTTTTTGCCTGGATTAAACAAGAATTGATCAGTTCTAAAGTTTTGAAACCTTTTAATCCCAATGCTATGTGTACCATCACCGTGGATGCCAGTGGGTTTGGTTTGGGGGCCGTCCTCACTCAAGAGGTTGGTGGTGTAGAGCAGACCCTGGGTTATGCTTCAAGAGTTCTCCGTGGAGCTGAGTCCAATTTTGCGGTGATTGAAAAGGAACTCTTAGCCTGCTGGTGGGCAATAAGAAAGTTTAATCCCTACATCTGGGGCAAACATTTCCGTTTGAGGACCGATCACAGTCCTTTAGTTTCTATCTTGACTGGTGTCCGTATCAAGGAACACTCCCCAAGAATTGCAAGACTTTCTACTAAATTACTCCAATATGACTTTGAAGTTAGCTACTTACCGGGTAACAAAAACACTAGAGCAGATTATTTTTCAAGGAATCCTGTTGACATTGGTAGTGAAGGAGATTGGGAGGAGTACTACGATGAGGAGGATTGTTTTGTTGCTTTTGTTGATATGGATGATATGCGTTCCATCAGTGAGGCAGAATGGAGGGAGCATTTGTCTAATGACGTCCTTCTCAATGAGGTAGTTAGATATGTCAAAGATGGATGGCCCAGAGAGAAGAATGTTCATTTTTCCCTTCAAACTTTCGTTAAAGTTTCTGAAGAACTCTCTATTGAGGGAGGTCTGCTCATGCGTGGCGATAGACTCATTCCTCCTAGTGACCTCAGAATCAGGATTGTTAAAGGCGCACATGAGGGTCATCTGGGTAAAACATTAACTAAGAGAAGGGTTAGAGAACATTACTGGTGGCCTAAAATGGATCAAGAAATTGATACTGTTGTTGAGGAATGTGTTGTCTGTTCAAGTGCTGAGAAGTGTTTGAAGATACGCTCACCTCCTTTGCAACCCATTTCCTTCCCTGACAGGCCTTGGGAAAAAGTAGGTATTGATTTAGTGGGTCCCTTCTATTTACTTCCTTCTTCTTCCAGGTTCGCTATAGTTGCTGTTGACTATTACTCAAAGTGGCCAGAGGTCTGTTTTGTTAGCGAGGCTAATTCCAAGAATGTGATTGATTTTCTGAAGGACCTGTTTTTGCGTGAAGGTTTTCCTTCCTCCATTGTTAGTGATAACGGTTCCCAATTTGTCAGTCAAGAGTTTAACTCTTTTGTATGCCAAAGTGGTGTTGATCATTTGAGGAGTGCCCTTTATCACCCTCAAACGAACGGTCTTGTTGAGCGTATGAACAGGGTTCTCAACAATTGCATTCAGTGGGCAATTGCCCAGCACTGTCATGTACCCAACGCAGTTAGATCTATGTTGTGGTTCTATCGCACCACACCCCACTCCTCTACCAAAGTGTCACCCTTTGAGTTGTTGCGTGGGAGGAAACCATGTTCCAAAGTTTGTCCTGGGTGGATGTCACGTTGGGTTAAGCTGTAATTCCCTTGACAATCTAGATGAAGTTGCTAGGTCTAACGTAATGTATGCCCAGTCTAAGCAGAAAAATGATTTTGACTCTAGGAAAAAAGTTATTTCTTAACCATTCAAGGTGGATGAGAAAATTTGTGTAAAATTACCTGTTCACACCACTAAAGGTAGTCCCAAGTTTTCTGAACCTTTGTTATTGACAAAGTTTGTGGTAACTCTGTGAGAGTGAATATGAAGCATTGGTGGAATGCTGCCAAATGACCTTCCTTCTGAAGGTAGTTCTGTTTTGCCTTCTACTTCTCTTGTTCCTGTTGAACCTCGTAGGAGTGTTCGTACTCGTTTTGTTCCTGCAAGATATCGTTGATGTTCTCTTTCTTTGTTTTGTTCTCTCTTTTCTTCACTTTCTCTTTTTCCCTGTTTTTCCTTCTCGTTTTTTGTTTCTGTTTCGGTTTCTCTTTTCTTCCTTTCTCTGTTTTGTAGGAGAGGGGATGATGTAATGTTTTGCTAATGTAGGAGAGAGGATGATGTAATGTTTTGCTAATGTTTCGCTCTAGTCTTTCTAGAACTCTTCTTCTTGCCTGTTCTTTCCCTTGTCTCTTTAGTTCTATTTAGAATGTATTTTGAATGGTTTATATTCAGTTGACTATCTGGCTTGCTGTTGAGCTGCTGTGCAGCACCTGTTGTGAATAAACCTTCATTTCAACTACCTTGATTCCGACTTCATCACTACAGAGTGCCATGCTGTGAAGGCTGACCTTAATACATTGTAGCCTTTTCCATATATATTAGACTCCGCTGATGGTGTCCACAAACTTCACAAACAAGCGCTTAAAAACTACAAAATTGCCAGTTCTCTAAATTGGAGTAATACCTATAGGGAGAGAAAAAAACAAATCTTAAATCACCTATAATAAAAAGAAAGAAATTGTATACCCCATATTATATATTTTTTACATTATTTTAAGATGTTATTAGCTTTAAAGTAATGAAAGCACTAACATTCTTAAGTGCTTGTTCCTGCAGGAGCGACATGGATTTTATGCACTGTGGGTCCATGCTCCTACTCTTGCTTTTTCTTAACACTGTGAGTGGAGCAGGACAGTTGTGAACATAAACTGTAAGGAGAAAGTAAGATTAATTGACCTACAATAAATAGGCAGCCTTATGTTTTTACTTACACTTTATTATGATGCTCTATTAGCATTTATTTAAAGCAAATAATATACATCCAATGAATTTGTAGGAAAAAAGATAAAATAACTTATATAAAATTAGTATCTGTAGTAGTTTTTTTTTTTCTTAACAGAATAACATTTTTAAATAAGGTAGTTCAATAATTAATTAGATTATTAGGTAAAGAAAAAATGGTTATGTATATTATTAATTGAAATAGAGCATTATTATTAAAGAAACCTGTACAAAATAGAACAGAAATTAGTGAAAGATAGTAAACATATATTTATTTATATATATGTTTTAAAAATCACAAAAACGTGTACTAGTAATTTTTCACTCAAATTTATAAAAAGTATATACATATATCAAAAAAATACCCTTTTAGGCATAGAGTGATGCATACATTATGCAAAAAAGAAGCAGAGAACTCTGGATAGTTTTCAAGTTTAGGTGGAAAGCAGCTCCAGTATAGAGCACTCTCAACACCAGTGACACTCTAAATCTGCTCACCTCAAATGTCTGCTTTTCTATCAAAGTCTTTAAGCATAGGATTAGCACAGTGCCATCCACGCCGAGCGTGTCTTTAAGCCAAGGAGGCTAATGCCAAGCTCTGACACTTCCTTGTATATATCCCCCCCCCCTTTCCTTTCTCAGAGTCTCCAAGAAATTGTAAAAGTCAAGATGTTTCTTTGCTGTGGTTGAGTTAAAGTAGTTTCGTATTCCTTCAATGGCATACTTCGGTTTTGCTTCTCTTACCAGTCAAGTTGTATAAAAGATGTAACAGTCTATTTCAAATTTAGGAGGTCTCCTGTTTTCCAATTTTGTCAAGTTCCTGATTTACGTGCCCTCAAATTAGTTTAAGAATTGTGCTATATTTTTTTCATTTTCAGCAAAGTTTTCACTCTGGCATGAAGCATTAATAGTGTTGCTCAACTTGATTAAATTAACAAAAGCCAACAATGTTTCTGTTTTCAGTTCATGCTGTAATTTGCTATCTGTTGATTTTGGGGATTTTTCTCCAGATAGCTTGCCCAAAGTGAAAATACTAACCATAAATGTGTATTTTCGGATAGATTTTTTAAATTGTATTTAACATGGGAAGTTCAAAGTGAATTACAATTTTTGAGTATTGCATTTAGTTTTTTTTTTACAACAGCTAGTTTAAGAGTTCTGAATATACCTGATTACTTATGTCAGGAATCAAAGTGTAAATTAGAGGTACTGTATTCTCTTTTATCTTTCAATGTATTGTGTAGGTTTGGGTGAAGAGTGTTGAGCATGGTTTTATGGTACTATCAATCATCTAATACCCTGTCTATTCTAGTGTTAGTAAATGTTTAGTTGTGGTGAAAATTAGTACTCTCTTTGTGTTATTGTTATTATCATACTATCGGAAAGCTTTGTTAGTGTGTGTTATGTTTGAGCATTTGGGAATTTGAAAATGTCAGATAAAGTTACTGATTGAGGGAGATAGTTTTTTCGTAATATCTTTTTCTATTAATTGGCTCTTTTTATGTTATGAATGGAGGGTGGTTTTCCAGCCTTTCTATTATGCTTATGAGTATCATCCGAGCGCGTATTAGATGCAGATATTGTATCCTTAAGGCTATGTACAGACTCTCTGATCCCTTTTTCTACTGCAGAGTCAGTGTGGCTTCCTCTAAATGTATTTAAAAAGTATCTTACTATTTTGGCTGAACTCCAGTTTGGTGGTGATAGTAACTATGGATGACTTTATTGTTCACATTTGTTTTATCATTTTTATCATTTTACAGAGGTCATCAACCAAATATGCTACTACATACAGAGCTGAGCAGTAGGCTGATAGTTCAAAGAGAACTTGGCAAACCAAAATCCCAACTATAACCCCTTTTCCCTTCCTTGTACTCGCTTATGTTGTGGTGTTTATTGGAGAGTCCGAAATCTCAGAAGCCAGGTAGCTCAGGCGGATATGTGTTCCTGCCTGATGGTGGTTTACTTTTTGTGTGAGGCTCCACCTGGGGAGTTGACATGCTCCACACTGATTAGTTGTAGAACTCGTAGGTACATAAGGCATGTCAGTTCATTAAACTCCTTGAGGAGGAAAGAAATAAAGGGATCCCACATCTCTTGGTATGCTTCGGGGAGGTGCTCCGCAACCAGTTTTAGTTTTTTCATGCCTAGAATCAGTCACAGTCTGTACAGCCAGGTGGGGATTTTGTCTGTGCCCTAGAGAGGAAAGATTGCCTGGAGGGCAGCGCACAGTTCCATACTAATTTGGTGCCAGCAACTGGATTTCAGTGGAAAGGTGGGATTAGGCAGTCCCAGCACTCTGTAGGTTGGGAGACGGGGCAGTTGTGTATTCATATGGGCATCTATATCCTTCAGTATGTCTTCCCAGTAGCAAACTAATTTGGGACAGGAGCATGAGAGGTGTAGCAATATGCCTGTAGCTCCACAACCTCACCAGCTGCTCTCACTGCGAGTCCGATTACCATTGGTGTAGCCTTGAGGGGGTATGATACCAGTATGTGGCTATCTTGGTGAGTGTTTTACTGCTAACAGCATTGCGAGCTGTACGAGTCGGGTCTGGTGGCCTAGTTGTCTAATGCTTCCACTGTAGGAGCCTGTGTTTGACCTCATGGTCACAGGTTGCAATCCCGGCGGATCCACTCACCCTTTCAACCTTCTGCGGTTGATAAAATGAGTACCTTTGTGTTGGTTAACGATAAACATTTGTTGTTCAGCACCAAGATACCCTTCTGGGTAATTGTGCGCTTTACAAATACACATGTTATGCCAACCTTGATGACATATCCCTGCCCATTCTTTTGATTTAAGGGGTCGCCCAATGCCTCCCTCCCAGCGCCACTACGCTCCTGTTTTCTATCCCGAAGGGGACTGTCTAAAAGGTTGTAGACGTCAGTAATCCGGCACTTGCCCCACTCTTTTATGAGGAGTCATCTCTCAAATGAGGTAAATAATCTCTGTGCCTCAAAGTGGGCTGCATGATCCAATGCTGAGTTTGGAGGTAGTGCAGGCTCTCCGCCTCCAGGAGCACATAGTCTGCCTTCAGTTGAGTGAACAGGATAACCCCACCTTTGTCAAAGAGATGCCCCACTGATTTACAACCTGCTTGTTGCCATGTGCGAAGGTTGAGGGGTGGAGGCCTTGGGTGAAGTCAGAATTGCTTAAGTTTTTTGTTATCGGCAAAGGGAATGTAGTCAGGCCCCCTCGAATCACCAATGAGTCCCGGGTTGCAAGAATTACCCTAGTGAAGGGGGAGGAATAGAGTCCCGAGGCACTGAGTCTGCATGCTGCCATGGGAATTTCCATACATGTGTCACAGATATTGTATGGTCCATGAGTCACCATTGCTCGCCGACACCATTCCACTAAGAAGCGAAGCTGTGCTGCATGGTAATATCGCATTAGATTGGGGACCCCCAGTCCGTCCTCCGCCACAGGGCAATAAGTCAAGGAGCAGTGCATGCTTGGGTGTCTGTCATTCCAATAAAAGTGGAGGAGGTCTGTCTGCATCATCTTAAGTGTGCACGTAGGGGTGTTAGTGGAAGCACTTGAAATGGATTTAGGACCGTAAGAAGTACTGTCATTTTCAGGGCAGCTATACGGCCATGCCAAAGGAGGCAGTAGTTTCTCCACTGAGAGAGGTATATCTTAATCTGGCAACGCAGACAGCGATAGTTGATGGCAACTGTGTCCTTAATTGTGACAGCTATTTGAACGCCACGGTAGGGAATAGAAGAGGGGCCCAGGCCAAATGGTATAGGGTAGCCAGCTCCGCCTGATGAGGCAATGGGGCCAAGAGACTAAGGGCCTGAGACTTCCACGGGTGTACTTTAAAGCCTGATGCTATCTCGAAGAGCCGCAGCTCCTCCAAGAATGTTGGCAGGAGTGCAGGGGGATGTCGCCACTAAGACATCATCAATGTAAAGGCTAATAGTATACGCATTCCCTCCGAAGCGGACACCCATGATTCCTCGATTGGCACACAATCTGTGTCCATATCTAAGGATGGCTTCAAATATTGTAAGTGTCTTGCTTATATATATTTCATTTGAATTTTGTTAATAAATTTAAATATCTAAAATGTATATTTTTCTAATGGTATGGTTATTGGCTTATAATCAATGTGATTTTAATGTTCCATACCTTGAAATACTGCTTAAAAGTAACTAAAACTTGTTTGAGAGTCTTTATTGTCAGTTGATGTGTGTATTCCCTGGATGTCTTATCAGCAGTGATACAATTCCAGGATTATGACTGATTTTTAAAGTATTTTTATTACTAAACAGACATTTGTTAACACATTTGTTTTGTGAAAGCATTCTATTCCTTGTGTAATATTTATCAGCATTTAGATTTTCCTTTGTCTGCTTTCTTATAGGTGTCTAGTCAACTGTTTTTGTTTTCTTTTGGTATTTCTTTTCCAGATTTAATGCAAATGTTTTTCATCATTAATTTTAAATGTAAAATTTAGGCCATCGTTGTTTTGTTGTTTGGTTCGCATTGTAGTTGTCTTTTTAGTAATAAATCTACAAGCATGCTGAAATGGTATGTATTGCAACCTTGTGCTGTAAAAGTGAGCATGGTAGTGCCTTGCGTTGTGGTAATCTACAACAGTCCCTACAATTGAAACAATTAGCATCTGTCCCTGTGCTTTATTGGTTCTCCCCCTTTCTCTCCAATTAATCTTTCTCAAGCTACTGGTACTTCTAATACTATTCAACAATTGTGATACCCACTTCTGTGCCCCATTGCCCTTCCTGGGTCCAATCTTCTCTTTGTACCCAGCCTTACTAGGTAAAATGCTATTCCCATTTGGTTTCTTCCATCCCTTTCAGACTGAGAAAACACAAATATTTGTTTTCATTCCCAATCTTTCTCCCCTGTCTTCCTTTCTCCCTTCATTACTGGATTGTTCTCTACTTCCTTGTGCTGAACATACTCAAAATGTGAATGCTTTACTCAGTGGGCGAAGTGGGCGGGATCGGAAGGGCACGGCCTGACCCTACTTCTTTTATTAAAAATGTTCTGTTCCCCTACTTTCTCTTTTCAAAACTGTGTCCCAGGACGGCAGAAATAGCAAAGGCATTCAGATAAGGCTCGGCTTGCTTTCGTGGATGTTCGGAGATGGGCAGAGAAGGAAAAGGACTCTGTCTCTTCCTTACTGCCCAGAGAAGACACAGACCTAGTCATCTTCTTTTCTGAGAGGGCAGCTGCCCACCCCTCTTCCTATTATTCCCTCTCTTTCTGTCTTGCTCCTCACTCACTGAAAACCTTGACTTGAAGAAACGGTTCACAACCTCTCTTTCCTTCTTTCATTTAGTTGCTTCCCTGCGAAATGGATCCAAAAAAGAAAAACACTCTTGCGGGAAATGCCCTTTTCCTGCCATTTTTCTATTCCAAAGTACAGCCTTGGGATTGAGAGAAATAAAAGGTTTTAAATATGAAAAATAAATCATAACTAGATAAAGCAAGACAGAGTGGTTACAAAGTGGCCAGATTGGTTTTATTCACATCCAAACACATCAGCCTCACTTTACAGACTTTGCAGGGAAGTGCTACTTTTGTTTTCTAGTCTTTCTTTCAACAGCATTGTTGTCCCCAGGTGCAGAAGTGCACCATTCTTGGATGTATTGCAATACCTGGTTGATGGGTGGATTGGAAAACAAAATGTGTACCATGGCTCTGTGTTTATGGATGTGGTCTTTTTAAATTATACTGCTTATGTTTTGTAAGGATATAAGCAATGGACATTAAAACGGTTCCCTTCAGGGCTCTGTAGTCATGTCCTTAACTTTTCAGGTAAAACCACTCGCTGATTTCTGAATAGTGAGTGAGAGATCGTTAAGGTAACCATGTTGTTTCTGCTTACATTTCACATGCGTTACTTAATCTTGCATTCCTATGAGTGTTTGCTTTTACTTTTTTTTAGGCAGCATATTACTCTTATCAAGTGCATAATTTGAATTGAGCCACATCCAAGTGTTTGTAGCGAGCGCAATTAGGTTGTAGCCGAAGGCAGTGCGAGTTTCCCTCAGTGGGACAGTATGGTGTTCAGTGGGGGAGAGGATGTGGCACTATGGCCAGAGCTGTTGAATTTGGAACTGGGGAACCGGGTTCGCCGTTCATGACCAGTCCACCAGGCCACTCTACTGAGGGAGCATATTCCCATGCTAGACCTTAGAATGCCCGATGTCTTAGCACAAGCAGGTGTACCCTAGTGGTATCAATTGTGGATTAACCTTGAAGACCCATCCACCACAATCCATACTGAAGTTCATTTCAAGTCTTGCGGGCAGGCCTACGAAGCAGCACACCCTAGAGCAACAGTGATCCAGTCACTGTGACTCTGTCACTGGGGTCACATGAACCTTGAGCAGGTTAGAGAGAGGTGAATGGTGTGACCGCACTGGTTACCTCTTTCGGGTGGGTGCGTAGTGTTTGCAAGTATATATTTCTTTTAACTTGCTGCCTCCTTCCTGGCCTCCAGCAATTTTCAGCAACAATAAAAATGTCATGATAACTTCGGTGATTAATGTTCTTCCTAGAGAGAGATCAGAGTTTTGTCTAGTGGAAGGGTTGACTCCTGGAAAGGTAGCACAGAGGGTTAATGTGCCTGCTGCAAAGAACATGTTACATGCAGATCACAAAGTGCACATAATGTTAACTAGGTTAGTAGGTTACTGCTTTTGTCAGAGGGATCCTTTTGTTACTTGCAGTTTAGAAGTTAAAATCCTAACATAGAACAGTGAGCTATTAAACTATACTGCCTATTAGTATGGTTGCCATGTGGCTTCTACACCTTGTAGTCCTTTGTGTTATGTAACATTTCCTATACAGTGATTTACACATGTATAAATGATTGTCTCTGTGTACTGTGTGTGATGTAAAGTGCTCTAACATTGTACACTGGTATGAGTTATTTATTTATTTATTTTGAAAGTTTTATATAGCGCGAACAAGATCTTCGCAGATATCAGAGCGCTTTACAGAGGAGGGGAGCATATATAAACTGAGTGGTGCTGTAAATCAAATTAAATGCATCTGAGAAAGAATGTGGTTATGGAGACTTGAGGGGCACTGTTAAAGGGTGATAGTGAGCGAATAGGTGCCAGAGGTGGTCATTCGGGGGCACCAACAAACATTGTTGCACAGGGCGCCACCAGCACTAAAGCCAGCCCTGCCATCGAGATAAGTCCGCCTCACCCATTGGTATCTCCATTGGCCTTGTTTCAGCAGTAGTAGCTGCAACTCACCAAGGGTCGGCAATGCAGGATTTGCACGCACACCAAATTAAGTTTGCAAACTTCACAGTCTCTCTGCTTCATGCACAAGCACTTTTAACATGTGCTACCTGCCCTGGAGCTACTGGAATTACGCAGCAATGGGGGACAAAATGATGCCGCAGTGTTGACTAAATTATGCAGCAAAAAAAAGGATGCAGCGTAATGCAATATATTTTCTTATACTTTATTATTTAGACCAGGTGTCTCCAACCAGTAGCGCAGGAGCTACTGGTAGCTCACCAGCACCCTCTAAGTAGCTCTCAGAGGTGAAGCCAAACCAAGCCGATCTCAGAGATTCTGTGTATATTATAAAGAAGGCAGCACTGCTCGTTTCATTACCCGTAAGAGTTCCAGACTGCCTAACCAATGGCAGGGCCTCTTGATAACACTCAAACACACATTGTGTTGGCCTATCAATCAATCAATCAATCGGGGATTTATAGAGCACACTACTTACCCGTGAGGGTCTCAAGGTGCTGGGGGGGTGAGGGTGAGGGATTTGGGCAGCTCCGGTCATTCGAAATGCTTGCTGTGTGGGGCTTCATCTGATGCTGAGGGGGATTTTTTCCCAGGTCTTGGCCGCAAAGTAGGAGAAGGATCTGCCTCCTGTTCTGGCTCTGTGTTTGTGGGGGATTTCGGCCAAGGCCTGGTAAGCGGAGCGGAGGTTTCTTTTGGGGGCATAGAAGGAGATTCTTTTGTTGAGGTTTGGTGTCCGGTGTCGTGGAGGGCTTTGTAGGTGTGTGTGAGCAGCTTGAAGTTCACTCTTTTTTCGACGGGAGCCATAGGTGCTGGGGATGTGGTCTTGTCGTGGGATGCTGAGGACGAGTCTGGCTGCGGTGTTCTGGATGGTCTGGAGTTTGTGGAGTAGAGATTTGTTGATTCCAGTGTAGAGGGCGTTCCCATAGTCCAGCCTGCTGGTGATGAATGTGTGGGTGACAGTCTTCCTGAATACTGGGGGGGGGGTCCATTTGAAGGTTTTGCAGAGGGTGTTAAAGCATGTGGAGGCTACGCCGTCACATGAACCATGTTTATCCACTTTAAATCTACCTAAGAAGTAGATTGCCCATGTTCTACTCCCTGCTCTATCAGTCGCACTGTGTGCGACATCAAAGAATAGTAGCAGCAGTAACCAGGGCTGACCCATCTAAGTGTGTGACTGCAAGAACTAGAGTGAAAATGTGTTAATTAGGAGCATGATCAACCAAAGAGCTGAGGAGGAGAGAGTATGCATCCAGGGCAGAGAAAGCTAGAAGCCTCACATTCAATTTTGTGTGGGTGTGTGACATTGTGTCCTTCCCTAATAAACCGTGTTGGTTCCTTAAAGCTATTCCTAGTGTCAAGGACTGTCAAATATGTATGCTGGTCCCCATCATAAGAGTATTATCTCTGACGCAATTGAGCCAGTTCATTGTATAATTGTGCCAGAGCCATAAAATGTTCATCCATGACTATTTTGTGCATACAAGTCTAGTAATTACATACCTGCTGCCATCACTAACATATAAAGAGCTTGACTGGCCTGCTTTTAGCCCTTCCTGACAGAGTGGCAACAGCTTCTCTCATAATAATGGCCATAACTAATATATGTTGGACATCCAGCTGTGGCACAGTGGTAACCCTGGTTTAATGATGGGCATTATTAGCATAACAGAGGCATTCGTAGTGTTATGGTGAGCAAGCATGGCCTAGGATTCCAATACCTGGGTATTTGAAGCAGAATTTGGGCATGAGAGGCATTTTTACATGGCGGTACTCAATGAAAACTAAAAGCTGATGTTTTGCAACTGTTTATTTTCTAACAAGGAAAACTGATTTGATTTTAAAAGGAAAACAATGTTTTTTCCTAAAGGTTTTTCTTCTGGAAAATTGAGTTTGATTGCTCAAAGTTGAAAGTGGTTTTGATAGAAAAATATGTGTATTTTCAGAAACTAATATACTAATGAAGACAAAATATTGCAATTCTAAAACACATTTAAAGTTGTTAGCTGAATGATAATTCAAGTTGAGTTGGGGAGACTTACTACTGTGGTAATACCCTTTGTGGCACACAGCATGTGATGATTTGAATTTTACTTGATTACAAGCATTTAATATTGATAAACGTTTCCCTAGCATTTTGCTGATAACTTCACCTGGAATATTTGGGTGGTTACTACTGATAATCGTGCTTAGGGTGGTCACAGAACAATGGCAATACACATCATCAGCATTTTACAGTGAAAAATATGCTAGTAGCTCGGCAGGACTTTCCTTGAGCAGAATTAGCTCTCACTTCAGAAAAGGTTGGAGACCCCTGATTTAGACATTTTTACACATGTTAAGTCTCTGCAAAGATTCTGACTCATTGGTATCAGTATAACATATAAATGCAGCAGTGAGAAAGGTGATCAGTGAACCTTTGCAAAGGGCCGTTCACATTGCAGCAACTCAAATCACGTTTTTTTGTAACCTTTTATCCGTTTGAGCTACAAAAATGATTAGTTAAAACTGTAAGATTGTGCAGTGGATGATGTATTATGTGGCAAATATGGCAGAGCCATAATTATATAGAAAACATTTGGAATCTATTATATTTTGTGATTCATGTTTGAACTGCTCTTGTAGAAGAAGGGAGGAGAAGTGCTAATGAGAGAAACTTCATGGCTTGGAGACAAATGGCTTGTGATTCCACTTTTTTTTTTTTTTTTTTTTTAAAACCTTTATTGTGCATCAAATCAGGACAAATACGGGCCTACAACCTTCCGGCCGGCCACGAAAACTGTTGAGCGCTAATGCAACTTTACGGCGACACAGTAATATCTCTCGTTATAGGCAAGCATTAGAGGGGTTACACTGTAATTACCATATTACCATGTCTCAGGATCGGTGAAGGTTAATTTTAAAGGTTTTCATCGCAACAATTAAGATCAGGTCATACTACACCGTACTTATACAAACAAGAAAGAAGAAACTAGGTCCATGTAGGTGGGACTCGACAACAGACACCCGTACCAATCAGTGCGACTAGCAACACGCAAGTCCCAGCCAGAGGATGGCCACACATTATGCACACCCCTAGAGAGGACGCAACATCCCAGCTAACACCGCGCTACCACCCATCCCCCAGTGCCTAACACGGGCCTAAAAAGGGGAAATTATATAAGAACAAAAGGCGCCATAGAAAAAAAACACGAACTAAAATATACCCCCCCACCCTACACACATGCAGAGGCTACGGCCTACCCCCCCCCCCCTAGCAGAGTGTTTTATCTCCCCAAAAACCCGAAATGTAGTAAGAGAAGAGAAATTGAGAAGAAGAAAGAAAAGAGAAAAGGAAAGAGAAAAAGAAATACAATTCACATAAGACCGGAGGAGGGCCAATGAAATATGTCCAACTCAATTAACATACCGTTCCCTGGCCGCCCCTACCCCGACCCCAAGACCAGTACAATACCAATATTCAAATCCCCGGCAGTCCGTCAACAACCCAGCAGCAGAAGAGAGACAGTCCTGGTCCAGGAGGGTGCATCCTCAACCCTGTCCCCTACGGTGCAGTGTAACAGTACAATCCAGCTGCACGATAGACCTCTTGAAAGGTGGGAACGAACAAAGGGACCACAGCTGAGTGAGGGAACGATCACCAAAGTCCATCTCGGACGCAGTAGTGTGGTCCACGATCGTGGCAGATGATCCATAGCACGGCAGCAGTGCATCAGAGGCAGCCAGTCCACACGGCAATGATCGCTTCAGGGTGGGAGACGGAGGTCCGCCAGTAGCCCCCGAGGCAGTCCTCAGGCGTGGCGTCCCGCAGCGCCGCCCAAGCCAGTCCATCTCTCCAGATAGTTTGTGTTCCTTCAGGGGTGTCCCCACCAGCACTCCAGCAATGACTGGGTCACGCGACCGCAGCGGCTCGATGGCGACGGTGGTGAGGGAGCCATGGATAGCAGCTGTAGGGTGTGGCGCAGCGTCCCGCATGCAAATAGACTGGGGGGCATCAGGCAGAGTAGCATCCATCCGAGCCCCCAATTCACCGGCAACATTACGCATGGCGGACCTGAGGTCGTCCAGGGCGCTCAGGATATCACCAAGATGCAAGGGCGCCTCAAAGGGCAGGGACGCAACCCCCTCCAAAACTCGAGCATGGCAAAAGAGAGGTAGACCCACTGGTCGTGTACCCACGCTCTCGGCGAACCTCCTTGCACTCTGCCGGGTCGAGGCACGATGTAAGCAGTTGAGGGGCACAGGGGCAGCAAACTCCATCCCGTAACAGTTGTGGAGTGGCTCGGGCCGACGCCCGCGTCCCACCAGCAGCCCTGGGCTTATAACTGCAGGAGCCGAGAGCAGGCAGCAAGATGGCGCTCGCAGCAACTTCAAGGGAAACAATGTTGCAGAGGAGCCGTCTCGGGACTGAGAAGCAGATACCTTGTAGCTCCGGTTGCGGCGGTGTCCGGGATCAGGAGTATCAGAGCCAGGTACAAAGGAGCAGGCGCTGCCGACAGGGCACTACAGCCGGCTCAGCACGACCTGTAATGGCCGCCGTCACTGTGCACGGGGCCGGCCGTCCCCACAAGACAAAGACCCGGGCTGCACTGATCGGCGTCCGGAAGGGTGGAGGCGTCCCGGGGCTTCTGCTGCCGGGATCGAGGAAAGGAGCACATCGGCGTGACCGGGTTTGCCTTTCGGTTCCGCTGTCGCAGCGAAGAGCTCTAGCAGGAGGCAGGATAGCGCGGAAACCAGGAGGATGGCAGCAGGGTCAGCGGAGCCGAGGAGTCAGGCGGCCATCGCGGTTGCTAGCTAGGCTCCTCCCCTCTGTGATTCCACTTTTAAGCGTTTTTGGGACATTGTGTGATTAAAAATATATCCCACTTTGTGAATGTATTTAAATGCCAATAACTCCTATTAAACCTTAAATAATCAAGTATATCCATTGGTTGAATTAAATAACACAATAAGCTGTAACTGGTCGGTGAAATGCCAAACAAATACAACAAATTGGGATGTTTGGCACATTCTGAACACACCTCTGACTCAGCCCACTGATCCTGTTATGTATTATTTTAGGACCCTATTGTAAGTTTCCCGATTCATGCCCTTGTATAGGTATAAATCACCATATCCTTATATAGGCATAGAAATCATAACCATATTTAGGCATAGCTCATGCAGTCCAAATACGGCAGGGCTACTTCCACTAGTTCCAAAAATCCACAACGATTTCTTGGAAAACTCAGCTTCAGCAGCCAGGGACTTCCCCTTGCTTAAATATTGATTTGTCCAAGAACTCATGGAGTTTTCAAAGAAATGAGACTCTTTGATGACGTTATTATGTCCAACTGTACGTCAAACTCTGCACCTTCACGGTATAAATATGCCCACACTCGCCCAAGCAAACACATGGTGGTTTGGAGCAGTTCGACTATTTACTTGCTCGACATGCCCTGCTACAGCAAGTGCTGAAGAAGGCCGACCCTCCAGCAGACGCACTGAGAGAGACACTGTCTTTTTTCCTGCTGAGAAATCCAGCTCCAGTGTTTCCAAGCTACCCTTGCGGGTTGTTGGGAAATTGAGTCCCAAGACCGACCTTCTTCATTCTAAACTAAGGTATGGAGCTGATTAGACCCTTAGAGAAATCTTGGGCAGATTCTTGGCAAAAGAATACTACATTTATGCTACACCTCACTTACTTCATTCCCTCGTACTAAGCTTAGGTTAGGTACACTGGGGTAGGCGTATTTTAGAAGCACCAGTTGAGTACTTTTAGCCTCCGTTATTTATGTATGTATTTATATATGGTTTAGGAACCATACAATGCTCTTACAGTATTATTTTATTCTACTATTTATACTGTATGCATTATATTTTACAACCAGTTTTACGATTGTAGCAGTTCATTTATTATGCTTAAGAAAGATGACTGTTCAATAAATCCTTTTATTGAAAACGCCTGTCTTTCTACTTTCTCTGCACCTCTAGTGAAACGAAGCATGCACGATTGACTGAGTGAAATATCTATTCATTGTTTCCACGACTCTGAAGATACGTTTTATCTTGGGGAAACAAAGTTGTCATGTTTATGCGGTTGTCAGAGACTAACCCCTTCTTGTGATTTCGAGAGAGTTTCTAGTGACCTCTGAGGTAGTTGGCACACACAATTAAGTCTAATATATTCAATAGAGACATAGTCGACCTCAGTCCTACGTCTAATCTATAGGATATACTATTCAAATGCGCAGAGCCTATTGGGAATATGGAAACTACACTACATGGCACTTAACATTTGGTAAGGCACTAATTTAACGCTAGATACTAGAGTAATTCAGTCATGCTTTTCACAGAGACCCCTTTATCCCGTAAAAACTCCAATAGACATCTGGAGTGGGTTAAAGGAAAAAATATCCGCCTAAAACTGAGTAGGACGAAAAATCCTATGTATTAGCTTTTGGTTTTGTTCAATGTTGAAGGATACAATGTTCCAAAATATTGTGCACCTTATCTTTATTTCCTTGAAACTTGCTCTGCAAAACGTCTTAACAAAATGTCCGATGAGGATAATCCCGTGGGCAGTGTAGCTGCAAGGCCTGCAGCCCAACCGGTTTTTGACGTAACAGGGTTCCAACAAAATAACCCGGATGCTATACTCATCCCGGAAAACGTGAGGAAAACCATAGCTTATAGAAAATGGCCTATCAGCAAGAGGTGGTAGAGTCATATTTGTCATAGAGGCACATGAATATCGGCAGACAGAGGTATTCTATTCATGGATTGTCTTTCCACAGGGAAATCCAACAACACATGTGTTCCACTTCTATAAGATAGAGGAACCTCCAGCGGAATACGTTCCATTCGAGGACATTGAAATTCCACTAACTTACCAAGAGCATCAGCTCTGGTTTTAAAGGCGCCCTACAACATCAAAATCAGATTACCAGGCCCAGTCCACTAGGTAGACCAGGAGCTACATGGCCTGTACTAGCCAGCTATACACCACATCCTGACAATGAACAAAGGACAGGACCAGAACTGTTAGATCAGCTAAAACAATTAATTAAAATACATAGACAATTGGTACAGTAGGTCATGCAGACTTCAACAGTCCACCCTGCTATAAGAATTCCACAGCACACCCCTTATCAGGGGAACACAAACAAAATCACACCACAGACTATACAGTCAGTAATCGGTAAGTTCCCCGCAAAAAGGGAACAAATTCCATTCTGGTTAGCCCAGAAAATTACTCAAATAGAGGCAGTATTTCCCGATAGAACACCTCATGAGAAACACAGGATTCTAACAATCTGTTTACCAATGGGGATTTCACCACACGTAGAGGACTGTAAAACTTGGGGTACAGTCTTTGCTTCAATCTACACAAAAACACATGGTGTCCCGTCTATGGCGGTGATACCAGATGTTCTGAGACAGAATCAAAATGAATACGGTCCAGAATCGGCCTTGAATCTAGGTATGAAATTACTGAAAGATTTCAAACAGGTCTCAGCTATCTTATTAGCTAACATTAAGGGTGAAGCACCATCAGTGGCAATCCGCCAAAAATTAAAAGAACTTGATAATACTGAGCAACCGTATGAACTTGCCAGAATTATTGAAAAATCGTATGAAGAACTAGGAAGAGATAGTTTGGGAGGGAAACCTGTACATCCTGAACTAACAGAAAATCCTGAAAAAGTTTTTTTATCAAAAACATTCTAACTACTCCTAAAAAGAAATGGGAAAATTGTAAACTGATAGACCGATTGTTAGTCCCTGAGGCGTGAGCCGGGGATTCTGCTTATTTTAAACTGCATTTTTAAAAAAGATCGTTTTTGTGTATTATTTTTGTAAACACTTACCCCCTGAGCACTTATTACATTCGGTGTATACTCGCGCTCACTGCGCTGAAGGAGGGGATACTGCAGCCGATTTAACGCTGCTAATAACGAATTAGCGCCGCCATCTTGGGTGAGTGAGAGGGCGAGCAGATTGCTTGCTTGGCCCTCCTGTAGTGTAGTTCCTATTTTCCCAATAGGCCCTGCGCATTGGAATAACATAAACAGCAGTATAGACGTAGAAGTGCGGTCTTCCAGGTCTCTACTGACTATGCTAAACTTAATTGGGTTTGTTACCAACTAGCTCAGAGGTCACTGGAAACTTTCTTGACTGAATAGGAAGTGATCAGCTTCTCTGGTACAGACAAGAAGGGATTCAGTTTTCCAACAACCGCATAAACATGACAACTTTGCTCCTTAGAATAAGAGTCAATCTCTAGAGTCGTGTGAAACAATAGACAGTTATTTTACTCAGTCAGTTGTGCAGATTACTTTCACCAAGATGCAGAGAATAGAGAGACGGGCGTTTTCAATAAAAGGTATTATTTATTGAACAGTCTTTCTTCTCGTGCAAGAGAAATGAATTGCCACAATTGCAAGACTAGTTAATATAAAAAGTGCGTACAGTAAAATGAGGATTGCGAAATAATACTGTAAAAGCATTGATATGGTTTCTTAGCCATACAATGGTAAAAATGAATAAAATATATACATTCATATATACATTCAGCTAACGTACTCAACTGATGCTTCTAACTCCGCCTACCCCAGTGTACCTGACCTAAGCCTAATGCTTGGAAGGGAGTAAGTAAGTAGCAGTTTTAGTTAAGTTGGTTTTGCCAAGGTTTGCTTCAAGAATTCTCTCTAAGGGTTTAGTCAACACTATACCTCTGAAATAGAATGTTGGAGGTCTTGTATCTCCTTCTAGGACTCGGTATCTCAGTCACTCACAAGAGTAGGCTGTAAACGCCGGAGCTGGATTTTCTCGGCAGGAGAAAAGACAGCGTCTCTCTCAGCGCATCAAGGAGGAGGAGGGGCAGCGTCCGTGGGCAGCTTGCATCTGCTGGGCTCTGCAGGGGACAGCTGATCTGCTCCTGTGTTCACCACACCATCGATATCATCGATGTCGTTGAGGCAGCGTTTGCTTAAGGCAACGTTGGTAATATTTATACCTGAAAGGTGCCTTGTTTGACATACGTTTTTGGACATAAGACGTCAATAAAGATGTCACTAGGAAGTGATCGTCTCTCAGTGCTCATTAGAGTTCTATTACTAATCAAAACATAGCAAGCGGGGCTTTCCCAGGTTGGTGAGTTTTATCTTGTTGAAGAACTCGGAGTGTAATCTAGGAATCTTAGATAGTGGCTTCTGCTGTGTCATTTGCTCTAATGAGCTGCAGAGGAAGCGATTCTGAAATGTGGCTCTGATCGTGTTAGGCCAGAGACGAGTTTCTGAAATATTGCTCTTAATCGTTTATGCCATTATAGGGGTATAAATGGATTATAGCCGTATAGGGGCATAAGGTCACAGTATTGATCGGGGTCCTAGATTAGAACACGACACCCACTCCACGAATTTATGTCCATCAAATTACTAAAAACTATAGCAATAAGATGCATGTGTAACATTACCCACCCCAAAATACATATTTGCATTTGAAATGGCGTATTTGAAATACATGGAAATATTGGTAATGTACGCCTTTAAGCATAGAAATCATTCAAAATTATAGCATATGTAATTAGTGAACGATTTTGCAAAGAAAAATTTACACATGAAATATTTCTTTATACAGAAAAGAAGGGCGAGATATTTTCATCACATAGAAATGCAATCGCTGTAACATGAGCTAGAGGCTGGTGTAAAGTTATTATCCCTTTCGATGCTGATGACGAGCTCAGCTCGTCATCACCCACGGGTGTCGTGTGCTGATGACGAGCTGAGCTCGTCATGACAACAGCAAAATGGCAATTTCCAGCACAGGACGGGAAAACTGCCAGCAGCCATGTGGTTAAGTCTTTAGATTTACCTAAAAATAGAAGTTCTGTTCTTTATGAATAGGTCTAATTTAAGCAAAGAATTTTCGTGCCAGAAAAAGGAAAATATTTTGAAAAATGTTCAATTAAAAAAAAAATTCTTGGTGAACTGGAGAATAGAGTTCCAACGTTTTTCCGTAGTTTTTGTTGATCAAAACTGAAGGCCGAATTCAGAGTTCATGGGAACGCTGTGCGCCGGAATGTTTTTCAAAAATGATTGTTTCTGTTCGGGGGAGAACATCATATCAGACAAGCTCTCAAAAAATTGGTCTACAAAATCAGGTGACAGTTCGACCAAGTTCGATAGTGCTGTAACTTGGCAGGTGTGAGAATGATTGCTATCATCAAAGTCTGGATCAGCAATGCTCACAGAAGGTCGTACCTGGGTGATGTTGCTTTTATTTCTTGCTCCACTGTCACCACCTAGTCGTAGCACAGGAGTCTCAACGAATGCCGTCATCAGGATTGGTAGCCGCTGGAGACACAAAATGCGTGAGCCGTTATAGGACTTAGCAAAGTATCGATATCCATTGGTAGTGCTGATGAAAGTGCAAGACAGGTGTCCAACACGCACTCATCTCCGCATAGCATACATCAAAGCACAGGTAAGATGCAGGTCTACCATATAGGTCTGAATGAAAGAAACCAGGTCATGTTCAGATCTCTCAGCCTGGCCAATCCAAGGACTCTAGTTATTCGGTCCCGGTAGCGTATTGCTAGTTTCTTCCATTCCTGCCGGAGTCATGTCTGAGTTTTGGCTTGCCATATCGGAGCAGGAGGGTCAAAAATAAAATGCCTGCTACAAGTCCCAAAAGTAGGGGTATGCCGCCAAAGACTGAATGGACAAAATTAGGAATGATTCCTAGAATTGCTTTGAATGGTGTTAACAGTCCCGAAAAAATGGTCTTAAATACGCCTGGGATGCCTATGGCACTCGACATGTTAAGAATTTGGCTAGGCATTTCTGTGAAATGCACGGGGCAATTTGTTGATAAAAGGTCATGAATCTCTGATGTTGTCCTTGCAACTTGGAGATCATACGTCTCTTTTGATGACGTGATGGGCACTGTTGTCTGCAAAAGCACAGACTTCATTCTGCTTCAAGTATCAATTCGTATAGAAGAGACATTCAAACGAGGCCATATGGGAGTCTCCGTGTCTCCGGGGCCGTTTGGAAACAATGCTTGCATACAGCATTTGACCATGGAAGTTACGCTTACGAGATATGCTTTCCCTGGCAAAAGGCCACAACAGCTGTGATCGTTATTAGAATGTAACTCCCATTCGAGAGCTGCTTAAAGAAAGGCTCTATCTGCATTGCAGGTGTGACATGTTGATGGCATGAAAGGTTGTTTGAATTTCCTTCACAGGCTCCGTGTAAATTAATACCGTGGCACAAAAGTATACCGCTTAGTGAATGTTTACAGTTTTCACCACTAAGAAATACATTTTCGTTGCTGTCACTATAGCATGTGTGTGTGTATGGTAATTTCCATGCTGACTTAATGTATCCTTTACCCAAACGTTCATACTGGCCAGTCGGTATATATTCAAGGCAATTTTTAAATCAGAAAGTTGTTATCGGAATTGTGATAATCCCGTGGATTATCCATTCAATGACAGGACTTTCTGACATTGTCAAAGGTAATCTCTCAAGTTTTTCGTGCTCAGGATTGTATAGTCTGCTCCTTTCTGTGCCAAGCTGATTTGTTTATCAGTAAGGTTAAAGATGGAAAACAATGACGTTGTGTTGATTAAACGCCATGGCACGTAGTCTGAACGAAGATTTTGCAGCGTCCAGCCTAACTGTACAATAGAACGCAATTGTGACTGGCCATGCTGTAACATTAGCAAGTCTTTGTCTATTATATCTATGGCAGATGATACAATACTGTCCAGTGAATATATTCTGGAAGACAGAGTCATTAACCCATTGTCCACAACAGAAAGTGATTTTTCCAAATTAATACGATCAATTTCTCGTATTTTTTCAGCTGTTTCAATTTGTGTGACTTTCCAAGCCTCGTTGTAAGCTGCTTATATACTGGTCGCTATGAAATGCTTTTGACGCTGTTTGCGTGGTCTCAGAATGAAATCGTGCAAATCAGCACCATCTTTAAGTAAAGATAAGTGTTGTTTAATTTCTGCCAGTGTGGATGATTCTAGCCATTCAAGGCACAGCTTCCCTACACTGTATGTTGTTACTATCCCTGGATGTTGTCTCTGGGAGTATCTAGGGTCTTGTCTGGTCATTGTTAACCCCTGTGTTTTGTTCAGGAATCTATCTTGACAGTTGTTTGTGTCAGTAGGCCAGATTAACCACTTTTTCCAATCAGGATGTGTTCTGTTTAGATGTAAAATTTTTGATACGTCAATTTCAACTTCTGTTGTTGCATCATCAGGTATTGGCTTTGGAATAGACGGTTTGTTAAGGTTCTTAATCTTAGCTAGGCCAAGACAGGTTGTTTGGTGAATTGTGTCATTTAAGAACATTATTTGCTCTGGGATCATGCAGGCTCGAAATAATGCTTCTAGGCCTTGTACCTGCCACTCTTTTGTACCCCAGATTGTTTTTGTTTCAATGTTATTTCTCCAATAATCAAAACCAAGTGTCATCATTTTTTCATAAAATGCTTCTGAATATATCAATTTAGTATTAGTCAGAATTGTTTTCAACCCTGTTTTATCTAACAGCTTATAATAAAACGTTTCTGCATCACTGGTGTTAAACCCTAAGAAGTACTGAAATTTCTCATAGAATGTTTTAGAACTGCTTTTCAGTGAAGTAGCACAATGTTCCCATTGGTTATATTTAAAAACATTTCTAGGTTGTGCAGATTTATGTAAGTAATGGTCCCCATAATGTGAGAAGCAGTACATCTGTTCATAACTAGACGAACCTTGTAAATAATCATG
This sequence comes from Lissotriton vulgaris, assembly GCF_964263255.1. Taxonomy (NCBI): domain Eukaryota; kingdom Metazoa; phylum Chordata; class Amphibia; order Caudata; family Salamandridae; genus Lissotriton; species Lissotriton vulgaris. The sequence continues at coordinate 1,057,250,292 of NC_141697.1, forward strand.
TTCTGTAAATCTTGCTGACAACACTAAATCAGACATCATATTATTAATACTTTCAAAATCCCAATCATCAGAAAATGTACTTGGTTTTACAAAGTCACTTAAGGAAACCTTGAACTGGTGAGGATATTTCAGGATTTCGACCGGACCATAGATTTCATAGTCAGTTTTGTCCCATACTACCCCCCGGGTATTGGAATGGCTGTGACATTTACTGTTGACAGTACTCTTTTCTTCATGTGGGATGATCTGTGTGGTTTTAGGACTAAGTTGATGTTCTGACTTGCTGTGTCCATTGAACTGTAATAAACTTTCCTAAAATTAAAACTAAAATTAGGTATAGTAGGAGTATAAATACTCCTGAAATAATCCAATGCTCAATCAATGGTGCATCCAGATATACTTCTTTGATTTGTTGAAATAGTTCTGTTGCTTTTTCTTTAAATGTTTTTGTTTCTGGCATCACTTCGGGGTCGGTTTGATCTTCAGAAAAGTTGTCGAAATTAATGAAGTAGCCAGAGGCAGTTCTGTCAATTGTTGGAATTGTTCTTTCAATTTGTATTTCGGTAGCACATTCTGATGCCACGTCATTGTAGACTGGTGTTTCATGACGAACTGATTCAATCTGTGTTTCAAGTGGCACGAGTTCCATGGCATTATTGCATAGTCCCTCTCTGTGCACTGCAGGCTTATCGAATGTGATTAGTCTTTCAGTTTGAACCTCTTGGATTGTTGCAAGTTTGGGTATTCTGTTGTTTCTCGGGAGTCCACTGGGCCTACTGTTGATTATAGGCCACATGATTGTGGTTTTACCAGGTCGATTGATATAACTCTGTTCTCCTTTTTACCAGTAAGGGGCGGTAGTACTACTGATCTTGTTCCGTTGATTGCTAAGACAGGTACTGCTTTTCTGTAAGAAGGCCCAAATTCCTTCTTCACCGCTATTTTTTCTCTGACTAGATCCCCAATCTTTGGAATCCAGACAGGCCTTGCTGGGGCTGGTGGTGCCTCGTCAGTGGTAGCTGGCTGTTGCTTTACCGTTATGTTGCTAAAGGATTTTCTTGTTTCATTCAAGTCCTGTAAAACAGCCAAACGGTCTTTGATGTCAAAGTCTTTATTCTTATCTTCTACCACTGATACCGGACTATCTAAGTCCTGAATGTACATTCTAGTTCCGAACAATAGTTCATATGGGCTGAAACCTTTTAGAGAATTTCTTGGCAAATTGTTAAGACTGATCTGGACACTTATTAAATGTTTGACCCACCCATCACCCGAACCTAATACCTTTGCAGTTATAGATTGCTTTATGTACCGTTTTTTTCTTTCCACTACACTGTTCCCTTCGGGGTGTGATGGACAAGAGTATCGCAAGCCAACACCCATGCTGGCCATGGCCTCCTTATAAGCTCGTGAGCTGAAAGTAGGACCCTGGTCAGAATGGAACATGGCAATTGCGTATGTGCCGATAAAGACTCGCAGATCTTTTATAACCGTTCTGGCGTCAGCCGAGCGCTGGGGCCACATCCATATGAATCTCGTACAGGAATCCACTGCGACCATGATATATTTATAGTTGCCGTCCCTTTGTAGGGGACCACAGTGGTCCAGGTAAACACATGCAAATGGTTTATCTGAGATGAGAAGGGGTGTCTGCGCTGGTTGTTTTACTGTTGATACTTTCATTCTTTGGCATATTTCGCATTCTAATACATACTTCTTAGTTTGTATTCTCATGCGAGGCCACCAATATCTCTGTTTTAATAGTGATATTGCTGCTGAAACGCCAGAGTGTGCAGAAGCAAGCCCTTCGTGTGCCGCTTTAATTAGTCCTAACCTGTGTTCCATGTTTGGAATTACTCTGTCCCCCACTCCAGGGATTCGAGCAAAAGGAACATTATTCGTATCTGTTAAATATAAGTACTTTTCTGGAAAGCCTTGTGGGATTTTTTTTTGTCATCTTTTACTGACGCACTGACAGCTTGTAGAATGTCGCTGTCTATTTTTGTTTGTGACCGAGTAATCGCAGTTACGGAAGCCGTTTGCACAGCTGCCTTCGCGGCTTCATCAGCCAATAAATTCCCTGCAACGTGAACGCCATCACGTTGGTGACTCAGAGTGTGTATCACGTGAGTCTTTTGTAGTTCTTTCTGTAAAAGAACTACTTGTTCCCAAAGCATTTTATGCTTGATTGTGCCACCTTTTGCATCTTTGAAACCATTTTCCACCCAATTCTGCAAGTATTCATTATAAGATTGTACGCAATAATATGAATCGCACACTATTAGTGTGGGGCATTCGCGATCGGTATTTTCTAGCGCCATCTTAAATGCTACCAACTCGGCTCGTTGAGCCGAACAATCTCCTAGAGATTGTGTTTTTGTGACCATTGGTCTAAATTTTCCTTTGTGCCAACGACCTTTAGCAATCGCGCACGCAGCACTGTAAGCTTGTTTACCCCCAACTGCGGGTTGTGCTGATCCGTCAGTATATATAATACTTCCGTATTCTTCTAGAGGCAGGATTTCAATTGGCAGAGGACATTCATATTCATATTGTAAAAATTCCTGTGTCTTTAAGTTAGGATCAAATTCGTAAACTACGTCTGTTGCAGCAAGAGAATTAACCCATTGGATCCATCTTGGATGCAAAGCTTTAGCATTAGGAATGCTCGCTTTAGTTACTGCTTCTAAAGCCGGTATAAGTGTCACGATTATTATTCGTTTACCTTGTGCCAGGGTCCTTTCTTTTGCTACAGCAGTCTGAACCGCAGTTAGAATTTTTTCCGTTGAACTGAATTTTATTTCAGCTTTTGTGTACAAGTGAGATTTGTAAGCTATTGGTACCTTTTCTCCCTCATTAGAAGTCAGGTACGTGAATCCGCATCTTCCTGGGATGACTCGGATTACAAGATTTCGTGTGTTGTCACGTGTGTCTAATTTTGTTTTTGCTAACATGTCTGTTTGCAGTGATCTCAAAATTTCTGTGTGTTTTTGAGTCCAAGTGATTGGTTTAAAATCAGGTTTAATTAGTTCATAGAGAGGTTTAACCCTCTCCGCATAATTTAGAATGTAAGTTCTTCCGAAATTCAGGAAACCTAGAATCGATTGTAAGTTCTTCAGCGTTTTTGGTGCTTGGAGTACAGCGCACTTCTCTAAGAAGTTGTCCGCTAGGCTTTTCCTTCACTTGATAATTCGTATCCTAAAAATAATACTGTCAGATGGGCAATTCGAGACTTTTTAAAGTTGAATTTGTAACCCTCTGCTGCGAACCCAAGTATTATGGTGTTCACTCTTTTCAAGTGAGTCTCCAAGTCGTCGTCTGTGAGATAGATATCATCTACATAAGATAATGCCTCATCATCATACATTTGTAGTAACTCTGTTATTCTGGCTGAGAATAGTCCTGGGCTGTTCTTAAATCCCTGTGGGAGCCTACAGAAATTTTTCTGCGACCCCATTACTGAGAAAGCGGTCAAGTATCTGCGTTCTGGTGCAATGTTTTGACAAAAGAAACCATTAGATATGTCTAATGTTGTTTTATATTTTTTACGAACTATATTATTCATTAGTGCAGCACTATGCGAATTTTGTACTGCAAATGTTTTGCAACATGCGTTAAGGTGTCTGTAGTCCAATACTAGACGATATGAATCGTCCGGTTTGGAGACAGGAAACAAAGGATTGTTCATTTGAGAGGTGCATGTTTCAATCACCCCCTGGTATTCAAGTTGATCTAAAATCTCCCTGACTTGTTTTTTAGCTTCTTGCTTAATGGGATACTGCCTTTGGGCAGTCGGTTGACTTTTTAACTGGATTTTGTGAGGAGGAGAGTCCTCATCCCATCCTACATGATTTTTATATAGTGCTGGTGCCTGGGCTACTGCCCATTTCCTCGCATATATATATTTAGTGTGAATCGGAATGTGATTCGAGAAGGCAGGCATAATCATTTCTTCGCCACGAGGGCACTCCCTGACAAACTCTGGGGGCCAATCCTTTTCAGCTAACAGAATATCATAGCCTTTTGAGAGTTTATCCCAAAATAGACCCTTTATTTTCCTAGTCTTATCACCCTCTATACGCAGTGTTATTTCGTATATCTTATGGGGCTCGCTAACTCTGGTGTCGGCAGTTTCTACTTGAATGTATTCATTCGTGTCCACTGTCTCCAGATGACTCATCAGGATCTTGCGAGCTATGGTGATTTCTGCTGCACTGTCTAGCATTGTCTGTGCCCACTCCCCGTTTTTCAACTGTGTCCTCAGTATTCTCGGCATGTTCGATTACTCTAATACTGGCTACCTTCTTACTTGGAAATTAAGATTTTTTACTTTGAGCAGGTTCCTTGTCTTTGGACATGGTGTGCTCTCCTGGGTCTGACCGTCCTCTTCTTTCCGATTTTTGCGAAAAAGATCGAGAGGGACGTGTATCAATACTTTGATATCTATCAGGCTTCTTCAAATTATCCCTATTTCTAAGGTTATATCTTTTCTCAGAGGGCTCCCTCTGGGGAGACTGGTGTTCTCGAGTCGGAGTTCTTTTCCTCCATCGAGGAGACCTTCCTCTGGACTGGAAAACTTTTTCTTTGGGAGTGGATTGTTTATTTTCATCCCAGCTCTTTTTAGGACTGTTTGAATTATTTTTAATAAATCATTTTTCAGGATTTACGAGTAGTTTGGGCTTTAATGGTTTTCCACCCAAGCTGTCTCTACCTAGTTCTTCATAAAAATTTTCTATAATTCTGGCAAGCTCAATTGGTTGATCTGTTATATCTGTTTCCTTCAATTTCTGGTGGCTCGCCACAGATGCTGCTTCTCCTTTTATATTGGCTAGTAATATAGCTGAGACCTGCTTGAAGTCTTTCAATAATTTCATACCAAGAGTTAAAGCAGGTTCTGGACCGTGTTCATTCTGAATCTGTTTTAGCACTTCTGGTATTAGCGCCATTGACGGAACACCTGTGTTTTTGTGTAAATGGAAGCAAAGACTGTACCCCAAGTGTCACAGTCCTCCACGTGTGGTGCGACCCCCATTGGAAGGCAGATGGTCAGGATTCTGTGTTTCTCAATAGGGGTAGTATTCGGAAATACTGCCTCTATTTGAGTAATTTTCTGCGCTAACCAGAAAGGAATTTGTTCCCGTTTTATGGGTGTTTTACCAAGACATGATTGTATGTTCTGTGGTGTAATTATATTGGTGTTCCCCTGATGAGGGGTCAGCTGTGGTACATTAACAGCTGTTTGGACTGTTGCAGTCCGCATTACATATTGGACTAATTGTCTATGTATTTTAATTAATGTTTTTAGCTGTACTAACAGCTCTTCTTTTGACATTTTTGCAATGTCCGGATGTGGTGTGTAGCTGGCTAGAACCGGCCACGTTGCTCCTGGTCTACCTAGTGGACCGAGTCTGGTAATATGATCATTGTGTTTTAGGGCGCCTTTAAACCAGAGCAGATGCTCTTGGAATTTTAATGGAATTTCAATCTCCTCGAAAGGAGCGTGCTCTTCCGGTGGATCCCCTATTTTGTAATAGTGGAACTCGTGTGTTGCTGTGTTTGCCGCTGGAAATTTTATCCAAGAATAGAATACCTCTGTCTGCCGATATTCGTGTGCCTCTATCACGAAGACGACTGTGCCACCTTGTGTGGTCAGTCCATTTTCTATAAGTTTTGACGTTATAGATTTTCTTATGTTGACCGGGATGATTATCGCACCCGGTTCATTAGTCCCTGTATTATCGGGACCCTGCTGAGTCGCATTTACTGCGGCATCAACGGTTCCATTCTCTAAGTCTGACATTGTATGAAATGCAGTTTTTTTGCAGAGCAGGTCTCCAAGGAGACAAAGATTAGGTGCACAATATTTTGGAACACTGTATCCTTCAACGTTGAATAAACCAGAGCTTTACATAGGAATCTCTTCCTACTGAGTTCGGGCAGATTTTAACCTTTCACCCACTCCAGACGTCTATTGGAGTATTTACGGGAGAAAGGGGTCTGTGTGAAAAATGCACGACTGAGTTACTCTAACGTCTTGCGTTAGTTTCATCGCCTTACCAAACGTTGGGCGCCATGTAGTGTAGTTCCTATTTTCCCAATAGGCCCTGCGCATTGGAATAACATAAACAGCAGTATAGACGTAGAAGTGCGGTCTTCCAGGTCTCTACTAACTATGCTAAACTTAATTGGGTTTGTTACCAACTAGCTCAGAGGTCACTGGAAACTTTCTTGACTGAATAGGAAGTGATCAGCTTCCCTGGTACAGACAAGAAGGGATTCAGTTTTCCAACAACGGCATAAACATGACAACTTTGCTCCTTAGAATAAGAGTCAATCTCTAGAGTCATGTGAAACAATAGACAGTTATTTTACTCAGTCAGTTGTGCAGATTACTTTCACCAAGATGCAGAGAATAGAGAGACGGGCGTTTTCAATAAAAAGGTATTATTTATTGAACAGTCTTTCTTCTCGTGCAAGAGAAATGAATTGCCACAATTGCAAGACTAGTTATTATAAAAAGTGCGTACAGTAAAATGAGGATTGCAAAATAATACTGTAAAAGCATTGATATGGTTTCTTAGCCATACAATGGTTAAAATGAATAAAATATATACATTCATATATACATTCAGCTAACGTACTCAACTGGTGCTTCTAACTACGCCTACCCCAGTGTACCTGACCTAAGCCTAATACTTGGAGGGGAGTAAGTAAGTAGCAGTTTTAGTTAAGTTGGTTTTGCCAAGGTTTGCTTCAAGAATTCTCTCTAAGGGTTTAGTCAACACCATACCTCTGAAATAGAATGTTGGAGGTCTTGTATCTCCTTCTAGGACTCGATATCCCAGTCACTCGCAAGAGTAGGCTGGAAACGCCAGAGCCGGATTTTCTCGGCAGGAGAAAAGACAGCGTCTCTCTCAGCGCGTCAAGGAGGAGGAGGGGCAGCGTCCGTGGGCAGCTTGCATCTGCTGGGCTCTGCAGGGGACAGCTGATCTGCTCCTGTGTTCACCACACCATCGCTATCATCGATGTTGTTGAGGCAGCGTTTGCTTAAGGCAACGTTGGTAATATTTATACCTGAAAGGTGCCTTGTTTAACGTAGGTTTTTGGACATAAGACGTCAATAAAGATGTCACTAGGAAGTGATCGTCTCTCTGTGCTCATTAGAGTTCTAATACTAATCAAAACATAGCAAGCGGGGCTTTCCCAGGTTGCTGAGTTTTATCTTGTTGAAGAACTCGGAGTGTAATCTAGGAATCTTAGATAGTGGCTTCTGCTGTGTCATTTGCTCTAATGAGCTGCAGAGGAAGCGATTCTGAAATGTGGCTCTGATCGTGTTAGGCCAGTGACGAGTTTCTTAAATATTGCTCTTGATCGTTTATGCCATTATAGGGGTATAAATGGATTATAGCCGTATAGGGGCATAAGGTCACAGTATTGATTGGGGTCCTAGATTATAACACGACACTCCCACCCTGCCTGCTGTAAAATGATGCTCCCTTCCCGGAGGCGCAGCGGACGGGTGCAGCGGGCGCGCCGGCGGTGAGCCCGTCCGCGCACGAACGGGACCAGGGGCCACCCCCCCTGGCCGATTCAGGGGAGACAGGTCATACAGCTCGAGACTTTTGCATCAGCTTCGGCCATCTATATCACCCAGCTGTGGCCACTCCTTACATCCATTGGAGATCCCTCGCTGCTGCACGCACTGCAAAATGGAGCTAATAACCACTACCACCGTTAGGTCTGAGGTAAAGGAGTACTCTATGTTTCTGCTTAATTGCAGGTCTCTAGTTAAACACTGTCTGGAGATCTCCCTGCTCCTAGATGAACACGCACTGGATGTGATTTTTTTAACCGAGACCTGGTTGAATCAAGACTCTCAGCCGGATCTGGTACAGGCCATTATTCCTGGTTATCAGATAGCGCAGGCTGATCGGTCTCGGGGTAGAGGCGGTGGCCTTGCAATTATTTATAAAGAGAGCTATCTATGCCGCTGCCTGATGGAGGAGATTGAGGATTGCGAGAGCCTTCCTTTTGTGATTGAGTTTTCCCCTAACACCAGTTTTATGGGTATTCTCATTTATCGCCCTCCTGGAACCATTGGACAATTTAATACCTCTCTTTTGTCGGTGGTTTCTCAATTGGTTACTTCCCCCTCAAATTGTACTTTACTTGGAGATTTTAATGTTCATTTGGATAAACTGTCAGGCCCCACGGCACTAGAGCTGATGTCAAGTTTGGCTGCCATTCAATTAGAGCAACTAGTCCCCTCTTCAACGCACGAAAAAGGTCATCTCTTAGACCCGATCTTTAGTAATAGTAATAGTAATCAACTTAGAGTGGGCACTATTAGCTGCCTACCGTGGTCAGATCACTTTTTGATAGCCTTTACTTGGACCACAACTAAACTGCCTTAGTCTGCTTTTACATCTCGGAAAGTTCACAACTGGCCCAAACTCTCTGTAGATAATTGGACAAAGATTCTTAGCACCACCAGACCTGTGCTCTCCCATGACCCAATGGTAAATAACAACAAATACAATGAATGGATTACCACCTCTCTAGATGTGGTTCTCTCCTCATTCCTATCAGAGTCTAAGAGGCAGAGTAAATCAGCACCGTGGTACACAGAGGAACTCAGGGACAAAAAGCGCTCCTGTAAGAGATTGGAGAGGAAGTGGGGCATTACTGATAAAACTACTTACAGGGATGCTATCAAGAATTACAAACTTGCAATAAAAACATCAGAGGCATCCTACTATAATGACAAAATAACAATGGCTATATCTAAGCCAAAAGAAATATACCGGATAGTGAATTCCTTGATAAAACCCCTCCCGCTCACGGTAGATAATAGCAATTCCCTGTCAAGATGCAATGAGCTGGTTCACTTTTTTTTCAAAAAATAAACAAAATGTATCTTTCCTTTCCAGATTCAGCCACTGAATTATCTACTCAACGTTCTGACTTAGATTCGGACACAGTAATTCTCCCTCACAATAAACTAGATTCCTTCCCACTGTTTAATTTGGAAATACTGGAGTCTCTAGCACAGCAAATAAAATCTGGCTCACCGTGTGATCCTGCTCCCCCGGGCTCGCTGGGGTTGGCTAGTGAAACCATTCTCCCCACTATCATGGAGTTGTTGAACTCCTCCATGTTGAGTGGGATGGTTCCCTTGGCATGGAAGCATGCAATAGTACGGGCCTTACTCAAAAAACCTGCCCTTGACCCAGCCAACCCCAGTAATTACCGCCCAATCTCTCTGCTCCCATGGGTATCTAAGATCCTGGAGAAGCACATCAATACCACCTTGATGAAATTCCTCGAGGGAAATCATCTCCTCGATGCTTCCCAGATGGGCTTTCGCCCAAAACATGGGACAGAGACTGCGCTACTGGCTGTGACTGAGGAGGCGAGACGGATCTTGGATCGGGGGGGATCAGTGGCAGTGATCCTCCTCAATCTGAGTGCCGCTTTTGATATGGTTCATCATAAAATTCTGTTGAACCGCCTCGCCGACCTAGGAGTGTCTGGAGAAGCCCTGGTCTGGTTCAAGTCTTTTCTATCTGACAGAACCTTCCAGGTCTTCGATGGCACATCCGTCTCAGCAAGCAGGCCTTTGGGGTGTGGAGTTCCTCAGGGCTCATCATTGAGCCCTACGCTCTTCAATGCATATATGAGGCCGCTGGCTGGGATTGTTCGTCCGCATGGTAATAACATCATTACCTATGCGGACGACACCCAGCTGGTGGTCTCCCTTGTGCAGAAGAGTGGCCTCCAATCACCGTCCAATCTAGCAGTGTGTTTGGAGGAGGTGAGGAGCTGGATGATGAGCTCATGTTTGAAGCTCAACGACGACAAGACCGAGCTCATGCTTTTGGGCCCGGCGGCCCCTTCCACTTTGGAGCTGCGATGGCCCGCGAGCATGGGGACAGTCCCTGCCCTGAGAGACAACATCAAAAGCCTGGGGGTATGGCTAGATAAGTCACTGAGCTTCAACACACAGGCCACCAAGGTGGCGGCCACCTGCTTTGGCCTCCTTAGGGTGATCAAAAAAATTCTTCCCCTTCTTCCATTTGAGGCCAAGCAGATAATCATACAGGGCCTTGTCCAATCTCGTTTGGACTTTAACAACGCCCTGTATCTTGGAGCACCAGATTACACCCTAAAAAAGCTTCAGCTCGCTCAAAATTGTGCTGCTCGTGCGTTACTTGGAGTCCCACGAAGAACATCTATAAAAGCGGGGTTAAGAACGTTGCACTGGCTGCCTGTCAAGGACAGAGTAAAGTTCAAATCTCTGTGTATCGCCCATCAGGCTTTTTGGAAAATGGGACCAGAAATCAACCACTCTTTGATTTCTCCTTATCTTCCCAATAAGGCGCTTCGTTCCTCATCTGCATTTCTGGCTACGACTCCTAGAATCTTTAACGCCAGAGCAGGAGGACGCTCCTTCTCGTATAATGTATCAGGATTATGGAACACCCTTCCCTTGCACATGAGAAGCAATTCCAATTTAACCAGTTTTCGGAAGCAACTTAAAACTTTTTTGTTTCAATAACCAGAATACTTGTTTATTTGTCTGAGGGCAATCCTGTTTAGTCACAGCGCCTGGACGCCTGAGGGCAACTCTAGCGCTTTACAAATTTTATTTTCATTTCATTTCATTTCAATAGTAGACAGTCACTACCTAAAGAGAAGCGCTCTCAGTCCAGAGGTAGATCTCCTCAAAAGGAGCACTCTGAAAAGAGATATAACCTTAGAAATAGGGATAATATAAAAAACCTGATATCAAGACACTGATACACGATCCTCTCGTACCTTTCAGACTTCCTCGCAGAAATCCAAAAGAAGAGGACGATCAGAACACAAGGAAGAACGTGTGAAGTCCAAACATAATCAACACGTTCCAAAAAATAAGAAAACTCAATTTTTGAAAAAGAAGGTAGCAAGTATTAAAATCAGACATGCCGAGGATCTTGAGGACACAACTCAAGAACGGGGAGTGGGCCCAGACAATGTTGGACAGCGCAGCAGAGGTCACCATAGCACGCAGGATCCTGAAAAATCATCTGGAGATAGTGGATCTGAATGAATACATTCAGGTTGAAACTGCAGACACCAGGATTAGTGTACCCCATAAGTTATACGAAGTAACACTCCGAATAGAGGGGGATAAAACTAGAAACATAAAAGCACTCTTTTGAAAAAATTATCTAAAGGTTATGACATCCTTCAAGCTGAAAAAGACTGGCCACCTGTATTTGTCAGGGAGTGCCCACATGGCGAAGAGATCATTATGCCAGCCTTCTCTAATCATATTCCTATTCATAAAAAATACACCTATGCCAGAAAATGGGCTGTTGCCCAGGCTCCAGCATTATATAAAAACCATGTGGGATGGGATGAGGACTCTCCTCACCATAAAATTCAATTAAAAAAAATCAACCAACTACTCAGAGGCAGTATCCAGTTAAGCAGGAAGTCAGGGAGATCTTAGATCAACTTGAATACCAAGGGGTGATTGAAACATGCACCTCGTCAATGAACAATCCTTTGTTTCCTGTCTCCAAACCAGACGAAACATGTCGTCTAGTTTTGGATTACAGGCATTTAAACTCTTGTTGCAAAACTTTTGCAGTACAAAATTCAAACAGTGCAGCACTAATGAATAATATCGTTCGGAAGAAATATAAAAATACTTTAGATATTGCAAATGGTTTCTTCTGTCAAAACATTGCACCAGAAAGCAGGTACTTGACCAATTTCTCAATAATGGGGATACAACGACACTTCTGTCGTCTCCCCCAGGGATTTAAGAACAGTCCTGGATTATTTATTATAACAGAGTTACTACAAACGTATGATGATGAGGCATCATCTAATGTCAATGACATCTACCTTACAGATGATGATTTGGACAGGCACTTGAACAGGGTGAACACCATAATACTTGGGTTCGCCTCAGAAGGGTATAAATTCAACTTTAAAAATCAAGAATTGCCCACCTCAACGTCCTATTCTTGGGATACGAACTTTGGAGTGAAGGGAAAAGCCTGGCAGCAAACTTTTTAGAAAAATGTGCGCTGCTCCAAACTCTGAAAACGCGGAAAACCTTACAGTCAATTCTAGGATTCCTAAACTTCGGAAGAACTTACATTCTGAATTACGCAGAAAGGGTTAAACCTCTCTACGAACTAATCAAACCTGATTTCAAAACAACTAATTGGACTTGAAAACACACAGAAATGTTGCGTTCAGTACAAACAGACATGTTGGCAACAACACACTTACAAACAGGCGACAATGTAGGCAACCTTGTTATCCGAATCATCCCAGGGAGATGCGGATTCACATACCTAACCTTTAACGAAGGTGAAAAGGTACCAATAGCTTACAAATCACACTTGTACACACAAGCTGAAATAAAATTCACTTCAACAGAAAAAATTCTGACAGCGGTTTCGACTGCTGTAGCAAAGGAGAGAGCCCTAGCACAGGGTAAACACATTAAAGTTGTTACACCTGTACCTGCCTTAGAGGCAGTGACGAAGGCAAGCATTCCAAATGCAAAAGCTCTACATCCAAGATGGATACAATGGGTTAATTCTCTTGCTGCAACAGACGTTGAATACGTTTTTGACTCTTACTTGAAGACACAAGAATGTCTCCAATAGTAACAAGAATGTCCTCTGCCTACTGAAATTCTACCGGGGGCAAACAAGCTTACAGTGCTGCAAGCGCGATTGTTAAAGGTCGCTGGCGCGATGGTAAATTCAGACCTATGGTCACAAAAACTCAATCACTGGGAGACTGTACAGCTCAGCGAGCTGAACTCCAAGCATTCAAGATGGCGCTGGAAAATACAAATCGCGAATTCCCCACACTCATAGTGTGCGATCTGTATAACTGCATCCGGAATTACAATGAGTATCTGCAAACATGGGTTCAAAATGGTTTTAAAAACACACAAGGTGGCAGAATTAAGCATAAAAAGCTTTGGGAACAAGTAGTTCTTTTGCAGAAAGAACTACAAAAGACTCACGTGATCCATACACTGAGCGTTCACGTTGAAGGGAATTCATTGGCTGATGAAGCTGCGAAGGCAGGTGTGCAAACGGCTTCCGTAGCTACAATCAATCGTTCGAAAAAAAAATAGATGGTGAAACCATGCTCGCTGTCAATGCCACGAGCAAAGGCAGCAGAGCCGCGTTATCTCTAAATTATCCACTCGAGTATACATACATAATTGATGCAAACTCTGTTCCTTTTGCTCGAATCCCTGGAGTGGGGGATAGGGTAATTCCAAACAGGAACCGGAGAGGTGCTCTCATTTTCGAAGCACATATGGGAGAATGTCTGATACATCAAGGGATCTCTAAATCTTAGAATTTGAAGAGATGTACTGGTGGCCAGGGATGAAAGCTCACATATACGAATTCGGAATTAATTGCGATGACTGTTACAAATACCACAGCTTTGAACACCACCAGATTCCTGACTACAGCGTAGCCAGCCCAGTACAGACACCACTGTTAGACAGCATAAGGCTATCTACATGAGGACGTCCGAATGGACTGGTGCAGTCCCACAAATATTAAGACAAGATTCAATTGGATGTGGCCTCAGCGCTCAGCTGAAGCCCGAACTGTTATAAAAGATTTGCGAGTCTTTATCGGCACATACGCAATTGCACGCTACATTCTGACCAGGGTCCTGCGTTTAGCTCTAGGGCTTACAAGGAGGCCAATGCCAGTTTGGGCGTTGCATCGCGATTTTCGAGTCCATTCCATCCTGAGGGAAATTCGGTTGTGGAGAGAAAAAACCGTGACATAAAGCAATCTATAACAGCTAGGATATTAGGTTCGGGTGATGGGTGGGTCAAACATCTAATAAATGTCCAACGTAGTCTTAATAACCTGCCAAGAAATTCTCTGGGTGGAATCACTCCATATGAAATCCTTTTTGGTACTAGAATGTTGGTTGAAGCTCTTGATTGTCACACTTCCATGGTGGAACGAAAACCCTTTGATTTTAAAGATCGTTTGGCTGTTTTACAGGACTTAAATGAAACAAGAAGAAGTCTAAGCAATATCAGCGAAAAGCCAACGACCACTGAAGAAAACCACCTGTCCCAGCAAGACCTGTCTAGATTCCAAAGATTGGGGATCTGGTCAGGGAGAAAAAAGCGAACAAGAAGGAATTTGGGCCTTCTTACAGAAAACCCGCACCTGTACTAGCAATCCACAGATCAAGAACAGTACTACTTCCGCCCCTTGCTGGACAACAGGAGAACCGGTCTGTGTCAATTCACCTGGTAAAACCACACCATGTGGCCGATAATAAGTAGTAGGCCCAGTGGACTCCCAAGATGTAGCAGACGACCATATCTTGCTACTATCCAAGAGGTTCAAAGTGAAAGACTCATCACCTTTGAAGATTCTAAAGTGAGAAAAGAAGGACTATGCAATAAAGCCATGGAACTTGTGCCTCTTGAAACCCAAATAACAGTTCGTCAAGAAACTTCCGTCTACAATGATGTAGCATCTGACTATACAAACATGTCAAGGGAACAAGCAACTCCAGCGATTTCAAAAGAATCCGGATGTAATACCAACTAATGACAGAACTGCCTCTGGCTATTTAATCAACTTTGATAACTTCTCTGAGGATCCCAGTGAACCTGAAACTATGCCAGCAAATAAAACTTTCAAGGAAAAAGTAAAGGAACTTGGTCAAGAGCTTATAAATACATATCTGGTTTCACCTTGGGTTGAACTTTGGATTGTGTTAGGTGTACTTTATCTCCTGCTATGGCTCATTCTTGTGTTAAGTTTGGAAAAACTGATAGATGGAAAGCACATTAAAATGGACACAGCAAGTAAGAACATCAACTTGCTCCTGAAGCCACACAAATCATCTTATTGTGAACAACGAGACCTGTCATCAGTGAACATCACAGTGGTTCCTCTACCTGGTGGAATAGCTTGGGATACAACTGATTATGACATTTATGGCCCTGTCGAGCTGCGGAAAATTCCACACCAATTTAAAGTTTCCTTGAGTGATTTAGTTTCACCCAGCACATTTTCTGATGATTGGGACTTAGAAATGTCAGCAAAATTTACAAAACATGAATACTTATAAGGTTCAGCAAATTATGAAGAAATGTATTGTTTTAATCATTTTGGCCATCATTACTTGCATAAATCTGCAAACCGTAGAAATGTTTTAACTTATAATCAATGGGAACATTGTCCAACTCCTCCAAAAGGTAGTTCTTAAACGTTTCTTAGAACATTTCCATATTTTAAAGGTTTTAATGTTGTAAACCCAGAAAGTTTTTACTTTAAAAATGTGAATAAGACAGGCATGAAAAGTATGTTGACAAACACTAAACAAATTTATTTATGCTCAATTGTCCACCTTAGGCTTTGACTTTTGGAAAGACAAATTGAGACAAAAACTGTTTGGGGCACAAAAGACTGGCAGGTACAAGGTTTAGAAGCATTGTTCAGAGCCTGCATCATCCCAGATAAAATGATGTTCCTAAATGACACTGTTCGACAGACATCTTGTCTTGGCATTGCTAAAATGACAGACTTAAACAAACCGTCCATACCTAAGCCCACACCTGATAGTAATTTAACTTCAGATGAGGAGGTAGACGTAAATTATATTTTACAACAGAACATAACAAATCCTGAATGGAAGAAATGGTTAATCTGGCCCACAGACACAAATAGCTGTCAAGATAGATTCCTGAACAAGACACAAGGGTTCACAGTAACTCGGCCAGATCCAAGATATATCCAAAGACAACATCCAGGGATAATAACAACTTATAGTGTAGAAAAACTATGCCTTGAGTGGCTACAGAGATCTACACTTCCAGAAATGAAACAACACTTCTCTTTGATTAAAGATGGCGTTGATTTAGACGATGGTACCAGCTCTGATGAGGAGGTGGAGGGGGAGTGGGAATAATAAGAATATCTTTGGACCAAGTTAAAGTACATGGTGAGACATCACACTTAATGCAATACGGGTCAACTCTGATCCCAAGCGTGGATTTACTCATACACCAGATGGAACTAGTGTTGTGCTGAATGTTGACGAGTTTGTTTGTTAAGAGTTTTATATAATTATACAACGAGAAAAGACAGACTGAAATGAGAAACATATAGGCCTTTTAATGGTCCAATATACACATTGAGTAAATTATTACACCATTCCTTGAAACGCCGCCGGACCCCAGGGATGTCGGCTAAAGGGCTGTGTTAATAATATAACGTTGAGAAGCAACTGTAAATGATGCGGCCGGCCCCAGGGGTTGTAGGCCAAATGCTGTGTTACTCCAGAAGTGTACAATGAAGGTCTTTAAATTTTTTTTTTTAAAAGGGCGTTGATTTACGAGAATTCTTGCTGGGACCTTGTAATCCGCGTCATAAATGTTTCAGATACGGCGGTATATACGATGCATACATTGAAGCGTGGAAAAACACGCAAATTGAAACAGCTGAAGGAATACGAGAAATTGATTGTATTAATTTAGAGAATCACTCTCTGTAGTTGACAATGGGTTAATAACTCTGTCATCCAAAATGTATTCTTTGGACTGCATTTTATCATCTGCCATAGACATAATGGAACAGGACTTGCTAATGCTACAATATGGCAAGTCTCAATTAATATTCGATAATGCTATTAGGCTGGACGTCGCAAAACCTTCGTTCAGGTTATGTGCCTTGGCGTGTAATCAACACTACGTCATGTTTACTGTATTTAACCTTACAGATAAACAAATCTCGTTGGCAAAGAGGGGGGCAGACTATACGGTGCTGAGCATTGAAAAACTGGAGAGATTACCATTGACCGTTTCTGAGAAACCATCAGTTGAATGGATAATACATGGCACCATCACGATACCAGTGACGACTTTCCAGTTTCAGTATTGCTTAAAGCACATACCAGCAGGTCTGTATGAAAGGTTGGGTAAAGAATATATTAAGTCGACCTGGGATTTACCATACACACACAAATGTTGGAGTGGGGAAAAGGAAGTATTTCTTAGTGGTAAAAATTGTGAAAACATACTAAGCGGTACACTATTGTGTCAAGGTATTAATTCACACGGAGCCTGCGAAGGTTCTTCCAATAACCTTTCTTGCCACCTGCAAGGTTCGCCCACAGCGGTGATATATCCAATTTTCAGGCAGCTTTCCAATGGTAGCTACATTATGTTAAATGATCACAGCTGTTGCGGAATGATGCCAGGAATAAGCTATCTCGTTACTGTGTCAGCCATGGTCACTTGCTGTATGCAGTATTGTTTCCTAAAACCAAGTCAGACAGGGAGTCACCACTATGGCCTTCACTGAACATCTCTTCTATACGAATTGATACTTTAAGCAAAATGAAAGCCATTCTTTTGCAAGAAACTGTGCCACTGACCTCGTCCAGAGAGACGTATGATCTGCAAGTTGCAAGGTCCTCTGCAGAGATACATGCATTATTATCAACAAACCGCCCAGTACATTTCGCAGAAATGTTAGGTCGTATCTTTAACATGTCTGATACCAGCGGTATTGCGCATATATTTAAGATGACTTTTTCGGGACTGTTAGCACCCTTTGAAGCAGTCCTGGGCATTTTTTCCTAACTTCGTCCGCTCTGTGTTCGGCGGCCTGCCTCTCATTTTGGGACTCGTAGCAGGGATCCTATTTTTATTCCTCCTGCTCCGTTATGGCACTAGCGATACCCAAGCCAGCATGGAAAATGCACTGCAGGCTATGAGGTACTGTGACAGAATAACACAGATCCTTGGCTTGGCCCGTTTGAGAGATCTGAATACCACATGGTTCCTGTCATTCAGACCAATCTGGCAAGATTGCATCTTACCTGTTCTACGATGCCTGCTTTGTAGAGAGGAATGCGTGTTAGATGTCTGTCTACCACTACCATCGGTTATGCCATAGGATGCTGACGCATTACTGGGTCCGGTAACGGCTCATGTGTTGTGTTGCCCCCAGTCGCTACCAATCCTGATGACGGCATTCATTGAGATCTCACCGGCAAATCCAACTGGAGGTGAGATACGCGGACCATCAGGCACACAGGTGCCATCTGCTATGAACATTGCTAACGCGGCAGATGGTAACGGCAATGCTTCACATCTGTGCACAATTGACCTTCCTAATGAAGTAGTTGAACTTTCACCTACTGTGGTAGACGATTTCTTTGCCAGCCCTGATGACTTAATGTTTTCTCCTGAAGAAGTGTGGCTCAATGGTTAGAGCAGCAGACCCTGATGCAGAGGTCTAGCCCGGGACCAGGGTTCGATTCCCCGCCCCGGCGGGTCTTGGGTTCAAGAACTCCACGGACCTTATAATTCTCGCTTCAGTGCCTATTCCAATCATGGAGTCCCACTCTGCAACTCTGGGCAATAGCTTGCTTAATCTCCACAACGGCCCCCACAACGCTAAGGATGCCTGGCTCCACCTTGGGGGTGCCCAGGAGTGGACGCCTCACAGGGAAAGCCAGGATGAGTTCCACAGCAGTATTCGTACAAGCGCCTTGAGACCATTGCGGGTGAGTAGTGCACTATACAAGTATCAATTTACAATTTACATTTACACCGAGAATAACTTTTGAAATTAGCACACAGCGTTCTTTCGAACTCTGAAAATTCGGCCACTTTTTTTTTTCTCTCTTTCTCAAAACAAAGCTACCAAGTGTGGAACTCTATTTTTATGACAGATTTATTTGACTTTTTCCACAAAAAAAAACTAACTTTAGCACAAAAAAGTAATCTGCTTAAAGTAGAACTATTCTTAGAGAACAAGAATTCCTTGAACACTTCCTAGAAACAATATTAGCCTAATCCACAAACCAAAACAGTTTGTATATTCTGCTATGGGATGGTCTCGACCTTTTTCTTCTGTAACTAAGAGCCATTTCATAAATGTAATTTTCGTGATTCATTTAGTTAACATTGTAAATATCATATTATATGCTTACAATGAAATAATTGCCTTTAAATATGTACTGTACAAAATGCTAAATTTTTCGTGTGCAACCATTTCAAACGTATTTTATATGATTTTTGGGGGGTTGTAAACACATGCTCTTGATTATATGTTTTAGTGCTTGAACTTAGATGAACATGATACCGTGGAGTGGGTGTTATGTATTATTTTAGGACCCTATTGTAAGTTTCCCGATTCATGCCCTTATATAGGTATAAATCACCATATCCTTATATAGGCATAGAAATCATACCATATTTAGGCATAGCTCATGCAGTCCAAATACGGCAGGGCTACTTCCACTAGTTACGAAAATCCACAACGATTTCTTGGAAAACTCAGCTTCAGCAGATATGGACTTCCCCTTGCTTGAATATTGATTTGTCCAAGAACTCATGGAGTTTTCAAAGAACTGAGACTCTTTGATGACGTTATTATGTCCAACTGCACGTCAAACTCAGCACCTTCACGATATAAATATGCCCACACTCACCCAAGCAAACACACGGTGGTTTGGAGCAGTTCGACTATCTACTTGCCCAACGCACCCTGGTACAGAAAGTGCCGAAGGAAGCCGACCCTACAGCAGACGCACTGAGAGAGACGCTGTATTTTCTCCTGCCGAGAAATCCAGCTTCAGTGTTTCCAAGCTACCCTTGCGGGTTGTTGGGAAATCGAGTCCCGAGACCGACCTTCTTCATTCTAAACTAAGGTACAGAGCTGACTAGACCCTTAGAGAAATCTTGGGCAGATTCTTGGCAAAAGAATACTACATTTATGCTACACCTCACTTATTTCAATCCCTCGTACTAAGCTTAGGTTAGGTACACCGGGGTAGGCGTAATTTAGAAGCACCAGTTGAGTACTTTTAGCCTCTGTTATTTATGTATGTATTTATATATGGTTTAGGAACCATACAATGCTCTTACAGTATTATTTTATTCTACTATTTATACTGTATGCATTATATTTTACAACCAGTTTTACGACTGTAGCAGTTCATTTCTTATGCTTGAGAAAGAAGACTGTTCAATAAATCCTTTTATTGAAAACGCCTGTCTTTCTACTTTCTCTGCACCTCTAGTGAAATGAAGCATGCACGATTGACTGAGTGAAATATCTATCTATTGTTTCCACGACTCTGAAGATACGTTTTATCTTGGGGGAACAAAGTTGTCATGTTTATGCTGTTGTCAGAGACTAATCCCTTCTTGTGAATTCAAGAAAGTTTCTAGTGACCTCTGAGCTAGCTGGCACACACAATTAAGACTAGTGTATTCGATAGAGACCTAGTCGACCTCAGTCCTACATCTAATCTATAGGATATACTATTCCAATGCGCAGAGCTTATTGGGAATATAGGAACTACACTACAATCCAATCCTTGGGTTATCACAGCCCTTGGAATCTCCGCCCACAGTAACCCTACTTTTTTTTCCCCACTTCGACCACTGGCTACACTTCACAGCCTCTTTAACACCACGCACACTACATGAACCTATTCTCTTCCTGCAAGCACTCTATCTCTATACCCCTCTTTTAGAAACCTTGGTGTACTCTTCCACAGAAGCATGCACAAGCATATCATCATTTAAACCGCAGCCCGAGAAGGCAGATACCAGTTGCTGATCATAAACAAGATCTTCTTCCATACACTCTTTGGCACAATAAAAACCCTGTCTGTTATGTGGCCTAAGTCGTAGTGTTTCAATACTGAATGGGATTTGTTCTCTTAGCATATGTTGTCACAGTGCCTTGACATTATTTGAAGCAAAAAAGTGTGCTAATTAGGGCTTGAGCATTAGACGTTAGTATATGGAGGGACAACAAAGGGTGTGTGCAGTGTGACCTTTACATGAAGTGTTTTGGTACTGTGCCTTTTTAAAAGAGATGGGTCAAACTGTGATCTAGCAAATATGTACTTATATTTGCACATAGATGAAGGGGAAGAGTGTAATAATACACCAGGCCATGCGTGTAGATACCTACCATCTTCAGAGATAACTATATCATACAGTTTAAACCTACAGAGCTTAAAGGGTCAGGAAGTGCCTACAAAAGGGTGCTACAATTAGGAGGAGGAATCTTCCGTTGACTATAGTTCATGCTCTTTAGGTTACACAGGAGGAGCAGGAGCAACCCGATGTATTGGATATTATACAACCAGTCATAGTATATATTCTGAACGGTTCACCCAGTGGCAGCAAAGGAGAAACTCATAGGAATATACACTATGCAACAGGTTCATATAACTTGGCATTATACAAGAATACCGTAGCATGCGCCAGAGGTATCCACCCAGGAGCCGCAGAGGAGCAACTTGTAGGAATGACCATTATACAATGAGTCCATTGGGGAAAGGTACTATGCAGCAAGGCATAGTGTATCCCAGGAGCGTGGAGGAGCAACTTATATGAATGGCGATTATACAATGAGTCCATTGGGAAAAGGTACTATGCAACAAGGTATAGTAAGATATAGTGTATCCCTGAGGAGTCAACCCAGGAGTGGCAGAGGGGTGGCCCAGGGCAATGGGGCTTATACAACCAGACGGCACAGATGCCTGAATGAAGTACTGACGGAGAGAGCGGTGCTTCACCTTTTTCCTGAGCCGCTGCCAGGTGGGGTGAGGTCTCTACTTCTCACTAACCAGTCCACCATTGACTGTGTGAGAAGAAGTTGGAACAAGCACACCTAGGAGGTCCAGGTGACACTTGTATTTCTAAGTTGTTCCATTTTTCTCTTTCTTTCATTGAAACACCTTTTTTCACTTGTTTGGGGTTTTATATTTGCAGTAGCGATATGTCTAGGTCCTGAAGAAGGCAAGGCTAATGGCCGATAATTGCTGAAACATGTCGACCACGTTCCATCACTAGACAGGTTATAATTTTTCCCTGTCTTGGCTATTTCTAATATAGGTGTTGGGAGCTATACTCTATTAAAGTTTTTTGTAGCTCCTTAAACCTATTTTATTCACTTTTTTCTACCCTTGGTATCATTTTGCTTTTGCACTGCACACACATTTCTTTACCCCATCAGTTACTTCACCAGCACGTAACTTTCCATCCACCAGTCATTATGCACCGACTAACAGGAAGACTATGCCTTTTCTGTTAAATAAACCTTATCAGGTGCAGTGTTGGTTCTCGGAGCCCCAAATGATGAAGGGCGGTTCCGAGTAGCGACTGATGGGTGCCAGAGACCAGATACTTACCTGACCTGGCCTTTTGTATTTATCTACTTCTCCAGTCACATAGCTAGAGACAGCATTTTATTCTACTGTCCTTATCAATTTCCTGTAGGTTTTTGACCCTCTGATACTTTCTGGTGAAATGTGTCTATAGGGCGTGTATTCAGAGCTGGTCGTTAAATTGCCCTTGGGTCCCCTTTAAATGTATGTGTTATAGTTGCTTATACAACCAGCCTTTTGCATGCCTAAGGGTTGGCAGAGAAATAATCCGCTCGATAAGATAATTAACTTCGTTAAGTGAATCCTTTTCAACTTTCCATGACAAACACCCAGATCAAATACTAACACTCACCTTCTCGACTCCCCACCAAAAACAGCACAATGTAAGAAGCTCACTCTAAAAGCAATATAGTTAATAGAATGTACCCAGTATACATCAATAAAACCCTTTCCAGCTACGCTCCTGCAAGATATCTGAGACCTGCCATCCACAATCTCCTAAACCACTGAAATCCCCCTGTGGTGCATCGATATCCAGGTCCTTCATTCCCTGAAACTACTTCCTGGAACTCCCGACCTGCAAGCAATCACCTCTTTTCCTCTGTTTTCAAAGCTGCTCTAAAGCTCTATCTTCACAAAGTGGCCGATAAGCATACTTTCCCAATGCCTGTACACCATGACCTGCCATCCTTCCCTCACCCACCCTCTCCACAAACCCGTTTTTGCCCTTAGTTCAGGGCATACAGGCCCATATTTAGTCATTTTTTATGCAGGGCTGCATCCCAATTTGCAAAGAGCTATAGCTACTAAAATTGGCCTGCTGCTGCTGTCATCCCCTGAGCTGATGTTATTACAAGATGGCTTTGTGGGAAGCACAGCTTCACACCATAGTGCAGAGCTGCGTGTGTGTTGTTTAGCATATAGGTTTTAGATGAAGCATACCCTTCCAGTACAAATTTATATGAGCAGACAAACTCAGAGGTAACCTTGCATTGGATGTGTGTTGTGCACTGTAGCACACATGCAGAGTGTGTATTTTCTGAGGAATGAACACATTTGCCCTTCTTTAAGCAGATGGCACTTTTTGACTTAGAGCCTAGTCTGCCTATCTTAGTGAATTTAGTTTTGCATCAAATCCCATGGGTGTTTGCACAGTTTAACCCCATTAAAACTCACTTGATGCAATGGAAAGCAGCACAAAAATGTTTTTGAGCTGAGAAAGGGGAAGCTTTCCAGCACAAAACACCTTTTTGTGCTGGATAGTTAATGCTCATGGCTTGTTTTGCATTGCTTGGCCCTGGCACAAAACTTTAGACGATCTGGGCCATAATATATGTATGTAAAATCAGCCACATTAGTGTGCTACATGCGGTTGCCTCCGTTTATCAAACTGGTTTTTATTAAAAGCGAGAGGTGGTATTTAAAGGTAAACTGAAGCTTTTGTTTTATAGCATGCAATTTTTGGGAAGAAATTATGGAACCTTGCTGTGAATGAAATATTACTATTTCTTTATACATGGTCCCCTTGAAGCAATCATCATTTGCATTGATTTGCATTGAGTACGGCCTTAGGGTGTTTCTGCAGCAAATACAGTGAAGCAAAGTACCTTATTTTTGTAGTAAGCAACACTGCCATCTGATGGTTTATTAAGGAACTATAGAGGTTGGGCTTCGCGAATTGTAAATCCTTCAGAATGCGCCTATCTCCTTATTTCCCTACGCACCATCATGCTCGGAGGAATGGAGAAGCCTCTGGCAGTTGCCATCTCACAGATCCGTGATTTCATGTGAAGACCGGTGGCTCATATTAAGTGGTTGTGTTTTTTCCTTTTAAAGGTGAGAGGCAGGGTGTTTTGTTCTGCACAACCGAAGCAAATAGCAGCATCGGCTGCAATACAATGACAATATTTGTATTTGTATATAGCAACAGCGACATCTAGTGGAATTTTATTAAACTACAACGAAATACACGTGAAATGATCATACCACCGAATTTTTAGTAGAACACCCTAAGAGCGCAATCTATGATATAATTTGTCACAAGTGTCTTCATATACAAAGTACAACAGAATTCCATTCACACTTATGTTGGCTGAGCTATATCATAAAGAGTACCGAACTTCCCTACAAAACGTGATGCTGTCAAATCAAAATCATGAAGTCTGTTTGAAAAACAGTTTTAATCTTGCTTCACGGACAACCGTCATATTTGATATCAAAATATAATGTAGTGAAATAGAAATCCTATGTTCACCGTAAGGCGCTTCAACGCCTCATCAGGAGCAGTAATCTATATAAATACATATTGAGGACCAGATCTGAATACTTCTAGGAATTCAAAATATGACATTAAGTCAACTCCTACAAGTTCGCCTATGTACCACATCTAACTGGCCCTCCAATGCTTCAGTGGCAGCCCATAGGCAAACGCATAACCTTTAGGGTTCTCTGCATTGCCCAGAAGGCAATGGTCTGCTTCAAACTCCCATTTGACCAACCTCCCCTCTAAAAACAAACACATCAGTGGAGCCTCCTTTTAGGCAAGAAACTCATGCAACGACTTCCCAGCAAAGAAAAGAAGCATTCAAGACCATCAGGAATTCAAGAAGGCAGTAAAATCTGTCTCTTCTCGAAGAGTTGATGTAGTGTTTATTGTACAAGCAGACAGAGCCATCAAGCATCACAAGGCGGGCACTAAATGAGATAGACCATACCCACTTTCAACTGGAACCAAATCTGCCTAACTTATTTACACATTTTCAGGGACACAGTATAAGCAGCCTCTGCCGATCACACATAATACACACAAATATGAACCAAAAGCAAAAAGGAGCCCTAAAAACAGAGGTATTTAGCCAGCATTGTTGGCTTTCACACACTAAGGTATTCTCAATTTGAGGTCTTACCTTGGTATCATATTTTACCCTGTTGTATCATGTCCTGTTTGAAGAGCATAATCTTCTATTTGCTTTAGTCAAGATGGGTCTCTAGGTAGAATCAATAAAAGAAACATTAATGGCCAGAAGGACTGTACTTTGGAAGCAATGGAACAAAGTACGTTAGGGGATGGGCTAAAACTAGCAGGTTCAAAATCAATAGGTTCGGAAGAAACAGACACAAACAGGCAAGTGAAAGCAACAGGAAGCAGGATAGCATAATGTATTATTCAGGATCTGTTCAAGTGGTCCAAAGAAAGCTGCAACACAAAGAGAAGCAATAAAGAGACAACCTCTGATTCTGTGAAGAGCCCTTGTGCACTCGGGGCAGGCTGAGGGCAACTGTGGATTGATTTAGTTTGTGGGGAAGTGTATTGGACATCTTGGAGCACACAAAAGAAAATCCCTATGGTACCATTTTTGAAGCACTATTCATCATATGCCAGAAGTAAGATGACATCAGTTCCAGGAACCTGCTATGCAGTGGTGCAGAAGGCAAAGGCAATAGCCTCCTTAATGGTGATCTGAAGAACATTTGGAAAATACTTTGCTTTGTGGGCTAAAGAACGGTGATGGATTAAACCCAGATCTTTTGACTGGGTGTGAGTGTTTGATAGATTCAGATGCTCCGTCCATCACCACCCCCTTTTGTACCGCTTTTGGCCGCCATAAGTGTGGCAGGGTATGCTCAGACGTGAGTCCCTTGCTCACTTTGCCACTGGATTCAAGCAAGCCGGGCTGAAGACGGCTGGAATGCCAGAAACCGGTCCTCGGAAGCTTGTTTCCGGTTCAGGGAAGACATGGCTTGGCAGTTCGGGCTGGACTGTTCCCATGAGGCACAGGGTCAGACTGATTTGCATATAGCCATGTCTGAACTGGGGTGGCAGAGTGGGCTAAAGAACGGTGATGGATTAAACACAGATCTTTTGACTGGGTGTGAGTGTTTGATTGATTCAGATGCTCCGTCCATCACCACGCTCTTTTGTACCGATTGTGATACCATAAGCAGGAAATACACAAAGCAAGCCCTGCTGTTTGTGTCTTGCATCCAAATAAATGTGACAGAGTATATTTTTACAACAGGACACATGAAATATGAACTAAAAGTCAAGAGAAAAAGGTTAGCAAAGGCCTACATTTTCAGCTACCACACTGTAACATTCAGTCACCACACACCCGAGAACACAACATAAAGGGAGCACTTAAACAGCACAGGTGGCAACATAGTACTTTGAATGCTGTGTGATAAAAGAAGGCCTGCAAGCAGCAAAGCAAATCAAATGGATCTCACAGGAGATAGCTGAAAGCATCCCATACTTCAGTGTGGCAACACTGAGGCTCACTGAAGAAGGCAAAAAAAAATTAGTAAAAGCACAAAGGACATTTTGAAGTAGGATTCTGCATCTGTCTCAGGGCCTGATTTAGATCTTGGTGGATGAAGTTCTCCATCACAACAGTGATCGATATCCGTCTGCCGAAATATAGGTTCCATTATATCCTTTTGGATTTAGATTTCAACGGCTGGGACATCCATCACCATTGTGATGGAGTAACCCGTCCGTCGAGATCTCAATCAGACCCTCAGTCTTTTCCATCCAACAACCTACAAACAGATTGTGGATACAAACTCAATGGCAAGGAAATCCTTTAAAATGTGGCACGGTATCATCTGCGTTATTTAAAAACAACTCATTGATGGGGCGTGGCTTGCGCGCCGCTGCATGATGGCGAGTTGCGCTTGAGCTCCAGGGCGATTGAGGTCCGTCGGAGGTTTTCACCTGATTTCCAGTGCCCCTGTTCCGCGCAAAAGCTCTCCCGGTCTGGTGAACAAGCCGAGAGCAGAGTGTGCGCTTTTTCGTCGGATTCCGACTGCAGCTGTGTGAGTTCTGACAGGCTGAAGTGACGCTCGTTATCTTTATGGGCGTCCGCCAATTTAGCTGCTTGTGACGGAGTTTGGACATTTCTCCTCAGAAACGACGACATGGATACATTCTTGCCGGTTCAGCGAGATATCAGGTGCTATTGTCTACATTTAGTTACTTTTTGACTTTTTATTCCTCATCTTTTTTCTTCGCGCTGCTTGGCTGGTTATTTTGTGGCTATTTAGACTTGCATACGTTTGGGATTGCCTTGGTGCAACAGTGTAAAGTCGGAGCTGCGTTTCATCTACTCTATGCATCTCTGCTTTGGCCTGCTGGTTTCTAGAAGGTTCTTTTAATAATCCCTGAGAGTGTATGCCATATAAGTCCGCTCTGTTTGTTTATTTGGCTTGTTTGATTTCAGTGCGCTCTACTCCTTTACTTTTTGTGGGGAATACACTCCCCTTGACCTTTTTTGCCTGCCTCTATTATACCTCACGTGGTTTATATTTTTCTCCGTGGCTGGAGTTCCATGGCTGCAACTATGGGCCGTTCGTCAACTACTAAAGACTCAAAAGACTCCGGTGCCTCTCTTAAGAGACTCAAACCACTGTCTCCTACGCCTGAGTCTTCTCAATCGGACACCAATACGATCCTTGACGCAATTTTAACGCGACTCAATGAGGTTCATGATATTGCGCAGTCAACAAAGACTAACACAGATTTACTGCAAGTGGAGGTGTCCGCTATCAAGAATGACTTCAAGGCTCTCTCTATTCGTGTTTCGGCCACGGAGACACGTATCAGTGGTGCGGAGGATAATATGCAGAAGCAATCTAGGTCTCTTAACCAGTTGGAGCGCTCAATGGCGGAATTGCGAAGGGATCTCTCTGAGCAGGAGGATCGTAATCGCAGATCTAATCTGCGCATTTTTGGTCTGCCGGAAGATACAGAGAAATCATCCTCTTTTATGATTGATTTTTTATGCCACTGGATTCCTTCTACTCTACAAATCTCCTTCCAGAGAGACTTTGAATTAGAAAGGGCTCATCGTGTCCCCACCTTTCGTTCTAGATCTGCCACACAGCCAAGAGCGATAATTTTTAAACCACTGCGTTATCAACACACGGAGCAGATTCTTGCCCACATGCGGAAGGTTAAAGCTGTTTCCTGGGAAGGTCATCGAATTTCAATCTCTCAAGACTTCGCCAGGGATACGGTGATTAGGAGGAAGGGCTTTCTTAATCTTCGGAAACGTCTTGCTGAGATGAACATCCCCTTTTCCTTTTCTGGTCCATCGAAATTTCGTATTACCTTCAGAGGTCGTTCCAGGATTTTTGATGAACCCGCAGATCTAGCTTCTTTCTTGGACAATCAGATGGAACTGCAGATGGAACTTCAAATGGCAGCTTCGCATGATCCTGGTGCTTCTGGCACCTGAAGTGTATACCTGTACCTCCTCTGCTCTCTCTTTTGTTTTTCAGATCTATTGACTTAGTTGTCTCTTATGATCTGTTTGGTGGCTTTATGTTCCTCTGTTGTTGGTATATTGGTTCTGTCTGTTTGTGGCTCCGCCAATGGAGTTTTGGGTTTTGTTTCATATCTGTAATGAGTTTTCTCTTTTCCAGATCTATTAAGTTTATCTTTTTTAGATCTGCGTTGTGGTCTTATTGTTCACTGCTAATGGTGTTCTTTTGTTATTTTGTGTGTAGCGTTGTCAGCTAAGGTGTACGGTATGTTCTCTTCTTTTCCTTCTCTGCTCCCTTTTATATCTCCATGATGTAGTCTATCATTATCTTCGATATATCTTCTTGATGTCTTTTTTAACCCTTTTTGTGATATTGCTTTTTTCTACGTTGCCCTTAATCCTGATTGTTCTTTTCGTGCTTACTTGTCTTTTTTTCTTTTTGTTTGATCGTTGTCCGTGTCAGGTTTCCTTTCTTCTATTCTCTCATTTAATGGCTTCTTTTATTGCCTTCTTCTTTTCTGTGTGAGACTTTGTATTATTTCCCTCTTTGGATCTTCTTTTTCCTTTAACCCCGATTAATGGTATTTCTATTGTCGTATGTTTATGTGGTCCATTCGCCTGACGCTTCTTTCATGTTGTTTGGTCTTTAGTGTCTATACCATTGATTGTTCATTGTTTTTTTTTCTAGGTTCGTTATATATATTGTTTTATAGATGCTTATTAATTACACCTATATATCTAGTGTTCAATTCTATTTATTGTATAATTCATTTCTCTATCTATCTCATGAGTGTTTCCTTGATTAGTTGCTTACCTGTTATTATTAATTGCCTTTCTCTACTAGGTCTAGGATATTCTATTTATCTTGCACTTTATAGTCTCCTGTCATCTTACTTTCTATTAATATGTATTTGACATGTTCTTGCATTTTCAAATCAAATTACATATAACAAGTTCTATATATTTAAGGACAGTTCAGTAATTACTTATCGTTAGTTTTTGCATATTCATCTTCATGATATAGTGGTTTTTTGTATTTATCTAGCATAGTGCTTCATTGATTGTTATTTTGTCTAGCTTTTTGTTTTTGGTGCCTTTCTTTATCATGTCTCATTTATTTTCTTTATACTGCACCCTATAGTTTATATACTACCTGGGTTTTAATTTTATGTTTGCGTGTTGACTTTATAGACTTTATGATGAATTGTTTTTGTAATACTCTAATAGTATTAGTTCATATTTCAGATGTTTCGTTCTCCTAATTGAATATAATCAGTTATGTACTGTATTGGGGCTGTTGATATCGATTGTACTTACTCCTTGTGATGGTCCCCTTGCTCGCCTTCCCACGTTCCCCCTAGTATGAATTTGGTCTTTTTCAGACCTCCCCTACTGGTTCTTCTCTCTCTTATTTTTTCTCCTCTCTTGTCTCTTTTCTTTTTTCGGATTTCCCCCATGGATTCTCCCTCTTCAACGTTAATGTTTGATGTCTGGATGCTTGTATTCGTGCTGGTTGTTTTTCATTTTTCATCTATGGATTATCTTATCTTTTTCTATGTATATCTATGCCGGGTTTGAATGTGTTGTCCCTTAATGTTAAGGGTTTGAATCATCCAGTGAAAAGATCAAAAATCCTAGATTATTGCAAATTTCTCTCTTCAGATCTAGTCCTTTTTCAGGAAACAAAGGTCTCTACCAGAGAGGCGATGTTCCTGAGGAAGGAATGGGTTTCAGATGTTGTCTGTTCTGATGCTTGTGGCAAAAGAAATGGGGTCATTACTTTAATTTAAAAAAATTCAGGTTTATCCATACTCTCCTCTGATCACGATACTTAGAGTCGTTGGTTATTAACTAAGTTGTCTGATGGTAATACTGATCTTTATGTTATGAATATTTACGCCCCTAACAAGGATGATCCGTCCTTTTGGAAAACGGTTACCAAAAAATTGAATGACACACCTCATTCTGGAAATCTTATTGTTGGTGGAGATTTTAATTTACCAATGGATCCCATTCTAGATAGGAATTCAGCTTTTCAATTTTGCCCTCCAAAATCCCATAAACAAATGCTTAACATGTGTTCCTTAACTCATCTTCAAGATGTATGGCGTCTTCACAACCCCACTGGTAGTGACTTTTCCTTTTTTTCTTCACCTCATTCTACCTTTTCTCGTATTGATTATTTATTGGTTCACTCCTCTCTTGTTTCGTCTTCCTCCTCTCCGCTTATTCATCCTATTCTGATTTCTGATCATGCCGCGGTTACTTTTACATTGTTGTCCTTTGCTCCTAAATCAAGAGCTCGCTCCTGGAGACTAAATACAGAAATTTTGCATGATAAGGCCCAGATTGATGAGTTCTCTAGTGCAATCGAAACCTTTTTCCTTGAGAATGAAGGCTCAGTTTCTTCCCCAATTGTCCTCTGGGATTCGTTTAACTGTACTTTCCGTGGCCAGGTTATTAAATGTATGTCAAATAGGAATGCTGCTATTAAAAAAGAACTTACAGATCTAGCAACTAAAATAAAAAATCTGGAATCTACCTTTAGACATTCTAAGGATAAATCTTGCCTACAATCAATCAAGCAATTAAAATACACATATAATACTATAGTTACCAAAAGAGCCCATATTGGGGTTCAGGCTCAGAAATCCAAAAGGCTATTGTTAAAAAATCGAGCTGGGAAGATTCTTGCGGCTACATTAAAATTTCAGGATTCCTCCTTTAAGTCTTCTCAAATCTCTTCTATTGATGATCACCTTGGTTCTAAGAAATTTCAGACTGGGGAAATCCTCGAAGTCTTTCGTGATTTCTACAATAATTTATATGCCCCTTCTAATCAGGCCTCTTTTGAGCAGTGTCAGGACTTCTTGAAATCTGTCCCGGTGATGTCGGTATCCGTGGATGATCGCAATTTTTTAAATGGTCCGATTACTCCTGAAGAAATGATTGCCACAATTAAAGATACTCGTTCTGGGAAAGCTCCGGGGCCTGATGGCTACCCTATTCTGTTTTATAAAACTTTTCTTCCTGTGATTGTTTCCAAGCTTCAATCTGTCTTTGACGCTTTTATTAAGGAGGGGTCTGTTTCTGGCACGGCGGCTGATGCTACCATTGTAGTGATTCCAAAAGAGGGAAAAGATCATTCAGATCCCAAAAACTTCGGTCCTATTTCCCTTCTTAACATGGAGGCTAAGATTTTTGCTAAAATCTTAGCCAAGAGATTAGAATCCTTCATTCCTAACCCGGTACATCCCTCTCAGACGGGTTTTGTAAAGGGCTGTCTTGCGCTGGATAATATACATACATTTTGCCATATTCTCGGATCAGCTAAACGTTCTCATCTCCCAGCAGCGGCCTTGGCTCTTGATGCTGAAAAGGCCTTTGACAAGGTTTCTTGGCCTTTTCTTCGTGCTGTCTTGTGTGCACATAATCTTGGTGACTCCTTTATTAATATGGTCATGTCCCTATACTCTCAACCTAGAGCTAACATAAGAGTCAACGGTGCTACCTCGTCCTTTTTTAATCTTCGCCAGGGCACCAGACAGGGTTGTCCTTTATCTCCACTTTTGTTTTTGTTATATATTGACCCTCTCCTTAGATTGATTGAGCTACACCCAGACATTAAAGGTTTTTCTTTTGGTCCTCATCGTATTAAAACTGCTGCGTACGCGGATGATGTCCTTATTTTCTCAGATGATATTGCCTTGGCTATCCCTGCTATCTCGGATACAATTTCCCTCTTTTCGAAGGTTTCAGGGTACACCTTGAATAAGGATAAGACTGAGATGTTTCCCTTGAATGCCTACTGTTTCTCTTCGCATATGGGCTCTGCTGGTTTTAAATGGCAGTCTAAGCAATTAAAATACTTGGGTATCTATTTTTGTTCTACCTTACACGCTACAACTGCCTATAATGAAACTCAGACTATTCTTAAAGTACGGCGTCTTCTGGACACTTGGTCTCCGAAACACATTTCCTGGTGGGGTCGCCTTCAGACCCTCAAAATGATGATTACACCTATTATTAATTTTGTGTCCTCTATGCTCCCGGTAAAGTTATCAGATTCCTTCTTTCATGAGATTGATGTTCTGACCTCTAAATTTTTATGGAATGATAAAGGGGCTAAAGTTGCATATAAATTCTTACGGAAGCCTTATGATATGGGAGGTTGCAATCTTCCTGATTGGGAAAAATACCAAACTGCCTTTTTGGCGTCTCAAGGTGCTCTATGGTTCTCTTCTGCCCCTATTCATGTTCCTTCTTGGTTGTTAATAGAGCAGGAATTGTCTTCTCCATTACCGACTGCCTCCTTTTGCACTGCGTCTACCTTGTCCATCCTGTTCTCCTGCTCTATAATTCTAGATACTCTTGCTGCGGTTTGGAAAGTAGACAAGAACGTGGCGATTCCACTTCACAAATCTAGGTAGTCGTCGATTTGGCGGAATTCTAAAATTAAAATTAATATTGACCCTTCTCTGATATCTTATTGGGCTGCTAAGGGGATCTCGCTTGTTAAACATCTTTATGGTTCTAATAATGAGCCATTACCTTTTTCCTTCTTAGCTCAACAACATTCTTTAACTAATTTGGATTTTTATACTTTTCTCAAAATCAAAGTAGCACTTGCTAAGGTGCGTCTTTACTCTACTTCTCCTACGATTACTCTCTTTCAGATTTGGACTAAATCTGGTCATGTAGCATCTAAAATTTATAAATTTGTATCAACTGTTTCCATATCTACTCATACGGTTGCTCAACAAAAATGGTTGCACCATTTTGATCATGGGGTTACTGACCATATTTCTTCAGACACCTGGCAGATGATTGGTAAACTCTCTCTTCGTAATAAAATCGCCCCATCGTTAATGCAATCTAAATTTTTCTCCGTCAACCTTCTTCATTGGACTCCTGTTCGTTTATATTCGCTCAATCTCAAAGAAGATAACCTATGTTGGAGTTGTGGCTTTTTGACGGGTGACTTTCCGCATATGTTTTTTGAATGCTCCCTCCTCCATGCCCTTTTGGGACCTCATTCACAAACACCTCATGCTCATCTTTGGTATTAAGTTCCAACTCTCTTTCCCATTAATTCTATTAGGCCCATTAGCTGCCCCAGTCCCTCTCCCCTTGGATCCCATGGAATTACAGCTGTTGGATCTCCTATTGACTATTGCAGTGAAAGTAATTCTTATGGATTGGAAATCCTTTTCCTCGGTTTCTTATCATACTTGGTGGGCTTGGGTGTCCTTTTTACGAAGTGCTCATACCTCGGTCGATCAGGCTCACCTCTCTCCATCTATTGCTAGTGGGGTTTGGAATGCTCTGGAAAACTATATGGACTTGTCATCAAAGGGGTTGGTTGACCAATATCCCTTCGATTTGTCTGGTTGAATGGCGTCTTGTTTGTCGGGTTAGTCCGTTGGAAATCCTTCTCTCCCTCTCTCTTCTCCTCCTTTTCTGTCTTCTCTCCTTTTTCCATCTTTTCCCTCTTTTTCTCTTTCTTTCTTCTTTCTTTTCTCCTTTCCTTTCTTACCATGATTATACCAGCTGATATTGATACTCTTGATTGTGGATTCTGCCTACGATACTTACTTTATCATAATTAATTCATTTTTTCTGTTTTTGGCAGACCTCTCTTGTTTATGAATGTATTTGCTACGACTCATTTTTGAATTTCAGCTTCTGATTGCTTTTTATCTGGTATCAATCGTATCACTTATACTTGGAATCTGTATTTTCATTTGCTTCTTTATAAAATAAAATTATTTTGAAATGAAAAAAAAACAACTCATTGATACATGCGAAACAGAAAGCACAATAATAGCTGAAGCTTGACCCTAAAGAATATTGCAAAAGATGCCAATAAGGTGGCATGACAAGGGGTGCAAGTTTAACAACCTGTGTGTTCCGCAATTAATTCTACAGGAAAAGTAGCAAAGGATATGGGGTGAGGAAGAAACAATGATGCAATTCACATGACCAGGATCTTCTTCTATCCTTTAAAGGTGAAGGAAGGTATCCACAACTTTGCTCTTTTAAGAACAAGTGCCCCTCTGCTCATAGAGCACACAGATGAGAAGAAAATGGAAAAAAATGAATACCAATGAATCTGAAAATCACAAATGGTCTAAATCACATACACTTGTTCTGCCCCTAGCAAGCTACATCAATCGAGAACCAACTGAAGAAAATAGCTTCACGCTACAGGAAATTTATTAAGATAGCTGAATACATGCTAGAAAACCAGGCAAAGGATAAACAACTGTTTACACATAACATTTTG
The DNA here is from genome assembly GCF_964263255.1 of Lissotriton vulgaris. Classification (NCBI taxonomy): domain Eukaryota; kingdom Metazoa; phylum Chordata; class Amphibia; order Caudata; family Salamandridae; genus Lissotriton; species Lissotriton vulgaris. The sequence continues at coordinate 1,057,285,056 of NC_141697.1, forward strand.
GATTGATAAAAGGCTGTGGATACTGGGGCACTCTACCAGCTCCTAACGATCAGGCAAGTGCAAGCCAAATCACCACAGACATACATATATATATGGCTGCCTTTATAATCCTTCATCCATTCATGTGCAAGCACCTAATTAAATCAATAATTATGTTTCCCTTGGCATCGTCCCTTGACATCCCCCCCAGCACAGCCCCACCGCTGTTACCTGCACGGACCGCAGCTGCCCATAGTTATGCATTGATGAAGTCATTTTGCGAATGTTTTCAGTCGGTCACAATGGTTTTAACATGCTTGCAATCTTGATACATCAATATAGGTTAACACTGATGTTTTGCTTGTTCAACATCAGCCATACTATTCGAAACCTTGCGATTGTGACTTATCACGTCTACAATCGGTGCGCTTTTCTCTTTATGTCATTCAAATGTAACTTCTTTTACTGAGGCTGATATCCAAGCAGGATGAAAAGGACAATTTTCACATTTCTACAGAGGAACTCTGTATAAAACCCCAGGTATCATTTTGGAAGGCGGATATTTTCGACTCCAAAGGATACCTAAGCCAGCTGAGTGCACTGTCGATGAACTCTGAACATTGATTCCACAAAAATTGGGCTCATCGTCACTGACCTAAAGAGAAATTTCTAATTGTTGAGTTGGGGATCACAATTCTACCTTCCGGAAGATCGGTGTGCATCTCCTGTTCGGTTTTCGGGCAACTTTCCTGGTTTGCAATGGTCTAGTTACAGCAATGCATTATATATTACAGATTTCATATTCTATTAGTCAATACACACTGATTCCTGTTTTTAGCTCATGTCAGTGAGTCGTAGTGTGCCTCTGCAACACTGTGCCATTCTGTACCTCTAACAGTACAGCGCTGGACCTCTCTTTTTTTGACACAGGTGTTTTCTACTGTCCTGGAGACTCATACAGGTAGTGGGACAACCTCTAGGGGGAAAGGATGGGATTCATCTCGCTGTACTACGAAACACATTACAATGGCCGTGACATTGCACGGGATGAGATAATGAAGGAGACCCTTCCAGGTAAGACAGAAACAAAGGACCTATCAGTGTAATGTAACAACGGCTGCAGGACAATTTAAGCAACAGTGATGCAGAAACAAGTTGCCTCACTGGTTATAGGTTCCTATATTTGTGATCCATGTCTGTTTCTTTTGTTTACCCTGCCTCTCTTTTGGGGTGACAGTTTGGGCTGAATTGTTCCTAATGGAGCAGTACCAAGGCTGATTTGCATATGGCTGGTTCATGTTTGAGAGGGCACGGTGGGCAAATAATTATGGACTGTAATATGCCACTTATAATAATTACCATTGCTGAATAAATGCAAGCAATCCTCCCATCACTTTTTTGTTTTCTTCTCTGGAAACCGAGGGTCTTGAGGCGCAATCTGGGGGCTTGAAGCAAGAGGAGTAATCAATCAATCAATCAATCACTGCATTTCTAAAGCGCGCTACATACCTGTGAGGGTCTCAAGGCGCTGGGGGGCAAGGGGGGGGGCTACTGATCGAAGAGCCAGGTCTTGAGAAGTCTTCTGAAGGCCAGCAGGTCCTGAGTCTGTCGTAGGCTGGTAGGGAGAGTGTTCCAGATCTTGGCGGCGAGGTAGGAGAAGGATCTGCCGCCGGCGGTGGTTTTCCAGATACGAGGAACTGTGGCGAGGGCGAGGTTGGCTAAGCGGAGGCTTCGGGTGGGGGTGCAGAAGCTGAGTCGGTTGTTGAGGTATGTAGGTCCGGTGTTGTGTAGTGCTTTGTGCGCGTGGATGAGGAGCTTGAAGGTGACCCTCTTGTTGACTGGGAGACAGTGCAGGTCTCTCAGGTGGGGTGTGATGTGGCTGCGTCGGGGGACGTTGAGGATCAGTCGTGCATCTGGATTCGTTGTAGTCGTCTCAGGAGCTTGATTGTTGTTCCTGAGTAGAGGGCGTTCCCGTAGTCGAGTCTGCTGGTGATGAGGGCCTGGGTGACGGTTTTTCTCGTGTCGGGAGGGATCCATTTGAAGATCCTGCGGAGCATTCGGAGGGTGTTGAAGCAGGACGCGGAGATGGCGTTGACTTGCCTGGTCATGGAGAGGGTGTAGTCGAGGACGACCCCCAGGTTGCGTGAGTGGTCTGTGGGTTCCGGGGCTGTGCCTAGCGATGTGGGCGACCAAGAATCGTCCCATGCTGATGGGGTGGGTCCGAGAATGAGGACCTCCGTCTTGTCTGAATTCAGCTTCAGTCTGCTGTCCTTCATCCAGTCGGCTACGGCCTTCATTCCTCTGTGGAGGTTGGCTTTGGCGGTGTGGGGGTCTTCGGTGAGGGATATGATCAGCTGGGTGTTGTTGGCATAAGAGATGATGTTGAGGTTATGTTGTCGGACGACGTGGGCGAGCGGTGCCATGTAGATATTGAACAGCGTCGGGCTGAGAGAGGATCCCTGTGGGACGCCGCAGATGATCTCGGTGGTTTTTGAGCGGAAGGGTGGGAGGCGGACCCTCTGGGTTTTGCCGGAGAGGAAGGATGTGGTCCAGGCCAGAGCCTTCTCTTGAATTCCGACGCCATGAAGGCGTGCTGATAGGGTGCGGTGACGGCAGACTGTGTCAAAGGCTGCTGAAAGGTCCAGGAGGATGAGGGCGGCTTTTTCTCCTTTGTCCATCAGGATCCTGATGTCATCAGTGGCGGCGATGAGGGCTGTCTGGTGCTGTGGTTGCTGAGAAAGCCGGATTGGGAAGGGTCCAGGATGTTGTTGTCTTCGAGGTAGCGGGTTAGCTGTTTGTTGACAATCTTCTCTGTCAATTTTGCCGGGAACGGGAGGAGGGAGATGAGCCGGAAGTTCTGAGGTCTTTGGGGTCCGCCTTGGGCTTCTTCGGAAGGGCGTTGATCTCCGCGTGCTTCCAGCTTTCCGGGAAGGTTGCTGTCTCGAAGGAACTGTTGATTGTTTTCCGGAGGAGGGGCGTGATGGTTGTGCTGGCTTTGTTGAAGACATGGTGAGGGCAGGGGTCAGATGGGGATCCGGAGTGGATGGAGTTCATGGTTTTGATGGTGTCTTCGTCGCTGATGTTGGACCAGGAGGTCAGGCGACTGGTGCGGGTGGTGGTCGCAGGCGTGGTGGACTTGGTGGTGGGTGTCAGAGTTGAAGCTGTTGTGGATGTCGGTGATCTTGCGGTGAAAGAAGGTGGCCAGGGAGTCGCACAGGTCTTGTGATGGTGGGATGTCGTTGGTGTTGGAGCTGGGGTTGGAGAGTTTTTTCACGATGCTGAAGAACTCTTTGGTGTTGTGTGCGTTGTTATCTAAGCGGTCCTTGAAGGCGGTCCTCTTGGCGGTCCTGATGAGTTGGTGGTGTCCGCGGGTGGCGCTCTTGTGGGCTGTGTGGCTGTCTGGTGATGCTTAGAAGGTTACTCTTCAAGGAGCACCACAGGAAGGATGAGAAACATCATTGGCACTCTGGGGGGAGCAGAGAAAGTATTGCCGTGATCACAGGTACAGCCATCATATGATTCAAGTATTTGTGATTATCTATTTTATTACGATTTTAAAACAATGATTAGTAAGCAGTAGAGAAAAAACACAGAATGTAGATGGCAATTTGCAAGGTCTGTTGCGTTTTTTCTTTATTGGTCTGTTGTATTTTTCCATGGACCTCTCATGGTCATCTGGTTATAATGCACTGCCCTGGATGGGTACCAATTTCAAGCTTTAAGCAACATAGTGGTCCCCATCAAAACGACTGGAACCAGCCCATGCTAAGCAGCCCTTTTAATTGACTGCATCAGTAACATAATGAATGATTTTAGGCGCCTGATGTACAAGAAATGTGATATTTTAGGATTTATGGAGCTTGCCTGATTGATGAGAAGGCACTTTCCCCTTTTCAGGGAATGATATTCTTGGGATGTTGACGCAGCTATGATAAAATAAAAATATTAGGCCTTCCCCTAAAGACCTAGAAATCTGATGTTGATATCTTCTTTCTTCTGTACAACCAGCATAAGAAGTGACTGCGAACTAGGGGTCCACTCAGAAACAGTAAACAAAAGAAGTCAACCGAGAATTGTGGGAAGAAGTTCCTACATCGTCCAGGAGCTAAGATGAAGTGGAATGCCAGGATGGCCCCTATCCCGTGTCCCGGATCCCTATTTCCTGAAGCAGGCGATGCAAACTACTATTTCTGGGGTTTTGGTGTGGACCCAGGGATGGGGGTGTGGACCCAGGCCTGAAGGGCATGCCAGACCTGAGGTCAAGAAGGATGAAAGTAGTACCATGCTGAACCACAGCAGGGCAATAGTCCTAGACTCAAAGCAACATTCACAGGAAACAGTGATGTAGAAGGCAAATAGGGATCGTACTCATGAGTGCCATGGAGCACAAATCTAGTTTTCGGCTGTTCTCTGGTCTGTCAGGGGACTGTGTTCACCACACCTTAGTGCAAGGTAGGAGCAAAGGGGATCACAGGCCTCCAGTGGAAGAAAGAAGATAGGTGCAAAGCACAGAAAAGATGGCGGACACCACAGGGAAGTAGGATAAATCAGTGAGGGAGCTAATTTGAAGCCCTCTGCATTGAAGGCAGAGAACTCAACGCAGGGTAAACACAAGGGATCGGTTGACCATGGACTGTGACTTCCCTTGGAATCTGACTACTGACACGCAGATCACAAAGAAATTTGAGGAGGAACTCTTCCAAGGCTGATGAGATGACATTGTTTCCCAGAGACGGGCCTAAAGGCGGACGTTCAGAAAACTAAGAAGGATGTGGGTGAGCTAGGACAGCAGGTTTCTCAATATGATACTTCATAGGAAGTTGAATTCAAAGGCAGGACCTGTTGACACTGCAAATGCAAATCCTGACCCCACAGGCCAATGCAGGGATCTTGAAAATCTGTCCTGGCAGAATGTCAGGATAAGGAGAGTTCCTCGTAGAGCAGAGGGGAAAAATAGTGAAGGCTTTATACAGAGATGGTTCGGATTCATTCTTAACGTGGACGACACAACACACTGAAAAGCTAGAGAGAACACATAGAACGGCTTGCCCCAGCACACAAAGCAGCAGACCACTGGACATTTGAACCAAACTTGAATCTTGAATCACAAGGTCTTCAATGTGGATGCAACGTTGGCCGAATCCGAGTAAGGAATAGTAGATACCTGCTGAGAGAATCACAGTAAAGGAAGTCTGCAAATTAAGTGTCAAGATCAGTTATGTTTCAGTTGGAGGAGAACAGGAAAGGAGGGGTGAATGGGCAACAATACATCCGGCTTTAAGCCCTTTTAATAGAGTAGGATGACAAACTGCACACCAACTGTTAGACCTGGCATCTTTTGGCATGTTTCCCCTGTCTTTTTGCTTTCTGAACTCGTGGTTGTGACTCTGTTTTTGCTGGTTTAGTGTCTCTGTGCACTTTCTCACTGCTGTTCAGTGTTAAAGTGCAAGTGCTCCTACTGTAAATTATGTTATGGATTGGTATTTCCATGATTGTCACGTTTTATTTACTGGCAGGTCCCTAGTAAGGTGCACTGAGAGTACCAGGGCCCGTAAATCAAATGCTACTAGTGGACCTGCAGCACTGGTTGTGCCACCCACAGAAGTAGCCCTGTTAAGGTATCTTGACCTGCCACTGCAGTGTCTGTGCGCAGTTTTTACTGCAATGTCGACTTGGCAAGGGCACTCAATTGCCAAGCCCTAACCTTCCCTTTTTTTACATGTAAGTCACCCCTAAGGTAGGCCCAAGGTACCCCTGTGGGCAGGGTGCAGTGTAGGTGAAAAGTAGGACATCCACTAGTGTGTGTGACATGTCCTGATAGTGAAATTCAGTGTATTTCGTTTTTCACTATTGAAAGGCTATATGTCCCATAGGATAGAATGGGAGATACAAAGGAACAGCTTACAAATGTAACTTCCCATTGGGACAAGGAAAATAAATTGAGTTTTGTATGCCTGAACTCATAATATAAAGATGCATCCTTTAGTACAGATGATTTTTATATTGTGTGGTTGAAAATGCTACTTTTAGAAAGTAGGCGTTTTGTTGCTTAACCATCCTGTGTGCCTCTGCTGGGATGTGGATTGACTGTCTGGCTTTGGAGTGACAGGAGCTGGGGATGTGCATTCATTGTAGACAGTCACTGGGAGGGTCTTGCCTTTCCTGGATGAGTCAGGGATGAATAGACCTAGGCAAACTAAATGAACACAAGGTCCCTGAATACTAGAATACCGGGAGAGGAGGCAGGGGAACAACAAGTACATGAGAACAATACCTCTCCTGGCAGCAATTTGATACATGAGTGTTACCTCATTCATTAAATAAACATCAATATTGCCCCAAACTAGAATTATATAAACATAGTTTCCTTTTATTATATGATAGGTTTCATCACACTATTTATAACATTTACAAATTTCCCCTCTATATATCCTAAATATTTACATAAGGTGCCAAACTAAAGTATATATATGAGGGTCATCCATGCCCTAGTGGTTCCACACATACCCACACGCATCAATCAAACCATACACAACCAAAATATATCAAACTAAAATACCTAAAAATCACAATAATCACAGAAAATTCAAATTATACAAACACCAAAAACAATAACAGAAGAATAAGCGCCGACGCGCGTTCTGAGTAGGACAAGGATCCACATTTCCTTCATCAGGGTGCAGTAGATGCAATGCTTTCCAGGTACGGTTTTCCTCAATAGAAATTTGAATATAATATGCGATACCACCAAGCGGGGCTCAAACTCAATATCAGTCAATGGGGTACCAATTTGTATGGGACAATAGAACAACGATATGTACAGTTATTTACAAATATATATACTGTTACTTAACTAAACAGCTGTGGAGAAAGACCAACACCAGGGAGACTGAAGAATCCAAGAGAAAAGATTAATATATATCCTGCTGTGTTTAGAAAAGATATAATACGTGAACCCAGTGATAGGATTGTAATAAAGGAGTGCACCTCTAGAAAATAACAAGAATTAAGATATGGGAAGTACCCAGTCAAAAAACCTGAAAGAACAAGTATGGAAAGGACAAGTAAGGGATACGTAAGAGCAGAAATGAGGACTGACTGGTCTATAGAAAATATATAAAGAGCCCTACCGTTTTCCTAACATGGAGGTTCGTGGGCTGAAAGAGTAGAGGTCCTTAAGGCTAATAGAGTCAGGCAGACCGACTGAAATAACGTGTGATGCCTGGAGAGTAATTGGCTGCATTTAGAGTAGTAGGAGGAGATTTCCTTGCACCTGAATCGGCCTGGTCTGCCTTACATAATGCTGCCTCCACCTTCTGCCAGGAAGCTGGACCAGGGAGGACAGAATTGTCTTGTACTAAGCGCAGAAACTCTCTGCCACAAGAGAACAAAGGAAAAGGCTGTATAAATATTGGGACCTAGACCCCAGATCTTTAGAACTCTTTGGACTCAGAAACCTGCAAAGAAGAAGAGCTGGAGAGGCTGTGAGGAGGAACTACTACTTTGCTGTGTTGGCCTGCAGTAGCTGCTTCTGTATTGTGCAGAGAAAGGATTGGACTGAACTTTCTGCAACTTCTTTGTTTGAGTTTCTCCAAGGGCTTGAGGTAGAGCTTGCCCCTTGTTCAAGAAGCTTCAGGAACAGCAAAGACTTCAAGTTCATCTACTACCAGCACTGGAAACTGTGTTTTGTGCTGCAACAGAAAAAAAGCAACCAGATGCCATCAACGATGCCGCGGCCAGCTCCGTGTCCTGAAGGCACCACAGAGGGCACGGACGCACTTCGCATGGCAACCCTGGTCTCACCGACGACATCGTTTGACACCACCACCAGGCCCCTGTTTGCACCGCGACCTGTGGGCACCGTACTTCACACCACCTTGTTTCATGACACCCCCTTGGTATCCTTGACAATGCTGCTCCACGTCGACATCGACGTCGCTGCTTGCACCATGGTTCAAGGGCACCTCTCATCAACTCCATTGTTTCCTTCTCTTAAAATCCCTAAATGGGACTGGAAAACATTAGACTTAAACACTTTAAACACTCTTCTGTGTTCTAATGTACCCTCATCTAACCCTCCGGTCGGCGTGATGTCCACAAATGTTCACAATTGGCTTTCAAATGCAATCGACTCTTGCTTTCCCCTTTCTAATAAACGTCTTACAAACCATCGACCTCCAGCCCCTTGGTCCAACGACAACGACACCTTAAAAACTGAAAAAGCCAAATGCAAAGCATTGGAACGGCGTTGGAGGAAAGATTATGCACTGGAATACAGGAACACCTATACTAAGGCTAGGAAATGTTACCACAACCTCTGTTACTCAGCTAGGACCAGCTTTGTCTCCAAAAACTATATCGGAAGCTGCCAATTGCCCTAAAACTCTCTTTGGACTAGTGTTAAGAACTGTTCGGATCTGAAACCACTGCAAAGCCTTTACCTCTTAACAAACGTAAATGTGGCGATCTTGCCTGCTTTTTTATGGACAAAATTGAAAAAATAAATTTAGAAATGACTAACTTCCATACTAGCAGGCTTACAATACAGAAATCCATAATCTTTCCCCAGAACACTCCCTCTCCCAACTCTGCGGTCACTCCCCACTTGGAGCCCTCTATGGAGTCTAACATATGTACCTCCTACTTAGACTCTTGGCCCCTTCTAAATACAGTCTCCCTTAAAAACATACTAGACAAAGTCAAGTCTGGCTCCCCTAAAGACCTTCTCCCAATCTCAATATTGAAACAGCTTGATACCCCCCATCAGCATGTCATCTTAAACACTCTTAACTCCTCCCTACGGGAATCAACAGTCCCCTCACAGTGGAAATATGCTATGGTGACGCCTCTTTTAAAAAAAAAAACACTGCTGACCTGACACTCTCTCTAATTACCAACCTATTTCCCTTCTGCCAGCCTTCTCTAAAATTCTCAAGAGACACATTCACTCCCACCTCTCACAGTTCATGGAATCAAATAACATCCTTCACCCCACTCAATCTGGCTTCCGAACCACTTTCTCCACTGAGACTACATTGTTGGGAGTCATGGAGAGGCAAGGCATAATCTAGATGCTAGAGAGATAGTGGTGCTCATATTGTTGGATCTCAGCGCAGCGTTTGACACGATCTCCCACCCCATTTTAATTAAGACATTGAGGTCCCTTGGTATCCACGGCTCTGCCCTAGACTGGATTATCTCCTTTCTGGACACCCGCACCTTCCAAATCTTTTCTGCTACAGCCATCTCAACTACTCTCTCATCACCTTACGGGGTACCACAGGGCTCTATTCTAAGCCCGCTGCTTTTTAATTTGTACGTCAGGTCTTTAGCTGACATAGTAGACCTAGCTGGTCTGATGCTCTTTGCCTATGCCGACGACTCCCAGATCATCTTCTCTCTTTCTAACACTGACCCCTGTACTCCATCTCTCCTTCAGCAGGGCCTCGGTGATATTGCAAAATGGATGAATAGCAACTACCTCAAGTTGAATGTCGAAAAAACCGAGGTCTTGATCCTGGGAAAGAGGAAAGATCTCTGGAGTCCACTACACTGGCCAGCTGAGATGGGTGCCCCCCGCAACCCTCCAGCCATGTCCGTAATTTGGGCATAACCATTTATGATGCTTTGACAATGCACCATCAAGCAACCAAGGTTACAGCAGTGTGCTTTACCATCTTAAAATGGCTCAGGAAGATCATCTGGATGCTGCAAACCTCCACACAAAAACAGTGGTTCACGCCCATATCACATCACGGCTGGACTACGGAAATATTCTTTACCTGGACTCCAACAAAGCTGTGACCCGTAGACTGCAGCTGGTTCAGAACTCGGCTGCAAGACTTCTTTGCAGAGTTCCTAGAGCTTGATTCATCTCCGGGTCTCTCTGTGACTTACATTGGCTCAGGGTGGAGAACCGCATCAAGTTCAAAGCCCTGAGCTACATGTTTAAGATTAAAATTGGTACGGCCCCTCAGTATTTACAATCCCTTGTATGCCCTTACGTTCCCACTTGTCATTTGAGGTCGGACACTCTTGGCAATTTTAAGGTGCCTCGGTTCAAACTCGCCAGGAAGGGCAGAAGATCTTTTTCTTATCTTGGGCGGTCCCTCTGGAATGCTCTTCCCCTGACTATCCGCCATGAAACTGTCTACACCCGCTTTCGCAGAGCTCTTAAGACCTGGCTATTTGACCAGTAACCCCATTTCACCTCCGCTCTATTTCTGAACCTAGTTCGTTATGGCGCCAGGAACCCCTTTTTGGGTACCTGTTGCGCCTTATAAATGCAAATGATAAATAAAATAAATAAGTTACACAACACACCACCCTCATCCCGCATCACAGCAGTGGCCTACTGACGAGGCGCCATCAACTCGGTTCATCAGCAGAGAAATCGCTTCCGCAACAACGCACGCTGCTTGCAGCGTAACCTGGCAGCACCGCGACGAGTATCGCATCACTTCATACCACAGCCCTGGTCTCACTGATGCCACTGGACGACCATCACCGGGCCGCTGCCTGCACCGCAACCCGAGGGCACCAAATGCCGCACCACTGCACTTCGCACTGCAGCCCTGATGCCTGCCGACACCAGCACTCACAACTTTAATTGCGAGTGGTTCGATCTGCAAAGCTTGTGACTTCAAGGGCCCAACGAACTCATGCACCGACCTCTGGAAACCGACGCCTGCTGACGCTGGCTCTTTGGAGCTCAACGAGAGGTCACTGACGTCCCGCATTTCTAAAGGTACTGTTGTTTTGCGGGTTTCCCCGATGCCATAGCTGGCCCGCGACGCCGCTGTCATCCAGAACTGTTTGGATTCTTTGTTCATAACGTTGTAGTAGCCCCGGACGGAGCTATCGACTTCAAGGAACTGTATTTGTCTATTTTCTGATATTGATATTTCTGAGAATTGTATGGTGGATTTTATAGATTTTGGTCTTGTTTCCACAGATAAAATATTGGTTATTTTTCTAAAACCGGTGTGGTGTCCTTTTGTAGTGTTTTCACTGTATTCCTGTTGGTTATGTACAAATGCTTTACACACTTCCTCTGAGATAAGAATGACTGCTCATGCCAAGCTACCAAGGGGGGGGGGGGTGAGCAGGGGTTATTTCAGTAGTGTATCCCCCTTATCCTGGCTAGGAAGAAGGTTCCCTACTTGGACAGGTAACAACCTACCAACTAAAGACCTCCATTTCTAACCCCAACCCACTGACATCACTAAGCCCCAAGCAAAGGTACAAAGCCAGAAGTGAACTGGGTAATGGAGAGGGGGTGTTAAACAAATCTCTTTCAACATAAGGCATCTGTTTCCTTCAGCAGTAACACCCGCCAGAGTGCTTCATGGGAAGGCTTAAAATTCATACATTCTCTAACCAAAAGTTTGCATTAGGCAGGTGCAAGATTAAAGAAGCAGACTTTCTAGTACCACCAGATGTAGGCTTCTCCATACTGGATTTCCCACTGTAAGCCAGGGCAGGACCCTCTCAATTGATGGAAGCCTTCATGGGCAGTTCATCTTCTGAGCCTATGTATATATCCAGAAACCAGGATCAGGAAGACTTTATTTACCACACAATATAGAGTGGCATTCATGAGGCTAAGGGACACATAATTAGCAGAGGGGACTGATAGTTGGTGCTTCCCATGCATAGAGAAAAAAAGAGCAAAGGTTTGGGGTCACAATAATTCTGTCAGGGAAAGGCCAGTGACACCAATTCATAACATCTAGGTGGCCTCAGAAGGCTGACCCAAACTATTCAATCACTGACCAAAAGACCTACTCCATGTACAGCTCTGGTTTTGATAGCATGAGCTATATATATTACCTACTGGCGGTCGCTAGTAGGTCATTATAGTTAGGACCTATTTTCCATAGGAAATCCGCAACATTCTATTTGGATTAACTTTGGGGCCAGTTGATGAGTTTTCGCGAAATTTTCAAAACTAATGGCCAGCTCCGGTCCGCTCCTATCCTTAAAGTCTCGGGATGATTCGTGTAGCAGGAGCCGAGAAAAAAGGGGGGTCCCAAAACATGTTTTCCCAATGCAATTTTCCACATGGACCTTTAGCCGCAGCTACAGCCCGAACTGCTGAACAGAATTACACCAAATTTGGCAAAGAGGTAGTCCTTAGTTCATACTCGTGTCTTTTGCTTAAATGGTGTAAATCCGTTCGGTAGTTCCTGAGAAAATGACATTAAAAAGTATATATATATATCTATGACCACACAGGATCAGCACACCCTAAGACCACCCTGTCGTGCACAAGCTGAATTCTAATTGGCTGTCAACACTCCAAATCAGGAATTGTTGGCAGCCATCTTGTGCCTCGGTAGACCCGAGGCACAAGAAACCTAAGAAACAAACATGCAAAACGCAACAAGGGGGCAGGGTAGAAACACCATGACCCCCTAGGCCTGCTCAGGGGGTCCCAGAAGGACCCCCAGGGCCCCAAAAAAGGTATTTTTTCTAAATCAGCAAAATCCTCACAGAGTGCGCGGATCTTGCCGATGAAAAAAAAAACGAAGCGTGGGCTCCCGCGAGATATTAGTTATTAGCCCCCGGGATTGGGCCCAATCCCGGGGGCAATTAAATAGATTAGGTGGGGGGCCCAAAGGGGCCACCCGAAGCCCCGGGGACCGCAACCCCTTGGGCTTTTTGCTAATATATGTGGGGCTCACGGCCCCCCTGCAGCCCCGGGGACCGCAACCCCTGGGGCTTTTTTTAAAAATAAAAAAACCTGTGTGGGGGGGCTTGAGCCCCCCCCACATGCCCCGGGGACCGCCACCTCCCCGGGGCACTAAGTTTTTAATTTGGGGGTTATGGAGCCCCGGGGACCACCACCCCCGGGGCTTTTCAAATGGTGGGAGGGGAGGCCACGCTGCCCCCTTCCTGGAGCCCTTGATGGCCCTGGGGACCGCCACCCCCCAAATTACGGGGCAGGCCCTGGGGGATGGGGTCCCCAAGGCCCAAAAATTTTAAAAAGAAGGGGGCTACACAGCTCCCCCTCTTAAAAAAATAAAATTAAAAAAAGACCGGAATCGTGCCGGAAGCCACGCCCCCCTCTTGCAGCACTCCCCCTGGCGCGTTTGCTTTTTTTTTTTTTTTAAACCTTTTTATTAATGGATATCACAGGCAGATTTAACCAGAATAATCAAAATTTTGTTGTACATAATTTCCAGTGTCTTTAAAAATATTACAAAAAGCAGTTTACCATAGCGAATAAATAATAGTCAATTCTCAGACGGACAAATAAAAAACAATTAAGGAAGGGTTTACACAAATAAATACAATCTTATCTGAATTTGAGTTAAACACGGCTTCAGTTCAAGTTAGTTAGTATCGGGTGTATAAAACATGCCTCCCCATATTCTCTTTACTTTAATCATTGCTTTCACTCCTCTTTTTCTGGCTAGAGATAGCTCCATATGATGTATCTCTTTAACCAAGCACCACCATTCATTCACATTAGGTGCTTGATCAGCTATCCAAGCTCTGGCCAAAACTAACCTTGCACATGCCAGCACAATAAAAATTAAATCTTGAAAAGGTGTAGAATTGGGCTGTATACCTAACAGAATCATTTCAGATGTTAAAGGTGCATCAATTAACAATTTCAATCTCAGTATCTTCCCTATACTGTCCCTAAACGAAGCTAGCGCAGGGCATAGAACCAACATGTGTTCTAGATCTGCCGCCTGTAGGTGACATTTGGGGCATTTGGTTCGATCGTTAGAAACATTATTCGAGGACCATTTGCTTATTTGCAGAGGAGTGTGGTAAAGTTGACAAATTGTTTTATATGCTTGCAGTTTTAAACTTGAAGAGTGAACCAACGTATCAATTTTCTTTAAGGAGTAAGATATTTCATTCGAGGTGATACCTATTGGAAAGCAAAGGGCCCATTTCTCTGCTATTTTTGGACACACGTCTAGTTTATTTTCCCTGTATCCCTCGCTAATAGTTACTATTTGATTTTCCTCTCCCTTGTACAAACATTGCCAAAATTCCGAATCCAAAATCTCTTTCAGCTTTAATTTTCTTACAAGAAAGTCACGAATTTGTGTATATTTAAAATAAGTATGCTCTGGTAGTTTATACAATAACCTTAATGTTTCGAACTCCAAAAAACCTGAGGAGCCGTAAAGATCCCCAAGTTTCGATATACCTTTACTCGCCCATATTTTACACCCAGAATCAGAAAAAATGCTAGGTAAACCTGGGTTGTTCCAAAGACTTAAGAATGGGTGATAAAATGATAGCTTATTCTGATTCATAACTATCCTCCAGATGTTAATCATGTCCTTTGCGGTCTTAAACCTCACTCTTTTAAAGTAGTTTGGGTCATTACTTCTAGCCAAAAACTGCAAGCAATCTGGCCCCAGCATAAATTGATTAAAAAAGTATGAATTGCTGGAATTAAATAAGCTCTGTACCCGCCCCAAATCCTGGCGCGTTTGCAGAGGGGGAAAGAATTCCCCTTGAATACTGGGGGTCCCTGGGGGCCAACTAGCCCACCAGGAACCTCCAGGATGCGCTAGGGGGCTGCGCTGCAGAGAGGTGTTCTGAGGCCATGCCCCTTTTTACACCTCTCTGCAACGCAGTTCTGTGGCGCTTACTGGAGGTAACTGGTGGGCTAGTTGCACCCCAGGGACCCTCAGTATTAAAAGGGAGTTAATCCCCCAACTTAAATGCACCACGGGTGCGTTTGCACAGTGGTGAAGAGAGGGGGCGAGGCCTGAGTTCACATGTGTGCAAACAGACCCTGTGACGCGGTTTAAGTTGGGGAATTAATTCCTTGTCATTCCTGAGGATCCCTGGGGGCCAACTAGCCCACCAGGTACCTCCAGTAAGCACCAGGAAGCTGCGTTGCAGAGTGTTGTAAAAAGGGGCGTGGCCTCTGAACACCTCTCTGCAACGCAGCCTCCTGGTGCATACTGGAGGTACCTGGTGGGCTAGTTGGCCCTAAGGGACCCACAGGATTGAGGAGGAATTAATTCTCTAACTTAAAACGCGCCACAGGGCGTGTTTGCAGACATATCACCTCAGGCCATGCCCCCTTCCTTCACCATTGGGCAAACGCACCGTGGCACGTTTTAAGTTGGGGAATTCATTCTCTTTCAATACTGAGGGTCTCTGAGGGCCAAATAGCCCAACAGGTATCTCCAGTAAGCGCCAGGGAGCTACGTTGCAGACAGGTGTTCAGAGTCCACCCCCCTTTTTACGCCACGCAGCTCTGTGGCAATTACTGGAGGTACCTAGTGGGCTAGTTTGACCCTAGGGACCCTTAGGATTGAAGGGGACTTAATCTTTCAACTTAGAACGGTGACAGGGCGCGTTTACACAGTGGTGAAGAGAGGGGACGGGGCGTGATGTGTGCAAACACGCCCTGTGACTCGTTTTAAGTTGGGGAAAAAATTCCACTTCAAACCTGAGGGACCATGGGGGCCCAGGAAGCGCCACTGCGCTGCATTGCAGATAGGTGGTGCAGGCTGTTCCCCTTTTTACATCTCTCTGCTACGCAGCTCTGTGGAGCTTACTAGATGTTCTACGAATTCCGATTTACTCACCTGTTATCAGGAGAGACCTCAGTGCTGCATCTTTTAGCCCAGTACTGATGCTGAAAAGTAATTCTAACCATACTTACCAGTAACTTGAATTTCCTTCCATAGGCTAACATTGGCTGGTTTCACTGAAAATTCTTCTAAGTGTGGAGTTTTGGAACTTTAAAATATTTACCTAAAATCATCCGAACAACGAATTCCGATTTACTCGCCTGTTATCAGGAGAGAACCCAGTGCTGCATCTTTTAGCCCAGCACTGACCCTGAAAAGTAATTCTAACTGTACTTACCAGTAACTTGTATTTACTTTCATAGGATTCCATTGTCTGGTTTTCACCAGAAAAGCTTTTAAATGTCTATGTTTATCCACCACTGAGTAAGAAAAAGTAATGATAACACTACTTACCTGCTAAGTGAATTTCCTCCCATAGGATAACATTGGTAATTCTATGTGAAAAAAATTATAAAAGTGTCAACTTTAAAATACAATAATATTCCTCAAAAATCACTACCGTAACCAAAACGCTTTTACTCAACTGTTTACAGGAGATGTCCGAGGACTGAATCTAGGATCCAGTCCTGTGGTAAGAAAAGTAATCCATAAAGTAACTAATTGCATTTAACTAGAAATTCACATTGAGCTCAATGTTGCATTGTGTTTGAAATTGTGTTGCCCATTGCAACAACTGTAACTACTGTACTTAAAAGTCTATTGCCTATTTGCAAAGTATTTAAACTAAAGTAATTCATTCTGAGAAAGTATATTTTGTAATGTAATGTATAATGTAATTATAATGTAATTAAAAAAATAAAATATTTTTTTTTCAAAACAGATTTTATTGACAGATCATAGAAATAGTCACAGATCTCTGTACCCCAGAGGTATCTGCCAGGTATCAATAAAGTTGTACAATAACACAATCCGTCATTACGTTCATGATCAAAACAATTGGAACAATCACAAGAAACAAGACCCCCCACCCGTTCCCCCTAACCCCACCCCCAACTACCCCCCTCCTATCTCACCCAGGACGGCATTCGGTCGATCAAGCCATTCACACACCTCCATCCGGTCATCGCGCTCACTCATATGTCTGGATCCGGATCCTGCTCTACCGGGGGCTCTAGCCAGATTCACCTGTAGTCGGCCCACCTCTTCCATATCTTGTAGTGTTTGCTGGGGCAGCCGCGGGCCAGAAATATGGGCCTCTCCAGCCCCATACAGAAGTCCAAGCCTCTCTTCCAAGCGAGAAGTGATGGGGACTGCGGGTCCTTCCAGGCCCTAGCTTTGTCGCGCTTGGCTATCGTTAGTTAGTTAGACAAGCCAGACGTGATTTTCTTGACAGAAACCTGGCTCATGGCTCATTCGGAGCCTGATATAGTCTCAGCCGTACCCGCTGGTTACCACATCTTCAGATTAGACAGACCGGTAGGGAGAGGCGGAGGTCTGGCCATCATATTAAAGGACCAGTACCGTTGCCGTATTACAGCAGAAACCATCCCTGAGTGCGAGAGTGTGGAATTCTGCATAGAGTTCCACGCAAATAGTTCATTCTCCGGCACTTTGATCTATCGCCCCCCCCCCCCCCCCCCCCCCCCGAGCCTGCAAAATTGTTCCATAGGTCTCTCCCAGAGATTATAGCGAAAATAATTTTATCCTCTGCCAATTATACGGTTTTAGGGGACCTTAATCTCCATTTTAACTCCCCTTCAGACCACATTGCCAAGGAGCTCATAGATGACCTTGGAGCTCTTCAACTGACCCAATTGGTCACATCCCCGACTCATGAAAAAAGCAATCTACTCGACCCTATTTTTAGCAACTGCACCGATCTGACTGTTGACCAACCCACCCCCCTCCCATGGTCGGACCATTTTCTGGTCCCGTTTACCTGGGCTAACCCCAAAGCCCCCCAGCTACCCCCTCAGGTCACAACTAGGAGAAACTGGTCAAAGCTCCCCGTGGAATCCTGGATGCACAACCTGGACGCCACCCGTCCGCCACCCTGCCCAGACCCCAACGTGGCAAACGGAAACTATGTAGGTTGGATCACGAACTCACTAGATACGATCCTCCCTCTTCGTAGATCCTCCTCAAAGAGAATGCAGAAATCGGCCCCCTGGTTCTCCAACTCGCTAAGAGAGCTAAAACGCCTTTGTAGGCAACGAGAGAGAGCCTGGCGATTAGACTTTCTCCCGGGAAAAAAGGCATCCTACAAAGAAGCGATTAAAGCCTACAGAGAAGGGGTCAGGATGGCCCAGGCAACGTACTACTCTGACAAAATCCTGGAAGCTAAATCGAAGCCCAAGGAAATCTTCCACATAATAAAACAATGCACCAGTGTCATCACTGCCCCCCCTCCAATCAAGACTCTGGACCAATGTAATGAGCTGGCGGAATTCTTTCACAATAAGGTGCTGAAAATCTACTCTACCTTCCCAACAATAGCCTCAACCCCGGATGCAACTGATTTACCCCCCCCTAGAACCCCCCTTTCCCCAGACCAGCCAACTCTTGACCACTTCCCCCTTCTGGACCTTGACACCCTTGGCAAAGTGGCACGCCAAGTTAAGTCGGGCTCTCCACGTGACCCAGCCCCTCCAGAAGTCCTGATGCAGGCAGGCGAAGCTACCTTGCCCGTAATCCTGGAACTTCTAAATTCGTCAATTTCCGCATGCTCAGTCCCCGTGGCTTGGAAGCAAGCCATGGTGCGGGCGCTGTTGAAAAAACCCAACCTGGACCCTGATGATCACTCCAGCTACCGCCCCATCTCACTCCTCCCTTGGGCTAGCAAGGTGCTGGAGAAATACATAAACGCCCAGTTGGTCCAGTTCCTAGAGAACCACTCCCTATTACACACGTCCCAGACAGGCTTCAGACCAAAGCATGGGACTGAAACCGCCTCATTAGCAGTCACCGAAGAATCTCGAAGGATACTGGATCAGGGAGGATCAGTGGCAGTGATCCTCCTTGATCTAAGTGCCGCCTTCGATACGGTCAGCCATGCCACCTTGCTGAACCGTCTCTATGACATCGGAGTTTCGGGTGATGCATTTAGGTGGTTCAACTCCTTCCTGTCTGTGAGATCTTTTCAGATCTTCGACGGTGATACTATGTCATCCAGCAAACCTCTCAGCTGCGGAGTACCGCAGGGCTCTTCCCTGAGCCCTGTGCTATTTAATGTATATATGAAACCACTGGCTGGGGTAGTCGAACCGTACGGCATTAAAATCGTGTCGTACGCCGACGACACTCAGCTAGTGGTTTCACTGGCCCAAGAGAACAACAGGCAATCCCCGGTAGGTCTGCTGAAATGTTTAGAAGACGTTAAGGAGTGGATGACCAACTCCTCCCTCAAATTGAACGGAGAAAAAACAGAGCTCATGCTCCTAGGCCCGGCCCCGCCAGTACCTTTCACTTCCTTGTGGCCCTGCGGTTTGGGCGCCCCCCCCCCACCCCCAAGGAAAGTGTTAAGAGCCTGGGAGTATGGTTAGACAAAAAGCTCTCCTTCTCCACCCAGGCTACCAAGTTGTCCGCCACCTGTTTTGGCCTACTGAGAACCTTGAGGAAGGTCCTCCCACTTCTGCCTCTAGAGGCCAAAAAAGTGGCAGTACAAGGCCTCATCCAGTCCCGCCTGAACTCAAACAATGCTCTATATGTAGGGGCCCCCGAGATGACCCTCCGGAAGCTGCAGGTGGTACAAAACTGCGCTGCACGTACCTTACTTCAGATTCCGCGAACCCAGTCAGCCAAACCTGGACTGGAAAGCCTTCACTGGCTGCCAGTGAGGCAAAGAGTGGCATTTAAGGCGCTGTGCATTGCGCATCGGGCCTTTTGGAAAACAGGATCAGCAATTAATAATAACCTTGTCATCCCCTACCACCCAAACAGGAACCTTCGATCTACGGAGGCTTTCCTGGCAGTTGTTCCGAGAGTGAAGAGAGCCAGGACCGGGGGTAGGTTGTTCTCGCTGAACACCGCCAAGCTCTGGAATGCTCTCCCCCTCTCACTTCGGTCCAACCCTGACCTGCTCTCATTCCGGAGAAAGCTGAAAACACTACTGTTCGCCAAACCCTCCTAGTCCTATTCTCCCCTGCTCCGCCACATCTCTGCTTCAACTCAGCGCTTGGACGCCCGTGGGCAGCAACCGCGCTTAACAAATTTAAAATAAATAATAAATAATAGTCCCAGTAGTAATAGGTGTCTCTTGTATAGATTGCCCCCCACTCCCTCCAGCACATGTAGTAAACCCAAGCGCGGTGTGCGCGGGAGCACCCATCCGAGCGCCTCATCCAGACCATTCCAGACACCACTCCAGAACCTCTCCAGGCGCCCACAACTCCACACTGTATGAAGGAATGTACCTTCCTCGCTCCCACACGGAGTACATACTGGGGATGCTATGAGTCCTGCCCTCCATAGCCTCTGTCGTGTGTAGTACACTCTGTGAAAGTATTTAAATTGAATCAGCCTAAGGCGAATCGAGATGGCCGTGCCCCGAGAACTAGCCAGCGCTTCATTCCAATCCTCTTCCTCCAGTGGCCCAACATCCTCCTCCCATTTCTCCTTAAGGGAGCATAAGTCCGAGGAGCAATGTATGATCAGGGATTGATATGTGCGAGAATTTTTTTTGGTATCTAACTCCCCCATAAAGACTCGGGCCTCCAGTGGGCTAAACTCAGGGAGTGAAGTCAAACACTCCAGATCCGGAGTCAGGGCATGGCGAAATTGCAAGTAGCGGAAAAATTGCGTTCTGGGTATGTCAAACTCCACTCTCAGCTCCTGAAACGATTTAAGCGTCGTCCCAGCCATAACATCACCTAACCTAGAGATGCCGATAGCATCCCATCCCGCGAATCCCGCCAGAGTAGCCAGGCCCGGGAGGCGTCCATTGTGCCAGAGGGGAGTCTCCTCGGTCAAGGTACGCCATCAGCCCATCAGCCTCAGCGCCCGCCGCCAGACGTCGAACACAACCTGCGTCACCGTCGGCAAGGCCCTGCGCACCTTTGGCGCATGGAGCAGCGTGTGTAATGTGTGTGGTTCCATTAGTAATCTCTCCAGCGCGTAGGCCGGGTCTCCCCTGTCCCCATACCACCAGTCATTAAGGACGAGAAGATGGGACGCCTGATAATAGGAAAGTACGTCCGAGGTCGCCAGTCCCCCCCGTACGTGGATCGGAAACATGTGCGCAGCGCCACCCTGATGGAGCCGCCCTCCCAGACGAACTGTCCCAGGACCGTGTTTACTCGCTTAAACCACGAGGGCAGAATCGGGTATTGATGGTTCTGCAATTGATATAGCAGCCTGAGCGGGGCAACCATCTTAAATATGGCCTGTAGGAGAGTAGGGTCTGCAATCCTATGATCACCCAGATTTTTTTGCTTTTGTTTCACTGGTTTACGACTTTCTCTGGCTGTGGGCCTGCCAATCAGACCCACAGCCTGGCTGTTCTCTTTCTAAATTACCTCATGTACCCTAGGTGCATCTACCAATTGGTACTGGGCCACCTTATCAGACCCTGTAACTCAGGGCATAGGTGTACCCAGGGCTGCCAGGGGCTGCAGCATGTATTATGCCACCCCTGGCTGGCCTCCTAAATTTGACACAACTGGCTGCATGACAGCTGGGGCAAAGTCGTGTAATCACCCTTTGCTGTAGGTGTAGTATACCTATACCTAACCCTAAAATGGACACACAGATTCCTATCAGTCACTCCTATGGCAGGCCTTGACAATCCTGAAGGCAGAGTGCTTGGAATCGTGTGAGATGGTGCTCTGGCATGAGCTGAGCCTGTCTGCAGCTTGCGGAATCAAGTCCTAATAGCTGTTCCATGATAACGCATACCATATACTCTTAAGTGCATTATAATCCTCGCGGTTAAATGCTAACTTTGGTATTGCTTTATCAAAACATGTCGAGTAAGGTGTCATACGAATTGGAATACTAACCCCTCGCCAATTCTGGCGACGGGGTTAGCATTCCACCCTTCTAGAGGGACACGACATGTATGTAACTGTGAACCCCGGTTAAAGTTAACTGAAGCCTCAGCTCCACAAAATGGATGCTGCCACCACAGACACGAGTCTGACCCCCTGCAGCTGGGAGTCCTTCCAGCGAGGGGAGCCTGGACAAAGGGTTTCCTGTCAGGGGCGGTGCTAGCACCGTCCCAGACATGGTTTTTGTGTATCCTGGGTAGGCAGGGCTTTACAGGAAGGTGACTGCTGAGTGGCACCCCGGTGCTCACTACGCATAGGCCGGTCTGAACCAGTTCCAGGGGCACACCAGCCCCTGGCCTGGGGAAGTCCGGCATGGCTGAGGGGTGTAACCACCCCCCACCTAGTCCCACCCATAGGCAGGACCTAGTCACCGGGTCAGCCCCCTTTTTTAGTATAAAGATGGGAGCGGGCCCCCTGTTAAAATTAGATCATCTTTGGAATCAAGATACCACTTTCTTCGAAAGGACTTCACGATTTCTTCTTCAAGATTCTCCCTTGTGGCTAAGGAGTAGTCACCCTGCATCCGCAGGCACCATCCTAAAGAACACTGCGGTCTGCTGCAAGTCCTTCATCACGAATCCGACGACCCAGCTCGACGAGACCCGGCTTCCCTGGCACCTCTGACCTCTACTCACCTCTACAGCCAAGCTGAGAACCGTGAGTGCGACGAGACCTCAAGGGACCGACGATCGCCAAGACTGCACGACATCTTTACTGCAAGCCCACCGTGTCCTCCACTGGTGAGTGCTTTGGGGTCCGAGAAGCCCCGACCCTGCGCAGCTCCAGCACCCAAGATCAGCCTCCCTGCATCTCCACGATCGGCGTGGGGCCCTTCTGCTGTTTGCTGTGCACCGCGTTGTTTGGCTACTAGCCGGCTGGCTTGTGGCCTTCTGAACGACGCCCAACGACTTCACGACTGCTGGTCTGGTTGCTCCAGGCTGGCCCTTGCTTCCTTCTTCAAGAGAGGCACCCCGGACCCTCCTGGTCCACTCCAGACGCCATTTTAGGTCCACCGCGTGGGCTTGAATTTGCCAAGGCTTTGTTGCCCAATCCTGGGTCCAGCGACGCCGACAGCTTCCATCTTCGTGGGACAGCTCGATCCTCCATCCTGGTCGCCGACAACGCCTCCTGGTCCGCGAGATCTTCGAGCTACAGCGTCACCCACTCACCTTGTCGAGGTGGCTACCATCCGGTGCCCTCCTGGTGCCCACTGACTACTGGCTAGTAGTCTCGAACTTGGTCCCCTCTGCTTTCAGGTGTCATCTATCTTCAAGATCCAGGCTTGGATCCAACTGAACTTTCTTCACTGGTCACCGGCCAGCATCTTTTCTTCCGGCTCCTGGTCCGTCTACGAGGATTCCCGACGTCTTTTCAGACCTATGCAGCTGCAGCCCCTGGGCTAGGTAACTTCGGCATTTCGGTGCCCCAGCATAGCCTCACTATCCAAGGGTCAGAATCTACTTTCGTTTTCTCCCTACCAGGTCGGGTTCGCCCGAGAACACTAACTTTCTAATTCCTAGCTACCATAGACTTTTGTCCCGCATCTCGCGTGAGAGTGCACACACTGCACCCGAGTCCCCTAGGCCTCCTAGAAGTAATCTAACGATTCCCTAGTCAAGTCCTAGCGATTCCAAAAGCTATTAGTACTGTACTTACCTACTAGGAATTTCGCATTCCACTTTCAGAGTATATGGTTTTCCGTGCCCCTCGGGCATTTGTATATACTGTGCTAACTTAAGTATTTTTGTAAGAGTTTTGGTTTGTGCTTAGTACCCTGTCCTCATAAAGAGTACAGGGCTGTTGTGATCTTTAAATAAATAACTGTTTATTTTCATAACACTTGTGTGGTGTCCTTTCACTTGGTATTCAAGGGGTATATGTGTGGTAAACAGCTGGCTTAACACGCCCTCTCGAGTCTTTAGCCTTAGACTGCTCGTATCCACGCTACTAGGATAGCTGGTCTATAAGGTTGACTTACAACCAATCATCAATAAGGGTTGCTGGACTGATACATAGTGTTCACTAGAATAGTGAGCACTGCATATCAGGCCACCTTCTCACATTGGTGAGCAGCGGTTGGGATTTGAGCTTGCTGTTGTTTTACCACACGTATCCTAAGAATATCTTGCTGAAAGATCACATAAGTACTGTTAGGTACATATAACTAAAGCTTAGAATACTCTGAGTTCTACTGAACCAGCTGTTGTAGCTCCTCAAGGCTTAGCACACCTTGGCTACAACTCTAGCAAGGGACCAGTAGGTAACACATAGTGTAGGTAGGTGCATCACTTACACCACACTAGAAGCAGTATGTCGGTCACAGGAGGAAACATTGGGTCTCCCCTTGTGTCAGTTGACCCTCCACAGGTCATCCCTTCAAGATATACTGCGCTTAGCTTCCATGAGTTACGACAAGTATGTACCTCTAGGAAGATTAAGCAGGGGTCTAACCCCACAACTGCTTTTCTGATTGGTCTCTTAGAGACTCATGATGCGAGGAGGGCTGGTAACCCAGACCCTTCTACTTCAGAAGGCAATATGCCCTCCCTACAGGGACCCTTTGATGACCAGGACCATCCACATCAGGAAGCAGATGATGCTGATGATGAGGATGATGACTTGGAATCTAAGGGTGAGGCAGAGCAGGACCAGGTAGAAGTCGTCAGACTAACCAGGACCAACTTAAGCAGACATGAGAGGGACTCTAGGGGAGCCCTGGGGCCACTCTCAGGTCAGCTTAACGTGGGGAATGGACGAGATAGATCTCTATCAAGAGGCTCTATCAGATCCCTTCATACCAATGGCTCTCAACGTTCCTCTCAAAGGGGAATGACATCTCCCCAGAGGAGAATGTATGAGGCTAAGGAAAAGGCAGCCAATCTGAGGATTGAAAGGGAAGAACTTGCCCTGGCCAAAGAAAGGCTTGCCTTTGCTAGAGAGCAACAATTGGGTGGGACAGTCCCCACTGGTGGCAGCATCGTACCTAGCAATAGGGAAAGGAGTTTTGATACAAAACACCTTGGTAAGATAGTGCCCCCCTTTAAGCAAGGGGATGACATCCACAAATGGATTACTGCTTTGGAGAGGGCCTGCACTGTGCAAGGTGTTCCCCCAAGTCAGTGGGCAGCTATCTTGTGGCTCTCCTTTGAGGGTAAAGGAAGAGACAAGCTCCTCACCACAAGGGTGGAGGATGCTAATGATTACCAAGTCTTGAAAAGTGCACTGGTTGATGGGTTTGGCCTAACCACTGAGCAGTACAGGGTGCTGTTCAGGGATACCCAGAAAACTCAGTCTCAAGATTGGGCTGACTTTGTAGATTGTGCCACTAAGGCTTTTGAGGGCTGGTTGCTGGGCAGTAAGGTTACTGATTATAAAGGATTGTACAATTTGATGATGAGAGAGCAAATTTTAAACAATTGTCAGAACCAGTTGTTGCATCAGCATCTTGTTGACTCAGATCTGACCTCTCCCCAAGAATTGGGAAAGAAGGCAGACAGATGGGTTAGAACAAGAGTTAAACAGAACCAGGGCCAGAATCAAGGTGGTCAGAAGAAAGCAGACCAGAAGGGTAAAGATTCAAAAGGGGAACAAAATGACCAGAAGTCTTCGACAGGTCCCCAACAACCCAAAGAGGGTGGGGGTCAGGCTCCCCAAAAGAAGAAAGAAGGCCAATCTAAAAGGTGGTGCCAATACTGTAAGAGTAAAACTCACTGGTTTAGTGAGTGCACCAAGAAAGGAGGAGGGCAGACTCCTGCCACTGCAGCCCCTAAGGCACCTGTGCCCCCTAGTACAGCCAGCAGTGGTAGTGCACCTCCCAAGGGTTTAGTAGGGTTAACCCTGGGTTCTGAGGGGAGTGACAACTTAGTTGGCACCCTCACTCAGGCTGTCCTTGTCAGTACAGGGGATATGGATATGTCCCCTGACATAAGTCCCAATACTTTGGGCAAATACAGACAGACACCTTTTATTAATGGTAAAATGGCTCAGGCCTATAGGGACACTTGTGCCAGTGTCACAATGGTGACACCTAGCTTTGTGGACCCTGGACAGATCATGCCAGGTACAGAATTCCTGGTGACCAATGCAAGCAATGTCACTACCAATCATAGTATGGCAATTGTAGCTTTCTCCTGGGGAGGGGTAACTGGCCAAAAGAAGGTTGTAGTTAGTTCAGACCTCCCAGTGGATTGTTTGTTGGGCAATGATTTGGAGTCATCACAATGGTCAGAAGTGGAGCAGAGGACTCATCTGGAAATGTTAGGTTTGCCAGCACATGTGTTTGCTGTGACTAGGTCACAGGCCAGAAAATGCCCCACTGAACAGGTGCTGGATCCTGGAACAATGGACCAGACACCTTCCAAGAAAAAGAGCAGTAGGGTTAAGGCTGTGCCTTCCCCCTTGCCCCAGGTTGTGGATCAAGTCTCAGAGGAGGCTGACCTGCAGGAATTGAGGGAAACTGAGCCTAGAGAGTTTGAACTTGATCAAGTTGAATTCTTGGGTTCAGGGGGACCCTCAAGGGAAGACCTGGGGAAGGACCAGTTAGACTGCCCTTCTCTTGAACCCCTCAGACAGCAGGCTGCTGCTGAGGCTGCTGGGAACGCCACAGGTACCCACAAGGTATACTGGGAAGATGGACTCCTGTACACTGAGTCAAGAGACCCCAAGCCTGGCATGGCCAGGAGGCTGGTTGTACCCTTGTCTCAGAGAGGTTTCCTACTTACCTTGGCCCATGAGATTCCCTTAGCAGGTCACTTAGGCCAGACAAAGACTTGGGACAGGCTTGTCTCACACTTTCACTGGCCTCACATGAATGAGGATACCAAGGAGTTTTGTCGCTCCTGTGTCACTTGCCAAGCCAGTGGTAAGTCAGGTGGCACAACAAAGGCCCCCCTTATACCAATGCCTGTGGTGGGGGTACCCTTTGAAAGAGTGGGGATTGACATTGTTGGTCCAATGGAACCCCAGACAGCATCAGGGCACAAGTTTATACTGGTGGTAGTGGATCATGCCACCAGGTATCCTGAAGCTATTCCACTTAGGACCACCACAGCACCTGTGGTGGCAAGGGCCCTAGTTGGAGTGTTCTCCAGAGTGGGCTTCCCTAAGGAGGTTGTCTCTGACAGAGGTGCAAACTTCATGTCAAGCTACTTAACTGCTATGTGGAAGGAGTGTGGTGTCAATTACAAATTCACTACACCCTATCACCCACAATGCAATGGGCTTGTTGAAAGGTTCAACAGGACCCTAAAAGGGATGATTCATGGACTACCTGAAACACTCAGGCGTAGATGGGATGTCCTGATGCCCTGCCTTCTGTTTGCTTACAGAGAGGTCCCACAAAAGGGGGTTGGCTACAGCCCTTTTGAACTTTTGTATGGGCACCCTGTGAGAGGCCCCTTGTGTTTGGTGAAGGAAGGATGGGAGAGACCTCTCAAAAAGCCTGCAACCAACATAATGGACTATGTACTTGGTCTCCGCTCCAGGATGGCTGAGTATATGGAGAAGGCATCAGAAAACCTTAAGGCCAGTCAAGAACTTCAAAAAGCTTGGCATGACCAAAAGGCTGTCCTGACTGTTTATCAGCCTGGACAGAAGGTGTGGGTGTTGGAGCCAGTGGCCCCAGCAGCACTCAAAGACAAATGGTCTGGGCCCCACACAATTCTTGAGCAAAAGGGAGAGGTCACCTACCTGGTGGACCTTGGAACTCCCAGGAGTCCCCACAGGGTACTCCATGTCAACAGGCTCAAAGCATATGTCGACAGGAAGGACATGAGCTTGCTCATGGCCATAGATGAGGGACAGGAGGAAGAGAGTGACCCTCTCCCAGACCTGCTCACTCAGAATCCTGATGATGGGTCAGTAGATGGTGTTGTCTTTTGTGGCAGCCTCTCTGAACATCAGCAGAAAGACTGTAAACAGGTTCTTCAGTCTTTCAGACATATGTTCTCTCTGACACCCAGTCAGACCAATTGGTGCACCCATGAGGTTGACACTGGTGACAGCCTGCCAGTCAAGAGTAAAATCTACAGGCAGCCTGATCATGTTAGAGACTGCATAAAAACTGAAGTGCAGAAAATGTTGGAATTGGGAGTCATTGAACCCTCAGATAGCCCTTGGGCTAGTCCAGTAGTTCTAGTGCCAAAGCCTCACACCCAAGATGGTAAGAGAGAGATGAGGTTTTGCGTAGACTACAGGGGTCTCAATGCAGTCACTAAGACTGATGCCCATCCAATACCAAGAGCAGATGAACTTATAGATAGATTGGCTTCTGCCAACTACTTAAGTACATTTGACTTAACAGCTGGGTATTGGCAAATCAGGTTAGCTGAGGATGCCAAACCCAAAACAGCATTTTCAACCCCTGGTGGGCATTATCAATTTGTGGTAATGCCCTTTGGTCTGAAAAATGCACCTGCCACCTTCCAAAGGTTGGTGAATCAAGTCCTTACTGGGCTGGATGACTTCTGTGCAGCATATCTAGATGATATTGCTGTCTTTAGCTCCACCTGGGAGGATCACCTGGTCCACCTGAGGAAAGTGTTAGAGGCTCTGCAAGCAGCAGGCCTCACTATCAAGGCCACCAAGTGCCAGATAGGGCAGACACAGGTTGTATACCTGGGCCACCTTGTAGGTGGAGGCCAGGTTCAGCCACTGGAGAGCAAAATACAGTCAATCAGGGACTGGGCTCCTCCAACCACCCAGACTCAGGTTCGAGCTTTCTTGGGCCTGACTGGATACTACAGAAAGTTTGTCAGGAACTATGGTTCCATTGTGACACCATTAAATGAACTGACAAGTAAGAAAATGCCAAAAAAGGTTCAGTGGACAGCAGGCTGTCAAAAAGCATTCGATGACCTAAAGCAGGCCATGTGCACAGCACCTATCCTTAAGAGTCCAGACTACTCCAAACCATTCATTGTCCAAACAGATGCTTCTGAGTTGGGTGTGGGAGCTGTTCTTTCTCAACTGAATTTTGATGGTCAGGATCAGCCCATTGCTTTTATAAGCAGAAGGCTGACCCCCAGAGAGAAGAATTGGTCAGCTATTGAGAGGGAGGCCTTTGCTGTGGTTTGGGCCCTGAAGAAGCTGAGGCCATACTTGTTTGGCACTCACTTCAAGATTCAGACCGACCATAAGCCCCTCTTGTGGCTAAATCAGATGAAGGGTGAAAACCCCAAACTGCTTAGGTGGTCCATTTCCCTACAGGGGATGGACTTTACAGTGGAACATAGACCTGGTACTGATCATGGCAATGCCGATGGGCTCTCCAGATATTTCCACTTAGAACAAGAAGACTCACCTGGTCAAGGTTAGCTTATTGTCCCAAAGTTTGGGGGGGGGTCATGTAGGAGAGTAGGGTCTGCAATCCTATGATCACCCAGATTTTTTTGCTTTTGTTTCACTGGTTTACGACTTTCTCTGGCTGTGGGCCTGCCAATCAGACCCACAGCCTGGCTGTTCTCTTTCTAAATTACCTCATGTACCCTAGGTGCATCTACCAATTGGTACTGGGCCACCTTATCAGACCCTGTAACTCAGGGCATAGGTGTACCCAGGGCTGCCAGGGGCTGCAGCATGTATTATGCCACCCCTGGCTGGCCTCCTAAATTTGACACAACTGGCTGCATGACAGCTGGGGCAAAGTCGTGTAATCACCCTTTGCTGTAGGTGTAGTATACCTATACCTAACCCTAAAATGGACACACAGATTCCTATCAGTCACTCCTATGGCAGGCCTTGACAATCCTGAAGGCAGAGTGCTTGGAATCGTGTGAGATGGTGCTCTGGCATGAGCTGAGCCTGTCTGCAGCTTGCGGAATCAAGTCCTAATAGCTGTTCCATGATAACGCATACCATATACTCTTAAGTGCATTATAATCCTCGCGGTTAAATGCTAACTTTGGTATTGCTTTATCAAAACATGTCGAGTAAGGTGTCATACGAATTGGAATACTAACCCCTCGCCAATTCTGGCGACGGGGTTAGCATTCCACCCTTCTAGAGGGACACGACATGTATGTAACTGTGAACCCCGGTTAAAGTTAACTGAAGCCTCAGCTCCACAAAATGGATGCTGCCACCACAGACACGAGTCTGACCCCCTGCAGCTGGGAGTCCTTCCAGCGAGGGGAGCCTGGACAAAGGGTTTCCTGTCAGGGGCGGTGCTAGCACCGTCCCAGACATGGTTTTTGTGTATCCTGGGTAGGCAGGGCTTTACAGGAAGGTGACTGCTGAGTGGCACCCCGGTGCTCACTACGCATAGGCCGGTCTGAACCAGTTCCAGGGGCACACCAGCCCCTGGCCTGGGGAAGTCCGGCATGGCTGAGGGGTGTAACCACCCCCCACCTAGTCCCACCCATAGGCAGGACCTAGTCACCGGGTCAGCCCCCTTTTTTAGTATAAAGATGGGAGCGGGCCCCCTGTTAAAATTAGATCATCTTTGGAATCAAGATACCACTTTCTTCGAAAGGACTTCACGATTTCTTCTTCAAGATTCTCCCTTGTGGCTAAGGAGTAGTCACCCTGCATCCGCAGGCACCATCCTAAAGAACACTGCGGTCTGCTGCAAGTCCTTCATCACGAATCCGACGACCCAGCTCGACGAGACCCGGCTTCCCTGGCACCTCTGACCTCTACTCACCTCTACAGCCAAGCTGAGAACCGTGAGTGCGACGAGACCTCAAGGGACCGACGATCGCCAAGACTGCACGACATCTTTACTGCAAGCCCACCGTGTCCTCCACTGGTGAGTGCTTTGGGGTCCGAGAAGCCCCGACCCTGCGCAGCTCCAGCACCCAAGATCAGCCTCCCTGCATCTCCACGATCGGCGTGGGGCCCTTCTGCTGTTTGCTGTGCACCGCGTTGTTTGGCTACTAGCCGGCTGGCTTGTGGCCTTCTGAACGACGCCCAACGACTTCACGACTGCTGGTCTGGTTGCTCCAGGCTGGCCCTTGCTTCCTTCTTCAAGAGAGGCACCCCGGACCCTCCTGGTCCACTCCAGACGCCATTTTAGGTCCACCGCGTGGGCTTGAATTTGCCAAGGCTTTGTTGCCCAATCCTGGGTCCAGCGACGCCGACAGCTTCCATCTTCGTGGGACAGCTCGATCCTCCATCCTGGTCGCCGACAACGCCTCCTGGTCCGCGAGATCTTCGAGCTACAGCGTCACCCACTCACCTTGTCGAGGTGGCTACCATCCGGTGCCCTCCTGGTGCCCACTGACTACTGGCTAGTAGTCTCGAACTTGGTCCCCTCTGCTTTCAGGTGTCATCTATCTTCAAGATCCAGGCTTGGATCCAACTGAACTTTCTTCACTGGTCACCGGCCAGCATCTTTTCTTCCGGCTCCTGGTCCGTCTACGAGGATTCCCGACGTCTTTTCAGACCTATGCAGCTGCAGCCCCTGGGCTAGGTAACTTCGGCATTTCGGTGCCCCAGCATAGCCTCACTATCCAAGGGTCAGAATCTACTTTCGTTTTCTCCCTACCAGGTCGGGTTCGCCCGAGAACACTAACTTTCTAATTCCTAGCTACCATAGACTTTTGTCCCGCATCTCGCGTGAGAGTGCACACACTGCACCCGAGTCCCCTAGGCCTCCTAGAAGTAATCTAACGATTCCCTAGTCAAGTCCTAGCGATTCCAAAAGCTATTAGTACTGTACTTACCTGCTAGGAATTTCGCATTCCACTTTCAGAGTATATGGTTTTCCGTGCCCCTCGGGCATTTGTATATACTGTGCTAACTTAAGTATTTTTGTAAGAGTTTTGGTTTGTGCTTAGTACCCTGTCCTCATAAAGAGTACAGGGCTGTTGTGATCTTTAAATAAATAACTGTTTATTTTCATAACACTTGTGTGGTGTCCTTTCACTTGGTATTCAAGGGGTATATGTGTGGTAAACAGCTGGCTTAACACGCCCTCTCGAGTCTTTAGCCTTAGACTGCTCGTATCCACGCTACTAGGATAGCTGGTCTATAAGGTTGACTTACAACCAATCATCAATAAGGGTTGCTGGACTGATACATAGTGTTCACTAGAATAGTGAGCACTGCATATCAGGCCACCTTCTCACATGGCCGACCTGCCATAGATGGTCAACGGCATACGGGACCACACCTTAATGTCCGCCTAAGTCCGTTCCCAAACCGGCACCACATTGCACTCCCAAGCCACCGCTGGGATCTCGGTAAGAAACACCCCTAGGTATTTAATTCCTCCTGTGGCCTGCGGGATCTCTGCAGCCCAGTCTCCGACCGACAGACCTCTTCCCAACACCCAGAGAGTGGATTGACGCGGATTCACGTACAGGCCCGATGTCTCACCAAAGATCTATAGGATGCGCATGAGGCGGGCCCGGACTTATTAAGTTCCACGAGGAAAAACAACACGTCGTCCGCATAAAGTGCTATGCGGTCAGACAGGTCACCAGTCCACTCAAAGCCCCTCATCTGCGCGTCAATTCGGACCCAGGCGGCTAGGGGGTTCCATGGCTAGGGCGAATAAGTAAGGCGAGAGGGGACAACCCTGTCTGGTGCCCCTCCGGATGGGAAAGGTCGAGGACGCCACCCCCGCTACCCGAACCGAGGCCGTAAGTTCAGTATAGAGCAGTTTCACATATGACAGGAATACCGGCCCTAGGTTCAGCCGCGGCAGCAGCGAGAAGAGGTACGTCCAGCTGAGTGAGTCGAACGCCCTGTCCATGTCTGCCAAAAAGAACGCCGCTTGCACCCCGGATGATTGAATTGCTGCGACCGCTACATTGGCCGGCCTGATATTGTGCCGCGTCGCCCGCTTGGGCATAAATCCGGCTTGGTCCGGATGTATGAGGTCGGAGATGTAGGGCAACAATCTATTGGCCAGAGCCTTAGCTAATACCTTGGCCTCCACATTCAATAAGGAAATCGGGCGATATGATGCGTATTGCTCGGGGGCCGACCCGGTTTATGAAAGACAACCACCTCAGCATTTCTCCAGTCTTGGGGCAAGCAACCCAGTTCCCGTGCCTCTTCCACTACCGCTCTGTATTGGGTTCCTAACTGGAGATGAAATTTCTTAAAGAATTCACTGGGGAAGCCGTTGGGGCCAGGGGCTTTCCCCTTATTGAGTTCCCCAAGAGCGGTTCCTAGCTCTTTCTCAGTCAAAGGTTTATCCAGGCTTTCGCGGGCTTCATCTGAGAGCGCCCGTGGCGGTAAATCCGCTATAAACTTGTCTATCAAATCCTCACTAATGCACTCATGCGGGGAGTATAGGTCGGCATAGTAGGTTGCAAAGCCTTCCGAGAGCGACTTGGGATCAGTTATCAGGGTGCCGG
This sequence comes from Lissotriton vulgaris, assembly GCF_964263255.1. Taxonomy (NCBI): domain Eukaryota; kingdom Metazoa; phylum Chordata; class Amphibia; order Caudata; family Salamandridae; genus Lissotriton; species Lissotriton vulgaris. Next base: position 1,057,317,906 of record NC_141697.1, read on the forward strand.
ACTCATCTTGTATTCTCGGAGGGGTCTGGGTTTGAAACTGGCCCTGGCACAACCTATGCAACATCGTCCCAGATTTGTCCCCCCATTGGTGCACCCTGCTCCGGGTCGCCAGCCACATATGCCGCGCCTCATCAAGTAGCAATGAGGCGTAGGACTGTTGCGCTAGCAGCAGTTGCTCCAGCACCCGGTCTTCCCCTCCCGAACTACCACGCTGCTCTAAATCCCGTATGACCTCCTCTGCTTGATCAAGAGTCTCCCTGCGCCGCCTCTTGGCCGCCATACACCATGCTATATCTATGCCTCTCAATGTGGGCTTCATGGCTTCCCAGAGCGTTGTCTTATTCGCCACCGTTCCAGTATTCTCAGCCAAGTACTGCGCTATGGCTTTCCGCATGTGGGCCTGGTAATCCCCAAGCTGTAGATGCCACACTGACAGGCGCCAACAAAACTGCTGTTGCCTCCGGTCTAATCTCATGGTGACCGCCACCGGCGAATGGTCCGACAGCTCCAGTGGCAAAATATCCGCGGCCTCCACCCTACCCTGAGCCGCCAGAGGGACAAAGATGTAGTCCAGCCTAGAGAATGAGTGATGTACTGCCGAGAGGAAGGTGTATTCACGCTGCGTGCCATGCATATATCTCCATGTGTCCACCCATCCCAGATTTCTGATCGTATCATGCAATCTGGTACGTCCGGGTACTACTGTCCCCCCCCCCCAGGCCTGCATCTGTCGCACGCCTGATCAATCACATGGTTCCAGTCGCCCCCAATGACAGTCAACACATTTGGGATAGGCGCCTACACTGTCAAGCTCTTTTCAACCAGGGACCACTGCAAGGGGGGTGGGGCATACACGCAGCCAAACACTACATCTTCGTCTCCAAGCGTACCTTGAATAAAATTGTATCTACCTTGTGGATCCTGCCAATGAGTGGAGTGCACATATGGGACCCTGCGGTGCACTAAAATGGCCATGCCTCTGGACCCCCTGGTAAAACCTGCATGTAAAACCTGACTGTAACCAAAGCGCTGAAGGCATAGTGTTTTAGTCCCCAGAAAGTTCGTTTCCTGCAGCATAAAAACATCCGCCCCCACTCTTTTAGCCTGTTTCAGAACCGCTCCCCGCTTGATCTTGTCTAGCATCCCTCTTACGTTCCAGCTAAGGGCCCGAAGTGTGGCCCCAGGCCCAGCGGCCCCTCTATCCAGGCTCCACATCATGGACCCTTCGCAGCCAGCATCCATAACACATACCATCTACGTGTGCTTCCAGCCACCATCTCGATCGCATCCGAACCGTGCAGTCCCCCCCAATCCAACATCTACCAACTTCCCAGAACTCCCCCCCCACCCCCACCCCATACCTCAAGAAACAATGAAGTATCTGTTGCGGTGCAGCATGGCTTCCGCCTCCAACATGAGACCGACAACTCACCCCACCAATGGATCCCCATATCTGCAGTTAACTCACCCAACACCTACTCCCTACCACCCTCGCCTGAAAGGAACCCCCCTGCCCACCCATGTACTCCCCCCCCCATCCACCATCGCCCCTCATCCGGTCATGCGGTTTCACACAAGGCACAGGCACCTCGCTCTATCCCCATGCTCTCTCCCCAGGAAGAAGGGAATTAAGACAATGAGTCCGCAATATGTTTCTGAGTGCCCTCACGTGCCCTTCTTCTGTCTCTCTGCCCTTAAGTCGGGAGGATCGTGTCTGCGTATCATCGTGTGAAGAGTCCGAGTCCCGTCCCGGGGGAGTGTGCGGCTTCACAGGTCAAATTTCATCTGTCCATTGAAACACATCCTCCGGGGAATCAAAGAAGTGAGTGCGAGATTGGAAGATAACTCAGGCGGGCTGGATAAAGAAGCGCATATTGTATTTTCAGACCGCGCAAACGTGCCTTGGCCGCCGTGAAGGACTGGCGCTGCTGTTGTACTAAGCGGGTATAGTCAGGAAAGATCAGGATCGTGTGATTTTCATATCGCAGTGGTTCTTTCGCTCTTGCCTGTTTGGGGATCACATCTCTGTCATGGTAATTGAGAAGCTTCGCAATCACCAGCCGCGGTCTCGCTCCCTCAGGCGGTTTTTGCATCAGGGACCGGTGCGCCCTTTCTATCACAAAACAACTGGAGAGGGCCCCGGGCGAAATCCAGCTTTCAAGCCACTGGGTCAGGAAGCCCTCCATATCTCCCTTCTCACATCCTTCCGGCAGACCTACAAAACGGAGGTTGTTGCGCCTGGCGCGCCCTTCTGCGTCCTCCATCCGGAGAGCCAGGCCCTTTTGATTAGATTCCAGGGCAACCACTTTGCGTTTGAGAGTCACCACATCGTCCTCCACCCCAGATATCCGAGTTTCGGCTTCTGTGATGCGGGAGACCGCGTTCCGCAGGTCCTGGTGAAGGAGCGTAACTTCTGACCCCACTGCCCCAATTTTGGCGTCCAACGCGTCTCGGGACTGGGTAATGGCTGCCATCAGGGCAGCATTGTCTGGCCCGGTCGTCTGGGATCCACCGGAGGCCCCGGCACTGCCTCCCGGCCCTGTGAACTTGTCAATGGGCCCCTGCTTAGGGCCCCCTCCGTCTCCACCTGCCCAGCGAGTCATGATGAGTGTGCTGCTCTAAGCTCCCTTTTCATATGTCTTTACAGAAACAACCATTTCCTTGCGATTTACCGACACCACGGCACATTCTTTGCCACATGCAGGTAAAAGTCCACCTCATGGTGTGGAGTCACTGTTCATTGTTTTTGCTACAATACTATGGTACTTAACCCTGACACCCATTCTGTATATTATTACAGACTCACTGTTCCCAGTCCCCGTCCTGAAGAGAACCGTCAATAATCCGGTTCGAAACGCGTCGACACTTCCACCCTGTGGTTATTCAAAAGGGTGCACCTAGGAAAAGAAACTGTCTACCATTTGGGACCCTAGTGGTGCAACCCAATATAAACATTGAACCACAGCTTTGTCAGGCAGGCAGGCGTCCCACTCCATCTGTCCCCGCCTGTCGCTTGGTTTCACATCCCCATGGACTGGTTGTACCCTTGCTTTTTGTGCGAATTTTTCACTGTATATAAATGCAATTAATTTTTGAATACTGAATTACGTCATTGCTTTTGGTGTGTCATTTCTATTTGTCCTTATTCATTGTGTTTCATTCACTCTGTAAATATTGTATATTTGTACGTGTGTATAAGTGTAGATATTGTACCCATGAATTCACTGTCGTGACAGTCTTTGGTTTGCCCATGTGTTTTTGAAATTTTGAAAAACCAGATAAAAAGAAAATAAATTTGTTTTGGTACATAAGACTGTGGTTACGTAGTACATATTGACTGCGTTGCTGTTACTCATGATATGAACTTTCCCTATCCAGCCATTTTGTTCTGTTTACGCTCTAAGAATTGGGGCGGCCAAGCAGGTACTCGTCGGGTTACCGCCCCCTATGCCACCAATCAGGGGGGCCCCCACCGCGGTCCGAATCGACCGCTGAATAGTCAGGCCAGGCACACTACCTCGATGTCCAGTGGCCCCGATCGCGCCCCCCTGAGTCAAGGCCCAGCCGCGGCCTGTTCTCAACCACCCCCGACCTGCATCTGGCGTGGCGCTTATCTTCCCGCTGCTGCTTTGGGGGCCCCCTCTGTCCGCTACCTCAGGGAATGGGCGCTTGGTCCCCCGCTTCCCAGCCGCTCCGCAGGGGCTCTCTGTGTTGGCAGCTGGGCTCACCTGGTCCCACGATGGCAGACTGCCAGTGTCCTCTACTGCCGGGCCCCGAGCCTCCTCGCTGACGCACTGCTGGGTGTCATTAAAATCGAGGCCCCGGACTACCGCTGCCGCTCCAGGCCTCTGCGCCGCCGCTGGATCTCCCGGGTCACCACCACTCCAGAACTTTGCTCCGCACCGCCCAGGGCCCAGAGAAGGAAGAGGGGCACTCGCCTGGCTGTTCCGCTCCTACTGCGTGGTGTCTGCCTTTTGAGCGGGCCGCTTTGCTTGGCCGCCTCCTGCAGGGCCGCCGAGTGGGACCAGTGCCTCCCAAAGCAAAGCCGAGGCGACCCCCAAACGTCCAAGGCCGGGCGCGGCCCTCCGCCGCCACAGGTCCGCCGCCTGTCAGCCGAGCTCCGGCCGCCTCCGTAGGGTGGTAGTCCGGGTCGCGAAACTCGAGCTCCCCGGCTCACGGAGGCCGCCCAGGCCGCGCTGCGTCTGTCCGCCCTCGCTCGTCTCCGGTGGCGCCGAGCCGGCCCAAAGTGTGTCGATGTGGGCTCCGCGGCCCCCGCAGAAAAAACACCCCTCGGGCCGCAGTGAAATGGGTAGAAGAAGGATGTTTCGACGGATAATCGGCTGGCGGGGACGGAGCTCAACTAGGCTGTGTCCACCATGCTTGCCATCCAAGCCACGCCCCCCCAAAAAAATATATATATATATTTAAAAATAAATAGTTTTAAAAAATGTAGTAAATCAGTATCAAGAAAATAAATTCACTGAAAAAAAACATAGGTTTCAGATATGTTGTAGTTAGGAATTAGCATTTAAAAAACCTTTGAAATTCACTTAAAAACCCATATGTTTCAGACATGTTATATATAGTTAGGAATTAACATTTAAAAAACCTTAGAAATTCACTGAAAAAACCATAGGTTTTCAGGGGTGTTATAGTTAGCTGGACATTTCACTCATACAAAACCACTGAGTCTTATGTATACTTATTTATATACAACAATTGCCACATACACTACCTTTTATATTTCTAATTTGTTGGACATGTATCATTGAGAAATATATTTACTCATCACCACACCCATAAAGAGATTCACTCACCCAAACAACTGTTTCCACATACAGTCTTAACCTCATATACCTACTAAATCAACTATTCACACCCCTCCCACCCAACCACACACACATTCACTATCCCATACAAATACTCACTTAACTAATTAATAACTAATATATACTTTCACATAGCTAGTAACCAATTTATGTAGTAGTTTACACAACAAGAGATAGAGTGATACAGGTATTCACACAGTTTAATCACTATCCCATATATTCAGTGAGACACTTTAAATTAGTCATTTAGACAGCCAATCACAGTGCTACTAAATCCTCCATCCAAACACGTATACATCCACTCAGTCTTCAATGCAGATTGCTATATATATATATAATACTTATTTAAATATCGAACCAAACCACATTCACTGGATGATGTCATCAGTGATGTCATCAGTGATGTCATTTGAGATATCATCAGTGAAGTCGTCAGTGATGTCACTGACCATGCCATGAATGATGTAATATGTGACATCATCAGCAGTGGATTGAGGGCGCGCGAGTTATACTTAGTACAACTAACTATAACGGACGAATTTCAAAGGTTTTGTACGAGTGAAATATCCAGGTACCTATTACACCCCTAAAACCTATGGTTTTTTCAGTGAATATATATATATATATATATATATATATATATATATATATATATATATATATATATATATATATATATGTATCCTTGACTTACTGGCAGAAACTATGGCTGTAAACACCCTCAAGGTATTCCATTGTCTGCGATGCCATCTTTACTTACATTTCAAAAGTTTTACGTTATCTTGCAGTCAATATGAGTTCTTTTTTTTAAAGATGTGTATCTGTATGTGTTTTCTTAATACTGCATGCAGGTCTCTCTGCAGAGTGCACAGCGCAATATGTGTCTATTCTAAATGTGATAACACGTGAGGTATGCAGATGGAGGACTTCAGAAAGATGTGAAGAGAAATAAATGTCTAACAAAATGGGAGACTCATACATGTCATCATTTCAGAACAGGAAAGGGAGAGGTTCTGTAAAAACAATTGAGGGGAATATGTGTTCCCTGTGGACTTCTATTGAAGTAGAGACCATTTCAAGTGGGAGACAGACAAAATACATTTTTGCATTAAAAAAATCAGGGGTCTCCCAATTGAATCGGGTCTGTTGGCACTTGGACACTGCAGAAGAAAGTGGTGTGAAGCAGAGAAATTAACTGTCTGGGTCGCTACAAAGGACCCTATCATTTACAGAGCCAGCCCTGCCAAGTGTCACACATCTTGTGTGACACTAATGCATTTTACATTACCGCATTGCCGCATGTAAAACGACTGTCATGCAAATCAGCGTACTTAAAAGCTGAGTGTTTTACCGTTTTTTATGGTTTGTAAAGTCTGATATTTTGTTAGATTTCAGAAACACAAAGCTGACGGGCCTCAACAGCCTACACGACTTCTGCTATGCTTTGCTTGTTCAACCTGATTAGACGGTATTTTGCTTGTTATGTAGGTATGCTGACCTGTCCAACCTCCCCCTGGCACTAATGGATCAGTATTAATATGCACGTGCGTGCAGCCTTATGGCCTGCTCAACACAGAGAAGTTTACTAGTGCCAGCAGTCCATGGAGTGTTAGTGCTGCTAAAGGACGAAGTTCAGCAGCGGCCTGGTTTGTGTCAGGGACTGAAAGGCTCGGCGCAGGCAGAATGTTTTCAATTTTAAATTCCTATTGCAACAAGCTGCTTCCAAAGAGCTTTCCCTTATCTTCTTTGCTTGCGAGAAAGGGTCACTCATAGTCATTGAATGTCACCCATAATTAAACTAAAATTACAAAAATGTCACACATAGCAATCTGGAACCTTGGCAGCTATGCAGAGACCATTGTAATATTTAATTCAGAGTCTCCTATTTTCAGAATTTCACCGCTGCAGGGTATAGGAGCCAAGTTTCCCAGGTCCATATCTGATGTACTGGACCATTACAGGTTTTTTTTTCTATTAAGGGACTTGTGTTTCGGTATTATTATAGAATAAACAAGAATACGGGTCCCAGAATTCAAAGGAAAAAGAACTGGAGTAACACATTAGTGACGTGTTCTCTTCATACCTGGACCTGGGAAACTTGACACTGAAACATTTTCAAGTCTTAGTTTAGTTAACATGTTTTCAGCCACGCTCTTAATCTTAATTACATAGCCCAGGGCTCTCGTAAGAAAGTCCCAATTAGTTTATTTGGCTACACCAGATTGCCCCACCTTCTTCGCCCCAAGACAAGTAAAGCGCTTCATAGCGGTGTCGTTGCTGCTCGTGCTGACTCTTCCCCGCCTCACCAGGAACTGCAAAGGTGACGTCATAGAGGTCCCTGCCGTGGGCGTGTTGAAGTTGCTTGCCGAGCAAGGGTTGGGAGTCTTGAGACTTCTAGTAATAGAAGCAAGTTTGAGTTTCTGTTTGTACACGAAATAGGTGGAGCACGCATAGCATTAACACGGAAGCCCGCTGAAGTCTGTGAGAATGTCTCTGCCGCGCGTTTCTTTTATAACTTGTTTTTTGCGCTTTTCCCCCTGTTGACTTATTAATAGGCGGGGGCGAAATTAAATGACATACTTTAGAGCGACGAATGGGAACTTTGTAGTCGTTTTACGCACCTCAAATATTTTATATATTTGAACTTATCCAATGAATTGATTTGAATGTATGAAAGCGTGGCGGCTCAAAAAGTTAAATCTAAAATGCCCTCGATTTGTCCACTCACGATGACTCTATGATTATGGAAAAGAAGACTGATGGGCGACTTTCAGGTAATGACATATAGCGGCAAGTTGTTATTTAAAATTACCTTTACAATTATTAAAATGGCTTGATCAGAGACTGTGCCACAAGGGCATAAGTTTGCCCGGATAGATTTTCCTTTCATGTGCTAGTATAGTGGTTTCCATAGATCTAAATAAAAAAAAGTTCCAGAATGCAAAAAAATTGGTATGTGAAAAACTTTGAACTGCTAACTGGATGTTCTTTAGACCTGCAGACATTGTTTATATAGCGCTTACTACACCTGATGAGGCGTCAAAGTTCTTTTTCGGCGAGTAGCATGCTACTCCGCAACCCATAAAGGATTTGTGTTGAATTAATATAGTGAAATATGAAAGTACATTGAGTGGTGGATAGGTTAGTCAGTTATTTGGATTCAGAAGAATAGCGGAGGGATAGAAGAGGGAAAAAGGTTTGCATTTACATATCGCTTGTTACCCTTGATGGGGTGTTGAAGCGCTTTTTTCTGCGAATAGCACGCTGCTCCGGAACCCATAAAGGATTAGTGGTGAATTAGTGTATTGAAATATGAAAGTAATTTGACTGGTGAATATTAGTCAGTTATATGGATTGAGAAGGGTTGCAGAGGGATAGAAGCGGGACAAAGGTTTGCATATATTGCGCTTGTTACCCCTGATGGGGTGGTGAAGCGCTTTTTCGGCGAGTAGCACGCTACTCCAGAACCCATAAAGGATTAGTGGTGAATTAGTAAAGTGAAATATGAAAGTAATTTGAGTGGTGGATGTTAGCCAGTTATTTGGATTGAGACGGATAGCGGAAAGATAAAAGAGGGAAACAAGCACTGGCGTTGCCAATAGGTTTCGCATTTGGAAAGTTGGAGCTATTGGTTTTGTAAATGACATTTTATATTTATATATTGTTATTGACAATAACGATATATAAATATAAAATGTATTTTACAAAACCAATAGCTCCAACTTTCCAAATGCGAAACCTATTGGCAACGCCAGTTCTTGTTCTTGTTGGCAGGATTTACAATTCCGACCACAGATCACAGAATGTCTTCACTCCTGACCGTTTATTCTTCCGGAATCCGTTGCTAGTCTGAGTGGCTTCTGAGATTGGACTGGCTACAAAAATGGACTGCTGACTGCCTTTCCTTTTAGAGATGAATGTCTTGGGTGTATGAGTGGCAGGTTTGTTTCCCTTCCTCTTGCATTCTTTAACTGGGCTGGCCTCGGAGAAAAGGCAGCTACCCAGAAGAGCCCCAGGGAAGCTTAAGTGTTAAAAGTGGCGGCGGTGTGCGAACCACAGCAGGTGAGAAGCGAATGTGAACAGCCATTTGCTAAACACTAAAACTAAGTTTCAGGCAGGATCTTCTACATACTAACACATGGGCTTACAGTGACAGAACGAAAGATGCAACATTTTCATTGACCGTGTAGCACCTGTCTGAAAACGCTGCTGATATGAAGTAATTAGTATTTTCTTAATGTTATAAACGCAGTTTTTTTTAAGCATCCCTTTGAGCGTGTCGCAAAACATGAACTTCTTATGCACGGTATCTGCTTTAGATGAAAGTGGGTAAAGTTTACTTCAGTCTTATATCTCACAAATCGACTTCCCAAAAACCTTAGTACATAATTATGATTGCTTTACCAAAGTGTCAATTATGGCAATCATTTGAGGAAAAAAGTTTGTCTTTTTCACAGCATGTAGCTGGAGCCTGATCAAAAAGTCTCACGTCCCCAAAAGGTAAAAAAATAACAATTAAAAAAAGAAACAACGAAAAGTAGTGAGTCGAGGGAAGATACGTGTTTCCGACAGGCAGTATTTTCCTGTTCCACATTCTCAAGAGCCCATCATTGACAGACATCTACAAACACTTGAGCTGCAAACTTGGTGTAACGATTCTGGATCACCTAGAGGGGTTTATTGTGAATGCCTTTAAGTCAAAAGGGCAACAGAGTTCCTTTCTTGGTTTTAAATACTTTATGAAGCACCCTAATCTTGTGAGGAAGTTGGTTTACGTTAAGTTTACTGAGTGCCTGGCTAATGTCTGGACCACCATTAATATTGTGACAAGAAGCAGCTAGAGATAAACATGATCCAGGCGTTCCTTACAACATGCGGCTAGGAGGTGGAGTAGTGAAAATGAGTGGTAATCGGTGCCGTTCACCGAAGAAAAAAGTAAAGTTTTCAGGTTTTATTTTCCACGGCGGGAGAGCCTGGGGCGGGAATGCGAGCGAGGGGAGGCAGGCGGATTAGGGAGATGCTCATGCTTGTGTGGTCAGTGTTGGAATCAGTGGGCCCATGTCATCTGAGAGCTCTCCATTTCGGTGTTCTGTCTGTGCCAAAGCAGCACTGTGTGAAAGAATTGTGTATTATATATACACTGTATATATCGCAGACTTAAGTTTTCAAATCTGTTCGTGGTCCTGATAAGAGCCACGAAGCGTCTTTAAATCTGATTTAATCATTGCTGTGCGTTTGTTCGTTGGTACTGTTTTGGTGCAACAGACTTTTTTGCTGCCACCTTTGGTCACGCATCTTGCTTTTACTGCAGGCCATTAGGCAATGTGTGTGAATTATTTTCGAGCATGCACTGCCCTGCAGGAGGTGTGACTGGGCAGGACAGCCAGTTTCTGAAGCACCCAGACATCAAGGCGACAAGTGCCGCTCAAAGGAGAATGAGTGATTTATTCAGACGCTCTTCTGCAGTGATAAACATCCTGATCAGAGGCAAAGTTGAAAAAAAAAATCACGGACTCAGGCCTGATTTGTCAGACAAGTCCTTACACATGGGAGCTGCTGTGGGTGGATCACGAACCTTCCGCTTCCAAATATTACAGTAATGCACAAACAAATATACTGCCTAATTTGTGTTACCTTGTGAATAGAAACAAGAGAATCGTGCATGGGAAGCCTGATGCCACTGTTCGAAGTGACAAAGCATACGTGTTGGTTCCCAAACTGTATGCTTGTTGCGTGGCGCCCCAAGTTACTTTTCACGGAGCACTGTACTGCTGTGACACAATCACTGTAGCGTTAATTTTAATTGACAAAAAAATAGCCAGCTCGAAGAGGTGATGGGGTCAGGCAAGCAGTGTTATGGGAGGGGTGAGGGGGTCAGCCCGCTTAAAGCAAAAGTGAATATTAAAAAACGAAGTCTGATGTTGCATGAAGCGAGGGTCAGCTGTGGAGTGGGGAGGGGAGCGCTGGGGAAGCAACAGATGCATGTATTCATGTAGAGTGTTAGAAAGAAAGACGGAGAGGAAGACCGAGGGGAGGCAGGCAGATTAGGAGGGAAGCGGGATGGGGGCGGGAAAGCCTTGTGGGGGGGGCGTGAATGCGCGAGGGGAGGCAGGCGGATTAGGAGGGAAACCTGATGGAGCGGGAGAGCCTGGTGGGGGGGGGCGTGAATGCGAGCGAGGGGAGGCAGGCGGATTAGGGAGATGCTCGTGCTTGTGTGGTCACGTGACCCGCTTTTGTGGTCACGTGACCTCACATGCACTGTAAAGAAACTGCAGTGGTTTCACTAGTCGATCAAGCCCTTGAATTTTCGCCTATTCCATTCGCAAGCGAATGGTAATAGGCGAAACCTTAAAAGGTTTGCATTTATATAGTGCTTGCTACCCCTGAGGAGGTGTTGAAGTGATTTTTCGGCGAGTAGCACGCTACTCTGGAACCCATAAAATATTAGTGGTGAATTAGTATAGTGAAATATGAAATTTGAGAAGTGGACATGTTAGTCTGTTATTTTGATTGGAAAGGATAGTGGAGGGATAGAAGAGTGAAGGGTTTAGACTTTTTTTTAAAGGTCATAAAAGTAGTAGGAGGCTTGAGATGAGTAAAAAAGGGATGTGGAGGGGAAGAGTCAGAGGGAAGAGTTTTGAAGGGCTTGTTTTTGGGGATGAGTATAGTAAAAGAGGTGTCAGAAGCTGCAAGGAGAGGTAGAGTAAGGGTGAGACTAGAAAGGGCTATTTTGCGGATCATAGTAGTGATATGGGGGTTGAGATGAATGAGAGAGTCAATATAGAGGGTATATTGATAGAGGTATCGGATGAGAAATAGGGTTGTGCATTGGAAAGAGTATTAGAAAGAGGTTGAGTTTGAGGTAGAAGATATATTGAGAGAGGTATGGGGTGAGAAATAGGGTAGTGCATTGGATATGCTGAATTAGAAGAAAGTAATGAATATATAAATCCATAAGTACATGGAAAGTTTATAGATGCATAAAGGGAGGAAGTATATGTAGATTCAAGATATTGATAGAGGTATAGGGTGAGAAATAGGGTAGTGCATTTAATATGCTTTTTTTTGGGGGGGGGGGTAGTAAATATATAGATCCAAGTACATGGAAGGTATGTAGATGCATAAAAGAAGAAAGTATATGTAGATTAGAGATGCATTCGAAAAACTATGGTTTTCAACTGCTGTACTTAAACATTTTTTTAAACAATTATTCTACATGTTTATACAAATCAATACACATATATAGGTACATATCTATAATACAAATAAATACTTATATACTTTGAGATATGCTGTTTGCGTATGGTGCTTATGTGGGGGAAGAGACAATTGTTTTGTAGTTTTCTGAAGATAAGGTGGCTGTCGTGGATCTTATATTGGGGGTTTCATATTTTGGCTGCTTGAACAGAGAAGGATGTGCCGCCCATGGATTTTAAGGCGAGGTGCCACTCTAGAGCGGAGGGTATTATTTTGAATGTGTTTGGTGATTTTCTTTCTGATAAAGAGCGGTCCCATTCCATGTATCATTTTGTGGGTGATACCAAGCAGCTTAAACGTGGATCTTCTGGCAACCGGTAACCACTGCAGGACTTTCAAGGCAGGGGAGATGTGGTCTTGCGCTTTGATATGCAAGAGTAGTCTGGCAGCCGAGTTCTGAATTCGTTGTCGTCTTTTCATAGTCGTTAAAGGTGATCCATGGTAGGGGCTATTGGTGTAATCGAGTTTGGTCAGAACAAGGGAGATGGTAGCTTGGGCCTTGTGTGGAAATCCCAAATAGGGAAAGATTAGTTGCAGAGTTTTTATAGTAACAAAGCATGATTTTGCTAGTTTGTCCACTTGGGCATTATTCGATAACCTGCAGTCTATGGTCCTTCTGAGGTTTCTTACTCCCTTTGATACTTTAGGAGGTGATCCCAGTTCATCAGGCCAGACGGCAAGTGGGTTAGAATGTTTCCAATCGCCACACATGAGTATATCCGTTTTGGAAGCATTCAATTTGAGATGGCTCCAAGTCATCCATTGATTCAGAGCTCTGAGACAACTGAAAATTGGCGAGTTTCCAATGTCTTTGGGGCAATCCAGTTGAAGGAGCATTTGCGTGTCATCTGCATAGTTATAGCACATGAGGTAAAATCGATTGATCAGTACCGGTAATTACTTCATGTAGATGTTGAGAAGCATGGGCGAGATGATAGAGCCTTGAGGGACCCCAACTTTTGTGGAGTACGGTTTGGACGAGAAAGGTGGGGTATGGATGACATTAGTTCATTTTCGAAGGTAGGACTTGGTACAGTATAAAGCAGTCCCCTCTATGCCGGCTTTGTAGAGTCTTTGTATGAGTGTCATGGTCAACCATGTCAAAGGCAGCCGAGAGGTCCAAGAGGAGTAGCGCCCCATGCCTCCAAACCCTCAGTGACTTTGTCGTCTGTGTGAGAGAGCTGCATATGATGTTCCTCAGCAATACCCCATTCCAACACATCTTTTACCCATAAAGTCCCCCTAATAAGTCTTGGACCCATCCATCCTCTCCTAGGAGCAATGTCAATTGAAGGAGTTTATATGACGTCCTGAGCCCCTTGGGTCTCTTGACCCCCCTAACAGACAGGCACTAGGGATCAAAGGGACAACAATGCCCAATATTTCAAAGACACGGGGTACTACCATTTCCCAGAATCTACAGACCTCTACACAGTGCCAAGCAAGATGTAAGAAAGTGGCCAGTCCTTCCTGTAGCGTAGACAATATGCCCCTCTACTCGGGTCAATGCAATTGAGCCTGGCAGGTGTCATGTAAGTACAGTGTAAATAGTTAAAATTGATTAGTTTGAACTGATTATTGGAAGACACCTTGTTTACAAGATTACATGCATGATTCCAATCTGCATCTTCCAGAAACCCTCCTAATTTCATCTCCCATGCAGCTCTTGCCTTATAATCTCCATGTGTTTGGTCCTCGCAGAGTGCCCTGTTGAAGAGGGAACTGATATGTCTGGGAGTCGCTTCTCCCAATTGTCCGCATACGCGAGCCAGAGGGCAGCGTGCTGGAGATGTGTCACATTTGGAGATGTGTCACATTGTAATATAGGGGAATGGCTGGAACAGCTAAGCCACAATCCTCCATATCCCTTTTCAAGACTGAGAGAGCAACCCTACTATGCTTCCCTGCCCATACGAAGGAGACTAAATAGAGTCTGAAAAAAGACTCCTGCAAGGGGAAAGAGCACATTTTTAAATAAATATAAGCATTGTGGAAGGAAGACCTTCTTTGCCACTGCCGTCCTTCCCATAACAGACAGGGGATTGTATTCCAGAACGCAATCGATTTAGTACGTTTCCTCACCACACGATCCACATTAAGGTGATGGTGTTCCACCGTTGTCTTAATAACCATAATGCTCAATTATCGAAATCCCTCTATTTACCATCAGATGCCCAAGTCCGGCAGTTGGTCCTGTGGTAATAGAGCCGTTCGGCCTTGGGAAAACAACAGTGTTTTACTAATAATATTTATTCGCAGGCCTGATACCAGTCTGAAATCCTACAGGCTTTGCATCAATAGCAGGACAGCCTCCGCTGGAGATCAAACGTATACCAATGCATCATCAGCATATAAATGAGATAATGAGTAATTCCAACGACACATATACCCCATTCCTCCAGTTCCTCGCGGAGCCAGATGGTTATGGGCTCTATGGCTAAGGCAAATAAAAGTGGTGATAGCTGGCATCCCTGTGGGGTGCCCGCACAATTAGCCACACATCAGAAATCCCCCCCCACCACTTTAACGCGGGCCACAAGTTGCACATATAACAGTTGTAAACAACCCCTGAAGACCGAGCCAAGGCCCATTCCCTGCAGCACCTCATGTGATCGCTTCACCTAACAGTATCAAATACCTTCTCAATGTCTAAGACATGAGGGCAAGGTCCTTGTCTAATTCCATGGTCTCATCTAATACATGGGTCAAGCACCGTAATTTAGAGGTCAAGCTACGTGCAGGCATAAAGCTGCACTGATCTTCATGAACCAAGGTACTGATGCCTCCTTGTAATCGTTTCACCGACAACTTTCAAAGAATCTTAACATCTGTGTTGATCATACTGATGGGTCTATAGGAGGAGGGATCCTCAGGATCCACGTTCAGTTTCAACATAACTCTGCGATATCCTTCCCTCGTAGTTGGGGTCAAAGTACAAAGATTCTTTGCCTCCATAAAGACGGTTAAGAAATTCTCCCCCCAACGTACCAGCAAAAGCATGATAAAATTCTGGAGGGAAGCCGTCTCCCCCGATGCCTTAGTTCTATTCAGATCCTGGAGTACGGCTATTCCTCCAAAGTAAATTCCTCATCATGGTCACGGGCATCGTCTGGCATGAGACGCTGCAGTTAGTCTCCCCGAAGAAATTGTTCCTCCCTGTTGCGGCAACTGTCCCCAGATTCCCTATACACATTACAAAAGTGTGTTACCAGGGCTTCTAGTATCTTGCTGCTCTGCGTTAACACTGACACCCGCCCCCAGGTCCCAAATCTGTAGGATGTCTGTTAGCCAGGCTAACAGTCGCCCAGATTTATCCCCCTTGCGATGTAGACGTTGCCAGCAAGCGGTAAGGGAAAGTCCGTAAAGGGACTCCCACATTCCTTGTAGGTCCCGTTGGGCCTGTAACACTTCCACTCTAACAGCTGGAGGCCTGTTTCTTCTGTATGTAGCTGCTTTTTCCACCCATGTCTGTCAATACCTGCAATAAGCAGTCTTTAACCCCACGGGTCATTCCGATACAGTGGCCCCGTAGGACAGAGATTAATGACTTCCCACTCCATGGCATGCATCTCAGTCAATCCCCAATTTCTGTCCAAATATGTCTGGAGTGCCTCTCGAAGCATTTCATTACAGGTTACATCAGTCAGGAGATCTGGGGACATACGCCAATGTCTGACTGCCTGCGTGTCCCTCCCCCAAACCAGAAGAAATGCCACAGGTGCATGATCAGACATGTATCTACCCAGGTGTTCAACCCTCTGTACTGCCCCAGAGTCTAGTCCTGTAATCAGGAGCCGGTCCAGGTGGCTATATGTGGAATGTGTCAATGAATTGCAGTGTCTGTGACGCAAAGTGCGCCAACTATCAAGGAGTTCTAGGTTGTTAATGACCTGGGTGAAGGATTCAGTCATTCGGGGTTTGGTGCCCATTTTGGGTGGATGGGGGTCCAAATGTATCAAGGATGTAATTAAAGTTGCCTGCCAACACTAGAGGTGCCCGTGCGCTGTCTTCCAGCATCCTATGTAGTGTTACATAGAAATGACAGTCGTATACATTTAGTCCGTAGCAGTTGAAAATCCTTATGTCTTTCCCATCAAGCTTGCCCTGTAATATGACATTGCACCCCTCTATATCTGCCTCACTATAAACATGACGGAACTGTACTCCTGGGGCTACCCACATCGCCACTCCCAGGGCATATGAGGAGTAGGTTGCAGAATATAATTGCCCTTGCCACTGTTTACTAACTTTTGCGCCTCCATACCAATAAGGAGGGTTTCCTGCAAGTAGGCTATTTGGATCCCCTGATATTTGAGATATGAGTGGAACCTATATCTCTTCGTATAATTCCTAGACCTCGAACATTCCAGGTAAGAATACCTATTGCCTCAGTCATGTGTGATTACAACCTTTGCTCGCCTCCAAGCTGGCGAGTCCAACAGCAAATCTCCACGAGTCCCTCTCTAACGGATCAGGCCCTGTGAGGAGGCCCCAGCATGGTGTATTGCTCCATTGTGTTCCTCTGTGGGGCCCCACCTGGCTTTTCCCATGTCTCACCAATTCGCCACCATGGCAGCAGTCGTCGTGTATGAAGACAGGCCCCCCACTGCTAGACGTAGCCACAGTATCAGTCTGCATGTCTTATTACTTATCCTGGGCCTTGCCTCTCAGGCCTTATATAACGTAGATAAGCACTCCGTGCCTTTACTCACCGCACCAGGTTTGGGGCAGCACCCCACCTGCAGCCCATCACTTGCCGCCTGGGGAGTCAGCCAAGAGATGCCTCCACACACAACACCATCAAATGGCCATACTCACTCTATGTATCAGAGTGGGGGTTCTGAGCTTATCTGGCCACCATATTAAGGGTATCATTCGACCAGGGCTCTTCCGACACCTTGGCCCCCCACACCTCCGCAGGGTATTTCGCCAGCACCTTTGTCAGACAAGTAGACCCTGCCTCATCACCCCAGGTCATTGGGGAAACTCAATCCAAACGGGGCCCAGGCTCCTTCACCCAGTGCATGTCCGGGGGGGCCCTTACCAAAGACACGCCACCTCACTGGAAATCTAGGTGAGCTGCCACAATCTGCTGCACCTTGTTAAACCTCTACTGCAGCACTAGCACGCAGGGGAGCAGTTGCTTAGTGAATGTAGATTGTGGTGTGTCCTCAGACTACGGCGATCCGCAGCCCTCTGCGCTTGAATGGGGTGATGTCGCAAGGGAGGTCAGCGTCACTCCCAAAATACCTTGCTCCTCATCGCCGCTCGGCCTGGGTACGTTTTCCGGCTCTGATCCATGGTGTCGGTGTCTCCTGGCCTCCTGGATTGCGCGGGTCTCGCCTTCACCGCCTTCTGCACCTCCCGGATCTCAGTCTACGAAGTCTTGTCCCCAGGGCAGCACCAACACTCTGGAGTTGATCTCCTTCGCAGCGCGGCATGAGTGGGAGACACTCCCATAAAAAGTGGTTCAGTGAGGCCACTGTACAAAGAGGATATTCCAGGATTTTAGCAGAGCAGCCACGGAGCCGCTCAGGAACGCGTTCCGCTGGCCATCTTGCTTGGCCATGCCCCCTAGAAACAAAATATTGGAGCCAATAGGAGAGGGTTCCAGCAGCACTTCCCAACCAGTGACCTTCGTGCCTCCATCCATTTTGCCAGCAAAGGCTTGAAAATCACTCCTTTGGATAAGTTCAGTATTGAACATGCAGGATGCTATATGACTTTGTGGGAAGTATGGTAGAAAATATGAGAAATGCTCATTGGGTGTGGCCTTTTGAAAGTGAATCAGACTGAGCCTAAAGATTTTTACGTTTTTGTCTTTATCCATGTAATAATGAATTTGAGACTGGTGAAGAGAGCGAAGAAACCATGGCAATTGATAATTAAATTGGTATTGAGATTAGGAACACTAGAATTTGCATTCCGGCCAAGATATGGAATGTCATATTTTGTGAGAATTGCCAATATAGTGCCTCTAAATAACAGGGATCCATCCAGCAATATGGAATGACAGGAAGGTAGTGCCGTAATTCAGTGTGAAGAAGGGAACGTGATACATTTGTACCAATGGAATGTACTTGAGAAATGTCCCAGTGATGCTGCCTTCTCAGGCCAATGACATAAAAGGACCATCTTATAGAAACTAACCATCGTTCAAAGTAATTGAAAGATGGTAAAGTTAAAATGTATACTGAATGATTTATATGTTTGAAATGACGGGTTGTAAGACGCTAAATATTACAGTATTCATCTCCATATTGCAGGGAATGATAGAAATGTAATATTTTTCAAACAAATATGAAAGTTAGAAATTCGACAGATTTGTTAATACATTTAAGGAGAACAGAAATAACTACTTTATATTGTACGTTTTGTAATGCTTATGATAGGGTGTTCTGTTTAGAGTTATACATATTGAATTGGAGCAGTATTATAAAAAAATTAAATTAATTGTAAGAAATAATGCTACTTAAGCAATTAAAACTGCTGCAATTAATATATATGTGTATATATATATATATATATATATATATATATATATATATATATATATATATATATATATATATATATATATATATATATATATATATATTTATTTTGTGCAAACATGCCCTTCGAAACCAATGGCTTTATGGTAAAACTTTTGGCAATTGTGTGATTGCTCCCTATCTTTTATGCAAACGTTTTTTTAAAGTAAGTGAAAATACTCTTGTAAATACTTTATTTCCGATTCAAGTATTTCCAGCTTTCAAGCTAGCAGTCCCACTGTTATTGTTAAAAAGCAAAAGTGTTAAGTGGAGCAAACCTGAGTTTATGAAGTTGCAAGAAGAACTCTTTAGCAAGAAGCACACACCCCTACTAAATGCTATAGGGATGTTCAGAAGGTTTTGGTCAATAGGATGAGATTTCCTGTCTACTTGTTTTCTCTTTGTAGGGGAAAATAAATTGAGTATATTGGGATGGAAGGGGTCAGCTATGTTTGTGTGCAGTGGAAGTCAGTTAAAAGGGTTAATTTCTGGTACTTATGTATGGCCGCCCAGTACCAAAGGTCTCCTCTGCTTATAGGTTACAGTATGCCCAGGAATTATAACAAACAGTGGCAAATATTAAAAGTCAGCTAGGAAATAATGTGGTTAACAGTTGACAAGCTGGTTCCTTCATCCAGCCCTGGCATTTTTTGTGACATTTATAAGGTAGGCTTTCCTCTGACCACCTTAATGCTCAATCTAAGACAGGAGCTGGGAGAGGTCCTTCATTATCAGCCAAGAAACGCTACTCCTTATATTGTTCTGCAAGAGGCCCTCATTCCTCTTCCTACAGGTCCCATCTGAGCTCATCCACTAGAAAAAACAGATCCTACATTACTGTTCAATTGTGTGAGAAAACCACCCAAGACTCGAGGATTGGCTGCTGCGGAAACATCAGGAGATATCCATAGCTTGCAAATAGGCAGAGCTACATCCAGACCTTAAATGCTTGCTTGAAGGGGAGGCCGGAGTAGAGTGGTGACATGAACTGGACCATACTGCCCTGATACAAGGGCATCATCATCCCCAACCTCCTAGTACCTTGTTACTCCAGAGAGCAGGTACAAAAGCAAGATATTAGTGGTTTATACTTGGAAGGAGAGCATACTAAGGATAGGCGTCACTTTTCAGGCATCCTCTGCTACTTTCACTTTCATATGATATCATCTAGCAGGTTGAATGTCACATCAGCCTGATAAGGGCTTGCCTACCTTCCATTGTGTGGAATTCCACACACAGCTCAGGTAAGTACAGAGGAGTCTCTGACAACAGCAGACTCTACAGGAACACTCCTAATCCCCACAGTAGCCGTCTAGTAACCAAGTGAGTCAATCTTTATCTCAGATCTGACTCTGCATCGCTCTGGGAAAACAATTTAACTCCCTGCAGGCAAACGAATGGGGGATGTTCATTCGGACGATGATGGACCTAGGCATACATTTTGGCTTACATTCTTTGACTCCTACTGAAAAAAACACATTAAGGTGTTGTAAACTTGGCCTATATTCTAAACTGTAAACAAACCTATAATTTCCCTTCAACTGAAAGGTTACAACTTGTGAAATTCTTGTAGGAGGCTGGTCATCTTACTCTCCAAACAGCGGCTTTGAACAATGATATATCTCAGTTGTAAGATGTGAATTATTGCTAGCCTATGCAATTTTTGCTTGAATTAACACATGGGGGCATATGTATCAAGCCCTTTTCCCGGTCGCAAACGGGCCGATTCTCAGAATCGTCCCGTTTGCGAACGGGAAAAGGCCTTTTGGGATGTATCATCCCAAAAGGGCATTGCAAATTAGAGAATCGCAAACTTTGTGATTCTCTATTTTGCGATTGCATTTAAGGAATTGCACATTTTGATTCCTTAAATGCAATGTATGGCGCACAGAAAAAGTGTGATTTGGCATTAAGGAATTGCAAATTACCACTAACTTCAAGTTGATGGTAATTTGCGATTTCTTTGAAAAATGCACTTTTTAGCATTTTTCAAAGTGCCATGTGGCGCACATACAGACCCTTAATGCATGTATGTGCGCCACATGTGCACACATACATATTTCAGGGGTTGCAACAGAGTGTCCTTTTGGCAGCCTTGAAATTGCATTCTCAATTTGCGATTCTCTAATTGTGAATCGCAAATTGGGAATGTCTTCCCATTCATTCCTAAGGGCCTCCTAGCCCATAGGAATGAATGAGAAGGTATTCCTTAATTGCGATTTGCAATTTGCTAATCGCAATTAAGGTATGCCAATGAATCGCAGAATATTTGCAAATTTTTTATTACATCCTGTTTTGCGATTCTCAAATAGCGATTTTCTAAAAATTGCTATTTGAGAATCGCAATAACAGTATTTAATACATATGCCCCATAGTTCGCAATAGCCTGAAGAAGTTCTTGACGTTAAATAAGTCGTAGGCACACCCGAGACTCTAAGAAGCATTGTGTGTGGGAGACAAACTGCTTCCATTTACCATTTAGTAGAAAAAACTACTAAGAGATTGTAGAGCAGATTCAGTAAGATCTGCCTCTTCACACTCTTGGGCTTCGGGCTGGGATGGGGGACCATCAATGGTGGTCTCTCCCCTTCAGGTTCTCTGGCGCCACGCAACATGCCTGGTGGGCTTGTCTGCCATCACAGTCTTCAAGCCAACTGTCTTCAGCAGTTGCAGCCTTTGAGGCTGATGCAGGCGGCCACTTATCTTATGGCAGTTGCAGGATCCAGCCCATGGCAGGCAGGCAGTCGTTTTGTGGGTGTTGCAGTCTTCAGCCTGATGCAGCAATTCTTTGTAGCGTGGGAGGCAGCGGCCGCGCTGGGCCTTCTGGGGTTAATGGCAGGGATGCTGGGCAGCACAGTGATAACTCTGTGAATGCTTCCTTATGCAACTCCTGGTGGGAGCTGCAATGAGTGACCAGAGGACCTTGCAGACCTCTGTTCAGGACTAGTTTCTCTCCCTGGCATCAGGCAGCTGCTTCTGGGTGTCCCACTCCCTGGGAACATGCTGGGCTTCTCCTTCTGGACAGTCTCTCCTCCTGTAGGACCAGGTTCTCACATTTTAAGATGTGAAATATGGATTCACTGCTTAAGGCTTCAGAATTGACTTGTGCTGGTTCTTTTCAAATGTCATTTTCAGGCTGCTCTCCAGCACATCCTGTGTGAAAAGTGATGATTCTCACAGCAGGTAACAATGGGATGTCTCCAAGCAGGGGTATCCAACATAAGGGGGCAATGATATGTGGGCTCTCTGCACATGGCTGTCACCAGCCTTCTTGAAGCAGTAATCAGGAACAGACAAAAGAGCAGGCCTGGCCTAGAAATGCCCTCATGGTGAACACAGAAATTGCTGTTCCACCCCTTGCCCCAAATAGTTCATTAAGAACTAATCAGTAGACATTTCCCTTCAGGGTCTCATGGAATCTCTAAAGGCAGCCCTGTTTCTCTCCTTCCTGTTTCAATGCCTAGGTCTCCACCCTCTAGTAGCAGGAATGAGGCAATACACTTCAACTGTCTGCGGAGGATGTCCTTCTCCTCCATCTTGTGACAAGCTAAACCAGAGGGAACCAAACGTGATCTAATTAGCTTCAGTGCTCATAGACGGCATGGCGTCCTACTACCATACATGTGCCACACACACTGCGCATACATGCACATGGGATGTCAGAGACAAAGGTTGTAGGAATCACATAATAGTGGCACTTTACACAAGAGGGGTCAGTAGGCCATGCTCTCTTTTCCTATAGTAAAAGTTCTGGACTTTAGATTAACAAAAAACGGTACGCTTCCACCGCAGATTGAAGTGATGAACCCAAGGCATTTACAGGAGACCGCTGCCCACTATAAGGGAATGTCTGGTGCAGCCCTTCATGGCACAGAACAGTTTCTGCACCTCACATTACCTGGAAGAGCCCTAAGCCTTGACCCACATGCTTGTTCTGACCCCAGCAGCCAAGTAAAAGCCGGGACACAAGTTTCTCAAGCAGTTGGGCTCTCAGGACAGAGATACATGTCTGATCACCATGCATTGGGATTTCCATACTTTCAGCATATTGGCACTGAGACTTCCTCTGTGGATCACATTATGTTTTGTGACATACTTGGAGTAGGAGGAATGGTGTCCAAAGCTGGTACGAGCGAATGTAAACTAATGATTTTGGAGAAGAAAATAGATGGTTTAGGCAGAATTAAACTTCAAACCACTCTATCCCATTCAGCCCATAACCTGCCCAAGAAACTAACATGCCTTCAACGATGGAACTGCGTTGTCTGCCACAGAACACATTTGAACATGATATACTTGAAGAAAAAAAACTAACTTTCTATGAGAGCTTGTGAGGAACGCCATATACATGTTGAAAGGGAGTGGGCAATAGAGGGAGCTTTATGGAAATTGTATGAAGCTGGCTCTTTATGTGGTGTACCAAAAGAGGTATACAGGACAAAGACTCCAGGTATTCCCTTACTAGAGGATGGGGGTGTGCTCTAGGAATCCCAAGGTGCTCTATCTACTAAGGGGTAGTGTGGCCGAGCAGCCTTAGACTTATCAGAGAAGAGTGTCAGACATCGGTTGCTCACACACAGACAATAAATTACTCACATGACTCACTAAGGAGACCCACACCAATTTATAAAAATAACACTTATCTTTATATAACTTTAGGCACCACAATCATCAAAATCAGGTAATTACTTTTTAAAAAAGCAGGTTTGCTGCAATGTTAACCTTGGAAGGAAACATGCGCTGCATATGGTCACTTAACGACGACTTACAAAACCATTCCTTGGGACTTAAGGTGAGTATAGGGCAAGGTCCAAAGCAGCAAGAACAGGTCACCTCTGGAGGCACTGGGGCGTCCGGGTGCAGAGGTGTGTTTTTCAGCATCGGGTGATTTTGATAGGTCCAGGGCAGCACAAGCTGTTCACCTTGGGCAGCAGTGGGGCAGCCGGGTGCAGAGTTGCATTATAGCGTTGGGTGCCCCATTCAAGTCTATGGAGATCGCTCTATCGGAAAAGACGCTGCAGGCTCGGACTGGGGGATGGCTTTGGTCCTCTTTTCTAGGGGCCAGGGTTACGGTTGCAGAGGTGTCTTTAGGCATCTGATTTTTCATCACTGGGAGCAGTCGCAGCAGAGGGGACCTGCAAACAGAGGCTGCAGATGGCGTCAGGAAGTCCACAGTGGGCAAGTCCACGGTATTCTTCGTCTCTGGAGGGCTGGGAAACCACGCTGATACTGTTGACCCTATTTAGCTTAGTCTACGAAGCACGGGTGTAGTGGTGTTTTGTGGCGTTGGGTTTTTGTGGTCCGGAGGACTCACAGTCTTCTTTGGGGTGCCTGCAAGGAAGCAGCTCCGCTGCTCTACTGGAGTTCTTGAGTCATTACTGAAGGCAAGCAGTCCTCCCAGGCTTTGGAGGCACAACTGCTGGAAGATGAGATATCTGTGGCGCAGTTTCGTAGGGGAACAGTAGACAGTCCCGCAGGGCTGGTGCCAAATCATTTGCTCTTCTTCAATCTTCTACTTTTGCAGCTCTTGAATGAAATTACTTTTATATAGCGCCTGGCTACCCGGGAGCATCCCAGTGCTGAACACCGTATCTAGAAGCACAGATACCTTATGGGAAGAGCCAGGCTTTTTGCTGTTTTCGGAAGGTGAGGTGATTAGGCTCCCTACGAAGGTCCAGCGGAAGAGTTTTCCAAAGTCTGGCTGCGTTGTATGAAAAAAGCTGGCCGCCACTTTTGGCCTTCTTGATCCTGTGGACAACTGCTAAGTAGAGCTCATCAGAGCGGAGTTTTCTATTCGCCCTGTAGGGGCTGATCATGGCTTTATTGATGGGAGTTATGGGGCTTATGGGCAAATCAGAGGGCCTTGAAGTTAATTCTCTCTTGCACCGGGAGCCAGTGGAGGGAGCATAACGTGGGCCTAGCTGAACAACGATTGGGGGTACCTGTCAGCAGTCTCACTTCACAATTTTGTACGACCTGCAGTCTAGCGACCACTGATTTCAGTACCCCTAGGTAGATGGCATTGCCACAGTCTATCCTTGAGAAAATGAATGCCTGGATCAACAGTTTTTTTGCTGGAAATGGTAAGAGGGGGAGAACTTTACGGGTCATTCTAAGCAAGCCATGACATGAAGCAGCCGACTTCCTAGCCTGTACTTTAAAAGTAAGGTGTTGGTCTAGCCAGATTCCTAGACTTTTTATCTCTATTTTTGAGGGTGGCACCGAGCCCATACTAGCCGGCCACATAGTGCTTGCTTTAAAACTTAGGAGGTTGCCGAAAATCATAAACTCAGTTTTTTCACCATTAAGTTTTAGGTGAGATAGACTCATCCACTTAGCAACTTCTTCGAGGCAGGCGTGGAGATTATTACAAGACTAGTCGGGTTGATTCAATGCTACCACCATCTGTGTATCATCAGCGTATGTTACCATATGAATCCCGAAGGGTGATAAAATATCTGCCAACAGGGCCATATAGAAATTAAAAAGAGTCGGACTCAAGGATGAACCCTGAGGAACTCTGCATCGTAAAGGAATAGGATTTGAGGTGGTGTCCCCTTCAAAAACCTGGAAGAATCTTTCTTCGCGGAAAGATTGTAGCCATAGTAAGGCAGTGCCATTCACTCCTACACTCCTGAGGCGGTGAACCAAGATACGGTGATTCACCATATCGAAGGCTGCGCTGAAGTCAAGGAGGATTATAGCTTATGACCCTCCTGAGTCAAGAATCTTTCTACATTATTCCACCACTGCTAATAGGGTAGTTTCAGTGCCTTGACGAGGGTGAAAGCCCGTTTGGGAGGGTTGGAGCAAATCATTGGATTCTAGGAATGGTTAACGTATTTCTCTGCCATCTTGCTGATTCCAGGAAGGAGCAAAATGAGGCGATAGTTACCCAAGTCGGCTGGATCCAGATTGTTTTTTTTTTAGCAGCGCCTTTACCAAAGACCTTTTCCAATCAGGAGGGACCAAACCTGTGGACAGTGAAGCATTAATCAGGCAAGTGGCAATGGGGGCGATTGTAGGTGCGACCAGTTTCAGGATTCTTGGAGGTGCAGGGTCTAGTGGCGACCCACTTTTTACTGATGATAGGATGTCTGGAGATGATTGCTGTGTCATTGAGGTAAAGGTCTCCAATTGATGTTTAGTTGTATGCCCACCCGCCTTTGTCTCCTCGAATGAACTGTTGCTGCCTTTTTGGGGGTGATGCTTGAGGATGTTTTGTACTGTAGTAGCAAAGTATACCGCATGTTCATTGCAACGGAAACCTGAGGGGTCCGATACAGCCAGAGGGCCAGGGACTTTGAGTAGCTTTTTGGCAATGAGGAAGGTTTCTCTAGCAGAATTAGCGGCTGACACGATCTTTTCCTCATAATAGGTGGCTTGGGCTATTTTTATTTCTGCCTTATACCGTCCAATAGCTGCCCTATATTCCAATTTCTTCTTGGGTGAGAAATCTTTCCCTCAGACCCTTTCCAATCTCTTACATTGCTGTTTTAAGAAACATAACTTAGGGGAGAACCATGGGGGCTTGTTTGATCCGTCTTTCTTCTGAATTGATATTTTAGGGAGAACTAGATTGGGTGATCTCACAATCCAGTTGCAAAAGCTTTTGTTGGCTGCAACTGGAATAGGATCAGGGTGTGGTCTAATTTTTTTGAGTTCTTGACCACCACTCCAGGGAGAGTTTGGGCCAGGGTAGGATTCGGGTTCGCATTAACTGAGTGTGTGATACAGTGCTTGATGGCGACCTGAAAAAGGCAATTAAAAAATAGTCCGACCACGGAAGGGGGAAGGGCTCACCAGATTAGAGAAAATAGGGTCGAGGAGGTGCCCTTTGACGCGAGTTGCTTGCAGTTGATAGGCCCCAAGGTCTTGAGCTAGTCCAGTTGCTCTGATCGCTGAGGGATCATCGAAATGCAAATTAAAATCTCCTAGGAGAGTCAAATTAGCTGCGACACTGGCAAGATTGACGACTGTTTCGAGCATGGATTTGCAAAATTGGCCAGTCGCCCCTGGAGGGCGATAGATAAGAATACCTGAGAGGGTGGGGCTAAATTCTATTGAGAAGTGGGAGTTCTCGCAGTCAGATAATGTGCTACTTGACAGGCCACAAGTCTGAATTGAATATATCCCAGAGGAAGTGCTTGGACTATATCTGGCTCTGAGCTGGGATTGAGCCAGGTTCCTGTAAGGAACAAGACTTCAGGGTCTGAGTCTTCTAAGAACATAGAGATTTCCACTGTGTGTTTGGGTAAAGATCTACAATTAAGTAGAAATAATGTATATAATTTCCCGAGGGGTGGTGGGGGACAATAAGTGTAGAACGTTCAATCCGACAGTGAAGACACTTATCCTGGAGCATTGAGATCGAGCGTGCATATTTTTGCCCTGGGATTTTATTTAACTGTTTGAGCTGTGAGCTAGTATAATAAAAAATAGAAGCAGTGTTTTAAGAGCAGTAACACGTATTAAAAATAGCACCAGTATATTTAAAAACAATAGCAGCAATGATTATGTTAAGAACTGAGGATAACAAACCAAATAAACAATTGAGCTTCTGCGAGGGTAAATGCTTCTAGTTACTGCATCTTCAATGTCCTTCTTCTTGTTAGGTCATCAGGACCTGATTTCCTGGTGCCAAAACTCCCCTAAATGCTGAATAGGGGAGTATAGGCTAGTAGCCAATGAGCTACTTACCCCTGGGGACACTGCGCCCCCTATATAACAACTTCCTGTAGAAGCGGCCAAAACCCTGTCCTGGAGATCCTAAATTAGCCATCACCAAGATGGCCACTTCTGAAAAGTCACACCCCCTTTAGGTAGCCCAATATCAAGGGTGATGCTCACCTGAGGGGGGACACGCCTGTCTTGCCTAGCTAATTTTCCCACCTGTCCAGATGCTATAGGGCTCTGGACAAAAGGGGGTCGGTTTCCAGAATAAGATTTAGAATGTTCCGGAATTAGCTATTCTTTGCCGACCCATTTTGTTAGTATTTGAAAGAAACAGTACATCGACTAGGATTTAAGAACAATACATTGAAGGTGTTAACTAAGTATGACAGATTATCATACCCTGATGCATAACAAGCTCAAGTATATTTTATGCCCTTTTAGTTTGCAAAGCTTACATGTGTTCCTTGATCATGTGTTTTTTCACATCATCCTAGATTACTAAAAGCAATGGGATCCCCTGCATACAAGAGAGCCCGTTTGATGGAAGAGCCGTGGCCACCAGCAGAACAAAACCACCCTCAGACCGACAATAAAGGTAGCAACCAGGCTCTATTTGTGGACACCAGTTTTCCTGTTGATTCAGTGCTTCTTACAGAAGAGGGCAATGTAGTATGGAAACGACCAAAGGTATGTATAGTATATCTAATCTCTGCTTCATATGCTGGAAATTTTTTCTGAAAATCAATAAAATTAATGATGTCTACGGAAGTCCTGTGAAGTTTCCTGTGCATTATTGGATCTGCTTTGAATTAAAGGAGTATTGGAATATTGGAATCGACATGCCGGTACCACTCTTGTATGGTGGGTGTTTCAAGCTAGCTACGCACCCCACTGTACTTGCAGCAATTTTTCACTATTCACGCCATTTGACTGAAAATTTGTTCAATATTGGATTACTTTGATGTGCGGTATCTCCCTTTGAGGGAACACTACTACCCTTGTTTATGATTGTTTATATCTAATCTTCCCTTCTAAAAAGTATCATTTGGGTGTGCACAATGGAAACATTTTATGCAACTAAGTGTATGAAGGCAATACATAACATTTGACAAAGTGCAGGCGCTACAAAACACATATTGAGGGAACTTCAAAATTCTGAATAACTAGGTCTGGACTGACCATACGGGATGCATAGAAACTCTTGTTGGGTTGGAGGTACACTGTTTTATTATCTTGGATGGGTTGCTTAGTTAAGTTTTCGTCCCAGTGCATTAGAGCATGTCAGGACAAAATAAATCAGTTAACATGTATAAATAAGAGATTGGTTCAGGCTGTTTACGTCTGTGAAAAAATATTTAAAAAACCTGAAGAAATATTTTTCAGACTTCTATAGGGGAACATGACGTGGGGGTGTAGAGCTCCGAAGCTTGGGGAAGGGGGGCAAAATTTAGGCTATTTGGAGAGGGCACAATTTTGATAGAGCGGATTCTTTGTGCCCTGGGTTCAACCATGTCTCCTGTGTTTCTCAACAGTTTGATTTCTTCTCTATATCGAACACAAGAGTTCTCATGAGCCAGCTGAATATCTTTGTGAGTCTGCCCCATCCATATTTAAGCCTCGCTGGATGATGTCACAAAGACAGTCAAGCTTTAGCCACATCTGGCTCCTACCAGTCATGGTGAGCTGCCAGTCAAGACACTCAAGATTCCACATCCATCTTCATTTGATAGAAGCGGAGAGGCACTGGACTAAGGGACAGACAGCAGTGCAGTTCACTATGGAAGTGTACATTTTACTATCTCTGTGCTGAACTATGCTTCTGGGGCGGATAATGGTAGGCAGGGAAAGGTGAAAGGAAGCTCTTGTGTGTTGGGGTGAGCTGGATCTGGAGATCTTACGTCAACATTTAAAAAAAAAAAACTATTTGAATCTCGCCACCTTTTTTTTCATAACATGAGACTTATTGCCTGTTCCACAAAAGCAAACAAATTCCTTATGAAACAAGAAATCAAGAATATTTCCTCACTTGGCTCAAATGGAGGAGAATGGACTTCCCCCAAAAATAAAGGCACATGCCAAGATAGAGGAATCGCCTTCTGGGAAGGATTGAGACTTAGTCAACTTTTCAGAAGCCTAGTCACTGAGGAATCCAGAACCGCCAACTACTCTTCCTTCCCAGTGGCCTCACAATCTTTGATAGAGAATTTAAGGCTAACTACAACCAAACTCATGTAAAAAGCAAAACATCTAAAAGTAGATGCAAAATATGCAAGGAACGATATGGTTAGGAGTAGGACTACCCAGGACTGGAAAGAAACTTAATGGTGATAATACTTCAAAGTGGACACACACCTAGACCTCCGTAGAACAAATGCAGCTTTGAAAGAGCCAACTGTACTAAACCTAGCCTCTCAGTTTCCAGGCCTCTATTCTCATGCTAGAAAATGAGAGGGGAGACAAACCCATGGATGTTACTGGAATAGGAACAGAGGCATTACCCAAGTCGCCCCACTACCACTTGCAGAACCAGAGGAAACCACACCGACAAAGCTACTGAGGTAGAACCAACACACTGATGCTTTCTCCTATGCACATCGGAGGCAGTCCTTCTGGGTTAGAGGAAAAGGAGGATATGTGTATAGAGGTCCCTGTGCCATAGCGAATAGCCATAACGAAATCAATGCATTTACCTGTCTGTGCCGGGGGAATCAAATACCGGGAAAGGGAGCATGGTGCCTCCATGTCCCATTTCTGGGCAAACTGGTCCAGCACTGGACAGCTGACCCATCAGTACTTTACAAAATTTAGCAAATCTGCCCGTTGATTAACAACTTTCATGAAGATGAACATTCAAAAGGGAAAACATCAATTTCTCTGTCCTGGGCAAGGGGTACAGAGCCACAGGTGCCAGACTCTTACCTCTGGAACCCCACCTATTGATAAAAGATCACGCCACCATATTGACAATTCTTACCAAGACTGGTAGACTTTGAAGAGTTAGAGCAAATACCAACAACCACCTGTAAACATCCTCCAACTCCCTCTAAATGGAGGAGTGTGACCTTTCTCGAGAGTCATCCCCTTCCTCAAATGGGCTAGATAAAGCAACCATGGGATAGAAAGCTCTAAGAGTAATGGAGGAACAGGTATAATTTTAAAGAAATCCTCTGATTCCAGATTCCAGTGCCCAGAAGACGATGCACCAATATGCTTCCACATCAATTGTTCTTTTTGCATTTGTCACCCCAAGTGAGACGAGTATGCCCAGACATGGATCCTGTGCTCTCCATGCCACTGGAGTCAAGCTATCCTGGCTGTGGGGGGTGAAACCCCGAAACCGGTCCTAGGATGCTTGTTTCCAGTCCAGGGAGAACCTGGCTTGGCAGTTCGGGCTGGACTGTTCCCATAGGGCGCAGGGTCAAGATTGTTTTTCATATGTCTGGATTCAAACTGGAACGGCATGGGGGAGCAAAAAAATGATGGATTTAGGCCCAGATCTCTGTACTGAGGTCAATGTATAACATTGTTCTGCATTCTGTCCATCAATTGTTCTTTTTGCATTTGCCACTCCAAGTGGGACAGGTATGCTCAAACGTGAGTCTCATGCTCTCCCTGCCACTAGAGTCAAGCTAAACCTGGCTGATGAGGGGTGAACCCCGCTACTTTCACACAAGACCATGCAAAGTATAGTAGATTGGCTCATCTTTGGAGACATGTAGCTTGATTCCTTTTTCAGTACAGTCCTTGATCTTGTTGGGCTTCCACTGGAAACCAAGGTGTCAACAAGGGAGGTGTGCCTTTTCAGTGAAGGCCGCCCTGCTGTGGAGTAGGCTACCATCTGATCTGAGAGAATTGCCAGATCTATTCAAATTTAGGAAAGCTTTAAAGACCTGGTTGTTTTCAAAATAATTAGATGGCTGTATCACTATAATCTGATTCCTCTTTTCTCTGTCCCCACACCTACACAATCTTTGCTATACAACCAGGTTACCAGTTTTGGTCACAGTTGCGCTCTATAAATAATCCACATAAATCTATAAAATTTACCAGATGGTTTTTCAAGAGCAAAGCATAATTCAATCTCTTGATTAAAGATTCGGAATAAAGAAAACTCAATTACTTAATGGCATGGCCCTGCAGTCTGGAATATATTGCTGGTGAGTCTCCATATCGAGCAGTTCCTCTTTACATTAATGCATTTTCATGATGTTTGAAAGTTTTTTTAACGTTATGAGCTGTTTCCATAACGTTGGCTGCACAATGATAAAATTCTTTAGACCATTTGTTACCCATTATCAAGTTAATAAAATCAAAGCTTCACAACATATGCATCTTACCTTTGTGTCTTTCAGAAATCTTTTTTAAAACCCACATTTAATTGTAAAAACAAAGAAAAAAGACAATCCCTTACAAGTGCAATATTTACTGCGTTTTTTAAGGTATATTTTTATTTGATTTTCTGCTTATTAAATATTATTTGATAATCCATTTAGGAGATTTGTGACAATCCGCAATTCATTGTTGATGGAGCAACAAGAACGGACATTTGCCAAGGAAGCCTGAGTAAGTGATCTTTTTTGGCTGACAGTGGTTGAAACCAGGGATATTGCTTTTGGAACATGCAAATAGACTGAAACTGTCAGCGAAACCCCTGCGCATACTGCCTAAGGGAGAGCCTGTTTTCAGTGTGAGTGTGGAAAGATCCATGGTTGTTCTAAGTGAATGAACTAGAAAAAAAAACCTATGGAGTGAATTAGTACAAGTTACCTTTCCTTTGGAGATTCTGAATGAATGGGGTAGCAATATGATGAAGAAAGTCTGAGTGACTGAGCTGAGGATGAATGGGTCATATAAGAGCAACACACCTCTTTAGAAAATTAAGCCTCACTTTTGAGTCCTTGTCAATTTGTGTTTGTGCAAGGATCACCATTACCAGAGGTGTGGAGTTGACTTTGTATGGTAATTACTGGTTTCACAGGCCCAAAGTTTTCCCTGATTACATTTCGGCTAATTAGTGGGGGAAAAAAAGGCTTGTCATTACAGAACAAGCGGATTTAGGTTTGAAAAGTACCAATATCAGCATGATATTTCCCAATTGTAATAGGGCCTTTTTAGTCGCACCCAATAAATTCCAATTCCTGTGGTTTCACATTTTACCTGGTGAGCTAAATAATACCCCCCAACTTTCACTTCTAATCAGGGCCTACGTGTATGAACCACAAAATAGATAGTAGTCATAGGCCACATTGCTTGTGAGTGAAAAAGCTATGAGAATGACACATAGGAGGTAGACCCAAGGGACCCTGGCTAATGAAGCAAGTGTTTGGTGTCTTATTTGGAGGCCGAGAGAATTGTCAGTGCACGCAGCGCCAATGGTATGGTGGCAGAATTTGCAGCAGGGGTGCCCAGCATAAGGAAGAATAGAATTCCAAATTGGAAGGCTCTGAATCAACAGGTGGAGAACACCTGATTGGGGACCAGCTAATCCTGACTAAACAAGCCAATTCACATGGCTTAAGGAGAACATTGAAGGAAGCGTCACCAGGTCTGTAGCAAGACATGCATAAAATAGTCTCCAATTGAATGAATGCGCTGTCTGACACAAGGCAGAAGGCTAATTTTGCAGAAAGTACTATTTGTTTGTTCTCACTATAGTAGCCAGCCAACATAGTTTTTCTGGGAATCTTGTGTCATTTTCAAAGTAATCCATCATTAATGTGTGCTACTTGTTCAGAGAATCTATTACAATTGAATATATCATTTTGTCCATCTAAGTCCATTTAGCCCATCTAAGGAAAATACATTTACATTAAAAATGAATAGAGGTGCAAACTGGTTCAAGTGATTTTTGTTTGAAGGTCATAAACTTCAGTTCTTAAGCCATGTGGTGGGCAACCATCAATCCAATATCAAAAAAGCATTGACGTGTTTTTTAAAAATAAAATATTTGATTGGCATTACTCACATGGTACAATAATCTCAGGGCAAGTCTCTCTGCTTCACTGGTGTGAATTGTGTATCTTAGTTCTAAATCTATTATGGAAAAAGTATTGATAACGCTTTCTAATGACTTCCAGTATAGTGAAACATATTTTGACCCACAGTGAGCCTTCTTCAAGGTGCTAAGTGTCAGCCATATAGTTGTAGAATAATTGAATGGATTTCTGTTCATCTAGCGCAGAGCTTCAAAAAAATACTCGCTGTTGTTATAAAGTTGAAGGGAGGATCACAAAGGAAATCTTGAATATAGCTAGTAAGACATTTTTTTTAGCAAAAACTGGCTTTTTAATAACAGGAATTGATTTTTAAAGTGAATCCTCTTTATCTTAAGTCTGTATGCAGGCTTGGAACATCAGTTTGTCTAATCGTTTATGCTTCCTTCTAATCACTCCTTACAGGCTAAAATGTTTTGCAGTAATTGAAAGAACTTTTCGACAATATGTCCCTTTGGTTTAAAACTAGGATTGAAAACCATACCAGCAGAATATCAACGAGGCATTTCACAAGAGGCATTATTTAGCTCACAAAGTAGTACTACATTCATACTATTCACATACTACAAAATGCTATTCACAAATCAATGAGTGGAGTTGTCTGACTCTGCATTTCTTATCTTTGCTGTGCAGAGATCTTTACCAAGGTGGCAGAAATCTCTTCACACTGAAGTATTTGTTTTTTGGGACTAAATGTTATACAAAATACAAACACACACCCAAAAAAGAGTAATTCCATTGCTGTTGACAAACTACACTTCTAAAGTTACTGTAGTCATAAAGGTGTCAAAACAGGCTCAAATGTACTCCATCCCAGCCTTGCGGTAAGTCAGGCACCACACACGGCTACTCACAAGTACTGCAGTACATTCCCATAGAGAACAATGGAGGCAGAGAAATAAAACAGCACCCCATATAAACTAATGTCAAATTATTTATATTATTTAGATGTGTGTGTGCGTGTGTGCGTGTGTGTGTGTGTGTGTGTGTGTGTGTATATATATATATATATGAAACAATCCCTGCTGCCTCTCGCCCGGAGCCCAGTGCTGGAAACCGCTGCGCAGGAAGAAGAGAGGAGACCTCAGGTGCAGTGAGCAATATCCTTTTATTGTAACCTCGAGGAAGCGGCACACCACAGCATGACGTTTCGGCCTGCACAGAGGCCTTGATCACATATATATATATCCCAAAACATGACTCCACCGGGAGGCCGAACACAGCAGCGAGTGCCTGCGTAGACGGTAGGTGAATCCGTCCTGTTACACAACTCCATCACGCGGAGCACTCTCTGGGATCTTAAAAGATGGTTTATTACGCAAATGCATTTCTGTTAATACCTTCTTCAATGCTAAAACCATTTTGAAATTCTGCTCAGATTTCGGTCCTTTATACACTAATATGCACTCCATTGGTGGGGCTAGAACCAATCAGGAACGGCACTTCCCGCGTCGGCATGAATAACTGGTAAGTGGGGCCTCAATGTCCCATAATTCACCATTAATCACAGTTTCAAATATATGTTATTCAAGTCCTTTATCATTTCGGCTCATGGGGCCCGATTCAAAGAACTAACTTAAGACAAAATCCTAAACTTACTATCATTTTGGTATTCACAGAAGGCACTTACTTATTTCGGTATTCACAGAAGTTAGGAGTCCTAACTTTAGGACTCCTAAATGCCTTCTATGAATACCAAAAGTCTTAAAATTAGGATTTTTCTCAATTTAGTAGTAGTAAAGTTAGGTCTCCTAACTTTGAAACTCCTAAATGCCTTCTGTGAATACCAAAACTCTTAAAATTAGGATTTTTCTCAATTTAGTGGTAGTAAAGTTAGGACTCCTAACATTAGGGGCCCGATGTAGGTGGCAAATACCGGTCGGAAACGGCCAAAATCGGCCGTTTTCGACCGGTATTTGGCACTTTGAGATGTAGGGGGCCAGTATTTACCTATTCGGTATATTTACCGAATCGGTAAATTTACAGAATCTGTAAAATACCGAATCGGTATTTTTACCGATTCCGTATCTTCCAGATGTAGATGGGACTCTTCTGAGTCCCACAGGCCTTTCAGATTCGGTATTTTAACACCCAATCCAATTGGGTGTTAAACTACCGAATCCAGGTGTGCATGCACATGTGTGCATGCACACCTATGCCATGTGACAGACAGACATGCCCTTAGGGCATGTCTGTGTGCCACATGGCACACAAGCCAGTATTGGGGGTGCTAGAGGGTGTCAAAGTGACACCCCCTGCACCCTTGCAGAAATCGGCAATTACCGATTCGGTAAATACCGATTCGGTAATGCCCATTGATTCCTATGGGCTTCAATGCCCATAGGAATCAATGGGCATTACCGATTCGGTATTTACCGAACCGGTAAATACCGATTCCATCCGATTCGGTAATATTTAAATTAAAATTACCTACATCTGCCCTTCTCTTTTTTACCACTTCTTAAATACCGATTCGGTATGAATCGGTATTTTTGAAGTGGTAAAAAAAGATTTACCTACATCGGGCCCTAGGACTCCTAAATGCTTTCTGTGAATATCGAAAGTCTTAAAATTAGGATTTTTCTCAGTTTAGTAGTAGTAAATAGTAAATCCTAGTTTTAAGACTTTCGGTATTTACAGAAGGCATTTAGGAGTCCTAACTTTACTACTACTACAGAGATCGCCACCCAGGCGTTCAAAGTTACTCTTAGTTACTTACAAATTGTAAATCCTGTTGCAGGAGGCTCTCCCCCTGATTTCAGAGGGCAGAGACATCCAAGTCTACACCTCACTATAAATCTACAGTAAGAAATAGTGCATAGTGAAAAGGTGTAGTGTTACTGCTAGATGTAGTTCGGCGTAAACATACATAAATCTACATATACATATAGGCCTCATTGTGTCCTAGTATTCTTTGTTCTGTTCTTCTGTTACATAATGGTCCCATGTAATTTAAAATGTACGGTGATTTAGGTTTTAATACAGTCCATTCACTTTACACGTCTCTGGATCTTTTTTAACGGTTCATCTCCTTTTCTTAGGAAATCAGAAGCATATTCCATGATTAGATATGGATTTCAAGTGGCACAAATTAATGTGGGATTAAATAATTTCAAAATTACCCAATGGCTTTAGAAGAATTATATTAAACTAGCAGCCCGTCCCGACCTTGTCCGGGAGCAATCAGGCTTCCCGGACCCCCGCCTGCCCCGACATTGTCCGTGGGTCCCCTTTCCTCAGCCGCCGCTCCTCCCCTGCGCTCCTCAGTTTATCGCTCCTCACCGCCGCTGGTCACCTCTCCTCCCGCCTGTCCGCTGCTTGTCACCTCACCGCCGCTGGTCACCGCTCCTCCGGCCTGTCCTCACGTCACCGCTCCTCCCCCGCGCTATGTCCGCCACTCCTCGTCGCGCTCCTGGACGCCGCTCCTCCCCGCGCTCCTGGCGTGAGCACGCACGTCGCGGCCGGCGCTACTTCGGAGGGACTACTTTTTTTTTAATGTACATTTTTTAAATAAGATTTTTTTTTTTTTACATTTATATAGCCTATAACCATCTGCACACCCTGATGATTGCAACGGTGTATCGGGTGTGTGGATTGGCACTGTGGTTCCCGAGTTTACCCGCCTCAAAGTTCTTCCTTTATTATAGTAGTATAGATGACTGCTATTGTGAGGATGCTCTAATGCACGTGAGATAATCATCTTTAACATATGCCTTGCATAAATGAACCAGTGAATGAAGGGAGTGAATGGGCTATGGCAATGTGCCACTTGGTTGTCTGAGATAGTGTGGAGTGCTTTGGGTATAGTACCAAAAGATAATAACTAAAATATTGTTTGACAGAAATAGTGCCCTACATATTGTTCGCAAAAATATTGCCCCTTTAGGATTAATACTAAAAAATATCCATTCAATGTGATAATATTTTTTACTAAGATATTTGCAGTCAGTAGGAAACAATATTTCCGTCAGATTATATTTTGCTACCTGTATTTTGACATACAGTTCGGCCTTGTGGGCGGAATATATCATGGAGGTTGAGAGCATAGACAGAACAAAATGTCTCTTAGCTCTCCGAGGAATGGAGGAGGAAGAATGTCCCATATTAGCCTGAAATATTTGTAAATTGTGATGTAGGATCATAGCACTTAAAGTCATTTTATTTGCCACTATGTGTTGCTTAAGTGAATACAACTGCTTTCAGGCTGTTAACGTTTGCCATTCTATTCTAGGCAACTGCTGGTTTGTGTCTGCTGTTGCTTCGCTAGCCCTACACCAGGAATTCATGGAGCAAGTGGTACCTCCAAACCAGAGTTTCGGTGAAGGTTACAATGGCTGCTTTCACTTTAAGGTATGAGAGCTGGTTGGTTTCCTACAAATGAACAACCATGCATGTACAGACCCTTGAAGCTCTTTCATGTGTGTAATTTTCTGTTGGTGAACATACATATTGGCATTCATGTATAAAAATTCTTCATACGTGTAGCAGGGTGTCAGGTCAAGATGATCCATCTAATATTCTGCCTTCCGGGGGCACCAAGATTTTGATTACATGCCAGTGGTTTGATGGAAATCTATAGCTTGCAAGAGGTTACCTTTGAAAGTCACCCTCTTTTTTTAAATTAATACATTTCCTAGTCTACTTTAGAGGGTCTAAGACTACCCCTGTACTTATGTATGGGTCTTGTATTCACACTTTGAATATGATCGAGTTTCCCCGCAGTATGTGCTCAAAAGGGCATCAGAGTGCTTGCGGCCCCCTGTAGTCACACATTCGTCAAGGTGAGCTTGCCTCCTTCAGTGCATCGCTCCGTACGCCGTGAAGGAAGCATACTGCATTGAAACTCAATCATATTCCAAGTGTGACTATGAGACCCATACGTAAGTATAGGGGTAGTCTTGGACCCTCTAAAGTAGAAAGGAGGGCAGGAAGACAGGGATCTATCAGTCCTGAAGAAAGCCGGGGAAGACACTAAAAGCCAGCTGAAACATGTTGACTTACCTGCGGAGAGAAGTGGCGAACGGTGCATAACAGCCCGTGCTCACCACCATCGTCTAGGTTGTTAGACATTCTTAACCCTGGCCAGGGAGTCCAGGAATAAAATAGGCTTTGGGACATCCCTGAGCTAGTTTTAACAACATTTTCTGCACTTATTATACACTTGATCCCTACTATTCTCTGTGTTGGTTTTGCCTCCCCCACCGTATTGCTCCACCCCAGACGCTGGTCTGCGCAGGGGTGTGTTCAGCAGCCCAATGATGAAGCATGCCACATTCGTGTGGGGGGAGGGCAGTTTTTCGAACATGTTGACTTTGTCTTATATAACTCTTTAAGCGATTCTCTTTTTTTCAGCCCTACTTCCTTTTGTGTGTGTAGTTAGGTATTGAGGAGGTCGTAATAGACGTTGTCCCTCCTCCCCCTTTTCATTGTGTGGAAACTGTTATTCATGTTCTCTGAAATAGGTGATCTAGTTAAGCAAGAGCAGTGGCAGAGTCCAAAGAAGAAAGTTTTGCTGGGAGCAGAGAACCTCCTCAATGGTATGAAAGAGGCTGTGGGAGCCCAGTGATCACAATGACCCCTTCTTTTAATCTCAAAGACTCACAGAAATAATAAACACTCAATATAAGCAGTTGACTCTCTGTGGCGGCTTAGATTTTTGAGGTTTTTATATGTTTATCCCAT
This sequence comes from Lissotriton vulgaris, assembly GCF_964263255.1. Classification (NCBI taxonomy): domain Eukaryota; kingdom Metazoa; phylum Chordata; class Amphibia; order Caudata; family Salamandridae; genus Lissotriton; species Lissotriton vulgaris. The sequence goes on from NC_141697.1 coordinate 1,057,356,876, forward strand.
ACTCAATTATCTACAGGAGCTTATATTACAGGTTATCTATGATCAAGTCGAGGCCATACAGTTTACCAAACTGATAAGTATAAAAAGCAGAGTGTCCCAGTTGGAATTCAAATTTGTCACCTGCTGTTCTTTGGGTAGATGCTAGACAGACTGCACTATCTTACTGGGGCAGAGAGAAGGTTGTTTATATTTCGTAAATTCATTGAGGGACATTTGCAATGAAACCTTCCACCGCCATCATCCTCTACCTGGATTACTTGTCTCCAAGGGTTATCAATCTTATTTTCATCATATTGCCCCTCAAGGGTCTACCTTGGTCTTTCACTTATCTCAGCACTCACAGGACTCGTAGTCAGCCTGTGTGATCTTCTTACCCCAGGAGTGGGATTGAGGTATATGAAGTTATTGACCTGACACCATCAATGGCATTGTAATAGTGTCTGGTAAATGTTGAAGAGTGGCTGAGCTCTACGAGAATTTAAAAGGCATGCCCTGCCCTGGTGGGGTGTTGTGAACCTACCTGATATAGCGGAAGACTGTTTAATTTCAGCCATACATCAAAAGGAGACCCATCGTGTTTAATAGCTACTGTCATGGAATCGAGCATGCAGTCAAGTTTCCTATATAAGTGCATTATGCTCTTGTGGGATGTCAGGTTAGAAGTCTTTTTATCTGTCATCGTTTTGTGTCATCTGCAGGAGCTGCGACTGTGACTAGAGTATGTGAGTCTTCCACAGTGTGCTAGATGCTGGAGTTGCATCTGCTTTTTTTTATTGGGGGGGTGGGGGAGGCAGATTCTTTGCCAGTTCTTTTTGCCGGGGTCAGGACTTTATTTTGCCGAATGGGATTAAGCTTGGGGAACAACATTGCTGCATGTGTAAACTTGAAGCTGAAAATCTTGTTAGACGTGCATCTGAATTATGGTCCGCCATTATAAACAAACATTGGCAAAGCCAATAGTTTTCGGCAATCCGAGAGCTATTTGCTATTTCAATGTCTAGTAATAACTATGTTTGATAGAAGCACGTCGGCTGTTCAGCATGGCTGAAAGTCATGTGAAAAAGCATGAAGCCCAGGTGTAACCAAACCAGCTACCTGGTATGCAAACTGCCGATTGACAGCAGGACTAGCATTATGCAAATGTATAAGAGGTTTCTGCTGCTGCTCTGCAACAGCGATATGGGGCTCGGCAAAAGAGCTTTTTGCAAACGCCATGCTTGCCTCTCTCCAGTTCAGCTGTTTGTTTTTCTCACATCACTTACCTTTCAATTTAACGGCTTGATTAAAACACACCACAGTCATTCTGTTTTGTCACAGTGAAACAGTCATTTAGGGCTTTCCGGAGTTTGTACTCTTTGATATCACTGCGCAACCAGTACAACATTTTTTTTTTTTTTTTTTTTTAATAGGGGACTATAAGCGGAGCGTTCTGGCTGGGGTTGGGATGGGGCGGTAGGAGGCACCACTAATTGTGGGGGACTAAGTAACAGCCAAATACATGCATCCCACTCCGGGTATATGGGTAAAATACACCCCAGTTTTGGGGCAGGGGAACACACTGTGACACATAACAGAGTGGGGTGTTAGCCCCAAATTCCATTTATACCACTTTCTTCAATGCTAAACCCTGAAATTACAAGATAGCCAACACTTACAAGTTAGCTGTCAATACTACATCATTCGAAAAAAGCCACTCAAGCTCAGGGCTTTTCTTTTACAAATTATACTTTTCATTTGCTTTAGTCCAAATGATTTATTTCACTAGAACAGCCCTTCTGCTTTGCGTGTAATGAAAACGCATGGCCGAAAACGTAATGGAACAAAGATGTATGGTAACTGTTCAACAAAGACCCAGTGGCTTTCTCGGTTTTTGATGAAACTGGACCTATAACATATTCATTTCATTAAATGAAATTCAGTCAAATACATGAAGCTTAATGGAATGTTTAAATCGGCAGCTAAAGCCTGGGGGTGACCAATGAGATGCAAATAACTCTCACCTCAATTCTGTGGAGAAATTATTTCATAGAGGGCTTTGATGGAGGGGCATGATTTGAAACGCTGTAATGGGCAATGAAAACGTGTTGGATGGCTGTAGGTGTAGAGTGTGTGAATTAACTCGGTGTGTACTCGGTTGCAACAAATAAAAAGATCATGCCTATTTTAAAATATATTCCAGAGTGTAAAATATTCAGCAAGACACGTGTTTATAAAACGAAGCATAGGAAACAGTAAAGAGGAAAGCTTTTTCCAAACTAGGAGGCCAGCTTTTCCACTGCACAAACTTCTAACAATGGCATGGTTGGGTGAAAATAAATTCGGGTGGTGGCAAGCAGCAAACATTGTGAGTATGAAAAAAGCCAGGAATAGAGGAAGCCGGGCACAGAGAAACACACATGGTAGAGAAAGGAATAGCGGCGCTGGTGAGGGGGGCAAAAAACAGACCGTGAACCATATCAGTTCTCACTGGGGCGCATAGAAGCACATAGTGCATCAGAGTGACATGGGGAACGGGAAGGAGAGCAACCTATGCAAGGGAGACCACTGCAAAAGACATGCACTCTCATGGAGTGCTTCACAAAAATAAAACAAGACAGATGAAGTAAAACGCTGCAGCAAATGAGCTAGATAAGGTACAAATGAGCACTCATGTGGACTCCCGAAAGACAAAGTAAAATGTGGCACCTAAAACGGGAGAAGTGAATAGACACCAGTACTTGGTCCATGCTCCGGTTGGATGGCCAAACACAGGAAGAGACATGGCTCATTCATGCTATGAACAAACGGAAAAGCAGGATACAAGAGCGTCAAATGAGCAAACAAATGGTAAGACTATGGGCGGGCTGAAGCCCACAGATTGCACACATGCGCTGTCTAGCTTAGACCTAAAAATTATAAATTGGCCATGATGTTAGATGGGGTGAGATTGGGATTTGGCAGGCCCTCGAGAAAAAAGCTGCAAAATACACAAGAAGTGACAAGTGATCGATAGAATGTTTGATTTAATCTCAGTCACTGGTAATTACTCAGGCCGCATCACAATCCATCGTTATTCTGCACACTATGTCATCTCAGTTTGAGCCCAGCTATATGCAAATCAGTCTTGACCCTAATCCAGTGGGAACAAACCAGGCCGAACTACCAAGCCAGGTCCTCCCTGAACTGGAAAACAAGCAATCCAGGACTGGTTTTGCCCTAGTTAGGTCTTAACACCCATGTATATACTTAAGGAGGAAAAGGCTGGGTACCAACCTGAAGGGTGTGTGGCTAGGAGGTCTATCGGTGGAAGTAGATCTCCTATGGTCCCAGTACAATTGCTATTATCTCAATGGCTGATGCACTTGGGTCGCTCAGTGGCCTCTTTTCAGGTCTGAAAATGTACATTGGTGGATGACGGTCAAGCTTAAATTCCTTCTGTTCTCATTATGGAGGAGCACACATACACACAGCACCTGGGTAGTTACTAATAAAAGTATGTAGGTAAGAGTCTAGTGTATCCTACATTCTTCAGGAGCCTTACTTGAGGGTTTGTGGTGCCAATGCTCCAGGATCACTAGGACCCCTGATTGTATGGAGATCTTTGGGAGGAATCATAAACAAAGTCAGTCCTAAAGCAGAGTGGTGCATGCCAGCAGGTTCCATCTGTTGCAGGGAAGGGCTTAGCCCAACGCGGTGCTCTGGTCTGCTTCAGTAACTTAGAGGTGGCTCTAATTGACCTTTTACCAATTTGTGTTCTTATTGCCCCTCCCCTGATGCTCTTCCTCCACTTATTAAAAGGAGGCCAGGCAAGCTACTGCTTAAGCAACAGTTTAGACCACAGCCACAACTTCAATCACCCCCAATATTGCAATTTTGACTTGCAAGCAGATGCAACCTTCTCTGTTCCTTTAATCTTTCACACTTTCTTAGTCTCAGAAACAAAGCTTGTTAGCAAGCAGCTTCTATTCTGATCTTGGAGCCTCTTCTACTTGTAGGTCAGCAAGAGGCCTGATCTCAGCCTCCCTAAGATTTCTATTCACCCCGAGCCAAACTCTTCCCAGATTAACCCGCTCCAGTCCCTGCTGATGAAACACATCCTACTCCTCTTGGGCACAAGTGCTTCCTCTCTGTGTGGTGGAAAGCTCCTCTTTGTCTATTACACCACCTTCTTTTCTGAGTTTGTGTTCACAGGCACTAGTACTAGGAAGACCACCCACTCCTGCCAAAGACCTTTGATCAGAGTTAGATGGCCTCTTCCAGGAGCTCTGCCATATTAGAGTCCAGTCACAAAAAGTGGTTGCAAATTGCTTCCTGACTTTGTTGCAAATAAACTCTGATTTAGCAAAAAGACCTATGTACTATTAGGTTGGTTCGCAAATTCACCATTTTTAAGGGCTCGGAGAACAACATGCCTAATGAATATTAATTAGGCAGGTCGCAATTTGCGACCTCCTTTGATTTACTACAAGGATGGCGACCTGCAGGGGACTACTGACCACCACCATCCCTGTGTTTGCATTCCCAATAGGAAAAGGTTTGTTTTTTTAAAGCAGTCCGAGTTCCTTTATGGAACAGTTGCTGCTTTAAAAAACCATAAAGGTTTATCGCTTAGTAAACAATCCAGGGGAGCCGGCTGTGGTCTCCAGGACGCTGCCTTCTCCCCTTGTGGCCACCAACCGGCATGTCAAATGCCCTTTGTGAATCAGTTACCTCTCCTTTTCAGGAGTTGGTAACTGGACAATAGTGTGACTGGATTTGCACTAGCAGACCACTGACACATGCCATAGAAAATCACAGCTTAGAAAGAACTATTCTTTCATTTCCCTTACAAATTGTAATTCTGTATGGAAAGCAAATCTCCCTTTACAAAACTTTCAGACGAATAAAATAGGTTTTAAATGTGGAAAATAGTCACTTTGCAGTCCCAAATCCAGTGATTTTGTGAGCATTGCTCATTATAATTAGCCCTAAATGCTGTCAAAAAGAAGTTTCTTATATTTCCTAATTAGTTAGTGAAAAACAGATTTGAGCAAACAGCACACTTTTGAAAGGCCCTTAGTCTTCCCCATCCATACCAAAGACTGTATACTTTGTGAGATTAAAAAAAAGACAGATGTAAATGTACAGGAATTTATATAGCGCAAATCACCGAGCGGTTTCTAAGCGCTTGCTTAGGGAACCCGTCCTGGTATTCCCCTGTGAGATACCCCGGCAGGGTATCCACAAGGTGAAAGCCAGGCATCCCGCCGCGAGGGGCCGTTGTGGAGATTAAGCAAGCTATTGCCCAGAGTCGCAGAGTGTGAACCCGTGAATCGAGTAGGCACCGGAGCGAGAATTGTCGAGTCCATGGACATTTTAGGACTCAAGACCCCGCCGAGCCGGGAATTGAACCCTGGTCCCGGGCTGACCTCTGCTTCCAGGTCTGCCTCCTCTAACCAGTGAGCCACACTTCTCCACAGATCATGATACAGGTCTCTGGCGTAACCTTTAGTTGAGCTGAGTGGATGTTGAACAACAAATTTACCGATTCCTCCTCTAGTCTTTTATCTCTCTATCAACACAGCTCTCTTTTTTTTTGTTTATTATCACGTTTGCTGTTTTTTGTTTTTTTTAAATATTTTTACATACGATTCCATTTATGTTTAACAATGCATTTTCCCTCTATAATTCAGGATTCCATATTGGGTCTGGTGCATTTTTTCGCAAAATTCGTCTGATTGTCATCAATTTGGAACATCAGCATTTTGACGTTTCGTGAAATTGGAGAGTTGTTGCTCTGCACATGTCAGTCTGCTGTTCCTCAGTTTGAAAATGTTGTACAGGAAGGAAGTCCTTGGTTTAATAATTGTCTTACTGGTCTTGCCTATTTTAATGGTTTCCCCTGCTCCATGATCAGAGAATCAGCTTGTTTTTCTATTCCATATATATAAATGTAGATGCCAAATCTGTGATGAACAAGTGAACGGTATGTACTTGTAATTCGAACAGTCATCATTTGTAGCTTCATTTAATTCATTATCAACCCACTCTACTTCAGGTTAAACCAAGAGAATAGTAAAAGATGTACCATTGTGATTGTTTGCATGACTTGCCCATCAAGATGAGTTTGCCTACATGATGCTGCCTAGCTCCTTTAATGTGTGAGTGTCACATTTTCAGCAGGGTAATACCAATCTATACATGCCTTTTTTCATTTGAAGAAATAATTTATATGAATAGATGTCTTTCAGTCGAGGGTTTTATTTAGTTTTAGTTTTTAATATAATTTGTCTATTTATTTCATGTTATATATAAAAAGGTTACAATTGAGACTGTTCCTTTTTTTACATATTTTTGCGAAAGAGATATTTCTCTCTCAAAACAAATTTCTGTGATTCCGTACATAGGCAGAGATAATATGAGTTCATAAATTCAGTGAAATTGCCCTGATGGAATCCTTTCTGACCTGTTTCTCTTTGTGCATCCTGCTTAATCCCGATGTAAAAAGATATTTTATGTCCTGAAATTTTATCCATTTTACTTTTTCAGCAGTGATTGGAACCAACTTAGGGGCAGATTCAGAGTTTGGCGCACTGGGTACTCTGTTGCAAATGCAATGGAGTACCCTGTCTTCCAAACTATACGTACGTTCGCCTCAGTTAGAGACGGAAAAACCTTAGGGTTTCCATCCACTGAGCCCCAGGTGACTCTGTCTATGGAAAGCTTCCTCCAATGGCTCGACAGAGTACAGACCAACGAAGGAAGGGCAGTACACCACCCGCTCTATTTAAAGTGGATAGTGTAATGTCCTTTTATTCTGTCCATCACCACCAGGAAAAACGACGTGGTGAGGGACAGAAAAGACAGTGATGACCCCTGCGAGAAACGCTGACAGCAGTTCCCTTCAATTTACAGAGATGACTGTTAGCCCTTTGGTTAGCTCTACATTTGATAGTCGGTATTCCATGAGGATAGCGAGGGTCATGCTCTCTGCAGCCATGATAGATGGAATTTCAATCCGTCAGCCGTTTGACTCATGCCATTGTCTGTTTCAAAGATAACAAACAGTATATATTGTTCCAAGTTTATTTTAAATCCTGGTGTGTCACTTTGCAGCACCTTGCAGTTATCTATTAATTTATTGGCCAGCTGAGTGTGAAGTATAAAGTGGAGGGAGATGTACATGTAGGTGTTCTGATATTTGTACTAGGGTATTTGTCAAGCCTGCTCTGAGGATGTGGTTCCAAGGAGCAATGATGTGAGTTGTTGAGGAAGCCAAATCCTTTTTTGGAGAATGGTGAAAGCCTTCTTGAAAATGCTCACGTTCAGGGTTCTCTTAAATGACAGAAGGCTGGCTTCCTACGTAGTAATTTGAAGGTATAGAAGAATAAGAAGCAATATCTGTAACAGTGTAGAAAAAAGATGTTTCTAGTGTGCCTTTTTCTTTCTTCTTCTCTTTGTCTTCTTACCATCTTTCCTTTTCCCCGTTTAGTTTTGGCAGTACGGAACATGGATTGAGGTGGAAGTGGATGATCTTCTGCCCACCATGAAGAAGGAAGTAAGAGACCCTTCTGGGAATATCACGGTATCTTACAAACTCCTCTTCATCAGCTCCAAAGAAAATAATGAGTTCTGGAGCTCTTTACTGGAGAAAGCATATGCAAAGTAAGATGGCAATTATCCTGGAGTGATGACATTGTATATGAGTTGGTATCTGGTGAAGTGAAGGGTTAAAGATGTTACTGCAGAGAATAACACCTCAAGAATACGGTGAGAAGGGTGTGATGTAGAAAAGCTTGGAAAGCACCATTTCAACTTGGTTAAGGGATGACTGAGCCTGTATGGACTCTTATAATAATAGAAAAATACAATTCTCTTGCATGCAGGATTTAGCCTTCTTCGTCAAAGTTTAAATAAAAAGCAGTGCACAGGACTGTTCCCTGTACTTGGGAAATAGTTGAGCATGCTTAGAGGAGGATGGGGTAGTAAGATACCAAGTGCAATAGGTCAGTTACTTAGTAGTCTTTATAGAGATCACGGTGGCATGTTCTTAAAGTGACATGGCCCTGGAAGAGCATGGAAGAAGTAACAGGATGCTTCAACTTGGAGAAGATCTCTTGAGGGACACTTGATAAATACATACAAGGAAACAGATCTTGCATCTAAAACAGTGGTAAGGCGGTGGCCAAAGGTGATCATGACATTAAGCATGAGAGGGTGCACTGGTAGGTGCGGTATTATGAAGGTTCTAAAGCTGTGAAAAGAAAGGGCAACTGCACTTGTATAGAGGGATATTCTAAGCAAGGCATGATCGAGGGTAAATGAATCCATCAGAAGATTTGAAAACTAAAGAAAGGGCTTTTTTCAAGGGAATGTTTGTAAGTCAATGTCTGCTCTGAGCAAATTTATTAGCATGAGATTGTTCAGATCGCGTCTTATTGTTCGGTTGCACCTCTTATACAAAGCCACTTCTGTGCATAGGTGCAGGTAACACATCCTATTTTATTTTAAAGTTAATTTTCCCGAAATGTTTGAGAGCAATGTTTTCTTAGACAACATTTTTATTTTAAGTTCACCTACATGTAAATATGCTGATTGCAATGGTTTTAATTACCTGAGCAATAAAGAATTACTTACTTATCCACATCCTATTGTCGGAACTCGGCTGCCAGGAAGTTCATGAAATAATTGCCTATCGGGAAAAGGAAATACACAAGTGAAAACAACATTTCGATGTATTGCGCTCTTAAGCCTTGAAAAAGTCCCTAAGGGAACGGTATGCATAGGCTGTATTTGCAAAAGGCTGGTTCTGGAAAAAAAAGATTTATGTCGATTAATACAAGGATTCAACGGATTGTTTGAACATTGGAGAAATAAGAAGAATATAGAAAACCCCTCAAAAGGATATCTGTGCTTGGCTATAATGTGTCAGGACAATAATGAACTTAAACCGTTATTATCTGGACTCACTCAATGCACATTATATTGAAATTACACATATAAAAAGTGTTGGTCTAAGCAAGGCATGGTAGAATGTGAATGAGGCCATTAGCAGATTTGAAAACTAAAGCAAGGGTTTTTTGAGGAACCTTTTGTATGTTGCTTTGTGCACTGAGCAAATCAGCCGATTAATTGTCAGATTATGCCTTATTCAACTGGTTGCAATTGGTAGGTCATGCGTCTGTCCAGTTGTACAGTTTGCGGGGAAGTAGCAGGTTACCATGATGGCAGAGCTAAAGGTACAACTATTTAGCTCTTGCAGAGGTTTACCACTTTTAGGGATCTTGGGGTGGGGCAGGCAGGTGTGGAAAGATTGATAAAAGTGACAAAAGTGGAGCATTGCAATTTTCAATTTAAATCCCCACTGAAGTTACAGTGGGAAAAGTGAGTAGACCGAGAAGGGAGAAAGGTGTGTTATGGAATGATTTTGAGTGCAGTAGTGAATGGAAAGTACATTGTCTCAGTCTTAACAAGGTTAAGCTTCAGGCAGGTGATGAGATTGTATGAAAGAAGGGTAGTTCTTCTAGGTATGAGATGGAATTAATCTGTAAACTGGTTTGAACAAAACTCCTAATTTTCCTAATTGGGTGTTCATTTAACCCAGTTACCAATTGACAAAGGTCTGCTAGGTGCTTGTCTTCACATCATGAGGTAATGTCTCAGGGCTTCTTAAAGTACTACTGTCTTAACACTGTCTGGGAGCAGGAAGTCCAAGAAAACAAAAGCTCCAAGTTGTGTGTCTGGAGTGAGTCGAAGCATCCCTCTTTGAGCTGGCTTCTTGAAAGTGTGTTTGATTAAATGGGCATGTTTAATAATGATTGGTACAATACTTCATTTGTGAAGTCCCTTTTAATCCTAGGCTTGGAAAAGAAAGATTGATTATTCTTGGGCACATTTCAAAAGTGGGGGTAGCTCTGCTCCTTGTAAATCACACTCAGAACTCAAAATTATGGCTTCACTGGTTAAACGAAGGACATCACAAATATACTTTTAAAGTACATTTTTGATAAGTTACAGGAAAGAGTTTCAGATGTATTACCAATTCAAAATGTGTATCCTTGTTGTCAAAAAAGATTATATGTGAGATGTGGCTTGTAAATACTTTGCTGCCGCTGGAAAAGGCCTTGTGCTATCTTGATCTCCAATCGCGACTGCTGCACCCCATTGCCGTCATACCCGTATACACAGTGAGATCAAAGTTGGTGATTAGGCCTCGCTAAGAATGTGAGTTATTTTTGGAGTTAGGAACAGGTCGCGCAGGCTAGCCCCGAGGGCTATTCTCTAGCACGACTTCGTAAGTTTCAGGTACATGATCAATGTGACTTCTGTAAATGCAGAGGCTGTTGAAAAAATTTCCAAGCATAGCAAGGGGAACCAATTATGCTAGGAGGCAAGCACTTGTAGGTGTACGAAAAACAGCAGTTCTTCCCTGTGGAGATTTTTACATTCAGGGTATTATTTAGGGATTGGCAGAGTGGGAACCCTATGGCAAATCCAGCAGCCCACTCCATTTAAAGGTAGAGAACCTCTGATCGCGCACCAGTGGAGGCCCCGCTGGCACACAATCATAGATGCCATCCCATCCAACACTGGCTGACACATTGTGTGCATCAAGTGGTCCATCCTATTTAGGGCAGTAACCTCAATGTAGACCTTCCTTGCCCGGATTAACGAAGCAGAGCATGGCAGACCCCAACAGGACAAATAATCAAGAATTTCCCACAATTTGCTAGGATAACATTAGTTGTGAATTAGGGCCTTTGTTTTTTGTCTTTCTTTGTAAGAAATTCTCTTAGGCAAAGACCAGAGAAATTTTGAGCGGACCATCATAAAAATGTTGCCAGGCCAATGTTAATTTCAGATGAAAGATCCCTTGTTTGGTGGCGGAAGCTTTTTTGACAGAAATTGACCGCTGCGGGTGCGGTTCACACATAGGTAGGCACACAGACAGAATAGAGACAGGTCCTGGCAGCTTTGGTGGACCACTGTGGCTGTTATCCAAATGACCACTTACTCGTTTTGTGGGAGCTGCGAGAGGCCCAGTTGACAAAATCGAAGGCTGCATGTCAGTTTATTATTAATATCCACAGCCCCATATCCCTTTTTACTGCCTTGTTTTGTAGTTCTGCTCCCGGCACAAGAAGTCTTTCAGAATGTTTTGCAGAAACACTTTAACGTAGTATTTTTCCATAAAGTATGGAAAGCTGTCCACTACTTCCCTAGAATCATTACTTGGCATTCTATTCTGCACAGTCCTCTCCAAAGGCATTCCAGCACCTTCTGTCTGTTCACCCGCTTGATGTTCTGCAGAAAAGTAAGAGAGCCTTGAATAAACCCTTTCTTGAGTAGGACTAAGGGCCATATGTAGGTGGCCAAATACCGATCGGTAACACCGAAAATGGCTCATTTTCGGTATTACCGACAAATATGTAGCCATGTGAGATGTAGGTAACACCGAATAGGATCGATAATAACGAATCGGTAAAAACCTTCCGTCACCGAATCGGAATTACCGAAACAATGAGATCCGAATCGGTAGAAACGAATCGGTAAAACCCCCAAATATGCTATGTAGCAAACCCCGGTATTACCGAATTTGGCCAAAATCGGTGATAACGATTCGCTAATTACCACGTTTCTGGAGCATGTGGTAATCAGGAGGAGTCTATATAAACACACCCAAAATGCATCTGTATGACCACAATGGCAGGCCTCTATCTCATAGCAAGGCGCCTACGGCTGGGAGCAGCAGGAATGAGGATCTGGAGACGTGAGGAGCAGGTGTACAGAGTACGCATCACTCTGTTCCAGTTGACAGACGCTGAAATACACGAGAGATACAGATTGCACCCAGACACCATCCTGGAGCTAATACGGGACCTAACACCCTATCTGGAGCATCAGACACCAAGGGCCCACGCAATCCCCCCCCATGTCCAAGTACTCTGCTGCCTGCACCTGCTAGCATCAGGAAGTTTCCAGGGTGTGATAGCAGCAGTGGGTGGAGTATCACAGAGCTGCCTCTCCCGGATCTTCAACACCTTCCTAGACGCCATGATGGACAGAATGGAACATTACATATCCTTCCCCAGTACGCAGGTGGAGCTGCAGAGAACCAAGCTGGAGTTCTATCAAATTGCCCACTTCCCCCACGTGATCGGCTGCATCGATGGGACCCACATTCCCATCTGCCCACCTGCAGCAAGTGAATACATTTACAGGAACCGCAAATCCACCCACTCAATCAATGTGCAGGTGATCTGCAATGCCAAACACATTATCACAGACATTGTGGCCAAATACCCCGGGAGTACCCACGATGCTTACATCTTCAGGAACAGTGGCATACATACACGTCTGCTTGCTGGTGAATTTGCCGACGGACACATACTAGGTAAGTAAATGTCACACACCCTGATGTACACCCTGCCACAAGCTGTTGGTCACACCAATCAATGCCACTAACTTCTCTTCATAGGTGACAGCGTATATGCCCTCCGGCCGTATCTCCTCACACCATATCTGAACCCAACCACCCGAAGGGAGAGGAGATACAATGTGGCACATAGGAGCACACGCAACGTGGTGGAGCGCACTTTTGGTATGCTCAAAAGCAGATTCCGTTGCCTCCACAAAACAGGAGGTGCGCGTCTGTACAGCCCCTTAAAATGTTGCAAGATTATTGCTACGTGTGCAATGCTACACAATCTGGCCACCAAAAAAGGAACTGCAGTGGAACTGACTGAGTCAGAGGACGAAGACGAGGACAACCCTCAGCCAGAGCCCAGCGCGGCTGGTGCTGCAATTAAACATGATGGGAGACATAGACGGGCAGAGATAACATCACACTACTTCTGAGTGAGTAACGACACTGAGGCATTTCCAATTACATGTACAGGTGTTTATTTGGCACACCTACAGCATTCTGAGCAATGTCCAATTGGACATGGGTTACATCACCCATCACATGCGTGTGGACAGCCAGAGTCCTTCACTTCTTGCGTCCCCGTGCTGCACGTGCATGTTCCCCATCCACACTGACTTGTGAGTTGGACCGTTCCTGTGCTGGGACAGTACGTCCACTACGCCTCCTGCACTCGGTGGGTGAGGGTGTGACACTACCACGGCTGGAAGCCTCCTCACTGTCCCCCCCCTTCCATATTTGAGGCATTAGCATTCTGCATGAGCTCTAGCACTGAGGTCATGGACACCATCCCCCTGGCCACATCCCTGCAGCAATGCGACATCTTCTCCTGCATGGCGATGGACCGGCGACACATCAGTGCTGTCGTACTGGCCAGCCGGTTCACCGACGAAGTATAGTCTTGGAGTCTCACTCTCAGTCGGCGCATGCCAACACGGTCCTGCTCCAGCTGGCTGCACAGGTTGTCCACCGAGGTTGCTACCCTCTCCATCCCTGCAGACATATTCTCCCCCATGGCACTGATACCCTCCTCCATCTTGTGCATATGTCTGTTAATGTCTGCCACCTCCCTGTGTAACGACTTCATCTCCCTCCATTGCAGGCGCTGGACCTTCAGCATCTTTCCTTCCAGTCCAGCAAACACACTGCCACCCTGCTCATATTCCACTGGACTGACCGGCCTTGCCCTGCGGCGTCGTGATGAGATGTTCGCACCCTCGGATGCTGAACCAGCCCGCTCCCTGTTGGATCTCTCTACAATGGGACTTTGTTGGCGCTGGCTGCCCTCCTCCTCCGACTCCTCCATCTGCTGGAGGGTGATCACGGCATGCCTCCTGCCTGACTGTGGTTGTGGTGGTGGTGGTGATGGTGGTGGTGGTGGTGTAGGTGAACGTCGCAATGGTGACTGAGTGAGAGGGGATTGCGGCCCTCCCTGGCGCTGTGGTGATGTCTGTGGTGAACGATTGGCTGGCTGCGATGGCGCAGAGCTGGTGTTCCCTGCAGCCATGCTGTCTTCATCGTGTTCACTCCCCTCTGGCCTGGCTGACCTGCCTCTGCTGCCCTCAGCTGCACTGCGAGATGACTCGCCTGAAATGACACAAATGTAAATTTTCTCAATGCTCTGTCTGCAATGCCATTGCATTAAAGTACATGCCAACAGTGCACAGTGGTTATCCTGACCTGTCCAATTATGTTACCATGCTATTGTGTTAGCTGCCCTGACAGTCCTGATCATGATTTCACACTGACTACATCACCCAGTATGCATTGCAGGTAAGCAGTAAGACATGGTGTGGAGTGGGAGCACTTTTACCACTATGGGGGTTGGGGTTTGGGAGGGGTTAGGGCAGCATGCTGGGCATGCTTCTTACCTTGTTTTCTAGCTGCTCTGGCGGAGCTGTCTGCGTCTCCTATGCCACTCACACTCTCCCGCTGGATGGTGGACTCCACCATCTGTTCCAGTGGTGTTGGTACTGGGGCTCGATTTTTTCCTCCTCCAGTTTTCCCTGCCAGCCTATGTCTCTCTGCCATCCTCTGTTTTGCAGTTTTTCTGAGGTCGTACCACCTCTTTCTGATGTCCTCTATGGTGCGCAGGGTCACACCTATGGCATTGATCTTGTCCCGAATGCCACTCCATATTTGCCTCTTCTGTGCGTCTGGCACTTGGTGGGACTTGGCTCCAAACAGCTTGTGGTACACTTGGGTGACTTCCTCAATCAGGATCTCAAGCTCCTTGTCGCTGAACTTGAGTTTTCTTTTTCTATCACCTCCCTCCTTCTCCTTGTCCTGGCTTGCCATTGCAATGCTTGTTCTGTTTTTCTTCTCTTTTCTTTTTCTGGTCTATGTTGCTGCTGCCTCCTCAGCTCTCCTGCCTGCCTGGCTGCCTCACAGTGAGCTCCAGGCCCTGTGCACCTGGCTGGGTGTGGCAACTTCCTGTTTGGGAAGTAAATGGGTGTATCAGGATTGGCTGATTCACCAAAACGCTGTTTTTCGAATTACCGATTCGGTATTTCCGATTTTGGGTGTGGATTCGGTAACATCGATTCGGTATTAGCCTTTCGGTATGCATTTTTATTACCGATCTGGTCACAATCGGTATTTAATACCGATTAGGAACGAATCGGTAATGTTTAAAGGAATATTTACCTACATCACGTTTACCTCATTCTTAATACCGATTCGGTATGAATCGGTATTACGGAGTCGGTATTTGGAAATTACCTACATATGGCCCTTTGTGACATGAGACCTATTCAGTGGGATACGTCTGGAAATCCCAAGTCCGTTCCTCCAAAACTCTTTGAAGTACTGAGCTGGCAGTTAGTCAGGCAGAGCCATTAAAACATCTACACTTGTATTGCTATCCACCCCTTCGTGTGAATAACCTATTAATTCTGTTTCCTCAGGAGTACAACTTGCCATATTACATAAGTACTAAAAGTCAGATGCATAATGAAAATCAGAATGAAACGTTTGTCTTTTCAGGTAAAGTTACCAATAGGGTGCCAATTTGTTAAGACGTGGGTTCCGGGCTCATTGTGCCACTGGATTCAAGCTAGCCTGGCTGATGAGGGGTGATGCCCCAAAACCGGTCCTAGCATTCTTTTTTCCGGTCCAGAGAGGACATGGCTTGGCAGTTCGGGCTGGACTGTTCCCATGAGGCACAGGGCCAAGACTGATTTGAAAATGGCTGGGTCTAACCTGGGATGGCATGGTGAGCAAAAGAACAATGGATTTAACCCAGATCTCTTAACTGGGGGTGCATGTTTGATTTGCTCTGCATTCCGTCCATCATCTGTGTGTCTTTTCCAATTTGTTAATAATCATCACTGCCGTTCTCGAGATCTAATAATTCATTTATATTTGTCCTTATGACACTGGCTGTCCAAGAGGACAGTTGGTGTTCAGTTTGCCTGTCTACCACACAGGAAATTAATTTAGGATTTCTAGAACTCGATTCTGCTCCTCAGTTTCATAACTAACCCAGTTGTGATATGCCTGCATTTCTAATGTGTCCCTACATTGTACTTGTTATCAATACCTTAGCATCTTCAGTGGCAGTGTCTGCCTAAGGCTAGCCATGAAGTATGATAAGTCCTGCAGGACTCTAGACTAAAAGAATTTGGAAAATAATCATCCACTATTTAGCTGAGCATGTGTGGCTATGGATGTTTAAGCAGGCCTGAGCACAACAGATGTAAACAAAACAGAAAGTTCCAAAACAGAAGAAGCAGAGGAGACCACAGTAGTTAGGGTTGCTCTTGGATAGGAACCAGTAGTGTTATGAAAAAACAATAAAATAAAGTTCATTTTTGAAATTGTAATAGCCTCTGAAATTACAGTAGCACATCTATGGGAATCTATTGAGCTCAATTAAGACACTGTTTCTGTAAGTATGTAATATAGAGCCGGGTGTACAAAGATTCCTAATAATAAATCGTAAATTGATTCACATAATGATTTGGAATTTGAGATTTCTTAATAGGAATCTACTAGAATCGATTCTGTAGAAGTGGGTGTAATTTGCACACTGACGTCTACCAAATTAATTCTGTTTGGTGAATGTATTTATTAATTGGAAGGTTCACAAAATGCCGATTCACAGTGGGGTGCAATTCAACCTACCTCATTAATATGCTTGAGGTGTGTCACAAATTGAGTTACAGATATGGTGGCCTGCTGGGTAAAGCAAATCACAATGTCTGTGATTACTTTTAAACAAAGTAATCCTTTTTTTATTTATTTTTGAAATGCAGCCCCTCTTCCTAAAAAGCAAATGGAATGCATTTCAAAAAGAAAGTGAAACATTTTACAAACTCTTGTTGACATTCACAAATGAGAAGGGGTCCCATCCCCCAGGTAGTTGCGTTCTTACTGCGAGGGTATGTTTAGGGCCAGGCACTGTGTTGCTGTTGGCCATGAGGTGCCACACACTGTTAGAGAGGCCATGGAGTAGGAGGGAGAAGACAACGCAGTTTTGTAGAATACAACTTCAGAAGCAGCCAGTAAGAGGTTGGGGGCTGAAAGGGGTTCTCTCCCAGCCTAATCTCTTTGATCTGTCCCAAAATGTTTATGATCGAACACCCTGCCTGCCTCTCTTGTTGCACCTTGCTCCTCCTGGGTCTGATATCTGTGCTCCTGCCCAAGCTGATAGTTTCTCCGGGGCCTCTGATACCTGCCCTTGTGCTTCTTCTGTTGGTCTTTTATCAGCCTCCCATATCTGCCACAGGCCTGCTGGAGGTGTTTCTCTTTTTCTCTCCCCATCAGGCTTTCTAAGGTAATGGCTTTGACAGTCATCCTTAAAGCAATTCATGCCCTCTGGAAGGTGGTGGAATCCAAAGTAGAAAGCATCTGCATTGACCTCTCCCTCATGCAGCAAGACCTGCGCAAAGTGGCAGAGAGGGTGACGGAAACTTAAGCCCAGATTTCGACAGCAGAAGATGAGGTAGTGACCCTCAAACGGCAAGCTTCCAAACTGATGTCCACGGTGGCCACAGTTGAAGAAAGGCCAGAAAACGCCAAAAAAACGATCCAGATGGAACAACCTGCGCCTTATCGACTGTCCAGAGGGAGCGGAGGTCTTTGGGATGGACAGCCTCCGAGAGGAATGGTTCCAGTACAGCCAACACACAAGGGACCACGATCATTCAACAGCTAAAACATTTTGAATTTTTGGCGAGAAGAGAGATCAACCAGAAACTACACGCATCGACGCTGGTGCAATATCACCGAGTCAAACGTATCCCTACAGGTTTGAGGTTGTCTATCAAATCCATGCTATTTCGGTTTCATTTAAACAAAGTCTTCATGGATCGATGGTATTCGATTTTACATAAATGCAGCCTGGATCTAATTTTGCTATTAGTAGAGGAATTAGCCAAAGCCATCAATGAGCTTTCAAAAGAAATTAAGGTTAATTTGGAAGAAAGAATGGATAAAGATGATTGGGATAAAGCCCTAGAGGATATCAATATAAGGCTGGACAAACATACAAAAGAAATCCAAGAAGGCAAGCTGAGAAAATTTAAAAGGGATACACTGGATTACAAACTGCAAGAGGTGTACACATGGGCGGAAGTATACGCCCAACGGAGAGTTTATCCCAAGAAGAAGACAAACGTGTCATCAGAAGAGAGTTCAGTGTCAGATTCAGAACTAACAGCCAATAGACCATCAGTACGAACACAATTACCAGGGGAACCAGCATCATCGAAAACACCTGAAGAAGGAGGGGCTCATGCCTCCGGGTCCAAGCAGCCTTTTTTATCCAGTGCTGCGGATTCCAGCCAACCACCAGGAGCATCAAAACCAACAGGAAAACAAGACGAAGTCTTAAAAAAACCAAGCACAAGGA
This sequence comes from Lissotriton vulgaris, assembly GCF_964263255.1. Taxonomy (NCBI): domain Eukaryota; kingdom Metazoa; phylum Chordata; class Amphibia; order Caudata; family Salamandridae; genus Lissotriton; species Lissotriton vulgaris. The sequence goes on from NC_141697.1 coordinate 1,057,375,112, forward strand.
GCCAGAAGTAAATCTGGTAGTGAACATTTCAAATATTAACTTGTCTCATCAAACAAGAATTTTTAATAAAGGCTTAGGATTTGTTCCCACCTACACCACCAATCATCTTGATTGTGAAATTTCGCTTTTTAAGTTCATGAGAGTATTAAGATTGAGACATTTTTTTACTAACATCATTCCTGCTCCATCTCAAAAAGAATAGACAGAATTTTTGGAATTTCGTCCCAAGTCAAAGTTTCAGGCACCGGTTTCCCACAAAATTCTAGATGCTTTCGAAAGATCAGTTCGCAATGATTTTCAGAAAATCAACCTACAAAGGAGTAAAAAGAAGAATCTATCCATCCAAGATAGAAATATTCTGAACTCATTACAAGACAATACGGACATTTCGATTCAGAAAGCTGACAAAGGCGGGGCAATCGTTGTGATGAACAAAAAATTGTACACTGATAAAGTGGAAGAGCACGTCTCAGACATAACAACGTATCTACAATTAGATAAAGATCCAACTAATGAACTTAAAACCACCTTACAAACCATCTTGGAAAAATCTTTGGAATTGGGACATATTACCTCCATCACTAAACAATTCTTGACAGTGGAACATCCGAGGAGACCGCGTTTGTACATGCTCCCAAAAATACATAAGAACTTAAAAAATCCACCAATGAGACCAATAGTGACAGGGTGTGGTACCATCTTCGAACCCCTTGGGCACTACATAGACACATTTCTACAACCCTTTGTACAACAGTGGCCTTCATATGTAAAAGACACTACTGACTTTTTATTGAAACTTCAAGCCATCACAATAAATAGCAGGATGTTACTCTGCACCATAGATGTAAAATCATTGTATACATCTATCCCCCATCAAGGCGGCTTGGAGGCTGTTGAATGGGCTTTGCTTAGTCAACCTTCAATCAGAGCTGACAAAGTGTTCATTTTGGAAATTCTTCACTACTGTTTGTATCACAGTTATTTCCAATGGGAGGAACGTTTCTTTTTACAACGACAAGAAACTTCCATGGGATTTGCAGGGGCTCCTGCATACGCCAACACGTTTATGGCCAAATTCGAATCAGATTACATATATACAGATCAAGACTGGATAAATCATGCAGTAGTCTACTGCAGATTCATAGATGACATTTTTGTTATTTGGAATTCAGAGAGAAGCTTATTGGAAAATAAATTGGCTCTACTCAACCAGCACAATGAACACATCCAGTTTACTTTCAATATAAGTGACAAGAGGATTTAATTTTTAGATGTGGCAATCTGCTTAGAAAATTCAGAAATACACATAGAAGTTTTTCGAAAGGACACTGATGTAAACAATGCATTGCTGTTTCAAAGTTTCCACCCTCAAAATCTGAAAAACAATCTACCCCTCTCATAATTCATGAGAATCAAAAGAATCTGTTCAAAAGACTCAGACCTTGAAAAACACTTGGATATACAACAGAGTAAATATGAAGAAAGAGGATATCCGAAAGAAATTTTGGTTAAAACAAGAGAACGGATAAAAGCATGTTTCTCAAAAGATCAAAAACATAGTGAACCGACACTGGGCACTCTTGCAAAACGAAGGAGACTTTATTGGAATCTATGACCAAAAGCCAATTTTTGCTTACACTAGGTCCAAAAATTTGAAAGAACTATTAAAACCAAAACTGAAACAAAAACAGATCTCCTCCTACAAAGGGATGAAAAGATGTGGAAACTGCGTACATTGCAACAATGTTATAGTAGGACATCCATACATCATCCACAAACAGGAAAAAGAATACCACTGTATCACAACACAGATTGCAATTCAAATACTCTGGTTTACTACATCAAGTGCCCATGCGGGAAACTTTATGCTGGTAAAACAGAACGCAAACTAAAAGTCAGAATCACCGAACATAAAAGCACCATCAGGAATCAGTCCACCAAGTGTCCTTTAGCAGTCCACTGGTTGGAGGACAAGCATAGCATAGCCCAACTACAGGTTTCAGTCTTAGAACAAGTTCAACATTTTGAAGGCACAGATTTGACCAGATCTCTCCTACAGGGAGAAATCTATTGGATTAAAAGACTAGGGACACAAGATCCTAAGGGGTTAAATGAAAAAATTGATTTTTCATGTTTTTGTGAAAGATTCATTGACTTAAGCATCATGTGGAAATGAATGTTCTTCTGCTTGGTCCGCAAACTTACAATTTATTTTTTATTTTTTATTATTTAATTTGTATTTTTTATTTGTTATTAACATCACTGTGACACACAACTTTATTGCATGAAAACTTCATCACGTTCTTTTGCGTCGTCCATCATAGAGTCACAACGCGCCGTCTAACCGTCGACCCATAGTTTATTTGATGTTGTACTTTGTCATGTCCAAGAACGTAAGGCTAGGTTCCTATAGAGAAGATCGGTTTAATTCCGATCTTGGAAAGAAATACAGTGAGCAGTTGATTGGCTCAATACGCGGAAACTGATCATGTGACTCGAGAGGAGTGAGGAAGTATAGCCGCACTTGATGTGCCCGACATGTTCTAGTTGTTGACCGGCGGTATGAAAGGAAAGTCACACTCCGATTGGTCAAAACTGAGTTCACGATACGTAAAGACGACAGTCTTGTTCGTGCACACAAACGTTTGGTAATAGCAGCATGAGTTGATAAGGCAGAGGAGTCAGTCGGAGGAGCATTCAAGGTATGTGTTCAGTTCAGCGGTTTGTAGACAGGCACTGTGCGAGAACAGGTTCACTTAGTTTATGTTTTTGATGTTTCTTGTAGAGTCGACAAGTTCAGCATTTTTCACCGAGGGTGAGTTCAGCTTCCTTGAAGCACCATTAGTTTTATTTTCTCAGTTCGCTTGTCTGCATTAGTGTGATGTTGGTCTGTTCAAATTATCTGTATTTTAGAAGATCGTTTGAGCAACGAAATGTGGAGGGTAAGCGCCATTGTCATTCACATTAATTACGTGGAAAGAGGTGGTGGTTTTTAAGTTTGAGCACTCACACGCACTAAATTCAAACCTTGTGGTCCCCCATTTGCCGGATTATTTTATAAAACATAATGTAGTATTCTCCTCTTACTATACATCTCATGTTATTCTTCTCCCTAGCTGCTCAGCCTGTGTGTGTGTTCTAAATGGAACGTTGAGTGTGTGAGCTATGTGTGGAAGGTTTGAGTGACTGAGAGAGTGACAGTTGGATGGATGGGGCTGAGCAGCTAGCAGGCTGCTCCCGGTAGGACTGTTCTTGGGACTTATCTAAGACCTTGTTGGACTCTTTACCTGCATTATCTTTACTACAATAAACCTACATTGACTACATCATACTGGTGTCATCTCGGATTACTACACATATGTTTCATTTGTTCAGATTTCAGGCCCCGGAGGAAGAGCCTTGTTCGGCTCGAAATGCATCGGGCATTCAATTGAAAAATGAAATGGATAATCTGTTATGTTTGCTTATCGTATTAATTCTGCTGTCAGATGTGTAAATAGTTGAAATAACCGAGAATGATGATTTCAATGCATTGAATTGAAAAAATGTGTATAAACTACAATTGATTTTGAAAAAGAAAGTTGAATAAGAATTAAAAAATAAAAAATAAAATAGTTTCGCAACAGTGCATAGTGGTTGGGTGTGATTTCACTCGAGGTAGGTAGGTTCAGTTTTTGGCACGTGAGGACAAACGAGCTACCACTGTTGCACGCATAGAATATTTTTGATAAGTGAAAAAACTAAACATTTAGAACGTTTTAAATTTAAGGTGTGCTTCTCCCCAATATTCATTTCTATACCTAAGCGGTCCAGGCCCCAGACCAATGCTCCTCTTACCTGCCGATTTCCCTTATTAATGTGGACATCAAGATCTTTGCTAAAGCCTTAGCAATTAGGTTGAGCTGAACACTATCTTACTTAATCCAACCATACCACTGCAGCTTTATGCTGGGCTGAAGCACCCAGCATTGCATTCGGAGGCTGTAGCTGGCTCTTACTCAATAAAACTACCGAAGCCACTCCCTGGCCCTCTGTCGATTTGCAGAAGGCATTTGACAGGGGTTCATGGCTGTTTCTGTAGGCGGTGCTCTAACGGACTGGCTTCGGACCCTTCTTCTGTAAACTTGTGGGTCTCCTATATAACACCCCTACCACTCAGGTCCGGGTCAACTGCGTCCTTTCTCGACCCTTCCCGATCCGTAGAGGCACTTGTCATGGCTGTCCCCTCTATTGTTTGCCCTCGCCATAGAGCCTTTGGCGCACCTGATACAGTGCAATGCTCAGGTTTGGGGATGGCAATGGGAAGGAGGCGTTGTAGACCACATCGCTCTCTATGTGGATGTGACCTGCTCTTTCCCAGCGATCCACAGTCCTCAGGCCCTAGATGCCTTGAAATACTCCATCTTTACAAGGTGCCCTCTGGCTTGCGAATTCATGTACGCAAATCCCTCTTGGTGGTGGTGGCTGGAGATGCCGCTGGGTAGCACTGATGCTTTGAGATACTGTACGATGGAACTCCTTTAAATATCTTGGGATTCATGTCTCCTAGCTCCCGGATCTGGCCCAGTCCCTAAGTTTTTGAACTCTTACATCGGCCTTAGATAGGGACTTGCATAAGAGGATCGACCTGCTGTTGAAATTAATGGGGTGCATTGCTATCTTCAAACGTATGTGTCTCCCCCGATATTTTATATTCTGAGAAACTTTTCGCACCCGATCCCCGGATGTGTATCAATCCCTGACTCCAAGATGACTGTCTTCTTTTGAGCGGGGGGACGGCACCATATGGCCTTTGCTTCTGTGCAAAAGTCCCCATTCGATAGAGGCCTTGGCATGACTGCTATATATGGCTATTACCTTGATTTGCATCTGGTCCCAATCAGTGAGTGAATTACAGGGGGATGGGATGATCCTGTGTACCATCTTGAGCTGTACCTCATGGGATTCAATGGTCTTCTTGGCCTGCTTTATGGTAATTCAATATCTCTGGTGATTCCCTCCTGTACTCGGGTGACACTGCTTTATGGACATGACACTGTTATGGCAGGGCACCTGGTTCAAGCATGTGTTGAATCTTTTGGGGTTCGCCTGATGGGACAAGATAGGAGTCACATACTTTGGAGACTTTCGCCGAGGGGAGACATTGATGTCTTTTCAGGAAATGCAAGACCAATGTAGCCTCTTCTTCACACAATTCTTTTGATACCTCCAACTGTGCCCCACTTTGCTGGTTCACCTCCCAGTGGATGGCCAGATTCCCAAATACAGTACTCTTGAGGCCAAGCTATTGATGTGAAGTTTGGGCAAGGGAGCCATTTCGATGATCTATTGCTTCCTGACGATCAATGCACCAGATCACTTCCTCTTTCTCAGGCATAGGTGGGAAAGCTGGGTAGGCAACTTGGACGATGATGACTGGACAGAGGCATGCTTGGCCAGAGAGAATTGGGGATTTCCCTGTGGCTTCAGACGATCCAAGTTAATCCTCTCCACAAGACATATCTGACTCCTCAACTGCTGCAAGGATGTACCTTATGGCTTAGGCCACATGTGTGGGATGTTCCTACCCTGCTGCTGATTTGTTTCATGAGGTCTGGTCCTGCCCGGCCTTGTCATCTTTCTGGAAAAGGGTGGGACATAAGATTCTGAGACGCTCGTCTCTGGATGACCCTGCTGAGTCTTCAGAAGGAAACGGGGGGGGGGGGCAAGATCCAAAAGGTTCTTCATAGGAGTGACCTCCTTAGTGGGCAAAAGGGATATTGTTTGAAATTGGTATGAGGCAATGGGTTGCCCGCAAAAACATGATGAGATATGGGGTGGATGGTGGGCGTATCATAGGCTACCTTTGGGATGAGGCTGTTGCTAGCCATGATGGTGACTATTCAATGTTCTGTTCTGCCACAAATCTCATGATGCTGTTTGTCTATTGGTGGATTCATCCTCATAAAATTTAGTTGTTGTACTTTTCTTTCTCTGACGGCAAAGTGAGAGAAGTTTTTAAAGTGAATTATGTGACAGTCTTGCTGGAGTACAGGAAAGTGTTTTGTTGTTTTCTGAAACACACAACAAAATGTAAATACCTGTAAATGAACTGTATTCATTCCGCAGTTAAGAAAAGCAAAAATGAAGCACATTTTTTGTGTGGTTCTGAGGTGTGCTGGAAACAGATTTTAATATGAACAAAACACTTTGCTCGGTGATGCACAAATGATAAACAGAAATGATGTCACAGAAACATTATTATTTGTGTGCTATGCAGTTTAATCAGTAACGCGGTGTCTGTGCAAAGTTAGTGCCCACTTCAATAGAGATGTGCTCTCTGTAAATGACTGTGCCACCACATGATTTTTAGTTACATTTTAAAATTGCCCCTCCTCATGTCCATTGAAGTTAAGTGGTTTGCAAACGTTTTTGTTCTAAAAAGTGAGTTGTAGTTCGAAATTGGGAACCGCTGCCTTAGAAGATAAGTTGGAAGTATTTTTCCATTTCATTGTTATTTGTAGGAATGCCATCATTAGTAAGAGAACAATTCATTTAGGTTTGCTAGCCAAACCACCAAAGAATATATTAGAAAATATAAATGAAACATTTGTGTCAACTATTAAATGGATGTGTTTATAGATGTTCAACCAGGAGTTATGAACATGACAACATGTTAAAAGCTCATGAAATTAGTTATTATTAACATTAAACAACAATTATTACTGAAAGTCTTATTCAATAATAGTGTTAATAATCTGCTGTAAATAAACAATAAAGTTTGACTTATACAGTAGGCACATGAAGTTTTATGAGTATTAAAATAAATGTTGTCCCATGTATTGATGGGAATTGAGAACATTAGCTACCACCCGCCTTCCCAATTTAGGATTTCTTAATTTGGGAGGAGAAACATGTCATTAAAATAGATTATATTGTCCTAAAGAAAAATCAGCGATGTTAACTGGTTGATAAAGGGTATAAGATTACCAGATATAACATATTTTTGATGCTTGATGAACATTCATAATGTCTATCTTTATAATTAGGATTGCTGTTTTTGTCTTGCAGAACTTCTAATTGTGAAAATTCCTTTTTAGTCTTTAAATAGTTTGCAACTACTTCCCATCTTTATTTTGGCTGCCATAATATCTTGCACTGCTCCGTGTTACTATCCCTGACTTATTTTCTGTACAAATCTTGACGAAATTCATTTTGGCATTCTCTTCATTCACCAAGGATCCCTTAGTATTTGTGGTGTAGGAGGAATGTTTGAGACTCCTAATTTCATCAAATAGAACCATTGACTTTATTTCAGTTGTGTTCTTTTTCTTAGAAAAATGGCTCATAATAAATCCTCCTGTGTGAGTCACAGATGACGGGAATAAAAGTATCAGGATATATATTAAACTGAAAACCTTTCTCAGAATGTTTTTTAAAATCCATTGTAAAATTAGGATGTTTCAGTAGTGAATTATTTAATCTCCATCGATTGGAACCTTTGTTTAGAGGAATGAGGCAGGGGCATGGTCAGAGGTAAGGATAGCCACCATTTAAATAGAGAAAGTAGGACAAATGTTTACTAGCAAATATGTGATCATTTCTTGATTGAGAACCATGAAGAGGAGAGAAAAAGAAATATTCACAAACATCTGGATTGTATAACCTTCAAGTATTCATAATTAACTTGCTTATCCTGAAACTGAGAAAATACCTTAATATCCAGATTTTTGTTCATAAAATAATTATATCACTCTTTTTTGTGAAAAGCTGAGAAACAATGATCTCATCTACTACCAGTTTACTTATATGTTTGGGCGCCTTAGTTTCAGAAAGAAAGGCTTCTTGTGATAAAACAAAACTTGCATTTAACCTAGATGAATGGAATAAAACACTTTAGGGCTGATTTATATCTTGGAGGTACTCGTACTCCATCGCAATGGCGACGAGGATTCTTACCACCAAAATAATGGTCAACCCACCTGATTCAAATGCTGGCAGACCTTTGGTGTAACCACGGCAAGACGGCTCCGTCTCCGCCATGGTTACACCCCTCCAACGGCCCAATGGAGTTAGGGCTTTTGGAACCTTACCTCTGTCTGCCCACCTAATTTAGAGGTGTTGATCTACAGATCAGTTTTCACTGCCCGTCACCGCAAGGAAAATCCTGGCGATAAGGGGCAGTGAAAAACCTCTAAAGGTATTCTCGCCATGGGAGATAACTTCAATGGGAGGGGTGGGGTTTGTTTTTATTTTCAGAAAGAGAACCCTGCTTTCGGATTTTGTTCTTGAAAATAAAAAGAAGTAGCTTTGCCATACAGCTCTGTCATGTTTGACGAAGCCATACTTCGCAGTTACAGTGCATTGACAGTGCAATGACAGGAGCCACTTTGCTGGTGGTTTTTGTGAATGGTAGAAATGTCCGTCATCCCAACGGGGCATTTCTAAATTTGGTAGCTGGGACTTCTGCATTGGCAACAGAGTATTTAACTCTGTCGTCCTGGCGGAGAACGACCTGACGGCCAAAACGAAATCCGATCTTTTGTTTCTAATAGGATTACGAAGATCCTTCACATTCCAGGAGACAACTCGAAATATTACAGAAAATGTACGAATAGAAATTGAAAATTGTGTGTATTACAAGCAATACCCACACAGTAAAATACAAAGAAAAGATAAGGGAGAAAAAAGAGCATATCAAAAAGGAAGGAAAGATTAAATTATGTAAGAGAAATAGTAGAACAGGGAAGAGACACTGCAAGCTACCCAGGTTGTGACTGTAAACCATACCTATACTGATATAAGCTCCAGATTGACTTTGAGTATTTGAAAGCTATACAACACAGAGAACACGAAGAGTACAGAGTAAAATGAATGAACCTCCTTTGCTTATATTGAGGAAAAATTAGGAAAGTATATCACAAAGACAATCAAGGCATAGACACATTAGATATATCCATGTCTTTGTTATAATTATGTTTTTTCTCTGTTTTAGGCTACACATGTTAATAATTTACTTACAACTGAAAAATATAGGGGTATTTGTTTAACGTCACTTTTCATTGCAATGTGATAATCAAGTTTGCTTGATATGTCCACAGTATTTAATCTGAGTTGCATTCTCAGTTCTAAAATACTTGTTATCGAGTTGAGACTAACATTTCATAGAAGCTGATAATTTCATTTCTTATCTATTATTATGATTGAAAGAGCATTATTTTCACAGAATGAAAATAAGTGAAAGGGCACCAGGCCTGTTTCTGCTAATTATTTATTCTGAAAGACACAACAATACCAAATAATGCTATATAGGTTAGGAACAGATTGAGCTAATGAGGAATTGTGTGCCAGTGGACTGAGTTAAGATGGGCCATGCACAATAATTTCACCTCCTTTTGCAGAAGTGGTGCAGTCTGGAGTATATCTGGGGATAACCATTACGTCTAATTTAGACATTTTAGTGGAAAAGAATATAGCACCAGTATTAGCCAAAGTGAGGAAGGATCTGGATAGATTGGAGAATCTACATCTTTCAATTGTAGGACGTACCAACATTGTAAAAATGATGGTTTTACCCAAATTTTTTATATTTTTAGGGCAATACCACTGTTGTTCGAACTTAAATGGTTTAAGGGATGTGAGCATGTGATCAATAGATTTATTTGGGCAAAAGGAAAGACAAGGAGAGCGCTCAGGTATATGGCATTGCCCCGGGAGAGGGGTGGGTGGTCGCTGCCGGATCTAAAATTATATTATTGGGCAGCGGCTCTACAAAACATGGTAGGTTTGGTAGGAGGGGCAGAAGCAGAAGGGCAGGATGAGTTTGGTTCATTGGCAATATACGGTTTAGCAATGGGGGCAGAAGCAGAGAATCTGTTTTTGAAACACACTGACTTTAGTTACTTTAAAAGGACACGTTTTAAGATTATTTTGGCAGCCTATAGTATTTGGAAAGCGTTTGCAAAAAGTTTTGGACTTGGTAAATATAATGCTTACACTAGGATGAACGCAAACCCTAATCTCCCTGTAGATATATTCACGGGTAGGGTTTTTGGAGAATGGGGAAGGAAGGGGATAAGGATGCTGGGGGATCTCAGGAATACACAAGGGTTGTTGCAGTTTTCGGAGTTGCAGATAAAGTACGGGATAGACCCGAGACATTTCTTCAAATTTTTACAAGTGAGAAGCTTTATTGAAACAAAGAGGGGGGGACCGGCAGGGTTCAGTAAACTTCCAATTATGGATATAATACAAGCAGGTTCGGACTGTACAATTACGAGGTTTTACTTAGAATTGATAAAAGTAAAACTGGATGATATGGATAGGATGGCGGAGAAATGCGCAAATAAACTCGAAATAGGAGAAGAAAGTTTCCATACATCGGTGGAGTTGGGGCACAGTATCTTATGTTCTGCATCTCTTCAGGCGCAACATTACAAAACTGTATACCATCTATATTATACCCCAGCGAGAATCGCCCAGTGGGGAGGGATTTCAGGAATTAACTGTCCTAGATGTGGAAGTGCAGACGCTGATTTAGCGCATATGTTTGCGACATGTGCACATCTGCAACCAACTCAAAAAGACATAGAGGGATTTCTTAATAGAGTATTAGGTGGTAATATCACTCTGTCCCCTGCCATAATCCTCCTCGGTGTTAATAACAATGATAGGCATATGAAGGGGGCATATTTTATATTTGTTGCAATGGCAGTATTGAGACTGTGTATAGCTTCAGCGTGGCTGGATGTTATACCTCCAACATATTACCAATGGCTAGCTAGATTATTGTCGATATATAATTTAGAGACTGCTATATATGCCAGAAAGGGGAAAAAGGGGAGAAAATTGGGGGAGCGAATATGGGATCCAATTAAGCGATGGAAAGAGGAATCCAATTTTTAGTTTATATTTGTATGAAAGTACTTATTATTTGAGGTGTCAATATACAAACCTTACATGATGTAACAAGATAACAATGTAGAAGGTAACATTTATAATCAATATATGTAAAATATGTGCATGTTTGTTTGAAGAATGTCTGATGTATAATGTCGTGTCCTGTAAACAAATGGTGGAAAAATAAAAAATATATTTAAAAAAAAAAAAAGAAAGGGCACCAGGCCTGTTTCTGCTAATTATTTATTCTGAAAGACACAACAATACCAAATAATGCTATATAGGTTAGGAACAGATTGAGCTAATGAGGAATTGTGTGCCAGTGGACTGAGTTAAGATGGGCCATGCACAATAATTTCACCTCCTTTTGCAGAAGGCAAATAAATGGGAGGCGTATTCACCTGCTGGGGGCTTGTCAGACTTACTCTCAGCAGGTCATGCTTTTATGTTGAAAAGTAATTTTATTGTTCAAGGCAGGTACGAGACTGTGAACTATCTTTGAAACTTGAATTACGTTTTCTGTTTTTTCGGCGCTGACCATACCAAAGAAGTGGTTGGGGTTAAATTTAAGCAGTCAAAATGTTGTACTGTTTTCTGTTGTGCACATTACTTGTACACTTTGCAGCTGCTAATATGTTTGTCTTCATAATAGATACTGTGAATATCACGTGCAGTAGGATAGGATTCTGATTTTAAAAATACATTTTTTAAATGCATCTATTGTTTCCTTGTGTTCTTGAGTGTGCCTTTCTAGTGTGATATGGGGTTATAGATTCCACTATTTATCTCAGTGATATTTTATTCTCACTCAAGTACCGCTCAGTGTCTTGTGGGGTGGTTGCAGTCCGATGGGGTCTTGTCTCATGTTGGCAAAGTCCTTCGTGCCAGGGGATCTAGAAGGCCTATTCCTGGGCCGTGTTCTAGAAGCTCAAGAAAAAAATATTTTCTTCTCTGCAAACGCAAAAAAATGGATTTTCTTAATTCAGAAATTTCCACATCTATAACATTTTTGTTGTTCTAAGTTACCCGAAAAAAACAAGGATGAACAACGCCAAAGATAGCACTTTTTACTCTCAAGGTTGATTTCAAATTCAAAATTGTTTCTGTCTTGCTGCAGTAACTTTAGAAATATACTGTGAAGAGGCTATCATTCCCTTTATTGAGGAAAACAGCTTCAAATATATTCTCAATATAATGAAATATCTGGATTGTGGCAGTGTAATTATTTTCCCTTTACTTAGTTCAGTCGTACTGGGTGGATGTTACTGGATATTTGCCCATGATGCATTCTGTATTGCAACAAGCATACTATTAGCCTCGACAAAGTCCACTCTGTCGACGAGAAACTTGAGGACGTTTTTCATTGTGGAAAGAAGCTCTTAATTGATTTCTTAAGCTGTAAAGAAGGATTCTGATTATTTAACTGCATGAATTTGTATGATTTAAAAAAGAGCTTTTAATTGAAAACAAAGAGTTGTTTGAGGATCTTTACTCCTCCATAGTTGGGATGTGCAGCAATGACATACGTTTGTGATAAGTGTACTCAGCTGAATCGACTAAATATTTGAGGGAACAATGAAATAAGAAGTAGTTTCCCTTCTGTGTGGAAAAGAATCACTCTCTCTCTTCCATGTATCTTAACTCAGTTTCTCAATGCAGCTTGCAGTATTAGAAAGTATACACAAGGAGTTGATGGACAGAGCGCTGAAACTTTTCATACACTCACCCCAGTCAGTATAAGATCTGGGTTGAATCCATCATCGTCCTTTAGCTCACTTTGCCACCCCAGTTCAGACCCAGACATATGCAAATCAGTCTTGCAGCTGTTCCTCATGAGAACAGTCCACCCCGAACTGCCAAGCCACATCTTCCCTGGACTGCAAACAAGCTTCCTGGGACCGGTTTCTTGGTAATACCCCTCATCAGCCAGGCTAGCTTGAGTCCACTGGCAAAGCGAGCAAGGGACCCACATCTGGAGATATCCTGCCAACGTAGGCCAAACAAAGCAAACACAACAAGATGATGGATTGCGCGCTGGAACTTTTCAGACGCTCATCACCAGTCACTATTAGATGTGGGTTGAATTCCTCCTCGTTCTTGAGCTCACTTTGCCACCCCAGATCAGACCCAGCCATATGCAAATCAATCTTGGCCCTGTTCCTCATGGGAACAGTCAAGCCCGAACTGCCAAACCAGGTCTTCCCTGGACCGCATACAAGCATCCAATGGATTAAACCCAGATCTGTGACTGGGTGTGAGTGGTTGTAAACTTTCAGCACTCCGTCCATCATCTTGTTGTGTTTGCAGTCTTAGAAAGCCACACATATAGCACAATCTCTCATTTGAATAAACATGTCCCTAGTATCAAGCTGTCTTTGCCCTTCAACAAAACCTTTATTTTTTATTTATAAACATCAAAATACATCCATGCTGTATCAGCCTGAGCTCTGTTTCTGCTCTGAACAGTGTTTTTCTCCTTAGGTTAAAAGGTGGATATGGAGCACTACAATTGGGTTATCCCAGTGAAGCCATGGAGGATATGACTGGTGGAGTGGCCGATGGCTGTCAGTTGAACGTTTCTCCTGCAGAGCTTTGGAGATCTCTGTCCAGGCTTCTGGAGAAAGGAGCTTTAGTTTGCTGCGGAAACACTGTGGTGAGATGACCTTACTGTTAATCACACAAAATTAACTCTTCAGTCACACAAGTACTTTCTTCCATTTATGTTCTGGTATAGAAGAGCATTCCAAGAATTGCAGCGCACACCGTTTTAGACATCTTCCTTAATTTTGCCATTTTTGTGTTCAAGTGACTTCCGTTCGCGTGCTCCCTGGACGGTGCGATTGCCCTGATATCAGGCTGTTATCAATACAGCTTTAGAGATGGAGGGGAGTTTCCCTCCATTACCAGGTGCACAGCATCCATTGTAATTATCTCAAAATTGTTCAACTGATATTGCAATTTCAACAATAATTATTCCATGTAATCCAAAGACTTTATGTAACTTTTTTTATTTTTGTTGTTCAGTTCACTTGTGTGACATTTATATTTCAACAGTTTCTCATGCCACAGATATGCCCATCCGAGCCTTTGTCTGGACACGCCAAAAAACATAAAACATCCTCAGTTGTGAAATTGATGTTACCCAATGCATTTCGGGCCTTAATTTTAGCCCTTCCTCAGGGGTTCACTACAAATGAGAGAATATTGTCATTAAAATGTGGACTCAAACCGCTATGTTCAACATTACATATTTTTACAGAAGCACATCAATACAATATTCTCAAGTTAACACTTACTCAGCACTTTCCCTCTTAACGCGGAGCACTATGCTAGCGCTATCTCGCTTAAAAAAAAACATGTCACACGAGTGAACTGAACAACAAAAATAAATAAAATCACAAAAAGTCTTTGGATTACATGAATAATCATTGTTGAAATTGCAATATCAGTTGAAAAATGTTGAGATAATTACTATGGATGATGTGCACCTGGTAATGGAGGGAAACTCCCCTCCATCTCTAAAGCTGTTATAGAAAAGGCCACCCAGGGAGATCATGATGATGGCCTTTGGGCAAGGCTCAGCTGATCCTCAGTACTTGAATTCAATTATGTCCTTTACTGCATGAAGAATTCATAAACTAATATGTAAAATGGGCTACCTCATTATACTCATTTGTTACTAACAAAATAACTGTATGCACAATGTCTGCTTTGTATGAAAATTGTAATTTTCATCCAAAGCATATATCCTCAGGGCAACATCCTTCTCCAGGTGGAACTGTTCACATTGAAAACTGCAACCTTTCTATTTTACAAGGGCCAGCATTTTGGGTTCATGACAACAGAAAATCCCAACATTTGGAGAGCATTTTTAAATCCAAAATAGGAGGCTTGTCCTATTTCCCAGCTCTAAGTCAAGATCTCGAATATTAACTCGCCCTCTTCCTGGTGTACTTTATATTGAATATGTGATGTGTCCTACTACAATGTAGATTTTTCTGCTCTGAGAGGAATTATTAGATGTCACTTATCATTTATTAGGTGAGGTTGTGAATATTATTGGACGTTTCCATAATGTTTTGGTTTGCTTTAAATTTTTATATTCCTGCACTTTGTTTAAGACATGAAGAAGAGTCGTTAGCACTTAATTACTGATGAGGTTTAGGTTTGAATGTAGGCTTTGAGGAGCTTTCACCTAAAGACAGATGCAGCGAGAGCCGGATCATGTGTCCTGCATGGGGACGTCTGCTGGGTAGGTTAATGACAGATAATTTGGAATAAACTGATCATGCAACAATAAGAAAAATATGTATGGGGTAGTCTTTAGTTTATACCACTTGCAGTGCTGGAGTTGGAGAGAGAGAATTCTGGGATGTCTATGATATATCTCTGCATTACCAACTGGACGTTATCCAGTGTGTCTATGCTATTTGCAGAGAGCGGTACTCTACTACTAATAGCATCGGCAAATCCAGTTTATATTTCCTTCTAGGAAAGCAATCAGTAGTATAGTATAGACACTATTGGTCAGGGTACCCATGTTGTACAGCACTCATTCAATGAGACAGACGCTTATTGTCCATACTACTTAAAGAGTTATGTCTTGAGATACATGCTTGGAGAAGAGGTGTTTCTAGATGAGTGAATTAATGATATAAGTTCTATGTTTTCTATTTTCCACTACAGATTCTACATGCATGTATACAATATGTGGAAGCCTAAAATAACTGTCTGTAATGGACTTACTGTGTATGGCTCTGGGAGCCACTATCGAGAGTTAAACATCCTGGTTATTCAATGCATTGGAATTAGAGCAGCAAAACACTGGATTCTGATGTAGGCCTTTCCATGAGGTACGAGAGGATAGGAATCACTGTCACTTACAGAGAAATGCAGGCCTTACTGACAAGTGGCTCTAGCAGAGCCTCTCTCAGTGCAGACATCAGCCTTGTGTGTGTGCGGAGAGCGCATTTTGGGGTAGGAGAGGGAGAGAAGGCATAAAGGGTGGAAGGATGCCATGTAAGATGTACCAGGTTTTGAATAGCAGAGGATGTTGAGTTATGCGGGTGGTTGGCAAGACACCAGTCAATTGTTTTTGGTATCAATAGTAGAGGGTTCTTCTAAGACTGGTGAAATGGGTTGCAGGACACCAGGTACTTTAAAGGGAAACCTGATAGAGAGTGGAGGCCATGTTGTGAATATACCTATAACTCTTCTACCCCTGTGCTCCTGTTCTGAGCAGGGGAAGAGGATCTGTGAGGTCCAAATACACCATAAGGTTGTAAGTGGGTGACTGTCAATAATGTGGAATTTTGTACTCTGGGGTTTACTTCGCTCTTGTCTAGCTGATATCACTTGAAAATCCTCAGTGGAGAACAACCCCGCTATTGACAGGTACCGATCTATACTTCTGGCTATTATCGCCTTATTTTGACATCACTACTCAAGTCTGGTAAGCCATGCAAGCTGCCTATTGATATTTATTTTCACCGAAATATTGAAACCATAATATTTCTTTCACAAGAAGTGCCATGAGACAGATGGAGTTAGGAGAGGGCTGGAGGAGGAATGAATGTGTGGCTGTACACTGAAACAGACATAATACCCCATACCTTGCAATATAAGGATATTGCAAGTCACCTTGGAGTGGTTTGGCTCTATAAAGAACCTTCTTCCTCTATTTAATGGAAATAAGCTCTTTATTGACTTGTAATATACTTTTTAATGTAAGTAGGTCATACTTCAACTGTACACTTAGTAGTACAGCACAGATGCTTTACAGTATGCAGAGCCAAATTACTGTCACTTCTATGTGAGCAAGCAATAATACAACACAAATGATTTTCAGCAGGATGTTTTGGTCTGCTTGCTTCCCTAGCCAAACCTAAATGTGGGGTCTTTCCGTTAAAAAAATAAGAGAAAACTTGTTTCTGTTTCCAGGGTGAATTAGAGCAAGAGAATGAACAAGGGATCCTCAGCAAGCATGCTTATTCTGTGACAGGCATGAGCCAGGTAAGGGCAGTTCCCTCAATGTACAACTCTTCAGTCACAAAAATTGGAAAGGTAAATGCTACACCTCACAAAATCTATGACTGTGTCACTCTCACTCTACAAACATGAGTTTCTCATAGATACATTCATATATGATATGAAACATATATAACAATAAGAAGTGTTTATGGATATGGTGCATGTACAATCTCCGCCAGTCATAAATAGTTTACAGCTTGTGTTTGTCATATATGCACCTACTGTGTTATCTTAGTGACAGTAAAGGTATGTATGTATTTATGTGATATTTCTATATTGCAAACCAAGTCAAAAAGCAGGAGAGCACTGTATAGAGTCAAATGCAAGACTGAAGTTAGAAGGTCATTGCAGGGGAAGGTAGGTTCTGATAGCAGAGATCGACTGTAGTGTTCTTTAAGTTAAGACATGAAAGCATATGTTTATGAGTTAATCTAAGGCAACAGTGATAGACATAAATGCTTGTATTCTTACCGTATGTTAATTGTGAGATGTGATTTGAATGTTTTGAGAAAGAAAAGTGATTTGATTTCCTGCCTAGTTTGTGCAAAGACTGGGGCATTATTTCATTTCATTTCATAAAGCTTTATTCGGAACAAAGAACAATGTCCATAAAAGCACATTAAAAAACACATTTAAAACCGTATCCAGAATAAAGACAATACAGAAAATAGAGGCAAGGGGTTAATAAATAGTTAAAAACTCATACTTTTCCTTGCATTGTTTGCCTTAAGGAGAAAGGTAGCCGTAAAAATGCACACGTCTGGGTGATGCAAGTTAAAAAGCAGTTTCATAGTGTCACTTACAGTCCTGACTCCAAATTTCGCAAATATAGGTTTTAAATAAACAATTCGCAGAAACCTATACAATTGACACAACAAAAGAAAGTGCATAGTACTTTGTGCAGAGGTATTATCACATGGACATGGTCCAACCGGGTGTTTATTCTGGAAAGGGAAAGCCACCAGATTGTGGACAATCCCAATCCTTAATCTAGTTAATACAAACCGATGTGATGTTCTGGTCACTTGGGTCAAATATGGTTGGTAGCCCTCCAATTCATTCAAACCGTTATATGACGCACAGATGGATAGGTTGCCACTGTTACTAAGCCACCTCTCAGATAAAAGATTCAAAAAGGACATCTTCATTTCAGATTTAGATAAATCAGAGGCCCCGCATTTATCTGATTTAATATCAAGGCCATAGATCACCTGTAAACTATCTACAGTATACTTAATCCATGGGATCTTAAAATGATTGTCCATAGAGAGGCAGTCATTGATGATGGCTCTACATAGAGATGTTTCTTCTTTTATCCAGATTGATCGCCATAATATAAGGGGTCTAAGGAGAATCAAATCGGTAAGATGTTGGATGCCGAGTTCTCTGTGTACTAGTTCATTAGAGGCAGAATTAGGTAGACACAGGACTGGGACATTAATAAACAACAAGTGTTTATGCCGTCCTGGATGTCTGCTTTGCCTGTGATAGTAAGGAGCAATGGAAGGGATACTGTTGAGGACCAAGGATGGGTGGAAACTATCCAACAAATTTTCACTCCAGGTGGATTATGGGTCTGTGGGATCAAGGCCAAGAAGGTACTCACCTGCTCTCTGCTGAGGTTACGTGTTCCAGCTTTTGATTGCTCTCCACCTTCTGTACATGTTAAGATTGGGAAGTCCGAAGGACCAGCTCGAATGCCTGACCATGAAGCACAGATTGTTGAAAATGAGGTCCCAAATTCCTCTGCTGGTGTGAATCTGGATACATTGAATATAACAGTGATTTCAGATGCAGGATAGAAAATAACCATAACTGAGAATAGTGAGGCAGGGGCTGATTTGCCAGGCAGATGGGAGACTCTGGTGGGGAAACAGAAGCACCAGAAGCAATATAAGATGTTAATGAAACAGGAACAATTGGAGAGAAAACCAGTACTCTGAGTTTTCCTGTCAAGCCGAAACACTTTTTCCGATTTGAAACCACCCATTTTTGCTTCTGAACAAGAGAGTGCCTCAATTTAAATATTCTGTAAACTGGAATGCTATAAAAGAATCTTATTAACTTGACCCTTATGGATTTTACTGGCCTTGCCTCTGGTACCATTGTCCATGCTGCACCCATGGAAAGGCTTATCTGAATTCACAGTAATACAACTGTACCCTTCTTTCAACAAATAAAGAAATGTTTTAAAAATTTACATTAAAATATTCTTGCATTGCTATTACTTTTTCCAAAAACGTCAGAAGGTGAAACCAATGAAAGTGAGGGTTTGGGAAAAGAGCTTGAGTTTGAGTGTGGATGACCTCCAGAAAACTCAAACCATACTGGTACAAGCAAGAGTTTAAGAAGCCTCCAGTTTAAAAAGTCTTCATGACTTTGAAAATATGTGGTGGGCAAAGGATCAAGTTTTCAGTTTGTTCCTTCACTAATCCGATGTTCATGACATCTGATGACTTATCGGGGGAAATTATTCAAAATGTTGGAGGAGGTTATGTGTACTTTCAGACACACACCCTTGACAAACGTTTGACTGTAAGAAAGTGAGCTCCCACTCTAATCCGCTCCCACCCCCACCTTTCATGTATCCTGATTTCCCTCTTCTTGGGAAATGTATCTATGGCTTACCAGTACTCCTAAGTGAGTACATTAGTGTGTGTATTGTGTTTGTGCTATACTTCCCTCTATACTTTTTCACATTATAGTTTACGGTAGAGTGAGCAGAGGTAGGGCTATCATAAGCCTGAGGAAGACCATACCCTTAGAGACTTAATATTTTGGCTTGAAACATGTTGATTAAAGGATGTGGAATAATTAATAATTTGTGAAACTCATCGATATTTTTTAATATTATCAGAGCCTGGTCAAATTAATTATTCCTTGGGTGATGCTCTAGATAATGTCAACTCTGTTTCATCTAGGATCCCTTTTATTATCTCCTATCAACTCTATAAGAGCTCCCATTGTTCATAGAGCCCATCCAGACCCTATTATGAAAAATGCCATGATATATGGGTGAAGGTTCTATGTCCAAAATAAGGGTTATTTTGTCAGGAGACTGGTCACACTGATTTGTTAATCTTCTGGTTTGCTTCGTTTTACTTGTTGTGTTGTTTTAGGACTTATCAGGGAGCCCAGCACCAAACATAAGGTTCTGATGCCAAGTATTACATCTATGTACATTCCGTAGAGCTCTCCTTCAGACATCATCTTACATGAATAATGAACGAAGTACACATTAATAGTAACATTCAGAATGCTTTGGCTCAGACTAGCACAGCGACGAGGATGTCCATTACCTTAATGAGAAGAATGAGGTCTCAGCATAGACGGGTGGTGGGGCGAAGGAGCAGATTACCACCCTGGAAGAGCTTGTCTGAGGTAGACAGCAGCTAACAAGAAAACTGGTGTAAGCTCTTTGAGAGGAAAAATGGAGACCGCAAGAACCACTCGAGGAGGGCAAACCTGCATATAGTGAGGTTAACAGAAGAATTGGACAACATGGGAATTTGCTGCCAACAGATGAAGACAATAAGAGTTAAGTATCTGCCTTGCTACAAGAGCATCTGCTGGGTAAGAGAAGGATTCTCTGCAAGACAGGCTTAGTAATGCAAGAGGTAATTAGGCCCCATAATTGGAAGATGGACGACAGTATTGTTAAATACTTCAAGAAGCCAAATAAAGTACTTATTCACTCCCTCTGGATAATTATTTTCTGTGTTATCTAATCTTACTTATGACACGGCCAAAATGAAAAAAGAAATGCAGCCACTGCATCCCAAATTCAATCAATGAGTCCCTGCCTTTATGACCATTGTTTATAATGTTAAAAGTCAATTCCATGGGGGTCTATTAGGTATAGAGAGAGTTTATTGCCTTAGAGTTTCTAAAAACAACCAGCAATTCGGAAACCTCTTTCAAATAGGAATTTATAAATCCTCTTCTGGTAGAGAGAATACACCTATAGTGCATTCTGCAAAAAATTATAATTAGGCCCTAAATTAGATTTCGACGGGCAGGTTACTCCATCACCAACATGACAGATTTCCTATCCAGCTTATTACAGGTGCATTGAATCCTATGGCACTTGTAAAAAGGCAGATTGTATATCCATCACATTGGTGATGGATTACCTGCCCAACAAACTATGGTCTTTATTCTCCATTGGGTTAATATTTTGATTTTGGCGATCATTTAACGTATGAATGATAGGCATATGATTGTGGAATTTGTGGTAGCTGGTGAGGTCCCAGCAGACTGACTATCCTGCTGCATTCCCTTGTGTGAATATGGAATTCTAAAATCAGCATGAGGGGCAAGAAAAGATGGTTTTAGGAAATTATGATATGGTGGATAAACTTTCTATAAGGAAATGTGGATGAGTTGTCCAGAAAAGGAAAATGTATTCAGTTTCTGATTCTCTATTAAGTAGAGAAGGCCGATAGAGTTATGTTGCCAGTAACCCAGGTATCATCTGTGGGCTGGAATGTCACACCTGAGTGTAAAAGGTATTCTATTGTAGTGCAACAGGAACCATTGCAGGGTGGCTTGTATTGTTAGTCAAAACCAAGGCATTATAGTGAAGAGGGCTGTAAATGGTTTGGCAGATTTTACAAGTGGGGAATTGGGACTAGGAGCTCACAGTTGAGAATGAGTAAGCCCATGTAATTCATTACCTACTATGACCTACAGCCCCTGAGA
This sequence comes from Lissotriton vulgaris, assembly GCF_964263255.1. NCBI lineage: Eukaryota > Metazoa > Chordata > Amphibia > Caudata > Salamandridae > Lissotriton > Lissotriton vulgaris. The sequence continues at coordinate 1,057,396,721 of NC_141697.1, forward strand.
AAAGTCATATTAGAATTATTCAGTTCCCCTACATCCTCTTTTATTAAAGGTATTTTAATGCTACAATGAAGCAGTTTTGCTCTGTTACTTCTGATTAGAAGCTAAAATAAGAGAAGGGCTAACATGCTACAGCTAGCAAATTAACACTTGAAGGAAAATGAATCGTAAAGTTTGCCTATAGCCATTTTTCAGTGAGGTCGACCCTAGCGGTAGCACGCATGCACTGCTTGCTCTGCGAGACTGCTGTAGTAGAGTATGGGAGAGAAGCCGCACCCACTCTCCTCCCATACTTTTAATTTGCTTGTGTCATTTTCTTTCGTGAATGCTGCGTTCGGATTCATTAATAGGCTTGTTAGTACCTCCTTAATAATAATAATATTAATAATCCACATTTGTAAAGCGCGATCAATCACCCATAAGGGTCTCTAGGCGTGGGGGCCGTCGGAAAGATTAGGCAAGGTATTGCCCAGAGTCACATGGTGCTGGGCTAATCTGCCGCCGGTGCCGGGGATCGAACCGTGATCCCCAGATTCCAGAGTCAGTCGCCCTAGCCGCGGCGCCACACCTCTTCCTTCCTTAGTACGACCTTGTCTTCATTTGTACCCTCCCATGCGACTGGTCCCTTTACTTCGGTTGTTACACAGGATTTGTTATTTAGTCAGTAAAAACTATTTACTTTATTGAGTTTCTCTTACTGCAGGCTGGACATGCGCTGCTTCAGCTGAAACCGCTTGTGTTTTTTTAAGCAGCACAGCCGCCCCCTAACACGGGCGCCTGCTTTCAATCACTTTTACCCGGCATTATCTCATGTCTGTTTCAACCCCCATCCACCCCCACCCCCCAAGTAAAATAGATTTAGAAATGATTAGCAAATTAATTTATGAGAATTCCATGTAGCACATAATCCTGTGCTAATGAAGCTCACTACAGAACATCTGTGTTACATGTCATCTGCACTAAAGGTGGTGTAGAACCAGCTGAAGTGCAAAATGGATCCTTAGAATGGATATAACATGGAAAATATAAGGCAAATAAGTAAACTATGTTTTACATTATATCAGAAACTTTATATTGAGAAATTGTTACTGGGGAGTGACAAAAATAAACCGTTTATTGGTAGCTTCCAACTAATATTCTATGACAGCCAATATCAGCTGCGTTCTCCTTTACTGCATTACAGCACTGGATTCAAGGCGTTGGCTAGCAACATCAATCAACAACACATACAAGTACTCCAAAGTGTTCATAGGGTGTCCTTTTTATTGGGTGCTCTACAGAACTCCTAAATACATTGTCCTACATGTACATATGATTAGGATCTAATGGGGCTTTGCCTGTTAAAACTCCCTTCTAGGGATCTTGAATAGGTGGTCCGTATGGACAGCCCTGAGAGGAATCCATGCTGCCAGACATGATGTTTCCTAGTAAATTGCTCAACAGTGTGTCTAGCCTTGTAGATCATTTAGAGGCTCCTATTGCCAGCAAACTGAGACTAGGCTGTTTTGGGAAACTGCATCTTAGGTATTGCTAGGGTAATGAAGGTTGAATTGATATTTAACTAAAAAAACAGTTTGTATTCTGGTTTGCTTTCAAAGGTGCAGACAAAAGATGGTCCTGTTCAGCTGCTCCGAATTCGCAATCCTTGGGGACATACCGAGTGGACTGGTCCATGGAGTGATGGGTAAATGGAAGCTATGTGGGAACACTACTTAAGGGTTGTTAAAGCCAGATATACATACTGGATAAAAAAGTGGAAGCCATGTCCTGTCATGTAATGATGCACATTTTTGTGCAGTACCAGCATTCACCAATTCCAGGTTGTTAAAACAGATTGAGGGCTGATCTGTGTGATTTCCCCAGGAAGGGTCTCAACAGGAGAGTGAGTCATCCAAACTTCCACTTATCTAGGTAAGCCTGGGTGATTTGGTTTGAGGGTTTTCTCGACTGGCACTCCATAGATGGTGGCAGATCTTGCAACATACTGCCTAACCCGTGCCAGTGTAAACTATTTTGTTCTTTCCCTGTGGGGTTTTCCATATACCCTGATTACATCTTACAGCTCCCATATAACCAATGGTTAACTATGGCAGTGTTGTTCAGCGTTGATGAAGTCCTGATGGACCACTTTACTTGCGACAGGATTCAACCTGTTGTGAAAGTGGGTCAGAGTCTTTGTTCTGCTGTGTTAATACCGTGGCGGTTTCTTTTCTAATGTATTTTACTTTCCTAAAATGTATTTTAATATTGCTAATAGTATCCTGTCTTTGTATTACCATGTGTATTTGCACTTGACCCTAATGTCTCCTATCTCCTTGCTCTCTGTTCTCAAATCCTGTCCTCCGGTGTGCTATGTCTGATAACTCTCTGTAGGAGAGTAGGATCTGCTTCCTATGGTTACCCCAAATTTTGGCTGTGTTTCACTGGTTTATCAACACTAGTCTGACTTTGGCTCTGCTAATCAGGACCACAGCCTAGCTGTTCTCTCTCTAAATTGATACCATGTACTTTAGGTACATACCAAATTGGTTACTGAGTTACCTTGTGAGCCCCTAGTATATTGTACCTTTGGTACCAAGGGCATAGGTACCCCAGAGGCCTACCAGGGACTGAAGCATGTATTATGCCACCCCTGGGAAGCCTTCCAAAATGGCACCACAGGTCTGCACTGGCTGCCTGGGTAAGGTTGTGTAAGCACCCCTTACGTAGATATATATATATATATATATATATATATATATATATATATATATATATATATATATATATATATATATATATATATATATATATATATATATATATATATATATATATACATATATATATATACATATATATACATATATATATATACATATATATATATATATATATATATATATATATATATATATATATATACATTTACAAAACCTTGAAAATTCACTGAAAAAACCATAGGTTATAGACCATATATAGTTAGGGATTAGCATTTAAAAAACCTTATTTTATTTGCACAAAACCATTGAAATTCCATATATAGTTAGTTGCACTAACTATATATCGCGGACCCGCAATCCACTGCTAATGATGTCACATATTACATCATTCATGACATGGTCAGTGACATCACTGATGACATCACTGATGACATCTCAAATGACATCACTGATGACATCACTGATGACAACACCCAGTGACTGTATGTTTCTGTAAAGTTAAAATATGTCTTACATATTGAAGAATGAGTGGATGTATAAGTGTCTGGATGAAGGATTTAGTAGGTGCATGACTGACTGAATGAGAGAATGATTAAATGTGTCTCACTGAGTGCATGGGTTAGTGATTAAAGTGTCTTAATTTGGCAATCATTATTTATTTATGTTCTTCTGTAAACTGCTGCATGTTTAAATCAGTAGCTTTATCAGTAACTATATGGGTTATTGAATGGTTGCCCAAGTATTTGTATGGGAGACTGAGTATGTGTGTGGGTGGCTGGGAGGTGTATAACTCTGTGCATAGACGTGTGAGCAGTTGATTCCCTAGGTGTATGGCTTCAAAAGTGCACGTAGAAACAGCTGTATGGACAGTTGACTGTGTGCATGAGTATATTGGTGAGTGAATGGATATCTCAGTTCTACATGTCAAAGTAAGTACATATGTAAAACACACTCCATGTGAGAGTTGACATATATAAATAACTGAACATAAGAGCCAGTGAATGTGAGAGTGGCTGTATGAATCATTGTGAACTTGTATCAGTGATTGTATAAGAGAGTAAATATATGTTAGTATATGTTTGAATAAGTAAGGTGTGTATAACTGTATAGTTGAGGAAATGGAGGTGTGATTGATTCTTTGCATGACTGACTAGGTGTGTGAGTAACTCCATGGATGTGTGACAGTCTGTGAGTGCCTGTTTACACTGAGTGTATCTAAGGTTATATTAGAGTCTGAAGATGTATTATCACATAAATGATATCATCAGTGATGTAATCAGTAATGTCAAATGAGATGTCAGTGATGTCATCAGTGATGTCATTTGAGATCTCATCAGTGATGTCATCAGTGATGTCATTTGAGATGTCATCAGTGATGTCATCAGTGATGTCACTGACCATGTCATGAATGATGTAATATGTGACATCATTAGCAGTGGATTGCGGGTCCGCGATATATAGTTAGTGCAACTAACTATATATGGAATTTCAATGGTTTTGTGCAAATAAAATAAGGTTTTTTAAATGCTAATCCCTAACTATATATGGTCTATAACCTATGGTTTTTTCAGTGAATTTTCAAGGTTTTGTAAATGCAAATTCCTAACTATATATGGTCTATAACCTATGGTTTTTTCTGTGAATTTCATTGGTTTTTTAAAAGCTAATATCTATAGCTGTAAAATATATTCTTTATTAAGTGACGTATCACGTAGCCCGCGAGACGCCTCATGATGCATCGCATAACCGTGACGTATCGTCTCTGCAGCGCAAACCAAACCCAAAACGTAAGCGCGCCAAAACACGCTTAAAGATATATATATATCTTTTTAACCTTAATTAGACAAAATCCACACGTGCACATATCACAAACGTTCAAAAAACACAATATGTCGGACTCCCGTTACGCTGCCGGTTAGCTGCCCGGTTAACGTACCAGGAAGCACCTTTACCGCGAAAAATCGCATTTTTTTTTTCACCCCCCAGGGAACTTTAATAGCCCCCTCATCAATCCTAGGGGTTCAGGAGGGGTCTGCCTTACCCCTTTCATTCATTTACACCTTTTTTCCACCTCTTGTCTCTCGATCCCACAGAGAGACAAGATGGCGGCCGCTCCAGACTGTTTACAAAGATAACAGCCAATCAGCTTCTCCTCAGACTCCCGTTACACTGCCGGTTAGCTGCCCGGTTCGCGTACCAAGACGCGTCTCTACGGCGAAAAAAATCAGAATTTTTTTTTTTTTTTTTTTTGGGCCCAGCGTGGCTCTATAATATCCCCTCATCAATCCTAGGGGGTCAGAAGGGGTCTACCTTGCCCCCTTTCTTTCATTTCCTCCTTTGTTTTGGCCTCCTCTTGTCTCTCGATCCTACCGAGAGACAAGATGGCGGCCGCACCGGACTGTTTAGAATGTTGACAGACACCGGAGAGCCAATCAGCTTCGCTTCGCAAAGTTCCGATATGCGAAAAGTACGCGAACCGGATCGCTGCCCGGAGCGCTGTTACAGATATATATCTTGATTTAAACGTTAATTTCTCAAAATCCACTGAAGCACATATATTGAGACCTAGCAAAGGCACATCGGGCTAACAGTCCCTACAATTTTGCCAAGTTTCGTGCAAATCCATTCAGCCGTTCGAGCTAAAAGTGAGTCCAACCGCCCTATGGAAAACTCAATGTTAAAAACGCGTTTTGGGACCCCCCTTTTTTCTCAGCCCCCCCTTGACGAAACCCCCCCAAATTTCCAGGAGCTGCTCAGAAACAAAATGTGCCATTTTCCTGAAAATTTCAGCCGATTCCGTCCACAAACGCCAAAGTTATTAGACATAGAATTTTCAGAAATCCCATAGGGAAAAAATCCTAACTATATATACCTACTGGCGACCGCCAGTAGGTAATATATATATATATATATATATATATATATATATATATATATATATATATATATATATATATATATATATATATATATATATATATATATATATATATATATATATATATATATATATATATATATATATATATATATATATATATATATATACACACACACACCAACCTTCTTCAAGGAAAAAGAAGAGACAGAAACCCCAGGAGGACCAGGTAGGAGACGCCAGTTTATTGGAAATTCAGCGAATGCATTTCGGCAGTAGTACTGCCTTCCTCAGCGCCCAAAGCGTCCCTTCGATGCAGCACCACGCTGTGTGTGAGTTCCTCTCAAGTAGGCTTGTTGGTGCATGTCAGCTCCGCCCCTCTGCTGAAGTCCCCGCACCTGTGAGCAGTTCCAAGTGTGGCGCGGAACTGCAGGTCCCAGAATGCAGCAGGATCGATGTTGGGAACCACGGTGCAGGGGAATGACTGGAGATATTGAAAGTCATTGCGGGCTGGCAGGAGAGGAGCGTGCTGTCTTGCTTTGGAGTTTCCAACTGGTGGGCGCCTCCTCCAGTCCCCCTTTACCACGGCAACCACGTAGATCCAAGAGTCCGTATTTTGCAGGGGACGAGCCACAGTGGGCCCTACCCGGCATGGGATTAATAATCCCAAAACTGCACACACTTCTCCCTGGATTTCAGTGGCGGATTCCCAGCCTGTCCAACAAACGCTGGCAAAATACACAAACTTCTAGAGTCCAAAGTCCCAGTGAGGCTGGTTTCTCCCTAGTGCGATGTGGGTCTCTGAAAAGCGCCCCTGGGTGGCGCTGAATTGATGCACACCAACCTTCTTCATGGAAAAAGAAGAGACAGAAACCCCAGGAGGACCAGGTAGAAGACGCCAGTTTATTGGAAATTCAGCGAATGCATTTCGGCAGTAGTACTGCCTTCCTCAGCGCCAAAAGCGTCCCTTCGATGCAGCACCACGCTGTGTGTGAGTTCCTCTCAAGTAGGCTTGTTGGTGCATGTCAGCTCCGCCCTTCTGCTGAAGTCCCCGCACCTGTGAGCAGTTCCAAGTGTGGCGCGGAACTGCAGGTCCCAGAATGCAGCAGGATCGATGTTGGGAACCACGGTGCAGGGGAATTACTGGAGATATTGAAAGTCATTGCGGGCTGGCAGGAGAGGAGCGTGCTGTCTTGCTTTGGAGTTTCCAACTGGTGGGCGCCTCCTCCAGTCCCCCTTTGCCCCCGCAACCACGTAGATCCAAGAGTCCGTATTTTGCAGGGGACGAGCCACAGTGGGCCCTACCCGGCATGGGATTAATAATCCCAAAACTGCACACACTTCTCCCTGGATTTCAGTGGCGGATTCCCAGCCTGTCCAACAAACGCTGGCAAAATACATGAACTTCTAGAGTCCAAAGTCCCAGTGAGGCTGGTTTCTCCCTAGTGCGATGTGGGTCTCTGAAAAGCGCCCCTGGGTGGCGCTGAATTGATGCACACCAACCTTCTTCACGGAAAAAGAAGAGACAGAAACCCCAGGAGGACCAGGTAGGAGACGCCAGTTTATTGGAAATTCAGCGAATGCATTTCGGCAGTAGTACTGCCTTCCTCAGCGCCCAAAGCGTCCCTTCGATGCAGCACCACGCTGTGTGTGAGTTCCTCTCAAGTAGGCTTGTTGGTGCATGTCAGCTCCGCCCTTCTGCTGAAGTCCCCGCACCTGTGAGCAGTTCCAAGTGTGGCGCGGAACTGCAGGTCCCAGAATGCAGCAGGATCGATGTTGGGAACCACGGTGCAGGGGAATGACTGGAGATATTGAAAGTCATTGCGGGCTGGCAGGAGAGGAGCGTGCTGTCTTGCTTTGGAGTTTCCAACTGGTGGGCACCTCCTCCAGTCCCCCTTTACCACCGCAACCACGTAGATCCAAGAGTCCGTATTTTGCAGGGGACGAGCCACAATGGGCCCTACCCGGCATGGGATTAATAATCCCAAAACTGCACACACTTCTCCCTGGATTTCAGTGGCGGATTCCCAGCCTGTCGAGCAAACGCTGGCAAAATACACGAACTTCTAGAGTCCAAAGTCCCAGTGAGGCTGGTTTCTCCCTAGTGCGATGTGGGTCTCTGAAAAGCGCCCCTGGGTGGCGCTGAATTGATGCACACCAACCTTCTTCACGGAAAAAGAAGAGACAGAAACCCCAGGAGGACAAGGTAGGAGACTTCAGCAGAAGGGCGGAGCTGACATGCACCAACAAGCCTACTTGAGAGGAACTCACACACAGCGTGGTGCTGCATCGAAGGGACGCTTTGGGCGCTGAGGAAGGCAGTACTACTGCCGAAATGCATTCGCTGAATTTCCAATAAACTGGCGTCTCCTACCTGGTCCTCCTGGGGTTTCTGTCTCTTCTTTTTCCGTGAAGAAGGTTGGTGTGCATCAATTCAGCGCCACCCAGGGGCGCTTTTCAGAGACCCACAACGCACTAGGGAGAAACCAGCCTCACTGGGACTTTGGACTCTAGAAGTTCGTGTATTTTGCCAGCGTTTGTTGGACAGGCTGGGAATCCGCCACTGAAATCCAGGGAGAAGTGTGTGCAGTTTTGGGATTATTAATCCCATGCCGGGTAGGGCCCACTGTGGCTCGTCCCCTGCAAAATACGGACTCTTGGATCTACGTGGTTGCGGTGGTAAAGGGGGACTGGAGGAGGCGCCCACCAGTTGGAAACTCCAAAGCAAGACAGCACGCTCCTCTCCTGCCAGCCCGCAATGACTTTCAATATCTCCAGTCATTCCCCTGCACCGTGGTTCCCAACATCGATCCTGCTGCATTCTGGGACCTGCAGTTCCGCGCCACACTTGGAACTGCTCACAGGTGCGGGGACTTCAGCAGAAGGGCGGAGCTGACATGCACCAACAAGCCTACTTGAGAGGAACTCACACACAGCGTGGTGCTGCATCGAAGGGACGCTTTGGGCGCTGAGGAAGGCAGTACTACTGCCGAAATGTATTCGCTGAATTTCCAATAAACTGGCGTCTCCTACCTGGTCCTCCTGGGGTTTCTGTCTCTTCTTTTTCTGTGAAGAAGGTTGGTGTGCATCAATTCAGCGCCACCCAGGGGCGCTTTTCAGAGACCCACATCGCACTAGGGAGAAACCAGCCTCACTGGGACTTTGGACTCTAGAAGTTCGTGTATTTTGCCAGCGTTTGTTGGACAGGCTGGGAATCCGCCACTGAAATCCAGGGAGAAGTGTGTGCAGTTTTGGGATTATTAATCCCATGCCGGGTAGGGCCCACTGTCGCTCGTCCCCTGCAAAATACGGACTCTTGGATCTACGTGGTTGCGGTGGTAAAGGGGGACTGGAGGAGGCGCCCACCAGTTGGAAACTCCAAAGCAAGACAGCACGCTCCTCTCCTGCCAGCCCGCAATGACTTTCAATATCTCCAGTCATTCCCCTGCACCGTGGTTCCCAACATCGATCCTGCTGCATTCTGGGACCTGCAGTTCCGCGCCACACTTGGAACTGCTCACAGGTGCGGGGACTTCAGCAGAAGGGCGGAGCTGACATGCACCAACAAGCCTACTTGAGAGGAACTCACACACAGCGTGGTGCTGCATCGAAGGGACGCTTTGGGCGCTGAGGAAGGCAGAACTACTGCCGAAATGCATTCGCTGAATTTCCAATAAACTGGCGTCTCCTACCTGGTCCTCCTGGGGTTTCTGTCTCTTCTTTTTCCGTGAAGAAGGTTGGTGTGCATCAATTCAGCGCCACCCAGGGGCGCTTTTCAGAGACCCACATCGCACTAGGGAGAAACCAGCCTCACTGGGACTTTGGACTCTAGAAGTTCGTGTATTTTGCCAGCGTTTGTTGGACAGGCTGGGAATCCGCCACTGAAATCCAGGGAGAAGTGTGTGCAGTTTTGGGATTATTAATCCCATGCTGGGTAGGGCCCACTGTGGCTCGTCCCCTGCAAAATACGGACTCTTGGATCTACGTGGTTGCGGTGGTAAAGGGGGACTGGAGGAGGCGCCCACCAGTTGGAAACTCCAAAGCAAGACAGCACGCTCCTCTCCTGCCAGCCCGCAATGACTTTCAATATCTCCAGTCATTCCCCTGCACCGTGGTTCCCAACATCGATCCTGCTGCATTCTGGGACCTGCAGTTCTGCGCCACACTTGGAACTGCTCACAGGTGCGGGGACTTACGCAGAGGGGCGGAGCTGACATGCACCAACAAGCCTACTTGAGAGGAACTCACACACAGCGTGGTGCTGCATCGAAGGGACACTTTGGGCGCTGAGGAAGGCAGTACTACTGCCGAAATGCATTCGCTGAATTTCCAATAAACTGGCGTCTCCTACCTGGTCCTCCTGGGGTTTCTGTCTCTTCTTTTTCCGTGAAGAAGATTGGTGTGCATCAATTCAGCGCCACCCAGGGGCGCTTTTCAGAGACCCACATCGCACTAGGGAGAAACCAGCCTCACTGGGACTTTGGACTCTAGAAGTTCGTGTATTTTGCCAGCGTTTGTTGGACAGGCTGGGAATCCGCCACTGAAATCCAGGGAGAAGTGTGTGCAGTTTTGGGATTATTAATCCCATGCCGGGTAGGGCCCACTGTGGCTCGTCCCCTGCAAAATACGGACTCTTGGATCTACGTGGTTGCGGTGGTAAAGGGGGACTGGAGGAGGCGCCCACCAGTTGGAAACTCCAAAGCAAGACAGCACGCTCCTCTCCTGCCAGCCCGCAATGACTTTCAATATCTCCAGTCATTCCCCTGCACCGTGGTTCCCAACATCGATCCTGCTGCATTCTGGGACCTGCAGTTCCGCGCCACACTTGGAACTGCTCACAGGTGCGGGGACTTCAGCAGAAGGGCGGAGCTGACATGCACCAACAAGCCTACTTGAGAGGAACTCACACACAGCGTGGTGCTGCATCGAAGGGACGCTTTGGGCGCTGAGGAAGGCAGTACTACTGCCGAAATGCATTCGCTGAATTTCCAATAAACTGGCGTCTCCTACCTGGTCCTCCTGGGGTTTCTGTCTCTTCTTTTTCCGTGAAGAAGGTTGGTGTGCATCAATTCAGCGCCGCCCAGGGGCGCTTTTCAGAGACCCACATCGCACTAGGGAGAAACCAGCCTCACTGGGACTTTGGACTCTAGAAGTTTGTGTATTTTGCCAGCGTTTGTTGGACAGGCTGGGAATCCGCCACTGAAATCCAGGGAGAAGTGTGTGCAGTTTTGGGATTATTAATCCCATGCCGGGTAGGGCCCACTGTGGCTCGTCCCCTGCAAAATACGGACTCTTGGATCCACGTGGTTGCGGTGGTAAAGGGGACTGGAGGAGGCGCCCACCAGTTGGAAACTCCAAAGCAAGACAGCACGCTCCTCTCCTGCCAGCCCGCAATGACTTTCAATATCTCCAGTCATTCCCCTGCACCGTGGTTCCCAACATCGATCCTGCTGCATTCTGGGACCTGCAGTTCCGCGCCACACTTGGAACTGCTCACAGGTGCGGGGACTTCAGCAGAAGGGCGGAGCTGACATGCACCAACAAGCCTACTTGAAAGGAACTCACACACAGCGTGGTGCTGCATCGAAGGGACGCTTTGGGCGCTGAGGAAGGCAGTACTACTGCCGAAATGCATTCGCTGAATTTCCAATAAACTGGCGTCTCCTACCTGGTCCTCCTGGGGTTTCTGTCTCTTCTTTTTCCGTGAAGAAGGTTGGTGTGCATCAATTCAGCGCCACCCAGGGGCGCTTTTCAGAGACCCACATCGCACTATATATATATATATATATATATATATATATATATATTCACAGAAAAAACCATAGGTTATAGTGGATATATAGTTAGGAATTTGCATTTACAAAACCTTGAAAATTCAATGAAAAAACCATAGGTTATAGGCCATATATAGTTAGGAATTAGCATTTACAAAACCTTATTTTACTCGCATAAAACCATTGAAATTCCATATATAGTTAGCTAACTATAAGCGCTAACTATATATCGCGCACCCGCAATCCACTGCTGATGATGTCACATATTACATCATTCATGACATGGTCAGTGACATCACTGATCACAACATCCAGTGATTGTATGTGTCTGTAAAGTTTAAATATGTTTCACATATTGAAGAATGAGTGGATGTATAAGTGTCTGGATGAAGAATTTAGTAGGTGCATGACTGACTGTATGAGTGAGTGATTAAATGTGTCTCACTGAGTACATGGGTTAGTGACTAAACTGTCTTAATTCGTGCATCAGTATGTTTGTTGTTGTGTAAGCTGCTGCATGTGTTGATCAGTAGCTATAAGAGTGGCCATATGGGTTATTGATTGGTTGCCCAAGTATTTGAATGGGAGGCTGAGTGTGTGTGTGGGTGGCTGGGAGGTGCGTGACTCTGTGCATAGATGTGTAAGCAGTTGATTCACTAGGAGTATGAGTTCAAGAGTGCATGTGGAAACAGCTATATGGGCGGTTGACTGTGCATGGGTGTGTTGGTGAGTGAATGGATTTCTCACTGCTACATGTGCAAGTAAGTACGTATGTAAAACACAATACATGTGAGAGTTGAGATATATAAATAACTGAACATAAGAGCCAGTGAATGTGTGAGTGGCTGTATCGATCACTGTGAGCTTGTATCAGGGATTATATAAGAGAGTAAATATGTGTTATTATATGTTTGAATAAGTAAGATGTGTATAACTGTATAGTTGAGGAAATGGAGGTGTGATTGATTCTTTGCATGACTGACTAGGTGTGTGAGTAACTCCATGGATGAGTGACAGTCTGTGAGTGTCTGTTTATACTGAGTGTATGTAAGGTTATATTAGAGTCTGAAGAGGTTCATTGTATTATCACATGAGTGATGTGATCAGTGATGACAAATGAGATGTCATCAGTGATGTCATTTGAGTTGTCATCAGTGATGTCAATTGTGATGTCATTTGAGATGTCATCATTGATATCATTTGAGTTGTCATCAGTGATGTCATTTGAGATGTCATCAGTGATGTCATCAGTGATGTCACTGACCATGTCATGAATGATGTAATATGTGACATCATCAGCAGTGGATTGCGGGTGCGCGATATATAGTTAGCGCTTATAGTTAGCTAACTATATATGGAATTTCAATGGTTTTATGCGAGTAAAATAAGGTTTTGTAAATGCTAATTCCTAACTATATATGGCCTATAACCTATGGTTTTTTCATTGAATTTTCAAGGTTTTGTAAATGCAAATTCCTAACTATATATCCACTATAACCTATGGTTTTTTCTGTGAATTTCATTGGTTTTTTAATAGCAAATATGAAAAGCTTTAAAATGTCAAGTACGTGATAGATAAAAACATTTTCGTATTTATGCACGCTGATGTGCTTTGAACGCTGCCCCCCCCTCCCCTCTTTTGCCTTAGTAGTACTCTCTCTTTGCAGATACTGAAGGGTAGTTAACGCAGGCCTTTACCCCCGTTGTAATCCGTCGTGCCTCCTTGTCTCTCCATTTGATTGATTGTTGTCCAAGCATTTACTGTTTTAGAATTGGTTCTCTTTGGATCATTCTCTATTTACAAACAAGCACAAAGTCGCAATACTCTGTTTAGTCTTTGCAGATAGTGAAAAATCGTGTAAAAAAATAAAAGTAATCGAACAAAATCAGTAGGCCACTAATTGGATCTCTTTTTGACCTCGCTAAAATAGAAATATTAGGAACAACCCTTCTTGAGAAATACGAAAATAGTGAGATGAACTGAGCTCCACACCATGAGGGCTGCAAGACAGCTCGGCTCCATCACCCATCCCGCACAAAATAACGACAAACCCTATGCAAATATTAAAAATATAGACAACACACCAGCAAAGAAACAGGGTAAAACATTTTATTAAAAAACTATTTACATAACGTTGGTCTATAAGATGATGTCATAGTGGACCGATGTGTGAATAGATCGAAAACAGCACAAGGCTCCAAGATCCGGATAGCAAGCTCCTGGATGTTGGGTGCCATAGTTTAGAGTTCTGAATTTCAGCCTTTTTCAATGCCTGTGCTTTGTTGAATCAAAATGGCGGCTTGACACAAAGCTAACTCAAACGTTGTTACTGATGCTATGCAGACCAAAACTGGTTTTCAGTTTGTACATTTTTCTAGATTTTTCAATCCAAGTTTGGTTGACTTTGTAGAACGATGGCTTCAGATTTTCAACATACGGTGTGGTGGCGCTGACTGGGAGGGGGCGCTTCGCTCCTGCCCCCTCCCCAAGTAAGATTTTCATACGTGAAAGTACGTTAATGGTTTTGGTCCCTGAGATGCTTCGATGTCACTACCATTCTCAAATAGCATAAGTTCTGGATGTTGGGTGCCATAGTTAAGAGTTCTGAGCAGTGCTTGTAACACTGTCTGAAGCTTATTTCCACCTACTGCAGCTTCACTATTCTCAAAGTAAGTGAGTGTCGTTTGTGGACCTGACTGCATTAGAAAACAATGTGATATGTTACCTTCCTAAACAGCTTGACGGAGGCCCCTGAGGGGCGGTGTGATGGCCATGGACTCGGAGAAGACGCTTGGCTCCGACACCCTCCCCAAGTCTTATAGCACTGGTGTAGCCTGAGATCGCCCCCGACATAGGCGGCCGGCTCCCGGGGTCCGGCGGAACTTTTTGCCTTTTGATGACTCTTCAATTCTGGACCTTGTCCCACAATCCGTTTGACCTGAAGACAAGCTGTAGTGGTGCGCCCCTTTATCGTTTTAGTTGCTATTCCGCCCGCTTTTGCTACACTGTGCCTCTTCCGCCATTCAGCTGTTTTCCGCCCGCTCTTGCGACTACAGCGTCTCGCTCACCATGTAGTTGAGATGCGCCCGCTCTTGCGGTGCAGCGATAGGCGGCTGCCACAGGACTCTCAAAATGGCGGCCGGCTCTTCGGTTTTGGGCCTGGTCCACTAAAATGGCCCTGGGACACCTTGGAACTCGGACGCTTGTCTGCTAGGGCTTGGGTCCCATTCTCGAAAAGCGTCCCCTCAGCCGTGAAGATTCTACAAAAGTCTTGGGGGCCTCCGACTCCCGCAGGCTTCTGGTGGGGAGCGGCTGCCATGATTGCTCGTGGAATGGCCACGACGGAGCTACGAGATGGTAGTGGTCTCATGCTGACGCCAGCTTTAGTCTGAAACATCCAGAAACACTGTAGACTACCAATTCGATCAGTTCCGGTAGCGCCCCAACATGACCCGGAAGAGAAGAACTTGCCCTCCCCTCTTTGACTGATGGTTCTTGTTGCCTGTCCCCTCTGTTGTCATTTAACAGAACTTTTTGGACTGCTGAAAGGGGTTGTGTTCTGAACGCTGGTTGGTGGAGACATTTAGACTATATTCTTGACCTACGTTGTCGCGTAATGCGTTTTATGACACGCCGCGTTAGCGCACCCGGAAGTGATCCGAGGCGCGGCGCGCAGCGCGTAACGTAAGCATAACAGGTCATGTGACTTGTTAATAAAACTTTTCATTGGTTCATTTTACTTTTGTTAATTTAATGATGAAAAGCTTGGTCATATGACCTAAAAATTACGCTTTTTATTATTTTCGAACAATATTTTTTTTTCAAACATATGTTATAATATTCCAGGCTAATGTACTTTCCCGGAAAATTTACAACTGTCTTGCAAGTAAAATATATTCCTTTTTCGAGAAAGAGGGCGTTTCTTCCTTCCATGACGGAGCCGTTGAGTAAAAGAGATTCGGCCTGCTGTCTTAGTCGCCGATACGCCTGATTATCAGATTCTTATCGATCACTTTATGTTGCAGACATGAAAAACACAACTGCCCTTCACCATTTATCTTTACTGCGTTCCTACATATTATACCTTTTATCCGTCATGTAATTGGACTGCTTTATTTCACTTGCCTTTTACTGATTCGAAAACAGTCACTAAAAGTAAAAACTTTACAAATGAAAATACTACTACCGTGTTTTGTTTTAAAAACCTTTATTGTGAAAATGTCAGTATACAAATACGGGCCTATAACCACGTGGGCCGGCCACGGAGCAAACTGAAATCGTATATGATGAGGAGACATTTACACTGTAGAAGAACGTAACGAGCGGGCCATTAGGTGACAAGAACAAAGGTGTCTAACAGTTGCGGAATCGGTGGACGTACATTTTGTAATTAAAATACGACAGGGCCACTTACAATAACATTTTCTAGATATACATTTGCGGGCAAAGAGTTACGAGTCCCATTTATACCGGCGCCATTTTGGGCGAGGCCGGGCAGGTCCAAGATATAGTCAAAATGTCTCCACCAACCATCGGCCAGACCAGAACCCCTTTCGGCCCTTTATGCTACAAGATGGTGTCTTCCATTCAGAAAATATTAGTGGCAGCATTTTGAAAGGAAACAGAAACAGCCGTTCTCCTAGTGAGTTTCACATTGTTACATTTAGGAAGAATGTTGAAGAGTAGTATGTGGAAAATCTGAAGCCATTTTTCTACAAACTCTCAATCAGACTTGGATGGAGAAAAAAAAACCTGAAGAATGTACAAACTGAAAACCAATTTTTGTCTGTATAGCACCAACAGTAACGCTTGAGTCAGCTTTGTGTCAAGCCGCCATTTTCATTCAATCAATAGCGTCCCCCTGCACACATTCAGGGACCTGGTCGTGTCTTCAGATGAAACGCATTGTAGGAAAAGAAGCAGAAAGGAAAAGGAAAAAAGTTCCGCCGGACCTAGTGAAGCTGCAGCAGGTGCAAATAAGCTTCAGACAGTCTTACAAGCACTGCTCAGAACTCTCAACTGAGGCACTCAACATCCAGGACTTGCCATTCGGATCTTGGCGCCTTGTATTTTTGTTTTGTTTTTGATGGAGGGGAAACAACAAAAAAGAGACATTGAAAAAGGCTCAACAGTGCAGGGCGCCTTGTGCTGGTTCCGACCTATTCACACATCGGTCCACTACTGACATCACCTCATAAACCAACGGGGCACCCCACGCCGACTTTCGGCGCAGCATTGTAGGATGGCCACACCAGTGCGGCAATTTTCTGGACACCACCTCGGTGCCATCCAGATCTCGGCGTGTTCATTCAATCAATAGCGTCCCCCTGCACACATTCAGGGACCTGGTCGTGTCTTCAGATGAAACGCATTGTAGGAAAAGAAGCAGAAAGGAAAAGGCAAAAAGTTCCGCCGGACCTAGTGAAGCTGCAACAGGTGCAAATAAGCTTCAGACAGTCCTACAAGCACTGCTCAGAAATCTCAACTGAGGCACTCAACATCCAGGACTTGCCATTCGGATCTTGGCGCCTTGTGCTGGTTCCGACCTATTCACACATCAGTCCACTACTGACATCACCTCATAAGCCAACGGGGCACCCCACGCCGACTTTCGGCGCAGCATTGTAGGATGGCCACACCAGTGCAGCCACTTGCTGGACACCACCTCGGTGCCATCCGGATCTCAGCGCGTTCGAGTCACTGTGCCGGAAGAGTGACCGGAACTCAGCTGAACACGCCGTCTTTCGGCGCAGCATTGTAGGATGGCCACACCAGTACGGCAATTTGCTGGACACCACCTCGGCGCCATCCGGATCTCGGCGCGTTCGAGTCACTGTACCGCAAGAGTGACCGCAACTCAGCTGGACACGCCGTCTTTCGGCGCAGCATTGTAGGATGGCCACACCAGTGCGGCAATTTGCTGGACACCACCTCGGTGCCATCCGGATCTCGGCGCGTTCGAGTCACTGTACCGCAACAGTGACCGCAACTCAGCTGGACACGCCGTCTTTCGGCGCAGCATTGTAGGATGGCCACACCAGTGCGGCAATTTGCTGGACACCACCTCGGTGCCATCCAGATCTCGGCGCGTTGTGCTGCCTTCGGCCTATTCGCACATCGGTCCGCTACTGACGCCGCCTCACGTGCCAACGGATTTTCTACGCTTTTTGTAGCCCTATGTCGCATAACAGGTCATGTGACTTGTTTATAAAACTTTTCATTGGTTCATTTTACTTTTGGTTTCCTAAAGATGGAAGGCTTGGTCATATGACCTAAAAATAACACTTTTCATTGGTTTAGAACATTTTTTTTTCCCAAACGATGAAAGCCCCACCTTGTTTCTGGATCATTCAGACTGAAGCTGGCGTCAGCATGAGAGCACCACCATCTCGTGGCTCCGTCGTGGTCATTCCGCGAGCAATCATGGCAGCCGCTCCCCACCGGAAGCCTGCGGGAGTCGGGGGCCCCCAAGACTTTTATACAATCTTCACGGCTGAGGGGACGCTTTTCGAGAATGGAACCCAAGCCCTAGCAGGCAAGCGTCCGAGTTCCAAAGTGTCCCAGGACCATTTCAGTGGACCAGGCCTAAAACCGAGGAGCTGTCCGCCATTTTAAGAGCCATGTGGCAGCCGCCTATCGCTGCACTGCAAGAGTGGGAGCAACTCAACAACATGGTGAGCGAGACGCTGTGGCCGCAAGAGCGAGCGCAACTCAGCTAGATGGCCGCCACCTGGGGAGGCCCGTTCACGCCGGCTCCCCCACGCCCCCCCCCCCCGGGCCGCCGCACGCCAATTTTCGGAGCAGCATTGTAGGATACCAAAACCAGTGCGGCAGTTTACTGGACATCACCTGGGTGCCTGTCGTACATGTTGTGTCAGCCATGTGACACTGGACACAGACCGCTACTGACGAGGCCTCCCCCCGCACCACCCGGGACGCCCCACGCTGTTTTTCTGTGCTGCATTGTAGGATCCCTAAACCAGTGCGGCACCCAGGCGACATCACCTGGGTGCCGTCCAGAACTCTGCACGTTGTGCTGCCTTGGGACTATTCGCACAACAGACCGCTACTGACGAGGCCTCCCCCCGCCCCACCCGGGACGACCCACGCCAATTTTCGGAGCAGCATTGTAGGATCCCTAAACCAGTGCGGCACCCAGGCGACATCACCTGGGTGCCGTCCAGAACTCTGCACGTTGTGCTGCCTTGGGACTATTCGCACAAAAGACAGCTTCTAACTATTGTTGCTTTTTGTGTTGAGAAATGTTTAAATGTTTTTAGTTTTTGTTCCGTTTGTTAAAGTTAGTAGTTAATAAAGTTTTATAACCTTACTTTGTTGGAGTGTTATCTATTTTTTTAAAAACGGGTGAATGGGGCCTTGAATCGGGTTATTGTCATGTGTGGGCTTTGGAAGTGTGCTGCTGCAGGATCGGACATTTCAAACTCAAATGCACGTTCTTTTTCTTACCTTTCCGAAGCATGGAGCGCAATAGCAGGCAGAGAAAGGGTGATGCACGTGTTGAACACTACCTGACCTGGCAAGTTGCTGGCAGTGCCCCCCCGCCCGCTCCTGAAAGAGGGCACACACACACCGCCGCCCCGGGTACTTCACAAATCTTTAAAAGACCATGCGCTTGTTCATGAGGCTTAAATGGTTTATCACCTCTTCTAGAACCCCTGCATCGACCCTCTGACGTTTCCTGGAAAAATTACCATGTAACACAATACCAAGCCCTGTCAGCTGAAACCCCCAAGGAATCGTGGGGCATATTATCAAGGGGGTTTATCTCCGCTTTTTTGGCTTTAAAAACCATGAAAGCGGAGATAAAATTATTTCCCTATTATCAAGCTGTCGCTAACACCAGTTAGTGACACCTAAAAGGAGATAGCGACCATCTTGGGCCCGGCTTTGCATGTCAGTGATACTTATCACTAATGACATGCAAAGTGGCGTGCCAAGATGTTAGCGACTGGAAACAGTCCCTAACATCGCTACCTTCTATTACCAACTTTTGGAGATATTCGCGCTAAGCGCGAATATCTCCAAAATCTAACACCTGCCCTGAGCAGTTCTTAGCCATGTTATCCAATGGGAGGTGGATAACATGGCTAAGAGCATTAGGTCGATAATACATGAATATCGCGGACTTTTCTGCGATAATAGCAAGGTTTATCTGCGATAAAAATCGCCGATGTGCGGCGATAATTTTTGTCTCTAAACAAGTTAGAGACAAAAATTATCGCTAGTTGTTCGTAATATGCCCCCGGGTTTTTGCTTGCAGAAATCGGGAGGCGGGAGACTAGCACTGAAATCAGTACTCACACGCCTGAATCAGGAGGATTGGCATGTCTGAATTCTCTACAGCTGGGGCCATAAACTACATCCGCAGGGTTAGGTGATAGCCTGGAACCAGCCTGGCATCTAAAATGGCTGCCGTGCACGACAAAATTGTGGCATTCGAAAAAAGGCAAGATGGCGCAGCCGCTGGAAGAGATGTATCAACATATATCAGCCTCCTCAGCCACCCTCAGGAAACATAGGGGATTAGGATATGTCTCCCGCACCCCCTTATACCTAGTACTTTAATTAACGAAGCACAAAATGGCGAATTCCCGTTTCGCTACCAGTTTGCGGCCCAGTTCGCGGCCCGTGAAGCGCTTCTACCGTGAAAAATCATTTTTTTTTTTTTCCCCACGGGACCCTTTAATAACCCCAACAACATTCCTAGGGGGTCAAGAGGGGGATACCTTGCCCCCTTTCATTAAATTCCCCCTTAGTTTTTCACCTTTTCTTCTCTCTCGATCCTACCGAGAGACAAGATGGCGGCCGCTCCGGACTGTCACGCAGCAAAAAAAAAAAAAAAGCTCACGCACAGCCGCTGGAAGAGATGTATCAACATATATCAGCCTCCTCAGCCACCCTCAGGAAACATAGGGGATTAGGATACGTCTCCCGCACCCACTTATAACTAGTAATTTAATTTACGAAGCACAAAATGGCGAATTCCCGTTTCGCTACCAGTTCGCGGCCGCGCTTCTACCGTGAAAAATCATTTTTTTTTTTTTTCACCACGGGACCCTTTAATAACCCCAACAACATTCCTAGGGGGTCAAGAGGGGGATACCTTGCCCCCTTTCATTAAATTCCCCCTTCGTTTTCCACCTCTTCTTCTCTCTCGATCCTACCGAGAGACAAGATGGCGGCCGCTCCGGACTGTTTAGAATGTTGACAGACACCGGAGAGCCAATCAGCTTTCTGCGCGCAAAGTTCCG
The DNA here is from genome assembly GCF_964263255.1 of Lissotriton vulgaris. Lineage (NCBI taxonomy): Eukaryota > Metazoa > Chordata > Amphibia > Caudata > Salamandridae > Lissotriton > Lissotriton vulgaris. Next base: position 1,057,417,345 of record NC_141697.1, read on the forward strand.
ATAAGCGAAAAGTAAGCGGACCGGATCGCTGCCCAGAGCGCTGTTACAGATATATATCTTGGTTTGAACGTTAATTTCTCAAAAACTACTGGAGCACATATATTGAGACCTAGCAAAGGCACATCGGGCTAACAGTCCCTACAATTTTGCCAAGTTTCGTGCAAATCCATTCAGCCGTTCGAGCTAAAAGTGAGTCCAACCGCCCTATGGAAAACTCAATGCAAAAAACGCGTTTTGGGACCCCCCTTTTTTCTCAGCCCCCCCTTGACGAAACCCCACCAAATTTTCAGGGGCTGCTCAGAAACAAAATGTGCCATTTTCCTGAAAATTTCAGCCGATTCCGTCCACAAACGCCAAAGTTATTAGACATAGAATTTTCAAAAGTCCCATAGGGAAAAAATTCTAACTATATATACCTACTGGCGATAGCCAGTAGGTAATATGTGTATATATATATATATATATATATATATATATGTATATATACATATATATATATATGCATCCCTTACTTAGATGTAATATATATATATATATATTTCACGCTCTTTGGGGAGTGTCCAAACAAGTAAGAAACACTCGAGCACCTCAAATGCTTTTCCTCAACAAGCTTTATTCAGGTTCAAACACTTGCTTTTGCCAGTAGATGTGGGCTGTTTCATTCGGACGCGTTTCGGGCATCTCCCTTCCTCTGCGGCATACAGTCCATGAAACACCATGTTGTCCCGCCTCCATTTTAATCTGATATCGCATGCCAGGGATTGGCTGATCAGCATGATCCTATGCGTTGCTTTATGGGAGGCGTAGTCCATATGATTGTGGTGCTCATATATTAATAATTGAAAGCTACAGTGAGCCCCAGCAAAAGCAGCGTGTTAATATCCTTTTTGCGATGTCCCGCAGTTGAAGCCCCTGTATGCGGCTCCGTGGCCTCCTTCTCTTGAGTGGTGCTTCTCAGCTGTAAGACGGCCGCTAAATATTCACGCTCTTTGGGGAGTGTCCAAACAAGTAAGAAGCACTCGAGCACCACAAATGCTTTTCCCCAACAAGCTTTATTCAGGTTCAAACACTTGCTTTTGCCAGTAGATGTGGGCTGTTTCATCCGGACGCGTTTCGGGCATCTCCCTTCCTCGGCGGCATACAGTCCATGAAACACTCACTGTAGCTTTCAATTATCAATATATGAGCACCACAATCATATGGATGGAGGTAGGACAACATGGTGTTTCATGGACTGTATGCCGACAATCCTGAAGGTTTTGGGTGAGAGGGTGCCCTAGCATGAGCTGAGCCCCTCTGCAGCTTTCGGAAATCCCTCCTTATAGCTGTTCTATGATATAGCCATACCATATACTCTTAAGTGCATTATAATATCACGGTTAATGCTAACTTTGGTTTGGCTTTATCAAAACATGTTGTGTTTGGTGTCAAACACTTTGGAATACTACCCCCCTGCCAGTTCTGGTGGCGGAGGTAGCATTACACCCTTCTAGAGGGAGAAGACATGTACACACTGGTACACCCAGTAAATGTATTTAAAGAGCCTAAACATCACAAAATGGATGCTGCTGCCACAAACACAAGTCTGACCTCCTGCTGCTTTACGAAACTCCGGCAGGCGAGGCCTGGACAATAGGTTTTCTGTCCAGGGAGGTGCCAGCACCTCCCCAGACAGGCTTTACTGTATTGGGGCAGGGTGGGTTGCATTCAGTGAATGCTTGTCAGACACCGCCTGGGGCACACAAGGTGCTCCATGCATTTCCCAGTTCAAACCGTTTGCTGGGGCACTCTGCCCTAGCTCTGGCGAGAAAACTGGACGAAGGGGATGGGGTGTAAACACCCCCTCCCAGGTCTTCCCATAGGTAGGACCTAGAATTGGTCCAACCCCTAAACTTAGTATAAGTATAGGAACCCAGTCCCTAGGACTTTAGATTACCCTGGACGAAACTCTGAAGACGAAATCTTGGACCTTCGACATTCCATATCGACTGGAAGACGGAAGAAATCTCCCTTGGGGTCAAGGAGTGACCTCCCTGTTCAAACAGGCACCAAAGAGTATCTTGCCGGTCTGCATTTTCGAGGCTCCCGCCGGATCCTGAAGAATCTGCGACACAGGACACAGACTTCCAGACATCTTCGGGGATGACATGAGATCCCAGCAAAGCTGAGACCTGTAGCTGACATGAGAAACGTGGGACCGGAACTCCTAGACATACTGCAAGTTTGCAAGTGCACCTACTTCCCGGAGTTGTGCGTTGGGTTATTTGTCGCCCTTGCCCCGAGCACCTTTTGCACCAAAGCTGAAAGGCCTACACTCCACGAGTGTTCCGTGGGCCCGTTTTCTTCACCGCAGCTCGAGGGTCCTTCGCGATCCCTAGCCCGTTGGCTAGTGGGTCCCCACGAAGGACAATCCTTTGTTTCTTGAGCTTTCCTGGTTGCCCCAGACGTGCTCCGACTCCCCTCCAAAGGGTGAGTCCCTCAGACCTTGTTGTTCTGCACCAAAGCCAATCTTGTCATCTTGCATGGGTTGCTGTTGCCAAGGCTTGTTGAGTCCAATCAGGATTCCGACGCTGCAGCACTCGACATCCTTCGTGGGACAGCTCGAATCCAGCTCCTGGTCGTCGTCAACGCCTCCTGATCCTCGTGGCTGAAGAGTCAAGCTTTACCTACTTCACTTGAAAGCACCCAACATCGGCTGGCATCTTCTTGTCGCCATCCTGGTCACTGGCTAGTGACTCAGACTCTGTCCCCTCTGCTTTCAGGTTCTTCTGATCTCCGATCCACCCTTGGATCCACCCGGACACTTTACCTCTGGTCGCCTGCAGCCCTTCTTCACAGCTCTCCATTGGAATTGACGACGAAATCCGACACCTATGCCCCCGGCTTCCCTGGGTGAGGTAACACGAGTACTCCTGTGCTCCCGTGGGTCTTGACTCTCGAAGTGTCTAAGTCTAAAGGGGTTCCATCGTAGTTCACTCTTAAGTGCCCTTAATCTTTAAAACTGTAACTTAAACTTTCCTCATAGAAGTCTATGATGATTCGTGGCTGTGTTTAGACACTGCACGCGTCCCCCGTGGGTCTCCTGCTTCCCTACCTTGGGTGGTTCCTGGTTGCCCCAGCGGTTCTACAGGCCCTAGGTCTCACTTCTAACTCTCACGTGGTTCTTATTCCACTATTTTAGTATATGGTTTGTGAGGCCCCTAGGGTATAACGTATACTGTGCTAATTTACTGTGTGCTAATGAAGTTCCCGTATTTTACTTTGGCCTCTAGCCTCATAAAGAGACTAGAGGGGTTTTGTTTAGAATAAATACATATATTCTATATATATATACCTTGTGTGGTGTACTTTCATGTGATCATTCAAGAGATTACAGACTGGTAAAACAAGCTGCTTTACATTCCTTCAAGACTTAGCCTGAAGGCTGCTCTCCCCAGCTACCACTAGGATAGCTTTCTATAAAGGTTGTCTTAAACCTACCATCAATGAGGGTCCTTTGGACTGGAGCAAGGTGCCCACTAGAATAGTGGACATCATATGCCAGGCCAACTTCTCACACTCTCCACACCCTGTGTCACTGTATCAGAATGTATCTCCATGTGCCAGGTGCAGGTGCAACCTGTATCTGTGATTTCCTGATCTCAAAGCGGCTTGTTGTTTGACTTCTGTCCCTCCAGACTCTTTGTCCTGGGCGATTTACTGCCAAAGTTGTGCCAGTCATGTTTAATCCTTTAGGCAGATCTTCCCAATCCTAATCCCCTTGTCCCTGAGTGCCATTCCGCCTATATGTTTTTATTATTTAATAACTAAAAACCGTATGATCAACAACTGCACACTTTATCAGCCAACTAATCTTCAAATGGCAGAAACATGCCAGGAAGACCTTTGCAGTCAAGGATTCGACGTTATGAAAGTTCTGAATCATACTAGATGCACATCGAGAAGAATTTGAAAACCAAAGCTTTCTGGCCCTTGAGGTGACATTCCAGAGCAGGCGACAGAATCACCCTGTTAGGGGGAGCTTAAGATAAGTGTTAATGAAATGGAGAGCCTCAAGCTTACTGAAATGCTGAAATTAAGTAAAGATGAGCAAAAAACAAACATTGTTTGTGAAGATGGCAGCAGGCTGCAACTGCTTAAACGGAGCCCTTCAAGACCCTAAAGTAAAGGGAGCAAACCCCATGAAGACAAGAAAGTACAAAGCACCATTCTGGAAATGTAGAGCAAATTGTTCTGTAATGTATCCACAGAAGAATCTGTCCCAAACCGGCTTCTGAATCGGCACAGATTACAGCATATTCCACCCTTGGAAGATGACACTTCAGGACCATTGATGCATCTCTCCTAAAGGAGGTCCAGCACGAAAATGAAATTTCAGGAGTCCACATGCAGCCTCTTAAAGAGGCTACCACCTACGCAAATGCTTATAGAACATTTGGGGCCTGTTTCAACTGGCAACAACTCTGTTAAACACAGATTGCCACGTCCATGGAGCATCCCTAAAGATGAAGTGTTAACTGCTCAACCTCCGTGACTTCAAGCAAAGATGGAGAAGGGCAGACGGAAGAAGGCATAGCTTTGGGAATAGACAAGCTGATGAGAAAACCACAGAGGAAGCAGCAGCGACACCGAGGATAAAATAGGAAACCACTGCCTAAAAGGCCCAAAACAAAGGTCTGCCAGGACCTGCACCTTCTCTGAATCTTCTAGAGCTCCATTTAGAGGAGGGCAAATTGGAAGAAATGTGTACAGAAGACAAGAGGATAATTGAACAGGAGAAGGAATCCACCCCATGGCAACTGAGTTAAAGTGTCCTCAAAGATGGAAGCAGAGTGTTTTCTCTGTATGCAAGTCTGGAGAAGATGAGAGCATCCTGCTTGTTTGATCCTCCAGAACATTTTCCTTTCATGCCAAGTTCAAGGTGCCAAGTGAAAGATGGTGGCCTCCACCCATAAGCACAAGGATTGTGTCACTAATACCAGTCTCAGGGACCACTTGCCCCCCTGGCATTGGATGCATGATGGTGCCACCTTGTTGTCTTGTAGTACACAAATAGCCTGTCCATGGAGGAGGATGTTGAAAGACTGAAAAGCCAAGCTACACTGCTGATAGCACCTTTGAGTTGCAACAATGTCCCATTTTGCTCAATGTCCACTTCCCCTGAGTCATTTCTCCTGTCAGACTGACACCTGTTGTGACTACTCGAAGTTCAGGAGGAGCCAGTCACACTTTGGCAACAAATTGGAGCCTACAAAACTACTGCCATGGTAGCTTGTAGCTGTGGTCTACAGTTTTGCTTGGAAAGAGAAACAGCAATATTCACCCCTTTTTTTCTTTCATCTTTAGAGCAGAACTATGGTTACTTTCCAGGTGAAATAGAAAAATAAAGCCCAAAGCATTTGTTGTTTTGAGGTGAACTGGCAGGCGCCTAGCAATATAACGATGATGATCGAATTAGGGTAAATGCATTGTCCCTGCACCTACCAGTATTCATGCTACCGACTTCCCCAGCAGGGGACCAGTGTGAGGCACCTGCCTGCAGGGTCCTCCTGCTACTGTTAGGGTCCGGACAGTGTAATTTGCTCAGGGTAAATAATATTACAGAAAATACAGTGCCCTGCTCCTGACAGTGGTACGGCAGATACGTATTCCCAATTTGACGCAGTGGGAGCACAAGAGCACACACACCTTTCTCACTGCTGTGAGGATGAAGGATGCATGACATTGTGCCAACATGCCGTCTTTTTTTAAAATAATCTGTGGCAGGCGGAGGCAAAAGCAGGTGAAATTGCCTGCGGTTTTGCATCTGCTTATATGGAGAAAAATTCAGCAAGTCCCCTTTGATGTAGAATACGTTGCCAGGAGGGTTGCAATATTGAACTGAAGGTGGCTATCGGACCTAAAAGAGAAACACCCTGCTCCGCCCCCTATCCCACTCCCATCAGGTTAGTAACCAAAGGAGGTTTATGAAGAGCTGGTCTCGGGGAGGATCGACATAAGAAAAATTGCTGGTCGTCAGGAACCCAAACCTTGAAATATTTGAGTGATTGTTGACCTATCCTCTAATCACCCAATAACAAAAGAAGTATAGATTAGCCAGTCATCAAGGTAAGTACATTTTAGAATCCCCTGCACCTGAAGAAAACCATGTAATGGAGCAAACAACTTTGTAAAGATCTTGTAGGAAGAAGAAGGTCCAATTGGCAGCACAGTGAGCTGAAAAGGTTCCTTTCCCCAACACAAATTGGAATGCACTGGAAGTCCCCAGAGCTTATGAGAGGAATAATGGCTTTAAGAGACACTATCTTGAAAGTTACGATAAGAAGGAACCAGGTCACCCCTTCAAATGACACTCGTATGAAGACAAGAGTAGGAGATTTCCATCACAAGGATCCCCAAGTCCAGATTAGACTGTTGTCCCAGCGTAGCTTTCATGAAGTCACACGCTTGGGTTGTGTGAAAGCCATATTTTGAACAGTAGTGATCAACTAGAGCTTGGTAGGAAACCAGAACAAGCTGTAGTCCGTTAGGTTATACATTGTTTGTGTATAACCTGGAATTCTTGCCTCTTCCTTTGGGTGGTACCACTCAGGTCTGGCAAGATACAGATTTTGCAGTTGCTGAAGGAAAGATCACTTTTCTTAGTTGCCGCTCATCTAACAGCCTCCTGCAGAGAGGGCTTTCCATATCTACTTGCCCCAGCACATCTTGTTCGAATTCATCAGATGGATTATAGGACCATGTCCCTCCACTTCAGTCTGCAGGAGGTGAAGCACCTAGGAATTGATGCCTTCTTTCTCTTCTGTGGGTGGAAAACCCCATGACTTGTATTCCAGTGCATGGGTTCCAAGATACTTGATTTTCTTTTACATGCCGATCATGGAAAGTATAGCAGTGTCCAGGAGCCTTGTGTTATTTTATCATCTTCTCTCTTCTCCAAATTTAGGCTTATAATTTTACTGTATTTTGGTCCAGGCTCTTTAGAGGATTCTCAGCACACCCTATCCTGGATCCCATTTCCTTCATTTGCACTTCATAGCAGTTACTTTATGGTAAATGCTTTATGTTGTGTGTAACTATAAAATATCCAGTAACAGAATCTAACCATGGTAAAGGCAAGCAGCCCGAGGTGCACACCTTTCCTCGGTCTTCTCAGATGACTGTTGAAGTGCAGGCTCTCTGTGGTGAGACAATTCCTGCATTTCTTAGGAGCCTTTATGGGTATGTTAATTTTGATGTATAATTTCAGTCACTCTCACACAACACTCCCCACAGCCTAAAATGATGTTGAGTCCACCTTGCAGTACCTACTCATCGTGGGACCCACACTTGATTTCACTAGGGTTTGGATACAGTTTTCCAGTACTCCTGCCTTCATTACAATTTAAGGGCTAAAGTCCGATCCTTCTTCAAACAGGAATTTGCACAGGCATTTCAAGTTGTCTAAAAATTCTCACTCCCAGGCAGTTTCCTCTGAATATGGCAGGTCAAACCTGCCTAAATTTATTGGGGAAAAAGGCCAAAGAAAATGCAAAACACGCAGAATTAACCGTGTTAAAAACGTTCTTCATCAGTAATTTAAAAAACAATTGTTTATACTTCATATTGATATTGTAAACACAGAATAGGAAGTATTTTCCACATGTGGTAAATTCCTCACCCTGAGGTGGTGGTATGTAGCACACATAGTTAATGCCCCGTCGCATTCTAGTCGGCGTGCAATGAGGACCTCTGTCTCTGCACAATGTGCTTGCCATTTATGCTACCCTAAAAAGCGGCTAAACATTGAACTTTTGGTTTGCAAGTTCTTTCAGAAATATCAGAGCACTCCTCAAGCCCCCAGACAAGTGTCCCTGCTTCTGCCATTACAAGATAAGTCATCCAGGGGTCCTTTCCTACAGCAACCTCCTGGGAACTGAAGGAACTGTATCCTTGGGCTCTTGAGGCTGCTCCATACAGTGAAACCAATTTGTATTACTTTCTGTATGTACCACTCTGGCAAACACTTGTAACACTGATTTAAAAAGTGTCCAGCTTGCTCACTTCTCTTTTGCCTGTGAAATTTCCTCTTGTCTCACAAAGCTATCCTCTATTTCTTCACTGTGTTCTCAGTTACGAGTAAGGCACAGGATTGTGCCCTTCATTTTTGAAATGTTGCTCATGTACTGAGATGTTACAAATTCAATGATTATTCTAATAATAAACTCCCTGTCCGGCTGGACTTAGACAAATATATGGTCTGTATATCATTGCCTCACATCTCTGAAACTAAGTTGGACCGTTGTTTTTCCTTAATTGACTTATACCCTTGGTCCACTGCCACCTTTAGGGTCCCCCTTGTTTTTTCTATAAACTTGAGGCTGCCTGGTGCAGTAAAAACCAACAGATTAGCTAAAGTTAGGATGCAAGAATTCGCCACTAAGGGTCAGGTGCTGACAAAGACTGCCACTCAAGGGCCAAATTCCAAATGCCCTTTGAAGCCAGTCTTGTGACGGCAGGATACATGGTCACAGCTAACCATTAGGGGAGGGATTGACAACTTCCATGGTTTAAGCAATACCCTTGCCTGCCACTGCCTCAGAAAAGAAAGGTGACTGAAACACTGGTGAAAATAAGACCCAGGTACTTGTGATCACACTCCTATGGATGAATGGAATTACTGCCCCTTCGACACGAGATACTAGGGCCGGCCAATCCGCCTGGAGAGCCCTTCCACCACTGACAGGTATGAGATGATCCTAAATGGAATCCCAAACCAAGCTGAACGAATTTCACTGAAGCACCTCAGGATCTTTGGCATAACAATAATCATGGTGAAGGTCATCTAAGATGCAACTCCATCCAACTCTATGACTATGCACCGAGACATTGCTGGATAGCCCACTGCCCCTTGACTATATTTTTCACTTATTCCTGTTCACTTCCATGTTGGCAATGTCGGTGGTCTCGCACTAGCCTATAATTCTGCATTCTGGCACCTCAGATTACATGTGAGATTCCAGTGTACATGCAGTGAAGTGTATGAATGTCAGCCAGTCTTGTAAATGCCAGTAATACTGGTTTTGCTATGTGTATGCCACAATCCTTGCAAAAAATCCCTATTAGTATATCATCTTCTGTCCAAAGGTCTGCATTACTGGTTGTGCCACGTGTATGCCCCAATCCTTGCTAAAAATCCCTCAGAGTATATCATCTTCAGTCCAAAAATAAAGGTACTGGGAGGCTTCAAGCCTGGCTTTGGAGAACAGGAGACACGCAGGACAGTACACATAGCTGTGGGAAGGGTGAGTGTGAGGTGAGAAAGGGGTGGCAGAGTCTAGTTTGCCTATCTCGGAGTGATGGAAGAGTGAATTGGTATTACTGGGGCTCAAGTTTGAGTCCAGTGGGTGAGAATGAATGTCAGCAGTGAATGTTTCCTCAGTAACAAATTCACAAGGAGGGACAAAGGGCTAGTTGAAGGTCCATCACACACGCCCTTGGTAAACTGAAAAAAAAGGTGTGCAGTTCCTATGGAAGGTAGGTTGGAAGGATCCTGAATGATCCTTCAGGAGGAAGAGCGGCAGCTCAAAACAACTCCGGTAAAGAGCCCCCTCACGGGGCCCATTGGGCATTGCAGCGTTGGCCCAATGAGGCGCTGCCCTTTGATGAAGCATGACACCCCTCGGGTGTGTGAGGGCTCTTGCTCCTGAAGGATCAGATCCACCAGACTTGATCTTTCAGGACCCTTATGACCTACCTTCCATAGGAACTGCACACCTTTGTTTTTCAGTGTTTCCTCAGTAAGCCATCTTGCGCCCTTCATACTTAGGAAACAAGTGGCAAAGGTACACACAGGTGAGATAGTGACGGCTGGAAAGGGGCTGAGAGAAGCACACGGGACAATGTGATTGAAGAAAGTTAGAGGTGGAAATAAATAATTAGAGGTGGAAATAAATAATTAGAGGTGGAAATAAATGGGGCCCCATGGACCACCTAACTCACATCCCACTACCCTGGGTAGAATGCCAGGTGAGATCTGGGTATCTGGCAACAGATAGTAAATGTGGACCAGCTTGGTAATGGGAGGAGTGTGCAGGACAGAGCAGAAGTGTGTCCTAAGTCAGATAAGACTAGTCCACTGGCCTAAGACATCTCCACAACAACCAAGGTCTAGGACAGATCCATACACAATACCACCAAAATACTAGAAGATTCACACTTCCTGAGACACACTGGCAAATGATCCTTCCTTTCCCATCCTCGCAACAGTCCTCTCAGCATCATTTGCCAACGCCCCGCTAGTCCACAGGTGGGCAAGCCCCATGGTCAAATCACTCCTCAACCTCTCCAAAACCGTGGCTACACTTAATATGAAACACCCTAAAGGTGCTTGGTCAAACGGTTCGGTTCACAGAAGGAAAACCTTTTTAATTGAGAAATTATTTTCTTTTCCAGAGCTCCTGAATGGGATAAACTGGATACAAATGAAAAGAAGAGGATGGATGTTGTATCCATGGAAGATGGAGAGTTCTGGTGAGTTCTCTTCCAAACAGAAGCAGGAACCCTTGTTTACAGTAAACTGATAAATTCAAGCACCCCTTATTCTCCATAAAATCCCTCAAAGTTTCATGTAAGCTTTGAACTTTTAACCCAGAAGGCAAAATCAGGACTCCAGAAATCAATGCATGACTGTGTTATTGAAGAAGACTCGAAACAGCTAAAGACAGCAGCCTCAATTGCCAGAGCTGAGAAAGCTCCCTCTTTTGCCCTCATCACAAGCGAAGGACTACATTTCGATCCATGAACAAAGGCACAGGGATCAGAATTATAAGTTGAGTGATAATTATCACACTAAGACAAAACATGCAGAAATTCGTGTGTTAAAATGGATTCTAAATTTAAAACTTGGAATTAGAGGTATTTTTCCGCCCTGGGTGAGTGGTATATACTATGTGTGGTAATTACGCTCCCTTTTCCATCTAGATTGTAGTGAGGACCATTGTCTGTTTCAGACTCAGAGCACATTCCATGATGGAACAGGCAGAGAGGAGACCGCACATGTATATAACAAATGGCTGGCTGCGAGCGACTACTTAAATCTCATGGTATGGGAACATATCTCCCCATATCTGTTTAATGTTCCATTCTTCGCACCAAGTGCTCTTTTAGTATCCTCCATCCTTTGCACTGAGCTCTGTTTCACTACAAACAAGTACCTCTACAGCTCAAATTCAGTTGTCTCTTTTCTCATTTCATCTCTTAGGATGTCAATAGAAGATTTTCAGAAACATTTCCAAATGATGGATGTCTGCCACATAAGCCCAGAGAGCCTCCCAGGTGCAGAGGCAGCTGTGCAGCCCTGGGAGTGTGCCATGTACGAAGGACGCTGGGTGAGAGGAATGTCCTCCGGTGGAAGCATTGAACAAAAAGGTAATCATTACTCACTTGTGAGCTTTAAGGAATTGACTAACAATTGTTAAAGAATGCAGAGACTGGCTCAGCCAGTGACAATTCTTGGAAACCTTGCACCAGCAGTTATTTTTTTGTCTGCTTTCCAAGGTCAGCAAATGTGTGAAGCATGTACAGATACAGGCAGTTGGGCTGTTTGTCTGCCAGTGGGAGTGAGGTGAGGAGAACAAGTGGTAATATCCTTACTGCCTACCTTCTGACCATTGCCAGCTGTTGACTGTCTTCCCACTCTTTATGCACCTACGGCTTCTTATGTGCTGTGTATTGCCCTAATGCGTAAGGTAGCTTCCCATTTCATACAAACATGGGCCAAGCAGTAGTTTGCCTTGGAGTTCTAGGACATTGGAAGAGCATGTCAAGTGTCTGGGGAAAAGTTGAATTTCTAGGATTGTCTTCACACAGGTGAAGTCTCAGTAGAGGGGTTTCCTCACCAACGTCATTAACCCTGATATAGGCCTCAGGGATGGGCCACTGCTTTCATTGAAATGCCTTGCCAAGTCTTTTCAAAGAACTTCATCAGAGGCCATTACCTCATAGACCCTGAGGAATGGATCTTGTAGCATGTTTTACAGATCTGCGGGTCTTTTGGGATACCGAAGGAGAGGAAAGGGAGATTTGAGAGTAGGGGATGCTTGTTGGACATAGTTCTTCAGTTGCAGAGTGCATTAGAGCCTAGCAATGACAGAGAGTGAGCAAAGTCTCTGTGCAGCTTCATATTGTATTGTATTGTATTGTAGCATACTTGTATAGCGCAACCTGTCACCACCAAGGGCATCCTGGCGCTTTGACCCATGATCCAGCGAAAACAGTAGCTCAACCTATCCTGGGAAAAAGGTGAGTTTTCAAAGCCTTTCTAAAGGCTAAAAGATCTTCAAGGCTTCTCAAGGATATTGGCAGAGAGTTCCAGAGTTTGGCCGCCGCTACTCTGAATGAGCGTCCGCCCATCCTCACTCTCTGGAAGCGCGGAACTACCAGTAGCCTGGACGACGAAGAGCGTAAAGCTCGAGATGGACAATACCAGGCAAACATTTGCCGCAAAGGAATTGGGCCCAGGCCATGAATAGCCCTGAACACGATACACGCTGCTTTGTAGCGCACCCGCAGATGGACCGGCAGCCAATGAAGTTCTCGCAGCGCTGCCGTAGAAGAACTGTGGTAGGGGCGAGAGAGGGCAAGTTTGGCAGCAATGTTCTGTACCCTTTGCAGTTTGCCCAGAAGTGTTACCGGGGCCTCCAGAAGCAGTGCGTTACAATAGTCAAGTCGACTTAGGATGGTACAACGCACTACTTCTGGTCTGGCTTGCTCAGGGAGGAGGGGTAGAACCTTACGCAGCATACGGATCAGCATCATACATGTGGAGGTGGTCTTATTTACATGTAGATCCAGCTGCAGGTTAGGCCCAAAAATAACGCCCAGATTGCGCGCCGATTGTGCGGCTGACACCGTCTCTGAAAAGGACGGAGGCCAAAACTCAGCAGGAAGATCTCGAGGAACTCGATCGGTGGAGCAGTGCAAGACCTCTGTCTTGGTTCCGTTGAACTGTAACGAGTTCAAACGGAGCCATTCCGCTGTCGCCTGCATGCACCGGTGAAAAGTCTCCAATGTGACTGCATCCTGTCCCTCCAGAGAAAAGACCAGCTGGGTATCATCCGCATAATTAAATGCGGAGATACCAAAGGATTTAATGAGCTGGACTAGAGGGCGGAGGTAGATATTAAAGAGTATGGGGCTGATGGCTGAGCCCTGGGGTACACCTTGTCCCACTCTCCGCTCCTCTGAACTGAAGGGGGGTAGCGAAACCCGTTGCTGACGGCAGTCCAAGTAGGAGATTAACCAATCCCTAGCCCTGTCTTTGACCCCGCATTCTTCCAGCCTAGAGATCAAGGTGGGATGGCTGACCGTGTCGAACGCGGCCGACATGTCGAGCAGCACCAAAAATGCTGCCCGCCCACTGTCGACTCGCGCCCGCAGATTATCTAGCACGGTCACCAGCGCAGATTCCGTCCCATGCGCTGGGCGAAAGCCAAATTGCATCTCATCCAACCAGATGTTCCCTTCTAAAAAGCCGGACAGAGTGCGGGTGACCAGTTTCTCCATGATTTTAACCGGAAAAGGGAGCAGGGAAATTGGCCGGTAGTTAGATATAAGCACGCAGGGTCCAGCGTAGGTTTTTTTAACAGCGGAGATACCACTGCCTTCTTCCAGCAACTCGGTACAATACCTGTCTCAAATGACTGGCAGCAGATGGCATGCAAGGGCTGGAAGAGATCCTCTTGAAACACCTTCCATAGTTTTGGAGGAAGAGGATCCAGAGGCGAACCAGATGAAATCGTAAGGGCTAAGTCTCCAAACTCCTTCAGAGAAGGAAGGGGAAAGCTACTCAGCTGGGGTCGACTGACTTCACTCGCCGGAGCTCCCAAGCTGAGAGCTGGATCCAAGGAAGAAGGAAAGGGACTACTCTGCTGGGGTCGACTGGCCACAGACGCCGGAGCTCCCAAGCAGAAAGCCTGATCCAGAGAGGAAGGGGGAGAGCTACTCCGCTGGGGTCGACTGGCCACCGTCGCCGGAGCTCCCAAGCAGAGAGCCGGAGCCACAGAAGAAGGAGTGAGACTGCTCGACTGGGGTCGACTGGCCACAATCGCCGGGGCTCCCAGACCGAGAGCCGGATCCGGACAGAGAGCCGGATCCGGAGAGGAAAGGAAAGAGCTACTCAACTGGGGTCGACTGGCGACAATCGCCGGAGCTCCCAAGCCGAGGGCCTGATCCAAGAGAGGTGAAGGAAAGCTACTCAGCTGGGGTCGACTGGCTTCCGTCGCCGGAGCTCCCAAGTTGGGGGGCTGCTCATCTAGTCGGAGTCGACTAGAGGGCGAGGCCGGAGCTTCCTGACAGAGGTGAGTGACCCTCTGCAGGGGTCGACTGGCCACCTCCTCCGAAGCTCCCTCCTCAGTGGTGGAATTCCGTGGATCCTGCAGACCTGTTAAAATTTTACGGATTTTTTCCTCAAAGGCATCCGCAAGTGAATCACAAAGAGCTTGCGATGAAGGGACTGCACTAGCCACACACGTGGGGTGGGCAAGGTCCTTAACGATTTTAAAGAGGGCCTGTGCCTTGTTTGGGGCCTGATTCAAAGTAAATTCAAGAAAGGTCGCTTTCGCCTTCTTGGTTTGAGCTTTGTATTTTTGCATGGCAGACCTAAATGCAATTTTCTCAGAGTCTAGGTACTGTTTCCTCCAGACCCTTTCTGCGCGTTTACAGTCAAGTTTAAGCTGGCGTAGTTCACTCGTGTACCAAGGGCTGGCTCGGTTCACCCTCCCCCGAGACTTCCGAAGGGGTGCCAACTTATCCAGCGAGCTCGATATGGACTGGCAGAAGAGAGTATAACTTTCTTCGGCTGTGTTGCCAAGCTTAAAATCCTCACCTAAAATGTTCGGCAATGGAGAGGTTTTGAGGATTCGGGACCAAGGTCTCTCTAGCTTAGCTAGGGGTAGTCCAGCCTTTCGCGAAGTAGGGTCCTCCAGACAGAGGGAAAACCTAATCAAAGAGTGATCCGTCCAAAACTGGCACTTGATGTCAACTAATGATACCCACTGAGGGTCCGCGAACACCAAGTCCAGAATATGGCCTTTCCGATGCGTGGAGGCGTTCACCAGCTGTACTAAGTTGATATCTGTACAAGCTTGGCTGAGGGAGAAAAATGCATTATCCAGCATTACCATATTGGACACAGTCACACCAAATATGATATAAATGAAGCCTAAGATGGTTTCTTTTGAGAACCGAATAGCCTAGGCTTTGGCTTTAATTCAGTTCAATTCTTTCTTTCAGTAATTGCTTCAACTTAAGCTTTCTTATATCAATTTGGCTTTCTTTTTAGCTCTATTATAAAATCCTTCACCGATCCCAAGGCATTACAGAAAGAAATCCCGCCCTCTCAGAGCTTTTGCGATCAGATCTCGCTCTTTCTTGAGAAAAAAATCCATAACATTCAAAAGAACTTTGTCACTGGAGACTGACCCAGCCAGCACCAGTCATTCACTCCAAACCGTTAAACCAGTCTCATTGAAGCAGACACAGGCTGCAATTGCCGGCTGTAAATCAGTTTCTCCATTGGATGCCTGCCCTCCAATGATACTACACCAAATTATGGATATTATTAACCCAATAGTCAACCAAATAGTCAACTCTTCATTAAATTCTGGAACAGTTCCTGACAAATGGAAACTAGCCATAGTGAAACCACTGGGGGAAAAAACGTTGACTCATCCAATCTCTCCATCTCGGCCCAATATCGCTTCTTCCTATAATGGGAAAAATCACGGAAAGATTAGTCTTCAAAGAACTAACAAAGTTCTTAGAAATTACCATTTTCCTTCACCCCCAGCAGTCCAGCATCCGTACCAAGCACTCCACAGAATCTGCCCTTCTGAAAATATCGGACACTCTCAAAATCATCATTACAAAGGCAGGAAGGCAGTCTGATTTTGCTCGACCTGTCGGCCGCTTTTGATACCATCTCACATAGTATTCTCCTTGCAAGGCTCAAATCCAGTAGCATTTCCATTACCGTATTGGCATGGATTCCTTCCTCACCAATGCAGGCAAGCAGTGTCCAGCGGAACGTTCGTTTCTGCCGAACGTCCCATTAAAAACCAGAGTGCCACAGAGCTCGTTCCTTAGCCCGCTGTTTAACGTTTACATGACCCCGCTAATTTCCCTGATAACTTTATTCGGGGTAGAAGTAATATCAGACGCAGATGACACACAACTAATTCTATCTCTAGATAAAGATTCAACTGATGCTGAACTCAATTTTAAACACTGTCTAGCCAAAGTCATTCATTGGCTGAGGAACAACCACCTCAGGTGTAACACCGACAAAACAGAGATTCTACTAATGGGAAAAGACAATCCCTTCCAGTCGAATGTCTGGTGGCCTGAGGGTACAACACCACCACCCACCACTGTTAAAGTGCCAAAAATCATAGGAGTACAATTCAACACTGCCCTCTCCTTTCGACCACATGCACTGACTGTGGCAGGGACCTGCTTCAACCCCATTAAGTCACTGAGAAAATTCTTTGACTTCATTCCCCTAATGGCTTACATCGTCCTCCATCTTGCCCCAACATCACAATATATCATGTGATGACTGTTGTTGATTCCGTTTCTAAATAAAAAGTTGTCTAGTTTTACTTGCGTAAACAGAAAATGCTCTCAGAGAAATGTCCACGTTGTACTGAATCACGGACGGTTCTTACTGTCCAGACTATGTTAACAGCGTATCAGCTCAACTGTACAGCTAAGACTGTGAGAATGGTTAAATCTCAATGTACGCCTATGTTGAGAAAATCTCCAAATGTATTCTGTTGTAAAATGTTTCTTCTAGGATGTTTCCTATTGGTCCAAACGTTGAGAATCATCTATTCCCACAGAATGTATGAACCCCTTAGTCTAAAGCCCCATAGAAGAGTGTTGATTTTGCTAGCAAGTCAGACCCCCTTTTTCCCGTTTTAAAATGCAAATCTATGCCTGCCCGATTTTATTTAGAACTGTGCTGAGTTCTTTGTACTTTTGAGAACTTTTGTATGTCATTCATATGAGAATGTTTCAGCGTCATTGTAGGATACTTGTAAGTAAAAAGAGACTGTTCCAGTCGGGGAGCACCAAAGTCTGTATCAGGACTACACCGCTCCCGGTCCTAGATGTTTGCATGCCTCATGCGTTAGAATTTGATATAGATTCCTGCACCGACACCTGTTGATTTCACAGAAACATTATAAGGCATACTGACCAAAGTGGCACAATGACTTCTGTAACTGATTCCAGTTAAAAACAGTGTGTGGAAATTCAAGTGCCAAATAAACCTTTATGACTAAACTGAGGAAAGAAATACCGAAGATATTTTTTGCAAACATTAAGGCTGTGGCAAGGATACTGAGGAACGTTCATACTATTTTTTTTATTGGTGCCGCACAAATGCTTGTAAATATTAAAAATTAGAACTATGTTTGCATCATTTAAATACTGGAATTTCATTTGCGTAAGCATATTGATGCACAGAGGAGCTTCTATCACTAACCATATGAACCTAAATACATTTGGCTAAAATTAGGGGCTCATATATTCTTCCTCGCTCTGCAAATAGATGATGTAATAGAGGCAAGGCAACTCAGGTAACCTAGGCAATGTGCAAATACAGCAACAGCATATGTCACAAAGGTGCAGAGATAGGTCATAGAACTTCCTGTAGATAGGTGAATTAGTATACTGTATGCCTATTGGCTCCTCTGATATATGATGTAACAGACGCACTGCTACAAAACATTCCAGGTAACCACAGCAGCAGCACAGTGAGTCAAGAAGGAACAAAGATCGGACAGGCAAAGGAGAAACGGAAACGTCCCAGCATAAACATATCAGGAAAATGGGAGGGTGATGTAAAGCATACTTTGCAAGATATGGATAGCCAAAGAGCATTCAGAGCAAAAGGTACTTCTAATAAATGTTTCCAAGGAGAAGGAAAACCATTGGCAACCAAAATGTGACACTTGAAACTGAAGATAATCCTGAGAGTTTTGGCCTCTCAACTCAAAAGGGTCAAACATTGGTTCACAGTGCAAATCTTCGATGGAGTATTTGGAAGTGGTGCGTATAGGCGCAGAAACAGGCACATCCAGAGTCTTGGGCTGGGGAA
This sequence comes from Lissotriton vulgaris, assembly GCF_964263255.1. NCBI lineage: Eukaryota > Metazoa > Chordata > Amphibia > Caudata > Salamandridae > Lissotriton > Lissotriton vulgaris. The sequence continues at coordinate 1,057,435,487 of NC_141697.1, forward strand.
GCACCAGGACAAGGCACATCAAATATCATCATTTCTGCTTGAGAACAAGATACAGGAGAAGAGGTCGTCCTCTGAGTCATCAGTCACTTCCTTTCCAACCACCCCGATATGGTCTTGGGGGGAGAGGGGGCTTGAACATCATGTTCGATGTAGCACATGATCTTTTTCAGAGTGGTATACTGTTGGACAACGCCCTCTTTAGCCTAGGGAAGTCGTTGTGTATGTAGGTCCTTATGTTTAACAGTGGCTTTCCAGTGGTTACTAGGGCAATAGTAGGAATACAGATATCAGAAAAAAGAGCGCCAAAGTGATGTCGATCTGTCCAGTGCCTTATCTAGGGTAACCTGTATATGGGCACTTGAGTGATTGATTGCCTTCTGTAGCAGGTGCCACAAGATTGGAAGGGGTAAGGAAAACAAATAAAATAAGAAGCTGATAGTTAAATCTAGTTTAGTTAGCCATATGTAAGGTGAAGTATATAGTATGGAAACAAAGTATAAAACATAGAAAGAGGCTACGAGAGGGCGAGTTGATCAAGCACTTTTATTGTTGTCAGGCGCAGTAATAAGAGAGGGCAATGGCTCCTTTGCCAACTCTTACTTAGTGCCAGTGACATTATTTGCCTTTCTTATGTGCCATCTCATTGCCCTTGTCTGGAGTGTGATTAAAGCAGTATTGCATATTCTACCCCCTAATTGTCTTGGGATAAAATTATAGTGTTTGTATGTTTGGTGTGTATTGCTGTTATTCAGGTGCTGAGTGGGAAGGGAGGTGGGAAAATGAGTTGTGATTTCTTGATTTCAGTCACAGTTGTAAGAATGTCTTTGAAAGCTAAAGATAACAGCTGTTACCCTTAGATTGCTCTTTTGCACTCATGGCACGGACTAGGATTTGTGTTGCTCTGTTCGCTTAGCTAAATTTAAACACCTTATCTTTATCCCTTCCCTTCAACGTTGGTAAGTGATACATTGGATCAACCCTTTGGTGTAATTATGATTCAGTGGTAGTGTTGCATCACTTTGTTTACCCGGATTATGATTTAAGATCAGTGACTTTCCCTGTGGTATTTTATTTGATGTGGCAATCCCTATATGTTGGCAGCTACATTATTTGTGGTCTGACTGTGGATTTCCTAACCCTATTGTTTACCTACTTAGCCTTTGCTTAGTAAGAGCCTTGTGTTTGGTCTCCAAGACAGTTACAAAGCTATGATTCCTTACAAACAAAGACAGTTGGAAAGGGAGCATGCAACTCTGTGCCAAAATTGAGAGGTGTGTCTAAATGTCAGCATTCTCACTAATCAGGGTCACAGCATAGCATGCTATCACATGTGAAGACAATCAACTTTGTACTTAATGATTATAAATGTATGTTTACATACCCTAACACTGACTGTAGAGAATTCTGTTGGTAAAGTAGGGAAAAAAATTTAAAAAACGTGTTTGACTTGATATTCACTTTAAGTATAGAACAGAATAGAAAAACTATTAAATTACTTTGAATTATAACTTTAAAAAATGGAAATATATTAAGTTAACATACTTTTTTGAAGGTTAAATTAAAAAATAAACTCCCAACTGAAGAAACAAAATATACTTTTAATGTTCATTAATGAGTATAAGTAATTATTAAACTAGATGTTCACAATTATTGTGATTATTGTAAAGGTTTTAAATAACATGTATTGTTACTTCTTTTCATTTAACAATAGGTTTTACCATTTTTATACATTTTTAACAATAATGTATATTTATTTGTTTTTAACTATTTTAAACAATGTAATTTTATTTAACATTATTTTCTGTGAGGTTTTATTTTAAGTCCTTACCTCGATTATTTTCTATGAGAGGGTGTTGCTGTATCTTTGGTTGGCTGTATGTAGTGCTGGACTTAAAAACAAAAGTTTAAGTTATTACAAAAGTGCAAATTATATGTGTAAGTTGATACAAAAGTGCAGTTTGTGTATGATGAAAGTAGAAATCTTACTTAAATATGTAAACTTACTCCAAAGTGCAAGTTACCTTTGTGATTCAGGCACAATGGGAGTATTTGTAAAATAATTAATAGAAGTCTTAGATGTACCAGTACATTGTGTATATGTTAATTATTCCATATAGGAGCTCCTTGATGTGTCTGGTCCTTACAGTTGACACAAGGGAGCCTCCCAGGTATGTCTTTCCTTACGTTATGTTATTTTAATTCATTACACGCTAGAACCGGCCCGAAGTGGTATCTTAGCATGAGACCCAGATGCCGGACGAAAAGAAGCCATCTTTGAAATAGGTGGATCCTAAGAGCTTTCCTAGAATGGAAGTTATTTTCACATGTGCGTTGTTGCAGTGGCAGTTAGTTCCAAAGATGTGGGGCGAGAAAGGAAAATGATCTGCAACCTGACCTGGCCTTTCTGAACCTGGGGACCTTGAGCCAGGCCTTGTTGTGTGATCTCAAAAGTCTGGAAGGGATGTAATGAGAAAGCTTTGAAGATAAATACATAGGCCCTTTTCCATGTCGGGCTTTGTGAGTTAAACAGCAGATCTTGAAAATGATTCTGTTTCTCACTGGTAACCAGTGCAAGGACTGAAGAAGCGGAGCAATTGCCGTTCCGGGTTTCTGAACTACCTGAAGCTTGGAGAGCAACTTCTTATTTAGGTTGGCCAAAAGTGAATTGCCATAGTCCAGACAGCTGATAACCAGTGCCTGGCCTAGTGTTTTTCTTGTGGAGAGTGGTAAAAGGGAAAATACTCTTCTCAGCATAGGCAGCATGTAAAAGCCTGAACCTGTAATAGATGAGCTTTATTCTTTCATAGAAAGGGGTTGGTCCAGGCGGACTCCCTGTTTTTTTTGTCACTAATTTGGGTATAGGGGCAACACCCAGTTCTGATGGCCACCAGTCAGGTGACCAAAGAAGTTGGGCCTGCCCGAATAGCATCATTTCAGTTTTTGCGGTGTTGAGCTGGAGTCTGTTTTCCGACATCGAGGTTGCAGTGGCTTTCATCTCAGGGGAGAAAGATACTTTTGATTTGGTCAGATTATTCTCCAAGGAGAAGAGCAGTTGTGTATAATCCCCATTTGAAACCATCTCAAAGCCAACATCTCTAACAATTTTGGCGAGGGGGGAGCCACATAAATGTTAAAAAAGTGTAGGGCTGAGACAGGAGCCCTGAGGGACTCCACTGTCTAATGACATAGTTCTAGATTTATAAGGACCAAGAATGACCGTTTGGGTCCTATTTGAAAGGAAGTCAGCTAGCCATTGCAGAGCAGTACCATGGTTCTCTCGTAGTCTGCCAAGATTCCGTGTGTGGGACACCGTATCAAATGAATACCAGGGTACCTGAGGTCTGTGAAAGCTCTTTTTGAAGTGTTCATGAGTGACTATTTTATCAAAAGCAAAATTCAGTGCCCTATCAAAGTTAAAAAGCACCGGGTCTACATCTTGTTGATAGAGGGCCATTATTCCTTGGCCCATGTGAGTGGGGTAATTTGCCACCACTGTCTGGATGAATTATTTTGGTAAATGTGGACTTGGCTTTTCATCTTGTGGGAGGGAATAAGATAACAAATGAGTGAATGGTTAGTCCAGGGTAGAGGTTTTGGTGGATCGCTGCTAAATTGTGGAATACTCATAAAATTAGATCAAGGGTGTGGCCCGCAATGTGAGTTGGTCCAACGACTTGTTGACGTAAACTCAATGTTTCTAATTAGGAATATAGTTGGCTGGTTTCTATATTCAGGGGACCTTTCCCATAGTATTTAAAATCTCTCAACAGCAAAAACTGTTGAGTTGAAAGCTCATGAGGTGATATATATTCCAATAGAGGATCGCTTAAGGTCCTTTTTGGATCGAGTGGGCAATAGACTAATGTACCTTTCCAGCAGAGGTTGGGGGGGAAATCGAATTTAAAAATACATATTTCTGCCCATTCCTCTGAGATAGTGTCAACTATTGAGACATTAATATTCTCTTTAAAGATAATAGTGATACCACCTCCAGCCTTGGCTTCCCTGTCTAATTTAAGTATTTTAAAATGGTGGAACAAAAGTGAAAAATAGAATGGGTTTGTACTTGCTGATTAAATTTCATTTTGAGTACCACTATATCCTATTTTATTACTTTCACCCACACTTTTTGACGCTCATCTACATTACAAGGCCCTATACCTACACCGCACCTTACCGCATTGGGAATAAAAGCTCTCCGACAAAGAATCCCTCTTCTGGCATTGTAGCGCCGGCCTGATGAGGAGCAATCCCTACGATGAAGCATGACACCAAGCCAGGTGTGTGAGGGCCCTAGTTCCTAAAGTGGGAGACACCTTCTCACCCTTTTTGGACATTAACATATACCGACCAGTCCTCTTCTTTCCTGTTCTACATTTTTTAGGAACTTCATACCTTTATTGTTAAACATATACCCAGGGGCATGTATGCTTGACCTATAAGCGCCCCCAGTACCCTTCTTTTGTTTGATGTAGGTAGGAGGACTGTTAGAACAATTATTGTATTGATTCGGTTTTTGTTGCTAGATCGTGTGTATTTAAATGGAAAAAGCCTGCTTTCCGTTTTTGGGCTTTTTGTGGTATTTTGTCTCCACTCTGGTGATGTCTGTATGTGGTGTTTAGTTTCCTGACGAGGTATGTAAGGTTATGTTTTCTGATGGTCTTGTAGGTGATGCAACTGGTCTTAAAGAGGATACAGGTCTGGCGGGGAAGACAGTGTTGTTCCTTCTGTACTGAGGTGATGAAATCGAACTTCTTTAAGTCCGTAATGAGAAGTGTCACAGTGTGTAGTATGCCTTTCAGGGGTGCTCGAGTGGTGTGTCTTGGGCCAATGAGCAGACAGTTACCGCGATTCATATTGGAGTATATTAATGTTTGTAGTTATTTTAATATCAAAGTTTGTTGTTATTCTGAAATGTTTTTCAAGTGCTGTCAGGTGTTGTATGCTGACACGTTTTTATGAAAGAAGGACACTATACACAAATAGTAATGAAATAATAATACTTTGATTTGCCTCTGTACCACTGTAGCACAGAGGACAGTAAAAACATGAAATGTATAGTAAATGTAATGAAAATTCCTCTCTATAGTGTGTTGGAATGTTATTTCACATTAGAACATTGGAATGTTGGGAGCTCCATTGCAGACAATGGAGTCCTCCCTGCTTCTACGGGCCGGTAAAGACCCGCAGAGCAACATTCCAATGTTCTATTTATATCCCCTCGAGCTTCGAGAACCCTTTGTTTAATTTGTTAGAACATTCTGCCCACTAGTGGCAGAATGTTCTAATAGCCTTATAGCCATTCGTAGCAGGGCTATACCAGCAATTAAAGTCCCGCTGTCTCGTTAAAGTCCCTCGCCTTCGGCTCGGGCCTTTAACGATTCAGCGGGCCTTTAATAGCCGGTATAGCCCGCTACGGCGGGCTATAAGGCTATAATAATATAGAGTTACTGAGTGGCTGTGTTTTCTGAGACTATCATATATTGTAAGGATTAATAAATAGTAATTTACTATGTTTGAAGGACTGAAATATTTCTACTTGTATTTCTGTTTTATTTTCCGACTTGCTCTAGAGCTTTACTGGCTGAACCCCCAGTTTACACTTAATCTTCTGGAGCAGGACCACGACCTAGGTGACCCCAACCAGGCATGCAGCTTCATCATTGCCCTCACGCAGAAACACCAGCGACTCAGGAGGGCTGCCAGCATGTGTATAGGTATTCACATTTTCAAGGTAAGCATTTCGAGAAGAATAATGTTTGTCTGTGTGTGTGTTTGTGGGTTTGTGTGTGTGTGTGTGTATATATGTGCGTGTGTGTGTGTGTGTGTATATATATATATGTGTGTGTATATATATATATATATATATATATGTACAAGTGCAGTGAAAGGGATAGGGTTGGGTTTGGAGTGATCTTATTTAAGACGGTGGCATATTTTGTATGTTTTGTGGCTGTTGACCTAGTTACATCTGGTTGCCTAATGGTGCCATTACTGAAGGTGAAGCATAGATTATCTAGAGCAGAGTTATCAGGGAAGGTCATTGATGGAAAGGTAAAGTCGATGAGTGACATAGTGATTGCAACTGCTGTTAATGCTGGGAAATAGACAATTGTAGTTTCAGTTATACTGATAATTCACTCAGAGTTAGTTGCAGAAAATCTGATATAATCCAGGCTTGACAATAGTAGGCGAGGCAGGAAATGGAGAAAATAATTTAGGTTTCCTTTTTGAAGCGGTGATGTTTGAACTCGAATGTATAGTAAAAACAAGCAGGCCAAAGAAGAAGACAAACCTTTGAGTTCTGCGAATGTTTTTAAACAATCAGCAGGCACATTTCCACCCTGGATGTTGTCAATAATGTGCTTCTGCCGAGAAAGGAACATCCCCAGAATTGATATGGGTTTAGTGGTTTCTCCACAGAGAAATATAGTTTTCTATGTTGAAATAAAAATGTTTTAAAATACAAATCCATTCTTTCTTTGTGTGTTTGTATATGTTTGCCTGTTACATTTAACAATATGTAATTACGTATGTGTCAGTACTTTTGGAAAGCTGAAACTGTTGTTGCTTTCCAGTAGTACTCTTCTAAGTCTCTGTAAATTCCAAAAAGACCTGAAAATACACACCAAACATATGTTTAATTCCACAGGAGAAAAGTTCCACATCTTTTTTTGCATGTAACTCATGCTAGATATTTTATTTTATTTTTTTTTAAATATTTTTATTTATTTTTTTCTGCACTGTGTATAACAAACCATAAACAATCAAGGTATGCAATAAAGTCAATCAATGGAGGATACATTTTGGGTCTAGTGGTAGGGTTTCGTTCAGCACCTTTCCAAATTCCAGCGTCAATTTCTCCCAGTATACCTGAATAGGGGGGCAGTCCCATATAGTATGATAAAAGTCTCCTTGTTCATGGCCACATCTCAGGGAACACGGGTCTCTCGCTCTACCCATCCGATGCAACCGGGCCCTATCGTAGTAGATCCGATGTAGGATTTTATATTATATAAGTCTTAGTCTGGACTTGATTGCCACTTCCCGGGGATGCATAAGTGCCGCTTCCCAGTCCATGGTGTCAAAGGACCCCAGATTACTTTCCTACGTCTCCCTCAGTTTTGTCAAACAGTCCGGGCATTATTAATCAGACTTCTATAGGTTGTAGGACACTGCTTGTTCTTGTAGGTGTTCCTGCAATAAACGTCCCTCTAGTGGCGCGTAGTGTTGCAAAGGGGAGGGGAAGAGACCCTCCGCCTTCCATGCATATTTCAATTGTAGATACCTATAGTGTTGTGTGGTGCTAAGTCCGAAATCTGCTCGTAGTGTTTGAAACGTTTTGAAGGAGGTGGCCGTCATTACATCCCCAGAGTGGATATGCCCAGGTTGTCCCACGCTTGAAAGCCGCGCAGCTTATGTATTTCACGTAGCCATGTGCAGTGCCATAATGTGGTCTGTCTCGTGGGTGTGCGGTGCCAACCCATGGTTTTGTGTGCACTGTGCCACAGTGCAATAGTCGTCTGGGTGGCCGGGGGCAGTCCCGTGCGTGTCTTTCCCCCTTATAGGTAATAAAGAGGAGTGTGTTTTCCCATTTTATAGCGTTGTAACCTGTAAGTGGGGTGAGTTGCTTCTGTGTGAAGCCAATCTAAAATTGGGGTGAGGTGCGTTGCTCGGTAGTATGCCTCAATGTCTGGGAGCGATATTCCCCCATTGTACTGATTGCGGCATAGCGTGGCGAGGGCAATTCTGGGCTGTTTTCCTAACCACAATAAAGACCTTAGTTCCGCGTTAATCGCTTGGAACACTTGCTGCACGATAGGGAAATACTCATTTTGGAGAGCATACAGGAATTTTGGGAGCATGATCATTTTGAACCTGGCCACTCGGCCTAGTATGGTAAGGGGAAGTGTCCTCTATCGTTGGGCGTCTTCTTTAAAGGATAGGAGGATACGGTGTATATTTTCCTTATATGACCGTTGTTTGTCCGGTGTTAAATAGATCCCCAGGTACCTAAAACCATGGGTCGCCACCTGTAGGGTGTGGGGTAGGGATGGCCAATCGTATCCCATCTTGGGACTGAATATGACCGATTTGTGCCAATTGATGGTGTATCCTGAATACGTGCCATACGTGTTCAGTGCCTCAAAAAGGATGGGGAGGGTAGATTCAGGGTCAGTAACGTACAGGAGTATGTCGTCAGCGTACAGGGACATTTTTTCCTCTGCCGCGTCTGCCGCTGACAGTCTAAATCCTCGTATATATGGATGTTGCCGCACCACACAAGCTATTACTTCTATAGTGAGAGCGAATAGGACCGGGGAGAGTGGGCTGGGTACCTCTCTGTATTGGGAATTCGCGGGACAGCCGACCGTTTACCCTCACTCGCGCCACCGGGGCCGTGTACAGCAGGCGCACTCAGCTCCGATACACTGGCCCAAATCCAAATCTAACTAGTGTAGCCTCAAGAAAAGGCCAGTGGACCGCGTCAAATGCCTTTTCGACGTCTAGGGAAAGGAGGAGATGGGGTTGCTCGCGAGATAGCTCCTCCATCATCCAATTGTGGGTTCGGCGCAGGTTCATCCGGGTCGCCCTTCCGGGCATAAAACCCGTTTGGTCCTTGTCTATCAGCTCAGTAATGACCTGTCTCATGCGTAGGGACAGTACCGTTGCTAGGATCTTCGCTTCCATATTCAGGAGGGAAATGGGACGGTATGAAGCGCATTCCATTGGCAGCTTCCCAGGTTTGTGTATAGGAACAATGGTTGCTCTGCGCAGATCAGGGGGGAGGGTCTCCTCCTTAATCGCGCTTTTAAAAAGAGATAGGAGGTGTGTGGCCAGTAAGTCTGATCCCAGTTAAAACAATTCTGCCGGTAGACCATTTGGTCCCGGTGTTTTACCGGGTCTCAGCCTGGTGATAGCCTGATGGATTTCTTCAAGTGAAAGGTCTGCTTCTAAACTGTCCCCGTCTTCCTCTGATAGGTGAGGCACTGCTACCGTCTCCAGGTATTCCATTATAGCCGGGTCTCCCGCAGGTCCCGGGCTTCATAAAATGCGCCATAGTGGGCGGCAAACGCCTCTGCTATCCCCTCGTCTAGACGTATCTGTGCGCCCGCCTTGTCTGTAATGATTTCGACCCAGCGAGCTTCCATTTCCCTGCGACTGAGCCACGCCAACAGCTTTCCCGACTTGTCACTGACGTCATATAACCTGTGGAGTGTGGCTAATCTGTGCGTCTTTGCTTCTTGGGTCGCTAAGGCCCTATAGTTAAGTTGGGCGTCTTTCAGACGACGCCTATAGTGTTCATTCTGGTGGGTCAGGCACAGCTTTTCGAGGGCAAGAATCTGGGCTTCGCATTCGTCCATCCCTTCCCTCTCTGTTTTGCGCCTGGTCCCTGAGGACCGTCTTGTACGCTTCCCAGGCCACCACCCCTGATTGGACTGAGCCCGTGTTTTCAGCAAAATAAACTTTCGTATCCGCCCGAAGGCCCTGGCGTAATTCCTTATTTTGCAACTCCCATGCCGGAAGGCGCATTCTCCTCTGGGTCCAACTCTATCCCTCCCTATACTGACCTCCAGTGGTGAGTGATCAGATAGACCACGGGCTCGATATTCAGCCCCTCTGATCTGTCCCTTGAGGCCCAGTGTCACGAAAATGTAGTCTAATCTAGAATACACCTGATGCGCCCCTGAGAAGTAGGAGAAGTAGGTGTCTCGCAGGTGCCCTGCCCTCCAGACATCTACAAGGCCCAAGGATTGAGCGAATCGCGCTAAGTGCGTTTCGGTCCCTGTTCGTGTGGAGTTCCCGGTCCTGTCAACCTCTGCGCTCATTACGTCATTAAAGTAACCACCTATCACTAGTAGAGCGTTCGGGGTTTCAATCATTATGTCAGTGACACCCTTTAAAGTCCTGGCCTGTAGCTGAGGGGGGCATATACCAATATGATCGTGAATTCGGTCCTGCCCCATTGCCCATTAACGCCTACATATGTGCCCTGCTCATCTGTCCATGTACGTTGAACCTTAAAGGTTTTATTAGAATAGCTACCCCTCTGGACCCTGTTGTGTATCCCTCGTGTGTCAGGATGGTGTAAGGCTTTCTACCCAGGAAACCACACCTAGTCCCACGAAGATGGGTCTCCTGTAGGAGCACTATATCAGGGTGAACCCATTTGATATGGGCCTGTACCAGACTTCTCTTGATGCGGTCGCCTAGGCCATTTACATTCCCTGTGTAGACCGTGTAGGGGGCTATCAGGTTTTGCCTATCAAGTGATACCGGGGGAGTCATTTGTATTCTGGCGTATTATCAGTAACAGTCTTCGGGCAACCAATGCATCTTCAGCTAATAATATGACTTCACCTTGTGAAAACCCATAAAACATTGCAACATGTCCGAACAAACTAACCATAACCCACCCCGAGCCCCACCCTGCCCCACCCCCCCTCCGGCGGGACTCTGGCGCCGGCTGGTGTCGGTCCCCCACAGTGGCAGGTGTGGCCTGTCCCCCACCCATGGTCGTAGCCCTTCGCACTACAGTGTCAACAGGACTTCTGCTGTGCGTCCCCAAACATTTTAAAACCAAAGTCCCGTAGAGCGGGAAACAGTTCAGGAGTAGTCGGAGAGCCGACAAGAGTGTGGAGAAAAAAATGGGTTGGGAGAAGGAAGAGGGGGCGAGGGAAAGTGCGAGTCGTGAAAGGAAAGAGAGAGGGAAGAGGGGGTGTGTGGCTCTTCTCTAGCAGCTCCGACGGGCAGGCTATATCAGTGCCATCCAGGCTGTGACCTGGAATCATGAATGTGAGTCCGGCAGTTCAGCTTGCGAGTGTTCCGAATTGGTATCCTGTTCCACTGCGACAATCTCCGCTACCAGAGGATGGGTTGAGGTCGTGCTGTGTTCATCGTCCTCCACAATCCTTTCGTCCTCCGATACACTCCTTTGCAAGTCCGATTCCGCATTGCTTTCAGGTTCCGTGGGGAGCGGCAGGTTGTGGGAGCGCAATCGGGGCTGCGAATTCAGAGGTTGGTCGTCGGCCGGTATCGGGCGGTTGGCGAGCTGTGGCGGACCAAGGGTAGGTGGATTCCTCCAATGTCCCGTGGCGTCCCGTGGTCGCAGCATCCTGCCCTGCTGTCTCGGGGGCAGACCCGGGGGGGGTCTTTCGCCTTCTCTGCTCCTCCGTCCGTTTGAGGAGCGGACGCTCCTCGAGCCATTCCCAGGCCGCTTCTGGGGACTGGAAGAAGTGTGTTTTTTCTCTGAAGATTACCTTGAGCTTGGCTGGGAAGAGTAACATGTATTGTATGCCTTTTTCGCGCAGCTTTGCCTTGACGCATATGAAGGATCTTCTGTTTGCTTGCACTTCTCTGCTGTAATCCGGACAGATCATGATACGTGAATTGTCAATTTTAATATCCCCCAGTTTCCTAGCTTCTTGGAGGATCATGTCCCTGTCGAGGAAATTCAGGAAGCGGGCTATGATCGTGCGGGGCGCCGCGCCCGGAGGGGGTTTTGCCTGCAGTGCCCTGTGTGCTCGCTCGATCACGAAACAGGTGGAGAACTTTTCCGCAGGGAAGGTGTCCCGGAGCCACTTGTGCAGGAAGGTCGCCGTGTTCGACCCTTTGATTCCCTCTCTGAATCCCACGAAACGGAGGTTGTTCCATCGCGCCCTATTTTCGCCGGCGTCCACCCTCCATTGCAGGTCTTTAGTGGTGGTCCGGAGTGTCGGGAGGTCTCCCCTGAGGTCCCGCAGTCCATCCTCTGCCTCGCTAATTCTTGTCTCTGTTTCGGTCACTCTAGCGGCCATGTTCCTCATGTCCTGGCGCAGGAGCGATACCTCCGTGCTGACCTCCCCTATTTTCCCCTCCAGGGCCTGTCGCGAGTCCCTAATAGCGTGCAGGAGGGTCTCCATGTCCCCGCTACGCAGCTGGGTGTCCAGGGCCGGTGGGTGGTGCGGCGTGGTGAATTTGTCCATTTTGGCCTGTCTAGGTGTTTTAGATGTTTTATCTCTGGTCATTGTCAATTAGGCCAATTGCTAGAGGCAGTCTCGGACACCAGCGGTCAGGAAGGTCCACCACTTAGTTCCAGGGCCCCGGCGTCAGGCTGATTGGACCCCCGGATTCTCCTCCCAGCGAGCGGGCCCCCAGCTCAGTGGTAAGGTGTTCTTTGCGCCAAAGAGGGGAGCGCTACGAAGCACTCCCAGGGGGTCAGGCCATGGGCGTCCGGTCTACTCCACCTCTGCACGGTCCGTCTCCCAAGTTGGGCCGGAGGGGATGGGAGGGGGAAGCAGAAGCCTCCAAGTCGGGGGGGCGCGGGCACCCCAGGAGGCGAGTGGGCAGGTTGTCCTGTGCAGCCCTGTCGCGGCCTTCAGTTAACGTTGGGCCTTACTTCTAGGCCGCAGCCTCGCCCTCTCTGGCCTCAGAGGGGTGCGTCAGGCCCTGCAGCGTAGGCCGCGTCCCAGGCCTCTCACTCTGTCCTCGGGTAGGTAAATCAGGGGCCCAGGTCAAAGCGGTGTGTCCCGGCGGTCGCTGGATGTCCTGTCTCACTTCCCCCTGTGGCGCGGGCTCTCCTGTGTGTGTAGTCCCGCTCAGGGCATCGGCGCCCCGCAGGGCCCCCAGCCGCTCCCCCGGTCGCTCTCCCCTACCGTCGGCGTTCGAGCCCTCCAGGATCGCCAGACAGTCGCAGGTCAGGGCCCTCCTCGATCCACCAGTACGGCGGGCCTCTGCAGGTCTCAGGTCCCTCCGGTCGGCCCCAGCCTGCCGTCGCTCTGGATTCTACCGGGCCGCTCTCCTCTGGTGTAGTCGGGTCGGCTCACCGGGATATCCGGGGGGTCTTCGGTCTCCCCGACAGCTGTGGCCCCTCACAGCGGTCCGATGGCTCAGGCGGTGGTACAGGCCTGCCGCCGCTGCTCCCCTGGCTGTCTCTGAGGGACCAAGTGAGGCACCTCACTCCGGTGCTCGGGCGGGGATGGCGGCCACCATTTTGGATCGTCAGCGATCGTCCGTCTCAGAGCCGTTTTTGTCCGAAAAGACGGATCGCTGCGGTTTCTCCGCAGATCGTGCACTGCAAGGGGGGTTCCGGACCTCAGAAGCGACGTGTGGCGATCGAATTATAGCCCTTATGGCCCAGGATTTCATCAGGATCAGTGGCGCTCGCCGGAGCCGATGTCGGGCACGTCTTACCCGGTCATGCTCTTGACCACGCCCCCCATGCTAGATATTTTTATTAGCCTTTTTTCACTAGGCCTAGGCGGAGTTCCACGTAACTCTGCCGCGCTATGCAGAGTTCTGCAAGCGGTTGAGTGCATTAGGTTGTGTCATTCCGGCTGAGATTTAGCGCCAGGTTTCTGTTTTGTGCTGGAAAACCAGAGAGAACAGCACCATGCTGAGCGCAAGATGGTGCTACTTCTTTCTGCCACTTGAGTAGATTTTCTTTCCGAGTGGCAGCTTCTTCAACGCGAACGGATGGTTTCTCAACGTGAGCGACTGCTCGCGTTGAGAAATCTCGATGGGTGGTGGTCCGGCATTGGATTTTCCTTGCTTATGCTCGCAAACATTGGCGAGGGGAAGTGAGGAAAATAGTCAGTTTTTCGGGACTCCACATACTTTGTGGAGTGCAGAATACTTAGCCAACAGACAGGATTTCACTGCCTAGGCCTAATTTTCACAAGTCTTACTAAAATGCATGTTCATGTTTGCACACTAAATCACTTTTGTCAGGCTAGCCACCCGCATTGAGCATCGATAAAGTACTTGACTTGTACTGATAATTAGGGTTTCGTTTACACCAGGCAATTACGATACCAGGTGGTATGGTCGTACTGCACTATTTGAAGCTTACCCCTTAAGAAGTTTGACTAACTTGTTTTCTGCACTGATTTCCACTGGTGTTTCTGCTATTTCCAGTAGTTGTTTCCTTAACATATTCCACAAGGCTTTTTCTAGCGAAACGTGAGAACACTGTTTCCAAAGAACTTGTACTTTCGATTTGGGTGGAGACTCATGTTTTCTCCTGAATCAGGATTACAAAAGCAATCTTACTGAGGGCCACTGAGGGTAAAAGAACCTCAGGGCCTTATTCATGAAAAAAGTAAAAGTGCAGGCAAAGAGTTACCCCACCATCTGAACGTAGTTTTACATTTTTTTCCATTCACAAACATTCCCATAATTACACCTGAAAAGCAACACCAGATACAGTTTTCCAGATGTGCTTCTGTGAATGTTATCTGACCTTATCTTTGGTGGGCAATCCCCCTGTGCGAATCCTGCATAGTAGAAAAACCCTTTGCAAATGCACACTTGTTTCTGTATTGCTATGGGGAAACATGTTCTCCCATGGAGAAATCCCTTCTCCTACACCTCTATCAAATGTGAGATTCGTTCCCCTTGCAATCGCGGAAGTGGTCGTGGGAGGGCCTTCAACTATTGATTAGAGTAGCTTTCCAACAATTTCCTCAGTGGGAAAGGTTCAGATCACAGTTTGAGAATGCCTAGCGATGTATATGTTTTGGATGTTCCCAAAATTCCAACACAGACCACACCTTGGAACAACTCCTTTCCATCCAGTCAGTGCTATCCCCCACTTTAAATTTCTCCACACTCGTGGCAGAGAAATCTGCGGCAATGAATCTATTGAGGCTTGCCAGGAATCCTTTTGTGATTTCTAGTAGGCATTAATGGAGTTATTTTCCGATGTAATTGTGTTTAATGCAGAAAATACCTTTGTGAATAGAGCTTTTACTGTTCAATTGGTGGACAATCTAGCCTATCTTGAATGAACAACTTATTCATAGTGGTAGGTCAAAATGTGGTTTGTGCAGTATAACCTATTTGACTAAACTGTAGATGCCTTCTATTTTATGTACAACAAAGCACTTAACTGTACAGTAGAACATTTGGTTCTAAGATTACCAATAGGTTCTCTGTCTTCCTGAGTGACTTAAACATATGGGGCCCGAATCACAAAAGTAATCTGAGACAAAACCCTAACTTTACGACTTTCAGTATTCACAGAAGGCATTTAGGAGTACTAAAGTTAGAATTTTGTCTCAATCAATCTTAAGTTTTGGTCTTAAGTTAAAGTTAGGACAAACTTAAGTTTAACTGAGACAAAATGCTAATTGTAAAGTTAGGATTTTGTCTCAGTTAAACTTAAGTTTGTCTTAAGTTGAACTTAAGACCAAAATTTAGGATTGACTGAGACAAAATCCTAACTTTAGTACTCCTAAATGCCTTCTGTGAATACTGAAAGTCGTAAAGTTAGGATTTTGTCTCAGATTAAGTTTGTGAATCGGGCCCATGGATTCTTTTATATCAATAGGTAAGCCTTGTGTACCCCCACCTTCAGCCTGTCCGCACAGCAAAACTTCATCCTTCATCCACTAAGCTAGCCATTCTCCAATAATTCTCAATCGAGCATTGCACCTCATCTTATTTCAGATACAAGTTCTTTCTTTTATAGGGTGATAAAGACAGAAAGTTCCCTAGTCAACGAGATTTGTGTAAGGCAGCACCTATTCTCTCCACTGAAGGATACAGGAACAGGCAAGAAGTTGTGATCTATTCCTGCCTCCCCCGGGGACGTTACGTCATTATTCCATCGTGCGAGCACGCAGCTAGTGAGGGTGAATTCCTCCTTCGGGTCTTCACAGAGAAAGGGAACTTTTCCAGGTAAGGTCTATGGGTTTGCACAGAAATCTGACATGGGATGTCTTTAATTTCTGTCACAAGTTTTCTGAGTTTCTTTTAGTGGTCTTACCTTTCACTTCGCTTATAGCTAGTACACTACATGCTCCACCTGCGTTGCAGAATGCATTGGTGTGGAATATAGTCTATGCTTTTTTAGGCTCCCTAGTGAACGCTTCTATTGAAGCAGTCAGTCCTTTTGGTCCTCTAGTTGGCTGTCTCTCTGCACATATCATAGTAAATCCTCTATTTATAATATGTATATTAACTATCTCTTGCCCTTCTCCTAGCTAATAAAATAAACATTCACCATTTGTTTTGTTCTCTGCAGACCTGTGGACAGATCCTCTATGTATGTGAATATGTCTGTAAGTAACAGTGCTTTGGCACAGATCCCTGCTGTTTCTAATAATTCTTAATGCTTCTGAATTTGAGAGTCCTTAATGAAACGTGCACCTTTCATTTGAGCAGCTTTCCCATCTAGAGGTCAACACCAAGCTAAAACTACCTGTGTTTAATGTGCATAGAAGTCAAACATATTAACTTACCACCTCTATGTTTGTATGATCTATGAAGCTACTTTTGCTAGACATGTGTTACTATTCTTAACTCCTGAAGTAGGACTGGCAGAAGAATGTCAGATACAGAATCACACATTTTATGTGCATAGCTGCAAATAACATGGTTTTATTGTTTCTGGCGTCCCTGTGAGGTGAAAACACTACTAGAAGTTTACATTTAGAAAGATGTGCTTAATTTTAAAATTTCTAGAGCATCCTGATGTTGTTGTGTTTGAAGAATCTATAGAATTGTAATTAATGAAGACAGGCTATCTTACATTGAAGCCAGAACTCTAATTTAATGCACACGGCTGTGTGATATGCTCATATCTGATCTCTATTACTATTAAACAATCTGCAACTTGTAAAACAATTATATAGTAAATATATATATATATATATTTTTTTTAAATATATATTTTTTTATTTGTTGATTAATTAAAATCATTACAAACAAGAATAGATAAAAGCAACCTACATAAACAAACATATACTATGCACAGAATTATAATCATATTAAGATAATCATCTAAAATTGCATTAATGCAGTCAATTCCATAATAATGTTTAAGCGTTTACACACTATTAAAATACAGGTATTAACTAGAGTACAATATATTAGCAGCAATCACTGTTATAGCAGCATTTAACTTAAAGTGACAGTGTTATCAGTAGGAAATACTAGTATAATACATTTTTTGCTGTTTTCTATTTGCTAGCTATAGTAAAGTGCAATATGCATAACTATTATAAAACAATTATATAGGTGTTAAGGAAGATGTAGGAAACTTTGGTACTGCCTCATTATAAGACTAAATCCCAGAGAGGATGAGAGCTGATCCACTATTGTAAAGTGTGCTTGAGGAACAATATGTGCTTTAATGAATCCACGACCAACATCGTTATTATGACAGTTGTCAGACTGCCCAGAGAACCTTCAAGTTATTTAACATCAGAATATAATCAAAGTGAAAACATGTCTTCAGTACACACCTGCAACCATGCATGCACATGATCTGAATCAATTGAAAAGCAAACACTCTGGGCATTATTAAAAATTGTCAGTAAACCCGCCTTCCCACTGGTGTGAAGCCCTCATCTCTGCTTGGCTGGTGAGGAATCACTCACCGTATCTGAGATCTCCATCACCTTGAATGGGGATTGTTTTGTTCAAAGTACTCCAGCTGATAGGTGGAAAATCTTTTGTTAAAATACAATTTTCTTTATAGAATCAAACACCCAAAAGGGAGATTTGTCTCAGAAATTGAAAAAAATGACCTCTTGTGCATGAGGGTCGTTGTTTTTCTATCTGGTTTTGCCATTCTCCTGCATGGTGGTTCAGGGTATAAAAAACAAATGTATGTTTAAAGACCCAATCTACCTAGAGTGGACCTTCCACAACATTGATTCAGTGACCCTGTGACAGATGGGCTAGCGGATTATAGGTTTCTGATGGCACACACAACTAAGGCTCCATTATTGAAAAGTTACAGATTTCCATGACTCTAGATGAGGTTGCAGAAACTTCTGGTTTGGTTGGAGGGGAGCCCTGTCTTTGATGGGCTCATTGTGGGGTAGCGGCTGTATAGTAAATCGTTAATGTACTCTTGGGAATATTGAGGATGCTTACTGTCCTCTACTGTGTAGCTTCAGAAATATACCCAGGTGTCCTGACCCATGTATCTATGAAGATAGTCAGCCAGATCCCTCAGTGGCTCCTATAATAATTGAATGACATGTGTCCACGTTGGAGCCTCATGACACATCTTTGTTCATAAGGACAGACCAGACTTATTTATCTTGGTTCTCAGATGGAGTCAGTTTGTCAAGTCAAGTCAAAAGATCTTTATTTCTGCACTATCAACATAGGCCATGAAAGCATATAATATAAGCAATAAAATACAATACATCAAGGGACAAGTTGACTGTTAAAATGAGCTCTCCGCTCATAATTAAGATAAGCAATACTACTCTGAAATGTTCAGGACATTCCCTTCCTAATAACGATATCATTACAAATAAAAGATGCAACGTTAAGCAGATGGCTGGAAACTACATGACATATAAAAAACTCATGGCAGCTTTGTGGTCCCTGATGTTATGTGCTATAAAAAGGGGTTTTAAAAACTGCTTCCTCAATTTTAAATAAAACTTACAAAATAACATTAAGTGCATAGTGTACTGTTCGGAGATTCCATCACTCAGGCACATCCCTGTTGTTAAAACCCATTGGTTTGTGTTAGGGAAAGAGATAAGGTGGGGGTATTACTCAAACGTAGTCTAATCAGGACAAAAAAGGATGTTGTTAATTTGTCACCCAGGCTAAATAGGGTTGAGTAAAACACTGGAAGTGTATGTGTCCACTGTTTTTTTTGTCTCATCTACAGAGGCTCTCTTCTTTACCCTCGCTTCAAGCAAGGCTGCCTTGATTGCTGATTTCTCCAACGTTAGGATTGTAGTCGGGTCTTGTAACCTCAGGAAAGCCAAACACCGTCCTAAGAGTGTTGTTGATGGAAGACAGCCACTGGATATGAAAGACATGATCTAAAGTTAGGCAGTCCTTTATATTTACCTTTGTAAGCTCAGGCTCTGCTTTAGTCCATATAGAGCGCTACATGGATATGGGTTTGGATGACAAAATGTCTTCCATATGGCTCAGCCCACCTTCCCAGTGCAAGACGATGCTGAGGGCTTAGTACACAGCAGACGCCTTAAAAGGGCATTTTCCTCTACCTGTAAAGAATTACTGGGTGAGTGGCCCCACAAATCCCTGCCATAGGTTGCAACAGAAACAGCTTTTGCTTTATAGATGGTGAGCATTTCTTCGATGGGACGACTGCCAAGACTCCCGGAAAATCTAAACACCCCCTCACAGACTCTTTTCATCTTAAACCGGCTATTCTGGATATGATCGGCCCAGGAGACCTTTCTAGAAATGAGGACTCCTAGGTAGTAAAAGGACTTAAACTTAGCTATCTGGAAACCCTCAAGATAGAATGATCTAACCTTCTTAGGGGTTTTCCCACAAGTCATTATGAATGTCTTGGACTTATTGATCTTTAATTTCCCGGAGTCCATAAAATCTGCGAAGGAGTCGAGTAATCTCTGCAACCCTGTTAGTGAAACCACACTGAGAGGCAGCATCTTTGTAAGTTAAAATTCTCAACCCATGCAATTGGGCAAAGAAACTTAAATTGCAAAAGAAATATTTCAAGGTCGGTTTCCAAAGCTCTGACGATCTCACAAATTGTAAAATCAAATACATTATTGTAATAATTAATGATAATCACATTAGACCACCCCACTTAAAATTCAACCGCACAAATTAATAATAGGGAGAGAAAGTGTCAGATCTTCTAATCGTAACAGGTAATAAGTTGGAAATTAACAGTTGTAAACCGCCCATCGCACGACCGGCAAGGGATAGGTTGACTTGAGCGAACAGGGAGAAAAAGCCCTCAATATGCCATGTTTCCTGGATGCAAATTATATGTAATGTAATGTAATGTAAATTGCTTTTGTATAGCGCATACATCACCCGCAGGTTTCAGAGCGCTGCAATGACACTAACACCAGACAAAATAAAGCCAGACAGAAATAAAGGGCAGAGAAGTGGGACATGGCTAGAACAGCCAGGTCTTCAGATTTTTTCGGAATATGAGTGTTGGAATTAGGTAGCCTGGCCTAGGGCAAGACTAGCATATCAGAGGCACAGTGTAAAGGTTGCAGACCACCCAAAAGTAATTCCACGCAATAGCACTCAAAAAGAAAACACTACACCAAAATTATATGAAAATACGTACTGCTTTATATAAAAATAATATTCTCTTTGTTGTCGGATATTAGTAGCTCACATATAAATAGTTCAAAACATTTCAAATCACTTTCAGGGTCAGCAATTACACTTTGTAAGTTACTAGCAGATTATCACTTTTTAAATTACTAGCAGTCACTATATTCCTGGACTCTTATCACACTTTTGCATTTGGAGAAACTGTACCTTAGAATCAATAATTACTTTTGAAACTACTAAACAAGTTTATCAATAGAATTCTAAGGTGCATTACATTTGCCAGATAAGCAATAATGACACTTTCAATTATATCAACTCCACATTAAGCAGGATTAACAGTATACCTCATTAAGCACTGTACTTGTTTAACCTGTTGTATTATAGCTTCCTATGACTCTTCAAAGAGGTAATACCAGCACTTTACTTTAGATCAGACTCTAGTATTCCAGATTGTTAGCTATACTCCCCTCAGCCACAGTTGAGCCTTAACTCACTAAGATGACATGTAACCTTTTTCTCTTCAGCAGGCCCCCCTCTCCTATACACCACTGAAGGCACTGTCTAGAGAATCTACCCCCACTTCTCCTTACTGTAGCGTGGAGACGATGCTTTCCCAGTCTCCACGCGTCGCTGCTGTCCTGGGGCTCTTTTAAGGGTGCAAATCGCCAATCTCCACACTCCACGCCCAGCGCACTGCTGACTCGGCGCTGGCGTGGGGAAACTTCAACTACAACAGTCCCCGCTCTATGGTCGCTGCGCTGGCGTGGGGGATTCTCTAATTCACGCTATCCTTGATGGCGGGCCGACTCCGCTGCTGGCGCCCAGCCCCTCGCTCGCGTTCCCGAGGGTTTCCTCACACGAGCGGTACTGCGCAGGCAAGCGCCGGGTTACTCCCGCCTCCACCGCCGGCCTCTTCCTCACCACGCACAGCGGCTCCAGTTGGCATGCGCGCTGAGAGAGTGTCTCTCCTCGGCGATCGCGCAGGGCAGGGGACGCCTCTTCCTTTCTCCGCCTACCCGGAAACAGTCCGGGGATGCCTCCGCTCCGCTCCTCACCTTCAGGCTGCAGTCTGTTACGGCGCCACTTGCCTCACGCCGGTAATGGACAGAACGGCCTGTCAGCTTGCCGCCTCCGCTCCTCAGCTTCCACGCGCCTGCTCCTTCGCAGAGCGACTCCTTGCTCCGCTGCCACAGGTACCAAGAGGGCCACAGAGGGGGGTGTAGCGCCGAAGGGGGTTCCCAGGAGTCGGTCAGCTACCGATGAACAGCTTGAGCAAAAGGGGAGGGGGCACCAGGATTAGCCCCACTCCAATTGGGACTCGTGCTAACAGTCTCTTTAGGATCCTCTTGCTGGACCAATCTCTTTAGGATCCTTTGCTGGGCAGAGGACCGCACTCCACAGGCTGCGGTCTCCTTCTCCTTAATTCTTCCCCTCCCTGACTTAGAGAAGGGGCAAGCTAGGCGCCCAGGGTCTCCAGGAACTTCCCACAGCGGGGCCAAGACAAATAACTAAAAGGGGAGTTGTGGACTGGACCAATTAGACAGCTTCCAAGTCCAGGAGGTCAATCCAAAGTCCAACCTTTTCCCACCCTTAGCTACCACCTGTCCTCCAGCTGACTTCCACAGGTCGACAAAATGGCTGCCCCGCATTCCGCCTTATATAGGCTGCCCTTCAGTGGTCCAGAATGGACCAGAAGGTTCTGAAATGCCCTATGTTAGGCTATGGCCAAGTTCTGTTGGTGACAGTTGGGGCAGTTGGTGGCCACCATTTTAGGTGGTGCCAACTTTCCTGTCAGAACAGGCCTCTGGGCCTGAGGTAAAAGATTATGAGGGGGAGAGAGAACACCTATCCCCCTGGCCAACACCTACAAAAAGTCAGTAGACACAAAAATTTATAAGGGTATGAGGGGCAAAAAGGGGACAAAATAAATAAAAATTAGGAGGGACTTCGCCAAAAAGCCAGACAGGTCTAACACGCGTCCCCCCCAGCTGAAAGTGGGGAGAACTACCCAACCCCTTGGGAGTCCTCATCACTAAGGCGGAAATACCTGGAGAGACCGTCTGCATTGGCGTGGTCCACTCCAGGCCGATGTTCCACCCGGAAGTCCATTCCCTGTAGGGAGATGGACCACCTCAACAACTTGGGATTGTCCCCCTTCATTTGCATCAGCCAACGAAGGGGTCGGTGGTCAGTCTGAACCAGGAAGTGCGAGCCAAAGAGGTATGGCCGCAGCTTCTTCAGAGCCCACACCACCGCAAAAGCTTCCCTCTCAATGGCACTCCACTTCTGTTCCCGGGGAAGCAGTCTCCTGGATAAGAAGACTACAGGTTGATCCAGGCCCTCTTCATTGAGTTGCGATAACACTGCCCCAATGCCATGTTCTGATGCATCTGTTTGGACAATGAACTCCTTGGAGAAGTCTGGGGCCCTCAGGACCGGTGCCGCACACATTGCCTGTTTCAACTTTTCAAAGGCTTGCTGACAAGCCTTTGTCCAAACTACCCGTCGAGGTTGTTTCTTGGAGGTGAGCTCTGTGAGGGGCGCTACAATAGTGCCATACCCCTTCACAAAGCGACGGTAGTATCCTGTGAGGCCCAGGAAAGCTCGGACCTCAGTCTGTATCTTGGGGGGTTCCCAGGCCATGATTGCCTCAATCTTCGCCTGCAGGGGCTGCACAGTCCCCCTACCCACCAAGTGTCCAAGGTACACAACCGACCCCTGCCCAATCTGGCATTTGCTGGCTTTGATGGTCAATGCAGCTTGTCTCAGGGCCTGGAGAACGGCCTGCAAATGCTGCAGATGGTCCTCCCAACTGCTACTGAAGACAGCAATGTCATCCAAGTAAGCAGCAGAGAAACTCTCCATTCCAGAGAGGACCTGGTTCACCAGCCGCTGAAATGTGGCAGGGGCGTTCTTGAGCCCAAAGGGCATCACACAGAACTGGTAGTGTCCCTCAGGCGTGGAGAAGGCTGACCTTTCCCTTGCTCCATCTGTCAAAGAGATCTGCCAGTACCCTGAAGTGAGGTCAAAGGTACTCAGATATTGGGCAGCTCCTAGCCGGTCAATCAATTCATCCGCCCTAGGGATCGGATGAGCATCAGTCCTTGTCACTGAATTCAGTCTTCGGTAATCCACACAGAACCTCAGTTCAGGTGTGGTGCCTGGCGGTGCGGCTTTTGGCACGAGCACCACCGGACTGGACCACGGGCTGTTGGAAGGTTCAATTACTCCCAGCTCTAGCATCTTGGCAACTTCTCCATGTATGCTAGCCTTCACCTTGTCAGACAGCCGGTAGGTCTTGGACTTCACTGGTGGGCTGTCTCCTGTGTCCACATCATGGGTACACAGGTGGGTCCTTCCCGGGACAAGGGAGAACAACGAAGAGTACTGCTCCAGTATCTGGCGGCAGTCCTCCCGTTGCTCAGGAGTGAGAGTGGGAGAGAGAATCACTCCCTCCACTGACCCATCCTTCTCTTGGGACGAAAAGAGATCTGGGAGAGGTTCGCTTTCCGCTTCCTCTTCCCCGTCAGTCACCATCATCAGCATGACCTCGGGCCTCTCATGGTGGGGCTTGAGTCGGTTGGCATGCAGCACCCGTAGGGGCTGTCGAGGGGTCTTAAGGTCCACCAGGTATGTGGCCTTACCCTTCTTTTCCAACACCTCAAAGGGGCCTGTCCAGCGATCCTGGAGGGCACTAAGCTCTCCAGGCTCCATCACCCACACTTTCTGTCCAGGCTCCAATTCCACCTGGTGAGCATTGTGGTCATACCACTCCTTCATGACTGCCTGGCTGGCCTCCAAGTTGTCAGAAGCTTGCTTCCACAACTTCGCCATTTGGCTCCTGAAGGCCAGCATGTAGCTCACCACATCCTGGGGGGGTTTCCTGGGAGATTTCTCCCAACCATCCTTCACCAGGCTGAGAGGACCGCGTACAGGGTGCCCATACAGAAGCTCAAAGGGGCTGAAGCCCACTCCCTTCTGGGGCACTTCCCTGTAGGAAAAGAGTAAACAGGGTAGGAGGACATCCCATTTCCTCCGCAGGCTCTCGGGCAGACTTCTGATCATGCCCTTCAAGGTCTTATTAAACCTCTCAACCAGTCCATTCGACTGGGGGTGATAAGGAGTGGTGAACCGGTAGGTCACTCCACACTCCTTCCACATGGCCCGCATGTAAGCTGACAGGAAGTTGGTCCCCCTGTCGGACACAACTTCCTTGGGAAATCCCACTCGGGTAAAGATTCCCATTAGGGCTCTTGCCACTACAGGTGCAGTGACTGTCCTCAGAGGTATTGCCTCTGGGTACCGTGTGGCATGATCCACCAATACCAGGATAAACCTGTGACCAGCTGCTGTTGGTGGATCCAAAGGCCCTACAATGTCGATGCCCACCCTCTCAAAGGGTGTGCTAACGACTGGAAGTGGTTCCAGGGGAGCCTTTAGCTTCACCCCTGTTTTCCCACTGGCCTGGCAGGTTACACATGTCCTAGAGTATGTGTTGGACGCCACTTTCATCTGAGGCCAGTAAAAGTGGAGGACAAGCCGTGCAAAGGTCTTGTCCTGGCCTAAGTGTCCTGCCAGGGGTATGGCATGAGCCAATTCCAAAAGAAAGGCTCGGTACTGTTGCGGGACTACCAAGGCCCTCGATGAACCAGGCGAGGGTACCTTGGGTTCACTGTAGAGGAGTCCATCCTCCCAGTAAATATGGTAATGTCCCGTAACATCACCTGCTGCTTGGGCTTCAGCCTGTCGCCTCAGTCCCTCAAGGGTGGGGCACTCCCTCTGCCCCTTACAGAATTCCTCTCTGGTAGGACCTCCCTCCACATGCCACTCCGCAGGGATGGGCAAATCCTCCAGAGAGTCTTGTTCCCCCTCCACGGACTCCTGGTCCACCACCGCAGGTGGCCGATCTGTCTCATGGGGTGTGGAAGCCGGAGCAGGCTTTCTCTGTCTCCGGGTCTGTCCCTTCTTAGCAGCGGGTTGGGCCATTGTTCCAGGCTCCAACCCAGGCGAACTCCCTCTCCGGGCAGTCGCAGACCGTGTGCTGACACAGGCCCAGTCAGGTGTACCCAGCATCGCAGAATGCGTCCGGTATTCCACCTCTCTCCAAGTGTTGTGTTCCATGTCATTCCCCAACAGACAATCGACTGGCACGGCAGGGCTTACGGCAACTCGAAGTGAACCTGCAACCCCCTCCCACTCAAAGGGAACCTCAGCCACTGGATAGTGGCCCATTCTGCCGTCAGCCATCGCGGCGGGGTGGAGTACATTAGGAACAATCTGCTCTGGGGACACCAGCTGACTTCTCTCCATAGTCATGCTGGCTCCTGTATCCCTCAGAGCCTCCCCTCTCTGGCCATTGATGGTAACCCATTGCCCATACTTTGTAGTATTTGGGGGCACCTGGATCTTTGGCACCATCTCCCGCTCTCCCAGGGACACTAAGGTGACACCCGCCCACTCACCCCCCTTATCTAAGGGCAACTCCTCCCCGAGCGCTACACTAGCTACTCCCGGTGACTTTCCTCCGGTGGGAGGGGGTGGTCTCTTTGGGCATCTGACATCTCCCTTATAATGTCCAACGCCACCGCATTCAAAACAGTGGAGAACCCTGGGCTGCTGGCTTTGGCCAGGATGAGGGTTCCGGGGCGGGTTTGCCCTAGGGGTGAAACCTGCTCCCTTCCCTTGGAAGTTATTTTGGGGACCTTTAGAGAACTCTTTCTTTTTCTCCCCCCCCTCCTTCTTCTGGGGGGCGCCCTGCCCGGCTTTTTGAGATTCCCCTCCAGTCCCCTTGGTGGACACCCGGGTACTTGTCCAGATGTCCGCCTCCTCTGCAAGCTTCCGGGGATTGGTCAGCTTGCTGTCTACCAGGTGTTGGCGCAGCTCGGGAAAACATTTCTCGAGGAGGTGTTCTCTCAAAAACAGATCATACAGCCCCTCATAATCCTTTACCTCACTGCCCTTGACCCAACCCTCTAAGGCCTTTCTGGCGTAATCAAGGAAGTCCACCCAGTTCTGAGTGCCCATCTTGTGGCTCCCCCTAAACTTCTGTCGGTACCTTTCTGGGGTGAGCCCGAACTTCCTCAATAACGCCAGCTTCATGGTGGGGTAGTTTGTCTGTTCCTCTGGATCCAGGGCCAGCAAGGTGTCCCGACCAGCAGGAGGCATGTACTTGTACAAACTACCCCCCCAGTGCTTCTCCTGCACTCCATGAACCTTCAGAGAAACCTCATAAGCGGCCAGCCACTTAGCTACATCGTCCCCCTGACTGAAGCTCGCTATCAGGTCCTTGGGGATATAGGGTTTGGTCTCCCTGGCTGACTCCTTTGGTTCGCTGCCACCATTCCTATCAGGAGAGGACCCCCGTCGCAGACTTTGGAGCTCCAGTTCCTTCAGTCTAAACTCGTGGACCATCCTCCTCTCCTCTTTCTCCTGCTCCAACTTAGCCAACTCCCACCTTAACTGTCTTTTCTCCCTCCTATCGGTGAGCTCGGCTTCCGTTAGGCTTCTCCCAGAGATGCTACTGCCCTTTCTGGAATAGGACACTGGTCCGGTGAGTAAGTTTTCCCCCTCATGGCGGAATAACTCTTCTACCTCCCCCACCGCGTCCTGGTCGACCTCTTCATCCTCCTCCTTCGTCCCTTGGTGTGCCTCCACCCAGGCCCTAAGGCTAGTCTGGAGCTCCCCCTTCCTGGCACCATGTTTGAAAAACACCCCCATTTGTTGGCAGAACATTTTCAACTGTGTCACGGAATAGACCTCTAGGTTTTCCACAGCGAACTCCATTGTGAGTCTGGCAAACCTAGGTACACACCAGAAATTTCAGAGTGGCAAAGGCAACCTAAAGCCCACTCCACCCACCACCAGGAATAAATTTAGAAAAAACAAAAAGACTAATTGGGAGGGCCGCAAGGAGAAAACTCCTGATGTAGGTTGGGTGTATTACGTCAAATTACTAGTAAGTAGCTGCAACCAAGTCCGCAATCCCACCGCTAGGCACCAATATGTTGGAATTAGGTAGCCTGGCCTAGGGCAAGACTAGCATATCAGAGGCACAGTGTAAAGGTTGCAGACCACCCAAAAGTAATTCCAGGCAATAGCACTCAAAAAGAAAACACTACACCAAAATTATATGAAAATACGTACTGCTTTATATAAAAATAATATTCTCTTTGTTGTCGGATATTAGTAGCTCACATATAAATAGTTCAAAACCTTTCAAATCACTTTCAGGGTCAGCAATTACACTTTGTAAGTTACTAGCAGATTATCACTTTTTAAATTACTAGCAGTCACTATATTCCTGGACTCTTATCACACTTTTGCATTTGGAGAAACTGTACCTTAGAATCAATAATTACTTTTGAAACTGCTAAACAATTTTATCAATAGAATTCTAAGGTGCATTACATTTGCCAGATAAGCAATAATGACACTTTCAATTATATCAACTCCACATTAAGCAGGATTAACAGTATACCTCATTAAGCACTGTACTTGTTTAACCTGTTGTATTATAGCTTCCTATGACTCTTCAAAGAGGTAATACCAGCACTTTACTTTAGATCAGACTCTAGTATTCCAGATTGTTAGCTATACTCCCCTCAGCCACAGTTGAGCCTTAACTCACTAAGATGACATGTAACCTTTTTCTCTTCAGCAGGCCCCCCTCTCCTATACACCACTGAAGGCACTGTCTAGAGAATCTACCCCCACTTCTCCTTACTGTAGCGTGGAGACGATGCTTTCCCAGTCTCCACGCGTCGCTGCTGTCCTGGGGCTCTTTTAAGGGTGCAAATCGCCAATCTCCACACTCCACGCCCAGCGCACTGCTGACTCGGCGCTGGCGTGGGGAAACTTCAACTACAACAGTCCCCGCTCTAGGGTCGCTGCGCTGGCGTGGGGGATTCTCTAATTCACGCTATCCTTGATGGCGGGCCGACTCCGCTGCTGGCGCCCAGCCCCTCGCTCGCGTTCCCGAGGGTTTCCTCACACGAGCGGTACTGCGCAGGCAAGCGCCGGGTTACTCCCGCCTCCACCGCCGGCCTCTTCCTCACCACGCCCAGCGGCTCCAGTTGGCATGCGCGCTGAGAGAGTGTCTCTCCTCGGCGATCGCGCAGGGCAGGGGACGCCTCTTCCTTTCTCCCCCTACCCGGAAACAGTCCGGGGATGCCTCCGCTCCGCTCCTCACCTTCAGGCTGCAGTCTGTTACGGCGCCACTTGCCTCACGCCGGTAATGGACAGAACGGCCTGTCAGCTTGCCGCCTCCGCTCCTCAGCTTCCACGCGCCGGCTCCTTCGCAGAGCGACTCCTTGCTCCGCTGCCACAGGTACCAAGAGGGCCACAGAGGGGGGTGTAGCGCCGAAGGGGGTTCCCAGGAGTCGGTCAGCTACCGATGAACAGCTTGAGCAAAAGGGGAGGGGGCACCAGGATTAGCCCCACTCCAATTGGGACTCGTGCTAACAGTCTCTTTAGGATCCTCTTGCTGGACCAATCTCTTTAGGATCCTTTGCTGGGCAGAGGACCGCACTCCACAGGCTGCGGTCTCCTTCTCCTTAATTCTTCCCCTCCCTGACTTAGAGAAGGGGCAAGCTAGGCGCCCAGGGTCTCCAGGAACTTCCCACAGCGGGGCCAAGACAAATAACTAAAAGGGGAGTTGTGGGCTGGACCAATTAGACAGCTTCCAAGTCCAGGAGGTCAATCCAAAGTCCAACCTTTTCCCACCCTTAGCTACCACCTGTCCTCCAGCTGACTTCCACAGGTCGACAAAATGGCTGCCCCGCATTCCGCCTTATATAGGCTGCCCTTCAGTGGTCCAGAATGGACCAGAAGGTTCTGGAATGCCCTATGTTAGGCTATGGCCAAGTTCTGTTGGTGACAGTTGGGGCAGTTGGTGGCCACCATTTTAGGTGGTGCCAACTTTCCTGTCAGAACAGGCCTCTGGGCTTGAGGTAAAAGATTATGAGGGGGAGAGAGAACACCTATCCCCCTGGCCAACACCTACAAAAAGTCAGTAGACACAAAAATTTATAAGGGTATGAGGGGCAAAAAGGGGACAAAATAAATAAAAATTAGGAGGGACTTCGCCAAAAAGCCAGACAGGTCTAACACTGAGGTAATTGGATTGAACCCTAATTGATAGGGGCACAGAATTCCAAAGGTAGGGAGCTGATTTACTGAAAGACCTGTCACCGGTTCTGACCATACGTACTTTAAGGACCTTTAGGAGCTGCATGCCAGCTGACCTGAGAGCTCTCGTAGGTAGGTAGGGTTTAGGTTTACATTCTAAGTAAGCTGGTTCTTGTCCATGAATTGTCTTATGGACTAGGCAGCACACTTTAAATTGGATCTGTTTCTTGATAGGGAGCCAATGCAGGGTTTTGAGAGAGGGAGCAGATGGGGTACGAGGGGGAAGGTCTAATACCATTCTGGCTCTTGTGTTCTGCAGCACCTGCAGCTTAGACAAAAGATTTTCATTAATTGAGTTGAGGAGGGCATTCCCGTAGTCAATACGACTTATTATGAGGCCTTGGACTAGGGGCATGCGTGAAGAGAGAGGAAGCCACTTGTCTACGAGTAATATGAGTAATAAGTGTGCAATAAGCCACTTGTGAGCAGTGCGTTTATTCTAAAGCCCTGTAATATTCAATGGAAAAATATCACATACCCCTTTATAACTTTGTTGAAGCGTGGGTGTGGTTTTCTCAGCCTGGCTAGGGCTCCTAACCGGGGCCCTACTACAGCCCCAGGAGTGAGTAGACAAGTCTCGGTCCGCTTCTATTGGTGGAGGCATGATATAGTGATAATGAGGAGGGTTGGTAGGAACCAAAGGATCAGGTTATGAGCCCAGTTGAGAAGTAGCCTCGACGGCCAATCCCCTGCAAATCATTCAGGAGATTGTATTTATTTGAAAGTATAAGAGGGGGAACCTGATTATCCATTGGAGGAGAGGCAAAGAACAGGAAAAAGGACCAGCAGGGGCTTGGGATAGGTGCTTATAAAAGAAGCCCGGGGAAAGAAGAGATACATTGCTCTCTGTCAAAGAAGTAAAGGAGGTGTCATGTAGGATCTTCCGAGAAAACCTGGAGTGCCTAAAATGTATAATGACGCAACCTCCAGCAAGTAATTTTTGGGATGGCCTGATCAGCCCACCCTCCTGTGTTAGCAGAATTTGGTCTGCAGCTGAGATTGGAAATATTGATCTGGACTGAAACCACTGCAGGACTATGGGGCATATGTTTCAAGCCCTTTTACCGATTCTCAGAATCGGCCCGTTTGCGAACGGGAAAAGGCCTTTTGAGATGTATCATTCCAAAAGTGTATCGCAAATTAGAGAATCGCCAAATTTGTGAATCTCTATTTTGCAATTACATTTAAGGAATCGCAAATTACGATTCCTTAAATGAAATGTATGAAGCACTTAAGTGGTGCGAATTTGGCATAAGAAATCGCAAATTACCACCAACTGACAGTTGGTGGTAATTTGAGAATTCTTTGAAAAAAGCACTTTTTTGCTTTTTTCAAAGTGCCTTGTGCCACACATACATGCCCTTAGGGCATGTATTTGCGCCACATATGCACACATACATATTTCAGGAGTGCAACAGGGTGTCCTTTGGACACTCTTGCACCCTTGAAATTGTATTCTCAATTTACGATTCTCAAATTGCAAATCGCAAATTGAGAATGTCTTCCCATTCATTCCTATGGGCCTCCTAGCCCATATGAATGAATGGGAAGGTATTCCTTAATTGCAATTCGCAACTTGCTAATCGCATTTAAGGAATGCCAAGAAATCTCAAAATATTTGCGAATTATTTATTACATCCCGTTTGTCGATTCTCAAATAGCGATTCTCTAAAAATTTCTATTTGAGAATCGCAATGACAGAATTTGATACTTATGCCCCTTTGTTCCCTAATTATTTGGGTGACTCACCTGATCCTGCCGATAGCGGTGGGACGTTGGCCATAATTACTACATAGGGACAGCATGCAGCGGCTAAGTTATTCATTTCCCAATTGGAGCCCCCGGCCGGTTTATTATGCAAGGCTCTAGCCCCCTCAGCCCATGATGGTTTTCCTGTGGATGTATCTTGGATGTGCCTTGGTATGGAGGCCATACAAAGAAGTCAGCTGTATTAATAGCCCCTGCAGGGGGATTGCATTGCATGGCCTGCAGATAATTGAGGGATGTACAAATGTATTGTTTCCCCCCTAAGAGTGGTCCTGTTACCCTCTCCCCTGCCCACAAATGGCCCATCATGTAAGCGTGGTTGGGGTTGGATGTGCAACGGAACAAGTGGGAAAACAGTCTGCTGATTATTATGAGTATGTGAGTTATTGGTCCCAAGATCCCTACATCTGGATCAGAAAGGGATGGTAAGCAGGTTGTTGTACCCCTTCTAACCCATGTGTACATTTGGAGGACAATGTGTTGGAAATAGTGACCCCTTTTATTTTAAGGTCCTTTAAAAGTTCTTCTGTTGACCCCATCCTAGACTGTGGGCATGCAAGCAGGTTAAGTATCACATCACTTCCATTATCCATTAAAGATCTCTGCGATAGAGCCAGAGTTTCTGAGTTGAAATTGAAGTCTGTTGCATGATTAGGTTGATGGATGACAGTGGAGAATGGCTTCCGATGCACCTGGCGTCTTTTCATATTCGGAGGGGGGCCATTATTATTAGGAGAAGTAGTGTCCAGACTTGGAATCACTCAAGGCTCAGAAGAAGGGCTTTCAATGAAAGGAGATAGAGCAGGTGTTAACTCACACACATGAGCCTATGCCAAGTTAGGCAAAGCCTCAAGTCTTGAGTCCCCTAGAGGCATAGGACCAGTCCAGGCACTTGCCATCAGTAAGCCTTGAGGCTTTGTTTCACATGCTCAATTTCTTCATTCAAAGCACCCACAGCACGTTTAATAAATGCATCTAGAGATGAAGATGAGGAGCTGGGCTTAATCGGGGCAGATATTTTTAAGTTTCCCCATTTCAGCCGATGTTTAGGTGCTCAGTTAAAGGGAACTCAAACAAATTGTAGCTACTTCTCAGTCTGCGACAGTTCCAATGACTGGTGAGTCTTGTCAAAAGATGACACAGGCGCGTCGCAAAAAAAAGAAAATCAATGCTACAACAGATCCCCCTCAAGTCAGAACACAACTGTGCAGATACACATTATAAATCTTCATAGAGGATTGTGCACTGTTTTTTTTTTATTTTTTTTATGAACTCTCACAGTACCTGAGGTGTGGAGAAATAAATATGCTATGTGGTCTTCCCTTGTTATAACCAGTAATGGGCAGGCAGTGTCCAAGTAATAGCCAAATGAAAGGTCCAGGCAAAAGATGAAAAGGTCAGGGGGGTGACCCTGCCCTGCCTCTTCCTGGCACTGACGGGCGCAGGATGGGCCTGCCCTGTGCCTGGGCTTTGTACGAGCACGTCCTGTGCAGCAAGGCTGCAAACTGTGCTTTATAACTCAAATTAGTGCCAGCTTCGGGCGGAGTGGACGGGCCTCCTCTACTGGCCCTAAGGTCTCCTGGGACACAGAGTATCTCTTGCTAGTGCTACCATTGGTCAGAAGGTCCCACACAGCATGGCTTCGATGTGCGCTTTATAGCGCCAATAAGTGGCAGCTGTGGGCTAAATGGACGGTCCTCCTCTGCTGGCCGAGGTCTCCTGGGACAGAGTCCCTCTTACTAGTTCTGCCGCTACTCAAAATAGAAAATGTTCTACTTCCTCCATCACCAAAGCCAATACTATTTCTCTTGATGGTATTGACAGTCCCGCAGCCTATCATATCCGAAACTTCTGAGCGATCAAAGATAACCAATCATCAGAATCCATTATGCAGAGGGCATAATCCAAATGAATAGAGAAGCAGTTATAGTGCTGCAGTTGGACTGGAACACAGATGGATACGGTCTTGGCTACAGATTTCATCCTCCATCTTTGACCTTTGCTCTGATACATAGAACTACAGCACGTTTTCCTAAAATGGAAAAATATGAGATGGAATAAAATTGAAGAGACGGCGTTACATTGCCCTCCTATGTCAGTAGGTTCTTGTCAGATAGAACAGGACTGGCAGTTCAATGAGAGCTTGGGGTGTGCAATCAACAAAAGATATGATATGTTTAGATAGATTCCCTTGCAAGAGTGTCTTGACTACATCTCTCCAACCAATACCTAAGTTCTGATAATTTCAGAGAATAAGGAATGCTGCTCGAAAAGAACAGAATCTGAGTGTGTGGTGAGGCTCAAGGAATGAAATCCATGTTTTATTCAGTATACCGTAAAGTTGCAAAATATTGTACAGTATTCATTCACAATGTGTTTAAATTACAATTCCTTCCGATGTCATTCCTCATCTGCCTCTCTCTAATTAGTTCTTTACTGTTCTAGTTGGAAAAAGTACACTCCTATCCGAACAATGTCATTTGAACTTCATAACCTCTGGGTAGTTTTCTTTTTGTTCACGGTTGCATCAAGGTTGTTTTCCCTTGGATCGTTTAGCCGTAGTAGAAAGGATATGGTGGGGGATTACCCTTCCAATCAACATTTCATACAATGCACTTACTAGTAGTTCTTCATTCCTCTGTTCACTGATGATTAGTGTGACAATTTCACTGTTTTATTCTTGTCTTGTTATGTTATGTTATTGAGCGCTTAGCTACCCCAACAACGGAGCTTCCCAGCGCTAGACCACGGAAATAGGTAGCTGATGCTTTCAGCCTCTCAAAACGAGAAACAGGCAGCTTTAGGTAAAAAAACAGCCATGTCTTGAAGGGTTTCCTGAAGTGCAGATGGTTTTGCTCTTGTGTATCTTGCAGATTGATACTTCGGTTGTTCCCTCCTCACTTCCATCACTGGATAACTGCAGGGCTATATTTCTTCAGTTTGCTGGTGTGGTGAGTATAATTCAATAGTAGCTCTAAAAGTATCGTACTCCTCATGCCCAATTCTCCCTTCTACAGTTTGTTTACCTCTCCCAGTCCATCCTGACTGGACTGCACAGCCAATCACGACCCTTCCTCTCCACCCTCCAACCATTATTTCCATACTATAATACTCATTGAACATTTTCCAGCAGGTAACACATCTAATTCTGTTGTTTTGTACCCTGAAATCATATTTTTGTTTTTTGTTTTATTGTGTTCAACTGATAGGTAGTAAAACAATGTATGTTTAATTCCAAGGTCTAATTATAGACGTATGTATGTTTGTTGCTACCTGAGGTGGCTGTATTTATGGTTCCTTATTTCACCTTCCTGTAATAGAAGCATCCCCAGACACACAAACGCGATCTCCTGCACCCAGCAGCTGTTTGAAGAAAGACCTTTTATTTAAACTGTTCTCAGTACACAAGTCCAAATCTGTACCTTAACTTGGACAAGCTTTTATTATATGCATTAATCATCTTCTAATGTATGTAATGATTGTAGTGTATCAATATCCAAGATCAGAAGTGTGCGTGAGAAGCAAAATGTATTTTACCATATTCGGGTTATTTTTTAAACTGCACAGTGTTTTGCAGTGCACAAGGGTTATGTGCTGGTGATGTCGGGGACATAAGTACTAACGCATGCTTACAAAAGGTGATGGATTTGGACACGTGTGCAGGTAGAAGATGCCTGCAAATTTACACTTAGAACAAATGGCTGAGAGTTGGAGAGAAGAGCGTACAGGGCTTATTCAAGGTAGCGGGTGAAGAGTTACGTTAGTTATTGATAGATTGATTGTTTTAATACACTTGTGTAATGCTCACTACACATATCTCCGTATTTTGGACAGGGTGGATGGTTCTATTTATTCCATGAAGAATGCTAATGTGTGTTTTGCTGTATTTTATTTTTGATGTGATTTGTTGCAAAGACAAATCTTTCCTATGAACTTTCTACATAATAAGATTCCTTTTTATGTAGGAAAAACCCAGTCCCATTTCCAAAGCTGTATCGTCTTTGGTTTTAATGGCCTCTACTCTGAAAGACACACGCTTCCTCCCCATACTCTTCAGTGCCTAGTCCCAATAAATCATTCTTCTTTCTTTTCTGGTTCCAAGGTACATTTATTGCCTACTATGGACTCTTCTCTGTCTGATCATACCCTTATCAACTAGATCATCAAGGCCATCCAGCCACTGTTGTCCTCCTCCTCTCTATTATAGGTACTTCCAGTTGAATACACCACTTCCACATCCTTGCAACACAACTCTTCCCTTTTACGTGGACATACATCAAGTCACATGCTCCTTGCATTCAATACGTGTACCTCTTTAATAGTGAACATCGGATGCACACTCCATTAGTAACCATGTAACAGTTCATGTCTTCACATGCACCTAGTGGACTCTGGCGAGCCGCATCCTTGCGTCTGAAATCGACTCCCTAATAATGCATCAAGTGTATCTATTTCTCCTGACTTACATGTCACAGCCATTCCTCCTCATTAGAACCACATAACCTGATCAAATGCATCTCCTCCCCATTACTTGCTTCTCCTTTCCATCACATGCACGTCGTTTCCACCACGCGCACCTTCTCCCTAGTGCTTCAAAGAACTATACCTGAACATCTCCCTAAACTATACACCTCCTCCCCAGGGGCACATAGACTTAATTTGGAGATATACCCTGCCTTAGGCACATTGTTCATGAGCTATACACATGCTTCACTTCCCCTTCAAAGGAACATTTTCTCAATTACACGACCTCCCACTCATCACATATCCACTCTCCCCATGTAAACTGCTGGTTTACCAAGACCACACTTCTGGTTCCATCTGTCTGTAGTATGCTTCTGCTTTCCATCTCTTATATCTCCTATTCATTATATGCAGTGTCCTCTGACCCCTGCTGCCTCCCTTCATTCTGAAGTACCACCTCCCCACTGTTTGCACCAAATGACTGTCGCGTGCACCATCTCTCCATTTCATGCGTCATCACATCACGTAATACACAACTCTTAATTTTGTACTTCTACACTACATGCATAATGTTGGAATGTTTTTGCATGGATCAGTTTCCTCATCAATTGCACCAGTTCCTTATCACATGTACCTACTACCCCATCAGCAATACCACCCCATCACATTCAGCTTTTCCCCATGGCACACACTTCGATATCATGTGTACGTAATTTCTTCGGTCCACGTTAGAGCTCACACTTTTTTCAGCTGCTCATCCACGTTATATGCTAATTCTATGCTGTCTCGCCCACTGTTGCAGACAAAAAGTCCTAACAATCCTAAGCATAACCTTTTTTCTCTGCCATGAACATCTTTATTGCAAAACCATTTCTCCAATGGTTATACTTACGTACAATAGACATACTTTTCTCAGCTATGCATTCCCTCCCACTACATACACCAACCCATAGCACATGCCTCACCCAAATGCCATGTATCTATTTTTTACAACATATGCCCTCTCCTTGGTCCAAAGTAAATCCAGCCACTTGCTGCTTCTCAGGCCACTGACAATCTTAAAAAAATGAATTTATAGCCTTATCAAATGCAAGCAGTTACAATGTGTCTACATTTAAAGGACACTTTTACATTCATGTCCAAGCCAAATGTCTTTCATTATCCCCCTTTAATAGGCCACATTAGAAGCCTATAACACCAACTCTAATAACTGCAAGTTCTTTCTCTCTTTTTGAGTCATCTCTTTCCCCTTCATTTTCTTCCAATCCTGTACACCCTCTTTCACTTTCATGTACTTCGTTTTGATATCATTATCCTACTTTCACCTGGAAGCCCCTTTATTATCTTCCAGACCATACTCAAACCACACTTTTTTTCTCAACTTTGAGACAGAATGTGATCTTGAGCGTCTGTGTCTTGTATTTTTTTTACCCTCATCGTTTCGTACAGAGCACCTTGACATCTGATTGCTTTAGGTAAGATACTGTAGAAATTCTTTGACAAGATTGCATACCGTTCCTTCAGTCTTCTAATGCATTGTATTTTGTAACCTTTGCAGGATGAAATGATAAGCGCTGTTGAATTACATCAGCTGTTAAAGGAACTTATGGAAGAATTGGGTGAGTACAGTTTACCCACTTGCAATGATAATCTGCTGGAGAGGACCCAGTAGTTGGCACACGCTCCATGTGATGCTGCCGTTTCCCAACACATTGAATGGCTCGGGCATTGCAGGGGTAGGACTATCCACACACCCCTTTGCGAAACCACTGTACACCAGCAAGTGTGTGCTCTTGATCTGCAAAATGCACTTTGTTGCTATTCCATTCATTAGCAAAACATGAAGAGTTACAATGGTGGTGCACATAACACTGTTGACGGAGAGTGGTAATATACCATGCATGCAGCCTTGTACAGTAAGTTGAGGGTCACATTGCCCTCAATATGTTTACTTTTGTGTCTCTCATAATAATGGACACAGACCTCCTTAGTAGCAAAATGGTCACACATGTTATCTGGAAGCCTCTTTCCCAGCTGAGTAAGTTGATACACTTTTGTGTGCCCTCTAACTGACTCAGAAGATGGACCCCTGACTGCACACTGGTCTGAACCTGACTTACAACTATAATTGCAAATTGCTTGTCCATTGACAGTTTGAAATGTGCAGCCTTTTTTGGGCACACCTGAGACAGGGCATGCGCTTTCGATGTGAGTATATTGTTCTTAAAAAGGACTTTGAGTCCACCCATTTCTTACCGTTGGTTGTCTTCAAAGTCACTCATTTCCTTGCTTCTCATTGGTCGGTGATTTTACTTTCTCTTAGTGTGTCGATTTCACTTTCTCTTAGTGCGTCTGTTTGTTCCATGGAGCATGGACCAAGTACAGCTACCTGTCCACGGACAGTGTTTTTCTACTGACCGCATGCTTATGGAGGTACTTTTTTTTTATTTGACTTGTTGCACTCATAACAGTGCATGTGTTTTCAGTCCGTCCTCATCGCATCTTCCATCAGCTGTCCGTGTGTTGCTTACTTCCTCCCTCCCAGCCCTCCGTCTTCCCGCCATCGGTGGTCTTGCATGGCACCCACCTCAAGCTGTTCATTTTGCAGGCCCTCATCCCGTCCCCTTCGCCATCCTACATTGCTTCCCTCTCCTATCCCTCTATATCTCACCACAAATATCATTTATGCATCCAGTTTGCAGGACTCCTATATTTAAACTCCCACACCCCTTGCTTGAATAAAGTGGCACTTGCATGTAATATGGTTCTATTTCATGCTACATTTTTGGCGTATAATCCACTTGTGATAACCTTTGAACTACTTATGTGCAACATAATCGTAGTGTGATCAAAAGTGGAGGCCAAGGAGAATTGTGACGTGAGAGGGAACAGGGAAATGTACAGTTATTTTCATCTGATGCCAGTCTCTCCCTGAGTTTCCATTTAGGTTGGAAAACAACATATAGTGTTGGGATTTATGGTAGCTATGGGGCACTAATAGTGTCAAAGAAGCAAATACAAATCTATCCAGGTTGCTTTTCGCATCTGATGAAGTTTAACACCTTAGCTGCTTCGCAAATATCCCTCCCCAGTGCTGCGCTGTCCATTGGAACTAGTGCTGAATGGACGTCCAATGGTCGTGCGCAGCACTGTGGAGGTAGCGCTCGTGACGACCGTTGGCCATCAGCAGCGCTTAAGAGGTTAACATCTCCTTTCATGGGGTTAACACAGTCATTAGGATTTGTTATAGCTCTAATGCAAGCCTGTGTGAGCTTTGCATGGAGGTAAGGGAGGTGAGAGGAGTGGGTGGGGTTGGTCAGTATTAAGTGAGGGAGAAAGTGCCCAGAGCCTCCCACCAGAGCAGGCTTGTTTTTCTCCTTCCTATCTGCTGCGCTCCAGGGCAACAGTCACACTGCATTCCCACAGACAAAAAGCGGGAGGGGTGCTATACTTAAACCAATTTGAACTGGGGAACTGCTTCACCCCATTTAATGAACCAAAGTCTGTCCACTGTCCCTGCTCACTACAATGAAAGAAAACAAGAATTGGCAAAGCAAATAGGTCTTGCCCATGCAAGATCTATTGGCTTTGTGCAATGCTTTATAAGCCATGTTGTGGGGCAGCACGGCTGCTGTTCAGCATGATTGAATGAAAAAAACGCTGTTAAGCGGTCAGTGGTGACCCCTTTTTGCACATTTATTCTCAGTTCAACCATGTTGCACAACAACCGTGATGCTCGTACAACATGAAAAAAATATATTGACAAAGCCAAATACCTCTATTATTTGACTTTGCAAAGTTTTATTAAGCCATGTTTTACAGCAACTGGCTGCATGGTTGAAAGTAAAAAAAAAAGAACTATAAAACGTCCAAAGTTGACTACCTCACAGCACTTTTCTTTAAATTAACTTTTAGCCATGCTATACAGCAGTCACACTGCTGTACAGCATAGATTTAAAAAAAATTGACAAAAGCCAATAAATCTCCAATTGACAAGATCTGTTGACATGCATTGTGTCTGTGTACCTTGTGTGGCTTCACTTCCTCCTCTCTCACAGTGGATTAATGAAAAAGGTTTGAGGTTTCAGGTTTACGTTTATGCCAGCTGAGCATGTTGCAGCAATACATTTTCACTTTAGTTATATGCATTATTTTGTACTGAGCGAATTGAATATTCTCAAACCTGAATCATCAGAATTGTCAGATGATTTTAGATTCAGCAAATTCTCACATTTGACATTAAAGCTCAGGTCTCCAGGTCATCTTTCCTTGGGAGCTGGCTCTTCTTATCATTTTCCCCGATGGCTTGGAGGTGTGGAAAAGACTTTGTTTGCCCTAAATGTTAAGGGCTGAGTGCCGTTGAGGAAAATTAGTTGACTTCCGCTGATGAAAAGTCATTATAGTGTTTTTTTGGAGCTGTTTTTGTTGGAAGGAATGTAGGAATTTATTTTGAGCCTAAACTGGCAGTACTCATCTTGGTTTTGAGGCTCAGCGTAAATAACTCTGTATGGATTGTTTGTGATTTTCTTTCAAAATATTTGTCATTAGATTTAATACGTAACAGACACCAGTAGTATACCCTCCATTAGATGCATAGTCCTAGTTGTAGGGGGAAATATCAACTCACACAAATATTGGGGTACGAAAGTTTCATTGTCAAAATATCAACTTTACATGCATATAATTTGCAGTACAAGAATGTTGACTACATAAATATTATGGACCAAAATATTGACATTGCAATGGTACATATAACTATTTAAATGTATTTACTAATTTAAAAAAATACAATACATTTATAAAATATAAAGCCAAATTTGTTTTATTACAAATATTCATAAAAATACATATTTTAAAAATATATTTAACAATTAGTATAAAAATTAAAACATCAATGTATGCATTTAAGAACATTTTTATAGAAATAAATGCAAATATAATCATATCGGTTTTATGAAATAGAAAACACAATTTACAATTAATAATTTTTAAAAACACAATTTCAATATATTTGATAAAAGTAACAAAATGTTAATGTACATAAAATAGGTAATAATTTAAAAAGAAAAATACTAATTGAAATAATGTAAAAATATATACTTCAATTTGAAAAAATATATTTATTTTCTGAAATACCCTCAAATATTTAATTTTAAAAATCCAGTAGGAGGTAAAAATATCTTAACCTAACTCCAATCTTGTAAGATTAAAAAATAGACAAATAAAAAAATGTTTCAATGCACTACTCCTACTACAATAGTACAAATGTTGGGGAAAATGCTTACATTGTGGGTGTCGAATTGACTATTCTCACTCCAATTTAGCAAATGTTGGGGAAAATGTATAGATTGTTGGGTTCAAATCTACTATTATAACTGTGGTTAAGCAAATGTTGGGAGAAAGTGCATACATTGGAAGCAGGTTCAGTGTCTTAATACCAGTGTAAGAAACATTGGGAAATGCTCATGTTTTGTGGGAGGGGGGACCGATTTACCAATCTAACTCCATTCCTTCAAAGTTTGGGAAAAGTACATACACTGGTGAGGTGGGGTCAGATTTAATCTAGCTCCATCCTAAGAAACATTGTTAAAAGTGCAAAATGTACTTTTCTAACTCCAGTCGAAACAAATATTTGGAAAGTGCATATGTTTAGGAGGTAGAAATACTGCACCCAAATAAGAAAACAATAACAAACTAATTAGCCATTAAAAATTATTTAAAAATTAAATTAAAAAAATGGAAAAACATAGAAATCTTTAAAATATCTTAGAAGTTTAAAACATTAAAATGCTTTTAAAAAATGCACCTGAGTCATTTAAAAAAAACTTTAAAGTATTCAAAACAAATTTGATTATAACAAATCCTCACACATAAAGCACACAAACCAATAACATACATTTTTAAACTGTACTGAGTAACATTTTTAAATACGAATATATTTTTAATCAAATAAATACCTATTCCTGTAATGGACTTCCGAACCAAAAACAAATATTTTTAAATGTTAATACTATTTCAACATGCAATTAATTATTTCCTAATTAAAATGTTTGTATAATCAATACATTATTCAACTTAATATCAATTTCTACATTTAATTAAAAAAATACCTGTGCAATTCCCAATAAACTCCACAAACTAAACTAAAATGTATTATATCATTTTTTTTCAATGAACCATTTAACAAGTATAAATATTCATAAAATTTAAAAAAGCATAAAAAATCAATTCATACGAATTAATGGACAAGTTACTTACCTTTGGTAACGCCTTATCTGGTAGGGACAGGCTCTAGCCGAAGATTCCTTATCTTAGAATCCTCACCAGTCGCCAGACTGGATCCGGACATTTTGCCAGCAGTACCTCTGCATATCAGTAGAGGGCGTCGAGCGACTCCATAGTAACGCCTACAATAAAGCTACAAATTAGAAAGCCCTCAAACTCCCTTTTCACCCATTCTTCCCCTGACACAAATGAGACCTGTTTTGTGCATACATCAAGATAATTAATTCAGCACAAACTTAATTCTTCATCTGACAATTATTCTCAGTCACTATGTACTGAAAAGGTCTTAACTTAAAACTTAAAATCATAGTTAAAGTCACGTTATGCTTACAATGCAAAACTTAAACACCTATGAAATTTGCCAGTGAATTCCAGGTATGATAGCCACAAGTAACACAACCGTCCTATGCTACACATTATCTCACAGGTGGTACAATGGAGGACATCACAAATGACAAAATTATCTCAAATGACATCATTGATGACACCAATGATAAGTTCACTCTGATATGTTGTAAATTGGTTAGCAATCTCTTATGGAAGATCAATTTAGATATTTTCATGTTCACTTGTCTTTTATTTCCTTCTTCAGGTTCCCTCCAGGACTCAGAGGGTTTTGACTTGGAGAGCTGCAGGAGCCTAGTGTCGCTCATGGATGTATCTTTCTGCCTATGTCCTCGGTCAATGATTTTGTCAGTGGGGCTTCATGATGTCCTTCTGCAGTAGGGAATCTGTACCGAGCATGTTTGCTTGTGCCTACTATTTGCTTCCATCTCTATCTTGTCTCTGCCTCATTGTACTTCCTTAAATGTTTTTGATTTGTGACCTCTGAATATATTACTCACTGGATCTGTTGCTCTTGCATTTTGCTTCAATGTCCTACCACCCTAATTTTGTCGATACCACTAATATATTTCTGAATAACCTACCTACTTCTTGTTTTCTATTTTTCTCAGTTTTTTTCAAATCCTTTACTGCATCACCATGCTATGCTTTTTATATGTGGTCCAGTGGTCAGGAAACAAAGACATGCTCTAGTATCTTGCAACAGTTTTAAAGCATCTTAATTAAGGAACTATGTCATGCAAGAAAAGATCTACTTGTTAACACTTTGGGCATGATTACGATGTCCTTTGCGGTCTCGGGACCGATTGACCTCAGGTCGGCGGTCCAGACACTGCAATTACGATGCAATCATATACTCCCGTTTCTCTATGGGAGCTTGTGCTGCTGCAGTAAACAGGCCGTAGTACAAGCTCCCATAGAGAAATGGCAGCCTGCCACATGGTGCAGGGATTTACAGGGGGCACTATAGGTGCCCCCAACCGGAGGGCTAGGAGTTAAGGGGGCCCCAATAGGGGTCCCCAAAGTCACTTTCCGACAGTAAATCCATGTTGGAAAGGTCGACATGGATTTGCTCGCGTAAACGCCGTCCTCATGGGATTATGTGGTCCTTCCGACTGGCCCCTTGAGCCCGTCCGAAGTCAGCCGGATTGACCGGCCGGTTTGAATTCAAACCGCGGTCGGAAGTCATACCAGGCATGTCAGTCGGAGGCTTTCCAACCGACATCCTAATTAGCCCCTTTATGTTGTAATTTTGCATTGAATTTCAACTAAATTATTCTTTCGCAAAGAGACAGTAAACTTGAACTAATTTAGAAATATGGATTTATGTCTTTTAGTAATAATCACTGACACAGTAAGGAGAAGTAACCTCTATATTAATATGACTACAGTTCACGTCCAGATTCCAGTGTAAGTTTAGGGGGAAAAATTGAATATACATAAACAAATCAATTGTGCTGTAAACTAAAGTTGGCGAACTTCACGTGGTATATTGAGTTAAACACATTGAACATAATGGACCTAGAGGAATCACTATATTCAAATCAAAACCAAAATTGCCTCATTTCATATTTCTCATGCAGCTACACAGCCCATACATACGAAAAGCTGAACTTCAAAACAATGGATGCCTACATTGCATCCCAAATTACAGTGAGATTAATGTGCAGTTCTTTAATATAATATAAGCCACACGTGACCAAAACAAATGACACTAACAACGTTCTGTGTCCAACACCAGTGCTTCATTGGTAAAATAATAAGTACTGGTGCCAAGAATTTCTCAGAAGCCCTTGACCGCCACTGCCTAACGTCGGGCTTGCTGAATACTAAGGCTCCTGGTGCATGAGGGATGCCTGGCTTCAAGGCCTGCTGTTCCTGTACCCGACTGATGTTGGTGACGGACCCGCCCTGCGTGTGCCTCTTTTGCCTGGACCGCGACCATGACCCAAAGTCCTGCTCCGACTGCCGAACCATGCCCGAAGTCTGTGCAGGAGCGGTCCCGA
Source organism: Lissotriton vulgaris (assembly GCF_964263255.1). NCBI lineage: Eukaryota > Metazoa > Chordata > Amphibia > Caudata > Salamandridae > Lissotriton > Lissotriton vulgaris. The sequence goes on from NC_141697.1 coordinate 1,057,479,568, forward strand.
AAGCTACTCGAGACCCAGCAGTTGGCTCTGCATTGTTCAAGGTCCCGGTCGTGTGGGAGGTCGAGGGACCGATCGCGGAGCCATCATCACTCCTCCTCTAAGTCTTTGCTCTCCGGGTCAGGTAAGTCGAAGCATAAGAAGTTGAAGAAGCATCGTCGCTCTTCGACTTCCTCTCGCCTGTCGGCTGACGCAGCGCAAGGAGCGGGTGGTGCCACCCCGTGGGTCCGTGTGCGGAGCCTTCAGGGTCAACTGCGGCCTTCCTTCCGTTCCCGGGAGCGACCCCTGCCAGCTTTGTCAGTTCTACGAAGCGATGCACACCATCTTTAGGCAGCCCAACTCCACTGGTGCGCCTTTGGGCCCTGCGGACTCTGCTGGGGGCCCTAGGCCTTCAACACTGGCAGCTCCGGCTCCCCAGTACCATTGCATGTCGGGGGATCACCTGACCCTTCTCCAACAGGAAGTTACAGCTCTATTAACCGAGGGACCCATCGAGCGCATTCCTGCCTCAGAAGTAGGTTGTGGTTGCTATTCCCACTACTTTCTGGTGCCCAAGAAGGACAAGGGCCTGCATCCTATCTTGAATCTCAGGGACGTCAAACGCTTCCTCCGGAAGAAGTTCAAAATGTTGACCCTGGCTCAGGTCCTTTCTGCCCTCGACCCTGGAGAATTGATGGTAGTGTTGGACTTGCAGGATGCTTATTTTGACATCTCCATCCGGCCAGCCCACCGTTGTTACCTGTGGTTCACTGTAGGCCACGAGCACTTTCAGTTTACCGTGCTCTCCTTTGGCCTTACCTTCGCCCCTCACGTGTTTACAAAAGTGATGGCGGTGGTCACAGCTCATCTGCATAGATCATGGGTTCCAGTCTTCCCCTATCTTGACGACTGGTTGTTGAAGGCGGGCTCGCCCCAGGCAGTCGTCTCCCACCTCTAGACTACGGCTAACCTGCATTCACTGGATTTCTCCATCAATGTGCCAAAGACACACCTGACCCCCCTCTCAGGAGCTCCTCTTCATCGGAGCGGTTCTGGACACATCGCAGTTTCGAGTTTATCCTCCTGTACAGCGAGTCCGAGATATTCGGGCTATGATTCGATCCTTTCAGCTTCTATCCCGGGTTTCAGTCAGGATGACCCTGAGGCAGCTGAGCTTCATGGCTCCTGCATCCTGCTGGTTGATCATGCTAGGTGGCATATGTGGGCTCTGCAGTAGGACCTGCAGTTCCAGTGGGCGCAGCATCGGGGGGAATCTGTCCGATTGCGTCCAGATCTTGAGGGCACTGCACGACAATTGCAGTGGTGGCTCATAAACCAGGATTGAGTCAACAGCAGATCCCTCTCCCTTCCCCAGCCAGAAGACACTTGGTGACAGACGCATCCCTTCTGGGATGGGGTGGCCACATGGGAGAGGCGGAGAATAGAGGCCTCTGGTCTCCAACGGAGTCGGAGCTCCACATCAACCTTCTGGAGCTTCGGGCGATCTATCTTGCACTAAAAGCATTCCTTCCCTCTTTCAGGGGAAGAGTAGTGCAGGTGTGCACGGCCAACACCACTGCCATGTGGTACTGCAACAAACAAGGCGGGTGGGGTCCTGGACCCAATGTAAGGAGGCCCTCCATCTCTGGACATGGCTGGAACATCATGGTATATCCCTGGTGGTTCAACATCTGGCAGGTTCAGTGAAGGCCAGGACGGACTAACTCAGCGGCAGGTGCATGATGGATCACGAATGGCGTCTTCTCTCTGAGGTGGTGCGAGGCCTCTTTCAACAGTGGGAGAACCTTGGTTAGATCTTTTCGATACCGAAGAGAGCGCGTAATGTCAGCAATTCTGCACGTTGGAATTTCCAAGGCGGCACTCGCTAGGCGACGCTTTTCATCGCGAGTGAAGTTACAGTCCTCTATATGCCTTTCCACCTATACCACTTCTGCCCAGAGTGCTCAAGAAGATCAAGCGCGACTGAGCTCAAGTCATTCTTGTGGCTCCAGATTGGGCACGAAGAGTTTGGTGTCCCGAGCTGCTCAACATGGCTATCGATCCTCCGATCCGACTGCCTCCTCCGGAGGATCTTCTGTCGCAACAGCAAGGGACGGTCCGCCACCCGAACCTGTCCAGCCTCCACCTCCTTGCGTGGAGATTGAGCGGCGGCAGTTGACATCATTTGACTTGCCTCCCAAAGTCTGTGATGTAATCTTGGCAGCCAGGGGTCCCTCCACCAAGATGGTATATGCCTGCAGATGGAATACATTTGTGGCATGGTGCACTGCAAAGGCTGTGGATGCCCTTTCTGCCCCTCTTTCTGAGGTTATATTATTCCCCCTATCTTTTGGCCCAGCAGGGCTCTGGGCACTCTTAAGGGCTACCTCTCTGCCATTTCAGCCTTCCTCAGGCTTCCTTTTCAAGTTCACTGTTGTAAATAGATTTCTTAAAGGCATTACTCATCTTTTTCCTCCTGTTCCCTTCGTAATGCCTCAGTGGGACTTAAACGTGGTTCTTACTTATCTGATGTGCACTCCCTTTGAGCCGCTGCATAACTATTCTCTCAGACTCCTCACTCTAAAAACTGCTTTTCTGGTGGCCATCACCTCTGCGGGCAGGTGAAGTAAGCTTCAAGCTCTGTCTTCCAAGCCTCCCTTTCTCGCTGTTCACCCAGACAAGACCGAACCATCACTTTGGCCACCTTCTTTCCGCCTCCGCATCCTTCAAAAGAGGAAGAGAGTCTCCACTGTCTGGATCCAAATCGTGAGCTCTCCTTCTACTTGGATCGCACCAAACGTTTCCGGGTGGACGACCAGCTCTTTGTTGGTTACGCGGGCACTAAGAAAGGTCTGGCCGTGCACAAACGGATCATCTCCAGGTGGGTCATTTTGTGAATCAAGGCCTGCTATTTTTTTGCAAAGAAGGAGCATCCAGTCGGGCTGTGCGCCCATTCCTCCAGGGCGATGGCAGCTAATACCGCTTTGGGACCGGAGCCCCCCTACATGACATCTGTCAAGCAGCTACATGGACATCACTGCACATGTTCATAAAGAACTACTGCCTGGACAGCCAAGTCTGGAGAGACGGCTTCTTTGGCCGTTCTGTTCTCCAGGCCTTCCTGGTGTGAACTTAGTTCGCAGACCCACCTCTGGGGTTGGTATTGCTGGGGCATCTATTCTAAGGTAAGGAACCTATAACTGTTTCTTTCAGATGAACAAGTTACTTACCTTCGATAACGATATATCTGTAGGAAACATAAGTTAGTTATAGATTCCTTACCGCCCCACCCATCCCCCCCGTTCTGCGAACTGACTTCTAGGGTTAAGGCCATCCTTTCAGGGCCATAGTTTTGTGCACCTGTGGTCAGTGTCTTGCATGGCTCTGCGCTTCTGGCATTGAAAGTAATGGACAGGACTGAAGTCAGCGCGCGAGGGCCGCGTCTAAGTAGCTACCACAATGACATCCCGGCGACCACAACGCCAATGACGAACGCAGTGTTGACCGATGCCACCTTCCGACGTGCAGGGGTACTGCTGACGAAAAACTTTACGGATCCAATCTGACGCCTGCGGGTAATTCTAAGGGAAGGAATCTATAACAAACCTATGTTTCTTACAGATATATCGTTACCGAAGGTAAGTAACTTGTTCTTTAACATGGGAAACCTTGGGTGGTTGCATGGGAATGCACATGGTCCACCCTTGGAACGCCCCCATAGCGCATAATGCAAAGCAGCGCACAGCGCTAATTCGCATTACTTGCCGTTATTTCCAGCGCTAAACAAGTTTAGTGCTGGAAAGTAAATTGGGTGGAAAAAAGATTTTGTGCCAATTTGTGTCACTTTTGTCAAGCAAACACGGCGCAAAATCTTAGTATATCTCCCCCTTCATGTTTTAGGTGCATTTGCTCCTTTAAGATATCTCTGCCCTGTATCAAATACCCCCAATCCCCTCCAAAAAATAACTGTCTCTGCTCACCTACATGATCTTCTTGTGGCACCTGTAGAACTGGCATTAGGTAGAAGTATTAATATTCTGCTCCCTCCCTGTAGAGGTCTTAGTGACCTGGCACGCACTAATTATGCTTACCGACTGAGCCGATGGCAGGGAAAAAACTGTTTCTTTCTGATGACTGTGGATATCCACATTCTAGACAACATGTATCAATTAAGATGAACTGATTTTGCTGACCGCACTGTGTTGTGTTTGCTGTTGTCAGTGTCTTGTTCCATATATGTCTTGAGATTTCTATTCATCAAAGGTCCAGAGGGCTCCACTTACAGAGTTGTGCATTTACAAATTTAGAGATCCGAATTGTGGGCCCGATTCACAGAATGAACTTAAGACTCAATCCTAAACTTACTACTATTTTGGCATTCGCAGAATGCACTTACTACTTTTGGCATTCACAGAGTGAACTTACTACTTTTGGTATTCACAGAAGTTAGGATTTTGTCTTAAGTTTGTCTTAAGACAAACTTAAGACAGACTTAAGTCAGGATTTTGTCTTAAGTCTGCCTTAAGTCTGCCTTAAGTCTGCCTTAAGTCTGTCTTAAGTCTGTCTTAAGTCTGTCTTAAGTCTGTCTTAAGTTTGTCTTAAGACAAACTTAAGACAAAATCCAAACTTCTGTGAATACCAAAAGTAGTAAGTTCATTCTGCGAATACCAAAATAGTAGTAAGTTTAGGATTGAGTCTTAAGTTCATTCTGTGAATCGGGCCCTAAGTTGGGAATGGTGGCAAAGAGACGAGCCCCTGTTTTATGCACCAGGAGGGCGTAAAGCAAATATATTTAACTCAATAGTTCTCCAAGTTAGTTTTTTCAGCTAGTGCAGCTGGGAAACAGTGAACAAGGTTTGCCTCTTTCTGTTGCTGAGCTATTCAGTCTGAAAACTATCCCCTAACTCAGAGAAATATTGGGTTAAATCAATTCGTTTTACGCCTTGCAGACGCTTAAAAACGGGTACTCGGATTTGCCCTGTGCCAGCGCAGCACATCATCATACTGGCCCTGGTCTTTTCTTGATGTGTTCCTGGAGACTCACCGATTCCAGTGAGTGAACTGCTAAGCAGGCCTAGAATGTCGGCTTTTGTTCTGGTGCTCAGGCCAAGGAAATACAGATCTGTAAACCAAGCACTGATTACATCATTGGCAATAGACAGCAGATCATGACTGTGGGCAGGCCTATATGAGCACCTAGGCGTATTCCATCCTCCCCTGTGCCACATTCTTCCAGTATTGTCTATGTGCATTCATTTGTGCAAAAAATGAACTCACTCAAATTGGAACTGCACCTGAATGCTTGTGAATGGAAAACGTTTCCCTTCCCATTCTGTCACATATTAATCTTATACATCTTCCATGAGTAATGGTTTGACAATTTGCTTTATACAGGAATGAGGTGCTGTATCCTAGGCAGGCGTAATGACATTTCAGTGTAAATAAGGTTCCTTCTGATTCCCTTTTCGAAATTATTTTAAATACACGGCAGTCCAATGACTTGGGACTACATTACTATAGTTAATGCTTACTTTGTGCAGGTAGTTACTGATGGCTTCACCAGCACTCATTTTTGTGAACTCTGCCTTATTTTCCCCTATCAGATCTTCATCCAGAATAAGAAAGAGAACTACAAGAAAGGGAGAAATGAGGGAGGGAAAGAGAGTTAAACAGCAACACACTAGGAAAGCAGGGATGAAAAAGAACTTGTAGGAGCGAGATATACAGAAAGTGTAGGTAGGTGGAATCAAGACTAAGCGAGCTGGGTATTTGGCAACCTCAGCATTCAACCGCGCTGGCGATGGGCACTTCAGGAACAAATTAGTCCCTTACAAATGAAACACTGGGTGCAGAGGCACAATTTTGACTTGTTTTCTATGTTCTACTATATGAACTTTTGAGAATGTGTTGACCTCAATGTGGTAAGAGCAGTGTGTTTTGGTGCACAACTTTGTAAATTCTCTTGTGTGTGTTCCAGTAGACCATTTACCTTACTATGCTTTCAAAATCCTTAACCCCAAAGTCACAGAGCTGTGGATTTGGTAAACTTGGCTGGGAGGAGTTCCAGAGTCTTTGGAGTAAAATTTGCTGTGGAACGGTGAGTATTGGAACGAAAGTAATCGGTGTAAATCCCAGCATGCATTCCACTCTTCTGAGTTTACGTTGCTGATGACCATACTATAGTGGTACATCCCTAGTAAAACTTCAGGCTCTGTTTTTTAAAAATTATCCTTACTGAGTTTTTTGGCAGTACAGAACTGAAACTTTATGCTCTGTTGAGGCTCTCCTCATCAGTGCCACTACATATTCTAGAAGTAAGATGTTAGGAATGCCAACTTTATTTCAGGTAGTGAGTCACTTAAACAGTCTGCCTTTTAACATCCTCAGGGTTAAGAATAGTCTTCAGATTCAGAAAAACTATTGCATTACCGGATTGAGCCCTGTGTGATATTGATCAGTTCCGACCGATAGGGAGGGAGGGAGACCGCCTGCGTTCGACCTGTGATGAAAGATTGGAACCATTGCCTGATCCCGGTCTGCCCGCGACCGAAGTTCATGTATATGTGTTTATAGCACAACTGTAACATAACATAACCAAGCTGCAGAAATCTAGGTCCTGTAAAATGTTTTACAGATAGTGCCACTGGGCCTCACCCTGAAGCGGCTGAAAATAGCAGTAGCCAGTCATCTGCAAACATTTGGGAGTATGGTACCTCTTCATCTGGTCAACTACAGATAAATGCACTTCCTTGAAAGCAATCTTCTATCGTTTGCTGATCTCCATGTTTTGCAGCTTCATGTACAGTTCCCTAATGCACAATAACAATGAACACAATTGGGTTTAGTCTAACCCATTCAATAAAAACCACCCAAAGGCCTCTGGTAACTTTTGTAACGTGACATTGTTTGCCCAGGTACCTTCTACATGGGCTGCTGACCACTTCATGTTCTAAACACTAGGTTATGTGAAAACTAGATGTTTTTTTGTGGTCACTTCGCCTTGCGTGGTGCATATCTGGTGGTGCACAGACAAAAAGCTAGTAATAATACCGTGGCCTCATTTATGTAGTCAAAGCCACAAATGTAGACATTTTTCCTTGAGGCACAAAAACAGATTTTCTTATATTTAGCTTCCCTTTCTGCATATGGAGTTGCTGCACTCCGGTTTGCTTTTTCTTTTACCTTCACTTTCATTGGTGAGTGAGTGCCTGGACATGCCCCTTTTCCCTCCCCATGGTCCCGGATGTTGGGCTGCTTAAACAGACTGATAGTGCGCCTGTGCACTCTAACACAGAAAGTACAATTCTCCTAACAACTCTACTTTTCTTTCCTTGTACCCACTAGAGCACAACCTTTTCTGTGAAGTGCCTGATTCCCTAGTACGCAATTTCGGTGACATTTTCTTTTGGAATTCGCTATTTTAATACTTTTATGTGTTTTAGCATTTTCTCCCTGTTAACTTAGTTTGGCGTAATTTTCCAGTATTTGTGGTCTGGCAAGAAAACTTGCTCTCTGCATACGGAGAAGCTGGACAGAGGTTTGCTTTTTTTAAATTGCCTTTACTTTCATTGCGGAGTGACACGCCCCTTCTCCCTCCCCTTCGTCCTGGATGTTGGGCTTCTTAAGCAGACGAATAGCGAGTCCACGCCCAGCGGGCGAATTGCCGGCGGGCCAAAGGCAACCCCGTCTGCGTCCATCTGTGCTCGGGCAGGCCTCAGCGTTAGCCACGCTGCCCATTGGCAGTTAGATTCTGGGGTATCACGCTCTTACTCCCGGGAGGCACTTCTTGCCCTCTGGCCTATCGGTAAGAACCTGTGCAGTGCCCAGATCCTCAGAACATGGAACCTTATTGGATCTGTTCCAGTTGCTGACTGGATTTTACCCCTCAGGATAGAAGCTCAGTTTGGAAAACTGTGACACCTCCTCGCAGGGAGGTAACCCCTCACCTTATATTAAGCTGCTCACTTATTAATGCCAGATCACTCATCAAAAATAAACTAGAGTTCTTCGAATTTTTACAAACATATAAAACCGAGTTAGTCTTTACTACAGAGAATTTGGCTGATGACATCTCAGGTTCAGATTTAGCTTTAGCCATTCCTGACAAAAACGAATTTCTTATATTGGACAGAGTAGGAAAGAGAGGTGGCGGGTTAGCACTTGTTTATAACAAATTTCTTTTGTGTACATGCTAGGGCGTCTGCTCCTCCAATGACCTTGATGCCTTAACTTTTAAATGAACTTTTAATGATCATATCTCTTTTAATGGACTATTAATATATCGACCCTCTGGATCAAGAGCTATTTTTCTTGGCAGTATTGGCCATCTGCTGGACAATATGGTCAATTTTGCTGATTTTACTGTCGTCTGAGATTTCAATTTCCAAGTGGAGAATCCGGAAGATAGAGATTCTGTAAAGCTGATTGACCTTATGAACAGCCTTGGTTTACTCCAACTGGTCACCGCTCCCTCACACACTGCTAGTCATACGTCAGACGGTATTTTCTCTGACAACTCCGCATTAGTCTTTTCAGAGTTCTTACCGTTAACTTGGTCAGATCACGCCGCAGTAATGTTTCATCTGAACTGCACGTCGAAGCCTGCTAATAAAGTCAATCTCAGCCTGGTTGAACTCTCGTTCATGGGATAAAATTGAGGCTGCTCCATTGGAAAGTAAACTGCAATCCTCTATCCCTAAGATCTCCAGAAATCTAGATCAGGATATTTCTGATTACAATGCTTGTCTCACCTCAGCCGTAGATCAATTGGCCCCTAACAGACCCCTCCTCACTAAGAGATTAACCCTTCTTAACTGTGGTTCTCCCAGAATCTTAAGAGATTTGAAGCAGCTGCGTAGACGCCAAGAGCATCTTTGGAGGCTTAACAATGACCCCTTAGAAAAAGCAAAATATTAACACAAAATTGTGGAATATAAATCCCAGATCTTGATGGAAAAATCTCCCTATTTTTCACAGAAAATTATCTCAGCAAAAAATTCCAATAAAGAACTGTTTTCCACAATCAAAAACTCTCTAACTTTAGCAATCAGGAAAACATTTAAAGCAGTCAGATCCTTTGTTATAACATCGCACTAGCTTTCCAGGATAAAGTACTAGATATATATTTAATACATTCTCTAGTTCGGACGAGGATCCTAACCTCTGGGATGGAATATTCTCTGATTTCCATACCCTCTGCATTTGCTTCTAATCTACCATGTTTTCCTTCTTTTTCTTAGCTGCCGGTGGACCAAGTGCAAGATTTAATCCTTACCACTCGGTCTGGGTCTCTTTTGGTCCCATGTCCCCTGGCCACTCTTCAGATGGCCTCTACCATTGTTGCTGACCATCTAACTACGATTTTCAATTAAATGTTTTTACAGGATTTCTTTCCCACAGAATGGAAAGTTGTATCAATTTTGCCTCTGATATATAAACTGCACCTGAATTATTCAGTGGCGAGCTACTGCTGTCTCATCTTGCAGCTTCAAAATCGTGAAAAAAGATATTAACAAGGAACTGACTCTCTATTTGGAATCTAATAACCTACTAGACCACTCACAATTTGGCTTTCAAGGTCAGCATAGCACTGAGTCGGCTCTGATCACCGCCTCAGAGGAACTGAGGGCAACTCTGGACAATGTAAATCCTGCAGCGCTTATCTTACTTGATCTCTCGGCCGATTTCGACACAGTCAATCACAAGGTTCTGATTGACTGTGTCGAATCTCTGGATAATGGTGGTTTAGCCCTAGCTCTACTATCTTCCATTTTCTTTGATAGAGTGCAATTCGTTTCTATGGACAGCTTTTTCTCTAGCTCATTCTCCCATGGTGTAAAGCCGGCCTCATGATTGAACCACCCTACTCTGTTTAATTTATATGTCACTCCTCTAGCCACCCTGATTAAAAAATGTGGTTTCTCAGTTATCAGCTATGCTGAGGACACCCAAGTTGTTGTATCAGTTTCTGGAAATCGGCAAGAATCTGCCGCCAATTTCCATAAATGTATGCAACAAATTAACAAATGGATGATGAGTAATTGCCTGAAATTAAATTTCGACAAAACTGAAGTTTTGTTGTTGGGCAATATTGTATGTTTTGGGTCCCCTAACTGATGGCCATCTGAACTAGGTTTGGTCCCGCTTCCAGCGACAAAAGTGAAGAACTTGGGTGTCAATTTTTGAAAATCGATAATCTTTTGACAAACAGGTGAATGCAATCACTTCCTCTACTTTTCTTACTCTAAAAATCCTGAGAAAGATTCTGCCTTCTATCCCACTTGACTTGAGGAAACTAGTAGTAACTGCCCTTACTCTCTCTAAAATTGATTATTGCAATGCCTTGTACATCAGTTTACAGTAACGTTTACTTAATAGGCTACAGGTCTTGCAGAAGTCTGCTGCCCGATTGCTGCTTGGAATACCTAGGCACCAGTCTGCCTCTAAGGCACTGGTCCATCTTCACTGGTTGCCAGTGCACAAGCGAATAGACTTCAAGGGTCTATGCATTGCATTTAAAGCCTTGCATGATGAGGGCCTGAATTACTTTAAAAATAAATTCATCCAATATGTTCCTCCCAGGTCACTACGGTCTTCATCAGCAGCCAATCTCATGGTCCGTAAATGCAAACGAATCTGCTGGATTGGAAACAAGCTTTATTTATGGAACAACCAAACCGTGGAATGCATTACCTCTGTACTTCAAGACTAGTCCCTCCTTGTCCTCCTTCAGAAAGACTGGCTTTTACAATGTATATTTCCCTCAGTCTGTCTTCCGTCTCTTAGCCGCTCTGTTGTTAGACCAGCGCCAAGACACCCACGGGGAATCGAGCTCTTTACGAAGCCCATTTTCATTTCATATTTACAATCGCATCCAAGGAGCACAAGTTGGATGTCCTAAAACCCTCCTTTCAAGATCAAGACGTTGCCTGAAAGATATTCTACTGAGCAGGAACCAAACAGATGCGTAAACGGACAGACTAAGCATGCATGCATGTCTTACTTGCAATCGATATTGATGTTATACATGATAGCACTGCTGGAATCATATGTGGCATCTTAGCATTCAGCCACTAAGCAATGGATCTGGTATGGTTTAATTCAAAAGACATTGACAACTCTACCTTTGCTTGCACTTTACTACTCAATACTACTTGGACACAGTTAGATGCTCATGCCAGATCTCACTGTAGTCTATAAAAACACCTCTTGGCAGATTACCAGAAATGGTTTTAATTTCTAGCCTGGAGCTTTCCATTTGTGCATCATAGCACTCTCTCATTTGTCCCTCCCATCGTAAATTTCGATCAAGCACAAATACTTTGTCATCTCGGTATGCATAAACTACGTGCATATGCAAACATAACTTTTGATTCCCACAGCTCATGTGAATAACAAACTTTCATGGGCATCCCAAGGTCCTCTATTTTTCAAACTTTAGTTCCACATAACAACGTTTCTTTGCTCCGGAATGAGCGAGCATGTAGCTTTATGACCAGTTACATCTAGAATTGAACAACTACCTCCTATGAACTTCATCTCTTAAAGAAAAAAACTATAATTCCTGATGATTATATTCCCTGTATCTGGGGTTCATGGTTCTCTCACACATCGATGGAGGCACATCTTGGTCCAAGCGTTTTCTCTGCGTGTCTATTTGCCCAATCATCCTCCATTGGGATGTCCATCAAATCACCCTGACCATGTAATTCCCATTTTGGTTCATCTCTATCAGCCCTCAAGGCACAATTATCATTGGAAGGTCAGCCATCACATCTTTGGAATAAACTGTACTATTGGTAGTTCATGCAATACAAGCCCTTAGACCCACAGAAATTCCACACAAAAACAGTAAGGTGTACTTTCAAATTTTGCCTCATAAACTTGGTATTTCCCTCAGTAAGAAATGTGCCTGCCACCCAAGCATGTTATTGAAATCCATGTGCTTTTAAGATGGGAGACCCAGGGATTAAGATAGATTGGCCAACACAGGTGGCACAGGTTACGTGGAGTCAGATGACCAGCACCCCAACTTCAATACATCTCACAGATAATGACCACATGGGTTTGGCTAGAACTTTTCAAAGGCCGACCATAGGGAGAATTCAATATCCAACACAGCGCTATATTATGCATGGTCTTGTCTACCCCACAGATGGCCTTCTATGAGAAAACCCATGACCACAAGCAAACATAGGCACAAGTAAAAGTGTCAAGGGGCAAAGGGCTTTTAAAAGTTCTCTGTCTTACACAGCCTGTCTTTTCACCCTATTTCTTTCCTCCTTTTATGATGTACATGTGTAAGAGTGTATCTTCATGTTATATTATAGCTTTCCCTGCTTACTCTGTTTTAAATAGTTCCACTGCCTTTGTGTTAAGGAATACTGTTAATGAATACATTTTATTAATTTAAAAACAACTTGTTTAAAAACACAAACTTCTAAAGAAATCTGCTGAATGTTCTTGTGAGAGCATCATTATGAGTCTAACTAGACAGATACGTCAGTATTTACAATCCGGAAATTATTGATAGCACAGGTATCAGTAATTTTGTGGCTCAACAATATTGCAGTATTACAAGTTTGATATCGAAGGTCCCCTGAGAAATGTGGAATTACAATGGAAATCTGGGCTACCAAACCAGATCCGGACAGTAATTCCACATTTTTGGGCCCATTCGCTGCAAGGGTGGACAGTTAGAAATACGGCAATGCAGTATTAGCACGTCCCTTGTAAGTCCTTATTCAGCTGAATCAGGACCTATACAGACTTCATAGGCTGCTATCTGGTTATGTCGTTCTACAAATTCACTATGCATTGTGTTTTTCTGAATCACGTTTATGCTATTGACCCTGTGTTGTTGTACTTTGTTTCTTCTTAGCTTATTTTTTGCCAATTTGACCAGAGCAGATCCGGCTCCATCAACTGTCATCAGCTGGTTCCTGCACTGCAGTCCGCAGGTGAGAGGAACAAGGGCTGGCGGGATGTGAGGAGTAAGTTGGGTCATAGATCACCCGTGATACTACCATACAGAAACAAATGGGTCAAAAGGGAATTGAAATACCCAGATAAGAGAAATGGAGGAATTTAGCACAAGTTCAACAAAGTTTTTTATGCCATCATCCCTGGACTGGCTCAACTCCATGCGTTGGATGCTTCCATCTTTGCATACTTTCTTTGGTAGTCGCCTGTCTCCCCATAAGTCATCAGCTCTGTACTTTTCTGGTGTGTCCTTATCTGTGCACTACGGTTGTATGTACCTCTGTGTCCCAACCTGCCTCCATATATGTGCCATCATTCTCCATGTTTGTGCCCTACATGTACCCCCCTGTGTGTGCTCTTCTGCTATCTCCGTGTCTGCGAAGATCACCTGTTTCAATGTAGAGAGCCCTGAACCCTCTTTAGAACCAGACACTGAGACCGAGATTCATTTTCATGTCCATTGGCTAGATTCAACTCTACCACTTTAGATACATCTAAGTCAATATGGTTGTGTATCCTAAACTGCTCCTTATCATGGTGTATCACCGTTGCACATTTTTCTTGGAAGCTAAATTTCTACTCGTACAATTCTCTGATTGTTGTTTCTGTCTAGGCCTGAATGTGGATGAGTTTATGGTGCAGCTTCTGGCACTGAGATACTGCACACCTGATCGGACAGTCACTTACTCCAGTTTCATCTGCTGTTTGCTAAAGTTGGACACCATGACCAGTGAGTGGGATGCTATGGTTAACATTTATAGAAATTATGAGGGGCGTGAGTAGTGTCGTCATGTGAGTTTGTAAAACCATACACAACAGCAGACATCTCGATTTACCCTGAACTCACAGATATCTTCTGAAATTTGTCCATATGATTGATACTGAATGCATTTCACCTGAAGTCTACATAAAAAGGAAACACTATTTCGAAACTTCACTTAAACCAAGAAATATTCTTAGAGTCAAAATGTTGTTTGATTAATAGTAATGATGCACAGATGCATTTTATTGTTTGGAAATACTCCTTGTACCCGCAAAGATTGATGTTTCCTCCATTGCATGAAATTTAAAATATATGAAACTCGTGCAGTCTAAACTGTGATCTCAACCACGTGTGGAACTGTTTCCAAAGCTCAAAAAGCAGAATAAAGATTCTTGGTCTGAAAATGAATTTTGCAGGCATTGACAGAACTTTAGGCATAAATTACAAGATTCAGCTCCTGTTGCTAGAATCTGTCATTCATCTTTTGACAGTCTGGCTTTAGCCTGCGGCCCTTGATGTCAGTCAGGATTAACATTTAAGAGGATTACTATAGGTTTGAAAAGCATCAACAGCAGGCCAGGAGGTCTTCCTTCAGAAAGGATTCTACTTCCGGTTAAAGTATTGAATGGCTATGTAGTCAGCTTGGAGCCTCTTCTATGAGTGGGTACGACGCTTCACAAGCCATGACTCTGTTATGATCCATGGTATATTGGTGACTCCTCCAGCAACTTGGAAGACAAAGGCAATGCATTTGTGCGATTATTCCAGAGCAAGGAACTTCAAAAGGGCCTGGGAAAATCCCAGCCTATATCTCCTCTCAAATCTTTTTTTGTAGCATTCTCATCCCTTGGGTTTCAGACCTTCTGCTTTGAGTGTGTCATCCCTAAACCTGTCATTACCACCCTCAGGTACTTGTTTCTTAACCAAGCTTCAAAAGTTTCTATGAACTGAGTACTGCTGAGTCTTCCTAGCCTGTTGCTGTCAGGGGCCATAGTAATCTGACCAATGGCTGGCATGTTGAAGACTCTGTTTTGGACACTGTTAGACATGACAGCCTTGGCGCAACTTTTTTTCGCCTTCTTCCCTCCATTATCTGTATCCATTTTTGTTGGATCCACGACTCTGCACACTTTAGCGATGTGCTTGTGCTCTCTCCCCTAAAACATGGTAACATTGGATGTATCCAATTGGTATATATAATTTAATGATAAGTCCCTAGTAAAATGCACTACAAGTACAAAAGGCCTGTAAATTAAATGCTACTAGGGGGGCGACAGCACTGATTCTGTCACCCATGTAAGTTGCCCCCTAACCATGTCTCAGGCCTGCCATGGTAGTCACTGTGACTAGCAGGTAAACCTACTTTCCAAGTCCTGGACTCCCCCTTTTATTACATATAAGTCACCCTTAAGGATGGTTCCTGGCAACCCAGAGGCAGGGTGCTATGTTAGCATAGGGAAGGACATGTACTTGTTTGCTTTACATATACTGGTAGTGAAAAACGGCCTTTTCACTACAGTGAGGCCTACTCTCATAGACTAGGGTTGGCAATTCCCTCACGCACTTCTAAGTGGTAATTCCTGATCCCAGGGGAGTAGCGTTATCATGTTTGGTATAGGTTAGAATAGTAGTGATAAATTCACTCTGCTGGTAAGGTTGGATTTAACACTATTAGTGCAGAAATGCCACTTTCAGACAGTGCGCATCTTTCTGCTCTCAACTTTGCTCTATATGACCTCCAGCCTGTCTCCAATACCCATCTGGCCGGGGTGACAGATTCCATTCATGCATTCCTCCCCGACAGCCATAAACTCAGGAAGGCCAGGAATGGCTGAACACACCTCTGCATTAATCTGCATTCCAATGGCCGGTCTGGGCAGATGGGAGGAAAGGGGGCTCACACCAGGACATCAAGGAGCAATGACCTGACCCCACACAAATTGCTGGTGATCCCCATAGATAACCTGTCAGACAGGACTGGCTAGAAAGGGGTGATTGTGCTCGTGAAAACCACTCTTTGAAGTTTCCCCACATCAAAGGCACATTCAGGTATAAGTGCTGGGCCTCTGACCCTCCCGAATTAGACACTTCTGGATCTTGAACTGAACCTCTGTCAGTGGACTGCAGTTCTGCTCAACGGACTCAACTGGGCTGCTTTTCTGGAAGTACTGCTTTCCTGTTGGTTGCCCTGATGACTGCTGCTCCCTGATTCTGCTGGAAGGAGAGCTGGAATCTGCCTTCCCTTCAAAGTGATCTTCAAGGGCTTGTTAGTTTGCTTCCTGTTTCTGAAGTCTCAGGAACACAAAATACTTCCTTCAGTTCTGCTGATGCTGCTGGACTCTACCTTCTGTGAGTTCTACCCTTGCCTGAGGTGGCTCATCCAAGTTCTGGGCCTCAGAAGTGGGTTCTGCTGCTGAGTTTCTGCCAAATCCAACGTGAAGCCTCACTGCACAGCTGACAGCATTTGGAACCGGCGCCGGATGACACGGAGCCTCGCAAAGCCCTGCTTCACAGCCTCAGAACAGACACCAGACAGCGCAAAGCCTTGACGTGCCCACTGCACCCAGGATACAAGGTACTCGGTTCAGTGGACCCAAGTGGGTCCCTGTATCCGGCCCGTGCTCCATCGCAGTTAGCCTGAACTTTGGATTTGCACCGGTCCCTCATGACCTGGAGTAACCTTTTTGGCGTTACCTGCTTCTAAGTGCCTCTTTGCATTTAATTGTGCAAAATACAATATATCAACGTCTAATTGATATATTTTGACAGGTTTAGTCTTCTTTTACACAGATAAATATACTCTATTTTTCTAAACTGTTGTTGAGTCTTTTTGTGGTGTGTTTAGTTTGTCATTCTATAGGATGTTGCACATATATGTTACACATTGCCTTCT
The DNA here is from genome assembly GCF_964263255.1 of Lissotriton vulgaris. Classification (NCBI taxonomy): domain Eukaryota; kingdom Metazoa; phylum Chordata; class Amphibia; order Caudata; family Salamandridae; genus Lissotriton; species Lissotriton vulgaris. Next base: position 1,057,496,181 of record NC_141697.1, read on the forward strand.
AAGCTAAGCCTGCCTGCTCTGTGTGCAGCTACCAGAGAGTGAGCACAGAATAATTTAGGATTGTGTTGTGACTTACCCTGACTAGGATTGCGATCCCTACTTGGACAGAGTGCATACCTCTGCAAACTAGAGACCCAATTTCTAACAGACACCTTTTTTTGGAATGATGGCTACTGATGACATAAGAGATTACATCTAGTATGCCTTGTGGAAAATGTATATTAAACTTCATAAGGTCTGGTCATCCTACCTCACTCCAGAGATCCAAGAGAATACAATGTGCCTTTCCGTTAATGGGAAGAAGATCTCTGCCTGCTCCATGGATGATTGCAAGAACAACAGTTGATGGACAGAATGCAGAACAATGTCATACATTCACCCCAGTACAGAGATCTGGGCCTAAATCCATCGTGTTTTTTGCTCACCATGCCATTCCAGTTTGAACCCAGCCATATGCCAATCAGTCTTGACCCTGTGCCTTATGGGAACAGTCCAGCCTGAACTGCCAAGCCAGGTCCTCCCTGGACTGGGAACAGCTCAAAGTGCTTGTTGCCTGATTCGACTAAACCTGCCCCAGGTCATTTAAAGGGGCAGGTTTAGACAGGGTTCTATCGCTCCATGCGCGGGCTAAAGAACTGATCTTTCAGGAGACTTTATTCTGCTCCAGGGAATCAGAGATGGTGGCCAACTGTCTGGGTGAATTAGGTCTGTTCTTTTTGCAATTTATTTGTTAGCTTTCAGTTATTGTCTTCTTCCTTCTTCTGAGTTTTTTTGTGTTTCTTTTTGCTGTTTGACCTCTAGTCTCTGACAACTCCCTCTGCCCTTATGCTCATTTGTCTCAATCTTTGTGCCCTCTCTCTCCCTGCCTTCTATTTCCCTGTTCCCACTCTCGGCCACTATCCACCGCAAACTCTTTTATGCACTATTTCAGGCCTCCTACATTCCTTCACTTCTGCCTCCCTTTACTCAATCACACTAATTATTCTCTCACCTCCCAACCAGTTTCACCTCTCAACCTTTTCTATACTGCTCTCTAGCTATTTTTCTTCCCCTCGCTACTGCTTTTTGATTTTGCAATTTGCTTCTCTGTTTCTTTCAAAAACTCTCTCTCTCTCTCTGATCTTGCTATACTGCTTGTTGTGTTCCATTCTACAATCTCCATTTTTATCTTTAATCTCGCAAGTTCTATCTTAAAAGGATTTCTATTTTGACCTAACAGTTGTATGAAAATTTGTCAAGCATATCTTTCACATGTCTTTTCAGAAAAGTTTCAAGAAGCTGTATGTGCCAGCTCTGGAGCAGTGACTCTCAATTATCAACAGGTGATGCCTCATACAGTCTATGTATATATTGGGCCATTGGTGAAGCACCACAGAGCCCATGCTCACCACACATCTTTTCTTATATGTGCTTCATACTGAACCCAGCCTTCCTGCGCTATTTCATTGCACAACACAGAAATTATCCCCATAGAGTCAATGAGCCCCTCATTGTTTTGTTCAGTTTATGAAACAACAAGTTCGGTAACGCTTTATCTGGTAGGGATTTTATCTAGCCAGAGATTCCTTACCTTAGATTTTTTTCTCAGGCGTCAGACTGGATCCGGAAATATTTTGTGACAGTACTCCTGCGCACTGGTAGGCGACGCCACTGCTCCGTATGGCGTTGTTGGGGTCATCAACGCCAGAAGTAACTATTGCGGTGCCTATATAAGCTCCACCCAGGCGCGCTGGTGTCAGTTACTTTTCGCAACTTTACACGGCAAAAGCCATGAAGTACACTGATCACTGGAGTGGAAAACTAGGTCCCTGAAAGGGCAAAACCTTGTCCCTAGAAATCAGTTGGCAGAGCTGGAAGGATGGGTGGGTCGGTAAGGGATCTGGGGCTAGATGGAGACACTACCAGATAAGGCATTACCAAGGTAAGTAACTTGTTCATCTGATAGAGACTTTGAGCTGCAGATTCCTTACCTTAGAATAGGTACCCAAGCAAGTCCCTCCCCGGAGGTGGGTCTGCAGACCAAGTTCCAATGAGGAAGTCCTGCAGGACCGAACAGGCAAAATGCCTATCTCTATGGACCTGACTGTCCAGACAGTAATGTTTGGTGAACGTGTCAAATGAGGCCCACGTTGCTACCTTGCAGATATTGAGGGCTGGAACTCTGTGTGCTAATGCAGTGGTATCAGCTTTTGCACGCAAACCCACAGGATGTTGCTTCTTAGCCAATGCGTAGCAGATTTTGATACAGAGCACAATCAATCAGGAAATTATCCTTCTCTGTACAGCCTTGCCCTTCTTCGCTCCGACATAGCCCATGAAGATTTGGTCATCCACTCGGAACTCTTCTGTGCAGTCAAGGTAGAACAACGCTCTTTTTGGGTCCAGAAGGTGTAGACACTCCTCTTCCTTGGAGAGATGAGGCGTAGCATAAAAAGTAGGCTGAGTGATGGTTTGGCGTAGGTGAAATTAAGTGACCGCTTTCGGAAGTAAGGAATTCCTCGTACGAAGCACCAGTTTGTCTGGGTAGATGTTTAGATAAGGAGGCTTGGATGACAAAGCCTTAAGCTCTCTGACCCTCCGGGCAGATGTTATAACCATGAGAGAAGCTGTCTTTATGGCAAGGAGCCTGAGTGGACAATTATTCAGAGGCTCAAAGGGAGCGCACGTATTGTGATTGAGACGAGATTGAGATCCCACATGGGCATAATGAAAGGAGTGGAAGGAATCAGAGATTGCAGATAGGTATTCCTTAGCAGTACCCAGAGCAGAACCTTGCTGAGCATGGGAAAAAACAAACCGGAGCACCTGAGAAAGCGGGACAGAAAGGGGATCAATGTTTCTTTTTTAACACAATGCCACAAATTTAGCCCAACAGCAGGCATAAACCTTCTTGGTAGAGGAACGACTGGCTGCCAACTTAACATTACAGACTTCAGGTGGAAGGTCGAAGGCTATCAACTGTCGCCACTCAATCTCCACACAAGAAGGTGAAGCGTTGGCCGGTTTGGGAGGAGAACCCTCCCCTGCTGCTGCGACAGAAGATGCTCATCAAGTGGCAGCCTGATCGGAGGATCGATGGCTGTGCTGAACAGCTTGGGATACCAAACTTTCCGTGCCCAATAGGGAGCCACAAGGATGACTTGAGCTGGGTTGTTTCTGATCTTTTTGAGAACTCTGGGCAGGAGCGATACAGGTGGAACGGCGTACTGGAGGCCTGAGCTTCACTCAAGACAAAAAGCTCCTCCGAGCGAGAGCTGCCTTGAAAACTCCAGCTTGCAGAACCGGTGACATAGCGCCTTCTCGTCGGTGGCAAACAGATCTAACTGAGGCTCCCCCAACTGCTGAAAGACACCTTGTATCACCTTCAGATGGGGATGTCATTTGTGATCCGCTAGGCATCTTTGGCTGAGTTTGTCTACTCTGGCATTCAGAGATCCTGCCACATTTTGAACCATCAGGACACTGCCATGACATTCCAGTCATGTCCAGAGATGCAGGACCTTTTGACAAAGGGTCCACAACTCCACCCCGCTCCATTTGTTGCAGTACCACATGGCGGTGGAGTTTTCTGTGAACACTTGAACTAGCCTTCCCTGGATGAAGGGTAGAAAGGCTTTCAATGCAAATTGGATCTCTCGGAGCTCCAACAGGTTGATGCAGAGTCTGGAATCCACTGGAAACCAGAGTCCTCTGATCTTCAACTCTTCCATATTGCCTTCCCATCCCAGAAGTGACAAATCTGTCACCACTGTCAGATCTGGTTGGGGAAGGGAGAGGCGCCTGCCACTGACCTAATCTCAGTTCGCAAGCCACTACTGCAGGTGCAGGGCAGTTCCCACGGATATCTGGACCATATCAGAGAGATTTCCCTGATGCTGTGCCCACTGGAACTTCAGGTCCCCCTGCAGAGCCTGCCTATGCCAACAGGCCTGGGTCGCAAGCAGGATGCAGGAGGCCATTTGGCCCAGCAGCTTCAGAGTAAGTCTCACCAAAATCCAGGATAGAGGCTAAAACATCAGTATCATAGCCTGAATATCCTGGACTCGCCATTCGGGAGGATAGGCCTAAAACTGCAGCATGTCTTGGACAGCTCCGATGAAAGTGAGCATCTGAGAGGGAGTCAGGTGCGACCTTGACACATTGATAGTGAACACCAGCGAGTGCAGGAGGTCGGCCGTAGTCTGGAGGTGGGAGACGACAGCCTGGGACGAGCCCACCTTCAGCAGCCAGTCTTCGTGCTAGGGGAAGACTAGCACCCTTGTTCCTTGCAGATGAGCTGCAACCTCCATCATCTTGGTGACCACCTGAGGGGTGCTGGTTAGGCCAAAACGGAGCGCAGTAAACTGAAAATTCTTGTGGCCCACCATGAACCACAAGTAAAGCCTATGGGTAGGCGAAACAGGGATGTGAAAGAAGCACCCTGCAAGTCTAATGCTACCATCTAGTCTCCAGGGTCCAGGGCAGACAGGACCTGAGCTAGAGTGAACATTTTGAATTTCTTCTTCTTGAGAAAGAAATTGAAAGAGCGTGGAGAAGTGTGGCTCAATGGTTAGAGCGGCAGACCCTGGTGCAGAGGTCTAGCCCGGGACCAGGGTTCAATTCCCCGCCTCGGCGGGCATTGGGCTCAAAAATTCCACGGACCTGATAATTCTCTCCTCGGTGCCTATTCCAATCATGGAGTCCCACTCTGCAACTCTGGGCAATAGCTTACTTAATCTCCACAACGGCCCCCACAACGCTAAGGATGCCTGGCCTCCACCTTGGGGGTGCCCAGGAGTGGACGCCTCACAGGGAAAGCCAGGATGGGTTCCACAGCGGTATTCGTACAAGCACCTTGAGACCCTTGCGGGTGAGTAGTGCGCTATACAAGTACCAATTTACATTTTACATTTACAAATCGATGACAGAGCGAAGGCCTCCGTCCTTCTTGGGCACCAGAAAGTAGAAGGAATAGCAACCAAGACTTAATTCTGGTGCAAGCACTCTCTGTTACTCATTTGGCCAAACAAGCTGTCACTTTCTGTGGAGAAGAGTTAGGTGGTCCTCAGTCGTAAGTAGGTGGCATGGAGGGAGCAGTAGTCTTGACTGGGAAGGGAAGGGAAGGGAGTAGCTCCTTCGGACCATCTGCCAAACCCACCTACAGTGTTATGGACTGCCAGCTGGGCAGGTGATGGCAAATCATGCTGCCTATTTAGTGCCCATGATGATAAGTGGGCAGACTAGGAGGGTTTGGAGGCTGCTGCTGTAGGGGGGTTGGTGGACTGACCGAACCACTGGTCACCCGCCAACGGTGCTGGTAGAAACCGTGTCCACGCAGAGGCTGAGAAGCTTGTCCGCGACTGTGGCTGGGTGGGTAAAAACATGGTTGCATGTCCTTTTTGTGGCCATGAAAGGAGGAAAAGGCCATTTGAGGGCGATGAAGGGCCATAGAAAGGCCCAAGAACCTGGCCGTAGACCTGCTGTCCTTAAAGCGATTTAGCGCCAAATCCGCCTTCTCTTCAAAGAGATGGAAGCCATCAAAGGGCATGTGTATGAGTGAGGACTGGACATCCTCAGAGTAGCCAGTCCTCAACCAGGCATGGTGTCGCAAGGCCACTGTCAATAAAACAACTCTTCCTGGTTAGTCAGTGGTTTCAAGTCTACAACGGATGGTGAACTTCGCTGCAGCCCTCCCATCGGTAGTAGCCTTGGAAAGCACGGCCAGGGCCTCCTTCGGGACCGTTGGCAGCACCTGCCCAACTGTACACCACAGTGTGTGAGAATAGCAGCTCAAAAGGCACACGTTGTTCACAGACCACAGTGCCAGTCTGTCAGAAGAAAACATCTTATTTCCAAGATTGTCCAGCCTTTTGGTTTCCCTGTCCAGGGGTGCAGTAGGGAATGTGCCAGAATTTACATGGGGTGTGGAGGCTTGCATCACCAAGCTCTCCAGGTGGTGTGTTGGGTGAGGAAATTTGGGACCCCTGGAGGGGACAGTGCCAGCTGGCAATCGTCCTGTTCACGGTATCCCCTGTGCTGGGCTTGGACCAAGTCCCAAGCAGGACGTCAGTAAGTGTCTCATTGAAAGGCAGAAGCAGTTCTTATGGGGGCACTCTCAGCTGAAGCACTTCTGTCTTGAATACCACCAAGGGCAAGGTAAGGTCTAGGACCTCAGCTTCCCTCCGCACCCCCATTGTGAAAGAAGCTCCCTCCGCTCTAGCCCAAGAGAGGAGGAGAGAGTATGCCAGTATCTGGAGAAGTATCCGGTCCAGTGATTTCACCCAGATCCTTAGCCCAGACTAGTTGTTCTTGATAAGGTTGGTATTCTTCGGGGTCCAACAACCCCTCCCAGTCTTCCCCAAGTCCTAGCCCCTAGGATTAGGGCTCAGGCTCCGTTCTGTTAGGCATGGCTCCAATTGGCGCCGACATCGGACGGCACCTCTCTGGCTGCATGTCAAAGTGGAGGATGAGAATGGGGATGGAGCTGCTGGTGGACACCAGGAGCATTGGCCTTGAGATCAGTGTCAGGGAAGGCTGAGGTGGTACAGCTGGCAATCTGGATCTATCTGTGGATCCTTGGGGCCCGAATGGTGCTGAAGTCACTGAAAAGGATCCAGTAGGAGACCCTCCTGAATCCACGGGGCCTGAAGGCACACTGGAGGGAGCGGGCAGCCCAAAGATGAGATGCATGCACTCCTAAAATTCTCTCAATTGGGTGGGGGTTGCTCGGGCTCCTGGACACTTAGGATCATAAGCTTGAGGGAGTGATTCCACATGTCCTTCGGGTGCATGGTGTGGCGGTCGGAGTAGGCCTTCAAGTAGCTATACTGCTCGAGGCACCAAAGGCATACACAGTGAAGGTATGTCACCGACATCTGTCGGTGACAGGTGCTGCAGGGCTTGAAGCCATCCTTCTTGGTTGATATCCCTGTCACACCATGAGGTAAACCTAAAAAAAGACTTCAACAAAACGTCAAAACAAACTTTGTCAAAAAATGACTAAGGAGTATTCCTGGATCTGTGCTGGCTGGCGTGGAAAGAAAAGAACTGGCATCAGCGGGCCTGGGTGGCACCTATATAGGCATCGCATACATCACTTCCGACAAGAACGACACCACACGTAGCCGAGCTGCGCCACCTACTGGAGCGCAGGGCTACTGCTCACAAGAAATTTCGGGATCAAGTCTGACACCTAGGGGTAATTCTATGATCAGGAATCCACAGCTAGAATTCTCTATCAGATTAGGTATTTTGCTCACCATCACCTACCTAAGTACACAGCTTGTGTCCTACTTCTAGATCCTTGGTCACTTATTTTGTAATGCATAATGCATAATATAATAAAGGTCTCCTACCCATAGTGTCCTTCTCACTCATGGTCTATCATAGTGCCCTGTTCATGTTTTATTTCTAGGAATACAGATAACACAAATCATTAAATAGTTGTCACACTTTTTTTTCATGACACTGAGCACATTACCCTTGTCATTCTCATACTTTTCCATTGCATAATATAACCATCTCTTCCACATCCATCTTCCCAAGCAACCAATTTCTTCCCCATACATAGCACTTAATATCCTTGGCAGCGCTTACCTTTTTGTCCTACAGGACACGTCTCTGCGTGCTCCTGATCTCCCAACACAGAAAACTTGTTCTTGACAGTGCCCCAGTTCCCTCCCCGACGCCTTTCATCTCATCCACAACAACCAACAGGGCCTCCGTGGGGCCACAGATGTCCCCTTGATTTTTCCAGTAGGGGGAGCAAGCCTCTCCTCACCTCTTCCAATGCTGAGTATGGCATCCACACTGGCTTGGTCCTCTCCTCATTTCTTTGAGGACACTGCTCTTTCTCACCTGTGCCTGGGTGTCCCGTTGTATCTTCCATTACAGAAAACAAGTGCTGTCTAGAAGGCCATTGTCCTTGCACCCCAATAGAATAGATATCCAATATCCTTTCATATTGTGCCAGGCTGCTCTCCTCTCTTTTACCCTTATGTATGTGAATCTTTACTTATAGCTTCCATGGCTTCTCTGTCTGCCAGTTTAGAGTACAGATGACACCCATGGTTCTTAGTGGTTTAGTCGCATTGATATGTTTTGCTCCATGGTGCATACTATTCAAAGCATGAGCGCCTCATTTCATTGTTCCCTGACTCTCTATCATACACGCAAGTCTATAGATGTGTAGTCTTCCTATGTCTCTTGAAGAATAGTATGCAAGCATTATTCATTGTATGGTTGGTCACTACTCCCAGTTTAGCACAGATGCTTCATAATGTAATAGGTCCCTGTAACCTCCCCTAGGTAACGCCTTGCCTCTTCCAATACATGGCACGTGTGTACCCCAAGGTGCACTAGGCGAACTTGCTTATCTTCCACCATAACACACAGGTATCCCTCAGAAACAACACATCAATTGAAATCACTTCTGGGTGGACTTACAGGTATCTTTCTGAAATCTCTCATTTTGTATATCTCTGCAGGCTATCATGGACTGAAATAATTCCTTATTGTGGGATTGTTAAATGACAAAGCAGGCCTCCAACACTCTGAGAAGAGTTCCTTTTTTATGGGTGCGGGCTCTTTTCCCAGTCTAACAAAAAATGTATTAACTTTTGAACATTATTATCTTAGTTTGAATGCCTTCAGCATCATGGCACATAGACTCCTAACATGTGGGTCTCAGGTTGTTTAGGGGCACTTCTATTTACACTGTTGCCTTATTTGTGATAACTAGGATTTGTTTTTTCCAAAGTAAATACTAATGCCTCTGTCTATTTTTCTTCCCTAGTGGTTACATATAACCATGTACAATTAAAAGCATTCCATTGGTTTACTTCAGGCAAGCAGATATTTGAAGGAGATGCTGTCAAAACTCTGATCATGCCAAGCAAGCACCTGCCAGAATACACCAGGATACATGTGCCAAAATGAACCAGAGAGCATCTATAAGCCTGCACCAGGAAGCCTCAGGTAGAAGGTACCATGGCTCACGCGCCAGATTGTTCCATTGTGGTCTCTGCCAAAATAGTTCATGGGTGAAACTCTACCATGAAGAGCCTCAGCTTGAAGAGCAATGCTAATCCTCTGTCTCGGATTTCCTGTCTGAATTCAGCACGATTCCATGCACAAGCTCCTTTATTTAACACACTAGTGGAACCACTGCCAGGTTTTTCTTGCTTTAGATCCCGACACTGTCCAAGATAACTCTTGGAAATCACAACAGTGAGACACCTTGTGGTTCCCTTGCAAAAATATTCAAAGGGGATCCTCAACAGGGTGCTGTGGAGCCTGTCTGCCAAGACCTTCTTGGCTGCTTCTGCAAGTACAACAACCTCTAACATGATACCACTTCCAGCGATTGTGTGGAGCTTCTTACTGAAGATAAAACATATTGCCTCTGGCACGCTGTACAAAGTGGATCCTTTGAGAGCTAACCCTTCATCCCTCTCGGCTAGGATAGTATATATGGAGGCTGGGTAGATTTTGCAGAAAATAGCATATCAAACAAACGCTGAATATACCCTAATGATCCTGTGCCAGAAGAATTATGAGGAGCCTCTGGTAGGAGATACCAAGCAGGAGCGTTGAACAATAGCGTCAAGAAATGTATAAAGCAAAATCCTTGAGATTTGTCCTGTGAATGGTTTTAAAGGTGCCTGCCATGAATAATCTGTGTGGATTTCTAATAGATGTTATGGTAGGCCCATAACAAATATCTTCTGAAGAAAAGCATCAGGGATGTGCTGTAGTGAGCCTTTAGTTGGACGAAAACTATGTTGGTTTAATCTAGGGAAAGCCGAATTGAGCCTACAGGAACTTTGAATCATGTCATCCCCGGGAGACTGAGCACGGATAGATATACTTAGGCAGCAAGAAATTTCCCTCTTCTGCTTCTTCTTTCAACATTCCTGGAATAGAAACACCCAAAGAAGGGTACCTACAAAGTGCAAATTTGGAACTTGAAATATCACATTTTGTGACACAAGTATGTTTTTGTGCAAACATGCATTCCAGGATGGACACAATTGGTCTCTGTGGGATTGTTTCAATAAAATAATTTATTAAAAAATAAAGACCTCTTAGTACATTTATTTCTAAGTATCCATGCCTGAAAAAAACTGAGCAGTTCCAATGGAAATGAAATAAACGATTGCCCTTCTGGGGCAAAAAATGAGAAATCAGAGGAAGGTTTACCTTTTTTGGAACCACAATATTTCCATCCTGACATCTGGATCCTGCTATTAAAGTTGCCAGCTTGACCTAAGCGCCTACTCCTTCTCTCAACGATGTAGCCTTGTCCACACAAAAAAAAGGCTAACTGGTTTTTTAACATAATTTCTAGGCGGGTTTATTGACTTCTCTCATCTCCATCTTATGCCTTTTCTGTGAGTCCCAGGGCAGTCCATGGTTACTCTTTCCCTCTGGGGCCCCAGTGGGAATTGCACTTCAGTTGGATGCCCGAGAGATCTCTTGGTACACTTTACTCTCCAAGACTTGCAAGGCAGGGCAGATGTATTACGACACAATAATCAAACAATAAAATCAATGTTCCGTCAGATCTTCTCCTTTAAAAAGGATAGGTATTTTACTATTTGTAAGGTTGTATGAGAAGAAACTTACCAAATTCAGTTCACTTATATTAAAATGGAACATCTTAAAAGATTGAATGTTGCCAATCTTGTAAGATAACAAATGGATGACTCATTGGGAATTAACAAATGTCAATACAAAATTCATTGTTTTTTTTCAAATTAGTGCGGTCCCAAATGGATTAAGCAATGCTAATTCTCCGTTTTAGCTATCCGACCCGTTCAAGCATCTCTCCAGGTCAGGTAGATTTGCATCTCCAATAACCATATTTTAGAGCAGGTGGGTATTATCCTTCCATCTCGTGAGCTGTGCAACATCTAACTTCTAATGTGCCTAAAATAAGAGATGGTCTTGCCACTTCCACATTGGTGTAGGGTTGGGATAGCCTGAGCAAGCCATTTTGCTCACAAATACTGTTTCAGCTCCCACCTCTCTTTGAAGAAAAGTCATGCTTTTACACCTCGCATTAGACCCGCCTAATAGGTTATGATTTGTTTTCCCATAATTGCCAGAGCTTAACAAGAACCAAGTGTGCATCTACCCATTTCTGCACGTCATCGATTAGAGCAGGGGTACCTGAAAACATTTGCCCAGGGGCCACAAAGCACAGTCTGTGATGTGACCGAGGGCTGGACTGATGCCAGCAGGGTGGTGGTAGGGGGTCTGGGTGGATCAGGGAATGTGTAAAGATGTCTAAACTAATGTTAAATAAATGGGCAAGAATTTATTTGCAGGTTAATGAATGTTTGCTTGCTTATTTAACTTTCTTCTGAATATTTGTGCTCAGCAACTAAACAGCAGCTCGTGCTGCTGTTCACCAGGGGGGCCGCATGTAAAGGTCAAGAGGGCCTCGGGCCGTACTTTGAGTATCACTGATCTACAGGGTCTTCATTCGTGAGTTTCAGTGCTCTTTAACCCAGTTGCCATTCACCCTTGAACAAAGCAAGTCATATAGGCTATTTTATTCCTCCTGCCCTCCTCCCAGTAAGCTGCTGATGGAATCCTGAATAGCCAGAATAAAGCTGGGCCTTTGTAAATATGTATTAAAATTTCCCATACATAGGTGATTCAAACTAGATTGTAGGTCGTGAAAGGAAAAGGTTTTTAATGATAAGTAATGTACTCGAGTAGTATAAGCTGATACCATTAATCCTCATTCATGCCCGGAAAAGTGACAGGCCCCCCCTTTGGCCCCCAGCTTACACTACTTACTCGAAACAGTTAGTTAGGTACAAAAAAGAAACCCAAAGGTGCTACCCGCTTTTGGAGCCATGATATGATCCCAGAAAGGGGCTTAGAAAGCCTAACTTTCAGCACCAGAGCTAATAATAAAAGTTATAGTATGTTCTTGATCAGGATCAGTGTCTGCAGGCCTTCCACGGGTCATTGTTCTGTCCCTGTCTAGGTTACAAGTAGCACAGTGGGTGACTGATTATCACTTTTGGTCACTGGGTCTTTGTCTCAATTATCCCTGCATTTTTCTGATTTTTTTGTTTATGTAAGTGGGCAGTTATAGATCGCACACACCCAGCTAAAGGTATGATGGCACTAAATCCTAACCAGAAAGAATGGTCAGAAATGCATCAACCAGAACGAACGCGGCTATTTTGGAAAGAGTTGTAGCAGTTTCTCGACTCTCCGTAAGGAATCTTGGGAAAGGAACGAAAGCGGTAATGGATTCCGAGGCAGAAAATGTTAGGCCTCATAGAGGAACTTGCAGAAAGCATAGAGCTAGAGCCTTTTCTGATATGTGGCTGCTCCTTGGCGTGTAGTAAGTAAATATAGGATTATGACACAAGTCACAAATATTCTTGTGAGCCAAAGAGCTTTCAATAGCTCTGTGTTTGTATTAAGGCTCAAGAAGGGTTGGCCTAAGCTAGTGCTGAAAGGTTTGCTATCTTCGACTGAAAGACAACTCCCCAGAAGTCAACCATAATCCCAAACCACAAGTTTCAGAATGTTACTGATTCACTCACAGTAACCTGCACAGCATCTATTTTATCGGGGTGTCGGTATAAGACAGACCCTAGAGAGCCAGTAAAGGGGGAATGGGAGATGATTCAGAGAAATCAATCTAGTCCAAATAGATCAAGCGTCAGTGCTTTAAGGAGTCGTCGATGTTTGGAAGCAGATGTTGCCCGATTGTGGCTTCAGTGGGGATACCTAAACATTAGGGGTCCATATCTCATTACTAGCTGGTCGCACTATAAATTTTGCAGAAATTGAGGCAAAAATTGACAGAAAAGAGAGAACGTCTGTTTTCAGTAGTTTCCCGGGTAGAGTTTTTTGTGAGTGGCGTTTGTCCATCAGTGGGAGAAGGAAATCATAGAGAGACCTTTGGGCAGCAGGCTCCATTAAGCCACGGGATAGCATGAGAAACCTTCATCAACGCTGCATTGGCTTCTTCTTGTTCCTAGTTTTATGTGCAATATTATGTGATTGTGCTTCCTTACATTTATTAACTTCTACAGAAGGCATTGTGAGCACAGACAATTAGAATGGAGTGTCTGCAAACGATCCTTGTTTCTTCTTCAGAAGCCTTGCAAGACCTCGAGAAATTTCCATTTGCCAACAGCCACTTTATTTATGTAGTTTTACATAAACTGCACCAATTAGCAACCGTTGCTATGCAACATAACTCTTGGAGAACTCATTTGAGTTGACAACGGGATCAGAGGATCAATCCAAAAAGGGTGAGGTTGATACTTGACTTAGCATTATTAAACAAGTTGAAAGTGGCAGTCACATGTAGAAGGAAATCACAATTCGGTCAAAAATACGAGATTACATAAATTGGCCGTAGAAGAATATTGAAGCAAATGTTGGTGTTTAAACCCAGTATTGGTATTTTAGAGACTCTGAAAACCTCTGCTAATAATTCAGATAAACACAATTATCATAGGATTTATTAAATAAATGGTAGTGCACAGTTTGGAACAAGGCGCTTAGAATTGTATTGTAGGCCAGAAGAACAAAGCACATTGAACCAAGAGCCCTAGATTATAAATTGCCTATTCGATACATTTTACTAGTACTCTTTCTGAGTTTCCGATGACAGTTCTCGCTAACCCATGCCATTGTCTTTTCTAACTTGCTGGGCCAATTGATGACAGTCATTAAGGCGTGGGTCTTGGCCAATTCATTAGCTGTACGCCGAACCCAGAGCATGAAATGATGGATGAGTGATGGTGATGCTGCCATCGGTTCAGAATCCTCTGGATGCTAGGACCCTGTAACCTGTGGCAATTATCAAAGGCTGGAGTTAGTTACGAAAAGGCAGTGTACCAATCGGTGCAGAATGAGTGATTCACAGGAACTAGTTAATTATTGAACAGTGTACACTATCCATTGGGACTTGTAGCAAACTGATAATCTAACCATCCTTTCAGGTCAGCACATATTTTTACATTTTCCGTTTCTCCTAGGGAGTTTTAAAATTAAATGGCACCTTTTTAACATCACTTCTTTGCACTGTTTTTATATCAAAACATGATAAAGAGGCCACGAAAGAATAAGCATGAGGAAATACTTTATTTTAAAGGTTTTAGAAAAATGTATACAAAGTAAGTATTTTATATTACATACATAAGTTAATGCAGAGGTCGAGGTTTATATTAAAAATATGTTTTTGCATTCAGTACTTGTTTGCTTCAGACAATCTGTCTGGCTGTATAGATGCCAGATAACTTGCTCGTTCGTCCTCAACACTAAGAAGCTGCGATTACCCAAATGCAATATATTTTGTTCGTACCAGTTTCAAGCGAAGATCTATGTATTCTGCAAGAAAAGTGTTTATTTCCATAATAGCCTCTCTTGTGACGTATGTTCACTTTGACCGAGCAATAGAAAGCTGGACTGATTGGCCGGTATCGAAAAAGCACTGTTTTTTAGCTTCTCGTAACCGCTCAGCAAAATGTTTTAATTTGTTTGAACATCCTTGAATGCAGTTTCCTGGATCTTGATTTCCACTCACCCATAATGTACAATTCTGCCTAAGGTGTTACCCACCAGGTGGCATTTTTATTAAATCATTGTGCATGGCCTTGATGATAGATTTATTTGCGAATAATAAAACTAAGCACATCACAGAAGGGTTTGTGGCAGAAAAAAGATACAACAGTGACCATTGCGGCGTTTGTAAGTCACCCTCTTTTTAGGTCTCGCCTGCTAATGTGCTTGCGCATTGCTAGCGAGAGATATTGGGGCTTAACCAGAGCTTAACCATCGGGCGATTCCATGCAGTGCCCGTGAAAAGCGCGTGCACATCAAAGCCATCTGCCTCTTTCCCACAGGCATCCCCCAGCGTGCGCTCTGCCTCAGGCATTTCTCCTCCCCTAATTATTCACTGCCCACGGACGGCCGAACTTTCACTTTCACGGCCGCCAGGCCATGAGTCGCCGACAGCTGAGCTTGGTTCAGCTCACCGGTCACACCCTCCAAAGTATCTTTCTTTGATGCTTTCTTTTCTTTTCTTCACCCCGACCTTGCAGCGGCAACCCTTTTCTCTGCGTTGTACTGTCCCGTCTTCCGAACTTGCTTGCACTAAACGCTCCCGGTGCAATGTGCTCCCCCTAATCCGGCAGTTGCCTCTTCCCTTCATGGCGCTCCTCGTCATAACTCTTCAGTACTTCCCTCATTCCCATGTCATGTACATTGCCTCCCCGTCAGTGCCTGCTAAAAGAATTATGTCCTAGTACCCCTTCAGCGCACTCTACTTTTACACAGCAGCCATGTTGCACTGTACGTGGTTTTACTTTGCAGCTCATTCTCGCTATAGTCTTAACATGGCCGCGCCCCTCCTAAGGCGGGCTATACAGAACACACAGCTCTATGGTATGCTGTTAGCCTTGTTGCACTTTCCTCTTTTTAGTAGGTGTCCCCAACATGGCCACTAAACATGTTCCAGAATGCTGACGCACACAGGATCGCTGTGCATGCGCACTACAGCTAGGCAGCCACAAGCATGAACACTCAAAACTATTTCCCACAGACCGTGTTTCCAACAACCCGCATGTACATGCAGGCTTCCCCTCCCACTAGTCGTAGGCACTGCAGGTCTCTGCTCTGCTGATCTCTCAGGCTTCCCCTGCCTGCTCTTCAGTGCAGGTCGGGAGCTGTTTGGCACACTGATGCTGAGGACAAAAAAGGAGCTGCTGCCATTTTCGCAGTGTGCACTGCTCTGCACGGCCCAGAGCGGCTTATAGAACACATATCCGCACCACCACAAACTAACAACCCATGCATGAGCGGACCTAGACCACGGTGCCCGGCCCTGGCTCTGGGCTGAGGCTCATGGGCTGCCGCCGGCACCACCTCCTGCCGTACAGCGCCCCACAGCTCAGTAGGTGGCACCGTGGAACCAGCGGGCAAAGGGCATCCCAAGAGCTAGCTTCGAGCCAAGATAGGTCTTTGCCCCACCTATCATTCTCTGCCAGCCCCTTCTACATTCCCCGCAGCCTCCTTTCTCCTGCCACCCATCACCCCACCCCTAAAGCTTCTCACCCACTGCCCCTTCCCCTTTTCATCCACTGCTCCTTTACTCCCCAGCTTCCCTTCTCTACTCCCGCTGTACTGCCTCCCTTGTCACTCTACTGCATTCTTCGCTCGTCTGCCCTGCCTGTCCTCTCCTACTGTCCCTCAAGCCCCACTCGCCCCCCTTCCGTCTCACCCACTTCACGCTCCTCATTGCCTTGTATCCTATTTAACCCCAACCCCTCTTGCATCCCCCTGCATTCACAATGCAATAGGTCCCCCATTTGTGCAAAGTTAAGGTATTGGCATAGTCATTTACAATGCAAATAGCTCAAACTCCCCTAAATGCGAGACCAATTGCATTGCAAATGCTTGTTGCTAGTTAGGGTGTATCCAAACACATAGCATGATGCAATAACAAATACAAGGTGCTCAATTAGCTTGAACAAAGGCATTATTTATTGAGATGGTGTGTCTAGCATTCGCCTAAAATGTAAATATCCATTCAAGTAGTGTCTGGGCGAATTTCTCTCATTCCAGTGGTATGAGGCGGTGTATCATCCAGGGCAGGGATACACAAAGTACACCCAGAGACACATGTGGCCCTCCTGATCTTTAATTGCGGCCCCTTGGTGAACAGCACACTGGGCTGCTGTTCACTTGACAGAACAGGAACATTCAGAAAGCTGTGAAACAGACTGGCATACTTTATTTACAAGTTAACTAAAGTAATGATAAATAAGAAAAGAAGCTGTCCTAGACAACTTATCTATAGGAAATCCTTTAGTTTTAAAGATACATTGCACTAAACAGGTAAAAACATAATAAGCTCTGCAAACTTAAAAAAAGTGTATTTTAATAATATGCATGAGCGTTTTACCTTAATAGATCAGATTATATCAGAAGCTTTTATTGGAAGTGATAGTTTTCAAACATGATCTTAGAAACATTCATGCGGCCCCCCATTCTGAAAACAATGCCATTTGTGAACCAAGAGGCAAGTCATTTGTCAGGTGCGCCTTGTGCATAGCCTTGGTTGTTATAAAACACAAGAGAAGGTTTTGTACAGCACACATCCAGAACACTTCTCTTATATTTTAAGGGTCTCTCATATGTGGTAATGAAGAAATAGGAGGAAAAGTGAAATTAACCAATTTCCTAGGATCACACAATTTCATCAAGTGGGGAAGCCAGGACTGATGCCAGGATTTCTGGTTTCACATTTTACAATTCAGCCACCAGATGAGTATCTCTTTCCCTCTCACGTTTTACATAAGTCAATGCTTTGACTTTAATTGTTGGTGCACAAGAAGAGAGCGTTGGTGCCAGACAGAAGTCACGTAAAGGCTTGGTTTGTTGTCCACACCATGCATCTGCTTTGCGTCCCCCTACGCCTGTCTTTCATCACTCTGACTCTTGCTTTGCAGGCGTCTGTGCGATCCTCAGCAGGGTATGCCTCAGACAGTACTTTGCAGCCCCCGGGAACTGTTTGCAAAAACCCCCGATCCAGAGCAAAGTTTAAAAATAGTCCCTGGGATCCAAGGGATTAGGCAAGTGTTCTAGGGATTGAGTGTTTCACATATGAAGGGTTTAGAGACAGAATCTGCATTTCCTACAGACTTAGAATGTATCAGCCTTCAGCCAGCATATGATTCTGGCCCAGTTCACCCTTATGCCTTTGTACATCACAGGAGTAATGGTTCATGTCCAGATAACAAGTGGTAAAACATGAAACGAGTGTAGGAGTATGGGAAGTAAAGGAGAAACCAGGCCTATAGAGGGATGCAGATCTACGTTTGAAAAGACAAAAATCTTTCGGGCACAAGAAACGTACAACCCCACTTTGACAATAAAAACAATTAGGAGGAATGTGGGAACTATGGAAACCCATATTAGCATTGACAAGTCGCTGAACTCCACCGGCATATTGTTTAACGATTCCAAGAAAATCACTCAAGGGGAGAATGGCTTTCTTAATTCATCATGTGTAGAACATCAATAGTGTTTTCCTAGGGAACGATGGCTCCACTTGCAGTAGTTGTCTCTTCCTGTTTCATGGCTGCAACCCTGAAACATAAAAACAGTAAGTCAGGTGAGATCGTAAACCAGAACACTGGTGTCAGTACTTTAAAGCTACTTCAGTCCTATCTAGTGGAGTTACTTGTTTCCAAGGACCCTAGTTCACTCCTCAAGTCAAGATTCCTAATTTATTTCTTTAAATATATTTTTATTGTTTTAAATCGCACAACACAATTGCATTCAATGTCAGAATATATTACATTCAGACTAGCATGTTATGAGATTGAACTATAACTGAGGAATATCTCACATATCTGACAGGCATTTATAACTGAAGAAATCATGCTCCGTAGGATTTGCCAAGCATGGATCGCTGTAATACTAAATGGAGCCCATTTGCAATAAACAGTCCTGCCAGTGTCATATAAAAATATCCATCCTCTTGCCATGAACCGAAAGGCAATCCCCCTGCCCTCCCTCTTATCCCACCCCCCTCTCCACTGGCGATTCCTCATCGAAGTTCGTGTTCGATTTTTAATAACTGTACTAGCGCCTCCCATGCTCTCGCCATCTCTAGCGCCGTGTCGCTATTAGCGCGGGCCGCCAATTGCAATCTCGTGGACCCCTTACATTCCGCCCATTTAATAAGCTCCGTTCTCCATCTCCGAAAACTAGGACCCACCTTTGTCGGAACGATACCAGTGGAGCTAGTCTCTCGTGCATCATTCCGCGATACAGACATGTAACCGCCTTGATGATGCCAGCTGCTAGAACTACATATTGACAAGCCATTGATGGTGGCGGTTCTCTGAGCCCCTCCTTTTAATGCGCTTGGATGGCCGTTATAAGCGCCAAATGCAATAAGTAGTCCCAACGAGCCAACTCATAGCTGTCCAGAAATACCTCATAAGAAATTACAGCGCCATCTTCATAGAGATCTTCAATGGTGGCCATCCCCCTCTCCGCCCAGGCAGTCAGTACCACCCAATTACCGCAGTGCGGCAAAGCAGTGCACACCCGTCAACGGAATCTCAGGGGCATACGGCCACGCCATTTGTGCTCGCCGCTAACTTCTGTTCCAGCAGAGTTTAAACGTCCCCATCTCTCGAGTAAGAGAGGAGACAGAGAGCGGCAGTTGCAATGGTAATCTTGAGAGTGTCTGTCTATCAACCTGATTCCTCTCCACGCCGTCTGAGCCCCGGAACGTCCGTGCTACCGTCTGAGTGAGCCACTGCAACTGCGCTACTAAATAATAAGCTTCAAAGTCAAGGACCGCTAAGCAGCCCTCTGATCTCGGTCTGATCAACGTGTTAAGTGCCACTCTCCGTCTTCCCTGGGCCCAAAGGAACGCAACCACCATTGACTGAAGTTGCTTAAAAACCGAGGCTGCAATCCAAATAGGTAGTGTCCTAAAGTAGTACAGCAGTCTGGGGAGTGCTATCATCTTAAGGAGAGCAACCCGTCCAGCTACCGAAAGTGTAAGTGTGCCCCAAAATTTGATACAGCCTTCAAGCCCTCTAATGGCCCTGCCCACATTACTCTCCAATAGGTCAGTTTGGGTATGGTAAATACGAGTGCCAAGGTACGTCATGCATTGACGCTCCCACGGTATTCCCTGCTTAGATATTGGGCATTCGGTCATCAGCGCAGTAGGAAACAAACAAATCTTTGCCCAGTTTACCTTAAGGCCAGCAACCATGCTAAGGTCCCCCAATAAAGTTTTCACACCAAGAAGGGCGCCCTCCGTGTCGGCCAAAAACATAAGGAGATCATCAGCATATAGGGCGATATGATGAGTTTGCTCGCGCACTGGTAATCCCGAATAACGCAGGCCCGTCCTGGCCCACGCCGCCAGCGGCTCCATGCCCACGGTGAACAACAGTGGGGAAAGGGGGCAGCCCTGATCCGTATGTATCAGTTGGGCCATAAATGGGAGCTGTCGGGTGGCCAAAATCCATTTTAAAATCTTTTAATCCGTAGTCAGCATTGGCAGCGGGCGATCCGCCGTCCTGTCATGGGGAGGTTTCCCCGGCTTTAGCAATGGTATAATTACCACCTCAAGAGTGGTAACAGGCAAAATGCGCGCCCTTCTTGCGGTATTATACAATGCGACCAACCTAGGGGCCAAAAGGTCGACGTACGTACTATAGAATTCCACCGGCAGGCCGTCCACCCTAGGGGTCTTCTTCTGGGGCATATGCTTAATCGCGCCATGGCCCTCTCTCAAGGTGTTGTCCTGACCCAACAACTCAGCCCGCTCCCTATCTAACACTAGAAGATCTGCCGCCTCCAGGAAATCCTGAATGGCCTCCCCGCTAGGCGCCACCTTGCTCTGGTACAAATCAGTATAATAATCAAAGAACAGAAGTCTAGTTTCCTAATAATGTAGGGCATAAGGTCTCCTCTCTAGGTGCTGTAACAATGTTCTCTTACTCCTTCTTTCCATTTTCTGCTTGCAGCTCCTCCCCTGTATTGTTTAATTAGTTAGTGTGAGCCTGCTCCACTCCACTTGTTTTTTCCTTGCCTCGTCATCCTAGCAATAGCCTCTTTGCTGATGCCACATTTTTTTAGATCAGGAATTATGTACTATTGCAATAGTTTATCCTTTAGGTGTAATCCATAAACATGAATTCCATGCTATCACAAGTTCTGTAGGTGTACTGAATTATAAATCAGGACATCCATGTATATCGCTTGGTGGTTATGTTTCTTTTGCTTATATAGTGTATACTCCAAACCTAAATTACTTCTGGGATCATTGAGATGGAGTGACTATTAGTAGCTACAATGGCACTGTCCGGATTCAGCAAAGCAAGGGGACAGCAGTCGCAATGGTCAGAGTTGTCTTTTTAATACAATGGCTGTGCGATCATGATTACATTCGATGTGTCCAATAACCATTAGCAAGGCGAAGAGAAAACAGGCAAGCCTCTTGGACATGAATATATAAAATTTAGAACCGTATTTAGACTTGAATTTTACATAAAATAGAGGTGAGGCACATTTGACCTCAAACACGCTTAATAGTTAATAATTAAAATAGACATTTGTGAATAATGGAATAGAAATGCATACAATGCATAGTAGCCCAATCAAATGACAATTTGTAGGTAACGCTAACTATAATTGGAAACAGGCATAATTAGTTGAATTGTGTGGTATGTGTAATCCACTCCACATCAACACTCCCATCATCTAGCACACATGGCACTTCCTTAATAAAAATGTATCTATTATGTATTTGGTTGGACCCAGGCGTTTCTGGCGGGCTAAGACGCATCAAAGCCAAACACAATCCACTGTCTCAGACAAAATGAGTATGATACATTTGTCCGATAACCTGTGCCCACCCTTGATTAGCCTGGCGCAGAGCACTTGGGGCTGAAATGTAAAGTATTGGCACAACACCACCCTCACAACAGACTGAGTACACTACAAAAGACTTCACAACCATATGTATAAAACACTGGTCTTTGTATTACACACCAAGTGATAGTCTCCATCCTGGAGCACGGCAAGCCCTAGGCCACCACACGTCTGCAGATAATTCAGTTGCAGTCCCTCCTACCGCAATAGTTCCTCTTGGTCAGCCCCAGTAGTTATCCCCACAATGGATTTTGAAGATGAGATCAGTTCAAAAGGCCACCTTTGAAATGCACAGGCCCTCTCTAAATGTTGTCCTGTCTGCCAGCCTACTCTGGGAGGCTTGATTAATATCTTTATTGGGGCTTCGACCCTGCCCCCTGGAATGCGAGTGCCAATTCCACCCCCTCATATCCATCCCAGAAAGGCCCCCCAGATTCAGAAGTCTGCAGTTTCCCTCGAACCCCTAGTTTATGGGCTTTTATCAGAAATACCCAGTTTTAACTGTCCCCACAGCACCCAGATGTAGATTGGTGACAGGCATACAGAGCCATGAGCACTGAAATGCCCGCTTTCCGAAAGTGGCATTTCCACATTAATAATGTTGAATCCACTCACACTACTGGAGAGGATTTGCCATTAATAACTCATCAATATCAACTACTATACTGCTACTCTTCTGCATGCAGAAACTACTGCTAAATAGCCTTTCCTCTGCTCCCCCATTTTAATGTGAGAAGTAGGCACCACCATACCAAACACAACATCCAGTGCCCTTCACTACCAGGACATGTAGTGCACCCGTTCCCGTTCCCATGCCCTGCCTCTTCCCGACACTGCACCCTGCTCCCAGAGTACTCCCATGAAGCGAGAGACATGGAGCACCTTGGCAAGTAGCTTTTGAAATGCCAAGCTGAGTAACAGTAACTTACACACACAGGCAAACTTGTGACACGTTTCAAGAGCTACCTCCGTGAATGGCACAACCAGTGCTGCAGGCCCATGGAGGAGCATTTGAGTTACATGCCCACCATATATGTCTTACCCCTAGACAAAGGATTTACTGCAATCTCAAATCAGCGAATTATGCATACATCACTCACCTGTATGTATATGACAAGCACAGCGCATTGGCACTGAATGGCAGTGTCAAAAGCGCTCAAAGTCTGAAGGCTAGCACATAGATCGGCGGAAAACCACGAGGGACAAAAGCAAAAAGTCGAGGGAAAGTACCTTAAAAAGGGCCATTTCCAACACATTTGATATGTGGTTTTATAGTCTTAGGGATCCCGTCAGAGAAATAAAATACATGTATGACTTTTCTCATGGACCACCTTTATATGCCGTTCTTTGCCTCAAACTGAGCCAGGATTCTTCTGCTGACAGCATTGTCGGTAGCCAATTACAATTGAAAGGATCATTGATACAAAAGCCTTACATACTTCAAGAAAATTAAATGGTGTTCAAGGTTATATTTATAACACTCATCCCTGAAGGATCCAATTAGATTGGTAAGACATATTAAAAAGATATATTTCATAAGGATCAGTTTAATAAAATAAAAAACACACAACTGACCATGACCTTTTTTGCCATGTATTCTATTTCTGGCCCAACTCTGGTCACGTCTTCTTCAGGACTAGATATTTCCAAAACAGTTGGTAACAAGGACGTATAGTCAGTCAATCAATCTTTATTCAGCAAATGCCATAAAAGTACAAGAACCAAAGATATATAATTCATAAAAGCCTTATAAGTTTGAAAGAAAAAAGTTTTAAGATAAATGTATCAAAAACTACATGCAATACATTTCTCAAGATCCTGTGCAAAATAACATCTCAGAGATAATCATGCAAAATCTCATAGCGTTTCCGAATTTCTAAAGCCACTCCTATAAAATGTATAACAGTATAGCAGATATGGACTGTTTATAGCTGCTGCAGGAACACTAAACCATCCTTATAGTGTCTAATGTTGGTGTGACGTAAAATGGGGAACAAAAAGGCTGACTGCAGAGAGGCATACAGTGGGCAAAACAATATTCAACATAAAAAACAATCAGTGCACCACTATGAATCTATTCCATAAAGTACAAAATCCGTATCCAATATTGTTTTCTTCAATTTCTCCTTTTATTTCGACTTGCAAATGATTCTAGTGTGACATACAACACGAAAGGTGGATCAGTCGACATGTTTCGTCCATTACAAATGGACTTCTTCAGGGCATTCGCAGAGCCCAGTAATGTGACGGGCCACTGTATGAAGATAAGACGTAATATGTCCGCAGCAATATGCAACTATGCGGCGATTCAAATTAGTCACTTTGGGTCAATAGTAGCCACCCCAGACTGTCTAATGACCTCAGGGTTAGCGTGCAACGCACCTGAAAATATCAATACATTGGGTCCCACACAAGTTTAAAAGCAGCCCAGGGTGGACAATCTCATCCACGCAGCATGACAGTATAGTCAAAGTCGATCCTCCTGGTACGTGTTCCAAAGGGGAAAAAGCCCCTAAAGTGACTCATTTGAATCGGCGCATAGTTGCATACTGCTGCGGACATATTACGTCTTATCTTAATACAGTGGCCAATCACATTACTGGGCTCTGTGAATGCCCTGAAGAAGTCCATTTGTAATGGACGAAACACATCGGCTGATCCACCTTTCATGTTGTATGTCACACTAGAATCATTTGCAAGTCAAAATAAAAGCAGAATTTGAACAAAGCAACATTGGATACCGATGTTGTACTTTATGGAATAGATTCATAGTGGTGCACTGATTGCTTTTTATGTTGAACATTGTACAGTCGAGTTGAGGACCACACTTTAACAGTGGGGGGTTTTGATCGGGTGCACACATACCCTGATGGGGGAATTCCCTCTATTTACTGTTCTTTGGGGATAGCAGGTTAGGTGCTAGTAACTATAGGGCCTCAGTGTCGATTTTTTTATTTTATTGAGCAAAACAACAGAGTGTGCCGTGCTTTGTCTGGAAGAATTATCACATCGATAAGGGGGAATATCCTGCATCCAGATTCCTTGCAAAGGAAAAGCTACCTTAAAATTCACCGTACAAAGTTTAAGAAGTGTTAAGTAAACACAGCTATTGGGATTCCCTATCCGCTTTAGATATGGTTCCATTCATTTTGTAGTTGACAATGAGGAATACCTAACAACTGATTCCTGGTGTTGCGCCTTCTCCTGCCGTAACTTCATACAGTAGTCAAAGTATCGCTGGTAAATTAATTGTGGGTTGCTAAACAGCTCAGGGATACCAACTGAAACAAAGGTTTTTCTTACGTAAGATCAAGTTTGTTCAGTGTGAGAATTGCATTGAGGGAAGGGGGGTAATAGTGTTCATGTACAGGATATCTAGGTACTTAACAGTGCTCTATTTATTATTGTACCTTTTTACAGAAAATGTCAATAAAAAGATTTGGGGGGTGGGGGAGTTTGTTCAGTGTGAGGCAAAGTTTAAGAAAGGTTCTAACCAAACCTCCCTCTTGTTTCCCCTAGCTATTAATCCATAACATTAGTGGTGCCAATCCAATCATATCTTCCAAATAGGTTAAAACTAGTTCCTCATGACATATTGAAGTAGCTGTGCCACTAGGTACCGACAAGAGTCTACAGATAAAACCACTTTTGGCTCTTTGCAAAATTCCCACATTTCTATAGCCCCAAAAGTCTGCTTTTGTAGATAGTTACCAGCTCTGAAGCGAGTTTCTAGAGTAATCTATGGACAAACCCATCATCACATTCATAGAAGTGGATAACCATAATCAGAATTTAAAAAGCTAAATATATTCAGATACAAGTACATGAAGTGTTTACAAAAACTTCTTCATAGTTACTTAAGGTACCAGTTACAGCAGGGTGGGTGGCAACCCTGGGCAATGGTGTGAATGAGGCCCTCGCTTTGGGCCATTTAGAAGAAGATTGCCCGTCCCATTTACAGATCGTAGCCTGGATGATGTTGGAAAAAGTGCATCTGTCGATTCGACGGATGGGCTTTCAACAAAACTAAACGTCAGATGCATTGCCACATTGTTTTGACCCACTCAATATTCTTTTTTGTTTCACAGACAAACTCCCAAAGCAGGGGTTTGATTCTGTGAAACAGGCAGGGCTTCCACCACTGTGATGTGGTGGCTCTGTTGCTGATTGGAAGCAAGGTCAAGAATTTTTCACGGCCAGCTTAGGCCTCGTTGTTAGAACTGTGATGGTTGCCCAATCTCTATGAGAGTTAAGAGAACCCCACTGTCATTTTATTGTGATGATTTGCTCCACCAAGCCATAAATGATGCAGTTAGTTCTCCAGCTTCTCATGTTATGTATAACATGCAAACTCAAAAAGTGCTGCAAAATCTGGATAAAATTAATTCTGTTATTTTACCTTTGAGTGCATCCCTGTCAATTTGTGATACACTTTCAATCCACAGGAGTAACTGAATCCCATAATGCTTACTCATACAATAATGAACAAATTTCCATGAGTATTCCTAGATTCAATCTATATAGAAAGAGAAAATGTATCTTTCAAATCTCAGAGGTGTACGTTCCTCTACTGGATTTGAGAAAACCTATTTCACGTACTTAGTCTCAGTTATAACCACAGCATCTGGTTTTGTATAATTTCAGAAGACCAAATATATGGTTTTCTAATCAGCAATTAAATATTGTGGAGGGCAGGGACCAATGGCGGACTCAGATGGCCGCACCTCTTTGCTGTGTCCCGTCAAAAGTAGGTTTTTTTTTCTCGTATTTTTTAAAAGACCTTTATTGTGCATTCCCATTATAGCACAGCTTAAGCCTACAACCTCTTGGGCCGGCCGCAATAGCAACACAGTCGAAATATCGTTGTCAGGTTAACACAGCCATGTAGCCGATAACCCTGGGGCTCGGCGGCGAATGGAAACATGTTGTACATAATTCAAACATTCCCAGTATACGATATGACTTAGGTCTATGATTTTTGTTTTTTTCTGTGTAACAAAACTTTTCATTAAATTAAAGTCACATTGAACACTTCACTCTTTGAAGGCGACAAAACATATGTTCATATTTGCAGTATTGTTAGCATTGGTGGTGCAAACACGGAACCGTCCTTAACCTTATAGCACCCGTCAAGCAGTAGGGCGGGTTTCAACACAGAAGGAAATACAACCACTCCAAAGTAGTTTTTAGAGTAGTCAAAATTGGTGTGCACAAACTGCTCCTGCACCCGCTGTTGGGAGATGCAAACGGCCAGGCAGATAAACAAGAATCAGAGAACAATGGAGCGGTGCACTACCCTGGTCTTCTGTTTTAGAAACAACAAGTAGTCGATTTCCCTTAGTGAAGCAATGTTCTTAATTCAGATATAATCTAATATAATTTATGTGCATAGAGTCTCAGTCAACGCGTTTTGTTCAAGAGAATGAACTTTGTCAGGGCGTTTGTGATGATGAAGACAGACTCAAATCAGTTCCATATAGATGGGGTCTCTTCAGTAGAAGGTAACCCAATATCTGGAAGATTCCACTTACATCCAGAGGCGGTGCGAGGAAGGAGTACGGAGACCTCACGGCTCCATATCCCAGGATTGGGCCCTTATCAAGGAGGCACTCCCTGACCTCGGATCCACCCACGACATGTGACTGCTACTTGAGCGATATTGGGTTACTTTCTACTGAAGAGACCCCATCTATATGGAACTTATTTGAGTCTGTCTTCATCATCACAAACGCCCTGACGAAGTTCATTCTCTTGAACGAAACGTGTTGACTGAAACTCTATGCACATTAATTATTTTGGAATATCTAAATAAAGAACATTGCTTCACTAAGGGAAATCGACTACTTGTTGTTACTAAAACAGAAGACCATAGCAATTAAATATTGCTTTTATTTATATGGAATTAACTTTTCATCCAATGCTTTCAAGACGGCAGACGGAGGATGAGGTCTCTGTTAGTGATGGCAAGTGGTATCAAAAACGATATAGATTTCCACCATCTTCCTGGATAAGATGTCCACTGTGGTGAATGTCAACAACAAGACCCCAGGTGGTTACATTCCTTCATGTCAAGCAAAAATGTAATGCAGTATCCTTAACAGACAGAGATGCCATGCCTTCTCTTTATGTTCCACAGGGTTCTTCCACCTCACACACACTTTTTGACTTACATGTGGATTCTCTGTTCAACATCTTCGAGGATACGTTTATTGTCCATGCTATCCTATGATGATGATACCAAGAGTATCCAATGGCATATATTTAACTACTCTAAGTAAATTCCTGAATGAACCAAAATAATCTTTATATCAAGAATATCACAATGAAGCTTAGTGTGCTTAGGTCAGAAAGAATTAACATTCCTTAGAGGTCTTCCCCCTGCCAGAACATTTGGCTAACAGATTTCATTTGCAAAAAATATCAAAATCCTGGGTCTGATTTTTGAGGTTAAAATGCCCTTCAAATAGGAGACCAAGGCAGTAGGAAATAGTGGTTTTCGGTAACAGAGTAAACTAGGACATTCTTGCACTAGTCTTCATATACAGCATGTCTTAGGTGGGGAAAATAGAATTGTTGTTAATGCACACAAGAATATTGTAGCACACTGTATGCCAGTCTTTCTTTTAGTCAAATACACCTTCTTTAGCGGGTAACTAAATAGTTTGATATGTTCAGGACCTAAGGAAAGGCACTGAGTTATGGCAGCCAAGATATCTCTGTATTGGCTGCAAATAAGGTAGAGGATCAGGTTTAAGTTACATTTGACTGGTCTTTGAATGCCTTCATGAACTAGCTCCATTATTTCTTTGCCATATGGCGATCAAAAATTAAAATTGGAAGAACACATCCTCCAACAAGGGCCATACTTGGTGCAATTTAGTGCCCAAAAGCTACACCAGCCCAATCCTTTGTTAGCCTTTAGGAAGGCCTTGAGGACCACTGCGGCTGTCTTTTGTAATTCTAATGCCAAGTGGTCCATTGGTAGCATGCTCTTTTGAAATGTCAGCCAGTCATTTCATTCTTCTCAACTGGCCAGCAGACAATTGTCCATACTTTCTCACCTCTACCCGTGATACAAGAAATGGAGATCATCGCCACAGACCAGGTTCAAATTTGTTATTGTATAATGTGAAGTCTTTAAATCTTGAATGTATCTATCCTGGGTTTACCCTGTTGTATTGTGAGCTCTTTCCATTCAAATAGATCCTTTTGTCTTCTCTCGCCTTCCAATCGAGTCCTACTAGAAGAGGAGCTTCGGACAGTGCTGGATTAGTAGTTTGACCCAATGTATGGATGTTTTGCCTTATTCTGCTTTCTCTACAGCAGTATGAATCCCTGAGCTGTGGTGAGCTAAAAACAGAAAAAACACCTTACAATGCGTTTGATGCTATAAATATCGACTACCGCCAGATCCTAAGAGGATCACCTCAAGGTATGTCAATGATGCCCTATCAGTGTGAATGAATCCTGACATATCTAATGGCACACTTTCACTGTTGCTACAGTCCTGCCTATTACATCTTACCTGTAGTCCTCTGTCCCTAATGCAACCCGCATGGAGCAAGACTGAGAACATTGATACCCTCAGTGGCTCCAGGCCGAATTTCACCACTTTCATTTGATATAGTGGGTTAGTAGCAGTTCCACTTAGGGTAAAGCTGACCAAACACACTGGACACCTGAAGAAAAGATAAAGGAGGAAAGGGGTGTATAGCAAGAAATAGAAGTCCTGAGTTGCCAACTGTCTATACCTTCATAGTCCTACTCAGTACGTCATATTGAGATAAATGTATGCAACAACTCTACTTCTTGAAGTAAGTTTACCTTCAGGAGTTTGGCAGTAGTACTTGTCACAGCTGGAGTTGCAGCACTTGAGAGAATCAGAACACTCTGAATCTGAGGTGCAGACTTTTTTATCAGCACAATCTTTGGTATCCGACTCCTTCACCGCAGGACACTCGCCAGGCTTGTCTGTAATCAGAAAAACGTGGATTTGTCAAGACATTTTCAAATGTTCTTACTATACATTTTGAGGTCAAGGATTATTAAAGCAAATCCCATCTCCAGTTCTTTTCCATGCACTCCGTATTTGTGTCCTGCTTCTCTCAAGCAAAATGCAGACTTCACAAAATCCAGATGCTTCATTTTGCAACACCCTAAGACTTCATTCACAGCTGTATTTGCTTCCACTCATCATCTTATGATACGTTCATTGTACACAAATTGTGTGCTTGGTTCAACGCAACAGTGCAGAGGCCCCTATTTCTTAAGACCACCCTGTTAAATGTGATAACTGCCAAGGGCATGCCAGGGGGGGATTGCCTGCTTATTGTCAAATAAATTGCAATGGAGATTCTCCCATTATATTGATCCTAGTAGACTTTTCCACACAATAACTCTAGAAAATCTGTTCCATAATGGTGAAAAATATCCTATGGTAATTTTTAATGTGTATATACCCCCTGAGGAGTGTTTTAATGATAGTTTGCAGCAGGTTCTCCGATATATTGAACAGATAAAAAATTCCCCATCTTCCCCTGTAATTCTGCTTGTAGGTATTCTAAATTGCAAAATTTCAAATGCTAGTCTGAAACTCTTCAGGAATAAAGTTAAGGAAGAGGTTCATTTTATTCCCCAGACGCTTTTTCCCGAGAACTTGGTGACAAATAAAAGAGGGAAGATTTTGTTAAAAGAACTAGCGATTGGGGATGGTATTATTTTAAATGGAAGATTTCCATCTGACGTCCCCGCTAATTATACTCATAAATCCCCCTTTGGGTCGTCAATTTTGGACTATGCTATTGCAGACTATGGCCTGTTTCCCCATATTCTGGACCTAAAGATTATACCTACGTCACTCAGCGATCATAGTATATTGTTTTTAACAATGTCTTTAAATTCTTTGAATACGGCGTTTTGGTCGCTTAATGGCAACGAGGCTACCTTCCATGCCTCTTCTGGAAGGTGCTTCTGGAACTTTGCCGCCATTAATGGGGTGCAGGACCTATTGGCCGATACCCTAATGGTAATAAACGAGTGGAATGGTAGCGAATTTGTTTATTTTGAAGAATTCATGCGAAAGATTTTATTGTACGCAAAAAAAACTGTTCCCCCTAGGAAAGGAGAGGTAGTCCCCAATACATTGCGTACCCTGAATAGGGAACTAAATAAACTAGTTCGCGAACAGTATTTAGAAAGGGTTCTGGAACGTGGGAAAGAAATTGCCAGGTTAAAAAGAAAGAGAAGCAGACTCAAGCAAAAAATCAAAAAGGAAAGGGAGGATGAAGTTTGGATTAAACTGAGGGAATCTGCTGTACATGGTAATATTAAAGACTTTTGGGCAATAATTGGGAAGGGATGTGGTACGCGCCATACCCCCAGCCCCATTCCTATACCAGAAGAGGTATGGTCCTCTCATATCCGAGAGCTCTATGCAGGGAACGGGACCACAGGTATTGATAATTCCATATATGCTGCACCTGAAGACCTGGTTTCCCATCCCTCAGAGAAAGAAATCGAGACGGCTATTAAAAACATGCGGCCCTCTGGGGCCATGGGACCGGATGAGCTTCCTATGACGGTCCTCAAACAAGATCCCTTAAGTTGGAGCAAAATTCTGTACCCCTTGTTTAAGGCGTGCCATCTCTCCAAATTTGTTCCTGCTTCCTGGAGAGGAAGTATTTTGGTCCCTATCTTTAAAAAGGGTACAAGGGATAGCCCTAGTAATTACCGCCTGATTGCACTCCTCGACTCCATCGGAAAGGTCTTTGCGAAATGTCTCCTTAGCTCTCTTTCTGATTGGGTCGAGGACGGCAATATTTTGCCGTTTGAACAGACCGGTTTCCGAAGGGAGCATGGCACGCTAGATAACCTGACTGCCCTTCAGGTGATCACAGATAAATATGTCCAGGTGAGAGGAGGAGTGGTATATGCCGCCTTCATTGATTTCTCCACAGCGTTCGATAAAGTAGATCGTGGAACGCTGTGGAGAAAACTGGCAACGCTTGGTGTCCCTACCCACCTGTTGGAACTGGTGCGGGCTCTGCACACTGAGACCTGGTGCAGGGTCTTAATGGGGGGCGAAAGGGGGCTTTCGGCCAAAATACCATCTCGGAATGGCCTTAAACAAGGCTGCTTATTGGCACCCCTTTTGTTTTCCTTATATACGGCTGACCTCCCTGCTGCCGTGTCTGCCAGTGAGGGGATTGCCCCGATGATAGGAGGGACTCCAATATCCTGCCTGATGTATGCCGATGATGTTCTGATTCTTGACTTGACTCCAATTGGTCTTGCAAATCGGCTACAGGCTCTACAGGCCTTCGCTGGTGAGCATTACATGAAGATTAATATTACCAAAAGTAAAGTGATGTGTATAGCTGGTAAGAAGAAGTGCCGCTCGACAAATTACGGTTGGGCTATTGGAGGGCATAGATTGGAGGTCGTAACTTCCTATACTTTTTTGGGAAAAATATTTTTCGGCCAATATGAGTGAGAAACTCCATATAGAGCACTGCTCCCGCAAAGCTCTTGCCCATGGCAATGGGTTAAAGTCCTTATACCAGGCAACGGGGAAAAGACATTTTTCCAGTCTTCTAGAAGTTTTTAGAGCAAAAATCCCCGCAACTATCTTGTATGGTATTGAATTAATAGAGGTGAAAAACTGGGACTTCTGCCATAAGATTGAGGGGAAACTCTTAAGATCCCTCTCGACTCTAAACAATGCTTGCCCACTAGCCGCCTGTAGGCTTGACTTTGGACTCAGGAGTACCTGGGTTCAGGGTCTATGCGCCCTAATAAGATGGGTGGCCAGTTTGGCCAGAGCGGGAGATGGCACCCTGCGAGTTCTCCTCAAAAAGGAACTTTTGGGCAATTTTAAAGAGTTCTCTAAACTCGTAAGCAACTTTAGAAGGGCTGTAAAGATACTGAAACTTGATGAAAGTGTTCTATTCTCCTACTCCTCCACGCAGTTAAAACATGCCCTCAAGGAGGCTTCGTGGGAGTTTTGTTTCCTCTCCGATAAAAAATCAGTTGGTGATAAAAGGAATGTGGAACCTCTCATCTCCTCCTATAGGTTGAAACAGCCACAACCCTATGCCCTATGGAATCTACCGCATGGGATACGTAGGTTTTGGTTTTTGCTACGCTATGATTTAATTCCACTTAATCTACTGTTATCCAAATGGCATGGCACTTCTGCTTTGTGCAATTTATGTAAACTGAACACCCAGGACTGTATGCATGTATTATTGATTTGTCCTATGTTACGTAATTTGCGCAATCGATGGCTAAAAGTAATTTGTCTCCGCCTTAGCATTGTCACTTTAAAGGATTTCCTTCATGCACTTTATTGTCCCCCGAACGAAATGTTCTGTTCTTATATTTTTAACTTTTTTAAAGGATTTTTAGCTATTTATTAATATCCCTGGAGATATTTTGTCTGTCCGGCCTTGTTAGATTGATTTTCTGATGTATAGCTATTGCGGATTGAATTTTGTTTTTAAACTCTTGTATTTTCTGTGTATTTGCTGCTGTGTATTGTACATGTTTATGTGGCCCTCTTTGAGAGCCAAAACATAATAAATAAATTTGAAAATTTGAATTTGATAACTGCCAAGCGTAAAGTGTGCAGGTAGTTTATATTAAAAAAAAAAAAGGCGAAATGAAAATCACACAACACACGCCTAAGAACGGTTTCAGATTTTTAGATATAGTGTGTATCCTAGATAGAGATATGCAGTCAGATACAGCTAGTCGGTTTTAAATTGATATTTCTTTGAATTCTAACCATTAACATCATGGAGAAAACCCTTTAACATTAAAATTGTAGTTTCTGGGAGCTGTAGCAGTCTTCATATACCCGTTTGTGCATACCCATACATGTTTTTAATAAAACACTCAATCCATAGGAATAACTAGATTAAATATCATGGCATTTGTGTACAGCGACACCCACATTTACTGCTGAATTGTAGTTTTCTGCAGTTTGTGCTATTGTTTAGCCGATGAACTTGAGGATGTAGAGAATTGCCATACTCCAAGTAAGAAGCTGAAATCATTCTTCTATGAGTTAGATGGTTGCCCTCAAAGATAGAAGAAAGGAGTACTGAAATAGGGCTTGGAGAGGGTAGCTGATGTGTTTAGAACTCCAGAAAGAAAGGAAATCAGGCCCAAAAAGGTTTCCAGTGGAATTGTTTAACACTTACCAGTAAATGTGTGTATCCAATGCTGCACGTGTTCAATGGTGCCATATGACAACACTCTTATCACCAGACGTCCATGGGGCCACAGCAGGGAAAGTACCCTAGTCAGGTAAACCCCTTGATGTGTGCTCCTCGCATAGACTTATTTCACTTTTAAATGTAGAAAATTGGATATTGGTGGAGATCCTGACAAACATACTTTAAGAGGTGATTGATGACCTATTAAAATCAGGTCTAATCCATTCATGCCATCTAGGTCAACCAGGTACATTGTTCATGGTTTGCATTGCAAAATGGAATGCACCCAGACAGTGGAAGAGCATGTGGTAGTTCTTTCTCCTGATGCTGAAAAGGCATTTGATTCATTTGAATGACAATTTACATTCGCGATACTGTGTAAAATTGGTTTTAGTTGAATGAATAAAACTAGCGTAAACTGCTTCAATGGCAAGGGGGAGAGTTGATGGGGTGCTCTTTCAGCAGCCTTTTTACTGGAGAAGGGCAGGGATGCTCTCTCGCCCTGGGGCTGGATTAGAGGAGATCACTTTAGAGGCCTTAAGTAGCGGGAAAATGGGAAACCTGAATTTATCTTTATGCTGACAACCTGCTTTTATGTGTTGTTGGTCCATAGTCATCCTAGGAGCATCTCCTACATGTAATCAAAATATTTGCTCGGTACGCTAGTTTCAAAATAATTTTTGGGGTATCCACAAACTTCCCATGACTCTGTGAAAGCCCTTGACCTCATTAGTTTGCCTGCTAAAAATATCCAGATCGGACTTTAGCTTTCCAGACAACTAAATTTCCCATTCTAGGGAAGACTTTATGGAAACTAATCTTGAGCTTATATTAGCAAGCTTTAAAAATTACGTGGATCAATGGATGAAATTGCCACTATCCTTTGTGAGCAAATGATCTCTCTGACCAAGTTTCTGCATTCCCTGCAAAACACACTATTCTGTCACAGAAACCATTTTCATGAGGCTTGATGAGCCCATTGCTATGCTGCTTTTGAATAGAGGAGTGCACAGAATCCCCTCACGGTCATCTCTGCGTTTAGGGGTGTGTGATGGGGATTTTGCATTGGCAAATATGTGGGCATCTGAACAGGTATTATAAATGACTGGTCATTTGTATCCCTGCAAGTACTGTCAATGCAGATAGATCAATATGCCATGGGCAAGCAAAGATATATTTCACAAAACCTGTCTGGACCTCCCCAGAAAGTCTTTCCATGTTTCAGTACATCCTGTGGTTAGTGGAGCTGAAAAAGGTGTTAACCTGTGAAACACAATTTTTGGGCAGAATTGTTTTGAAACAGGTGACAGTCCTGTCTGGAGTTTGAAAATGGAGTAAAACTGGAGTCGAGAAAGTGTTGTATGTCTGGGCAAGGACTGGTCTCCAAACATTTGAAAGCCTTAAAGGAATGCAGATGAATTAATTGAATCTTAAAGACATATACCTGCAGCTTAGGCAAGTCATGTTTTGTTAAGTCAAGAAATTGAAAGATGTCCTAGACGGCCCTCCTTAATGTCCGCTCCACTCTATAAGAAGGCAATCTCACTGGTCTGTAAGACGATAATAATTTAATATGTCCAATACAGTAAACAAATTGAAAGACAAGTGAGAAAGGGATCTGGGTTCAGTCGATGATGTAGAAAGGAAGTAGGTATTGCGTTAACTGTGGTCAGATATGCAGGCTTCAGATGCTGCAACTAAAGCTTTTCCACTGGGGTCCTGAGCAATGTCCTGCCTCACATGTGAGGGCAAGGAAGATTTGTTATTTTTACGGAGGTATTTATTAAGATGAAATCTAGTACTATTTGGCATCAGTGGATCATGCATTGAAGAAGTTTCAAGGTAGGGGAGATGTGCCTGAACATTGCCCCATCTATGTATGATATAAGACAAGAACATGAACCAAAGGTTTGACGGAGCAACAGTGCAACGGGAGGGGGGGGGGGGGTTATATTGTTTATGTTCTTTTGTTTCCATTGGAAATACGTCATCTAAATGTCAATGTCGCTATTCATCAATATATATATTGTGGCAGGTGTCTCCTGGGTTACAGGGCTCTGCATTGTATCTGCTATTTGACACAATAAAATCGGTTTCTAAAAATAAGTTTGAAAGCGCGAAGGTGGTTTCATTTTGCAAAGGTATTTAAGCTGGACCCGGTTGTGTGTTTTTTTTCTCGATACAGTTCTTCAGGAAGAGGTCAATAAGAAACCCCAGAGAATTACAGCAAATGTGTAAAAGCCATCTGAGTTCAAACTATTTTCCACTTTTGCACAGATTGTAGTTGAGTGCAATCAGTTGCAGCTGTTAGTAGCCCTGTGTACAGCTCAAGTTTAATTGTGCTTAGTGAAGGGTCCTATGGAAGTCTGCAGTACATGGTACCAATAACTGAGTTTTTCATATTAAACTCTACACGTATCAAATCAAACTGTCACGATATGTAGAGGTGAAGTTAGAATAGTACATCTATACTTCTCTCTACACTTACCTTGGTTATATAGAGCACGTTGTTTTTTGAAGACAGTATTAGCATTATAGCTTTCTTCTAAGGGCAATACCAGGTGGGGGCCTATACCGAGGGTCAGGGCCTTTACCAACCATTATAACCCAGTGGAGAAGGGCTATAGATGTATTGTAACATTTTACACACTGGAGGTAGAATGTTGTAAATTAAAAAGGGAGAAAAAGAAAGACAAATATGAGAATGTTGGGAGCACCCAATCGCTGGGTAATTATAAACTGTAAATAGTTTTACTGGAGCATTTTGTGGAAGGGCTAGACAAGAGCACAATGCTGTGTGGCCCTACACCTGTTTGCAGATGAATCTCACATCATGACCTCCAATCTCTTAGGTTGGGATCTAGCCACAAATCGTAGATCTCCAACTTGCAATCAAATGTAATGTTAGTGCACGAGTATGTCAAGAGTACTAATGTCACGAGAAATAAGACAGTTTAAAAAATGACATTTTCCTCAGTTTCTTCTGCTGTGGGATAATTGTAACTATATTTAATAGATTCTGAATGAGAGAGTTGAGGTCCTACATCCAAACCTTAGAGACACCTTGCTGTCCCTAGGTGAAAAGTAGGATAGCCTTGGCTAATAGGGGAACACGATCCCAGAAATCAATATACTACTCCAAAAATGAACTTGTAATGCCTTATGTTCAGAATAGAATTTGCAGTGGGTTCCATTCCAATCTTTGGGCTGGTTTAGAGTTTGGCAGAGAAGGTACTCAGTCACAATGGTAATGGAGTACTATGTTCACCAAACTCAAGGTCCGCAAGCCTGATTTAGAGAGGGCGGACCTTAAGTATCTGGATGAAAGAACCTACTCAGTCAGGACATCAGAGGTTGACACATATCGCCATCTGCCTAATTTGAATTGGACGATGTTCTGGGTTTTTTTGCTGTCCGTCACCACCAGCTAAAACCTGGCAGTGATGGAAGAAAATTCCCATGGTGTGGGTGTCATTAGTTTTTCATCCTGTCTGCTTTTTTTCTTTTTGAAAAATGAAAAACCTTGTAAAATGACGAAGATTTCAGCTAATGCTTAGAGCTGTTTATAGGGCTGGCATGGCAGACAACTCTAGATTTAGTAGGCAGAGGTACTTTGGAATGTGGGAACAAAGTCCAGAGTCATCCCAGCGAATTACCCTCTGCCCGCCAAACTGTAAATCATTCCCTTTGTTTTTTCATGGTAGTTCAGTGAAAATGACATTGAAATCTGTGTTCATGACATCAGTGTGTTTTATTCACCAAACCTCAGATTTCTCATCTATCTACATTGTGCTCTACCCAATACATTGTCAAAACAAATGGTCAGTCTAGTTCGTATCCTCCCTACGGTCTCAAAAATGACAAATCTTCATCAGATATCCCGCAATCTCATCACACTTGTACCAAAGGTAGGCTTTTCTGCTTCCACAGCCTACAACTCACACTAAATGCATTGTTACACCCCACCAATGCCTTCATCTCATATTAAATTCTATTGTTACTTCCCACCAATGCCTTCATCTCATACTGACTTTGTTACACCCTACCAATGCCTTCATCTCACACTAAATGTACTTATTCCCCACCAGTGCCTTGATCTCACACTAAATGTATTGTTACTCCCCACCAATGCCTTCATCTCATACTGACTGTATTGTTTCATTCCACCAATACCTTCATCTCACACTAAATGTATTGTTACTCCCAAGCAGTGCCTTCATCTCATACTAAACATATTGTTACTCCCCACCAATGCCTTAATCTCATACTAAACGTATTGCTACCCCCCACCAATGCCTTCATCTCATACTAAACATATGGTTACATCCCACCAATGTCCCTGCAATGGTTTCCTTCCATCATCCATTTCGCAGCTTCCCAAGTCTGCAAACAAACCACAGATTGTGTTTTTCTGTAATCTACACTTCATGCAGGAGACTGGCCTACAAGACCCCGAAGTGGCAGTCCGCGAAGCCATTACTCCGCAAACTCCATTGGCTGCCAGTTGATCGGAGGGCTGCATTTAAGATCGACTGCCTGGCATTTAAAGCTGTCTCTGGGACCTCCCCCGCCTTTCTCAAATCCCTGGTCACCCCCTATCTTCTGGTACGTAATCTACAGTCCTCTCATCACCAGTTTTTAGTTACCCCCAATTAAGCTTAAAAAATTCGGCGGCCGCAGATTCGCTCACTTAGCCCCCAACCTTTGGAACCCGCTGCCCCTCCCGTTCAAATCTTCTAACTCTCTTCTGGAATTTAAAAAACTCCTGAAAACTTTCCTTTTTATACAGTCTGGCTAGACCCCCGTGCCTACATCTCTCAGCACTCAATCAGCGCCAGGAAACTTATGGTAACAGAGCGCTATATGAAACCACCTTAAGATAAGATAAGATAAGCTATGGTCAACCGCTTCTTACACATTTTGCAAGCACAATTTCCAGTAGGATGTTGCTATCAGACTATGTTGTGCCTACGTTGGGGCAGATTCACCAGGAATTTACTAGGATGTGTGTATGTATGTATGTATGTATTTATTTTTGTAAAGCGCATATTTCACCATTAGGTCTCATACTGCTGACAGAAGGTATGGGGGATGCGAAAAAGAAGGATTGTTATGCCGTTGCTTTGAATAGTAATGTTTTAAGTTCTCTCCGGAAGATTTTGTGATTCTGGTTTGATCTTAAAGCTGTAGGCAGGGAGTTCCATACCATAGGGCCCACCTTCGAGAAACTCCTATCTCCATTTCTGACAGTGCGCACTCTTGGTATTTTTAGGAGATTTTTGGTTGAGGAGCGCAGTGTTCTTTCCGGGCAATATCCCTTAAGTTTGTTTTTAAGTATGTGGGGCCTTGTCCATTTAGTGATTCATGCACTAGGCAGCAAATCTTGAACCTTATGCGCTTTCTGACTGGAAGCCAGTGCAGTTTCTTCAGGCACGGGGCAGGAGTGCGTGGGGGCAGGTCGAGAGTCAATCTGGCTGCTGATTTTGGAGTGTCTGCAGTTTAGTTAATGTGCCTTCGTTCGCCTCTGCGAGAAGTGCGTTGCCGTGATCAAGGCGGCTAGTGATAAGGCCTTGTATCAATGGTTTGCGGTATGTCAGGGGTAGCCATTTGTATATTTTCCTTAGGCTCCTCATAAGACCTATGCAGGTGTGCACTACTTTATCTGCATGGGGAGCCATGGTCAGTTTGTCATCAAGGGTGAAGCCCAAATTTCGAACAGTGCTTTTAGGGGATGGGCAGGGTCCAAGTTCCAGTGGCCACCACTCTTGAGACCAGATGGATTTGGCCGCACCGAAAAGCATTATTTCGGATTTGCCTGCATTGAGCATCAGGAAATTATTGGTCATCCAACCCTTTATTTCAAGCATGCAATTCCTGAATCTCACTTTTGTCTCTGATGGCTCAGGGCCGAGGGTTATGAGAATTTGAGTATCATTGGCGTACGACAATGTGTTGAAGCCGAAGTCCCTAATTATTCTGGCCAGTGGTGTTACGTAGACATTAAACAAGGTTGGGCTCAGAATTGAGCCCTGGGACACTCCCTTATCATTGTCTATCGTCTCTGATGAGAAAGGACTTGATTTGACCCTGGAGCTACGCCCTGCAAGATAGCTCTGGATCCAGCCTAGGGCTTGGCCTTCGACACCTATCTCCGCTAGTTGTTTTAATAGGACTCTGTGGGATATGGGGTCGAAGGCCGCCGGAAGATCTAGCAGAATGAGAATAGCCGACTGTTTGGAATCCAGTGCCAGCCGGATGTTGTCAACCACCTCTATTAGTGTAGTCTCAGTGCTATGAGAAGCTCTGAATCCTGACTGCGAGGAATCCAATAGCATGTGTCTTTCGAGGTATTTGACCAATTTCGCATTGATAATGGATTCCATTGATTTACCAAAAAGTGGTAATAAAGATATGTGCCCAAGCAAAGTGAAACTGTACTGTAGTATTTCCATATTTGTCCCAAGTAGAAGTGATTTATGGATTTACAGTTAAATCTGCCACCGAGCTGCTTGAATGTACAGTTCAATCTACCACTATTCAGACCCTCCAGCCTTTCGCGATTTCGCGATTCACGAAATTGCCGCGAAATCGGCTAAGGAGCGCGATGGCCGCAATATTTTCCATTATTGCCGCGAAAAATGGTCTCCCTGCAGATTTCTGGGGAGTTCCAATTTGCTGCACGCACACACGTAACCTGCGGTCTGTTCCGTTGTTGATCTTTCTTCCTGGTAGGGGGTAAAGAGCTGTGATGAGTGTGTCTGCATGGCGCGGTGGTATGTGGCGCCCCATGTCTTCCCTCGTCCAAGCTTGCTGAAGTGACTTCAGAAGCAGGTCTTACCTCTCCTTCATTCGTTCATGAACAAGGGCAGCTTAAATTTTACCTATCGTTTCAGTGTCAATAATACGGTCAAGATTTCCAACCTAAGCACATATATTTCTAAGGGGGTAGTAAATAAGCAGGTGCCAGATTCGTGTTGGTTTTTCTGAGCAGCTGTTTGTTAGTTACAGTGTCTCTGTTAGTGAGCAGACGTGGTGGGTATTTTTTTTTAACGATGTGAGCCAGAAATGCATAGGATATAACGTAGCACTTTTATTAAGAACGGATCTAGGAAATTAAGGGATCAAAAAGAGAGGGACTGAATCAGAGGACGAAGTGGGGAGGGGGACGGGAGAATGACATTAGCAAGCTTTATTAATTTGATCGAAGTAGCCATTCTTTTTATTTAAAAAAAAAGTGGCCGTTCCTGACAGATGAGTTGTTGCAGGTTGAAAGTGAAGTTAGAGAAGGAAGAGGTAGCTACTAGCTGATAGAAATATTCATGTGTGCAATTAGTTAATGATCTAAAGGCTGCTTGGAACCAAGTACAGACTTTAACTGACAGAATGTAGAACATTGGCAAAACCAATAGGTCAGGCGTTGGCCACCAGCCTTTTGGCATTTCTTGTTTTGTTATGTGTTTTTACAATACTTTATTGTTTGGGAATATCCCAGAAGTGAGGGAAGCAAGAGGAAGGGGTGGATGAAGAAGAATAGAGAGAGAGGGACGGCAATGAGGAGGGGAAACACTGAGTCGACCTTCCAGCATTTTGCAATTTCGCAATTCACGAATAACAGCGGAAAGGAACTCTCAGATAGTTTATAATGCATTTTTCAAAGTTAAATACTCTGCTAAATCAGTTTACAATGATTTAAGGCTTAAAAGGAATAATTAAGAGTAAAATAAAGTGCCGCAATAATGCCGCAAAATTTCCATTTTTGTGCCGCTAAATTTCCATTTTTGTGCCGCTAAATTTGCAAATCTATGCCGCAATATCCTGGGGGTCTGACTATTTGCATTTTCCTGCTTTCTGGTCAGCTGGTACGTTAGTCACGTGTTTGCATTCGGACATCGCCAGGCGAGTCATCTTTTTGAAGTCCAAATTCAATTCAAAGGGCAGCATTGAACCAGATATTGTATTTTGCACCAAGGGGCTGCACTTGTTTACTTCTCCCAATCTAAAGCTGCACTATTTACAGCGACCCTGCGCCTGCTTTCATTTTACGTGTGTTTGATCCATATCTACCGCCAGGCTAATTATAACCAGGTTACTGATTACCTTGTAATGTGGCCATTGTCAATGCTCTATGTTAGACGAATGGAGTGGGCGTCTGCCAAGAAGAAGAAGTCTTCAAGCTCTAGGCTCAAATTACGCACGGCTAAACATTTCCTTTCAAGGTCGGCTGAGCGCTCTAATTGTGCCATGTCATGTGAGTAGCTTACCCATTCCTGGTTTTACTCTTTGTATTTTGGGACTTGTAGCAGGCCCTTTGCCATTTTAAATGCAAGATTACAAGTTTCGAAATCTTCAAGAAAAACAGAATTGTGGTTATGTGAGACAACAGGAGATCGGTAAGCTTACAAAATAAGCTTTAGTGAGTTGGTCATTTATCAGTTTGAGGTACATGCTGACGACATATACATGATCAAATGCTTTACAAACGTTTGGGTAGTCCATGCAAACTGCATCCCTTTGATGCAGAACATTTTGTATTTAACTGTGCTTTACTTTCCACAACTACACGTTCTATTTGGTTTGGTAGGCTTTCTCCTTCTAGGCATTTAATTATAATTTCCATTGATGTGTTAACTGGTATTGCCTTTGATAACAAGCATTGGCAATGTCAGTAGGCATGGCTTATGAAGCAAAATGCCCTTTCTGTCCTTGGTGGGTTTAGGCATTCAGTAAGTCATACTCTATGCACCCTGTCACTCATATTTTAACTGATGCTTCTGTTCATCCATCTACTTACTAATTTATTCATTCAGCCTCTAACACAAGCAAAATGAAACACAAAAATTCAACAGCATATGCTAGATAAATTGTAAGGAAACAGTTAGAACAATGAAAACATGCTGCCATTTGTAGTGCCCTCCCCTGCCTCGGTACTCGTCAATAACTATGCCACACACGGAGCTTGGTATAACACATCTTTATTCAACAGTGAACTCAACATCCTAAAACTGCATTCACTTCACTACTATGCTCTAATGCTTATGTCGCAGTTCTACGTAGTCCATCAGGAGCACATAGGTTCCGTCATTACAAACTCACAACACTACATCTCCCCATCTGTTAAATACATATTTTTTTTTTACAAATGTTTACAATTAGAGCTCTTAAATGAGTCTTCTTGGCGCTTGTATCTAATGTCGCAACTGTGTCTTCAGAAGCTGGGGACAGGCAGTAGAAATGTCCATGACTGGCGTTGGTGATGGAGAAATAGCAGTAGTCAGATGTTCTTCACTTGTCTTTTCAGACCCAGTTTCTACAATGTCATTAGTGCCTGACAAGTGATGAGCCACATGTTGGAAATGCAAGGAGTCTTGCGTAATGGACTTCTCAGGACGTTGGGCAGTCACCATGTGTCCTTAGCTGGTCACTAGATGAAATGGTTCAGCAACGAAAGGAACATCAGACTTTCGTGTTCAATGCTGAAGAACAAGCACTCTATCTCCTCTAGTGAACGCAATATCTTTTGCATATTGACGCTTGTCCGTACAGGCATTCATTTTCCTCTTAAGATCCAAGTTTTTCATGCGTGTTTCTTACTCTGTATTTGCTCTTCTGTTTGTCCATTGAGGTAACTTGGTCGTCCTCTCCTGAACATCACGGTTGCAGGTCTTTCACCTGTGGACGAGTGAGGGGGTAAGCTCGAAGAGTGGAATTTAAGACAGTTTTAAGGTTGAGCTTTTCTAGTACAGCATGCTCGTCAGCTTTTTTAAGATAACTCATGAAACGTTAGACAGGGACAATGACCTGTGGGCAAAGAGGGGTTCTCTTCTGATGCTTCACATTAAGATGGCTGAGAAAGTCTCCAACTTCCTTATTGTTGAAGGTGGGCCATTTGTCAGACTTTAAGACCGCAGGATCTACCTAAAGTGAAAAGGAAAGGCATCAGTGCCCCTCTCAGGCTGACATAAGGAGATTCTGACTCGCAAAGTCTGAGATGGTTTTGAAGAGGTATGCTCACCAGACTTGCAGTCCTAGAATGTCTTCTGCAAGTACTCCACTCATGTCAAATGAAGATCTTCGTGGGTTGGTTGTGGCCATATGAGCCACAAGACACTTCTGCCTCCCGGGCA
Organism: Lissotriton vulgaris; assembly: GCF_964263255.1. NCBI lineage: Eukaryota > Metazoa > Chordata > Amphibia > Caudata > Salamandridae > Lissotriton > Lissotriton vulgaris. The sequence goes on from NC_141697.1 coordinate 1,057,539,955, forward strand.
ACTTCCTCACAATAAAGTCCACACAGGTATCACTCAACTTGACCTTGCAAATTATCCTGGGCATCAAGCTAACCCTGAGCAAAGGTAACAACATTCAGTTGTGTTCCTCTTACACGTCAGTCGCAGCTTGTGCAACAGATCTAGAGCGTCTTTTAAGGTACAAGTTATTGGCTCAATGAGGCCAGTGCTAATCTAACTTTGGCGGCCAGGCCAACCATAGTTTAAGCTTTTGTACCCTTTCCAAATCTCAGCCAAACCCAGCTGAAAGCATCTTCGCTGGCTTTCTTCCCAAGCTCTTTTAGACCAGGGAAGGAGGCAGGAATCAATTAACCAACATTTCATGAAAAGAAGTGCTACACAATCCAGGTTAGAGCTCTCTGTACTTAGACAATGTTTAGCACATCTAAGGGAGGAGGAGGATAGGCATTTTTGCTGTACCAAGGTAAGTGGCCTGGGAGGTGAGGAATATATGCTTTACAACAAACACACATTTGCTTGGTCCTTGTGCCAAGATTTCAGGTACAGCAGCATGTAGGTTGTAATGTCCACACAAAGGATAAAGACAACTGGAGGATGACCCAATCTTTTTGTACAATATTCACAATGTACAGTCTCTAAGCCGCAAAACATATGTAATATGTCAAATGCAACACACAGCACACAAACACTGGTAGAAGTAACGAAACCCAATGAGGGTGATAGGACAATTGTCACTAGGTAGGACAAGACTTGAATTTAAAATCAGCTAACCTAAACGTCATTCTCCTCATCCCATGTGTTGATCAGGCACTCAACACCTTCGACCATGAGTTTGGGTACATGTAGATTGATTTCCCGGCCAAAAGAGCCTGTTGTTCTGTTGGGGAACTTCAGAAAACAAGCATGTACAATGCAATGGTTTTGCCTTTGTTAAAGTTAGAGCTATTGGCATTGCTCTTGACATTATTTTTATTTATGTTTTTTTTTAACATAAATGGCATTGTCATTTACAATAGCAAATTCAACCACTCATCTAACCCATCTGAACACCCAGCCACTGATCCACCCGCTCATCTATCTACGCATGTGCTTGCCAATCTCTTCATTCACCCACCCAGCTGCCCACTTGTCCATTCCGGTACCCACTCATCTATCAAAGCAGGCGCCCGCCGACCTCATCATACATCCGCTCCCTCGTCCCTCCCTCCAGCTGCCCACCTACTCATCCATCCACTCATCCTTCCACCTATTCATCCATCCGCTCACACATCCATCCGCCCACTCATCAATCTGCTCATCCTTCCACCCGCTCATCCATCCTCTCACTCATCCATCTGCTCATCCTTCCACCCACCCATCCGCCCGCTCATCTTTCCACCTACTCATCCATCCACTCCTCCTTCTACCTACTCATCCATCCACTCATCCTTCCACCTACTCATCCATCCATCCACCCACTCATCCATCCGCTCATCCTTCCACCTACTCATCCATCCGCTCACTCATCCATCCGCCCACTCATCCATCCGCCCACTCATCCATCCGCCCACTCATCCATCCGCCCACTCATCCATCCGCCCACTCATCCATCCGCCCACTCATCCATCCACCCACTCATCCATCCGCCCACTCATCCATCCGCCCACTCATCCATCCGCCCACTCATCCATCCGCTCATCCTTCCACCTACTCATCCATCCGCTCATCCTTCCACCACCTCATCCATCCGCTCATCCTTCCACCTACTCATCCATCCACTCACCCTTCCATCTACTCATCCATCCGCTCACACATCCATCCGCCCACTCATCAATCTGCTCATCCTTCCACCCGCTCATCCATCCTCTCACTCATCCATCCGCTCATCCTTCCACCCACGCATCCATCCGCTCATCCTTCCACCTACTCATCCATCCACCCACTCATCCTTCCACCTACTCATCCATCCACCTACTCATCCTTCCACCCACTCATCCTTCCACTCACTCATCCTTCCACCCTGGCGTGTGTCCCACGGGGTGGGGTTGGCTCCAGGGGGATGGAAGGCATGCATGCGCCGGGCCTTAAGATGCAGTGCAGAGAAAAAAAGATCTAGTCCTGAATCTAGAGCACCAACCATAGGCATTCCTGAACGTGGCTTCTTTAATGACGTCAGCAGGGTTTTGAGGCGCATTGTGACATCATTCCCCGCAGGCCCCTTTTAGATGAGGTTTATGACCAGGGGGGGAGAGAGGCGGCTGTAATATTCGAGGACCCAGCAGGGGTTGATCGCAGGGGTATGGGGGAGAGGGGAGGCATGCGCTTCTCAAGCCTGAAAGGGGAGATCCAGTGCAAAAAAAAAACAGGAATAATTTCCAAGTCCAAAATCTCTAACAATACCCAACGATAGGCATTCCTGAATGTGGCTTTGTTTAATGATGTCAGCAGTTTTGCGATGCCCTGTGGCATCATTCCCTGGGGATGGCGCATTTAAAGGAGGCTTGTGTCCAGCGCTCATTGGGAGGTGGGTCCCAGAGCTTGTTTGAGACTGAGCTCGCGCCAACTGTCAGTGGGGCAATAGAGGGTATGGGGCTTGGACGGGGGCTTGAGGAAGTGTCTCAGGGCTGAGGACGAGGAGCATACACCCCACGCAGGGGCGAGTGCAGGGCGCGGAGGGTGAAATGTGTTTCCTTGGACGCAGCCCTCTCAGGCTGACAGGGCAGAGTTTGTAAACTTTTTCCAGCGCAGAAGGAAGTGCCGGGAATGGTCAAAGTGCGCGCTCCGGTACTCACCCACGCCATACTTCTCCCTCTTGGTGGGGATCCAGCGGGCTCCCATGCTGCCCGCCACCAGGGACGAGGCGCCCCCTCACACCAGCAGCGGGTCCCAATCCAGCCCTGCCACTCGCCGCAGCTCCGCCATGTTTGTGCAGCCAGAGGGGAAGGAGAAGAGAGGGGAGGGATTGGGGCTGGGAGGTGAGGCTAGCCTGGGAGGCTCTGGAGGAGGGAGGGAGGGGGAAAGCTACGCCGGGCTTTCCACAGGGTCAGGGAGGAGTGGAACTCTCAGATCACTGGAGCGCCAGTAGTGATCAGGCAGGGCTGCGCTAGTGATCAAGAACACGGCACTCGCTATTAGGGAGAGGGCAGCACTGTAGGAAATTGCACTACTGATTGTGGAAAGAGTTGCGCCGGTGACCGGTGAGAGAGCTCCGCACCGGGAAGGGAGCTGCTCAGCTGCACTAGTGATCAGGGAGAGGACAGGACTGGTGACACCATGCCTCCGGCCGGGAAACTGCCCTGGTGATCGAGGAAGGAGCTGCGTTACTAGTGATGGGAAGAGAGATTGTTACCCCCCGCCTTTGGAAGCAGGACGTGACGGCCCGGGCGCCGCGTGAGACAGGAGCAGGAAGGCGGGTGCCCTCAATCCCGGACCAGATTCGGGGGCGTTGACGAGAAGAGGCTTTCGGCTGACGTAGCCAAAAGCCAAAAATTCTCGGGAACGCCCCCGAATCTGGTCCGAGATTGACGGACAGAGCCCTCTCCCAATGGCTAGCCTCCATTTATGGAGCTAGCCAATGGGAGGAGGGGGCTTATACCCGACCCCACACACAAATCATAAGGTTTTTGGCGCATGCGCACTACGTGCGCATCGCCAGTCAAAACCTAAAAATGGGGCATCACCACTGGACTCACAGAGTGTTGAATCTACTGTGGGAAAATCTACAGGGCAATCCAGAAAAAAAGTCAGAGGGACAGCCTAATTAGGCATTTGTTCTTAAGAACTCTCAAGTTATTTTTAGGAAAATATTCTCCAAAAGTTGTGTTTTACAGCATACATGGAGAAGAACATTAGTATCAATTATATACAGTAAGACTAACTTTCTAGTTGGGTTTACCTCTTCTCGGTTAATTTTTTAGGAAAGAGATTTGTTTCTTTACTGTGTGTAAAGGTATCAATGACAATAGCATGTGGTGCAAGAACACATCTAATGGGAGCTGGAACTTGATTCTCAAATTGTGCCTCCAATTGATACATGCGAAAGCCATCTTGACACCATGGATCCCATAATCAATACATAAGACAGTAGCCCGAGAGTAAAATGTATATCAGTCCTTCAGTGACTCCCATACCAACTACAAATTATTCCATATCACCAGGACAATATAACAAAATCAAATGTCAGCACAAAAGATATAGTTCATACTGGGCACTCATCTCATAAAAGCATAATAGCTCGACCTCAATAGCATAATGTCTGTATACCACCTCACCATTGCTCACGCTTCATTTTGCTTTACTATTACAAAGAAACAAGGGAACCCAAAAGGTATAGTATAGGGACCTTGGGCAGTATCATATTCTAGAGAACAGTGGTCCCTATTTTTGGAGCAGAAATCACAAACAAAGAATAATCATACTCTAAATAGCTAGTATGTCTTTTGTCCAGCCGGACAAGAATTTATTTTCCAAATAAAGAAGAAAATACGGAGGTGTTTCAAACACTAGATGACAAGTGAGCACAGCCGTGACCCACAGAACATTGAGACACAACAACGAACACAGAATGGCCAAAGGGCAAGGTAAGATCTGTCTGTATACTTGTGTTTTTAGAATTTTACAGACTTGAGTCATTACTATCTACACCATTGCACATTACAGTATTGTTTAGTCATATTGCATATGAAGTGTGGGTGTCGACGACGTTTCGATGCCAGCACTATATACTAGGCATCATCTTCAGGACTTTTAGATGTACTGTTTTCACAAGGGAGCAATTTTTCTGGTCACAGATTTAGTAACAACTGTTTTAACGACTGTGGACACAGCAGTGAGTACTTTCACTTGCATGGGGATTGCTTATAATTTGTGTAAACACTTGTGCTCAAACATTTATACTTACACCACCTTAGGCAATTTTAGCAGCGCCTGGAGAACCCATTATGAAATGGCCTCAATGGAAGGCATACCTTCTCAATTACATATCGACCATTGAAAAAGATTTAGGAGAGGAACTATCTCCTTACTAGAAAAAAAAATCATGTTACACACTTTAGGGCCAGAAGGCACTATAGTATAAGAGCAAATAGAAAAGACAAAGTAAAAGGTCAGGAAGCGAGAACAATGTTTTTTTTCTCATGCTTTTGAAGATTAAGAGAACTACTTTTCAACTTCGGTTTACAATTTCATTGGTCGCTTGAATTTTTTCCAGAGCACACAAGGTGCACAAGAGTCAATTGAGGATTATAAAGCTGTACTTAAGAAAATTGCTGTGTCATGTAAGTTCAGCATTCTCCACGATGCCCTCATAAGAGATCAAATTATAATGCACAACAACGACTCTAGTGACTAAGAAAGACTTTGGGCATATGGCAAGACTACTTTGAAAGATGCCATATCAATAGCGAAGAAAGCTGAATTATCTAAATGTTGTGCTAAGGCAGCTCCTGTTAATTTGGAAAGAAAAGAAAGAACATGTTTGCAAAATAGCAGTGTAAGGGAACAATTGTTCTAAGACCAAGAGTGTAACTGAACAAAAAGATAAACCACTGAAAGCCTACAAACCTGGACCTCACTGTCTTACTAACCGGAATGGATGTTATAGATGTAGCAACAAGGAGCATTTGGTAAATTATAAGCGCTGTACTGTTGGAAACAGAAATGCCCCTTTTGTGGTATAATGGGACATTATGTAAAAGTGTGTTGTAGAAGAAACCTAAAACTACAGTCAATTTATTGCCAATTGTTTAGAGTCTTTATCTGACAATGATGGGGAGTGTGAGTAACAGTGTGTTGAGTTTACAGTCAGATGTCCTAGGGTTAAACACACATAAGAAATCCAGACCTATATGTTCTATTACACTTGGTGGGGTGTTAATTTACATTACTGCTGATTCTGACTCACCGTTCACGGTTATAAATAAATCAGTATGGGTAGAAAGGTTTGTGGACACCCTAGGAGAAGACTTACTTTTAATTGATGTACATCCCGAGAGCTTTACAAGGGAACCCTTATCAATGGTAGAGTATTGGGTGGTCAAATTGGAATTCAGAGGTTGAGAAGCTGAAGGCAAGCTATATGTTTCAGAGAAAGACCTGTCAGTATTGGGATGGAGTTGTTGGTAAATTAGAGCCTTTTTTTCACAACAGATGTGTAGTGAATTTCCAAATGTATTCTCGGGTAAAGTAGGAGAACTACATAGGTTCCAGCATAGGATCGTTTTAAAGGAAACTCATACACGGGTAACATAAAGTTAAGAACAGACTGTTATGCATTAGGGATGAAATCAAGGAAGAACTGGACAGGTTGTCTAAAAAAGGTATTATTAAAAGTATTGAGGTGAGTGAGTGGTTAGCTCCTTTAGTTGTAGCTAGGCACGCCAATGGTAAGGTAAGACTTTGTATTGACTTGCGTGATCTTAATCAGAATATAATTGTAGATACGTTTCTGTTCCCAAAAATGTGTGAAATGCTGACTGACAGTTTTGCAGGTTCCTGCAGATAAACTTGATATCCAAGTTCTTTAATCGGATCAATGAATTGCTTCAATTTCCATCGTCTTTCTAGCGAAAGTTTGCTTAGGTCAGATCTCACAAAAAAAATAGTAGAATCAATGGTGACTGGAGTGTTAGGCCTTGCTTTTAAAGAAATAGCTTGTCGGAGCAGGTAGTTACCTATGTAAATCAAAATCGGTCGTGGGAATTTACCACTCTTATCTTTTTGAACTAGGGGTAAGCGATGAGCCCGCTGGATCTGAGAGTCCCAATCCCAGTCTGAAAGGTCGGGAAAGGCCTTTTGGAATAGTTGGGTAATATATGCTCTCGGGTCCGCCCCCTCCGCTCCTTCATTGGGCTGCTTTTTTAACTCGTTTTCGCAGCCTACTCATTTCCGACAAATGTCTTTATTTTCATAAATTCACACTAGGGGAGGAGGCAATTATGTTTTTGTACAGACTCAATGACCCCAACTACTTTAAACGAGTACGGTTCAAGACGATTCGAGACACAGTAAATATCTGGCGATCTATCCTTAATAGGAATAATATCTCCCTATTTCATGCCAAAACACCACTCTGGTATAATCCAGGGTTACCAGGTGTTTTTCATGATTCAGCTAGTTCTATGTTTTCGGATAATGGCATGAATAATCTGGGAGATCTGTATGACCATACTGGATTTTCTACTTTTGAAAAGCTAAAGATGATGTATAAATTACCAGAAAGGGCTTGTTTTAAATACAATCAGATCAAGGATTATATTATCCATAGAACAGGCCTTGACAGTTTATCTGAATCGGAAATCTGGAGCTGTATGTATAGGGATTCTGACAAGGCACTGATCAGCTGTGGTTATAAGACTTTCTCTATCTTACACAAGGATGACATTAGTAAGGTGGCAGAAAAGTGGAGTACAAAGCTGGATGTGAATGTAACATCAGATATGATAACCTCCTCGCTAAATAGCCTAAATAATGCAGTTCAATCGTCTAGTCTGAAACTACAGCTGTTTAGAACTTTGTTTCAACTGTATTATTCACCAGACAGGATTTTAAAATGGGCTTGTAATAATGAATTGAACGAATCGAATGATCGTACAAAATGTCCTAAATGTGCATTCAAGGGGGCAAACATCGTTCATATGTTTTTTTCTTGCCCTGAGCTTTCCATTTTCTGGAAGGATGTAGCTGGGGTCATCTCGAACAAAATGGCTAGGCCAATTATACTCACGCAACTGGATATTTTGATTGGAGTTGTTGGGGTAAATAATAGATTTCGGGACTTGATGAATATACTTTTTACATGTGCCAGATTAACTATTGCCAGGGCTTGGATACAAAGTCATCCCCCCACGGTCATGGAATGGTGGCTTTTGGTTAAAGACATTTATAATATGGAAAATTCTTTAGCGATGACTAAGGGACCGAGGCAAAAACGGAAGATACAAGAAATTTGGGGAGTAATTATGTCTTAATGGTCAAACAGAAACATTGAGTTTTTAGTATTATTTTAGATCGATGCCCTTTCATATATGACTTGTCTGATATTGTACAAATATATGTATTTGATGTTACTCATGATGCTAATAAAAAACACTTAAAAAAAAAAAAACAAGAAATGCTGACTGACAAAGAGAGTAAAATGTCTAACATCACTCTATCTCACTTCAGCACACCATCAAGTTGTTTTACATCCTAATAGTAGACACCTAACTGCTTTCATCACACCGTTTGAATGCTTCCAGTACAAGCACAGGTCTTTTTGTTTAGCCTCGGCTGCCACTGTGTTCCAGCGATTAATGTACCAGTGGTTCAAAAGTCAAGAAGGGGTTATTTTCTTTTAGGATGACATCTCATTTTAGGAAAAGACCGCATTGAACATGATCAAAGTAAAGATGCAGAGTTAAAGAAGTGTAGGCTTCCGGTTATCAGTTTAGCAGCAGCATTTTGGACCACTTGGAGTCTGGTGAAAAGATAGTCCGCCATGCCAACATACAGTGCATTTCCGTAGTCCAGCCTACTCATAAGAAGTGTCTGTATTACCGTTTTCCTGCAGTTTAGGGGGATCCAGGGAAAAAGTCATCTGAAAAGTTTTAGTGTGGCGAAACTTTTCCCGCACAATAGGCGTACTTGATTCTGCATGGACAGGCCTTCATCAAAGATAATGCCCAAATTCTTAGCAGCCTGCCGAGGTTCAGGGACATTGCCCAGTGTCTGGGCCACCAGCTATTATCCCAAATGTCATGGGCGCCTCCGAGAAGTAGGATCTCTGATTTTCCCGCATTTAGCTTTAAGCAATGTCCAGACATCCAACCAGCAAATTCCGTGAGATTATCTTTAGTATCGACTTTTGTCAGTCTGTCAAACAGGGGAATTACCAATTGTGTGTCGTCAGCGTAGGAACATATATCGAAACCCCATTTCCTGCTGATGTCTGCTAGAGAAGAAACATATATGTTGAAATGGGTAGGGCTTAAGGTAGCTCCCTGCGGGACACCATAATTGACTTTTTTTGCAGTGGAAGAAAAAGGACCCATTTGAATTATATGGGTTCGGTTTTTAAGAAAAGATGCGAACCATGCAAAAGCTTTTGAGCAGAGCCCTTTTTCATAGAGAATTTGTAACAGCTTGCTGTGAGACACAGTATCAAAAGCCGCTGTGAGGTCCAAAAGTATCAGTGCAACGGCTTTGCCCTGATCAACTAAGGACCTAATATTATCAGACACAGCTAACAAAGTAGCCTTGGTACTGTTATTTGCTCACCCTGTAACGCTTTGAAGGGAAGAGATCCATTTACCATAGACATTAAGCATAGATGAAGCAAGAGAGGCAGAGTACAGTCTCTATTGAGGTTGTTAAAAAACAAATTGTTCTAGGTCGAACTATAAAAGTACTATGATCAGAAGCATGGGGTGAAATAAATGATGTTGCAGGTTCGAGATTATGCTAAAGTAATGGGTCCAAGGAAAAAGGGCATGGGTTGCAGTAAATGTATAGGTCCTTTCTAAGTAGTGAAGTTGTTTAATAATTCTGCCAAATTGAGTGATCGGAAGGTATGGCATTTTAGAAAACTTGCTAGATACCGGAAGTGTGTTTAAAGTAAGACTCCTGAGAATGAGATGATAAGCAATGGAGAATGCAGACCGTGGTTGATGGAAGTTGATTTTGAAAGCTTGAATCATTGTGTGATGCCCGAAGCAACTGGAACTTTACTTCTGGCTCTAGTGCTAGTGTAAGTGGGAAAAATGTACTACCCTCTTCTAGAGGTGGACATATAGCACATGCTCCTCACAAATGGAAAGATTATGTTGTACGGTGACATCAGATGCGACATCAGATATGCTAGCTATGTACATTATTCAATTATATGAAAAGCATTCATACTTTTGCTTTGGAAATCTATGTACAATATTTAATCTTAGGAAATACAATTATGCTTTTGTTTGTACATTTTTTGTAATTGCCCTGTACATTAGGTTATATGTAGCATTTTTGTGGTGATCTTAGTATTTTTAAGGAGGAAGATATGTGGTGTGATTTGCATTCCAATCATCACATTCTCAGACACACTATGAGAATGTAGTGATAAGATGGAAGGCAATTGAGAGACGTTGTTGAAGTTTGCAGAGGGCGTTTCTGTAAGCTGTACTTGGCAGGGGTTTTTGGTCCGGGTTTTTGGTCTGAAGTTAGTCCGGCATCGTGTGGACCTCTGTCTTTACATCTAACATCTTTACTTATTACCAATCATGTTTAATACAGACTATTACTGGAGGTCTATCATAAATGGTTGCTCGAATGGACTTTAACCCAGCTTTCAATAGGACTGAGACAATTATATGTTACCACAATTAGCCAGGCCCAATTGATGCATGTCCAAAATAGACTCAACCCATGACCTAAGTACAGGTGAGAAAGTGAGACACTGAAAGATGTTTTCCTAAAACTGGAAATGTGTTGACTGTTTGACATGGGTTTGGTCCAATAATGCCAGGTTCCAAACGTTGTGCCAGTAAAACTAAATCACCTTGCCTTTGCTTCTCCATTGATAATTTCTGGGACACAATGAATGGGTTATGATTCTGCAAGATGGCGCAGTTTTGTGGATTGTCAAAAGTACTTTTCAGCAATTCTGTTACCGTTGGGCACTTTACAGGACATTCCATTGCAGCCTGTCTTGCAGCACTTCCTTATGAGGTCAGGGCAGTCTGCGTCAACGGTGCAAAGATCTGTGCAGGCCTCCAACGCCATGCCAACACTGGGTGGGCACACCCCCGGCCTCTCTGGAAGAAAAAACAGCACATTAAACATAAATATAAAGGATAGAGTCCTATTAGTTTGTTTTTTACCAGTATGTCTTTTTTTATTTATTCAGAGCCTTTCCACCTTTCATACTGCATTAGACAGTGCTTGAAAAACAAATATAGTGAAGTGCCCAAATATTTTTTAAGGTGTTGCAGCACAAGCAGCCAACTGCCACCACTTATGCCATAGGCCTACAGTTTCTCTCAACCCTGTCCACATATGGATTGGTCTGAGGAAGGCGCAAGGGAATGAAAGGGGGTGTTGTATGTAGTTTTAATGTTAAACTTAAACGTTTCCTTTGGGCTGCTAGTCACACAACAGGCTACTCCATTACATATAAATGCTAAAAAAATTAAATAAAATAGTTAAAAATATATATTTTTCAAGGGCTTTGCTTTAAGTAACATCTGGCCACTCATTACAATACATTTTAGAGAGCAATTGTAATCAAAGATTTAAATTTTGAAATAAAAAATTAGGTAACTCGGAATCTAGAGCAAAGTGCAAATGAATGTTATTTCAAACTTAACAGCAAGGCATTTATAGAAGTAGTTAAGCAAAGGAGCATGTTCGAGTAATACAAGCACAGTGAGAATATAGCTGGCTCAAAGGGTATATTACATATTCAAGGCAAAAAAACAAAAGTTTAACATAAGTTATAGTTGGGAAAACTTAATATACTAATATGTGGGCAAATTAGCAGTACATGGCGGGGGACTGAGCTATAGTTACACCTTAGGGCACGAGTCAGTTAATTGAGATCATTATAACTGTTAAGTTTTCAGTGCCTTCGCACACATAAAATGCTACGTTGTCACTGAATTTCTCACCTAACTATAACCTTACTTTAACCCATATATATATATATATACGGAAGTCCGTTGCTTGTTTTCAGCACCTTTCGCAAGCAGATACGGACACAGACCACGAAAATCTGATGCCAATTATTTTATTTGTGCTTTCTCTGCCGCCATAACTTTTCGGCTCTGAGGAGCCTTGATCACATGACAACGTTAGTAAATTCACCACCCACTTTTATAGTGCCTGTGCATTGGGTAACATTGGTCACATGGCATAGAAATGAAAGACAGATTACATCCGTACCAGTTAATAACAGTGCTAAAACATTAGTGGCTGTAAATATTTTAACCTGCAGGAAGTAATGCATTTTTCGACAGTCACTTCACAGTGCAAAGTAGCCAATCATTTGTGCAAAGATGCAAATATATACCAAGGGGCAGATTTATGAGGCCCTTGCGCCACGTTTACGCCGCTGTTGCGTCACGCAAGGCGACGTAAACGTGGCGCATCCCTACGAACGATTTACAACGTGACGCATCTAGGCAGATGCGTCACGTTGTAAACCCCTGCGCCGCTTGTGGGCGTTCCGGCGCAGGGTGGGCGTTCCGGGGCAGGTGCGCCTCGCAAAAGTGGCTGAGTGAAATCTATGAGATTTCACTCAGTCACTTTTAAGCCAATGCTGCGTCAAAAGCCTGCGCCTGCTTGAAGCAGGCGTAGGTCTTGACGCAGCATTGTTAAAATGGGGCACACCCGAGCCTTGCTGGAGCTGTGTCGCAACTCCAGCAATGCGCCACATTTCCGGCACAGATGCGTCACGCATCTGTGCCGTTTTTGCACCATGGTGCGCCGCATTATAAATGCGGCGCACCATGGCTGGCGGAGCTGTGGCGCACTGTGGCGCATGTTAACTGGCGCATCCCTGGGGATGCGCCAGTTAACATAAATCTGCCCCCAAATATGTGCAAAATATCGCTATAGCTGCCGGGGTTAATTAAAGCCTAAGTACAATTTGTATGCTCAAGTATCCTAAAAAATACTAATGCATCATGCAGTGCGGAGTATAAATATACAAATCATAACAGCAGAAGTATTCCAGGTTAAATCCCTAATTCACGTTGACAAGTGGCAGCATTGCGCTATAATAGCTTAGCTAGCTCCATTGTCCTCAATTACTCACGAGGACATAAACCCCACAGAGCAGCAAATAAGTGCAAATGGATATGTCAGCATACCTAATAACCGCATCTTCTGATTTCAATGAGCACAACAGTTATCCTGGGATAAATCCCCATAGTTAGTACTGTTTCTGTCTTTCCAAACAGATTAAAATGCTATTTGACATGAACAACGACCATAAACAAATTGTGCAAAAACAACCACTCTAAAATATTACCTACTGAAAATAGAAAATTACAGCATGGACTAAAAGAGAGCAAGTCCATAGAGCTACTGATATAGGCTAGTATGTAAGTCTTCTGTTAAATGTTTGGTGTCGAACAGCAATATATACTTGGTTCCAACTTGCGTAATTTGGATTCTCTGTTGCCCCCACACCCCGTCTGCTTTCATTGACTGCATCTATGACATAAAATGTAAGACCTTTACTGTCACTTTGATGGCACTCCCTAAAGTGCCTAGCCACTGGGTAAGTATTGTCCTGATTAACAATGGCTCTCAGATGCTATAGGATGCGCTTATGAACTGCATGTTTGGTGCTTCCTACATATCTAAGTGAACAAGGGCACTCAAGGATATAGATGGCATACTCGGTCCTACAGGTGAGTACCTTGCTAATACGATGTTCCTTTTTACTAAATCCATTTGTAAAGGTCTTTTTGTTAACGCCATGGGTGCAGGACTTACAGGTCTTACATTTGAAACAATCATTTACAATGCAATGGTCTCGGCATTGTTAAAGTTAGAGCTATTGGCATTGCTCATGACATTATTTACATTTATGTTTTTGTTTTTAAAACATAAATAAATGGCATTGTCATTTACAATGCCAATAGCTTAATCGCTCGCAAATGCAAGACCTATTGCATTTGCAACCACACACAGAGCCACACACGCAAAGCCACCCACACACACATACAGGGACCCCCACACAGAGCCACCCACACAGTCATTTACATTGAGCCACACACACACACAGAGCCACCTACACACACACAGAGCCACCCACACACTCACAGACCCACCCACACACTCACAGAGCCTACTACAAAAAAGCTACCCACACAGAGCCACACACACACACAGAGCCACACACACACACACACAGAGCCACACACACACACAGACAGAGCCACACACACACACAGAGCCAAACACACAGACAGACAGAGCCAAACACACAGACAGACAGAGCCACACACACAGACAGACAGAGCCACACACACAGACAGACAGAGCCACACACACAGACAGACAGAGCCACACACACAGACAGACAGAGCCACACACACAGACAGAGCCAAACACACAGACAGACAGAGCCATACACACAGACACACAGAGCCACACACAGAGCCCGACACACACACAGCCCAACACACACACAGAGCCCAACACACACACAGAGCCCAACACACACACACAGCCCAACACACACACACAGCCCAAACACACACACAGCCCAACACACACACACAGCCCAACACACACTCACAGCCCAACACACACTCACAGCCCAACACACACACAGACACACAGAGCCACACACACACACAGAGGGCAGAAAAACAATCACAACGAGGGAACAGAGGGCACAATTACAATGAGGGAACAGAGAGCAGAATTAAAACAAGGGAACAGAGGGCAGAAAAACAATCACAACGAGGGAACAGAGAGCAGAATCACAATCACAACGAGGGAACAGATGAACAGAGGGCAGAATCACAATCACAACGAGGGAACAGAGGGCAGAATCATTACGAGGGAACAGAGGGCAGAATCACAATCACAATGAGGGAACAGAGGGCAGAATCACAATCACAACGATGGAACAGAGGGCAGAAAAACAATCACAACGAGGGAACAGGGCAGAATCACAACGAGGGAACAGAGGGCAGAATCACAATCACAACGAGGGAACAGAGAGCAGAAAAAAAATCACAACGAGGGAACAGAGGCAAGAAAAGCTAGCACTCAACAAGGGGGGAAGGGTGGAGGGAGAGCTTACCTGCGTTATCCAAGCTGCGGGCTGGGAGTCACATAAGTTTCTCCTCCCCGGGATCCTGCGTGCGGGGCAATCACAGCGCTCGCAATCCAGGAAATGAAAAGGGAAAGCTTGGCCGAGACAGCACCCGGGGCACGGGAAAGCACTGCGCGGGCGGATGGGGCAGTCAGCTCATCGGATCTAGTTCAGCGGCAGCCTGGGGAAATCTCAGTGCAGCCTTCCCTGGCTGCGCCGCCCGGCCAGCGCCAAGAAGCCAAACAACAATCCACACAAACAGTGACAAACTGTGCCTGCCCCCGGCGCCAGCGACCAGGAGAGACTCTGCGCCGGCTAGGGCCCAGCAGGGCAGAGGGGGGATGCGCGCTGCACTCGCTGCTCCCAGGGCTGCTGCACCTTCCTGCCCACCTCCTTTCACTCCCCTCTCCGGTGCGTGGTGCTCCCAGCTCCACATGAAGGACAGCGACAGCAGGTCCCCCTCGGAGCTGCAGTTACAATCTCCCCAGTAACATGGCGGCCGGCCTGAGGAGCGGGAGAGGGAGGGAGGGAGATGGGCTGCCACGGAGCGGGAGGGAGGGAGCGGGTCAAAGGGAAAATGCTGCTCCTGCGGGGGTGATCTCCGCACGAGTCACTGGAGCTTGCGTCACTCCACACACTCCTCTCCCACTATGGCAGCAATGATCGCATCTCCCGCACACTTCCAGGGAGATGTAATGACGTCAAACAGCAAAAGTTAACTCTGCAGTGACAGTCCTTCAGTTTAGTGCCTTCAGGACGAGGAGATCTCGTATTAAACTCCATAGAGCGACTTTTACCATCGCCCGAAAATTTTTATTTTAGTGGTGCCAAAGGAATACGCACCAAAAACAAACACACAAAGACGCGGGCAGAAAGGCCGCAGGAGTCTGTAAGCCCCGTCCATTTTGTATTGGGGGGCGTGTTTTTCTTCCGAAAAGGAAGGGGCTTACAGCGAAAAGAGATCGTCACAGAGACCTCTTCTCCACTGGCTGGCCGCCTTTTAGGAGGCCAGCCAATAGAGAAGAGGGCCGGGTTTAAGCCTCGCTACTCTGACACATGAGATCTCGCCAGCGAGACTGCGCATGCGCAGCCTACACTAGCCGAGACCTAAAAAACACTATTGGTTTGAAGCCAGGTAGTTTTTTCAATCACTTCCTGGCTGGTATTAACCAACCTATCCCTAATCGAGGGAGCCCGGCTAAAAGTTATAGAGGCTTTTTTGGGAAGTGTACTGCCAATAACAGGGTCATTCAAGATTATTGGCCAATTGTTGTTGATGATCTGACGTAGTGCCTTATGTTGTCTATTGTACCCTGTGGGGCAGGAATAGTAGATTGTGCCATGGTATCATACTTGTTGAGTAATTCTTGTCTGCTAACTAGTATTGATTTGGTTATTGCTGTATCGATGACCTGACTAGTGTAACCCCATTCTAGGAACCTGGTCTTACTGGCTTCCTGGGGTAGGCGCAAATCACTGTCATTACTGCACACCCCTCTCAGGCGAAGCATTTCGCTATAGGGTATACTCATAATCAAATGGGATGGGTGTGCACTGCCTGTGTGGAGGGTGGTATTACCTGCGGTGGCCTTTCTGAACAATCTTGCCTCCAATTTATTGTTGCAGACATATACTTCCGTGTCCAGAAAGGACACCTTAGTTTGGCTAATGGTTGCAGTGAATTTGAGATTATACTGATTTTCATTGATCATAGATACAAATTCTACTGCTTCCTCTTGATCGCCTCTCCACACCACAAACTGATCATCGATAAATCGATACCAAGCAACCACATGTGCCTCAAAAGTTGCCCCATGTTTGGCTTTGAGGACCAGTTCCTCCCAAGCGCCCATGTGCAGACAGGCGTAGCTTGGAAAGAAACTGGCCCCCATCGCCACTCCTTGCAACTGCCTGTAAAGTAGATTATTGTACATAAAAAACATTGTTTTCCAGACAAAACATAAGCATTTGTTCCAACATTCTGTTGTGGCGTTTGAAGAGTGTACTTCCACGTGATAAATAGACATTAACAGCAGCAATACCATCAGAGTGCCTTATGCTTGTATACAGCACTGTAACGTCTAATGCAATCATCCAATAACTGTCTTTCAACGTGTTTTTGCAACTTGAATATATGATATACGAGTCTAATGATCTGACATACCCCTGTAGAAAATAATCGATATACACTGATGTTTTGTCTAGCAGCCCACCCTTGGCTGAGATCATAGGTCTGCCAGGGGGGGGGGGGTTGTCAGATCTTTCTGTACTTTTGGTATAAAATAAATCAGGGACATTGTCGGATTGGCCGTTTTCAAATACTTGTATTCTGCTTCAGACAGTAATGTATTGTTCCTCCACTTGGCAAACTTCTGATGGAATTCAAGTTGGATAGTTTTCAATTGGGCCATATTCACTCTTTCATAGTGCTCTCTGTCATTGAGTTGTTTATAGGCTTCCTTATCGTAATTGACTTGAGTTATAAGCACAACATTTCCACCTTTGTCACTCGCCCAAACGAAAATGTTTTTATCTTTGCTGAGCTTGGCCACCAATTGCTCATACTGATATGTTTGGTTGTCGTATTTATATTTGTTTTTATAGATCCGTTTCTGTAGATCTTTGCGTTGGCAAATTACGTTCTCATGAACATACCTACATATATATATATATATATATATATTTATTTAAAAATGTGTTTGTTTTTTTTTGTTAGAAGTTTTGTATAGTGCTAGCTGGACTAGAGGGTATCAGATTGCTTCACAACATATACAACATGAGCAGACATGAGATCCAGGAGAGTGGGGGAACATATGGGTAAGATAAGGCGTGAGACTGGCATATAGCTGCAGGGAAGACGCGCCGGAATTCAGATATCTGATTTTCAGCCATACATAATCGGGCATCAAAAAGATTCAACATAGAAGGGTGCATATACATACATATATACGTACATACATATACACATACATACATACTCCCACTTGGGATAAATTCTTTACATGTTTTTTCAAAAAGTTAGGAGAATTGGTCTTAGGAATAATGAAATCAACACTGTGTTTTTATGTCTGATATATTTATATGTATATCTCTATTAATTTATTTATATATATATTTATTTATTTGCTCTATGTTGCACAATTGTACATATATTATGATATTACATTATTCATATACCCGCTGTGGGTTGTATCAATGACCAGGAAAGCTATGAATTATTTGCATAGTCCCCTGTTTATTTCCGTAAACTTTTGAAAACTTGTTTACATATGTGGGTGGTCACTTTTAGTCCACCTTTTGTGTCATTGATGTTGTATATTTTTCCCTTGTGGCTTTGCGATCACATCATGTGATCAAGACAGTGGATACTGTCGAAATGCGTAATGGCGGGCATGCTGAGCAAAATTGAGCAGGAATAAAACGCACTTTGTTTGGCACCATTTCTGGGTTCCTCTCTTCGTCTTTTCCAGTCTGTAAACTATCGTGGCAGTGCTGGAATTTCCTTGACGAGTTCTTCTTCCATACATACATACATACATACATATATATATTTTTTATATATATATGTTCCGGATCTGCCCCTGCTTATCGGACTGCCGGGACATTGTGGTTGGTGCAGTCTGGGGAGCGGAGGAGGCACTAGCTTTGCCACACATTGGTGACATTTGCCCGCAAGTACAACTTATTCACCCCGCAGCATTATGGGTACTTTGGTTTGTATTCGGCAATAAAAGAACCTCCCCTGTTTCCCCTACTGTGGCTTCTCTTTCTTACTTGTGGAGAAAGTGGATTTGGATATTATCAGCGCATTGCCAGATACGCGCTGCAAGAAGCCCCCGCACTGCTGAGCTGGCCCCTGCCACACTGGCATTTGGTTCGGTGGAAGGATTTGAATCCAAGTTATTGGAAAGGCTGGGGCCCACCTCTCGACTCAGCAATGATAGAGGCAGTGTTGGAGTCACTGTACTCCACGCCTGGCGAGCTGGATTTCCGGACCTGCCCCTGCTTATTGGACTGCCACATCATTACGCAGCATTATGGGTTATGTACTACTGACGCACTGGGCGTCCTACATACCCTGACTCACAGCGAACTCACATCTGCGCTGTGTTTTGTGTGGGGGGCGAAGCCTATTTGCACCTGGCAGGAGGGAACTTGGTAATTATACCGGGATATGTGTCCGTTTCCTGTTGAAAACCATTTGGCGCTGAGGAAGGCTACACTACAGCCCAAATGGAACTTTGGTTTTTATTCGGCAATAAAAGAACCTCCCCTGTTACTTGTGGAGAAAGTGGATTTGGATATATATATATATATATATAAATTACCTACTGGCGATAGCCAGTAGGTATATATAGTTAGGATTTTTTCTGTATGGAACTTTTGAAAATTCTATGTCTAATAACTTTGGCGTTTGTAGACGGAATCGACTGAAATTTTCAGGAAAATGGCACATTTTGTTTCTGAGCAGCCCCTGAAAATTTGGGGGGGTTTCGTAAAGGGGGGGCCGAGAAAAAAGGGGGGTCCCAAAACGCGTTTTTCCCATTCATTTTTTTATAGGGCGTTTGGCCTCACTTTTAGCTCGAACGGCTGAATGGATTCACACGAAACTTGGCAAAATTGTAGGGACTGTTAGCCCGATGTGCCTTTGCTGGGTCTCAATATATGTGCTCCAGTGGATTTTGAGAAATTAACGTTTTAAAAAACAGATATATCTGTGACAGCGTCCCGGATAGCGAACCAGTTCGCGTACTTTTCGCGTAACGGAGCTTTGCGAAGCGAAGCTGATTGGCTCTCCGGTGTCTGTCAACATTCTAAACAGTCCGGAGCGGCCGCCATCTTGTCTCTCGGTAGGATCGAGAGACAAGAGGAGGCCAAAACGAAGGGGGAAATGAAGGAAAGGGGGCAAGGTAGACCCCTTCTGACCCCCTAGGATTGATGAGGGGGATATTAAAGTGCTCCGCGGGGCCAAAAAAAAATATTTGCGATTTTTCGTTGTAGAGGCGCGTCTCGGTACGCGAACCGGGCAGCTAACAGGGCAGCTAACCGGCAGCGTAACGGGAGTCTGAGGAGAAGCTGATTGGCTGTCAACATTGTAAACAGTCCGGAGCGGCCGCCATCTTGTCTCTCGGTAGGATCGAGAGACAAGAGGTGGTGAAAAACGAAGGGGGAAATGAAGGAAAGGGGGCAAGGTAGACCCCCTAGGATTGATGAGGGGACATTAAAGTGCCCCGCGGGGCAAAAAAAAAAAATGCGATTTTTCGCCGTAGAGGCGCGTCCCGGTACACGAACCGGGCAGCTAACTGGGCAGCTTATTGGCAGCGTAACGGGAGTCTGAGGAGAAGCTGATTGGCTGTCAACATTGTAAACAGTCCGGAGCGGCCGCCATCTTGTCTCTCGGTAGGATCGAGAGACAAGAGGTGGAAAAAAAAAGGTGTAAATGAAGGAAAGGTAGACTCCTCCTGACCCCCTAGGATTGATGAGGGGGCTATTAAAGTTCCTCGCGGGGCAAAAGAAAAAAAAAATTGGGATTTTTCGCAGTAGAGGCCCTTCCCAGCTAACCGGCAGCGTAACGGGAGTCCGACATCTTGTGTTTTTGGAGCGTCCGGTTTGCGTACCGGGTAGCGTTCCGGTAAGCGTAACAAGGGGAAAACCAAGAGAAACAGTAAAATAAAATTTAAAGGAATAGATTTCCACCAAACTTGGCAAAATTGTAGGGACTGTTTGTTTGATGTGCCTTTGCAAGGCCTCAAGATATGTGCACGTGTGGATTTTGTCTAATTAAGGTTAAAAAAAAATATATATATCTGTAAGCGTGCTCCGGCGCGCTTACGTTACGGGTTTTGTTTGCGCTGCAGAGACGATACGTCACGTTTATGCGACGCGTCATGAGGCGTCTCACGTGGCTACGTGATACGTCACGTAATAAAGAATATATTTTACAGCTATAGATATTAGCTTCTAAAAAACCAATGAAATTCACTGAAAAAACCATAGGTTATAGACCATATATAGTTAGGAATTTGCATTTACAAAAACATTGAAAATTCACTGAAAAAAACATAGGTTATAGACCATATATAGTTAGGGATTAGCATTTACAAAACCTTATTTTACTCGCACAAAACCATAGAAATTCGCATATATAGTTAGTTGCAATAACTATATATCACGCACCCGCAATCCACTGCTGATGATGTCACATATTACATCATTCATGACATGGTCAGTGACATCACTGATGACATCACTGATGACATCTCAAATGACATCACTGATGACATCTCAAATGACATCACTGATGACATCTCAAATGACATCACTGATGACATCACTGATGACATCTCATTTGACATTACTGATCACATCACTGATAATATCATTCATGTGATAATACGATGAACCTCTTCAGACTCTAATATAACCTTAGATACAATCAGTGTAAACAGACACTCACAGATTGTCACTCATCCATGGAGTTACTCATACATCTAGTCAGTCATGAAAAGAATCAATCACTCCTCCATTTCCTCAACTATACAGTTATACACACCTTACTTATTCAAACATATACTAACACATATTTACTCTCTTATACAATCCCTGATACAAGTTCACAATGATCCATACAGCCACTCACACATTCACTGGCTCTTATGCACAGTTATTTATATACGTCAACTCTCACATGTACTGTGTTTTACATATGTACTTACTTTGACATGTAGCAAATACACTCATGCAGACAGTCAACCGCCCATACAGCTGTTTCCACATGCACTTTTGAACCCATACATATAGTGAATCAACTACTCACACATCTATGCACAGCGTCACACACCTCCCACTCAGTCTCCCATACAAATACTTGGGCAACCAATCAATAACCCATATAGTTATTATATAGCTACTGATCAACACATGCAGCATCTTATACAACAACAGACATACTGATGCACACATTCAGACAGTTTAGTCACTAACCCATGCACTCAGTGAGACACATTTAATCATTTACTCATACAGTCAGTCATGCACCTACTAAATCGTTCATCCAGACACTTATACATCCACTCATTCTTCAATATGTAAGACATATTTTAACTTTACAGAAACTTACAGTCACTGGATGATGTCATCAGTGATGTCACTGACCATGTCATGAATGATGTAATATGTGACATCATCAGCAGTGGATTGCGGGTGCGCGATATATAGTTATTGCAACTAACTATATATGCGAATTTCTATGGTTTTGTGCGAGTAAAATAAGGTTTTGTAAATGCTAATCCCTAACTATATATGGTCTATAACCTATGGTTTTTTCAGTGAATGTTTATATATATATATATATATATATATATATATATATATATATATATAGTGCGCTCGGCACCATGCAACCCCTTCAAAAGGTAGCGTAGCAAAAGCAGACTTTTTACGTATGAGATATTATATATATCATTTTATATATCACACGCAAAAAAGAATGTCTAAGCCCAAATCTTCAGAACATCAGCATTTATTCTTATCAACTGGCAGCATCTCTTTCCCTGGCGCTTTTCGGCTGATCTACGCAGCCATGTTCACAGGTGAGCAAAGTTGAGTGCACATAAATTAACCGGACTCTCCATGCCAGTTTAACGAAGCCACCCTATATATATATATATATATATATCTCAAAGCTTCATTAGAGTGCTTAATTTATTATTAGCCAAGCAAATGGGTTTCTGAAGAAACGATTATAGGCAAGTGTTATCTTTCAATTCATTAGAATTGTGGTTGTTATGGATATGCTTTACAGACTTTAACTAGAGAAACAGACTCTGGGTAATAGGATCAAGCCTCAAAACTCCATAAATAAATCTGACTCAATTCCAACATGGAGATAAAAAATTAAGATACCCCCTGTGATAAAATTCTTATCAAGTTCTATTGTTGTAATAAATTCTTTTTCAAAACATAGGGAGATGAAAATATGTGTTTGACAGAGAAATGTATCCATTTTATTTGCAGTATCCCGTATTAGGGGGAATTCATCATTTACCATACCATCAAGACAAGACAAATTTTGGAAATAATATTTAATTATTTAACACAGGCAAGAATTTAAATAAACTAAAGAGTAACTTAGAATAGGGAACAAAATAAGGACACTGAATAAGGAAGTACTCATGTCTTTCTTCAGGTAACTACCTATTATCCAAACATGGTTCGTGTGAAGGATGCATTTGAGATATTTGTATAGGATGTTTTGGAGATGTGTGAAATAAGCACAATGTTGACATTGTAAGTATAGACATAAATAAAAGGATAGCCAGTAATAGGTAGATTTCATTGATAATATAAATACTTAGTTACAATGTCTCTTACTTATTATAGTAAGGGTTACTTACACAGAAACAGCAGATTGAAGATTATTCCAATTTCCAGGATTCAGATTTTTGGACCACGAAAAGTAACTCGAGAGGTATACTGCTCAACGCAAAATTATTTGCAACAAATAAGAAGGAATATACATAACTTATAACTAGTTATAAGTTATATATACAGTCCTGTAGGAGGAAAGTTAATAGAGTAATGATTAGGCCTATATGAAGACTCCCCTGGGTTATACGTATGCTTAATTATTAATGTCGACTTCTTGAACCTGTACTGAAAGCAATATAGTGCAATTTGAGTTAGAGGAAATAATTAGTTCAATGTGTTGCATATTGTTTATTATATAGGGAAATGTACATACTTTAGATCGTAGTATTAGTTTTTGTACATCTGAAAAGGTTTATTTGTGTAGCTCTTGTTTTATCTTTATGCTTGTATGAAAACACTTTGGCAATGTTTAGGATAGAATAATACTGTACAGTGTATGAGCTTTTTTATTTATTTTAATTTATGGACGTGAAAACACTGATTTGTGATATCTATGTTTAACAGCCCTGAAGAAGCGCTAGTGTGTGCGAAACACAAGTTGGCTGTAGTGCTGTGGCTGTATTGCTGTATTGACTGATTCATTGAAAGAATGAAGAAATATATAAAGAAATAATACAAGAATCGCTATTGTTTGGTTACTTCTCAGTCAACTTATTTACGTATTACAATTACTACACTGGTGGAGACTAGTAACTGAGCTTGAAGCGCCGGGCACTATTCAGATTACCCAAAACCAGTATATTATATATATATATATATATATATATACATACACATATATATATATACATACACATACTGGCGGCCGCCAGTAGGTAGTAATAGTTAGGATTTTTTTCAATGCAAAATCTCAAAATTCTATTTGGAATAACTTTGGCGCCGGTTGACGAATCTGCTTGAAAACTTCCTCAAATTGGCCTCGCGGAGCTCCGGTCCTCCCTTGAAAGTTTCGGGGGGATTCGTCAAGCAGGGGCCGAGATAAAAGGGGGGTCCCAAAACGCGTTTTCCCCATGTTAATTTCCATAGGGCCGTCAAACTCACTTTTAGCCCGAACGGCTGAATGGATTTCCACCAAACTTAGCAAAATTGTAGGGACTGGTAGCCCGATGTGCCTTTGCTATGTCTCAAGATATGTGCTCCAGTGGATTTTGAGTAATTTAGGTTAAAAAAATATATATATATCTATAGGCGCGCACCGGGGAGTGCACCGGGCGTGCAACGCGACTTGCGCGCGGAAAGCTGATTGGTTCACGGGTGTCTGTAAACATTCCAAACAGTCCGGAGCGGCCGCCATCTTGTGTCTCGGTAGGATCGAGACACAAGAGGTGGCAAACAAAAAAAGGGGGGAAATTACTATAAGGGGGCGGGTTAGACCCCCCTGGCCCCCTACGTTTGATGTAGGGGCTATAAATAGGGTCCCGCGGGGTCCCAAAAAAATTTTTTATTTGCGCGGGGGGAGCACCCGGTACGCGCACCGGGGAGCGGACCGGGGAGCGAAGCATGGGGAAAAACCAGTTTATTCACTGTGTCACCTCTAAGACCCTTTCTTGCGTCAATACGTCCCTTTTGCATACATTACACCTGACGTAGGAATAATGTGGCGCAGGGGCTTACAAAGTGACGCATATACCTAGATGCGTCAGTTTGTAAATATGACTGAATAAGGTGCATTTTTTACAGCACTGGTGTGTCACAAAAAGTGACGCATCTGTGGCGTTAAAGTGACGCATGGCCTCATAAATGAGGCCTTCAGTCTTCTAGTCATGAGTCATATTAAATATATGACTTATGTCGCAAGTACTTACAGATACGTCAGTATTTCAGACGTATCTGTAAGCGCAAAAGTGATGCATTGCTGGAGTGTGTCTCAAAAATGAAGCAACTCCAGCAATGCATCCTTTCACATGGGGCCAGGCCCCATGTGAAAGGGCTTGCACGCCTGCTGTGAAACAGGCGTAATATTTGGTCGCAACAGCGTCATAAAAGTGACGCAGTGATATCTCATAGATTTCACTGCGTCACCTCTAAGACCCTTTCTTGCGTCAATACGTCCCTTTTGCATACATTACACCTGACGTAGGAATATTGTGGCGCAGGGGCTTACAAAGTGACGCATCTACCTAGATGCGTCACTTTGTAAATATGACTGAATAAGGTGCATTTTTTACAGCACTGGTGCGTCACAAAAAGTGAGGTTCCGGTGGCGTAAAAGTGACGCATGGCCTCATAAATGAGGCCTTCAGTCTTCTACTCATGCGTCATATTAAATATATGATGCATTATGTCGCAAGTACTTACAGATACGTCAGTATTTCAGACGTATCTGTAAGCGCAAAAATGATGCATTGCTGGACTGTGTCTCAAAAATGAAGCAACTCCAGCAATGCATCCTTTCACATGGGGCCAGGCCCCATGTGAAAGGGCTTGCACGCCTGCTTTGAAACAGGCGTAATATTTGGACGCAACAGCGTCATAAAAGTGACGCAGTGAGATCTCATAGATTTCACTGAGTCACCTCTAAGACCCTTTCTTACGTCAATACGTCCCTTTTGCATACATTACACCTGACGTAGGAATAATGTGGCGCAGGGGCTTACAAAGTGACGCATCTACCTAGATGTGTCACTTTGTAAATATGTCTCAATAAGGTGCATTTTTTACAGCACGGGTGCGCCACAAAAAGTGACGTTCCGGTGGCATAAAAGTGACGCATGGCCTCATAAATGAGGCCTTCAGTCTTCTACTCATGCGTCATATTAAATATATGACGCATTATGTCGCAAGTCTTCAACTCCAGCAATGCATCTTTTCTTACCCTTCCACACCCCTGTTCCTTTTCAACATTTTCTTTGAATATCCACATTCCCCATATTCACTCTCCTTCTACTTTCTTTCCTTCCCAACACTCACCTTCTTTCAGTCCCCCTACTTCACTTCCTTTATCCTCACATACTTTTCTGTTCTTTCGTACTCATTTTCCTTTCCATTATCAATGCAATCCACTTCACTTACTCATTTTCTTTTTTTTTAAGAATATAGCTCTTTGATGAGAATTGGAGGTAGTTCTGAAAAGAACTTTTTTTTTCTTCTTTTTTCTTTATAAAGAACATAAGCAAAAACAGGGAATGGAAACTGCTCAACAGGAGCAAAAAAAAACAAAAAAAATTAGGGCTGGGAACAGCAGTGATGGTTCTCCAATGCTCGAACCATGAGCAGGACACTTTGCTACCCATAGGTAAGGAGTTGATCGCAGTATCTGCATTTCAGGGCAGCTTTGTTGAAAGCAGGTTGAATATTTGGAACGAGCTCCTGCGATCGCCCCCTCCCAGAAGTAGTTGCTCCTCCGGTGGATGTAGAGGCCCCATCACTGGGAACCTCTTGTGCCAGAGCCCTGACACTTTCCCGGGCAAAATTCTGGGGGGGCCTCCTCTCCACATGCCATATCATTGTAAAGTTCCCAAAAGAATATTTCTTTTTGGGGTCACCCCGTGAAAGGACTTGTTTGCAGATCCTGCACTCCACTTTTGGAGCATTCACCTTTTTCTGGTTAGGTGGTATTGAAAAAAAATTCCAAATGAAATGCTCCTTCACCTTTGGCTGAGGAGGCTCTTCATCGATGAATTCAGGCTCATCTTCACTGCTGGATGGTCTGGCAGCCATGATTAACCCAGAAAGATACAAGAGCAAAAAGCCAGGTCTTTCAGTCACAAAAGTGAAAGAAGAAGTGAAGGAAATGGGTGGGGATTTCATTCTTTGTAAAACAAAACTGTTAGCAGCCAATGAAAAGTATTATTTTAAGGTCACATGACTTGACGCGCTGACGCTGCGCGCACCGGAGCGCTTCCGGGTGCGCACACGCGGCGCGAACGTAGGCGCTTCCGGGGCGCATACGCGGCGCGAACGCAGGCGCTTCCGGGGCGCATGCGCGGCGCGAACGCAGGAGCTTCCGGGGGCGCTTACGGGGCACGCCGAAGTGACGTTTTGATAGTTTCACGAAAATGCAAAATCATTATCATTTCCTTATTTTTAAAAAACTGCTTTTATATGTATGGTACTAAATGTCTTGCGCTATTATTTACTTTTCATTCATATTTTTTTTCACGAACGAATGTAGCGCTCTGGGTGCGCTTTCCAGAGAGCTTACCGGAGCGCGCACCCAGAGCGCCCCAGGAAAAAATGATAAAAAAAATATAATAATAATAATAATTAATACTTACTCAAAACAGCAAATTTATAAAAAAATCGTAGGTTAGAACCTCGATATAGAAAGGAATTAGCTTTTAAAAAACCTATGAAATTCACTGAAAAAAACATAGGTTTCCCACCAGTTATGGTTAGGAATTAGCATTTAAAAAACCTATTAAATTCACTGAAAAAACCATAGGTTTCACACCAGTTATAGTTACCTGGAAATTTTACTGACATAAATCCATTGAAATTCCCACGTTATAGTTAGTTGGACTCACTATAACTTGCCCGTGTAATGCACTGCTGATGACATCACATATTACATCACTCATGACATGGTCAGTGACATCACTCATGACATCACTGATGACACCATCCTTGTGACAGAGTGACTGACCTCCTTTCATTGTAAAGTAACCCTTGAAACACATATTCAAAAATAGAAACTAACATTTACAAAAAAGTGAAGATACTTATACTAGTTACAACAACTAATTCAGTAATTCCACCATCTATATACAGTCCACTCATTCACCAACAGTTCTATATAGTCACTCATACATATACTCACTCATCATATGTAGTGATACACCTATACATCCTGTTACACACCGACAGTCATCCAAAAGTTACTCACACATGCAAATAAACTATTGAACATCCATTTATTTGCATATACAGATATACACACACTACCACCTTACTTCTAAGGAAACTTACACATACTTACTCTCTTAAACAATCACTTATAGAAACACATACTTATTTAAACAGGAACTCTTACAATCTCTCACTCTCACATATACTCACTTATATACATCAATACTCACATATATTAGATTAAAACATATGTCGTTACTGATAAAGACACTAGTGAGACAGTCATTCACTCACTAACACACACATATACACATTCATCCACCCATACAGTTCTGCTCATATGCTGTCTTCAAAACACATACAAACAGTGAGTCAGTCATTGATGCATCTATGTGCTAAGTAATACCCCCACCAAACCATACAGACACTCATACTGATACTAAAAACACTTCTAATAACCCATATACACACACATGTAGCAACTCACCAACCCATGCAGCCACTTATACACAAAGTGAAACACTGATACATATATTTAAATATTTAAACATTACTCGCTAATATATGTATTCACTAAGATACACTTAATAAGCCAGTTAACCATTTTTTTTTTAAAAACATCCATTAAGACACTTATTTAAACATTTATTCTTCCATCGACCTTTACATAAACATATATAAAACATATTTATTTTTCAGAAAGACACACGTTCACTGGATGGTGTCATCAGTGATGTCTTCAGTGATGTCACTACCATGTCATGAGTGATGTAATATGTGATGTCATCAGCAGTGCATTACACGCGCAAGTTATAGTGAGTCCAACTAACTATAACGTGGGAATTTCAATGGTTTTATGTCAGTAAAATTTCCAGGTAACTATAAGTGGTGTGAAACCTATGTTTTTTTCAGTGAATATATATATATATATATATATATATATATATATATATATATATATATATATATATATTCGGGATAGGATTCCAGTTCTCAGTCTCACACTGAAAGCATCCAGGCACTCACGAGCAGAGTTTTTTTTAAAGCTTATTTATTCAGCAATTCCATCTACGCGTTTCGGGAGTCAAGCTCCCTTGATCAAGATGTTTTTGCGGATGTCTGAGCATTCCTTTTACAAACATGGGCAAGGTGATAAAAACCAAAAAGGGACTCACAAAGGAACACACTGTTGATGTAAATACAGCGGCCATTTTGACATTCTCCCAATGTATTCAAGAGTGATATTTAGATGAATAATACATAGTAAAACCCCACTTTACACAGCATTCGTAAGGGAATATTTGAAACCGTTTTCAATGAGAGAAATATTTATAACACTATCCCTTAAATGAACCGTTTCCAATTTTTTAAAGTGCAAGTGCATATTTTCTTTTCAAAGAAATATGTTAGCTCAAATGTACAACAGTACACAATTGAACTGAGGCAAGTGCCTATTACAACATAGCCAAACCCTATCTGTGAAGTGAGAAAAATTCATCTATAACCCCTCATGTTGTCAAAGCATCACAATGTATTCAATTTTAGCACAGTTCAGTTCCAAGTGAATATGTCCTGGCTCTAACAATCAAGTTACACTACTTGTACTTGTGGGAATATTGCTCCTGGTAATGCTGTCAATTCAATTCAACCTTATTAAAATCATAAAGTGCAAGTGCTTTAGTCAACAGACCATTATATACTGTAAACAATTTGACTGAATATTGCACTAAAAAGATAGAAAGTGCTAGTGCTTGAGCAGTGCTTATTATATCAAATAAAGTGCTAACATTTCTATGTTTTTCACAGTACTTATTAACTATGCATTAACCCCTGTAATACATTTCTATAGAACAAATGGGGAATATCTTAGTTTTAGTGAAAAAGTGCAAGTGCTCCAATTTCAAATACAGTACTTCATTGATGTAAACATTTCACTCAAATTGCACATTCCCAAATACCCTTCAAAGTGTCAGTGCATATCACAGAACAAAAACAGCATTACTTCATTGCAATAAAGTTATCCCTGAGCCAACGTCTTTAAAAGACAAAAACCACCTCTACACATGAAAGTATGAAAGATAAAAGCTCAGATTAAGACCATTAAAATCACAAAGAAATTTTCATCTAAAAGAAATCAATGACGAAAAAATCTTAAAATACAGTTCAGGAATTATCAAGGTTTAGAAAACAGTTCATAATATTTACAAAGTCAACTCAAGCAAGTATATAGGTCTTCATCCACGTTCAGGCCCTGGGGCTCCTTACAATTAAATTCAAGTATAAAGTACGTCTCCAATCTCCTCAACTCACTTTTTCTGTCTCCCCCTCTTTTCTTTTTTGGGATTTCTGCAATACAAAAGTATTGCAGACCTTCGGGGTTACTCTGATGGTAAAGTTCAAAATGTCGGGCCACAGGGTAAGACCTATCCTGGTTGACTATTGCTCTTCTATGCTGCAAAATCCGTTGGTGTACAGGTAAAATTGTACTTCCGATATAGATCTTAGGACAAGGACATTGTAAAAGGTACACAACGAATTCACTTTTACATGTAATGGTGCTTTTTATTTTAACAGTTTTGTTGAAAGTTGTTTTAAACTCCGTGCGATTCATACCATGTAGGCATGCTTTGCACTTAAAGCACTTTTTAAAGCCAGGTTTTGGCCTCAACCAATCAGCACTACTCTTACGTTTATCTACAAAATCACTACGGACAATTAGATCTTTTAGTGACTTGGATTTTCTATAGGTGATCTCAGGATTTTTCTTCACCTTAGAACCCAACACTGGATCGTTTCTGATTAGGTACCAATGTCTTCTAAGTATTGATCTAACTTCCTTATGTTTAGTGTTGTAAGTAGTGATAAATCTAGAGCTGCCATGATTTGATTGTTTTGAATTTGATTTACGAGTTCTTGAAGGCTCAAAAAGTAAGGATTGTCTACTCAATTTTTTAGCTTTACTGGCAGCACCTTTAAGAATGGTCTTGCTGTAACCCCTCTCTAGGAATCTTTGAGTCATCTCTTCTTCAATGGTGTTAAACTGTTCATCACTACTGCATGTCCGTCTGGCCCTATAGTATTCCCCAAATGGAATGCTCCTTATTAATGCAGTTGGATGGGCACTTTCTGCATGTAGTATTGAATTCCCCGCAGTCTGTTTACGGAACACAGTTGTTTCTAACTTATTGTTCAAAGGGGTTATTCTAATATCAAGGAAGTCAATCGAGACTTTACTGAAGTTCCCCACAAATTCCAAATTTAGGGAATTTTGGTTGATCTCCAAAAACACCGATTGATGCCTCCGTGCCCTGCCACAGCACGAAGACATCATCGATATATCGTACCCACAAAAGGATGTGCTCCGACCAATGATCAAGTGGGTCCCCTCTGAGCACCTGCTCCTCCCAGTAGCCGAGATGGAGGTTGGCATAACTGGGGGCAAAGCAGGTGCCCATCGCGGTACCCCGCTCCTGAATATATAGATCATTTCCAAACATAAAGATATTCTTGGATAAACACCATTCCATGATCTCAAGAATCATCCTATTTTGGGACGCAAGGCGTATTGGTCTTCTATTTAGATAGTGCTCACAAGCTTTCAAACCATAAATATGTCTTATATTCGTATATAGAGTAGAAATGTCCAATGTCAATAGGACCATAGTAGTAGGGTCCCAACAAATATCAAAAATACATTTCAAAAAATCAGTAGAGTCTTTTATATACGATGGAAGTGTTCTGACAATAGGGTTCAGGAAATAGTCTATGTATCTAGATGCTTTCTCGAATAGGCTCCCACAAGATGTATATATCTATACTAATATAATAAAGAAGAGAGCCCAAACCTTTGAGGCGGGTAATCTCAGGAACCACAGCACCAATCACAACACCCAATACAGCGTTGGAAAGGGCAGTTGCAGCAGAAGGACATAGGCTATGCAGACGCCCACCATATACATTTAACAGGTAAAAGAACCCTGCCAGCAAAGTAGTCCCTTGTGGGCGTGTCTGCGTTGTGCTGTGGGCATGACAAACGCTGGTGGCGTGTGGTACGTTCCGCCCTTCATGCCATGTCTCATATTGTGTGCTGTGGCCGTGTCCTGGGGGCTTGGGCGTATGCGGGGCGCGGGATTACGGGAAAAAAAGCGAGCTTTGTGCCCAATATTTCATTGTTTTTTCTTCCCAGGTTCTGTACATTCCAGCTCCGGGTGTCCACCCTGCTCCCTTTAAATACCCCTGCACCCCATAATCATAACCCACCCTTATTCATTAAAATACCCCAACACCCTTAAACACTAACCCATCTTAACCCTATAAATATACCCTGTACCCCAAAACCCAAACCTATCCCTAAACCCTAAAAATACCCCTGTACCCCAAAACCCAAACCTAGCCCTGAACCCTAAAAATACCCCTGTACCCCAAAACCCTAACCTAGCCCTGAACCCTAAAAATACCCCTGTCCCCAAAACCCAAACCTACCGCTGAACCCTAAAATACCCCTGTACCCCAAAACCCAAACCTAGCCCTGAACCATAAAAATAACCCTGTACCCCAAAACCCAAACCTAGCCCTGAACCCTAAAAATACCCCTGTACCCCAAAACCCAAACCTATCCCTGAACCCTTTCAATACCCCTGTATCCCAAACCCCTGCATACTTTTTCACTGTGGTCCAGTGTAAAGTGTGTGCGCTCTGTGTGTGTGTGGTGAGAGTGACCTGTCCTCCCATAGGAATGCATGGGGAATATGTGTGACCATGTTAGTTCCTGATGTGTGGGGAGTGCAGGATCGAGTTTGGTATTTAAGAACTCGTGAGATTGAATGCTGCGCAATGATGTATGCGGCATGATTGTGTCTAGTGTGGAAGTGCCACTTCTAGAAGTTGGCATGTTAGTTTAATTTGTGTCTGGCGTGTGATTGGCTGGAGCTGGCTGGTGAGCCTGGCTCCAGGAGTCAGGATGGGTCTGCCCCGGTGGTGAATGGAGAGATTAGCATGCTGATGTGAGGGAGGGGTACACCTGGTACCTGAATAGGGCTGATCCTTCCCTCCACAATGCTGGCTCCACCCCTGTGGTGCGTCTGATGTCCCTAGCCTGGCCAGTGAAAGGGAGTTCCCCATAACCAGTTGTAGCTGGTTCTTACATTGCCTACACCCTGCTAGACAAAGGGATTTTTGTGTATAAAAAGAGGCTGTGACCTCTTGTAAAATGTTCTTGTTTCTGACTGGAATCAACCAGGGGCGTGCTGCTGCTGGGGCCCAGGCGAAGGCTTGCCTCCCTGGGTCCTGCCCAGCCCCTGGACTGCTGATGGACCTGAATGCCTTGAGGAAAATGAAATTTTACATGGCCAATGTGTCCCCTGCTTGTACCCAACGTTTAGTGTATGTGCATGTCTCCCATGCATTTTCCCTCTATGACCTGCAATAATAATGCCTCTGCATTTCCGTCCCACTTTAGGATGTCAGTTACCAAGTCTTCCATGAAAGAAACGTTAATTCTGCACTGAGGCCCATGTTGCCCATGTGTTTGCATTGTGCACTTTTAATATAGAGATGAACCCATTTTGTGGCGCAGCCTGATCCCATTTTGTGGCGCAGCCTGAGCCAGTCTCCGAATTAGGGTTTTCATGCCTCCAGACACTCTGAGGGCTGCAGGTACGTATCCCTGACCTCTCACATACTTCTGGCTAAGCCGAGAGGAGCCCTGCCCGGGGTGCCAAGACAGTATTTTGCACACAGTTATCTGCTTGCTCTACAGAATCACATTCCTGCCTGGTGAAGAAGGTAAACAGAACCCGTCTGCAGAGATAGGGCCTAGCCTTTCTGTCCCCGTTTAAGTGATTTATATAGCTCGCATCCAAAGAAAGCCCACGGCCCCCACGCAATGCGCGAAGAAATATATGCCCACACTGGCTCTTAGTGATGAGCGACCTTTGCTTCAGATAATACATCCCCGGACATAAGATATCAGATAATACCAGACGTGCAGGTCGTCCTGACACTGAAGGCCTCTCTACTAGACTGAAAGTCCGCTCCCCCCAGCTTCCCCCAGTTACACGTCAATTGCACGTCATGACCAAGTGCGCACACAAGTAGGGTGAAGTTCAAGCTGGCCATGCAACCCCCCTTCAGGTATCCACCCACCTATGACTCACCTATGACTCCTCAAGTGAACGCCCACATATACGCCCTCATGCTCTTATCTCTCTCTTTCTCTTGCTCTGCCTGGAGCGCTCCTCCTTCTCTATGCAATTTAATGTATAAATATTGTACTCTGTGAATAAAGTTTAGAAGACCCTTCCTGAACCTTAGTGGTGATGGAACCGATTCTCCCCTAACTCGAGTTATTGAAATAAAGCCCTTTTGAATCGGACACCACAGACTCTGCCTCTCAGTATATGCATGATCCTTTGTTTAACTATAGAAATTATGACAGGGTAATATATTATTTACCACAGCCTGGAGGATCTTTTTGCATGGGGTCTCCTTTGCTTCACTTTGCCCCCAGGACCCTTTTATGTGAATCCTGAGTTACTGGGACCCTTCTTGATGCAGGGGTCATCTCTGGGGACTTGTGGGGCTGTCTGTGCCCCCAGCGCGACGTGAGCGCTTTATTTTTGGGCAGAGCGCGGTGGTTTTCCCTCGAAGGGAAGCGCTCCTGCCCTTTTGTCCCTCGAGTAAGCTGCTAACGTCATGGGCGGCCGTTCTACACTCTGTGCCCTGTGAGGGGGATTGCCGTTGTGAGGGGGTTTGCCGTGCCCCGAATTACCAGGTCCGCGAATCACCGCCGCTGCCCGGGACAAAGAACAGCCGAGGAAAGCTACCACCATCGGCCTGGGTCCCGCCGTCGTCAGCAGAGTTGAGCCGCGCTGTGAGTGGCTGACTCCCGGAAGAGGCTGCGCATCACGAGGGGCTCGTCTTTTGTGCCGCGCTGTGAGTGGCTGACTCCGGGAAGAGGCTGTGGAGTCGCGAGGGGCTAGTCTGTTAAGCCTCGCACGGATTGGTTCAGGCTTGAGCCCCCTCCGCGAAGGAGCCTCCATCGAGGGAGCGACGACCGGAGTACGGGAGGTGCCGCGGGACTCCCAGCCCTTCACGAAACTGCCGCACCCCAGGTAAACCTCAGAGGGACAGAGGTGGCACAGTGGTGCCAGACCCCAGTGGATTTACAGCTGCCCAGCAAGTAGTGGGCAGCTGCACCGTTTAGGCGCAATTGAGTGAGAGTCCCTGGGAGGGACAGAGATGGCACGGAGGTGCCAGGCCTTCTACAGCTGCCCAGCAATTAGTGCCAGCTGCAACGTTTAGGCCCTGTTACTGTTCCCAGCTGCCCATCAATTAGTGGGCAGCTGCAACGTTTAGGTTTGCGCCGGTGGCGCACCCCTGACTGGCGCTGCGTGGCAGCGCGCACTGACATTCAGGACACAGGGCATTTGAGCCCCTTCTTGAGATGGCCAGTTGGCCAAGGGGACTGGTATATGGATAGGGCGCAAGGCCCTAATGTGATTTTTGCGCAATGTGATTTTACTATGTTTATGATGGTAATTGCCTAATGTGATTTTTGCGCAATGTGATTTTACTATGTTATGATGGTATTTGCCTAATGTGTTTTATGGGCTAGAGTGATGTGGTGCTAGGAAATGTAATGCATTTAGTATGTTTTACCCACCCTGTATTGATACCTCTAGAGATGGTTTTTCCTGTGGAGGTTTATGTTAGTTTCACTGTGAGTTATGCCCCTAAATGTGATTTATTCTTAGGAGGCAGAGTCTAATGTGTTTAGACTAGTGAGAGATTGCCTACTGTATTTAAAATGGTTAGGCCTAAATGTGAGTTAGGCGTAATGTGCAATGCCATTATGCCTGTGATACCTCCAACTATGTTTTCATGTTTAGGAGGTTGTTTTGCCTAGTATAGTTTGTACTAGAGAGGTTATTAGTTATTAGTATTGTGTAGTGTGTACCTACCTGTTACCAGTGGTTACTGATTGTGATCTATAATTGTTATTTGGTGTTACAGTTATTCTAAGTGATAGTTCTACTAAGTGCTGATTCTGACAGTGGCCCACGTGGCCCTGTCCTGGTGTAAATAATCCCTTGTGAATAGTGCCCGTGCCAGTTGGCACAATGTATAATGTGTGATTACTATCTGATGTGTTTTGACAATACAAAAGTTATTTTTATATAACCTTGTGTGGAGTTCCTTT
The DNA here is from genome assembly GCF_964263255.1 of Lissotriton vulgaris. NCBI lineage: Eukaryota > Metazoa > Chordata > Amphibia > Caudata > Salamandridae > Lissotriton > Lissotriton vulgaris. The sequence goes on from NC_141697.1 coordinate 1,057,576,122, forward strand.
TGTGGTGTGCCTAGGATGTTGTTGCTGTTGTGTGCGTGCGCAAATGCTTTACACATTGCCTCCGGGATAAGCCTGTCTGCTCGTGCCAAGCTACCAAGGGGGTGAGCAGGGGTTATCTTGATGTGTGATTCCCTTGCCCTGACTAGAATGGTGGTTTCTGCCTGGCTTTGGCGTAAGCCTTAGCCAACCAGAAATCCCAGTTCTAACAGTGGACATTTCAGCAAATGGGTCATCAGACTTACAATACCATTACCGTCACTACTAACTATACACTTCTTTGCTGGAATGTAAGGGGGCTCAGCACTTGTAAGAAATGCTATTGAGTGCTATCACTTCTCAAAAGTCATGGAGCTAGCATAGTATGTCTCCAGGGAAGAGATCAAAGCGAAAAATCTTGCAAACAAATGGAGAAGGTCGACGTATTACGCCACATATTTGTCCTCTAGGCGGATGCTGGTTTGGATTGCTCCGGGGGTGCCGTTTGCAGTGACATACATGGAGATAGATGTGGAGGACCGATATATACTGGTTCAGGGTAGATTAGATGTCCAGGAAATGGTGGTCATTAATTATTATGGTCCAAATACGGATGACAACACTGCTTATACTATACTGACAGATATCAATCCCAATAATAAGTGACATTATACGTTCTGAGTGGACATTTTAATTGTATGGTGAATGGGGATTTGGATGGCCACCCTCCCTGACAGGGCATTAAACCTAGATGTCTCAAATGGGGTTCAGCAATGTCTGGAGGGACACTCACCGGGTATTATGGGACTATATACCTGTCACTCAGCCACACACAGTACATTTAGCAGGTTGTATTGAATTTTGGTAACGTAACAGACAGCTACAAGGGTACTAGAGGTAGTACATCTGTCACATTATGTATCTGATCATGCACCTGTGGCATGTCGATTCCAATGGATGGGAAACCCCCAATTTCCATACTCATGGATATTCCCTTCTGAAATACTGCATGACCAGGTGGGTAGGGAAACTATAGTGGAGTCCCTGACAGACTATATCAACATAAACTGGACGACCGCCCAGAGCCGCGCAACAGAATAGGAGGCACTGAAAACGCTGCTACGGGGTAGATGTGTGGGTCTTTCCTGTGGAATGCGGTGCACACTACAGACAGAACTCCTTCATAATGAGAATCCTTGACAGCCTTACAGGGGCAGTCAAGTCGGGAGGAGAGTGAACAGGAAACTGAAACAGAGCTACTGCAGCAGGTGACGGAAACTTGGAACAGGCTAGAGCATTACACTTTGAAATCGTTTTATCAACTGCTTCATCAGGAGGGTGATATATCGGGAAGATTCTTGGCCTGGATCCTTCGCCGCAAGTTGCCCACGACCCCAGTACCCCATTCCATAGATCCCCGAGGGAGCGAGGCACGAACCCAGAGTGACAGATTGGAGGTATTTTGACAGCACTTGGAGCAGATGTACACCAGCCCAGATGACCCGAACCGTGAACAGCTCACTGAATGTTTTAAAGAGATGCAGTTCCCACAGCTGGTTAAAGTGGTAGGCAAGTACTGGACTCAGGACTCACCTTAGAAGAGATTCAGGTGGCCATAATGTCCCTCCCAATGAAGAAGATGCCGGGAAATGATGGCATCACAGCCACATTTTTTCAGGCCTGTGATACAGTGGGGGCTTTCAGTCTACTCGAGGTCTATGCAGAAGGTAATAAAGCACTCCTGACATCACTGCGCAAAGGTACCATCACAATGATCTTGCAACCCAGTACTGTGGCATCTGACCCATCCTCCCATCATCCAAACACAATAATAAACATAGACCTGAACATCCTGTGTGAAGTTCTCGCATTGCGATTGGGACCAGAGATTGCTTGGTTGGTCCACCTGGACCAGTGTGGGTTCATACCCAGATGCAACACCACCATCAATATTAGGCAGTTAATGCATGCCATGCGTGAAGTGGAGGATAGTGAGCGAGAATTAGCCTTGGTACCCATTGATATTGCCAAGGCGTTTGACCATGTGAACTGGCGGTACCTCCTGACGGTCCTGGAGGCAATGGGGTTTGAACCTCGATGTAGAAACTGAGTGAGCCTGCTCTACGCTGGACCCATGGCCAGGTTCCGGTTGTGTAGACTATGTTCTGCTCCTCTGAATGTCATGAGGGACACACGACAGGGGTGACCATTGTCACCCCTGTTCTTCGCGATGGTGCTAGAGCCTCTGGCCCTGAGGCTCAGAGGAAACATTAAGAGGTGGGGAAACTGGGTGGGAGGGTTGGATCATTTAATCTCACTCTATGCGGATGACACACTTTTTAACCGGTCGGCTCCGAGGGAATCACTGCAGTTGCTTCTGGAGCACTTTGACACCTTTGAAGACATTTTAGGATTGCGTATTAACTAAAATAAGTCTCTTATATTCCCTCTGGGATGTCTGGTGGCTCTGAAGCCCACCACATTACCAGATTTGCCCTTGCATTGGGAAACTGACCACTTCTGATACTTAGGAATAATGGCGGCTTGTAGTGATGTCTTTAATAGTTTGTAGAATGAATGTACAATGTTCTGTGTTCCACATTCTGCATACGTGTATGTTTAGATTGGAATGTTACACTGAGTTTAGTTGCTGTGTAGCCGTTTCCTTGTGTTCACCTTTCTACCCTGCAGTCTTGAGGTTGTCAATAAATCAACCTGGAAACTACGGGCCCGATTCACAGAACTAACTTAAGACAAAATCCTAAACTTACTACTATTGTATTCACAGAAGTTAAGATTTTGTCTCAAGTTTGTCTTAAGACAAACTTAAGACAAAATCCTAAATTCTGTGTCTTAAGAAAAACGTAAGACAGACTTAAGACAGACTAAGTTAGGATTTTGTCTTAAGTCTGTCTTAAGTCTGTCTTAAGTTTGTCTTAAGTTTGTCTTAAGTTTGTCTTAAGTTTGTCTTAAGTTTGTCTTAAGACAAAATCCTAACTTCTGTGACTACCAAAAGTAGTAAGTTTAGGATTTTGTCTTAAATTAGTTCTGTGAATCAGCCCCAGAATGTGTATATTCCTTTACTACAAATCTGGCAAGAGGAGTGGCAACCTCGGAGAATCCACGCTGGACTAATTCTACTTGGAGTATTTTTATCCTCAAACGAAAGTCGTCTTGGCTATAGGTGAGGTGAATCATCTTTGGATCGTGAAAACCTGCATTTACGCTGTTTCTGATGTTTATGGGCTAGCGGATGGTTAAGGATCGAAAAGGTACTGTTTCTTTACTTAAAAATTACCTCGAGTTTCCACCATCCTAAAGCGCCTGCATATCGGCAGTTGAGCACTCACACGCGTTGTTGTGTTTCAAGTTGAATGCTGCGGAGTCTGGAGCTGCCATTCTGCTCCCTCTCCGGTGTGCTGTGCCTCGGATCTTGCGTCACTAGGATACATGACCCAGCGCTCATACGTCATCGCGCTGGTCATGACCCCAACGTGACGTCATTTTTGATTATTGACTTTCTTTTCTGCATCAGCACTTCACTGAGAGGGAATACTTTGCTCATCTGAATCTCGGTAATATATTGGAACCGTATTTTCTCATTTTCAAGATATTGCAGCCAGATTGTGAGTATTATATTCATTTATTTTGCATCTTTTAATCATGAACATTCTAAATGATCACCTCAGCAGAACCATCTCAAAGAGAAGTGGCTCCACGTTCTGAATTTGCTTTACATTTGTCTACTCCCCGAGAATTTTTATCTTCTCCTGGTGAACCTACCATTCAATGGAATGAATGGAAGGAATATTTTTTTTAATTATATCACCAACCTGGAGGATTGTAGTGGAGTTTACTCCCCAGAAAGGAAAAAAAGACTTAATGTACTGTTTGGGTCCTAAAGGTCTTCCTGCTTTTGGACAATTGCAACAAAAAGAAAGATCTAGTGACATTGATGTATTTAAGGCTGCTTTATTAGATTTGGATGAACATTTTTCACCTGCAGTGTGTGTTGCGGTTATGCGTGATTCCTTCTTTCAAAGGAAACAAGATAAACATGAATCTGTCAAAGATTTTGTATCTCCACTACGCAAACTTTCCATAACTTGTAAACATTTGGTAGCTTAAATGAGGAACTCATTAGGGACCAGATTGTTATGTATGTGAAAAATATGGTTATTTAAGACAGACTATGGGTGGAAGGTGATTCAAGTTTGAAAGAAATTATTTCCATTGTTAAAAAAGCAGAATTATCTGAACGTTGCGCTAAAGTCACACTTTCATTAGATAAAAAAGAAAGTAGAGATTCTGTTAACAAAATTTCATATAGCTCTAGCAAATCTTTTCAAACTCATAAAAAAAGGGTGATATAAAATAAGAATGATAATGTTTTTAAAAGCAAACAGCAACAATATTATTGCTACCGTTGCGGTAGCACTTCTCATTCTGCGCAGTATTACAAGTGCCCAGCACGTACTGCCAAATGCATGGAGTGCGGGTTGATCGGTCATTTTGCCAAAGCATGTAGGCGTAAAACATATAAGAAAAACAAGAAAGTTGCTTGCGCGCAGGAGAGTCATCAGATGATAGTGATATTGATGTTAAACTAAAATGTGATAAAAAAAAGAAAGTTGTTTTGAAAATCTCATGTGAAATAGGAGATAGTAAACCTCTGTGTTGGGTTTCTTTTGGAGGCGTTTCCTTACAAGTCTCAGCAGACTCGGGGTCACCATACACTATTATTGCCAAAAAAGTGGGGGTAGACAATTTTTGCTCCACCATTGGAAATCATTTAGAATCTCCTGATATTAATCCGGAGAGTTACACTGGTGAAAAAATTGACATCATCAGATTTAGACAATTGGTTTTTAGATTCAAGGGCAGATCTGCTCTATGCAAATTTTATGTAGCTCAAGATGGACATCTGTCCTTGGATGGAAAGACGTAATTAGACATTATCTTAAACCCTAATAGCCCTGAACAAGTTTTAGTAGCTTGTGATTCTGAAGATACAAAGAAATGGGTATTGGAAGAATTTCCAAACGTCATCAATAATAAAATCTGGAAATTAAAGGGTTTCTCACATTCTATCAAATTAAAACAGAGTGCTGGTCCTAAAATTCACAAGACTAGAAACATTCCTTTCATTGTTCGTGATGAAGTGAAACAAAAATTGGATAAACTTTTGAATGCTCACATCATTGAACCTATAGAATCATCCGAATTGATATCTCCATTGGTCGTCGCGATACGATCCAATGGCAAGGTTCGATTATGTGTTGCTCTAAGAGGGCTTAATAATAACATTATTGTGGATCAGTTTCCATTACCTCATATTGATGAAATGTTATCTTTGACTAAGGATGCAAAATGGTTTTCCACACTAGATTTGTCATCGGCATACCATCAAATCGCATTTAATATGAATTGCAAACATTTAACAGTGTTCTGTACTCCTTTTGGATGTTTCCAATTCCTCCGAATGACTTTTGGATTGGCATCGGCGGCAGCTGTTTTTCAGAGACTCATGTCACAAATGTTAGGTCACATTTGTGACGTCTTTTTTCAAGACGATATATTAATCATGGGAAAGTCAAAAAAGCACCTTGATGAAATCCTTAGGAATGTCTTGCGTATTCTGGATGATAAGGGTCTTACAGGTGAAATCAGTAAGTGTAAGTTTGCTGAATCTAGCGTAACCTATCTAGGTCATGTGATATGCCGTTATGGCATAAAACCTAAAGACAAACTTATTGAAGCCATATCCAAAGCTCCGCCACCGTCTAACAAAGATGAACTTCACTCCTTTTTCGGTTTAGCAGAATATTATTCCAAATTTGTAGAAAAGTTTGCGGATAAAACACATGAAATGTGTGCTTTACTTAAGAATAAGTGTAAATTTGCGTGGTCTGACAAATGCCAGTCTTCCTTTTTAAGCATTAAATCTGCCATAGTTAAAGATCCCACATTAAAAGGATTTAACCCTTCCGCTTCAACCTTTATAACCGCAGATGCCAGTGGGAAAGGTTTGGGGTCAGTTCTAACCCAAGGTAATGAGAAAGGCTCTGAAGTTGTAATAGCTTTTGCCTCTAGATCCCTGTATCCAACTGAGGAGAAATACTCAGTTATAGAAAGGGAGGCCTTGGCATGTGTTTGGGCTCTAGAGCACTTTAGAAAGTTTATTTGGGGTAAAGAATTCACTGTTAGAACGGATCATAAACCTTTGACAAAGGTGTTAACTACTGAAGGGTTATCAAGAGCTTCAGCAAGAATTTCCAGTCTTTCCATGCGATTACAAGATTTTATTTATAAAGTGGAGTACGTCCCAGGAAGAATGAATGTTACTGCAGATTTTTTAAGTAGGTTATCATTACCCCTTACAGAAATTGATTCCAGTCCTCAGAATGATGTTTGTGTTGCTGGCATTTTTGTGGATGAAAATAGTCAAGGTTTACAAGAAAAAGAATGGGTTGAAGCACAAATGAATTATCCCGTTCTAGAGAAAGTGAAAGTTTGTATTGAACAAGGTTTATTTATTTATTTATTTAATTGCTGGTTTTTATAGCGCTATGAATAGACTCCCGGAGGAGTATCTCCGCGCTTATGACAGCCGGCCTGAGAAACTATAGAGGTAGCAAAGATATTGACAAAGAGAAGGTTTTTTGCACAGTAACTGGGTGCACTGCCTGTTCATGCGCATATAGTACAGGGTGGTACAAATTATTTAGGTGCTATTCGGCGAGTGGACAAACCTAAACCACTCATGTGAGTAAAAATACTGCTAACAATTAAGAGGTTTGCCGAAGCACTCTGGTAAGTAATTATGATTGTACAGTTACAATATAACAACACATTAGAGAACAGCAAAATGACAGAAGTAACCAAAGTTCCACAAGAAGAGTAAATCTTGGATTCTTTTAATGGAGATTACAGCCAGCCGACACGTGTTTCATCGCCTTCGCGACTCCTCAGGGCTAGATGGCCGTATCGATTTCAAAAGGTCGCTTAGCTGGTGATAATTCCGACCCAGCCGGGCCTTCCAGTAAGAGCACTGGTTCTAGTGCGTCCAAAGCGGCGGAATTCTTTAAGTCAATCGTTTTTTCGATATTTTCAAGTATGGAGGAAACCCAGTGCGGTTCCAAATGGTCCATAAAACAAGGCCGTGTGCGGCTTTCCCTCGCGTAGGTAGGCGAGTGTAATTCTTCCGAGCCCGGTTCCGTGTTCTCAGCTTGTTTCCGGACCAGGGAGGACATGGCTTGGCAGTTCGGGCTGGACTGTTCCTATGAGGCACAGGGTCAGACTGATTTGCATATGGCCATGTCTGAACTGGGGTAGCTGAGTGAGCTAAATAATGGTGATGGATTAAACCCAGATCAGTTGAATGGGGGTGAGTGTTTGATTTGCTCAAAAGCTCCGTCCATCATACCCTTTTGTATCGCCTGGACATAATGGGACCTCTTTCATGAATTGATGGTACACAAAAATGTATCATTGTATTAATGGATTTGTTTTCGAAATGGCTTGAACTGGAAATTGTTACTAAAGTAGATACTTGTTCCGTTATTAATTTCCTAGAGATCATATTCTCAAGGGAAGGTTTTCCAAAAACTTTACTCACAGATAACGGAGTTCAGTTTAAATCTTTGGAAATGAGAAGGTTCATGGATTATGCTGGGATTGAACAATGGTTCACTGCTTTATATCACCCTAGGGGAAATGCTGTTGTTGAGAGAATGAACAGGGTAATTAAAGGTACCATTCAGCTTGCCATGAATAATAAGAAAGATTTGAAAACAGAATTGATGAAAATGATGTGGAGTTATAGAACAACTGTACATGATTCCATTGCTAATAGTCCTTTCACCATTATGAGAGGTAGAGTAGTTCCCCATTCCAAAGTAAATCCTGGTTGGATAAACAAAGGGGGAAAAAGTGACTGGAATATTGTTGATATTAAAGAGTGTTTAACCAATTCTAAACATAAAAACAAAATTTAGTTTGACAACAAATATGGTGTTAAAGATGTTAATACTCACGTTGGCCAATGGGTTAGAGTAAAATCCAGTAGAAAAATTGTTAAAGGTGAAAATAGATTTAGTGATCCACAAAAAGTTGTTAAAGTAAATAGAAGCACTGTTCAACTTGAGAATAGTTCTATTTATCATATGAGCAAATTAGCTTTAGCAAAAAGGTATGTTCCTGAGGAAAAAAATCTCTGTACAAAAAATGTTTCTAACTGTGACAAGTACTGGTGGATCACCATTGATCGAAATAACGAAACTGATGTACCTGTCTCCACTGAAGAAGTACATTTACCTACTGATATTTACTCAAATGATGTTTTAGATTCAAGGAATGATAACATGATTCCTAATTTACCAAATAACCAAAATTGTTTTGATAAGTTTAGTGGTTTTGGTAGAAAGATCACTAAACCCAAGAAAGTTGATGACTATTTTTGTACTACTTATATTATTATTTTTTTTCTTTTTCTTTTTATAGAGAGGATATAGTTGTACTTAAATTAAAGAAGGGGGATGTGTAGTGATGTCTTTAATAGTTTGTAGAATGAATGTACAATGTTCTGTGTTCCACATTCTGCAAACGTGTATGTTTAGATTGGAATAGGATCAATGTCCGCGGACTTGATCATTCTCGCTTCTGCGCCTTCTCTAATCTACACAACGGCCCCACCAGCGCTGGGATGCCTGGCTCCGCCCCTCACAGGGAGAGCCAGGAAGGGTTCCACAGCCTAAGCGCCGAGATACCCTCATGGGTGATTCAGCGCTATATAAATCCATAACTATAACTATAACTATAATGTTACACTGAGTTCAGTTTCTGTGTAGCCGTTTCCTTGTGTTCACCTTTTTACCCTGCAGTCCCGAGGTTGTCAATAAATCAACCTGGAAACTACATGTGTATATTCCTTTACTACATGGCCCATACGGTTCAGAAGCGGAAACAATGTAATATTGATTGTGTGACAGAGGGCCCAACTAAGTTGGTACAGTTCTGGAACATGCTCCCCGTGTCCATTATGGGACAAGTGGCAGTGGCGAAGATGATCTTGCATTTCTGCCTATATACTCTGAAACACTTATTAGACACGCTACCAAGGACAGTCTTTAAGCATCAACACTCATTTTTAACAACTTTAGTGTGGATAGGTGGGAGGAGCAGAATGACCTGGGAGTCCCTTCAACTATCTTTGAAGGATGGGGAATTAGCACTGCCCAATATGGAAATGTACTACCTAGCATCTCAGTTACAGCATGCAGCACACTGGTTGTCAGACAGGGGACAACTGAGAAAAGGATTTACTTGCTGACTTAAGTGAAGGGACACTGCTGCAGTTGCTCCACCGAGGTGGGAGAGGTTATGCTGCAGTGCCATATTTAATCAACCACACAGTCACATTGTGGGAAAGTGTGGTGAAAGTGGTGCTGAGATGTGCCCCCTTCGCACAAGAGTTCATATTCTGGGACCTCCCAGTGTTCCGCCAGTTGACCTTCACAGTGGATGCCAGAGCATGGAGAGATGGGGGGGTGTTTGACCCTAGGTGACCTTTACCCCAATGAGATGTTTATTACATATGATGTGGCACATGAGACTTTTGGTGTGGGTCAGGCCAGTTTTTATTGGCCTCCCCCTAGACTCAGATTAGTCCTCGACGCAACGACGGATAGAGCGGGACTCGTATAATCCTGAGCATGGTCCAGGTGAGGTGAGGTCCAGTCCCCAGTCAAGCTGGATGTCATCTGCATTCCTTGATGCGGAGGATCTGTACTACAGGTTGTATTGATTTCAACCCTATATATATACTTTCTATTATTGATTAGCACTTTATTTTCACTGATTAGCATTTGTATATGCAGTAGCAACTTTAGAGAGCAGAGGCCCTAAAGAAAGCCTGGGAATCTAAGCCCGATTGGCTGAAACATGTTGGCCCTTTTTTGGCAGCTATTTGTTTAAACTGTTTTTCTGCACTGTTCTGTTTTTAGCGTAGGGATTGTGCCTATATCTTAATAAAAGGTTCTTTATTTTTCTTGTCACAGCTCCCTATTTTAATTCACCACATATTCTTTTGTTCTGCACTGCACTTCGTGGCAATCAACTATTCAGTTGTTCTTTGCGTTTTCTAAAGTGATTGTGGATTCGGCCCACGATTTGTGGATTGGTGGTCTCTATGATCAAGAGACATACCATCTCAATAACTGGTTGACCAAATGATAATAATGATCAAAACGATAAGTTGATGGCTATCCAGATAAATTGGGCTGAATTTTTCCACATATCACTATAACGTTCTTTTCCACTTGTTAGTTCTTCTTTTCTATGGTCTGCTTGGTAACTTAGGTACCACTTTACCCCCGCGAAAGTGCAGCTTGTGTGCTAGAGTTCTGGCTTTTAGACCCCAGGTTTGTTGTGTTGTTTATAAGTGAGTATTTGGGGATGTGAACCTAGGCTGGTCTTTAAAATTTTCCCTTTGACCCTCTCCCTCCTGGTTTGTTATAACAGTTTTTATTGTATGCAAGTATTTTGGACATAGTGCGCAACGTCTGGCCTACCTACCCGAAGTATCGACTCCCTTTGAACTTTTTAGGACGCTATTGGAATTTGGCATCGGTAGACACTTCTTTTCCCACTTTAATAGAGTCAGGTTTGCAGATAAGCCTAAGACAACAGCTAGGGCGGCCGAGGAAGAAGGACTGAGTACACCACTAGAGGATCCACAGTGGAAGAGTATTTGCGCATTAGTCAAGCAGGGGACTTGCAATGCGCGGTTCAAACTAGTAAATTTCAATTACATACACCACACATATATCACCCTGGTGTTCCTGCATAGAATACACCCCGACAAAACAGACAGATGCCATCAGTGTCAGGGCGAACCAGCAACCTTTCTTCACCTAGCCTGGTACGGTGCTCCAGTAAATACTTATTGGGACTCAGTGAATAGGAGATCGGAGTGTATTGAGGATGTAGCAGCGAAGCTGGAACTGGCCACATATCTATTGTGGACTGTCAGAAAGCAAAAGGGTAGGAAACTTGAGTGAAAATGTATGCAACTAGTCCTGCTGCTAGCGAAAGGGCGGGTGGCTATTTCACGGATAAATCCTTTTGGACCCACCGAAAAGGGGTGGATCAAAGATGTTAAGAAATGGGCAGTAGCAGAAAAGATGCAACTCCGCTAGTGTAGGAGGTAGGTGCATGCAGAGGAAGATTTGCACACATGGGGGAAATCCTTATATGGGTTGAGGAGGTTGTAGAAGATAATTCCAAAGAAACAATAAAGAGACAAACCACGATACAACAGAGGTATTTGCAGATGATCGGCAGGAATCTCCGGGGTAAGGACATACTAGCAGTTACGCAGAGTGATGTGCACTACCGGGAAGAAAGATTAATTAACAGTATTTCCTAATGTAATGCTTTGTAATCACTGGTCCCTTTGTACGGAATTATTGTTGTTGTGCGATATGTCTGAGATGCTGGCTATACTGTTTGAATCTCCTAATGGTACAGTGTTTTTAAAGTACTGAATGATATAATAAAATAAATAAATTCTTTAAAAAAAATTTTTAGAGGGGGGTGTGGCTAGCGACGGTGGAAGATGGCCGCAGCCTAGAAGAGCTCCAAAGCCCACCGACACACCCCCCACGAATCTGGCATAAATCCTGACCTCTGCAGTGTACCTCTAAGCAACGAGGTACACTGCAGCTGCTGCCGCACTGCCTCCGGTCCCGGGAGCCAAAAATCTGGAAGTCGACGCGACACGTAGGAGCCGATCCAGCCCGGAAGAAGAATCGTGGCCTAGTCCCGGTGGTGGAGCCGGGAGCCACAGTGGAGCCGGGGCCGCACGTAGTGACTACGTCGGCGGCACAGAATTGGAGCGGTATAGGGTTAAAGAGACGGCCCATCGCGGCGGCCCCAAACAGACTGCAGGTCACGACGCGCCACTGGTGAGAGACGAAGGGCTGACGCAGACCTCTGCCTGTGCCCTAACATAGCGATCTGGTGCTATGGAGTGACGGAGAAAGGCGGCAATTGCCTACGGCCCCCTGGAGCCCTGGGGTGCCGGGGAGAGAACCGGGGTGGTGGTGACGCGTCGGAAAAGCCGGCAAGTGTGACAACGAGGCCCGGCCCACCGTGGCAACAGGGGTCGAGAGTAGCCCGGGGGAAAAAAGAAGACCACAAGGCACAGACAACGGGGCGAGGTAAAATGGAAGCCGGAAGCACCCAGGCAGTGCGACACTGATGAAAGGCACGAGGTACAATACGTGCAGGGTGGCCACCCTGCTGCAAATGCAGACATCCATAGGCTCTATTTCCAGTAAGGTGACACTGCTAAGGGCTGATTTTTCTAAAATGGGATCAAGAGTGACGGACGCAAAAACCACAACGAAGGCCCTATCAACGGACACTGCAACTCTGCAGAAGCAAGTGCGCCAACTAGAGCTCGTGCAAAAACAGCTGATTGAGAAAATCGATGACCAAGAAAGGCGCTCTCGGCGCAACAATGTGCGCCTCGTGGGTGTGCCAGAAACTGTCCAGGGTCCAGCTCTAGACCCGTTTGTTGAGGAGTTGGTACAGACACAACTCTGCCCTTGCGGCCTCTCCAAATTCTTCTCCGTGGAGAGGGCGCATATAGTTCCGGGCGGATGGCCCAAGCCAAGGGCACTCTCGGCGCAACAATGTGCGCCTCTTGGGTGTGCCAGAAACTGTCCAGGGTCCAGCTCTAGACCTGTTTGTTGAGGAGTTGGTACAGACACAACTCTGCCCTCGCGGCCTCTCCAAATTCTTCTCGGTTGAGAGGGCGCATAGAGTTCCGGGCGGATGGCCCAAGTCAGGAGCCCCCGCGAGACCGATCCTGGCACGTATATTCAATGTTAGAGACAGGGATGCAATCCTGCAAGCGGCCAGGACTGGCCCACCTCTCCGAATAGACAATAGTACAGTGACCCTGTATCCGGACTACACAGCAGCCGTATCTGCCCAGCTGCGCACTTTCATGGAGGTAAAGCGAGAGGTCCGCAACAGAGAACTCAAATATGCTATGCTTTATCCGGTAAAGCTCAGAGTGGAGGCAGAAGGGAAAACATGGTTTTTTGAATCGCCCAGTGAAGCAAAAGACTGGCTGGATGGATGGAGGCCGGCGCAGACAAAGACCAGGACGGCGGTGACGTCCCGCACAAGAGGCCTCGGGCGGACAGGAGGACGACACAGCAGACCACCAGGAGGAAACAAGAAATGGCAGTGAGGCGGAGTGACACACAGGGGCGATAGCGACTGACGGATACGATGCTGAGCACTCGACGAACTCTGGCTGTATTCGGCCGACTGGGCGAAGATGAGGTTGGCAGGACATGAGCAGCAGGACTATGACCCCAGAGAAGGGTCCAAACTGAGACGTGCACAGGATGTTACAGAAGAGTCCGTAAAGGACAGCCCACCCCGGAACACAATGCTAAATATGAGCCAGGGTGATAGAAATACAGAAACGCAAAACTACAGCGCCCAGGGACAGCGATCGCAGATGTCTATAATCACCTGGAATGTAAATGGGTTAGGGGACAAAATTAAGCGGGACTGCTCCTACAGTATTTGAGGCGGAAGAGTGCGGCGGTGACGCTGCTTCAATAGACACACCTGCAGGGGACGGCAGTTAAAGCCCTAAACAGATGGGGATTCAAGATTGTAGCCCACTCTGATTTCACATCCGGATCTAGAGGGGTAGGGATCCTCATAAACAAGCGGTTCCAGTTCATAGTCACTAACACATATCATGATGACCAGGGATGCTTCGCAGCTATCACAGGTCAGTGGGAGGGTAAATCTTACAATATAGTGTTGGTATATATCCCGCCGGTACTACACCAAGGTGCCTTCGTAGACCTGGGTAAATTCCCGTTGACACTTCCTCGTGGTGAGCGGATTGTTGGAGGGGACTTCAACACGGTTATGGACTCTACGTTGGATAGGCAACCTCCCAGAGACACGGGTGGGTCATCCCATAGACTACAGGACTTTGTAGAGGTGCTAGGGCTGATGGACACATGGCGGACCAGTTATCTAACGGACAGGCAGTTCACATACCACTCCAGGGCCCACAATAGTCTCTCTAGAATTGATTACATTTTCACACTAGCCACCGGAATATTGGGGATGACAGACGTTAGACACCTGCCTAGAGGTATATCAGACCACTCACCAGTCCTCATCACTTATGCGCCATTTACCCCGCAGACTCGTAGACTGTTTCCAATTAGACCCCGTTACCTTCAGGACCGTAGATTACGTAAAGAACTCCTACAGATCACAAAGCATTACTTTGAAGAAAATCGACATTCGGTTCCCTCACCGACTACACTATGGGAGGCCTATAAGACAGTGCTCCGGGGTGGTGCCATTTCACTCATCACGGGTAAAAGGAGAGAACACCAGAAATACACTGATGACCTAGAGTCCGAGGTCGCACTGGCGGAGGAGGTGCATGCATACAATACAACGGAGGAGACAGCACACCCATTACACGTGGCCCAGCAGGCATATAGAGCATATGTGGAAGAGGAGGCCTCTACCAGACTAACTAACACTCAACACAAAATATATGGTCAGGAAGATAAAGCAGGCCGTTTGCTGGCATGGTTGGGAAAAAAGAGAGGGCTAGTAACTGGATAACACAAATACGGACTAGGAACAGCGACTTAGTGTCCACGCCACAACAGATCTCTGAAGCGCTTGCGCAACATTACAAAACTATATATACACCAGTCGCCATCGCAACGGTAGAAGAGAGTTTGGCATTTTTGCAGGACATTCGTTTACCCACGCTAGATGCAGACGCGATGACTGACTTAGAAGAGGATAGCACGCCAGAGGAGCTTACGCAGGCAATAAGAGCGCTTCACACAAGGAAAGCGTTGGGACCCAATGGGATCCCAATCGAATTTTATAAGATAGGAATTAAACACATAGTGCCCCATCTACTGGCGATGTATACCGACAGCTTCACAAGTGGAATCTTAACGGGAGATCAGCGTCTTGCCACCATAGTGGCAATTTATAAGTCCGGTAAACCGGCGAATGAATGTGCATCCTACAAACCAATATCTCTCCTTAATGCGGAGGCAAAAATACTTGCAAAGACCCTGGCCAACAGGCTACAGCCGCATTTGTCAGACCTTATACATGCTGACCAGTCGGGTTTATGCCGCACCGCAATACGGCGCTTAACCTGAGAAGGCCATTCGGAATAATGGAACGCAGGGCAACCATAACAGAGGATGCAGCAATATTTTCTCTGGACGCAAGAATGGCGTTCGACTTGGTGTAGTGGCCCTTTCTTTTCGCGGTTCTACAGCGTATGGGCTTTGGGCCAAAGTTCTGTACATGGGTCCGCCTGCTGTACACTAGCCCAGTGGCATAGGTGGTTGTGAATGGATATATGTCAAAAGAATTCCCACTGGGAAGAGGGACACGGCAGGGCTGCCTACTGTCCCCCCTCCTTTTTGCGATAAAGTTGGAGCCGCTGGCGGCGTGGATAAGGCAGGACCTCATGATACAAGAATAAAATGGACAATAGATTGGGAGGATCGTATCTCGCTATATGCGGACGACATTCTTCTATACTTGATATCCCCAAAGAACTCCATTGACCGCTTATTGGAGATATGCGCTGAGTATGGGCGTCAGTCTGGATGTATCATCAACTGGGACAAATCACTGTTGTACGTCCTGCGGGGGTCCTTCCCACAGCTACCGAGCTGCAAATAGTCACAGCCGGATTTAACTATCTGGGGATATTTGTGACGCATAATCATGCGCAGTTCACAGAAATAAACTTGTCCCAACCCCTGCTGCGATTTAAAAAGGATGTTAAACATTGGCGCACGTTGCCGTTAACACTACTGGGGCGGGCGGCACTTTTTTTTAATGGTGGCCCTCCTGCGATTTCTGTACGCGCTACAGAATACGCCGTTCCCTATCCCCTAGACCTATTTTAGAGCAATTAATGCGGAGGTCACAACGCTACTCTGGGACGGTAAAACGCCTCAAATAGCACTCCAAAAACGTATTAAGGGTTGGTACGACGGCGGGATTGCCCTGCCGTGATGTCAAGGCATATTATTGGGCTTCCCAGATGGTCGCGATTAATCACTGGCTGCATGTCCCACAGGACAACCCGGCGTTTAGACTTGATAGGCATCGATTAGAACCGGCGGGGATAATGAGTGACCTATACAATAAAAAGAAGAAACACACAATCCCGGGTCCGACATTACACACAGTACGTATATGGTTTGATACTCAGCGAGCCCTCGGTTGGGAAGGAGTAGTCACGAAGGCTATGCCACTGTGGGACACTAAAAAATTGGGGATGCTGGGCAATACAGAGGGGTTCCGTAACTGGGACTCAATAGGATTTTCAACGGTCGGCGGTCTATGACAGAGGGGCGGGTGGTCACCTTCGCTCACCTACAGGCCACATACGGTCTGGTGGAGACAGAGAGGTTTGGATACATGCAGATTACACACGCACTGCAGTCCCTGATACCGCCAGACACAAACCCGGAGGACTCCTCCCCGCTGGAGGATAGACTCCTAACAGATCACCTCCAGAAAAAAGCGATATCACTTACATACAAGAAAATAGTGAACAATAGACCCCACAGGGACACTGAAGGCTAAATGGGAGTGTGAGGTAGGAGAGATCGACGAGGCAGAATGGGGAGAGGCGCTAGCTTCCCCTAAGGAGGGTGCTATTCCATCAAGGCTCAGGCTAGTACAGCTAAAATTATTGCACCGTACATACTTTACCAGGGCACTCCTGCACAAAATAGGTAAGGCTGATTCGCCGCTCTGTCTTAGGGAATGTGGAGAAAGGGGATCCTTCTACCATACTATCTGGAGTTGCCCCGTGATTGTGAGATATTGGATGGCAATCATGAGGACACTCTCTCAAGTTACACAAATCACTGTACTGCCAAGCCCAAGATGCTGCCTCCTTAACATTTGGGACCCAACGGACTTAAACAAGACGACCCAGGACTAGGTGACGTTAGGAATGACTGTAGCAAAAAGAAATATCGCACAACGCTCAAGAAGTCTTAATCGTAGCCCATTATAAACACCTACTGAACTCACTCAAACACCTAGAGGGGATTCCGTTCACAGTATAAACTATACAAGAGTAATCTACTGCATGTAAAACAAAATTACCGAAAGACAACAACATGGAAAAAGCAAACACTCTTACCGAAAGCAAGATTAAGTAAAACACGTGAATTGTAAACTACAACTACATCATACACGTTTTACTTTAAAGGTTTTTACAGCAATTACTCAGAAATCGATCATTTTTTTCTGTAAAGCGAGGGGCATGAATATAGGATCCAAAAGGGACCCGTTTCAAGATATGCTTTCTAATTACTGTCTGGCCTGAGACCCGGATGGGGTCTGGCCGTCCCACTTAAAACCCTGAACCCTGTAAGAACTGTGCTTTTTACACTTACCCCAGTGGTGCCACGGTGCTTGGGCCCCTGCATGCGGTGGCACATTGATGCCTGCAGCTGTATACACATGCACTCCACGCTACAAAGCAATCTATCTTATTCTGTCTCCATCTCACACATGTCAGCTATACCTGCACTAATGCATAGAGAGCCTCACCTGCTCAAATTTGACTAACACCACAGACCATGCTTAAACAAACCAGCCACACCTCACAAAGCCTACACAGACCCACCATAGATTATGTTAATGTATATCAAGCATACCTGGCCATGACCACCCAAAGAATGCCACCGCACCGAATGTTATGCACGTGCATACACACATAACATACCATGCTTGTGCATACCAACACAATTCCTGCATACAGACAAAGACCATATATCATGCTTGAACACAAACGCACCATCGACCATGACTACACACAGGTCCAGCACAGCACACAAAATATCATGCACCCCAAAAACGCTTGAACACAACCCCACCCTACCATGCATCACGTGCACACACACTATACATATTTCTCGGTCTCTGCCCCTCACCAAGTGGTCGAAGTGCATTACAAAAAAGTATGGTAACTGCAATGCTGCACACAAGAGCGTGGTCAAAGGTGTGGCTAAAAGAACTAAATATTCTGTAACTTTTTTCGATCTTTCGCCTTCAGGTAACTACATATAAAACAATGCACAGTTTGAATGAAAATTAAATGCAAGTTATGTTAATTGGTGGGAAATGCACTATGGTACATTATGAAACCTCTATTAGTTCATGCACTGCAGAGGTCTGTGTCTGTGACCAGAAAGCCACAGAATTGAATCCTGTTTGGTGCAGTGGAGAATAGCGACCTGTGTATGTTTAGAGCTATGAGGCCCAAGTCTGTGAGAGAAAGAACTGTGAAAATGCATTCCCTTATTCTAAACGTGCATTGCACTCAGTATAAGATAGACTGCCACAAAAAGATTTAAGATATAAAAAGTGCTTCAAAAGTATAGATTTTAGTAATACACGGACTGTACTGTAGTGGACGGGAACGACAGTCATTCCAGGAAACGCTGGTCGAGTCCCAAAACTACTTTTATTAGTAGATAACAGGAAAAGTAGTATGCAAAACGGAGCCCACGGCATGAGCAGGAACAGGAATCCAAACTGACCCAGCCAGAACATAATGGCTAAATGGCACAGCAAAGTTCTAAACAATACATTCTAGTAAATTAAACAAACAGTAAGATACAGTAAAGAATACAGAATACCACATGTACGTAGAGCATAACTGTCTTTTGAAAGCACACACTTTACAGTTTAGCTGATAGCCCCCAAACAATACCTCTCAAAATAATCTGTGCCATCATGAAGCTTCTAATGATTCAATCGATTAAAGCCAATACAGGCTTCCAAGCACCTTTACATTTTAAAATTGACCAGTTGCGCACATTTACTTTTTCTTCAGGGAAGCAGGCATCGTGGCAAGCCTGTGTAGCATTCTTCGCCTTACTCGGTTTCACAGCACAGGAGAGTCCCTACTTACACTTCAGCTGAAGCATTTCAAGTGTCGTAATCATCCGTTCCTGGATGGCGGGTTTTACCCTAAAAGTAAGGGGAACTGTGTTTCTCAAAAATAAAAAAGTATGGGTACATCTTGCCTCTCAGATCCCCCCTCGACCAAGTGCCTCACCCCACCCCCTAAACACCGAGCTGTCTGTCTCACTCTCCGATTCCCTCCTCTCCAGGTTCCCTGGAACACGTCGGCCGTCCCCACATACCTGCTGCGTTTGTTGCCCCCGTCTCCTGCAGGTAGGATCCCAGGAAGAGCCCGACCACCATTAGGATTAAAATATCGCTCGCCATCCTCATGCTCGTGCTGGTAAGTGCGTGTGCGCACTAGCCCCTGTGGAGGCTTAAAAACCTTTCGGGAGGGTGTAGCCGAAGGGAGGGGCTAGTCCCTGGGCAAGCCGTCCAACCCCCTCCTCACTCGCTCCGTTTCACAATCGGCTGCTGCAGGTGCCTCGGCATGCCTGCGGGTGAACCAGGATATTGCATTTCTGCCTTTGTCCAGCAGCAACCTGCTGGATTACTGCCTCTGTTTGTTTTATGTTCGTCGTTCCAGTCTCTGTTATCATTAGAGGGAAGATACTTTAACCACTTCCGTTAAGTTTTTTTTCCTGGAAATGCTGTACGCAGAGCACGCCCGAGGCTTTAATATTTTGTAGAACAACCCATGTAAATCGTATCATGCCCTTTTACAAAAGGACGGGCCCGTAGGGGGCCAGGGTCATTTTCACCAGGCTGAAGTTTCGGAAACTTAATAGAACGGGTAGTGAACATATGTTACTCCCTGACCTGACGCACAGCTAGAATTAATTAAACTACTATTCTTAATTAAACCACAATTTTTGCTCAATTTTTTCATGAATTTCTCTAGGTTTTATTCCCCATATTGTCCTTAGGATAAAGTCATTATTCTTTCATGCTTTGTCTTTTCTTCTCATGTTAATGACACTCAGAAATATTCTTCATTTCCTATACAATTATTCTTTGGTGTGATACTTATCACACATTAACACAACCCAAAACAATTATTTTCGACGATTGAGGAGTAGTTGGCCCGATGCATTTCGGGACCCAGTCCCTTCTTCGGGGGCCTTCCTGTAAATGGAATGCATATATGTCATTTTGTTGGGTTTTAAGCTTAGCTTCTCAATTTTTACATTTTTACATTTAAACATATAATCAAGGGTCACTATAAGTTTCAAATCGACCACCAATGCTGCATTTACTTAACATATTAGTTATTGCTCAAAGTGAAGTTTCGGAAACGCCAGGTATTCTGGAGCAGCATCGGTCAAGTTTCACAAAAATTAGATACATTCGGCCAAAACAGCCTCTCTCACAAGGCACTGTTCAGCAAATTATTTGACCCGCAAATATTCCTAATCTTTCTGGGCAAACTCAATTTTTCACCCGATGCAGGATTACTGCCAGACAGAAAGAACACAAGGGCCTAAGAACTTCGTGCACAAATTCATCACTCGCCTTTTTACCTCTAACTTGTAAATCCTCAAACCACCTACCAAGTTAAGAAGTATACATTCTCAGAAGCATCTTGTTAAGTCCATAGATGTGACCATTCAAGAGTCCAAGAGGGGTTCATCTTCTTTATTAAGAGAGCATCTGCAGAGATCCCTTTCCATCAATGTGCAGTAGCAACTGACAGAACCTACTTCCTAAATATTCCACATTAGCAACCACCCTACATTCTAGATCTTTACATCACAGTACAGATACAGAACACCACATCACCTCCCTAACCCAATATTACATCAACAAATGAATAGAAACCTATTAACACATAAGCTAGTTACTTTGCTAAACCAAATTGGTTGTAACAAAAGATGAACATAAAATGCAATATTCATAGCAACGCACATGCAATTATGTAACAACCAGGTGCATCTAAAACACATTCCTAGACTGGGGCGATGTGGCCAAGATGGTGTCTTGGTAGGACGTAGCTGTGTCGCTCTCTGCTCCCGCCTGGCATATCCCCGCACTTTCGACGACAGGAAGGGCACTGGAGCCTGCCTACCTGGACCTTCCCTGGGGGCTGGGCTAAACCCGAGGGGGCCGTGGAGGACCAAATCCCGGTTCCGGAGGCTGCTAGAAGGCGGTGTGGAGCAGCCCGGTTAGAGGCGATGGCCATCCAGAGGCTGAATCAGAAAGCCCAGCGTGGTGCGGGCCTGAACACTACTCTCAGCGACCCCTGGGCTGGTAGGGGAACCGCCATTAGCACCACAACTCGGGTGGCGTCATTGGCCGCACCCGGAGAGGAACTACATCGACTCCGGCAGCGGTCGGCCACAGCCAAGTGCACTACGCGAGGCCCCGGTTGTGCAGGCCTGGGCGGGCCCCGCCAGCGGGAATCTCCGGACGCCCGAGGTGTCGCCAGCACTGGATGCACTGAGACTCCACGCGGCCACACCATAAGGCGAGTTCCCCTGGAGTGGCTGGAAGGAGGGAGCACGGAGGCAGCTGTCGGCGGCCTCTCGAGGCCCGAGGAAAGCGCACTTAACGACCACTCGCCCACGGCTGAGGTAAGTTCTTATCGACCTATCCTGCGCAACAGCCCTGCTGGCTGTGCCAGAGCACTCAGATGCATAAGTGGCCCAGGCTGGGGAGACCTGGATGAGGCTGCTTGCCTGTAAGCCTTGATACTGCGCCCTACTTCATTGCAGTGGCCCTAAGGAGACTGGAGCGCAAGCGCGGGACTCATCAGAAGGTGAGAGCGGCGGTGAGGAGTGGCCAGAACAGAATCACAACAGAGGGGCCGCAGTATCGGTTCTCAGGTGACCGTGAAGAACCCCCCTCCCCGGCGATCTATCCGGGGGCGCAAGGGGGTAGCCCAACGAGCCGGAGGGACAAAGTGGGGGTAGCTGCGTCCTCGCGGGGACAGCTCAGGGAGCACTCTATACCTCTCTGCCCAACGCCTTATCACCTGCTGAGTCATCCACATCAGGTTCGGATCCACTCCAGGAGCCAATAACATAGCGGAGTGATGGTAGCCACCAAAGGTAGGAAGGACAGATTAGTGAAAGACCTGCTGCACAAGTCAACCACTCCAAGAGTAGAGGGCCAATTTACAGCAAAGCACCTGGACGAGATTGAGGGTGGGGAGGGTTCGGAGGCTCCAGTCAGCCGATCCTTTCTAGAATTGCTTTTCTCCTCCCTTCGCAATGATTTGTCCACCATGAAACATGAGCAACTGGCGGATATGCAAGAGATACACCGGGTTGTAGATTCCCTGGGAGAAAGGATCAACACCTTAGAAGTTCACAAAACAGGACGCGATGAAGAACTCACGAGCCTCCAACAGAAAGTCCTCAAGCTGCAGGAGCAGAACCTGGACCTCCAGGCCCACACGGAGGACTTGGAGAACAGGTCCCGACAGAACAATATCCGCATCCGTGGCATGGCACATTGTGAGGGGGACTGCGACATTGAAGATGTAGTGACATACCTATTTCGCTCCGTCCTGGGAGAATACCCAGAATTCTCCATCAAACTGGATCACACCAACAGAGTGGGCCCCTGGAGGGTAGCCCTTGCTCCTCTAGCGGACATTTTGACCTGTGTACACGATTACCAGCTAAAAGAGTGGATCCTTTGCGAAGCCCGGCATAACACAGATTTTACATACAGAGGGCAAAACCCTATACTGTACCAGGACTAGGCAGCCTCCCCCTTACTTAAGCACAAATCATTCCGACCGATCGTGTCTCAGCTCCCAGAATCCGGCATCAAATACTCCTGGGGGCACCCCTTCAGACCGATTTTTCACTTTAAGGGGGAGTTGAGACAAATTCGCTCTCTTTCTACAGCCCACGAACTTCTGGGCATCGGGGAACCCACAACAGACAGGCCGCAACAGAACAACCAAAATTGCAGATGCCGAAGTGGCCATGGATGGACCACCATCAAGCCTCCTAGCCCGTTGGCAAGCCATGATTTGAACACTATGGCCAGAGAGCGGCAGGTGATCCTGGCGTCCCTGACAGGAGCATCCTCTGAATGAAGATAAAGAAGCTCAAGAAGAGAACTGATAGTCAGTCACTAGCTCCCTTGCCCGTCGATGGAAACGAACCAGACATTTGCAGGGGCTTTGCCTGGGGGGAGCTGCAGGCCACAGGTACCCTATACTTTTTCTCCTAGGAGAGGAGCTGCACGCTCCAGACATTGACTGTTCGACGATCTTCACCACTCCTATGTTATTGTTATGTTTGGGTTTTGTTACTTTTGTTGGTGGGTTCCCTCTCCCCTCTTTGCGCTTCTTTTGCTTTTCCCATCTGTTTGCGACCTTCACTGAGCCAGACCTCCATGTATACGACCCCACATGTCTCCGTACGGGGTGGACTTAACCTAACACTATGCACTAATTGGGCACTTTGCCCCAACGTACGCATAGATGAGTGTTAAAATCCTAACCCTGAATGTGAAAGGGCTTAACAACCACACCAAGCGAAGGGCTATCCTGTCCTGTCTGGAGAACTCCAAAGCCCATATTTGTTTAGTGCAAGAGACCCACCTATTATGCAGCGACACACACGGATTGCAATCCAAAGCCTTCCCAAAGCAATACTTCTGTTCTCTTCCCACTAAGAGGGCAGGGGTTGCTATCCTCATATCTCACACTTTACCGGAGGTGGTGGGGGCAAAGGTATCAGAGATTAAGGGGGGACTTCTAGCGTTCTCCGTGAACATAGGAGCACCCATGCTCACACTGGCCACTATCTATGCCCCTAATGAGGGCCAGGAGACCTTCCTGCGATAAACAGTGGCAGACCTAACATCCTCTCCGGACCGGCAAATAATCCTAGGGGGCGATTTGAACACAGTGTTTCACAGCCACTTGGACCCCTCGGCTCAGAGGCAGGGCCAGACTGGGACCCTATCCGATAGCTGCCAACACTGGCTACAAGACCTGGGGTTAGTCGACATGTGGGGCCACTTCCACCCTCATACCACTTACTACACCTTCTATTCTCACTCCCACTGGATCTATGCCCGGCTAGACTACTTCCTGGGGTCCTGGTCCCTTCTCTCTTTAGCATAGGACTCGATTATAGAACCACAAGCGCTATCTGACCATGCGGGTTGAACCACAACACCACTATTTCCTCCCACCTCCCCGGCCATCATACTCCTGGAGACTGAGGGCTACACTCCTACATCACCCTGAAGTCATTGCGCGCCTCGCTAAGACGCTCAAGGACTTTCTAGCTGTGAACGACACCCAAAATACCTCAATAGTGTCTTTGTGGGAAACACTTAAACTAGTGGCAACTTTATAGCTACGTCCTCTGCTAACAACAAGCTATGGAGGGAGAAAAGTGAGGAGTTTCTAAGCAGGTCTTAGAATTAGAATTAGAAGGGATACATAAACAGACCTGGGCTCCTCGGGTATGGAGGCAGCTAAAATCAGCGCAAGCTCAGCTGGCCAGCCTAGACCTAGACCTGTATAGGGCTGAATATGCTGCTCTCCACTTGAAACATATGTTTTATACAGGAGGGGACAGGTGTGGCTGCTTGTCTCACAAATTGCATGCTCAGCTCCAGGCAGAGGTGGTCCAAACGATCTTTAATGCTGAGGGAGTCGAATTTACGTGAGAGGTGGATATATCCCGGGCATTTAGGGACTTTTATGCAGATCTCTACTCTGTGCAGTAAATACCAGAATAGAATTCCACCGCATATTTTCAGGTCATAGCGCATTCTCGCTTAACGCTAGACCAGGCCTCTACCCTAAAAAGCCCGATCCGAGTCGAAGAAGTTATCTCAGCTATAGCCAGGCTCAAGCTCCTTAAATCCCCAGTTCCAGATGGATTCACCATTTTTTTTTTATTTTTTTTTTTAAAAGGGGACCCCTACTACTAATGCATTCACTACTTGTAAGGAATAATATGAACTTTCTTTTGTAAAGCAGCTAGTAGTGAACTTAATTAATAAGCCAAAAACCTCAAGGAACCTTACAATTAATCACTTAAATATTGTGACATGTACAAAACTCAACAAATTGTTTGTGAATGAATTGATTTGTTTTGGATTTTATTTCAATTATTTTCTTCATTTTTGTTAAACATTTCTTATATAAAAATACATATTTTGCATTAAAAAGTCAATCACATACATATTATATTTAAAGAGATATATGAAAACATACTAAACCACAACAAAAAAGAAAAAAAGGAGATTTAAACAAATGACAATGATCTTAAGTAGGGCTAGTGGAGTAAGCAAAGCGGTAGATGGAAACTCTACGCGCGTTTCGGCATTTGCCTTCTTCTGGAGTCCGTCATTTGCAATTGGACATTACATTCAACACTGAAAAACATATAGAAACCATGTCACAAACTCATACTTATACAATAATTATAGATATAATATAACAGCCTTGGGTCTTGGTCTAACTAATACCAGAACACACAGACTTTCTTATATTCAATATATATTTCGATATTTACAGTTTTAGTTATAAAGGAGCAGCTACATTTTCTGTAAAGAGTCATTCTTTTGATCTCAAAGATCGGTCTCATATATGGTACAATATTTCTATAGACATACTCCGTCCTAGACAACTTAATGCTATGATAGCTGATAAATTGATACTTTACACAACTCACATCAACTTCATATTTTAGTTGCTTCTTTGATTTCAACTACTATCTGTGAGTCATTTTAGTGCTTCACAGATAACAGGAAGCCATGAATTTTCCATATATTCAAAAGAGCTAAATCTTTCTACAAAGAGAATAGCTGGAAAGAAAAAACCAAAAGGGTAGTAAAAGAAAAAGAAGAAGAAAAAGAAAAACAGAGGAAGAACCAAGGTTGGTATGCCAAACATGCTAAATAGAACTGAGGTTTGTCACGTCTGTATTATAGTTTACCCATATTTAAAAGTTTATGGGAATTAAAGTTTCACCATAACAACAAGAGAAGATGGGAGCATTGTTGATGTCTACTTACATAAGGGTGTGGTCTCACTCTGTTTTCATGCTCTGGTTCACGGTAGATTATTCAACTAGAGGGTAGCACTCCCATACCTTTGTTAATTAAAATTGAGGGGAAACACATTAAGAATTGAACTGTGACTAGAGATGCTAGACATTTTAACACAATAGTACTAGGATACCTTAGTTATTTTACGTATTAGTCTTCAGGTTAGTATAGGGTGGGGATATGAAATTACCCATTTTAATCATCTTTTTAGTAGGTTTCATATACTAGCTTGTTTATATACTGTGTGTCCATTGTTTGCACTGCATTATTATTATTTTGTAATCCTATTGTTCTGATATAGGCACACAGGTTAGTTATCACTAAAACAGGCTATTATTAGACCAATTAATCTTAACAGACCGGACTAATATAAAAGCACATGTTATTATAAGTCATACTTTATGTACCTGTTATCCATGTTACTTATTCTTATTCGTGCGCTTCTTGGGATACTAGCAGGCGAGTTGAAGTGGATAAGTCAAGAGTAAACACTGCAATACATGAAAAGTATATATGTACTAACAGTAAGGGAGGAATACGCATGTCTACATATGGATAGAGTAGGTGTGAATAAATAGTTACCTTGTTATTTAGGAACTAAGACTGCAAGTAATTTACGATATTTGTGTAGGACCAGGTAGGTGATTTAAAGGAACGGACGACGGCTGTTGTGCTCAGCAAGAAACAGTAATAGCCACTGTTGAAACAAATATGTCTTCTATTAGTAAACGATCTGATTGTCTATTGATTATGTAATCTAGATAATCTTTAAGTCACAATTATTAATTCTGGTAAAGTTAAAATGGAGAAATATTATTACCTGTATTAGCTGTAAATAGTTCTTATCAGGTAGTTGAGGAGCACACGGCACTGACAAATCTTCAAAGTAAAAGTTTACTAGGGGACAGGAAAAAACCATAATATACCATTTGTTAAAACTTAACCTCCAATTGACTACTGCAATGTTGTTTAATAACTAACTGACGAAGCATACCTACTCAGGATGAACGCCGTGATGTAGGTAGGATATTAGGTATCGTTGGTTCAAGGACTGGAAGCGCTGGCAGTCCTTAAACAATTAAAATATTTGCGGAGATAAAAGGAGAGGTGATGTGTAAGTTTTGTTAGAAATTCACTTCTCTTCAGATTTGGCAATACCGTTCCTAGACCGATTAACGAAGATTACCTTGTTTTAGACTGTCGCCATGATGTAGTTGGGGTTCTCGGATACGTCCGTTGTTGTGGTCAGATCAAGGGAAAAGATATCGTGTTTTTAAGCTACTTATATATCCCCTCGTGTTTAAAATGTATTAACCAGGTGTGTTACGCGTCTAACTTGTCCCAGGGTGATTACGTCCTCATAGACGCGTCGCGATTTACGTTCACGGGCCAATCAGTAAATACGAGTAGTTTAAACATGAAACTACGAGGAACGAGATGTAATATTAATAGCGAGACGCAGTTTATGTGCCCTGGCCAATAGGCATACACAGGTAGTTTGGAATTAAAACTACAAAGAAACAAGAAGTAGTAATTATCGCGAGCCGTAGATTTCGATTATGTACCATTGCACTCTGATCTTGTGGGCCAAATGGCATACTCGAGTAGTTCTAAACTCGGACTACACTAACATGGTGAATAAATACGTCCTCATAGACGGGTCGCGATTTACGTTCACGGACCAATCAGTAAATACGAGTAGTTTAAACATAAAACTACGAGGAACGAGATGTAATATTTATCGCGAGACGTAGTTCATGTGCCCCGGCCAATAGGCACATACGGGTAGTTTAGAATTAAAATTACAAAGAAACGAGATGTAGTAATTATCGCGAGCCGTAGTCCTCAATTATGTACCATTGTACTCTGATCTTGTGGGTCAAATGGCATACTCGAGTAGTTCTAAACTCGACTACAATAATAGGGTGAATAAATAGCGGACGTGTATATTCTATGAAACAATTCTTCACTGGTCGAGATATATCGACGACGTGATATTCATATGGGATGATAACGAGGATATTCTTACTGAGTTTATAACATGGCTTAACGCGTGTGACATCAACCTCAGATTTACATCCCATATGAGTAACACAGAGATGGAATTTCTGGATGTAGTCATCAAGCATGATTAAGGCCAACTCTATGTGGATTTATTTGTGAAGCCCACTGCCCGCAACACGTTGCTTCACTATAAAAGCTTCCATCCTGTATCACAAAAAAACAGTATCCCTTTTAGCCAATTTTTAAGATTACGGCGCAATTTCACTAAATTACAAGACTACGATGACCGGGCCATAACCATGAAAAAGAAATTTGAAGATCGTGGTTACCCGCACAGGCTTGTGCGGGAATCATTCAAAAGAGCACGGTTTTTTGATCATCAGTCTATTCTGCAAGGAAAGGGCAAGAAACAAAATGACAAATTAGTATTTGTCATCAGGCACTCCCTACTGAATGACAAGTTAAGACAGATTATCTATTCCAATTGGCATCTTCTGAATGTTAATAAGTCCAAACAAGATCACATATTGAAACCAGTCTTTGCCTATAAAAGGAATAAGAACATAAAAGATTTAGTTGTAAGATCAAGACTACCAGACAAAGTGAAATCCATACAAAGAAGTATAACCAGTAATAACCCAGTTACAGGTAACTTCAAATGCGGTAACTGCAAGATTTGTCCACAAGCTGTTGAAGGTAAAGACCTTAAATATAAAAACATAACAATTTCCAGCAAAACAATGACAAATTATAAAACACAAAACGTAGTATATTTAATACTATGTCCTTGTCAAAAAGGCTATGTAGGGGAAACATCCAGATCAATTAACAAAAGAATAACAGAACACAAATCGGCAGTACGCACCAAGAAAATCAATGCCCCCTTGGTGGCGCACTTTTTGGAATATGGCCATTCTCCGGAAGATGTTAGGTGGTACATCCTTGAAAAGGTGCAACCCAGAGCAGGACTTTGTCCAGACAAGATACGAAAAAAGAGAGAGGTATACTGGATTTTTTCCTTGAACACAACCATTACGGGACTCAATTTTGAGATTCCGTGGGAGCAAGCAATAATTTAATATGACCATACTGGCAACGACATAGGCTGTTTGAGTCATGAAATAGACGATACCCTCTATCTATTTAGATCCATATTGGTGCAATCTTGACCATTTTTATTATTTAGGTCTGGCATTAATTGCCCCATTATTAACATTTAATCAAGAACATTAACACTGGGAGACTTTTCTAATACATTTTGGTTAAATGTATCGGTCTTGTCAAAAATAAAATCCTTTATTGACATCAACTATGAAGCACTTGGTTTCACTCACTAAATAGAATATACACGTCCGCTATTTATTCACCCTATTGTTGTAGTCCGAGTTTAGAACTACTCGAGTATGCCATTTGACCCACAAGATCCGAGTACAATGGTACATAATTGAGGACTACGGCTCGCGATAATTACTACATCCTACACGTATGTGCCTATTGGCCGGGGCACATAAACCGCGTCTCGCGATAAATATTACATCTCGTTTCTTGTAGTTTTATGTTTAAACTACTCGTATTTACTGATTGGCCCGTGAACGTAAATCGCGACGCGCCTATGAGGACGTATTTATTCACCATGTTAGTGTAGTCCTAGTTTATAACTACTTGACTATGCCATTTGGCCCACAAGATCAGAGTGCAATGGTACATAATCGAAATCTACGGCTCGCGATAATTACTACTTCTTGTTTCTTTGCAGTTTTAATTCCAAACTACCCGTGTATGCCTATTGGCCAGGGCACATAAACTACGTCTCGCGATTAGTATTACATCTCGTTCCTCGTAGTTTCATGTTTAAACTACTCGTATTTACTGATTGGCCCGTGAACGTAAATCGCGACACGTCTATGAGGACGTAATCACCCTTGGACAAGTTAGACGCGTAACCACCTGGTTAATACATTTTAAACACGACGGGATATATAAGTAGCTTAAAAACGCGAAATCTTTTCCCTTGATCTGACCACGACAACGGACGTATCCGAGAACCCCAACTACATCATGGCGACAGTCTAAAACAAGGTAATCTTCGTTAATCGGTCTAGGAACGGTATTGCCAAATCTGAAGAGAAGTGAACTTTTAACAAAACTTACACCTCACCTCTCCTTTTGTCTCCGCAAATATTTTAATTGTTTAAGGACTGCCAGCGCTTCCAGTCCTTGAACCAACGATACCTAATATCCTACCTACATCACGGCGTTCATCCTGAGTAGGTATGTTTCGTCAGTTAGTTATTAAACAACATTGCAGTAGTCAATTGGAGGTTAAGTTTTAACAAATGGTATATTATGGTTTTTTCCTGTCCCCTAGTAAACCTTTACTTTGAAGATTTGTCAGTGCCGTGTGCTCCTCAACTACCTGATAAGAACTATTTACAGTTAATACAGGTAATAATATTTCTCCATTTTAACTTTACCAGAATTAATAATTGTGACTTAAAGATTATCTAGATGACATAATCAATAGACAATCAGATTGTTTACTAATAGAAGACATATTCGTTTCAACAGTGGCTATTAATGTTTCTTGCTGAGCACAGCAGCCGTCGTCCGTTCCTTTAAATCACCTACCTGGTCCTACACAAATATCGTAAATTACTTGCAGTCTTAGTTCCTAAATAACAAGGTAACTATTTATTCACACCTACTCTACTCATATGTAGACATGCGTATTCCTCCCTTACTGTTAGTACATATATACTTTTCATGTATTGCAGTGTTTACTCTTGACTTATCCACTTAAACTCGCCTGCTAGTATCCCAAGAAGCGCATGAATAAGAATAAGTAACATGGATAAGAGGTACATAAAGTATGTCTTATAATAACATGTGCTTTTATGTTAGTCCGGTCTGTTAAGATTAATTGGTCTAATAATAGCCTGTTTTAGTGATAACTAACCTGTGTGCCTAGATCAGAACAATAGGATTACAAAATAATAATAATGCAGTGCAAACAATGGACACACAGTATATAAACAAGCTAGTATATGAAACCTACTAAAAAGATGATTAAAATTGGTAATTTCATATCCCCACCCTATACTAACCTGAAGACTAATACGTAAAATAACTAAGGTATTCTAGTACTATCGTGTTAAAATGTCTAGCATCTCTAGTCACAGTTCAATTCTTAATGTGTTTCCCCTAAATTTTAATTAACAAAGGTATGGGAGTGCTACCCTCTAGTTGAATAATCTACCGTGAATCAGAACATGAAAACAGAGTGAGACCACACCCTTATGTAAGTAGACATCAACAATGCTCCCATCTTCTCTTGTTGTTATGGTGAAACTTTAATTCCCATAAACTTTTAAATATGGGTAAACTATAATACAGACGTTACAAACCTCAGTTCTATTTAGCATGTTTGGCATACCAACCTTGGTTCTTCCTCTGTTTTTCTTTTTCTTCTTCTTTTTCTTTTACTACCCTTTTGGTTTTTTTCTTTCCAGCTATTCTCTTTGTAGAAAGATTAAGCTCTTTTGAATATATGGAAAATTCATGGCTTCCTGTTATCTGTGAAGCACTAAAATGACTCACAGATAGTAGGTGAAATCAAAGAAGCAACTAAAATATGAAGTTGATGTGAGTTGTGTAAAGTATCAATTTATCAGCTATCATAGCATTAAGTTGTCTAGGACGGAGTATGTCTATAGAAATATTGTACCATATATGAGACCGATCTATGAGATCAAAAGAACGACTCTTTACAGAAAATGTAGCTGCTCCTTTATAACTAAAACTGTAAATATCTAAATATATATTGAATATAAGAAAGTCTGTGTGTTCTGGTATTAGTTAGACCAAGACCCAAGGCCGTTATATTATATCTATAATTATTGTATAAGTATGAGTTTGTGACATGGTTTCTATATGTTTTTCAGTGTTGAATGTAATGTCCAATTGCAAATGACGGACTCCTGCAGAAGGCAAATGCCGAAACGCGCGTAGAGTTTCCATCCACCGCTTTGCTTACTCCACTAGCCCTCCTTAAGAACATTGTCATTTGTTTAAATCTCCTTTTTTTCTTTTTGTTGTGGTTTAGTATGTTTTCATATATCTCTTCAAATATAATATGTATGTGATTGACTTTTTAATGCAAAATATGTATTTTTATATAAGAAATGTTTAACAAAAATGAAGAAAATAACTGAAATAAAATAAAAAAAAATCAATTCATTCACAAACAATTTGTTTAGTTTTGTACATGTCACAATATTTAAGTGATTAATTGTAAGGTTCCTTGAGGTTTTTGGCTTATTAATTAAGTTCACTACTACCAGATGGATTCACCGCCATTTTTTATAAAACATTCTGCTCAATTCTAGCCCCGATACTGACCGACTCTTTAACGCAATCGGAGGCACCTCCGAAATACCACCCACAATGCTCCTGGCATCGGTGGCTGTCTTGCCTCAGCCTGGAAAGGATGGTAGACACTGTGCCTCGTAGAGTCCTACATCTTTGCTAACCATCGACCTCAAAATCTTTACAGGGATCCTGGTGGCCAGACTGGGACCGCTAATGCGGGATGGATAGAGCAGGGCCAGGCAGGATTTGTTGCAACCGGACAATGCAGCAACAACACCAGGAGACTGCTTCACGTCCTGGATAAGGCCCACCGTCAGTCAGAAGAGCAAGTAGTGCTGTTTGTCGATGCCCAAAAGGCATTCAACAGGGTACACTGGCCCTTTCTAGAGACCACTCTGGAGCAGTTTGGGTTAAGGAGCAGTTTTCGCAGGTGGGTGTTCAGTGGATATAGTCACGCCACTGTCGAGGAGAATAGCTACACGTCAGACCCTTTCCTGATCATTAGAGGCACGTGACAGGGCTGTCCGCTCTCCCCACTGCTGTTCGCTCTCTATATGGAGCCGCTAGCACATAGGGCCCGGGAGAACCACTAGATCAGAGGGGTTCTTTTCGGGGGGGGGAGTGGCATACCATCAGCCTATAAGCGGACGATGTAATCACCACGCTAGAGACTCCCGAGACATCAACCCCGGACTTCCTTGCCGAACAAGAGATGTTTGCAGCTGCCTCGGGCTTCTGAGTCAGTGTCCAAGTCGCAAGCTCTAGGGTTCTCCTTAAAGCGTCAACTATCACCACCCTTAAACAGGTGTGCCCGATCCTGTGGGATCAGAAAACTGTGCCTTATTTGGGCATTAAACTATCAGTATCCATCTCTGAGACAGTTTCCTTAAATTGAACCCATTTGTTGGCACAGGTCTAGAGAAATTTTTGTGCTGCTGGCAGCCATTTGGCTTTTCATGGCTGGGTGGAGTGGCAGCCCTTAAGATGAGCATACTCGTCAAAATCTTATATCTTTTTCAGACTCTGCCTGTAGAACCTCCCCCGGGCATGTTGAAACAACTTCAGACTGTGTTCTCTTCCTTTGTCTGGGCGGGTAAGAAACCGCGGATGAGCAGGGACATGAGCTTTAGACCCCCTGGGGAAGAGGGCCTTGACATTCCCCACCTTGACCGCTATTATGAGGCTACGCAGATACGATCCTTGCTAGAATGGCTCAACTGGAGCGTGCTCTAGCTGGCCAGCCCTTGTGGAAGAACCCCTTCCTCCGTAGAGCCTCCCGGCCTCCAGGACTCTAGGGTCCAGGGATCACCAATAGGGGGGCCACCTTAAAAGCCTGTGTGCCACGACTAAACGCAATGGTCTTACCTCATTTCCATCTCCTCCCACCCCCATAACCAACAATCCTGACTTCACCCCGGGCCTTGATCAGGCAGCTTTTGGTCACTGGGACAAGGAAGGTCACAGATCAATAGGGCATTTCTTTGATTTTGAGGGTCCCCTGTCTTTCGAGGACTTCAGATCCGACTTTGCAATACCCGAAACTGAGCAGTACCACTATAAGCAGATACGCCACTGCGTAATGCAGCCCCAGCTACGCCAGTGAGCAGAGCTCATCACTACACTGCCCGCACCACAACTCCCAGGGGTTCATAGCGCTCTTGCGGCTGGAGCCCTGTTGCACCTGGGCGCCAGCAGGTGCATAAAGCCTGGTCGGGGCTCCTGCCTCGCGGGACGCCCATTTACTTTGACACCCTTTTGACACCCTTCTTCCACCGCTGTTAAGCTGCATCTGCAGCCATCGTTGCTCATTGCTACACTGCCCCGGACCACAACTCCCAGGGGGGCATAGCACTCTTGCGGCAGGAGCCGCGTTGCACCTGGGCGCCAGCCGGCGCATAAAGCCTGGCTGTGCCTCCCGACGCGCGGGCCAAGGGCGGGCCCATCCTTGCCCGTCAGTGTCCGGATGAGGCTGGGCTGGGCCTAATCTCTTGGTTCCCCTGGATCGTGTGAAATTGAGACCATCGGGAAGGGAGCCGATCCTACCAGCACAAGTAACTCTTCTATCTCCAAATATCACTGTCTGTCTTCAATCAGTCTAAACGCACAGGGGGGAAGTAGTCAATCAGTGGTACCTTATTGCATATGAACACTTATTTCCTACATGTTATAAAAGCACGGGTATTTTTAAAATCTTTGCCTGCTGGTAGGGGATAAAGAGACTGATCAGGCCCGGAGAAACCAATATTACCACAGACTGTACAGACTGGAATAAAGGAAGAAACTATGGGAAAAAGAAAGTTGCCAAGCATCCAGCAACCAACAGTAAAAAAAAGTCACTGGTGATGCACAGCAAACCTTATTGAGTTACCTTACAGGAGCAATGGGGGCATTGGTGAAATAAATATCCTCAGTAGAAGAGTCAATAGAGGCAGGTACGATTTGCCCTAATATTGAATTAGGTAGAAGTTCCGAGACACAAGAGGTCATAGGGCAGAGGCCAAAGGATAGTTCATACTGTAATGGTTGCATTCAAAATGTATCTGAAGAAATTATACTTAGCGATTCAGACTCCTTTTCACAGCCTCCACAGAAAAAGATAAAAAAACCTGACTACTACAGATAAAAGGAATGACGAGCATGAAGAAGGGGCAGACCACACAAAAATACTCCGGGCACTACCATCCCAAGACAAACTTAGCAGGGGAAAAAAAGAGTTCCTGGAAACCTAAAGAAGAAACTCATAGAAAGACTGATTCTCATGGTAACGGCCTAAAAAGTTCAACAGTTTTGGTCGAAAGATTAGATCTTTATCTACGAGTTTCATTAGATAAAATGGGCGACAGATTATCTTTAATAGAAGCCTGCTTGACCAACCATCTACATAGGGGAAGTAGTGATAAACACATACCCATTTATCCTAGAAAGGGGAGTCGCGACAACTGGGAAAGAAGCAGGAATCCTGACTCGCTAGCTATTCATCCTGATACCACTCAAAGAAAAGAGGTCGTAGCCCCCATCTTGAGCAATCCTTCAGAAAATATCAAAGTCTCAAATATTCACCAATCAAACACGACTGGCCACCCTGTTAATACTGTAGAGCAAAGGGATAGAAGGGGTTGTAGCACAGTTAAAGCTCCAGATAGCAGGTCCAGCTATTCTACCCACCATCACCAGATCGGGCCACAACCCGGACCATTAGCTCCAGAACTAAATAACGATTACCCTACTAGACATCAACATCTAGACCTGCCACCAGTGGCAACGTTGTAAATAGTCATCCTAGCAAATGCACTAAAATTGGGGTTATCCGAAAATGAAACTTAGGAAATGCTTAGAAATAAAGCATTGCACTGGGTAAGTAGGAGGGTCAGGTTCACTGAACAACTCTTCGCCGAGTTTAAGATGGCCAGGAGGGTCCAGTGGGTTGGTAATTGCAGAAAAACATTACCAGGGGATTGCGTAGTTTTAACATTTAAAACGCCCCTGTTGGTGGAGAATATTCTTTGGCGGGCAGGTAATAATCCTGTAACAGCAAAAGGAATTAACCTAGTGCCATTGGGCTTTTTCTATCCACCACCCTATAGGGCAGAGAGAGGCGACACTACTAGAAAAGTGGAGGCTAGGCAAAACTACTGTTACAACCTCCCGATTGATAACCGGTTCGCCATGCTCTCGGGTCTGGAAGAGATAGATTGACTGGTTCAGCCAAATGAAACTTACACCAAGAATGACGTAGGATATATCTCCCCCTTTGAAGATTTGTTTGGTGTTGTTTTTAGCACATTCTTTTGTTGTTGCAGTCTTCTGAATGGAAGAATGTATTTGTTGTGTCGAATTGCTTTTTTAATCTAAAATGTAGGTAGGGTTTAAAAAAAAAGAATTTTGTATATGTTAAAGCATTATTTTCTGTTTAATTTTAGTTTTATTCTTTTGTTGCTATACTTACTTTCAAGGCTGGTCTTTTTTGTATGTCAGTATTTCTGTGTGATTGTCTTTCATTTATTTTCCTTTTAGAATTGTATTACTTCTTGCAGAGGAAGCACCTGTAATGCGTAGAAATAACTATGTAGCATTATTTTAATTATTTGTTAACTTGACATAATTGTAGTTAATTGTTAATTTTATTAGCTTTGATTTATTGTGAAATCTATTTTGTATTATTTAGCAGTTTGTTGAAGTCTTTTTTTGTAGGTTTGACATCTGGCAGAGTGATACTGTCGTGCTGTAATGAATTTTTAGGAAGAATATTGTTAATACGTTTTTATGGCCTTTTCATAGAGCTTGCCAATTGGAAAAGTGTTTTGATTTGTTAGCTGTATTTAAGTTTAATTTAATTGGTGGGTTGTGCCAAGTTGGATTTTTCTTTCCACACCATACATTACAATCACTAATTAGTGTTTTCTTATTCGTACAATTTGTTAATTTTGTTTTTATATTTTTATATGTGTGTGTACAAATTATATGTATGCAAAAATGTAAACTTCTTATATGCAATTGGGTTAGTCTTTCGGCACTTGATATTTTGTTTTTCATGATTATTGTTATGATTCCTTAGTTTTAATGTTTGGGCGATATTTGTTATTTGTTTGTGTTTTTTTAGGATATTGTATTGTAGGTTTTTAGTATTTAAATTTTTTACCGCAATATTTTTCTAATCAATCTTTTTTGTGTTTACATTTTGAGTGTACGGTGTTCAATACTTTATTGGTGATATTTGTGGCTGTTAATATTGCTTTTCTCAATATAGTGTCATACAACCTTCTGAATAGCCCCAATATGTTCTATTGTCCTTTTTTTCTATTTGCTACAGTGGATTTAATCTTCCAGATCTCTCTCTATTCTTGAAAATACTCGGTTAAAGTCTCCAGTAGGATTTTGATAATGTGTCAGGTTGACACTGAATTGATAGGTTGACCCTTGATGTAAGAAATTGGAGTATTAGTTGAGGAGGGTGAGAACCCACATCAAATAATAATCACAATCCTTGTTAGGGTGAACAACTAAAGTCAGTAATTAAACCTGTGCTTAAGCCTATGGTAGCTTGGCACATTGCAGGTGGGCTTAATTTATATATGCTGCACTTAAACAGAATTGAAGGGAAGCAACACAAAAAAATTCCAAATAAATTTAGAAAAATAGAGAATATATAATATTAGATAAAATAAAACCAAAACAACAAACATCCAATAGGTACACCAAGAGATATGAAATTGTAAAGTTTATATGAAAAATAGGGCCGAAATGCACAAAATGCTAACCACGGTTACTGGGTTGTGCTAGATTAAGTCAGAGTCAGAACACAAGGCAGACCTCGATGGAGCCCTGGTTGGACCAAAAGACCAGGTTCCTGCCAGTGGAAAGTTTGCCTACTGACTTAGAAACTTATGTGGAGATAAAGCGGTTGTCGGCAAGTCGGCTGGGCAAGCTGCAAGCAAGCTGGATCAGAAGCAGGGCAAAACAGGAAGATAAGACTGACTGGCGATTCAACTTTGACAGCTGTGGTTTTGACAGCTGTCCCAGTCTCCGGTGATTCTCCAGGCAGAAAACTAGCAAAAACGTTCTAAGTCCCAGATCTTGCAGATTAGGGACAAGTAGAATACACTCTAACAGCAGCCAAGAGTCCAGGTCCTGGAACGAGCCACCATTTGGGGGTAGGACTCACTCCAACAGCAGGGTCCAGGACAGGTCCACTTGGTACTGGTCACCCGGGCAGTTGCAGAGAAAGGGCCTCTGGAAGCTTGTTGAGTCCCTGACTAGAGAGACAAAGGGTAAGCAGGCCTAGGTGCGTGCTTCACCTGCCAGTGGCAAGGTAAGCATCCTGTAAATTTCAGGAAGGGGCTGGCTCAGCACCCCAGGCCATTCTGTCAAGAAGGAAAACTCCCTCCCCACATTCAGAATCCTTTGTCCTCTTTCTCGGAGCAATAAGCATATTTCCACAAGTAAGTCATCAGGGGTCAGGTGACATCTGTGTATTCTTGTAGGAAAGCCTTTTTAGCTGAGGCAGAAAAATTGCAACTTTCTAAAATAGACATTTTTAGAATAGTAACATACAATCAGAGTAGACCATTAATTTGGATTTTAATTGGATTTTAATTCACAATTAACACACAACTACCTGCTCTGGGTGCAATCGCTGCCGTGAGGTGAACGGCTCATTGGTTCTTTGTTCTTTTCTGGGAGTGCCGCTCCAGTGGTCCCAGCGCCGCCGTGTGGGGAACGGCCATCGAAGTCGCAGCAAGCCACTTCCGCCGCGGGGACTACACTTCCCAGCTGCACCGGCGGGTGTGGCGCGACCAACGTGACGTCATCAGCGGAGCGCCCCTTAAGAGGGAGGAGCGCTGTGAACGCTTGACACAACTACCTGCTCTGGGTGCAATCGCTGCCGTGAGGTGAACGGCTCACTGGTTCTTTGTTCTTTTCTGGGAGTGCCGCTCCAGTGGTCCCAGCGCCGCCGTGAGGGGAACGGCCATCGAAGTCGCAGCAAGCCACTTCCGCCGCGGGGACTACACTTCCCAGCTGCCCCGGCGGGTGTGGCGCGACCAACATGACGTCATCAGCGGAGCGCCCCTTAAGAGGGAGGAGCGCCGAGCGAGCACTGTGAACGCTTGACACAACTACCTGCTCTGGGTGCAATCGCTGCCGTGAGGTGAACGGCTCATTGGTTCTTTGTTCTTTTCTGGGAGTGCCGCTCCAGTGGTCCCAGCGCTGCCGTGAGGGGAACGGCCATCGAAGTCGCAGCAAGCCACTTCCGCCGCGGGGACTACACTTCCCAGCTGCCCCGGCGGGTGTGGCGCGACCAACGTGACGTCATCAGTGGAGCGCCCCTTAAGAGGGAGGAGCGCTGAGCGAGCGCTGTGAACGCTTGACACAACTACCTGCTCTGGATGCAATCGCTGCCGTGAGGTGAACGGCTCATTGGTTCTTTGTTCTTTTCTGGGAGTGCCGCTCCAGTGGTCCCAGCGCCGCCGTGAGGGGAACGGCCATCGAAGTCGCAGCAAGCCACTTCCGCCACGGGGACTACACTTCCCAGCTGCCCCGGCAGGTGTGGCGCGACCAACGTGACGTCATCAGCGGAGCGCCCCTTAAGAGGGAGGAGCGCCGAGCGAGCGCTGTGAACGCTTGACACAACTACCTGCTCTGGGTGCAATCGCTGCCGTGAGGTGAACGGCTCATTGGTTCTTTGTTCTTTTCTGGGAGTGCCGCTCCAGTGGTCCGAGCGCCGCCGTGAGGGGAACGGCTATCGAAGTCGCAGCAAGCCACTTCCGCCGCGGGGACTACACTTCCCAGCTGCCCCGGCGGGTGTGGCGCGACCAACGTGACGTCATCAGCGGAGCGCCCCTTAAGAGGGAGGAGTGCCTCTCGCCCCGCGAGTCACGCGCGAGAGCGCCCGGGAGCGCCCGGGGCGAAGCCCGGGCAAAGGGCGGGCCCTCTGTGGCCCTCAGTGGCCGAGGTAGGCCAGGCTGGGCCCCGTTATTTACAATCAACTGTTGAAATACATAATACATTAACATACTGCATACGATAATATTGTGAGGAGACAAATCCCTCATTTGGTTTAGTGTTTATAGCACTACCTGTGTATTGGTTTCTTAAAGACAGTCTATCAATAATTTGACAAAACTTTTTTTATACACTTCTGGTGATATTGGTCTGCACATTGGTTACAGCCTTTTGCACTATGACAGCAAAGAAGTTACGCTCTGGAAGAATGCTTCGGGGGAGGTCATGCATAAAAACGAGATCTAACCCCCTGAGGAACAAATATGACAATAGCACTCAATTGAAGGGACAAATGCAGCTAATGCAAATATGGGAAAAACCTGCTAATAAGGATACGGAAGGACCTCCAATAAAAGACGAAGGGTTGTTATCACAAACGGATTCTCATCTAGTGACTGATCTTAATCATGATCTAACCACGATGAGTCAACCAACTACTGATGAAGTAATTGTCCCACCATGTTCAACTGAAGAAGATCCTCCTAAGCCGTTTCTAATAAATTTGGAAGTAAAACAGCATAATGAGAACGTTGAACCCACGGAGAAAGATATAGTGGAACTATCTATTCCGTCCAGTATTGATCTAGAACTCTGTGGTCGATATATGGGCGAGGGAACGGTGAACCAGTCTGAACTAATCAAAACCCCTAATAGAGCGACGCCCTCTGGATTACTATTATATAGTAGCACTCCTTCTATAGCATCCAATGAAATCCTCTCTTTGCATAGTGAGTTGAAATCTCCACAACTAAATCTTTCTGGGATCCGTGCCTATACCGCGTCTGGCTATCCAAAAAATGAAAAACCGATTTCGGACTCTCTGATAGCTCTTGAAGATTTACTAGCCTCTATATTACTTCTACTAGGAAAATTTGCAGTGAGTTCTGACTGCATTATGGACTCAGTGACCGAGATTTTGAAAGTATTAGTGGCAAAAACTATGGAGAACGAAATAGCTCCTCCTACTAATTCTGTAGTCCTAAATGCCATGGACAGTAATACTTCATTAAGAAAAAATCCAGTGGTTGGGATGACGTTAAAGGTGGATATCCATGAGCCTGCTGAGACCTTAATCCCAACTTCCTTAAAAATGTCGAACGAAAGACAAAAAGACTCTATAGTGAAAGAAGAAAGTTTACTGGTGATACATCAATCTACTGTAAAAGGTCAATTAATGGAGGAAGAATGCCCGGTAGAGGGCAACCAAACCACTGGAAATGTTTTATTCCCTATCTTTAATCAAGAGAAAAAAGAACGCAAAGTAACATCTGGTACTAAGGGAATAAAAAAAGAAAAAAGAAAAAAGTATAAAGGAAAGAATAGGAAGCCAGTCCGTAAGTATGCGAAAAGAAGACAGAGGCAAATTTTATTCCAAAAACATTCTCATGAAGCCTCTGATGTAATAGAAGTTTTAGAGAGTTCTACATTGGATACTGCCATGAAAGAGGCAGTGGTTTGTGTTTCCAATACCGTAGTGAAAGATACCCCTGCTGTCAATAATAGCAATGGGAGAGTTCTGTATTCCGAGGTTAATGAGACAGAACTCCCTGTACCAGCTGATGAAGACATAAGAACTGAGCCTACAGTAATAAGGGTACTTAATCCATCTGCCCCTATTTTTCGATTGTCATCTGAAGTGACATTGGTCTCAACAAACCCGCCTTCGAAAGATCCTCCCCTGTGGGTGGATACCTTGACACTGGATCTTCTGCCATTATTCGATTCGGATCTAAATTTGAACAGATCATGGCTGCTTAATTGCCTTAAGGACATTGAGTGCTTAAAACTAATTCAGTCAAGTGATATTGACTTGGTTTCTGCTATAACATGTGATAATGGGCAACGAGCAAGGGTTAAATTTTGCTAAAAAATAATCGCTAATCTTGTTCTCCAACAAGCAGAAGCTTTTCAATGTAGAGGGATAGATGTGTTACCTTTCATTAGTACTTGCTCCAGAGAAGGAACTTTAAAATTGGGTGTTAGGCAGGACGTTCCGCTTGCCCATAATAAAGACCTAAAAATCTGTGTTTCAAGGGGTAAGCGTATGGTTTCGAAGATACTTCCTTGCTATGAGAATATGATCCCTTCGCAATGCCAAGACCCCCAGCAGTGGAATTGGCTACCAGGAGCTCTATTGAACAATACATCGAACAACAAACGACTATTTCAACATCTTTAACAGTCAATTGAAAATTATCTCCTGGAATGCTGCATGTCTCTACAATTCCCCTGAGAAATTGGATTTTCTTCTTTCTTTGAAGGCAGATGTGCTATGTGTACAAGAAACATGGTGTAAAGATATTCAATACGGGGGGAAAGATTATTTTGTTTTTGAGGCCCCCGCTATACCCTCAAATAGAGGTCATGCGAAAGGGGGAATTGCCTGTTTTTTATCTAACTCCTTACAATGGCAATTTTCTCACTATACTGACACTAGTAAGCTTTTCCAAGTAATAACCATTAATAACCTAGCATTAGTAGGTACTCGAACATCACTTGTAATCATAAATGCATATATACCGCCAGAACATACTTTTAATTCTGTTTTAAAGCGAATGTTTTCTTATGTAAAGCAATTGTTAGAGCTTGTTGTGCCTCCATATATCCTACTTATGGGTGACTTAAATAGTAAAGTGTCTAACCTAAGCTTAGATATATTTAGAAACAAATCTAAGGAAGAAGCATATAATATACCTCAATCTGTATTTCCCAATAAAATAAAAACTAACAAAAGAGGAAAGATTTTATTAGAGGAACTGAGCTCGGTAGAGGGGCTCATAGTGAATGGCAGAATGCCTTCTGACCCTCCAGCTAAGTTTACACATGGGTCATTCAGGGGTGAATCCATCTTAGATTATGTAATCACAGACTATGAGACGTTCTCGTTCATTCAGGACATAGTGATCTCTCATTCCACCTTGAGTGACCATAAAATGGTTAATATAATAATTTCACTACGACCTCCGGTGACTGAGTCCTGGTCTCTAGCTAATACAGGAATTTCTATTAATCGTAAGGCTGGGAGATGCTTCTGGGATTCTAGCACTACAAGGGATGTTCAAAGTATTCTTGCCCAAACTCTATTAGAACTAGACGAATGGCACGGAACAGAATTTTTTAACTTTGAAACGCTCTTGCAGAAGCTTACAAGGACAGCAAAGAAAAACAGAAATCTTAAGAATCCCCTACGCCCTCCACCCATATTACTATCCTTAAATAAGGAAATAAATAAACTTGTTAGGCAACAGTACCTTTATAGATCTAGGGAAAATGAGCGTAGGTTAGCCTCACTAAAAAGAAGGAGGCATAGACTAAAAAACAAAAGAAAAAAAGAAAAAGAAGACTCTCTCTGGATAAGGTTAAGAGAGGCCTCGGCCTATAAC
Organism: Lissotriton vulgaris; assembly: GCF_964263255.1. Taxonomy (NCBI): domain Eukaryota; kingdom Metazoa; phylum Chordata; class Amphibia; order Caudata; family Salamandridae; genus Lissotriton; species Lissotriton vulgaris. Next base: position 1,057,619,417 of record NC_141697.1, read on the forward strand.
AAATCTAGAGATTTCTGGTCTATAATAGGGAAGGGATGTGGAGTGAGAACCTCTCCCATTCCAGTCTCTATTACGGAAGAAGTCTGGAAATCTTTTATATCTAGTCTATATGCTTCTAATGGAGTGGAGGATAATAATTTGGAGCTAACCCTGAATGAAGAGTACAACATAGAACTCCCGACTGAGAAATCCATAGCATCCGTGATAAAGAGTATGCGCTCTTCCAGAGCTATGGGCCCGGATGAATTGCCCATGCCCATAATCAAGCAGGATGTCACTTCCTGGAGTAAGATACTACTTCCAGTGTTTCGTGCATGCTTCACTTCTAGATTAGTTCCCAATTCTTGGAGGGGAAGTATCTTGATTCCTATATTTAAAAAGGGAGAGCGGGATAATCCTAAAAATTATCGCTTAATAGCTCTTCTGGATTCAATAGGGAAAATTTTCGCTAAATGTATTTTACTGTTAATCATGAAATGGATAGAATCAAATGGTATTTTACCTATGCAGCAAACAGGGTTTCGTAAAGAGCACGGTACTCTTGATAATTTGACTTCCTTACAGGTGCTTGTAGACAAATATGTCCGCGTCCGAGGTGGTGGTATATATGTAGCATTTATTGACTTCTCCACGGCGTTTGACAAGGTAGATCGTCCAACGCTATGGAAAAAGCTTGCTACATTGGGCATGCCAGTACAGTTACTAGAATTAGTAAAATCTCTTCACTCCAACACATGGTGTAAGGTGCTACTAGGTGGGGAAAGGGGTCTTTCTCAATCTATCCCTTCCCCGAATGGATTAAAACAAGGGTGCATATTGGCCCCTATATTGTATTCCCTATATACGGCAGACCTACCCTCCTGCATAGCAACCGGTGGGGGATTAGCCCCAAAAATTGGAGGATTACCGATATCGGTCCTAATGTATGCGGACGATATACTTGTTTTAGATCTAACCCCGAAGGGCCTGTCTAACCGCCTGCATGCATTAAATCTATTTGCAGAAGCACATTATATGAAGATGAATGCCTCAAAAAGCAAAATTATGTGCATATTCGGCAAGAAAAAATGCAGGTCTGAAAATTATAATTGGATATTAGGTGGACAGAAATTAGAGGTGGTCAAAACCTACACCTTCTTAGGAAAAATAATTGCTGCAAATATAAGTAAGACCACCCATATAGAGCACAACTCTCGTAAAGCGCTAGCACATGGCATGGGATTGTGTTCCTTATATAATGCTACAGGGAAGAGACACTTTACACTATTCCTAGATGTATTTAAAGCAAAGATACCTGCTACTCTCCTATACGGAATTGAATTAGTGGATTTAAAACACTGGGGATTTGTGCAAAAAATAGAAGGAAAGGTTCTAAGGAAAATCTCTTCTCTTGGTACAGCCTGCTCTGTTACCTCATGCAGGCTGGAATTCGGACTGAGAAGCGGTTGGGTTCAGGGGTTGATTGCCCTCGTAAGATGGGTTGCCTGTCTGGTAAGAGGTAAAGCTGGTTCCCTTCGAGAAGCTATTAAAAGAGAACTCTTGGGTGACCTCAATGAGTTCTCTTTATTAGTAAAAAACTTTAGTAAAGCAGTAAGTTTGTTGGAGCTGGATGCAAACACCTTGTTTTTACTTGATCCTGCTGAGCTCAAGGCGAAACTAAAAAGCGCATCCTGGGAACTGTGTTATAAATTAGATATGCTTGCCCAATCAAGGAAAAGAGAAAGACAATCTCTGTTAAATACATATATTTTAAAGCAGCCCCAACAATATCTTACTTGGAATATTCCTCACAGAGTCCGTAGGTTATGGTTCCTCTTAAGACAAGATCTGCTCCCACTAAATTTCCTCCTTGCAGAGTGGTACGGTGTATCTCCTATGTGTAATCTCTGTCATAATGCTGTACAGGATCGGAATCATGTCTTGTTTGTGTGTACTGTACTACGCCCATTACGCCTCAAATGGTTAAAACCAATTTGTTTACAACTAGGAATTTTAAATGTAAATTCTTTTTTCCATGCTCTTTATTGTCCGCCAAATGAAATGTTTTGCTATAGAATTTTAAATTTTTTTAAAAGTTTTTTAGATATTTATTAATAATACATGGGGAGTTGTTGATGATCACTCAACTAATGACAGGATTTGTTACCTTACTTGTGCTCGTCTGCATGGTTTTATTTTCTCTTTTCGTTTTTTGGTATGTAAAATCTGTATATTGTGTACTTATTTTATGTGGCCCTCAACGAGAGCCAAAACATAATAAAATATTGAATTGAATTGAATTGATTTGAATTAAAATATATCCTAATTCCATTCTTCTAGGTGTTCCCAAACTGAAATTAAGAACTATACATTTTAATTGTCTAATCCAGTGTTTTCCTATGAGAGAGCCAGCATTGTCACAGTGAAATCGACTTTGGAGGTTTTTGATAGTAAGAGCATGTAAAACATTAAATATATATGCCCTACTTTTAAAATGCAAAGCACCCTGCTTTATAAACACTTAGAGTATACCTTAGGTGTGACTTATAAATACTAAAAGGGATGGGATAGATCTGGCAAAGATTTGTTTTGTCAGATTGAAATTCATTTTTAAAACAGCACATTCAGGCTTCAAGGGCATACCTGGAGACATGTTTTTACACTGCTATTTTATTGGGTGGCATTTAATTTACAGATGCGAGGTACAGGTAGTACAATATACTAGGAACATTTAAGTGAATTGAAGTGTCAATTAGGTATATATTTATCCGGTTTGAAAGGTAGAGAACAAGCACTTCGCCATTGGTTAGCAAGCATAACATCACACACAGTACACCTAAATATCTTGTTTTGCTTCAATCCTGCTAAAAAAGTAAGATGTCAAATGTCTCATTTGTTCTTTCTCTTGTATTTCGAAATAAACCTCTTAAATGTTTTTTTACGTTTCACTCCACTTTGCAACCTGCTCACATTTTGCTTTCCATAAACATCGATAAGCATAAATAAATAAAAAATAGCAGTATTTATGTTTTAGGTTTAATTACACCTATTAGCTGGCCACATTCTGAACACAGAGACAGCAAGAGAAAGGCACCATTGTGGTTTACTCCTTTTCCATGAAATAAGCTGCAGCACCTCCCACACCCCTTGCTGAGCAAGGAAAGGGAGGGGAGAAGAGCAGGAAGGGGCGAAAGACAGCACAGGTTAGCATGATCAAACAAGAGAGGGGAAGACGAATAAACTGTAGCATGGAGTGATAGAGTAAAAACTGAGTGATGGGAGAGTGAGGTTAAAGTTATAGGAAAGAGCACAGAAATAGCAGAGACAGTAGGAAGAGTGTTAAGTGAATGTAAGAAGGGTTGAGGGTGTTTTAGTGCTTGATTTGTAATTAAAAAAAACAAGAAGTACAAAACTTTCTTAGCAGGCCACTCCCACTTCTCCCTGGCTCCACCCACTTCAGCTATTGGCGCCACCCACTAGCAGGCCCGTACCGCTCCTAAAGCTAGATTGCAGTAAGCGAGTCTGATTTCCTTGAACAGAAGTTCAGGGTCTCTGCGCACCGGCCCAGTTAAAGTTCTGCCATAGGTACAAGTAAAAAAATTAATTTCATGGGCATAGGTTAGAGGGGATTGTGGGACAGAAAGGTTGAAATGGTGGGTCTTCAGAGGACGGAATACAAATACCACAGCCAAATGATGGGGTGATACATGGGGAGAGGGTGCGGCCTAGGTGGAGAGGGGCAGAGAAAAAAGAATAACATAAGGAGAGGGTGATGCTATTAAACATAGGCCTTGGTAAAACCATATCCACAGGAAAGAGAGTATTATGGGCCAGGTAAGAAGGTAAAATCATGGGCCCACAGAAGAGGATGATATCTAGAAAAAGGAAGCCAAGGTGATCCAAAGGGGCAAAAGAGACTGTAACAGCATGGACGCAGAGAAGAGAGTACTGGAAAGGATAATACAGTAAAGACAGAGGAGCTAAAATATGTGAGTAATGCCACAGGCACACAGGGGGCAATATTGTCATGGGTGCAGATGTGAGATTGACCCACTCAATGAACAATGGAAATTGTAATAATTGGGAAATATAAAGGGTGGCCTAAAAAGAGAGAAAGTGAGGTCATTGTGAGAAGTTGGCCTGGTATATAATGCTCACTAATTCTAGTGATCACTTTGTACCATGACAAACAACCCTTATGATGATTGGTTGTAAGTCAACCTTATAGACCAGTTATCCTAGTGGTAACGTGGACAAAGCAGTCTTAGGCTAAACTCTGAAAGGCATGTGAAGCCAGCTGTATTACCATACACAACCCCCTTGAATACCAAATGAAAGGACACCACACAGATATATATTGAAAATATATATTGATTTATTAACTAAAAGTATCCCCTGGACTCTTTATGAGCACAGAAGCACAAGCGTTAAAACACAAGACAGTTTAAAATACACAAAAGTTGCACAATATGGATGAGCCCTAGGGGGCCACCTAAACCATATACTAAGAAAGTGGTATAAGAGATACCAATTGGAAAGGAAACAGGCTTAGGGCCTTGGGAATCGCTGGAGCTGATCGGGACTAGCAGTGACTAAGTCGGGAAAGGCCCGCGGGACTCGGGTGCAGTGTTTAAAGTGCACGCACTCACCAATTCAAAGTCTATGGTGCGTAAAAAGTACAAAGTTAGTTAGTTCGGAACCTTCTGAGTGACCTATAAAGCTGAAACTTGAGACACAGGCCCTAGAGATGTGTACCAGTGTAGGAACACCGGCGGAGCTGAGTTACCTCACCCACAGAAAGCGGGTGCACAGGGTTGAAGTAGTGTCGGGTTTCGTCACGCTGGTCGATGGTGCTTGGAGCTGAAGATGCTGCAGGCGGTTCGATGTGAAGAGTTCCAGTGGATCCAAGGGTGGATCTTAAGTTGTGAAGACCTGAAAGCAGAGGGGACAATGTTCAAAGTCACTAGCCAGTGACTACCGTGGAACCAGATTGGAACCAGGCGATGTCGGGTGCAAACAGGCGTTGAGGTGTAGCTTCTCTCTGCAGCCACATGGACACCTGGGGTTGAGGACTTCCAGGAGTCAGTCACGAGCTGTCCCACGCAGGCTTCTCGCTGTTGGCGGTGTCGGCAACTTGATTGTAGCAAACAGGCCTTGGCTAATGCAAGCCACGCAGGAATCAAAAAAGGCTTGTTACTCGGGCCAGCAAGGTCTGAGCAGGGGCTCCTTTTTACAGGAGCTAGGGCATGTCTGGAGCAACCAGACCCGCAGTGTAGTTTGTAGTTGTAGTCACCAAGATGGCCACTGACCACGTGGCTAGTGGCCGGGATGGCGCGTCGAGTGGCACAATGCAAAAGGGCCCCACGCAGATCGTGGAAATGCTGGGGGGCTGATCTTCGGTGCAAGGGCCGCTCGGTGGTGGGGGCTCTCAGTCCCCAAAGCACAACGTCGAGGATGCCTCTGGTGCTGCGCTGTCAGCTCTTCGGGTGTCTTCCAGGAAGTCCGGTCCCACGTCTCTCGGTGCCTCCATGGGTCCCTTCTTTGCAGGGACTGTGGATCGGGCTGTGAGAAGTCTGAGAGTCTGGGTCTTGTCAGGCTCTGGGCTCGGGCTCCGGCGGGAGGCGGTGGCAAAGCAGACGTCGATTCGCTGGTTGGTACCTGTATTCACAGGGTGGCCACTCCAAGGCCACAAGGGAGATTCTCTTCAGTCTTCTGAGCAGCAGAATGTCGAAGTCCAGTCTTCTTCTTTGTTTAAAGTTGATTTCAGGATGATCTGCTGTGCAATGGCACTGCTCCCACTCTTATTCCCAATCTGAGGGGTGGATCACCTACTAGGTCCCTCCTCTGGGTGGAACCAGGAAGGGGGGCGGTTACACCCCCTTTCCTTTGTCCAGCTCCTCGCCAGGCCTGGGTCTGGAAAGTCCCAGGACCGGTTTGGACTGGCTTATGCACGGGGACACCTTGTGTGCCCCGGGCATGTCTGAATCTATTCAGCCCTGTCCTACCCAATACACAAAACCCTGTCTGGGGTGGTGCTTGCACCTCCCAAGGCAGGAAACCCTTTGTCCAAGCCTCCCTCGCTGGAAGGACTCCCAGCAGCAGGAGGTCAGACTTGTGTCTGCGGTGGCAGCATCCATTTTGTGATGCTGAGGCTCTGGTTAACTTTAACCGGGGTTAAGGCTACACACATGTCGTGTCCCTCTAGAAGGGTGGAATGCTATCCCCGTCGACAGAACTGTCGAGGGGATAGTATTCCAATTCGTATGACACCTTACTCGACAAGCCAAACCAAAGATAGCATATAACCGCGAGGATTATAATGCACTTAAGAATATATGGTATGGCAATATCCCGGAACAGCTAAGGGAGTGGCTCCCGACAGCTGCAGACAGGCTCAGCTCATGCTAGAGCACCATCTCACATATTTCCAAGCACTCTGCCTCCAGGATTGATGAGGCCTTCCATAGGAGTGGCTGATAGGAACATATGTGTCCAGTTTAGGGTTAGGCACAGGGGTGGTTACACCGACTTGCCCCAGCTGAGGGATCAGCCAGTTGTGTCAAATATGGAGGCCAGGCCAGGGGTGGCACAATACATGCTGCAGCCCCTGGTAGGCCTTGGATGCACCTATGCCCTGGGTACCTAGGGTACACTGTTACAGGGGCCAATAAGGTGAACCAGTTCCGATTGTGTATGCACCTAAGGTACATGGAGTCCATTTTAAGGAGAGAGCAATCAGCCTGGGGCCCTGAATAGCAGGATCCCAGGCCAACTATGTCAAAAACCAGCTAAACACCAGGCAAAAAGTTTGGGGGTAACCATAGTCAGATATCCACCTTCCTACAGTCATGTTCGAGAAAGCTTAGATCAGGCACTGCCCATGCTACAGAGTGCTTCTTTCTGTTTACATTTCTTCATTCGTATTTTGTGGGGTAAACACAGGTTATGACACGTGCAAATGAAATCTGTGTTCGTAGCCTGAACTACAATGCCAAATCGACAACTGTTCAAAAGACAAAGGGTACATATTTACCATTGTGCCGCGCTGGAAAGTAATGAGGTGATGATATTATGGGTGCAGTTAGGAGAGTCTGTGCACGCGGCGACCTGGCATAACTATGCCAATTCATGGCCTCAAAGTAGCGCAATTGTGCATGTGGATAGGGGGAGAAAGGTTAACAGGGAGGATGGATTATATAAAAGTATCGAACTGCATTACCTAGCGATGTGGTACCAGTTTCTGCCCGTTTCCAAGACCCTGGTGTCCAGCATCCCACCCTCTTGAGGAGTGCACGTAATGTTGAGCGAAAGGGGATTGAGTGTCGGGGGCACAGGCGGTCGCCCCAGATAGGGGTGTTAGTTGTTGATATCTATCATAGTTCAGCCCCGGTTGCCTCAAGTGGTGTGTGTGTGTTACTGAGACGGGGGAGCATTACCCCTGCCTCTGTTGTCAATTCATACCAACCAAATTAATTATATATTTCAAAAAAACGTTTCTTGTCACTTAATGTTGGGTGTACAATATTTCGCTGATCTTATTTCTTCAAGGTGGTGGCAGTGGCTTGTATCACAGGACAGGCAGGTCTGGGTAGCTGGGACCAAAATACAGGGGCAGTAGTCAGAGGCCAGGTGTACACCTGGTGGGCAACCTAAAATAGTGAGAAATTGTTGTTACTCCATTGGCTCAGAGGGCTCACTTCTGCTCTGGATGGGGCCAGGCTCTGCCTGCCTACAGATACAGCGACTTGGATTGGCTGATCCACGTACATTCAGTAATGCAGAGGAGAGGAACAGCGGGTACACAGGTGACACGAAATCACCACTCAGCGTCTCGATCCACGTGGTGCTTCACAAAGCAGTGCCTTAATTTAGGTAGGCCGCAGTCATGTCCTTGCCGAAGACTTTTATTGATGGGCCAAAAAGGTCAGGGCTTGGAAAGCATATAAGTGGGGCCAAGGGACCAGAGAGCCAAAAGCACTTCCGTTCCTACAAAATAAGTGCTGATGTGGCACACCGGCACCCACCAGCACAAATTAACCACTGTAGATACTCACCCCCTTTCTCTCGCCATATCTTCCTGAAATTCTCCAACTGCATACCTTGCATGCCATCTTCCTTTTCTCCCTCCTCTTCATCATTGTCTTTTCACTCTGTACTTTATTGTGTCAGAACTAATGAATAAGTATACCTCTTTCTTTTTTCTTTTCAAAAGCAGTGCAGAAGCATATGGGTTCTCAAACATTGCCATGCCCAAAGACGTCTCCATGTCTTTTCACTGGTTGCCATGACAGTGTGGAGACATAACAACAACCAAGACAAAAATGAAAATAAAAATAAATCTTTTATTTTGTGAACCATAGAAACATTAAGATAACCAATAAACATCAAGCACCTGATGCAAAGCACACTAGTTATGCAAACCTCGGATATAGCTACATAACTGAGGTGGAAACAACATGATGACAAAAAACATGAAATGCAAAACATCTATGCTTGGGTCCTGATAAAAAAAAAGCTTATTTTGGATGGTTGGTTAACATTCCAAAACGTTTGTAAACATCTTCACTATCAAATTGAGAACTCAACACCCTTTAGACCTTTTTTATTAGAGAACTCAGAAACTCCAGACACGTTTCTAAATTGCAAAATCTTGTGATTACTGAAGGGTTAACAGGGGCAGACTGGCTGTATTGGGCTCCAGGCAAAACCCTGATAGGCTAAAGAAGTTCATTACTAGATTGACAGAGGAATCCTCCGGTCACCAAGGCCTAAAAGCATGGAGCGCATATTAAACAATGATTCCTTGTGGAAAGCCGTTATATATCAACCAATGACAAATACTCATAAGAGTATAGTTTAAAGAAAAAATAAACAAGTAGATACATACACCATATAAAGTTTATACCTACAAGGTATTTACTGTAATATTTGTGCTCAGAGCTCAAGTGATCACACAGAGATTGACAGTTGATAAAACAATGGAGTGTGTGTGTATACAATATAGCAAGTAGGCAATGGAACAATAATAATTCATTTGTTATTACTTGCACTGCTGGATTTCTAGATGTCTGGACAACCAAATAATATATTTTGAGAAGTAGTCCAATTGCCCCAGTGCTGACTTGCTTTGACCTCCAATAATTGGGGGGGGGGGAGTTAATCATCAGAACTAAACAATTATAGAGTGATACATAGTTTGGAAACTTGCAAATGTCTATCATCTGGACCCAATTTATTACCCAACAGTTCCTTTGACGCTGCATGAGTTTAAACAATTTTTTCCAAATTTATTTATCCTATTTACTCCCTGATTAACCTTTTTTTTAGTAGTCAGGAATTGGCAAATGAATGACAGAATTCTAAAATAAAAATCTAAATAAAGAATAATCATTCTATATAACTAGATGACATTAATAAAGACAAACTCTGTTTTCTTATCAATATGCTTTAGCTAAAAAAATGTGAATGCTCATCAAGCACAATACAGCTCAAATCATAGCTCATCATACAAGAGCACAATACTATAGTAATTTACAATTATACATATCAATGATCCACGTTGTGAGATAGTGAATAGTCGAAGAGACAAAAGAGTAAAGACATTTTCAAAAAGATGAATGCAAATTCAGAATATCATATGGACCTATTTCCCAATATGCTAGAAGTCTGGAAAGCTACCCTCTGGAAAAGAGAGTAAGCTGGGGCATCCTCAAGAAGGTATGAGGAGCAAAGTCAGAGAGTCAGGATCAACAGAACAACAGCCAGCCAATAAAGTTTAGGAAACAGCAACACAGCTCCCTTCACGCAAAATAAAGAATGGATGCGCGCCCCAACCCTCTTAGTACTAATAGTTATACCCTAAATTCACTAAATATCCAACACCCCCATGTATCATCACACAGAAAATTATTGAATCCCATTGGTTTAAAACAGGGGGTGTCTAGTCATTCCACTGTCGATGTGCCTAACTTTTTAACAGTTCCTTTGTCTTTAGACAACTTTCGTCATCAACCTTCAGCAGAGGAAACTCAGACAAACTCTTCCGAGGCTTGCACATTTCCCCATCTCGCTAATGTATCAATCTTGTAGTACAAGTGTCCACATATTCCGCTCGGCGAGGAAGTTCCATTCATAATGTTCATTGTTTCCTCCACACAACCTTGGCCATCATCAGGAACTCATGAAAAACAGATTACATATTTTCAGTCTGCATTCTAATAAGCAAATTAAACCTAAAAAGTCTCTTGAGGCCTTGTGGAAAATCAGGGGTCCCTACCTCATCAGAAGGGCGGAACCGACAGGGGTCTCCCCCGCCGGCACAACCAGCATCCCTAGGTCATTGGACTTCCTCTCTTCACCTACAGGATCAGCTAACCATTGCCGACCCGGAACCCGACAAACCGGAAACCGGAAGTGCAGTCCCTACTGGTGACCCGGAACCCGAACCATCCGGAAGCGGAAGTGCGTCAACTACGCTCTACCCGGAACATAGAAAAGCCGGAAGAACAATCAAGACCTCGTTCAGCCCAGCGGACTCGTGGCAGGAGAAAGCGAAAGGTGCGGAACCCCCGAAGGAGAGCGGAAGCGGAGAGGAGATCGTAGAGAAGGCGGAAAGCGGAGAGGAGGAGGAAGAAGACCTATGGTCGGAGGACTGGTGGCGACCTCCGGAGGTGGCTGGAGAGCGGCCGCAACTCGGATGAGAGTTGCGGCGGGGCACGTGAGTACACTCTATCCTGTCTCCGTGTCTCTGTGTAAATATAGTGTAAATATTTGTAAAGCCTGTATATAGATCGTCACGAGCACCCTGCACTGCCTGTATTGATAAAGGATCACGAGCACCTTGTTTATATCAATATCCTTGCACTGACCCGGACACCCCAACCACGATACCCCTCCCGCTTGCCATTGACCTTATCCTTCCTATACCTTTCCCACCTCCCCTCCCTCACGTTTCCTTTCCTGGCCAACTCACTCCCGGTGAAGGTGACAGTACTCGATAGTCCTCGTCGGACTGGACTAACCCCAATTTGTTCTCTCTTTTATCTCCGAGGGGACCCATCACCCGACCTTCATCTGACGACAACAACCTACCGAGTACCCGGACAAGACACCATCCCTACAACAGAACCCACCCATTGCAACGTCAATATCCGGACTTCCTCCCCTATACCTCTGTGGAACACTACTGTTTACCTTCCTTCTGAATAAAATCCGATACCATAGCTCACTACATCCGGCCTCCCAGCCTGTTATTCCGGTCCGCCCAACCCACAACTCCACAGGTGGTGTCAGAAGTGGGATCTGCCGGAAGCATGGAGGCCGCGGTTAAACAGCTAGCGGAGAGCCAGGAGATACTTGGAATAATGATGGAACGGTTCCTCAAGACCGCCGAGGATGACCGTGGCCAACTCCACGATGTCCTTAAAGGACAGGGGACTGCTCAGGACCAAGCCCTCGAGAAACTGACCACTGTCATGGGGCAGCAAAGGCCCACCACGTCCCTACCTTCAGTGGTCCTCCAAAAGTATGTGTCGGGGGAAGACCCCGACTATTTTTTTACAAATTTTGAGCGCTTGGCACAGGCTGCTGCATGGCCTGCCGATCGCTGGAGTCACTATCTTGGGCCGCTGTTAACTGGTGAACTACAGGCCGCCTATCAACAGGCCAATATCCAAGGAACAACCCCCTACCAGGACGTCAAAACCTGTATTCTTGAGAGACTGGAAATCGATGACGAAACGTACAGGGTTCGTTTGCGCCAGGCCAAAGAGGGCCCTCAAGAAACGCCGCGTGCTCTCTCGTTTCGGATACAGGACTTGGCAAACAGATGGCTAAAACCGGCCACCGCCACGAAGGAAGAGATCCTTGCAAAGATATATTTGGAACAGTACCTGGCATCTCTTCATCCCGCCACCCAGAAATGGGTAAGACAACACGCCCGCCTAACTTTAGACAGCGCGGTGGAATTAGCCAGTGCTTACAGTAGAGCCCAAGAGTCCCAACGGGTCAAAGAAGAACAACATCCGCGCATTTCACATGGCAACCACTCACGGCCCCAAAGACCACCAACACCGGTCAGAAGACCGGAACCCGTTCCCCTGATGCCATATCCCGTTCTGCCTCGACCTCCCCCACCCGGTCCACAGTGCTATCACTGTGGAGGATACGGACACATAGCCCGGGTCTGTCCTCAAAAGGAGGAGCCTATGGACATTGGGGTGGCACGGAACTATGTTTGCCTCACCAACGAAGTCACCCCACCACCTTTCCGCTGCCCCGTGAGAATTGACGGACACCGTATGATGGCCTTAGCAGATACAGGGTGTCGACATAGCGTCCTAAGACCCCAGGAACTGCCCCACCCTCTCGGACCCCATACTGGGACTGTCGCTATAAAATGTGTTCACGGCGATACCAAGAGCTATCCAACGGCCCAAGTACGGGTACAACAAAACGCGGATATGGGTAGCCTGCTAACAGTAGGGCTGGTTCCTAATCTCCCTGAACAAGCCATATTGGGCAGCGACTATAGCGGTCTTCCCCACCTCCTGAAAGACACTACAGACTCCCTAAAAAGATGGTGGGCGGAGGCCCCGTTTCCCCATGGATCTCCGACCACGGACTCTCCCTCAAAACCAGGAAAAACTAAGACCCAAAAGAAAAGAGAAAAGAGAACATTTACAGGTGCATTCCCTGCTCATGTCAACGATCATCCTTGGGAAACGGACCGCGAATTCCGAGCTGCCCAGCAAGAGGATCCCGTATTACAGGAAGCCTGGAATCGTGCCCTGGACAATGAGGACCCACTACACGTAGGTCCTTATTTTTTTCGCAAACATGGACTCCTCTATAGAAAAGGGGGGCCCCAGGAACCCACACAGTTAGTTATCCCCGGATTGTTTAGGGACAAGGTCCTATATCTGGCCCACAGTCATTTGCTGGGAGGACATTTCAGTGACCTGAAAACCGGCCAAACTATTCTCGAAAAGTTCTACTGGCCGGGTGTCCATGGCCAAATCAAACAATACTGTAGGGAGTGCCCGGTATGCCAGAGAAACAGCCGGTATAGACCCCCCCGAGTGCCTCTCCAACCCCTTCCTCTTATTGATGTCCCTTTTTCCCGAGTGGGTATGGATCTGATAGGACCCCTGTTACCCTCTAGGACGGGTTGTAGGTACGCCCTGGTGTTAGTAGATTACGCCACCCGGTTCCCGGAGGCCATCCCTTTGAAACAGCCCACTACACAAAACATTGCTAAAGCCCTTGTCTCCATCTTCAGTAGGGTAGGATTCCCTCGTGAGATCCTCACCGATCAGGGTACACCTTTTGTGTCCTCCCTCATGCGTCAAGTATGCACCACTTTGGGTATCAAACAGATAAGGACTTCGGCCTACCACCCCCAGACAGACGGGTTGGTCGAGAGATACAACGCCACCCTAAAAGCTACCCTGAAAAAGCTCCTGGGCCTGGAAAGTAAAAGGTGGGAGGAGATGCTTCCCCTCGCCCTCTTCGCCATTCGGTGCAAGGTACAAAGCAGCACTGGGTATTCCCCGTATGAATTGCTATATGGACGTGCCCCGAGGACCCTGTTAGACATGGCTCGCGAGGCATGGGAAGCTGAGCCAGACCGGACCCGCCCTCTCCCAGAGTATGTTGATAACCTCCGAACCCACCTGACCCAGATCCGAGAAATCGTGCGGCAGAATCTGACAGCCTCGCAGGTCACTCAAAAACAGCAGTATAATAAAGGAACGAAGGCCCGTTCTTTCAACCCAGGCGACCTGGTGTTGTTACTCCTGCCATCCTCTGACCATAAGTTGCTGGGACATTGGCAGGGCCCCTTCCCTATCTTGCGACAAGTGACTCCCGTCACCTATGAACTGGAGTTGGATGCTCACCGAGGGGTCACCCAGATCTACCACGTCAATCTGTTAAAGAAGTGGGAGGGACCCCTCCCTGTCCTGACGGGTTCACTCTCTCTGCCCTTTGAGGGCTGTATAGACCCTGACCTCCCTGAAACCAACAAACAGGAGCTTAAACGGGCCTTGTCCTCGGTCCAAGCAGTGTTTTCTTCCCTACCCGGACACTCCACCATAGTGGAACACGCAATCCACACAGAAGAAGGGAAAATCGTGCGACAAAGGCCATACCGGATCCCTGAAGCACGACGAACAGTTATAAAAGAAGAGACCAACCAAATGTTGAAGATGGGTATAATCGAACCATCCAACAGCAGTTGGAATTCCCCCATCGTGTTAGTACCCAAACCAGATGGCTCCACCCGTTTCTGCATAGATTTCAGGGAGGTGAATAAAATCTCGGCTTTCGATTCCTATCCCCTGCCTCGAGTGGACGAGATGGTGGAACGGATAGGCAAAGCTAAATATATCAGTACCCTTGACTTGTGTAAAGGGTACTGGCAGATCCCTTTAAAGGCCGAAGACAAACCCAAAACTGCATTTTCAACCCCTGAGGGTTTGTTTCAATTCAAAGTGATGCCCTTCGGGCTACATGGGGCCCCGGCGACATTCCAAAGGGCTATGAACTTGGTCTTACGACCCCACGCCAACTTTGCCGGGGCGTACTTAGATGACATAGTAATATACAGCGACAGCTGGGAACAACACCTACGCCATTTACTGGCCGTGGTGCACTCCTTGGGTATTCATGGATTCACCATTAACCCTGCCAAGACGACCCTGGCGGCACAAAGCGTGAAGTATCTGGGGTATCTCTTGGGAGAGGGGGTCATCCGTCCCCAAAACAATAAGATACAAGCCATACACTCTATACCCTTCCCTCACACAAAGAGAGACCTCCGTGCCTTTCTCGGATTACTAGGGTATTACAGGAGGTTTATTCCCCGGTTCTCCCAGATAGCCGCTCCCTTGACCGACCTTTTGAAAAAAAATGCCAGAACTGAAGAGAAGTTGCAACAACCCACTCCTATCCTGCTACAGGCCTTTAAACTCCTCAAACAGTCCCTGTTGTCGGAACCCGTGTTGGTCAGTCCAGACTATTCCCGACCTTTCATCCTGCAGACGGACGCCTCCGATCAGGGTTTGGGGGCGGTCTTGTCCCAGAAAAATGACAAAGGGGTCGAAAAACCGGTTCTGTATATCAGTCGAAAACTCTTCCAGCGGGAGCAAAACTATGCAGTCGTGGAGAAAGAGGCTCTGGCGATTAAATGGGCAGTGGACAGCCTCAGGTATTATTTAGAGGGCCGGGAATTTGTCTTGTACACAGACCATGCACCTCTTGAGTGGATGGCCCGCAATCGGGGCCACAACGACAGGGTTCTTAGGTGGTTCCTGTCGTTACAGCCATTTCGTTTCAAAACGCTACATCGAAAGGGACTAGACCAGGGCAATGCTGATTACCTCTCTCGTTATCCAGCACCTTCCACCCCTACTAGTAAGACAGCTAGGGAAAGGGGATGTGGAAAATCAGGGGTCCCTACCTCATCAGAAGGGCGGAACCGACAGGGGTCTCCCCCGCCGGCACAACCAGCATCCCTAGGTCATTGGACTTCCTCTCTTCACCTACAGGATCAGCTAACCATTGCCGACCCGGAACCCGACAAACCGGAAACCGGAAGTGCAGTCCCTACTGGTGACCCGGAACCCGAACCATCCGGAAGCGGAAGTGCGTCAACTACGCTCTACCCGGAACATAGAAAAGCCGGAAGAACAATCAAGACCTCGTTCAGCCCAGCGGACTCGTGGCAGGAGAAAGCGAAAGGTGCGGAACCCCCGAAGGAGAGCGGAAGCGGAGAGGAGATCGTAGAGAAGGCGGAAAGCGGAGAGGAGGAGGAAGAAGACCTATGGTCGGAGGACTGGTGGCGACCTCCGGAGGTGGCTGGAGAGCGGCCGCAACTCGGATGAGAGTTGCGGCGGGGCACGTGAGTACACTCTATCCTGTCTCCGTGTCTCTGTGTAAATATAGTGTAAATATTTGTAAAGCCTGTATATAGATCGTCACGAGCACCCTGCACTGCCTGTATTGATAAAGGATCACGAGCACCTTGTTTATATCAATATCCTTGCACTGACCCGGACACCCCAACCACGATACCCCTCCCGCTTGCCATTGACCTTATCCTTCCTATACCTTTCCCACCTCCCCTCCCTCACGTTTCCTTTCCTGGCCAACTCACTCCCGGTGAAGGTGACAGTACTCGATAGTCCTCGTCGGACTGGACTAACCCCAATTTGTTCTCTCTTTTATCTCCGAGGGGACCCATCACCCGACCTTCATCTGACGACAACAACCTACCGAGTACCCGGACAAGACACCATCCCTACAACAGAACCCACCCATTGCAACGTCAATATCCGGACTTCCTCCCCTATACCTCTGTGGAACACTACTGTTTACCTTCCTTCTGAATAAAATCCGATACCATAGCTCACTACATCCGGCCTCCCAGCCTGTTATTCCGGTCCGCCCAACCCACAACTCCACAGGCCTTTTCTGCAGAACAGTAAAAAATGCGCATTAGGAAAAACAAATACATATGTGATTATCGTTGTCATTTTATAAAACTCCACTTTAAATGCTCTACAAATGCTTTGCTTGTATTTTCTTACGTACTGTCCATTATTTTCAAACAATTAGTGAAAAACAAACGTATAGCTTTTGGCTGTTATTACTACATTAATCGTGTGCCTTTGTGGCCTATACTAATTTCCCCCAGCACGCGCTTGCGCAGTTTTCATCTTTCACCCTTTTTAGTTTTGCACTGTTAATTTTCACACCATTTTGTTAATAATCCACACAATGAGGAGTTTAATCCGAGCAGGTTTTATTTTGCGAAATCCTGCTCCATCAAGAGCATGAGCCATATTTTATGTGCGCAATCGCATCAAATTCTGAATAGGAAAGTATCGCTAATCAATGCAGAAAATCTTAGCGTCCAACAGATTGGCTGTGTTTTTTTGAGGTTGGAAAGATGGGCGTCCTTTACAAAAGCAAAGAGCCGCAAAAGGGGGATTCTGAAATCAGTATGGTGCTAGCGTAGTGAGGCTAAAGGGGCTTTTAAAAAATGTCATCTTTCTCCGCGAATGTGGAGAAACTAATCTTCAAAGTATCGGAGCTCTGTTGCCAAAGTTAGTAAGCTGGAGCTGACTCAAATGACTTTTAGTTCCCTGCCGGAAAATCGAGCAAAAAAACATGCAATTTGTTGGATTCCAAGAGATTGTCCACTGATTAGCAGTACATTCATGTTCAAAATTTGCTGTGATTGGACACATAAAATATGGCTATGGTGTCTGAATTTTGGTTTCAACTGATGTTGACAGGTTAAAACCCACTGGACAGATATCTTCAGTTTCAGTTGTAACCTGAACCAGCCAAACTTTCTACACTAAACATTGTACAATCCTCCAAGTGGTTGCTTTGTGCGATTTAGCACAAGGTAACTGCATTTATTCCCTGTAAAACAGAAAAGGCTGGGCTAGTTTAATAATTATATTTGTAAAATACTGTAGCCATAAAGCAAGACAGATTGGTAAAAGCCACTTTCTGTTAAGTGAGCTAAGCTAAATGGTGCTAGAGTGCAAATTTCGTGTCCTGTACTTTTATGTTGCAACAATGGCCATCTAATTTCTCTTATTTTGATCGATCACAAGTTTGTCCTGAGAAGTGTTGGGATTTGTATGGGATTGGTCTGAGTTTGCAGAGTAAATGGGAAGAGTGTTAAGTAGTGATGTGGTCAGTGGTAAATCGATTTAGTAATAACTGTTCAGTTTTATCACTCCTAGAGGTTGAGAACTGAGTGAATACAGGGACTCATTATGCTGAAAACATGCCATGCTAGTAGAAAGTTTTTAGTTTAGGTTTTGTTTTGGTATATATCTGAGCGTGTGGGGTGAAATTTACCAATGCATGCATATAATCTTTTTGCATATTAAGCTATACCTCTCTCACAATGCCCCAAAAAAGCACCCGATGTAATATTGCTTTTGATCCAGTGTAGACCAATGTTTGTTGCAATGTGATATCCATATTCCCTCAAATATTATTTTGTCTATTCAACTGCTACCTATATGCCACGAGTACCCTCAATGAGCTCAGAACTTGTTATGACAGGCATAACCGAGGGTTCAGCAGATGCAGATAGAGGAAAATTCATCAGAGGATTTTTTTGTGCAAGAAAGTGCCCCTTCCTGCACAAAAACAACCCTGCCTCTAACACAGGCACCCTTGCACCATTGGCAAAGGGTGCCTATGTTGGCACTAGGCTGTACTCTGTATGCCAGCACAGAGGAAGAGCAGTAATGTGCCATATCTTAGCAGATATGTCACAATCCTGCCCTCTCCATTTGCCGCAGCACAGAGCAGCGCAGCAAGTTGTCTTGCTGGGTTGCATCAAATCTTTGTAATCTGCCACTTTATCTCCAGTCTGCAGCGTTCCTAATCCTTGCAGACCAGTGAGTCTGTAGTAAGTCAGAATCTGACTCCAGTGAAAAGTACGATTTGCGAAACAAACATACAACATCTTGTTTTCGCAACAGTAAATAATAGTGTCAGGGTTCTGCCATCTTGCCACTAGATATCACTCACAAGGGACCTTAATGAACCTGCCTTCAGAACAGGTCACTAAACACATAAGCACTTACACTCAGTTTGCCTTCACATTTTAGGCCAAGTTTCTGTTCCACTTCCCAGATGCATTGTGGTCATCCCAGTGGTGGTTTCCTGTTCCCTAGATTTGTTCCTGGATCCTCCTATTATTCAGACCCCTTTATATTAGCATTCTGGACCCTTCTCTTTTTTCGCGATAACCCATACTTCGTTCCAGGTTTTCCTTTTCCGTTTCTTGTGTCTCCTGCTTCCCCTGGTCTTCTCTTCTCCTGGTCCCAGTAAAGCCTTCCCTCCATTGGTGATTCCTTGCACCTGGCTAAGTCCTTTTACTTACCTTTCTCCCTGTACTCGTGCTCCTCCCCTGAGCCTCTAGCTATTTCAGCCCTGTGAGCGCAGAGTACAGTGGCTTGCAACAGATTTCTGTTGAGTCTCTTTGTGCTCTGTTGTGTTCCTGATGTTATTACAGGCGTGTTCTTTGATTCGGTTTCTATTATTGCCTGAACCTATTCTCCTGTTTTTGGCTAGTTTTAGTATCTGTTTCTGCACCTTGTTATCCTACATCTCTGTTCCTGTGTTAGCCATTAATCATAGTCTCCTGTCTGCATTCTTCTCCTTGCCTTTTATTCTGTGTTCCGGTTTGCCTGCATATTTCTGTCTTGCCTTGTTTGAGTGTAGATCTTTCCTAGCACTCTCTTCATTGTTCAGCTCTGTGCTATCCAGTCCTGTTCCTGTACCAACCTGCTTCAGCCCTCTGCTTCTGGTCTGCTTCCATTCCAGCTGTCAGGCACTTTCTTTGCATTCCCTCCAGAGACTACACACAAACCCAGTATCCAGTCTTGTCCTAACCTCACCCAGCAAAAACAAAAATGATCCACACTCAATATGTATTATGTATCTCTCAATTTATATTTGTGCACTATCGCAATCAGTAGCCTAACTCCAGGATGTAACAAGATCTGCAGTGATGCAAATTAAGAACTAAATGCTAAAATAATGTTAGTGGTCATTTCTTGCATTATAAAAAGTTCGGACCTTTTTATGTTGGAGGGTGCCTCATTTTGATTGCCTTACCTCTTCCACCTTTGCACAAAGATTTTTCTTTATAAGATGCAGCTATGCATGGGATGACAGGACCTCGCCTCCCAAGCTGCCCTGCATCTGTTTGCTTGCAGAACCACTATAAAGCCTGTGTTTTGCTGCCACATAGGAGTACTCTGCAGACTTGTGTCCTACCTGGGAGGGCAGGACTACACCTCCCAGGTTGCCCTGCATCCTTTTCTGCCTGCCTTCTGGGGGGGGGGGGGGGGGGGGTTAGAATGAGGAAGCGCTTTGCTGTGTGTATTGTGAACCCACACAGCTTTAGAATTCTGTTCTGCCTGGAGGACTAGAACGTCACCTCGCAGGCTGCACTGCATCTTGGTCTGCCTACTGTGGGAGGAGGAGGAGGAAGTGATATAAAGTGTGTTTTGTGCTCACAGCGAGGGGCACTGTGAGGATTTGTCCGGGCAAAGAAAAGGCCAAACCAGACTCATTTGTGTCCATCTGTACCCGTTAGAGTCCGGACGAAGCTGAGCTGGACATAAAACAAAGAACAAGCATTTACAATGCAATGGTTTCGCCTTTGGAAAAGTTAGAGCTATTGGCATTGCTCATGACATTTCTTTTTTTTTTTTAACTTATAAATAAATGGCATTGTTATTTACATTGCCAACAGCTCTCTCAGCCCACACAGCTCTCTCAGCCCACACAGCTCTCTCAGCCCACACAGCCCAGACAGCCCCCATAGCTCTCACAGCCCACACAGCTCACACAGCCCACACAGCTCTCACAGCCCACACAGCTCTCACAGCACACACACAATGCAACGGTTTCGCCTTTGACAAAGTTAGAGCTATTGGCATTGTAAATGACAAATTGTTTATTTAGGTGTTGGTTTTGAAAACAGATAAATAAATGGCATTGTCATTTACAATGTCAATAGCTTAATCTTTCGCAAATGCGAGACCTATTGCATTTGCACCCACACACACACACAGCCACACGCACACAGAGCCACACACACACACACACAGAGCATGCCCCCCCCCACCGTACGTTCCTAAGAGAAGACCAAAACATGCCAGAGAAGTCTATAACATCACTGGTACTCGGTATTGGTAAGTGGTAACAAACCCAAATTCTAGGGTCAAAAGTAACAGAAGGCAGACAAATCACTTTTACTATGAATGTGTATAGTCAAAAAACACAGTGTGTAGTGACATTTCAATGGTTAAGATGCGGTGTAGAGAGGACTAGGCAGAATGGGGTGCACACAAACTAAAACAAAGGTGCTTATTAGGGAAAGGTTGTGAGTGAACACATGTACAAATGTGCACAACAATTAGTATAGGTGATAGCAGATGGCGCGCTAAAGAGCTCATGGGCGCCTATCAACTGTGGAGATAATGCGGAGCCGTAGGGCATGGGCACTCACTGGGTACATCCACTCCTACAAAGTCGCTAGTAGGGGGAAACTCCTGTGTGCACAAACATAATTATGCATGTACAGTATAACGAATGGCACGTAGGAAAGGCACGTGGCTGTAGGGTGCGATCTGGAAAATGGCAAAGAGACAGTACATGGGCATGAATGCGGATAGGGAAACATGCAGCGGTGCAGTATGACGAATGACCCAGGGTAGAGGGAGCGTGAATGACGGAGACAGTAGCAGAGCAAGGAATAGAGATTGTGTGGAAACAGTAACGGCGCTGTTAAAATGCACATACATGTAATGACGGGTGGTGAAAGAATGTAATACTGGTGAGTCTGGTGTCGCGTACCTTGACAAACTGTAACAGCTAGAGACGGTCTGAGAAGGATATCTTTAAAATTAAAATAAAGCTCTGGGTGAAATAGCCGGTTGTGGCAGGACGGGTAGGTCCAAAGGTGGAGCTGCAAAAACGGAGAGGAAGAGTTAAAGCAGCTACCGGACCGGAGAACCAGCTCATGGACGGTGTAGTAAAAAGAGGAATCCCACGAGTGATGTAGGGAAGTATCCATCGTACGAACAGAGTATGCGGGTGTGGTCTCTTACCTTACTATAGGTGAAGGAATGCACGGGTAATGTTCTCCACTCGAACGCAAGTCCTCATCCGGGTAATGGATGCGGATGGGGTAAAAGTGGGTGTGTATATACAAGATATGCACTGCCGTAATACGGTTGGTGCATAGGTCAATGGGGGGTATTAATTGGTGAAAGGATAACAACTAGACCGGTAATCGAGAAAGTGATGAGTGGGTCTTAATGTGCGCCTGCGCTAAAGAATAGAGGCAGGTCATGGCAATGAACGTTTGTCGGCCGAAATGCGGGAGGGTTAATAATATGAACGAGGGACAGGAGGAGGGGACTGGACGAGAAACGGCGAGGAGAGGGTCTGTGCTTCAAAGGCCTTTGGGACATATAAGTATTTAGCCATGCAGCACATTATCCTGGGTGCCATAGCATCTACTGTTACATCATGTGAAAAGCAATATGCATTGTACTATCCATAGAGAGTTTGCATCCATGTGCCTAAGAGAGCTGTATATTAAACTACCCGCTCAGGTGTCAGATAAACTGTCATGTGGTATTTGTTTCCTGCATCATGTGGCTAAAAGAGAACATGCACTAACAGTGTAACAATAATAATACAAAGGAAAAATATGACAGCCAGTGCTGCGATCCAAACCTGCTAAGCACAGCTGCACTCTTACCCAAAACATTCACCCCTGCGCCATCTAGGCCAATGGAGTGATAGCGCAAACTCGACCCAAAGGTATTGAAGCACTTTAAAAATAAAAAAAAACACAGCAGCACTGCTGTTAGTGCCCAAGATCGCCTCCAAAGACCCGTCTGGATCACAAGAGCACATTGGAAGGGGAAGGAGAAGTAGCGGGAAAGTTTATGGAGTAGCTGAGTACTGTCTGGGCCATTAACACCCCAGTCCTCCAACGCCAGTGACAACTGCCTGTTTGCGCACTGCCTGTGCCGATAAAGGCATATTCGGTTTCCACGAGTGACAACATACGCTGCAGCAGTGCAGTCCATCTGGCCGCATTAGTGAAAGCGTAGCCAAAAGGTAACATAGTCGGGGACCGCACGTCCAGTCTGCACCAGTAACAGCACACCTGCCTTCACTAGTGACATCACACTTTTTTGTTGCAGTGTTTATATAGCGTGAACTCGACCCGAAGGTATTGCAGCTGGATCAGACGTAAGAACCTTTGCTGGCACACCTTTCCGCTTTGCATTCTGGTATTTGTGGTCCTATATTTGAATGCACACAAACACGATAAGCACCAGAATGCAAGTAGAGCTAGATTAGCAACTGATGTCGGTCACCGAGCACCGTGAGACTCAGGAGGAGTTTATGTTATGTTTTATATATATTTAGTTTAATGAGATGTCGGGTTTGCTGCTGTGCATTGTTTGTTACATCGCTAGTAGCTGCAGGTGACTTTGAACACGTGGATACCATCTAGGCACTCAGTAGTTTGCAACAGCGCATGGGCTGGTGTGAAGTCACTACTCGGTAACTCTGATACTTTGTAACCCGGAACAATGCAAAAGCAAAACACAGCAACCTTAATTTTACTACACGGTAGCAGCGAATCAGTGCTTGATAAATGCAACAAAATTTAAATAAAAAGCTACACATTTTGTTTTAATATGGACGTTACTATTTGTCTAACAAAATTAGAACTGGGCCCAACGATTTCATGCATTCTAACATGCGTGAAATGTTCTAATCTGCATCTGTCGCCAGTCGCAAGGTTGTGTAATTGTTTCCAGACAGTTCTTGGTTCATAAAAGCTGCTCAGAGCAACCATATGTGGGCGACATCAAAGGCGGCCGAGTGCCGCGATACTTCGGAGGAAGGCGGGAGGAGGGGGACGTCCTGCGCCGTATTCCTGCTCCCCCGCCAGTTAATAGCTCGTTCGGCCGAGATGGTGTGGCTCGCTGGGCACCTTCTGCCGCAATTAACGCTCAGGCTGAGATACCGATGGCCTCCACTGATCTTGCCTCAGGCCCGTCGTGGCTCAGCACTCCCGTGCCTGTCCTCCAGCGGGCCAATGTGCACTGCAGTATAGGTAAGGAGAGCCACCGTGCGGATTGAATAAATGCTCTGCTTTCGGAGCTTCGTGAACTCGCCGCCGCAGAACCTTTGGGACATCGGGTAAAGGATCGGGTTACCCTGGCACAGACGGTGGCCTGCTCCCTGGCACAGCCGCTGCAAGGTCGGGACACACTTTGCAGCATCTTAAACAAGCTACTTCCCGGCCGCCATCTTCGCCGAAATGACGAAAACAAACATTGAAAAAAAAAAAGTAAACCCGCCCACCGCCGCAATGACGATCGGAGAGGGAAGAAATCGCGGGAACGCCCACGAATCTGGTCCAGCCATGACGGACAGATCTCTGTTCCAATGGCTAGCCTCCGTTTATGGAGCTAGCCAATGGAACAGAGGAGCGGATTCCAAGCCACACTGTTTCTAACATTAGATTTCGCCTGTGCCGAAAAGCTGCGCAGTGCGCAGCTCTCGACGAGGCGAAACCTAAAAATGAGTAACAAAATGAAAAAAAAAGTAAAACAAATAGCAATACAACGGTAGCAGAAATTACTCGAGAATATCTTACTAACAAGCGTCACTTAGTGGTAAAGTACATCGAAGTGAAAGAGATACACTACCTATTTCAAATTGCAGTTATTAAATAAGTAAAGACTCAAAAAGGGCTTGAGACAAGTAAATCAGAAAAACATGAAAGACTATTAAAACATTAAAGTGAAATATAGAATTCAAAAATATAGTTATTCTCAATAAGTCAGTCATAGAGTTTAGAAATCAATTGCCATGAAGGCTCTGGGTATTTCAAATACATGGAGCATAAAGATAATCTGGAAAATAGCCCAGAAAATACAGCAAACCAAAAGAAAAACGGGCATCATCCCTTGTAGAGAGCCATAGAATCTGGCCTTTCCCCAATCTGGGCCTTTTATAATACATTTTACAATAGAAAGCAATGGAAATGGCACTGTCAGCATTTGGTGAGCAACCGTGTCAACACATTATCAAATTACAAATTAAATGTTATATAATTCCACCATCCTAGCGCTATCCCTCGAATTAATATTAATATGCCCCCTCTGACCTGACCTGCTGTCATCATAAGTGTTATAAAAATATCAGTGTACATAAACAATTAAAGTCTCATAAATGAAGAGCATACAGTAAGCAAGCTGGAAGGGCCCTGAAAAATAGCTAAAGACTTCCTCCGGAGTTGTTCGAGAGCAGCGTTAATGAGAAATTCAAACACACAATACCTATTATCAATCAGCCTCAAAATGCAAAATGGAGTCGAGGCCTAATTAATTCCTAGTTTGATCTATGCCAGAAAAGCATAGTTCAGCACATTGCAGGATTATTTTTTCAATTGCAAAAGGTTCATGTTAATAGGCACATATGATTCTAGTTAGAAAATAGATACGACAAACGTAAAACTCATTATCAATGAAATGGCTGCACATGAACAATGTGTTTGCAGCCTGTGTAGTATGCATTTTCATCCAACCCCCTGGCAGCCTGCTGTGAGACAAGAATCCTCCATTTTAGATTCCTATTCTATGTCTCTAACACTGTTGCTCATTCTTTGCTCCTTCCCCCTGTCCGCCTGATCAAGTTCACATTCCACTTGGTTTCTATTTCTGGGACTGCACAGGTGTGCTGCATTCCTATTGGGTGTGGTTGAAGAGCGTGAGTGGTCTGTTTGAGGTTTGCTGTGCCCTGGGAAAGAAGTTCATTGTGTTGTAGTGTTACGGGCAAGTGCCTGTTCTGCGTAATGGAAAATACATGTAAAGAGTGTTCTCTTTGAACCGGGCTAGCGTATGGTTGGGTGGAATCATGTGGCCCAAGTATCAATGAAATCATTATGAATTACACGAACTCTTCGGGAGAAGATGACACTTCTCCTCATTCCATTTTTTTTCTGTCTTCTCGAGGCATTTAGAGGACTTTTTAGTTTAAACAAGAAAATGTTTATTTTGAAAGAGATACAACCAGATATAAACCATTGGATAAATTAACAGGAATAGAAAGTCAATCAACAAATCAATAATACATAGTAAGATAAACAGATGAAATATAAAATGGATTGGTTGTATAAGGGGAAATAAATATTGCTATTATAGGAAAGGAGGGAGGAAGGAAAAACAGGGGCGGGATGAAAGGGGGGGAGGAGAAAATGGAGATCCAACAGCAGTTATAGTGAAATATACAATATAGAATTAGGAGGGCCTAATGTCGTAAAAATAGATATTGACATTGGCAACAGATTAACTGTAATGATATAATATGAGAAAAAGGGGGATGGATTATATACAGATGTAAACAATAAAATAAACACGGGGTTAATAAAAACAATTCAGGGCGGTTTAGGAACTTCTTCTATCAGCGGTTGGTGTTGAGGAGATTTTTGTGCTGATGCATCGATGAAATCAGTTACAGGGGACCATATTAGTTGTCTTTTCAGATGTAAAGATAAAGGGGAAACATATGCACGATTAAGACGGTGGTTGTAACAAACACTATACCACCAAGCTTGGAAGGAGAGTTATTTAGTTTGTTTCCAATTTTTTGTTATTTGTTGGAAGGCGATAGCAATCAATAAATCCACAACGTTAGTGTTAGAGGGGAAATCATGCCAGTGGTCAGACAAGGAACCCAGAAAAAATATCTACAGGTGAGTAAGGGAAATGTGCATGAAAAATGGTATTGATTTGAGACCAGACCTTCAACCAGAATTGGTGAGTGGAAGGACATACAAATAGCGTATGATATAAATCAGCTTGAGGGGTGTTACTCGACCAACAATTTGAAGAGGAAATAGAGTTGAATGTATGTAAGGACATTGGTGTAAACATAAGTCTGTTATAAATAAAAAAGAGAGTTTGGGTTGTGCTTGCAGATCGCGATGTTTTACGAAGTTTTGACCATATTTTATACCAAAAGGAAGTGGGCCACGATAATTGGAACTCATGTTCCCATTGGAGTTTTGTCTTAGTTTTAGTTCTAGGGTTAAGGGATTTAATAAGAGATTTATATATGAATGAGGAGCTAGATTGAGAATTTAAAAGTGGGAGTATATTACAATAAGGAGGTAAAGATGGTGGTACAGAAGATAATGATGATAGAGAAGAGGAGATATTCTGTGTTAATATATTAAATTTAGTAGAAAAGTTGGTAATTTATGAAGGGTTTGAGCTTCAGAAGAAGTGAGTAGAGCATCATTAGAGTAAAGTTTATGGAACCAAGGTAGTCCTTTATCTCGCCAAGTTTTCCAGTATATAGGTTTATTATTTATTTTAAGAGAGCAATTATGCCAAATGGAGGACTTAAGAAATTGATCTTTATTGGAAAAATGAGAAATCAGAAAAGACTGATAAAGCCTATGAGCTGTTTTATATATGGGGGAAGATAAAAAGCGTGTCTATGAGTAAATGTAAGAGCTTCTGTGATAAAGAAAGGGGATAGGAAAGAGCATTCCATAGTTGTCCATAAAGGAAGAACAGTGGGAGAGGATTGACTCAAGGATTTGGCAAGCTGCGTAAGAAGGAAAGTATTGTGATAATGTTGGAAAATTAACCCCAACTTGTGATTTGGGATGCTGACGCATTTTTAGGGACAGGTGTGCTTTCTTTTTGTTCCATAGGAATGTAGATAAAAGAGAATTCATGTTTTTGAAGAAAGAAACTGGAAAACTGAGAAGAGTAGCAGAAATCATATAGAAAATAATGGGAGCCAGCATCATTTTGATTGTATCAAGTCTTCCCCACCAGGAAAGATATAGGGGATGTCATTTAAAGATGGATGTAGATAAGGCGGATAGAATTTGAGACATGTTCAGGGACAATGTTTGTTTAATAGAAGAAGCGAACCAAAGACCTAAATACTTAATTTTCTGGGGATTACATGGGAAATAAGTAGTAGCAAAATCTTGCTTACAACGTTAAGTGGCAGGATCTGGTATTTGTCATGATTTAATTTATAACCACAAATGGTAGAGGAGTACCTAACTTCAGTAAGAAAAGAAGGGATAGATTGTTCAGGATTAGAGATATATAATAAAATGTCGTCAGCATAAACGCTCATTTTAACATGGAAATGATCATGTTGAAAGCCCTGTATGTTAGGATTTTGCTTCATTTTTGCAAGAAAATGTTCTAGGGCAAGGATATATAGGAGCGGAGAGAGAGGGCAGCCTTGACCGATGCCTCTCTGCAAGGAAAAAGATACCGAAATTGAGCCATTAGCAAAAATAGAGGCTTTGGGTGAAGTATAAAGTAAAGAAATATAAGAAATAAATTTAGGGCCAAAACCAAATCAAGACAATGTATGAAAAATAAATGACCAGTCCATGAGATCGAAAGCTTTCTCCGCATCTAAAGAGATGCCTGCCAATGAATGAGGGTATTTATTAGCTTTATGTAATAGATTAAAGAAAACTCTAGTGTTATCGGAGAAATGTCGCCCTTTGATGAAGTATATTGTCCTTCTGCACTTAAAATTGTCCTAGTTAATTCTGAAATTTTTCTTTTTCAAGTAAGGCGCTAGATCTGTTGCACGTGCCTGCCGTGCCTTATCAAATGCAGCGCTATATGTGAAGAGGAACAAACTCTTCACAGGAGGCCTGCGCTCTTCTTTTACATAAAACTCTAAGGTTTTTCCTCTTACATCAACATGTTTGAATCACATCATTTAATCCATGAGGCTGTCGTTCAGTTGTAATCACTGTTTATTTTTAGTCATGATTCTTATTATTTTTTTTCATAGGAAGTACTTCATTAAACATACAATCTTCTCTTTCATCACATTGCCCAATGCATTTCGGGTCAAAGCAAAGTAGTGACCCTTCGTCAGGGGCCTAAAAATAGAAAAAACAGGACCTTAGCATTTCAATTCATCATCCAATTATATAATTAAACATTTGAAAAAATGAATACGTGACTAATTCATTGCGTAGTGAACTTAAGAAAAAGTGAAGTTTAAATGCTGAGTGTGCTTTTGAGTTTAAGAAACTCGGTGCTCAATACTGAAGAGAATTGTGCTTAAAGGTCGCGATAGTCAAGTGCTCGGATGCGAGGTGACGTGTGGGTCAATATAACGAAAAGACCGTGATAAAGTGCTACAATTAACAGAAAAGTGCTTGAGGATCTGCAGTTTTACTTACTCGTGAAAGGAAAAAGTAGCGTGTCGGTGTCCACGGTGCTGGTTTGAACAGCCGCGAATGATTGCGGAGTGTAAGCATTTCTTAAAGCGACCGTGTACATGGTCACGTGATTACGTGAGATGTAAAGTTTAACACGGCGACCAGCGCTAAATAGTAGAGACCTACATTATCAGAGGTTGAAAGGATATTATTTTCAAAGAAGATTACGAAAATAGTCTCTTTG
Organism: Lissotriton vulgaris; assembly: GCF_964263255.1. NCBI lineage: Eukaryota > Metazoa > Chordata > Amphibia > Caudata > Salamandridae > Lissotriton > Lissotriton vulgaris. The sequence goes on from NC_141697.1 coordinate 1,057,648,447, forward strand.
AGTGTGTATTACGGTCGACAGAAGTGGTCATGTGACAGTAGTCACGTGACGTGAGTAACGTGGTATCATGCGGAAGTGAAGTGCCGTCAAGTTCTATTGTGTGGCGTGTTGACTAATAAAGTTGTAAAATTGTAAACAATAAAATTATGGCATTGACAGTTGCTATAGATACACCAGTGTTAATTCAATCAATGCGTCTGAAAAAGAATAAAGGCGACGTATAATCATGTACATTTAAATACCAGAGGATGGGCTTTCAACTTTTGTGAAATGTTCATAATCCACAACGAAGGATAATTACTTCATCATCATTTCGGAAGTAAATACGGAGGTTCCACATTATATAAAGTCGGGGAAGAGATGAACCTCATTATTAGATGTTATGCATTTGTTGAAAACATGCATATTCAATCCTGTCATTGAGCCCTAAGGGCTGTAAACTATGACGTTTTTTGATCCAAAAGAACTCTGTTTGCAGTCTCGATTTTGCTGGATCTATGTTGCAGCGTTGTTTCACCACCTCCAATACCGTGAATTTTAGTTGTGAAATTTGATGTCTTGCTTCCAGCCAGTGTGTTGCCACTGTTGATGTTTTACTTTGTGCCTGAATATTGTTCTTATGTTCGGTAATTCGCACAACTTGTGATTTGGGATGCTGAAGCATTTTTAGGGACAAGTGTGCTTTCTTTTTGTTCCATTGGAATGTAGATAAAAGAGAATTAATGTTTTTGAAGAAAGAAAATGGAAAACTGAGAAGAGTAGCAGAAATCATATAGAAAATAATGGGAGCCAGCATTATTTTGATTGTATCAAGTCTTCCCCACCAGGAAAGATATATGGGATGTCATTTAGAGATGGATATAGATAAGGCGGATAGAATTTGAGACATGTTCAGGGACAATGTTTGTTTAATAGAAGAGGCAAACCAAAGACCTAAATACTTAATTTTCTGGGGATTCCATGGGAAATTAGTAGTAGCAAAATCTTGCTTACAACATTAAGTGGCAGGATCTGGTATTTGTCATGATTTAATTTATAACCACAAATGGTAGAGAAGTCCCTAACTTCAGTAAGAAAAGAAGGGATAGATTGTTCAGGATTAGAGATATATAATAAAATGTCGTCAGCATAAACACTCATTTTAACATGGACATGATCATGTTGAAAGCCCTGTATGTTAGGATTTTGCTTCATTTTTGCAAGAAAAGGTTCTAGGGCAAGGATATATAAGAGTGGAGAGAGAGGGCAGCCTTGACCGATGCCTCTCTGCAAGGAAAAAGATTCCGAAATTGAGCCATTAGCAAAAATAGAGGCTTTGGGTGAAGTATAAAGTAAAGAAATATAAGAAATAAATTTAGGGCCAAAACGAAATCAAGACAATGTATGAAAAATAAATACCCAGTCCATGCGATCGAAAGCTTTCTCCGCATCTAAAGAGATGCCTGCCAATGAATGAGGGTATTTATTAGCTTTATGTAATAGATTAAAGAAAACTCTAGTGTTATCGGAGATGTGTCGCCCTTTGAGAAACCAGATTGCTCTTTACAAATAATGGATGGGAGAAAGGGTTCAAGACCTAAAGCAAGAATTTTGGCAAAAAGTTTGTAATCGGACTAACGAGATTTGTCTGTAATTTTTACTTAAGTAAAGATCTTTTCCTTCTTTCGGGATTAGACAAATAAGAGCATCTTGAAAAGTGCCACTAGAGGTTTTAAAGGAAATAAAATGCGAGAATAATGAAAAGAGATAAGGAACTAAAGATTTGGAGAAAAAGGCAAAGAATTCCATGGGGAAACCATCAGGGCCAGTGGCTTTCCCCGGTTTGAGAAGTTTCAATGCATGAGAGATATCCTTAATGGAAATATCTTTTTCTAATGGTGAGAAGTCAGTATCTAGGGGTGATTGTTTTGGTATGGATTTAAGGTGAGATTGAATGTCTGTAGGAGTAGGAATAGATTTGGGGCTATAAAGAGAAGTATAGAATTTCTTGAATTCTTCTAGAATTTCCAAACTTTTAGTTACTGTTGTGATGTGAATTTAGCTCATAATCAATGTTATTATGATCTTTTTTTAATTTTGAGGTATGATGCTAATAATTTTCCTGCTTTATTTTGGCCACCATAATAACGGGCACTACCTCGGAGGAGATAGGCAGATCCATTTTCCGTAGATAGTATATTATATTTAAATTCCTCTTTGATAAGATTATTAAGATCAAATTTGGAGTTTGTAATTGTATAACGTGATTCTAGTGATTTAATGGTTTTAAGGATTTCATCTGTTTCCCGAAAATTAAGACGTTTTTTGGTGGCAACATAAGAAATAATAAAGTCTCTAGATTAAGCTTTAAAAGCATCCCAAACAATTGGAAAAGATGATACAGAAGATAAGTTACGCTGAAAGAAATCAGAAATTTAATTTTCAAAAGAGGAAGCAAAAATGAGATCCGTCAATGAGGATGTATTAAAACGCCATCTTTTACTGGTAGTATTAATCGGGAGCAACTCTAAATCTGTACTTTATTGTATTCTGTTATATTGTGCTTGTATTCTGTTTTTTATTCCTTGTATTTCCCTGTATTGTTGTGCCCTTGGTTTCTCCGCCCGTTCTGCTCTCTCGTTTCCCGCCGCTGCGGCCCCTGCGGCCCCACCCCCGCTCATCCATTCGTCCTGCTCCCACCTTCCAGCTGCTCCTCCCTCCCATCTCCCCTTTTTATAGCGGCCCCTTCACGCCTGCATGCAGCGGGCACACCAAGCCGGTCTGCGCCTGTCAGCGCCTGCACTGCGCCCAGCGCCAGACCCCCTGGCCCCCGCGAGCTCCAACAATTACTTACCAGCATCTGGGCCACCCCGAAGCGCACCCCAGGCCCCTTCTCCTCCCAGAACTGCAGCCACACCAGCTTCCAAACCACCACCACGCCAACCGGGGTAGGCCGCAACAGCCTCCGATACCTTCTACTCAAAACCCGCTCCGCCCGCAAACACGCCATCGAACTCTGGGACCTACTCGACTCCACCTCCCCAGACGTCGCCTTCCTGACGGAGACCAGGATGAACCCCTCCTCGGCACTCGCCATCGCCATAGCCATCCCTAATGGATACAAGATCCCCTGCAGGGACCTCACCAACAGAACAGGAGGAGGAATCGCCATTGTCCACTGAAACACCCTCAGAATCTCAACCAGTACAGACGATATGCTTATCACCGCGTAACACCTGCATTTCCAGAACCACACCGACACCCAACACCACCCTCAGGAGAACCCTCATCTACAGACCACCCGGCCGCAGTTCAGCAACTCCATCGCCGACTTCGTCAGCATGCACGCCCTCCCGTCCACGGACTATATCCTCTTCGGAGACCTGAACTTCCACCTCGAGAACACCAACAACAGCAACTCCACCACCCTGCTCGACAACCTCGACAACCTCGGACTCAAACAGCTCGTCATGACTCCCACCCACTCCGCCAGACACACGCTCGACCCCCATCTTCTCAGCCAGCAACCATGTCACCTTCAGCCACACCACAGAACCGACCACCGCTATGTCCACTTCACCTTCGAGAAGCCTACCACGTACTACTGCACACAACGGGCCCCCCACAGCAGCTGGAGCAAAGTCACCGAAGACCAGCTAGTCACCACCCTCGCCTGAAACCCACCAACGGACACTACCGACATTGACTCCGCCACCCTCAACCTCAGACGATGGATCGACGACTGCGCCAACAATCTTGCCCCGTTCAAGAAACCCTCGAACAGACGCACTGACAGAAAAGCCATCTGGTTCACCGCCGACTTCCAGGCATCCAAGCAGGCCTGCCGTAGGCTCGAGAAGAAGTGGCACCTCGAACAGACACCGGACAGCAACACAGCCTACAAGAGTGCCATCCACAGACACTACCAACTCATCCGAACCACCAAAAGGACCTCATTCAAAGAGCACATTGACAACAACGAACACAACAGGAAAGAGCTCTTCAACATCATGAAGGAACTCTCCAACCCCAGCTCCAACTCCAACGACATCCCGCCATCACAAGACCTCTAGGACTCCCTAGCCACCTTCTTCTACCGCAAGATCGTAGACATTCACGACAGCTTCAGCAACCAGGCCCCCACGGCAGACACAGACACCTCAGACTCAGCTTCCCCCTAGCCACTGCGACCCCCTGCTTTCCTGCACCACGTCAACAACGAAGACACCATCAAAATCATGAAAACCATCCACTCCGGTTCTCCATCCGACCCCTGCCCACACCTCATCTTCAACAAAGCAAGCTCCACCATTGCACCCCATCTCCGCAAGATCATCAACAGCTCTTTTGAAACCGCCACCTTCCTGGAGGGCTGGAAGCACGCCAAGATCAATGCCCTACCTCAAGAACTTCCGGACCATCTCCCTCCTCCCATTCCCGGCGAAAGTCATCGAGAAGATCGTCAACAGGCAACTGACCTTTTTCTTCGAAAAGAACAGCTTCCAGGACCCATCCCAACCCGGATTCCGCAGCAACCACAGCACCTAAACAGTGCTCATTGCCGCCACGATGACATCGGGGCCACGATGGACAACGGAGAAACTGCAGCTTTTATCCTCCTGACCTCTCTGCCGCCTTCGACACCGTCTGCCACCACACCCTATGCACACGCCTCCACAACGCAGGGATCTGCAACAAAGCACTGGACTGGACCACCTCCTTCCTCACCTGCAGAACCCAGAGTGTCCGCCTCCCCCCATTCCGCTCTAAAGATCATCTCCGGCGTACCCCAAGGATAGTCCCTGATCCCGACACTCTTCAACATCTGCATGGCACAGTTCGCCAACATCGCACGACCTCAACATTATCTCATACGCCGACGACACCCAGCTGATCCTCTCCCTCACCAAGGCCCTCACCACTGCCAAATCCAACCTCCACGATGGAATGAAGGCCATCGCCGAATGGATGACAAACAGCCATCTGAAACTGAACTCGACAAGACGGAAATCCTCATCATCCACCCCGTCTGCATGGGACGACTCATGGTGGCCGGCCGCATTGGGAGCTGCTCCGACGCTCACTAACCACAAACACAACCTAGGAGTCATCCAGGACTCCGCATTGTCAGTTACCCAGCAAGTGAACGCTGTCTCCTCCTCCTGCTTCAACACCCTCTGCATCCTCCGCAAGATCTACAGATGGATCCCCACCGGTACCAGAAGAACAGTCATTTAGGCCCTCGTCAGCAGCAGACTGACTACCAAGATGGCCGACGGATGAGGCGCTCCAGCCGGGAGCTCCCAGCCAGGGATTGCCTTTTTGGCTTAAATCCCCCGATTTCTTCCTCCCCCCGGACCCTCTTGCTCACCTGGGGTCCTGCTCAACAGCGGTCTTCATATTCTCCATTCTCCCGCATATCGGCTCAAGATCTTCTGAGAATTGCGGGATCGCTGTTTTTCAGGCTGCGGAGACCGAGCAAACATGGCCGATGCCCTGTGGAGCTGCCAGACAGCGGGTCGCTCTCCTCCGGCCATCACATGCCTTTCCGGATCGAAGACAAGGAACAAGAACCAACGCGTGTGCAGAGGCCACAAAGGACTGCTGCCCTGCACCACAGAGCTTTCTTCCTTTCTTCCTGAGTTGCTCGTCCTCCTGACCGGCTGTTGCCTCTTCACTACCTGGGACTGCTGCCTGGACACCGGCGGAGGCGGCGCTGGCACCGGAACCTTCATGATCGCCGAGAGTTGTTTATGCGAGGAATGTGCTCCATCACCCACTGTGAGGCAAGATGGCGACATCCGTCTTCCTCCAGCTGTGATGCGCCTTTCGTGAGACCACCGCATAACACTTTGATGAGCCCTAACAACATCAACCATAATTTACTATTCTGAGAGATCGACGGCTTTCTGGCTTGGAGCCGCGGATGCTCTACGTCGTGAACCGGACTCCTCTACGGGACCACGGAGGCGGAGACCCGGGACGCGCCAGAGGATTTAAATAAGGTGAGTGACAAGAGATGTGGCACATGAACTGAGCCTTCTGTACCGGCCTGGGCCGCATACTACTGTCCTGGAAAAGCGAGCGCCGGCCCGGGAATTGTATCTGGCAGCAATGACCGATATGTGGGGCGCCCCGGATGCTCTGTCATGGTAGTTAACCCAGAGACATTTACACCGTCTCCCGTCCTCCGATTAAAAGATACAGAGATACCGTGAGCTGTGCCTGGGCAATTGTATTGCCTGCGGTATGAGGTGTGTTGAATCTTGAAGCACCCAAAATATATATCTTACTGGCAGAAGCTGCGCTTACGCTTATCCTGGTGGTGCAGACAGCGTGTTATAAGCCCATTAGACCTGCCAACACGAGACATTACAGAACCTGATCCCTGGGTGTTGTGACACTGAGATTCACCCTCCTCTGCAAGAGCAAGGTGAAGATTATTGATGAGCCATCACTTAAGCTTGGACCTTTCGGAGAGCGAGTGTGCCTGAGTGCAACTTACTACATCTACAATATTTCTTCCCTTATCTGAAACACGCTGTTATCTACCAGGATAAATGGTATGCTAATGGAAACTAATAGACTCGACATGCCTCACTCTAAGATGGCTGCGAAAACCACACTCCCTCTCCTACCTTGCCATCCTCGCCAGTGCCTACCACCCGTCTCTGGTTTCAAGCCTTCTGAACCCCTCCTGATCCTCACGCATACATGGCCGCTTCCCGGTGGAGCTGCACCGACAGCTATTGGGGAGATTGGCCCTGGCACACCACTATGGGCGTCACCTACCCAGCCGGATCAAGGACATTTGTCTTGTTTTCTTCCCTGCTGCTGTCTCCTTCTTGTGGATTACCTGCTGTCCCTGGTCTTTCCTATACTGACTTTCGTTTTCGCTAATTTACTGCTGTATTGTTTATTTATCCATTATGTAACTACTGTGAAGCTTTTATAACTTGTTACTCGCTGTGTCCTTATGTAAAGCGCTCTGATACCTCCGGGTTTAGCCAGCGCTATATAAAACTCAAGTAAATAAATAAATAAAATAATGGACTATGGCAAGGCTCTCTACGCAGGAACCTCAGCCGAACTCTAGAAACGACTACAACGCATACAGAATGCCTCGGCACGCCTCATCCTCGACATCCCCCGCCACAGCCACATCACAGCCCACCTGAAAGACCTGCACTGGCTCCCCGTCAACAAGAGGATCACCTTCAAGCTCCTCACCCACGCTCACAAAGCTCTCCACAACACCGGACCAGCGTACCTCAACGTAATACTCACCCTCTACACCCCCGAACCGCCAGCTTTGCTCCGCCGACCTTTCCCTCGCCACCATCCCCACATCTGCCGACCGACCACCAGCAGCAGAGCGTTTCCTCACCTCGCTGCGAGAACCTGGAACACCCTCCCCATCTGCCTACAACAGACCCTGGACCTGCTGCCATTCAGGAGACTCCTCAAGACCTGGATGTTCGAGCAGTAGTAGCACTCCTGCCCCCCACCTCTCCCCCCACACCCAGCGCCTTGAGACCCTCACGGGTAAGTAGTGCGCTCTACAAATGTACTGATTGATTGATTGATTAAATCCAATATAACAGGGGCGTGATCCGAAATTAATATAGAACCAATATCAGCATGTAGTATAGATTGCGTGAGTACTTTGGAAACGAATAAATGGTCAATGCGTGATTGTGAGAAATTAGTGGGCAAGAAAAAAGTGTATTCACTGAGTTTTGGGTTACAAAATCGCCATGAGTCAACAAGAGATCTATGAGAAAGTAGATTAGTGAATTGATGATGCATTGTGGTGGGAACAAAAGATGTTTTGGAAGTACGATCAAGATATGGATCAACAATTAAATTGCAATCACCTCCAAAAACAACATATGGGGAAGAAATAGACATTAAGGGAGTAGAGATTTGGGGCCAAAGTTGTTATCGATTTTTGTGGGAGCATATACATTGAATTAAGTAATAGGAATATCATTAATTTTGAGATGTACAATTAACCAACGTCCTTCATCATCTGAATCTTGAGAAAGAAGAGATACTTTAAGTTTCTTATGACATAGAATCACAACACCATTTCGTTTACTAGAACCAGGGGAAGAAAAAACATCACCTACCCATTGACGTTTGAGTTTAAGAACTTCTGAAGTGACTAAATGTGATCCTTGTAAAAATACAACATCTGCTCTAAGGTGAGATAAATGAGAAAGAACTATTTGTCGTTTGATAGGCGTACCCAAACCTTTAACATTCCATGTAATAATACATAACGTCATTGACTAACTATATAGAATAATTAAAATGGTTGACAAACATTACAGCAAATAGAAAAATAATAAGAGGTTTGCAATAAACAGAAGAACAAAAAATAAGCACTCCAATCATAATGGAGAGGGAGATAAAGTGGAAAATATTAGAATAAAGAGGAGAAATGAAAAGAGAAGAGAAGATGGAGAGAAAGGGAGAGGAGGAAGGAAAAAGAAATAAGGAGAAGAGACAATAACAAAAACCAAACAAAACACTAAAACATACCAAATACTCAAACATAGATGGAGGGAGTTGGAGCAACATGGAGGGAAACGGAACAGCTACCCACGACACTCCATGGAACGAGACCACGAAGAAAAATATTGAATAAAACGGACTTTAGGAGAACGGATGGGTCAGGGAAAGCAAGCAATACCTGATAGGAAAAAACCCAAGGAGAGGACAACAACTAGTAAAACATATCATAAGAACATTGTTAAATAAAGTTATATTAAACTTCAGCATGGAGAAATAGCATTCAAGAAGAAGATGCTCCTGCAAACTCCATGGAATCCTCTCTGCAGTCATCAAGAAATTATTGAAGTACAGCCGGGTCTTCATAAGTCGTTGTCTTGTTTTTGTAGGTCACTTTGAAAAGGCATGGGTGCATTAAATCAAGTCTAGCGTTAAGATTACTTAAAGCTGGACGCATGTTTAGAAAGCTCTTTCTTTTGTCAGCGGTGGCTTTTGCATAGTCTTGGGAGAAGAAAAGTTGAGATCCTTGCCAAGAAATATGATGTTTTGTTTTGGCAGCCTGTACAACCTTTAATAAATCTGTGTATTCTAAGAAGTATAAAATTACACCTCTTGGATTGTGTTGGTTAGACATGTTTTGCGTAAGTCGACCAAGCCTATGAGCACGTTGTATGTTAAGTGATGTAGATTCTGGAAGTTGTAGAACTTGAGGTAGGAAAGATTGGAAAAAAGTAATAGAGTTGGAACCTTCCAGTCCTTCAGGTTGTCCATATATGTGTTGATTATTAGGTCTGATTCGATTTTCAAGGTTTTCTGTTTGTTTTTGTAGGTAAGATATGGCTGTTTTCGCTAGAGGGAATTTGTTGAGAGGAAATGTGTAGAGAAGAAATTTGATGTTCCATTGTAATTACTTTAGTCTCCAGAGCACTCCATTTATCCTCGATGACTTGTAAACGAGTGTTTGTTTCAGTCATATAAGGTTGTATGGACCCAAATCCCATCAAGTAGCAGTTCCAAGAAAGCTGGAGGTGGAGATGTGGTTGGGGAAGGAGGATCTTTCTTTATCCTTTTAATTGTTGAGGAGGTAGAAGAAGATGGTATTTTAGAAACGTTTTTCCCAACTGGCGTAGATGGAAGTGATAAAGACAGAGTATCTGAGCGCTGGGGAGATGTGGCTTGATCAGATTCCTCCATATCCGACTGTAAGGCAGAAAAAGAATTCGGAGAGAATATTGCAGTGGATTTGGGACGTGTAGAGAGGATGGACGACGAAGTTGCACCTCTACCAGCCTTAATTCTCCCCATAGATATATATATTGTAGTAAGGAAGCGTTGGTTTTTGCAGAAAGTCACTAATATTATAGTATGTAGAAGAAAAATGAAATGTGGGTATTGAGAGGAGAAAAAGGCAAAAAGATCCAGAAAATGTCCACCAAAGACGCAGAGGAAGGTGTTATCCGATCTTGGTTGGTAAGAGAAGTTTGTGAAGGGAATATTAAGTAGCGTCAGAAAATAATAAGCAATGCACTTCAGGAGGCAAAATGATGAAGAAACATGCTAATGCACCACACACTGTAGAGAAGGATGTTATAATCATTATAATAGGTGCCACATTAGTAGAGAACTGGTTACATATTGGGCTGTGTGAAAATATTCCTCAATTAAAGGAAGTTCCATGTGAGGCTACATTGGTATGACAGGAATCATAAGAAATAACAGGAGAAGGAAGGAAACTTTAATAACTGCAAAAACAGAAGCAGTTATGTTCGCAGCATGATGCCAGTAGATTGGACATGCAGCGGCGCCGATATCGCGCTACATGCTTTTGAACACACAAAATCCAGTCACGGAGACGCGTCGCGCATTTGTGTGAAAATTCATTGATATCGGGCTTATCGCGGCTGCAAGAAGTCCTCAGTGGAGTCCAGGCATCTTTAGGAAGGGAGTCGCCGTGAAAAGAAGACTGATGGCGCGGTCCTGCCCTCTGCTGCCGCTAAAAGCCTCCGGTCGTGGCACGGAGCAACCCTAGGTAGCGGGCATTTCCTCTGGCGCCAAGCCACGCCCCCGCATTTAGAGGACTTAATAATGCTGGTAGCAAACTGTGTATGAGGGTATGGAACATTTGGGGCGTGCAGGAAGCAAAAAGACACGTTCCTTTGTATCTCACAGAGAGGGCAAACATGCACACCTGCATAGACTCCTTCCTACCTCACAGGGAGCAAGAAGGATCAAACCCTTGTACCTCACAGAGAGCAGAAAGATTTGCATCCTCATCCCTCAAAGAGAGCACAAATTTACACTCCTTCGTACCAACCAGAAAGCACTAAGGTTCACAACCTTATACCTCACAGAGAGCACAAAGTTACACTCATTCGTACCTCACAGAGGGCACACAGGTACCCTCCTTCGTACCTCAAAGAGAACACAAAGGTACACACCCTTGTACCTTAGAGACTTTCTTACACTCTACTGTGGCAAATGAGGCCTTAGAAGCAATGATATACTCTTATTAGAAACCCCCTTTTTAAAACATCTAATTTCTAGCACCAGGCATTCTAAGGGGCAGCCACCAGGGGCGGCTGGTGACATTTGGAATTGGTGGGCGTAAAATTATTGGCATACTGCACTGTAGCGAACGAGCCCGACCAACCTAAGGGAGATTAAAAAAAGATGTAACAATCATGTCTCTCATTCTCCTCATCTGATGTTAATTATCTTTGTGATATTTTGTTTATTACATTTTTCCCTTTATCTATACTGTTTTGGAAATGTTGCTGCTGTTTTCTTGCGTTTAGAACTGTTGGCACGCTTGAACTTAACGCACTACACCATAGCTACCAGTTCAGTTCAGTTTCCTTGAGAGTCGTGCTGAGACATAACCAGCGTTTCTTCAGAAAGTTGGTAAGGCCCCCGCCCCAAAATTAATATCCAACTTTCCGTCTCGCTCCTATTTTCAAATACCAACTTCCCCAGAGAGGCGCATCACTCCGCCAACCTCGGAAGGGAGTATCCCATCAGGAACCATCTCTGTTCTTGCATTACCATTCACCGAAAGCTCGGCCGTGCTTGCCTAGCAACCAGCCCAGCCGCTCGGCTTGCCAGAGGGAGTTTGAAAATAATCAGTGTCATTACAGCGCCAAGTATGCAGGCTACGAGCAATTCAGAAAGTGCACTCCATACACGCAGACTGCCTGTTTGTTATTTCATCTTTAATGCAATAAAAACCGCGGGAAATCGGTGGGTTGTCAAGCAGTTTGTTTGTTGTAGGCAGCAACAACTCTCATATGCATTTCTTGGAAACTATGGACCTGCTGTTATAAGCATAGTAGCATATAATACATGGATAAGATTAAACAAAACTGGACAAGGAAAAATCTAGGATAGTACGCAGCTCGGACAGGCAAAGGAAATGTGAATCATAGAACTTTTCCCAAGCAAGGGTAAGAGCAGTTAAACATCACAAACAGCCCCACGACTAGTATCAACAAAACATGGCTCTAGTTTCAGGGAAAGTCACTCCATAAACGCATGTTCAAGCATTAGGTCACTCCACAAAAAAACACAAAACATGTTTTTTTTGTCGAAACGCTTTTCCACACGATGTAGCCGTCCACACATACCCGTACTCTGCATGCCCTGCAATCTAGGATAACCTAGAATAAGTGTCACCAGCTTGTGCTATCCGGTGAATCCACGCCATATAAAATGAATAGAAACTGACAGTCAACAGTTCTTGGCACTTTACCAACAACTCAAATAACCAGTCAAAAGCAGCACATTTTCTTTAACAGACAGATGGTAGCGCCGGAGGCCATACGTGGTAAAAGGACAGACTCTTCGACATTTACAAAGAAATTGTCTGAACTTCCCCCGAATTATTTTCCACAGGAATAAAACCATCCAAACGCTGCCACAAATCTCCCTCCCACTGCCCCCCTTCCATCCAGCTCCAAAACGAAATCTCACCAGGAATGCGCTCCTGTCCAAGCTATATTAGGTTTCACTTGTTTCCCCAGGTACACAAATTGTGCTAAGTAAGTGCTTACCAGGCGCTTCCTGCAGTAATGCACTGGCGACCTAAAAAACCGAAACAGGAATTAGAGATTTATTTGGTTCTGGGGATTGGAGGTTCACATAAATATACTGTAAAAACAGGCAATATGGAAACGTGCTGGCAATGGCTTGATGGAAATAGAGCCGTGGAGGCGGCCTGCCCGCTGCCTGAGTTAATGATAGGCAGACACACAACCCGCACAGTGTGTGCTGCTCCTGTGTGACAGCCCCTGCTGCGCCAGCCACAGGAGCCCAGTCAACAAACCAACGCCTGGCACGGAGTAATGCTGTTTTCAAAGACGCCCTTCCTTGTATTCAGGCGCGGTGCAATGTTATTTAAAAGAAACTGCATGAACTCCGTTCATTTTCTGATGTATCCAGCAGTGTCTCAGTGCCACTGCCACATCCAGGTATTTTACACCAAACACTGGTAACGTTTCGACAGTCACGCACAGCACCATTTCCATGAGAGGTGTTGTTAAGCAATAAGTGGACTGTGGCCATAAATTAAATAAACACACGCAGGTGTCTACTGTCTACGCGCTATTTTAGATATGTTCAGTCGCGGCTCGTGCGGGGTGGGGGGGGAGCGGGGGGGGGGGGTGTCGCGCGGGGAGGTGGATGAAATATAATTACCTCAGTCACCGCCGGTCCGGGTCCGCGCCACCTCTGCTCCCCCCTTGGCGCCTTCACGTCACGAATGGCACTGGTCGTGACTGGCAGCCTGTCTCAGCCAATCCTAGCGCTGCTGTAGCCCCAGGATTGGCTTGGGACACAGGTTACTCTTCGCCCGCAGCACGCCCATTAGGAAACTGAAGGGCTCCTAATGGGCATGCGCAAAAAAGGGCAAACACAAGTGCGCATGAGTGGGCACGGGTAAAAAATTCATCCTCCGTCCCCACTCATGCGCACTTGTGTTGCTGCCTGTTGCCCTGGTGACAATCATGTCAGTCAACATAACGCCAGACCGCGCACCCCCTTCAGACTCTGAAGGGGGTGGGCGGTCTGACGTCATGCTGACTGACATGATTGTCAGTTTTCCCGCCTTGGCGTCTTTGAACTTAAGTTCAGAAACGCTGAGGGAGCTGCGGGCGGGCGAGGGGGCTACGCCCCCACGCCCCAATGGACGCACTGCGCCTGGCAGCCACCACTTCATGGGCCTCTTTCAAAGTGAACTACAACTGAACCCGACCCTGCTGTCTTTCTGTAGACAAATAAAGACTTACCTTTTTAGGTTACATCTTCCTAATAAGTAGACCACTAAACATTGCACCTTCTTGTTTATGTTACTGTTGGTTTACTTCACTAAAGTTGACTATTACTCAAATATTACTTGGAAAAGTTTGTTCAATTGTACAGCGCTTACATGTTCTCTAGTAAGAGTCGCTTTAGCAAACTTTTGAATTAATAATAAATAACTGAAGATTCGGAAGACCACAAAGGACTATTCTATACGCATTTCTCCAAACATTAACTCAAAAAACAGAAGGCATAGGAATTGAAATACAACTTCCATGTCGGATGTTGCCCTAATATGGGCATCTTTAGAGGAGGCTTCTCGCCTTATAAACAAGCATTTGCAATGCATCGTTCTCGCCTTTGGTACCTTATATGTTTTTAGCGTTGCAGCATATTAGCCTGGGTGCTGAAACATGTACTGTTCTTTAATATGGAGGGAAAATGAGCACTAAACTGCTTGACACTGCAGATATGGGAACACATGGAGAGAAATATTGCCTTTGAGCGGGAAATGGTATAGTCCAAAGCTCTGTTTTTAATATAGAATCATTTGCAATGCATCTGTCTCGTATTTGTCAGAGTTAGAGTTATTGTCATTGTAAATGACAATGCCTTTTACCAATGTGTTTTGGTTTGGAGTGGAGTGGATGCATGTGGTTTGGAGGGGAGTTTTGAAATGAAAAAAGTTTTTGTGGAGCGCGATAGCTACCCTGAGCTGTCCCAGCGCTGCAGACAAAGACGTGGGCAAGGAAAAGGCTGAGTGTAGTGATTTAATTGAAGAGGAAGGTTTTTAAAAGTTTGCCGAAATTCAGCGGGTAGGACTCCGCTCGCAGCGGGAGGGGAAGAGAGTTCCACAACTTGGCTGAATTGTAGGAAAAAGAGCGTCTTGCTCTCTTGATTTTAGGGACGAGGGCAAGATGGGCTGAAGCTGATCGGACCTGTCTGGGGGGCTGATAGGGAGAGATCAATGAGTGGCAGATGTCCGGTACGGTTTTCCAAAGGACTCTGTGAGCGATGCACAGGGCCTTGAACTGAATTTATTACTTGACTGGCAGCCAGTGGAGGTTTTTCAATCCAGGTTTGGTAGAATGTCGACGGTGAATTTGAAGGAGGCGGATAGCACCACTGCTGGATGGTTGAAGTTGAGTGACTGGTCAAACCAAATGCCCAGACTTTTTATTTTACTTTTTGGCGGTGGCGGGGCTCCAAGGCAGGCTGGCCATAATAAGTTGGTATCAAACGAAGGAGTGTGTCCCAGGATCACCAGCTCAGTTTTTTCTCCATTCAGTTTTAAGCAGGAACGGGTCATCCAATTAACCACCTCCTCGAGTCAGCCACTCAGATTAGGTGTTAAGGCGTTTTGCTGGTTGAGAGCCACCACTAACTGAGTGTCATCGGCATAAGTGATGATTTTTATGCTGAAAGGACGCACAATCTCAGCTAGGGGGCTCATATATACATTGAATAGAGTAGGGCTCAGGGAGGAGCCCTGGCGAACGCCACATCTAAGCGGGAGGCTGGAGGAAACAGAGTTGGCCTCAAAAACCTGAAAGGAGCGATCTGCTAAAAAGGACCCAAGCCAAGAGATGGCTTTTCCTGAGACACCTAAGTTGGTAAATCGGTGTAGCAATATATCGTGGTTTACAGTGTCAAACCCAGCACATAGGTCTTGAAGAATATTTGTCGCGGTACCTTCCTGATCAAGAATTCATCTGTCCTCCTCCGTTACTGCGAGGAGGGCAGTCTCGGTTCCGTGCTTCAGACGGAACCCTGTTTGGGAAAGATCGAGTAAGTGGTTGGTCTCCAGAAATTCAACCAGTGTCGCATTGATGTGTTTCTCCAGGATCTTACTCAGCCAAGGTAACAGGGAGATTGGCCTATAGTTGCTGGGATTATCTCGGTCAAGAGTGGGCCTCTTTAAGATGGCCCTGACTATAGCATGCTTCCACGAGGGGGGAATAGTGCCTGAGGAGATGGAGGCATTAAGCAGGTCCAAGACGATTGGAAGAATGTTATCTATAGCCGGCAACAAGGCACGGGAGGCGCAGGGTCTAGAGGGGAATCCAGGTTGACTGCAAGTCCTGATCCAGGACTTGTGGAGCATGAAGGGGTCAGGACACACTGGGAGAGGGGGAAGGAGGTATATATACTTTGTATTTTATGTAAGAAAAATTCTGCCAGATTGTTGCAACATGTTTGAGCGTCTGTTATGTTAGGGGGTTTCTGAGGAAGTTTAAGCAAGGTTTTAGCGATACGATAAATCTCCTTAGGGGCAGAAGCAGCGGCTTTAATTTTTTCTTCATTGAATGTTGCTTGGGATGCTTTAATTTCGTCCTTGTATATTTTTCTTGCTTCCCTGTACGTGGTTTACTAAGTGGAGAGTACTCAGTGCGCCATTTCCTCTCTAACTTCTTAGTTACATTTCAGTTCCCGTAATTTAAGGGGTGTACCAAGGAGAGGATGGGCTGCTACGTTTGGATTGCGAACATTGCAGAGGGAGCACGGCGTGTAGGGAGCTGTATATCCACCTATTATATTCCTCATTTGCTTTGATGGGATCGGGGTTGGTAGGAGGTCTGGAGGCTTCAAGGGCTGGTAGCCAGAGTTCCAGAGGGAGTTTGGACCAATTACGTTCCTTTCGGGTGTTTGGGACAGAGGGAGAGAGCAGATTGGGGATAGCCCAAGAAAGGGGGATCAAAAAGTGATCTGTCATGGGAGCAAGCTAGGAGTTCCCGCTGAGAGTTGTAAACAGTTACTGAAGACCAGGTCGAGTAGGTGTCCTTTTGCATGAGTAGGTTCTAATAATAAACTGTTTAAGTTGTAGGGCCGCCAAACTCGCGGTTAGTTCCCTAACGCTGTGGTGGAGGCGTTGTCCAGATGAATATTGAGATCACCTAATACTGAAACATTAGCTGGGAGGGAGGCTAGGTTAGCTGTAATAGATGGAAGGGCGTTGAGAAACTGCCCAAGGGCCCCGGGTGGATGGTAAATGAGAATCCCAGAAAAGGTATTAGTAGGGGAAAAATCGATTGCAAAGGAGAGACTTTCGCAGTCTGGTACTGTGTTTGGGGAACAGCGGCAGGTAAGAGAGTCCTCAAGAATAATCGCTAGGCCTCCGCCTTTACCGATCTTACGGTCCTCGCAGTGGATGTGACATCCCTGGGGTAGGGCTAGGATGATATCTGGTTCAGAGTCCATATTAAGCTCTGTTAAAAAGAGAACATCAGGTTTAAGTTCTTCTAGGAGCAGGGCGATTTCGGTAGAGTGCTTGGAAAGTGACCTACACTTTAGAAGATAAATGCTTTACTGGATGTTATTAAGGTAGGGGCCAGATATAATCAATTTGGTTTGAAAGTGGAACCCGCAGTGTGGGCAGGTGTTGTGCCTATCTGCTACATTCCACGAGTGTTGACAGTTAGTGGTTGGCTTTCCATTAAGATTATGAAGGGCTAGGGAGCTATACCTCCTAATTTCTGGAAATAAAAGGGCTGGGGTTGTGGCCACTGGCCCTGTCCAGACGCTGACGGGCTTGCCTTTGGCGCGCCGGCGGCGCGTCCGCTGCGCGAAGCTTATGGCATCCCGGTTAATTAAGAACTCAGCTGCTGTTCAGCTGACTAGCCTGGTTGTGCCGGAAGGGTAGGCCCTTCTTGTAGTGCCCAAGAATTCCCTCCACTCAATCCGAAGAATTGGTGGTGGACCGCGGAAAAGCACACTATTAAGCAGTCAGTGCTGAGCAATCAACAATAAGCATACAGTCAGGTACAATTAAATGCTATTTTTGTTTTAAAGCAGTATACTTGATCAAAATGCATATTGAGGAAATGTGCAAGCTTCATTATTTTAGCGGACTGATACAGGTAGGGCACAAACAGTGCAAGCTTCCTTTATATAGAGAACTGTTAAATGTAGGGCAGCGCAGCACACATTTCTTCACCACACAGCATGTACATGGAGCTCTGAATATCCTTGCACTGAAGGAGATTGCACCATCCGTACTGTTGCTTCCTCCTCTCAGTAAATAAATTCTCCCCCATGCACTCATGGGTGCAACAGTGTACACAACTGAATGCTATGAAGAGTGTAGTGTGCCACTCCTGAGGTTTAGTCTGACAACCAATGCGTTCTGGGAGATGTAGTCCTAGTTCACTTCAGTAGATCAAATTGAACTTATGGCAAATGAGAACACAGATATCTAAATGAAAGCCAGGGCTTGAGCGCTGCTTCCTTGGTAACATGGGGTCACCCAATAACAGGAAATAGTGCGTTTGCAGTGCCAAATATGGAGTCAGAAGTAATACAAAAGAGTAGTTTTACAATGCCCTAGCTAACAGAGGGCATGGGTCTCTCATCACTGTGTTTTACGAGTGTATAAGAACCTTGCAATCAGGGGTGTAGCTTGGTCAGTAGGACTGGGGGGGGGGTTTGAGCTTCAGATTTTCCGACACCCATGTTGGCATATCATGTTAATTATTGCAGGAAAAGGGCTTAAGGCCCAGTGGTAGGGGAAAGGACTGGAGTGCGGACTGTGAGGGGTACTTAAATCCCAGATGAAATCTGAATTGCACCTTACCAGATCTGACTGAAAGCTCCCGCACCCACTATTTATTAAATACTACATTTATCAGAAAGGTGTGACATCCCCCACACCCCACTGATAGTTTACTACAAGACAAATCATTTTCAGACTTCATTAAAAGCAGACAGATGGAGCAACTTGAACACAAGGACGCCTTCTTTATTTCAGCTCAGAGAATGCACTTATGCATCCTTGAAAGCGAGCAACCATTAATACGGGAAGACTACCAACCCACCACACAGAAAGCACCTTGTCCACATAGAAGACCATCACCATGAAAGAAACAACAAGCATCAGGAGAACCATCCTCTACAGATCACTTCCGGACCCATGCCCTCACCACATCTACAACATGGCCGCACACACGATCGGCAAAACACTCATCCACGACCTGTACACCTCTACCACCACTTTCCCAGACCCCTAGAAACACACTGCAATAAATGTCTTGCTCAAGAAATCTTCAGCAGGCCCTACTCAACAAGCAAACTACAGACTGAGCTCCCTGCAACCCTTCCCTGGAAATATCTTGGAGAAGGCCATATAGAGACAACTTACCTACCACCTATATCGACACCAACTTCTGGACACCTCTCAATCCAGATTCCAACCAAACCACATCATAGAAATACAACTTATTGCAGCCCCAGGTGACAACAGGGTGCTACTCGACCTAGAAGAAACAACAGTCCTCATCCCTCTTGACCTCTGCCGCTTTTGACATGGTCTCCCACTCCACCATGATCAAAAGACTCCACAAGATTGGCGTCCAAGGCTGTACTCCTGGGACTGATGGGAAGAACACAGAAAGTCGACATTACACATTACAAGTCAAAAGCCAGAAATATCATCTGTGGAGTAGCCCAAGCTTATCTCTCAGCCTGACCGATTAGAAATTTACATGACACCTCTGGCCGACACCATCAGATCCTACAAAATTCAACAACCTATCCTACGCAGACAACACCCAACTCATACTCTCACTCTGAGACAAAACTCCCTTGACCAAGACCAACTTCAACGGTGTGTTACCGTTACAACGGAACTTTTACAACGTAATGCTGTTACAACGCAGCTATTACATCGTAAATACCATTACAATGCATGCCATTACAACGCATGGCATTACATAGCAGATGGTATTACAACGCATACCATTACATCGTAAGTATTGGTAAGTATTTAATTTTTATTTTTATTTTATTTAATATGTTATTATTGATTTAATTATTATTAATTATAAAAAAAAATTATTTCGTTTTTAAATATTATAAATTAAATATATTAATTTAAGTATTTTTTAAAATAAGTATGAGTATAGGAGTATATGTTTTGGGGTACTGATGTATATGTTTTGGGGTGTTTGGGTATTTTTAGGTTTTAGGGCAGTGTTTGGGTTTTGGGGTACAGGGGTGTTTTTAGGTTTTAGGGCAGGGTTTGGGTTTTGGGGTACAGGGGTATTTTTAGGTTTTAGGGCAGGGTTTGGGTTTTGGGGTACAGGGGTGTTTTTAGGTTTTAGGGTAGGGTTTGGGTTTTGGGGTACAGGGGTGTTTTTAGGTTTTAGGGCAGGGTTTGGGTTTTGGGGTACAGGGGTGTTTTTAGGTTTTAGGGCAGGGTTTGGGTTTTGGGGTACAGGGGTGTTTTTAGGTTTTAGGGTAGGGTTTGGGTTTTGGGGTACAGGGGTGTTTTTAGGTTTTAGGGCAGGGTTTGGGTTTTGGGGTACAGGGGTATTTTTAGGTTTTAGGGCAGGGTTTGGGTTTTGGGGTACAGGGGTGTTTTTAGGTTTTAGGGCAGGGTTTGGGTTTTGGGGTACAGGGGTGTTTTTAGGTTTTAGGGCAGGGTTTGGGTTTTGGGGTACAGGGGTGTTTTTAGGTTTTAGGGTAGGGTTTGGGTTTTGGGGTACAGGGGTGTTTTTAGGTTTTAGGGCAGGGTTTGGGTTTTGGGGTACAGGGGTGTTTTTAGGTTTTAGGGCAGGGTTTGGGTTTTGGGGTACAGGGGTGTTTTTAGGTTTTAGGGCAGGGTTTGGGTTTTGGGGTACAGGGGTGTTTTTAGGTTTTAGGGCAGGGTTTGGGTTTTGGGGTACAGGGGTGTTTTTAGGTTTTAGGGCAGGGTTTGGGTTTTGGGGTACAGGGGTGTTTTTAGGTTTTAGGGCAGGGTTTGGGTTTTGGGGTACAGGGGTGTTTTTAGGTTTTAGGGCAGGGTTTGGGTTTTGGGGTACAGGGGTGTTTTTAGGTTTTAGGGCAGGGTTTGGGTTTTGGGGTACAGGGGTGTTTTTAGGTTTTAGGGCAGGGTTTGGGTTTTGGGGTACAGGGGTGTTTTTAGGTTTTAGGGTAGGGTTTGGGTTTTGGGGTACAGGGGTGTTTTTAGGTTTTAGGGCAGGGTTTGGGTTTTGGGGTACAGGGGTATTACGACTTTATAGAAATTAAATTAATTAAATTAATTTTATTTAATTTAATTAAATTAATAACAATATTTACAATTATTAATTTAATTGTATTAATAAACGATTACAATTAAATTATATTATTTAAAAATGTATAATTAATTAAATTCTTTTAATTTTATTAATTAAAATAATATTATGTATTATTTATAACTTAATTAAATTATAATTATATTTATTGTAATTAATTACATTATATTATTTTTTATTTATAAATTTTTTATATATCATTAATTATATTATTTTAAATTACTATAATTAAATTAATTACTGTTTTAATAATCTTATATTATTTTTATTATTTTAAATTAATTTAATTAACTTTATTACATTTTTTTAAAAAAAAATATACTTACCAATACTTACGATGTAATGGTATGCGTTGTAATACCATCTGCTATGTAATGCCATGCGTTGTAATGGCATGCATTGTAATGGTATTTGCGATGTAAAAATCGCGTTGTAACGGAACGCGTTGTAAAACATCGCGTTGTACTGACACCAATCCACTTCAACACCTGCATGACTACAGTAGCCATGTGAATGAGAAGCAACTGCCTCAAGCTCAACACGGACAAAACTGAGGTGGTGATCTTCGGAAACAAAACCACCCACATACCTCGGACTCACCCTAACTCCTACCAACCAAGCCAGAAACCTGAGACTCATCCTGGACGAGAAACTGGACATGACAGCACTGGTCAAAACAGTTACCTCCACCTGCTTCCACCTGCTGAATATGTGAAAAATCTTCAAGTGGATACCCGAAAACACCAGGAAAACAGGCACACAAGCCCGCATAACAAGCAAACTGAACTGCTGCAATAAACTCTACACCGGAATCAATAAAGAGCTCCTGAGCAGACTCCAAACCATCCAGAATGCTGTAACAAGACTTATCCGCAAGCTCCTGAGACACACCTCCCCACACTCCACTGACTTACCATACACAAACACATCCACTTCAAACTCCTCAGACACACCTATAAGGCTCTGAACAACATAGGCCCTATTTACCTCACTGCACACATCCACTTCCACCAACCCTCCAGGCCCCTTTTTTGATCTCTCACTCGTGCAGTTCCCTTCATTCACAAGACCAGAGCAGTAGGTTGCACCTTCTCATACATAACCCCAAAGCTTGGAACGACCTCCCCCACCACATAAGGCCCTCTGTGCCACTCCTCAAATTCTACAGGAAGCTGAAGACCTGGCTCTTCTATTAACTCCATGCAAGCCCCCACGCCAAGCGCCTGGATAACCTCATTGGTGAAAAGCGCACTATAAACATTTTCATAGCATAACATGGCATGGCAGCAGCTACTGGGCACCACACCTTTTCTTTTGACAACTGATTGGTAGAGAGAATGAGACAGAAACATAGGAGGCTGGATAATGTATGAAAGGATTGCTAAGTGGGATTGGAAGAAAAGGAGGAATACCTTAACAAATGCAGTAGTGGTCATAGAGAAAGTAAAATGACTTACCACTTGTCCCAGCACCACTACTTCCCTCTCCTCCACTGGATGGTCTTTTCGTCCTCCTCCGTATGAGTCTGGAATACTTATGGTCCTGGACAAAAACATAATGGACATTTTAAGACAACCTACAACCATCACGTTATTTTGCACAAGTTGCAAAGGCAATACATGACTATTGTTGGGTTATCTACTATTCAAAGTATCACTTTGAAAGGTTTAATGGATCAAGTAAGTAGTCAACCATTCAACGCTATAAAATATTTTTTTTGTAATTTAAGGACATGGCTCCAAAAGGATCGAAAAAACAATGAAGAGGTGGAAGGGAATGGAAAGGACGTTTGGTGGTGTCCTGCAATGCTTCACTGTCATGACATCATGGAACCTTTTATGACATTGCAAAAAACACAGTTGATGGACAGAATGCAGAACAATGTCTTACATTCACCCCAGTACAAGGATCTGGGCCTAAATTTATCGTTTTTTTGCACTCCACACCACCCTAGGTCAGACAATGGCTATATGCAAATCAGCCTTGACCCTGTGCCTCATGGGAACAGTCCAGCCCGCGCTACCAATGAATGAATGAATGAATGACACTAATGAATATCTGACAATCGATTCCTTAAGCTGGGCTCTATCTAGGCGTAAATTCATGCAGTAATTTAAATTATGCTGTTTACCTAGTTCTCTGTGTTTAAGCCTGTTTTGAGGGTGTTTTTACACAATTCTGTGAGGCCTATTTTTGGACCTGGCCCTTTTTGCAGGGTTGTCCCCAAACGTTTTGTCTTCTTTTTCCTATATTTCCGACCCTCTTTTTGTTGGTTCTAGCACTCTGAGCACTTTCACACTGCTAATCCGTGCTAAAGTGCATGTGCTCTCTCCTTTAAACATGGTATGATTAGCTTACACCTGTTTGGCATATTTAATTTACTTGTAAGACCCTTGTAAAGTGGTATCCCAGACCTAGGACTTGTAAATTAAAAGCTACTAGTGGGCCTGTTGTGCTGATTGTGCCGCACACAGAAGTAGCCTTTCAAACCTGTCTCAGGCCTGCCACTACAGGGCCTGCATGCACAGTTTACTGCCACATTGACTTGACATTTAAAATTACTTGTCAAGCCTTAAACTCCCCTTTTACTACATATAGGTCACCCATAAGGTAGGCCTTAGGTAGCCCTATGGGCAGGGTGCTGTGTAAGTAGAAGGTAGGACATGTGCCTATATTGTGTGGCATGTCCTGGTACTGAAAAATAGCCTATTTGGTTTCTCACTACTGTGAGGCCACTCCTCTCATAGATGGGCATTGGGATTTCCCTTATTTGTGTTTAAGGTCTAATTCCTGATCTGAAAGGAGTATCATTACCATGTTTGGTTTGTTTGGAATAGTGGCGATAAATCCTGCTTACTGGTGTAGTTGGGTTTTACATTACTATTTTAGAAATTGTACTTTTAGAAAGTGGGCATTTCTCTGTGCTTATAACTCTAGTGTTTTGCAGCCTGACTCCAATCCACTTCTAAGGCAGAATGACAACCACCACACAGGAAGGGCTGGGTGTGACATGAAAAGCATCTACATCCATGTGCATACTGATAGTCTTCCTGGCCTGGGGGAGGGGGAGACGGGGAAAACATTTGTATAGGCTGTGTCCTGCCCTCACACAATGGGCTGATTTACCCCCTACTGATGTCTGGAACCAGGGCTGGGTATGAAAGGGGGTGTTGTGCACTTCCAAGGTTTCTTTTAAAGTCCCCTCTACATCAAAGACATTAGGAGTGTAAGTACAGGGGCTCTGACCTCATGTAACCACATGCTGCTGGCCCTACATTCTGCCCATTGCCAGGAGGAACTGCTGTGCTGCCAGGAGGGACTGCTACTGTACTAACTGCTTGCTGAGCTGCAGAACGGACTGCCACACTGTGACCTGTTTCTGTGTGCTGGCCTGCTGCTTTAGTGCCCCCCCCAGTTGTCCTCCAAACGTTGGGTAGCTCCCTCCTGGCGTTTGTGCAGCAGCACGTGGTATGTGTTTCCATGGATGGTGACGGATTGCCACTTGGGCTGGATCTCGTATTGCTGTGTCGCCCCGGCAGAATCACATTGTCCAGCAGCCAGGGGCGGGCCAAGCCTATGAGACTGGGAGTGGAAAAACTGGGGAATGCCAAACCTGCTCCTGAGGCCACACAAGAAGAAAAGCTACACCGGCCTTCATTTGGGGAGAGACGACCCAGCAGTGCATTGCCTAAATGCTGCAGTCAGATGCTGGGGGCTTGAAGGATTTGGGAGCTTGCAGCTGGACCGCATGTTGGTGGGCAGCAGCTCTATGGTCATTTTGCATGTAGGGGACCCTGCGAGGTCTTCCAACTGAAACCAGCAGATTATGCCTCCCTCTCTTTTTCCTGGGTATTATATACCTCTGGGACCTTTATTGATTTGTCCGGTACCATGAAGAGTTTTCCCTGCCTTCAGAAGAGGGGGATTGGGAGATTATCATAGTATTTTTAATAGGCGAGCAAGTGCCACAGCGCCCAACTCTTTCACAAAAGGCACTTGTTTCAGTGAAAGCTTTACAATTACCAGACTCCTGCTAAAAGCAGAGCAGGGATTCCTGGGGATATGTGTCTTGACTGCTACTGTTGTGATTTTCTTGTTGCATCTCATTCCCTAATGTACGATGTATGCCGTTTTTCAATGCTTTCTTTATCAGGATAACAAATGCTATTTCAGTACTGGGCAGAGTATGCACAATAACGTTGTTTCATGATGTCTCAAACATATGTCTTTCTCTTATTGCACCTATTGTGATGTCTGACCATTACCTAGGTGGCAAAGTAATTATTGATTCATGTCGTATTGGACTAGGTTGTATGCACAATACAATATATATTTTTATAGTTCTGCATAGAGTCTTTTCTGTGGTGTATTTATTGTGTTACTGGTGTGAGTGTGTTGCACAAACACTTTACATGTTGCCTCTGTCGATAATCCTGACTGCTCTGTGCCAAGCTATCAGGAGGTGAGCACAGGTCATCTTTGGTGTGTAACGTACCTGCCCTGACTAGAGTGGTGGGTTCTGCCTGGCTTAGCTGCATACCCTAGCCAACCAGAAACCTAATTTCTAACACCAATGATCTCAAAGGTTTCCTTCAGATAAGAAAGTCAGGGAATCAGATCTACCCTGTCAAGGGGAAAACAGTCAATGATACATTACTGAAAAGGCCGGCCTCCGGATTCCTCAATATTTAATCCACAGTAACAAGGGTGCAAGCCCAATCAAGTCCTACAAATATGATATTTCTAAGTTCCTTGTGGCATATAAAGGTGGTAGTACTCCCGGAGACTGAGAGTAGTGGGCGCGTACAGTGATTTTAAGCCCGCTGAAGGATCCCCGCATTTAACTCAATTCTGTTCTTATTTTTAGGACGTACATGCTTAATATGGGAATTCAATTTAATAATAAGAGCTCAGCAGATACCACAGAATAGTCAATAGTACTCCCAGTATAGATTCCTTAAAAAGGTCAGAAATACTAGCATTCTCCTACCAATACATATCACTGGACTAATTTAAATTGTGTTTCAACATAAGGGTATTTAGTGTATACTGTGTGCTTAAAATGAGTGGCATTGTCATTTCTTGAATTACTAAAGCCACAAACTCAATTATGAGAATATTGACATAGAACAATATTAAAATCCCCGACCCATATTATGTAAACAATGCATTTTGATAAAAACATCTTGTAAAAACCCATCAAGTTGGTCAATCAAATCACTCAAAGTCTGATTAAAAATTTTATAGGAAAAATCGATCCACATAATCTCCGGTTCAACAGGAAAAGTAAAAAGAGTGACTAAAATCTGGGGGGGTGACCAACATTCCGAAACTTGGAATGCAGTAATTTTGTCAGAAAAGACAGTAGCAAATCCGCCTTTGGCCCTTCCCGCCTTCAAGGGCATACCTGGCTGGAAGAAAGCACGGTACCCATCTATATAAAATCTTTATGTCAACCATGTTTCTCAGCAACATATGATTTCAAAAGAATTGATGAAGCTAACCCAGTCAAGATTTGTAATTTTTGAAGGAGTTCCTGTGATATTCCACAAGATAAGACTAAGGGCCCTCCAGACTGGGTTTGATGCCTGAGTTATAGGCAATGCCGCTTCGATCTGTGGCTGATTAGATCCATGTAGTACAAGTTCAGAATGGAAAACCTGTGTTAAGGGCAGTTCCCCCTTCACCCATGAGTTGGCGAATTTTCTGTTTCAAAGACTTGAAATCATCTTCCCCAAAATCCAAGTCCGTTATGGGGCAGCGTCAATCTAGATCTTCCAGAGAGGTCTATGGTTCAAATGAAATTCGGGTTTCCACATTAAAAATGGGCCTATTTATTGCAGGGCCTTTAGTGCTCACTAGCTGGCACATGCATCAACGTAGGCTTTTGCGATTCCTAAATAGCGATTTTTAAGGAATCGCTATTTAAGAATCGCAAAAGCCTATGCATGTAGGAATCGCTATAAAAATAGCGATTCCTAAACATTCCTTAATTGCTACTCGCAAATTGCTAGTCGCAATTAAGGAATGCTGTCCCATTCATTCCTACAGGCCCATAGGAATGAATTGGAGATTGCATGCGCAATTTCAAGGGTGCAAGGGTGTCAAAATGACACCATGTTACACCCGTGAAAATGATCTCTGCACATATGTTGCACACACACATGCCCTAAGGGCATGTGTGTGCGCAACATGAAACTTTGAAAAATGCACAAAAGTGCATTTTTCAAAGTTTTTGCAAATTACCATGAAGTTCAACTTCATGTTAATTTGCTACTCCTATTAGCGAAATCGCTAATATTTTAACTTTCATGCATTGCATTTAAGGAATCTCAATTTCGGATTCCTTAAATGCAATCGCAATTTAAGGAATCACAATTTAGAGATTCCTTAAATTGCGATTTTTGCATTTGTGATGATACATACCAAATGCAAAAATACCAGTGGCAAAGGGGCGGATTCTGAGAATTTGCCCGTTTGCGACCGGTTTTTGGTTTGATGCATGGGGCCATGTAACATTTCCAATGAAAGGACAGAAGGCTTATAGCAGTAACCCAGAGGCAGCACCTGCATAAATCCAGGAGATTAGGCCTGGTACTAAAACATTTAAAAGTGTTTTCGCCATATTTGGGGATCTGAAATTGATGATCACACAATCTCCATTTGCCTCCTTTTTGCCAGGGTCAATCCCAGGGGTTCTTCTGTTCATTATTACCGCAGTTGAAAAGTCCAAGAGCCACCCAGACTTGCTCCTGAGCCAATGTCTTGTTTTATTCTTCAGGGCAAAATAAACATCATGCGTGGGTTCAGGTAGGGTCAGAACGTCTTCCAACACTATGACGTGCAGGGTTCATTCAGGGGGAAACTGATGGAAGGAAGTTTTCTTTTTTCCCAGTGCTTTAATAGCTTCACCAATGTCTCTAACCCTTCCTCTTTCCCTCTGCCTGCTCCATGATGACAAGCCTTCTCCCACTTGTTCTCTTCCAGCCACCATAGGTTGTACTGCCAGTGCATTGTTTGTGGGATGAGAGCCACATTGTATGTGAGATGAGAGCCTCCTGATACTGTGCTGAAAGAATTGGGTGGAGTGGATGACCTGAGCAGGAAGCAACGGGTTGCGCCCCAAATGGGTAGAGGATAGGGAACTCAATTTGCATCATTGCAGTTCAATTGTCCCCAGGCAATCATAAATGGGTTCAAGCTTACCCAACAAGGAATCCATAAGATCATTACAAACATCTTTCATTTCATCAATGAGAATGTCCCCTTCTGCTGTCTCCTTATCCTGTATGGGGCAAGGATTGAGATGCCTGGCCTCTTTGGCGTAGTACCTACTACAGCTCTCTTCCTTTTTCTCACCTGCCTCTGGTTATGATATCACTAGGTTGGGTTTTAGGTTTTACCTCCCCTGGTTCCGAAGTAGGACAACTGGTGCGTCCCCAGTGCCTTGCTCTGCAGCTGAAATGTTGGTTGTAACTCTAACATCACAATTTTGAGCGCCTGTTAAGGCCAATGTGGTGCTTTCAGGTGTAATGGGGGGAGGGGGAGAAGCGACAAACGGCGCTCAGCAAGCTCGTTCTCTTTAGTTATTACTCCAACTGCCCTTTGCAGAAATCCAACCAGGGTCGTGTCTGGAGTCCCTGGGGTAACCTCTAGAGGCTTGTCCATTTCGCAAAAAGATTATTCAAAAAAGAGTTTTTTAAGCAGCAATACCTGTAGTATGTCTGGGGTAGCCCATCCTCCTCCGGGCAAAGACAGGTCAGATTTTGGCGCGGTCTTCACTCGGACACGTGCCTGGGTGTGTCCCGCGCTGCAGTACTGTGGGCCTTAAGAACACCTACTTGGTGCTGTAAAGTAAAGTTTAATATGTCATTTGGGGATTAGACAATTTTACCATGTTTTATAGGTCAGAGCACATACATTGGGGCTAGGACGGCAGTCCCCCAACATGCAGAGTTCAAATACCAGCAAAAAGCTCAGGGCCCAGCACATTCTGAATGAATTATTGACAGGTGCAAGGGTTGTGGAGGCTGACCGGGCTAGTAAATGAGAGGTCTTGTGATGATGGCACATCCGCAGCTGGGCATTTGGTACACCGAATGAGTAGGCTTCTGGAATTACATGCAAGCTGCCATGCACCCCACACAGCATATAAGTGGTAGAGCGGGAAGAAAATTACAAATAAAAGCAGAAATTAGCCTATGATCCCTGGCACTGAAGTGAGCTACATTTTAAGCGGATGTACACAAGACAACTGCCGTCACTCACCATGAAGAGAGCCAATGGCTAAAGGTAGCTGACACATTGTCTCATGCGGAGCCAATGGCTAAAGGTAGCTGACACATTGTCTCATGCGGTATGTTATGGTGGGTGGAAGCAAAATGTGAATGGAACTTGAACCAACAAATGAATAAAGATGGCCTACTGAAAGTCCCTCCATATATATATGTATACAAGTATGCATTTTTATCATAGGCTAGCAAGGCAGCTAAAGCAGTCCTTATGCTGCCAAAAAGAGTGCTGGTAACTCCTTATTTGAAATGTAGAACAAATGTAATACTGAAAGCATATAAATAATTAACAGGCACATGCATCAAGCAATTTAGGAATCGCAAACGGTGCGAATCGCAAAATTCGTCCGTTTGCGATTCCCAAATCACTATTTGGGATGCATCATCCCAAAAGTGAAGAAATCGCTATTTTAGCGATTTTTTAAAGTGCGATTGCTTTTAAGGAACCGCAATTTTGCGATTCCTTAAAAGCAATGCATGAAACTGAAAAAAATTGTGATTTCGCAATTAGAGAGAAAAAATTACCATGAGGTTGGACCTCATGGTAATTTTGCGAAATGTTAGAAATATGCAATTTTGTGCATATTTTTAACTT
This sequence comes from Lissotriton vulgaris, assembly GCF_964263255.1. Lineage (NCBI taxonomy): Eukaryota > Metazoa > Chordata > Amphibia > Caudata > Salamandridae > Lissotriton > Lissotriton vulgaris. The sequence goes on from NC_141697.1 coordinate 1,057,678,170, forward strand.
TCATGTTGTGCACACACATGCCCTTAGGGCATGTGTGTACACAACATATGTGCATTGTTTGATTTCAGGGGTGCAACAGGGTGTCCTTTGGACACCCCTGCACCCTTGAAATCGCAATCTCAATTTGCGATTAGCTAATTGCGAATCGCAAATTGAGATTGTCTTCCCATTCATTCCTATGGGCCTCTAGGCCCATAGGAATAAATGGGAAGGGATTCCTTAATTGCGATTCGCAAAATGCTAATCGCAATTAAGGAATTCTAAGGAATCGCAATTTATTTAGCGATTTCTTAATGCATAGGCATTTGCGATTCCTTAATTGCGATTCCTTAAAAATCGCAATTAAGGAATCGCAAATGCCGAGATTGATGCATGTACCTGTATGTGTTTCAGAAATCTACTGCATTGGATCTTAAAAACTAGAAAAACGGGCTTCAAAAAAGCGACAGTGTTGCTTTTCAAATTGCTTTCAAATCAATCTGTACCTCTGAAATGCATAAGGTTCATGCAAGACGCGCCATCAACGAAGGACAAATGGCTATTCTCACACGGGGACAAGCCTTATCTATTTTTTTACGAACTATTACTGAACTTCTCTGTGAATGTATTGATATCAATGATTGCTTGTACGTGTTGTCAAATGTAAGCCTTCAGAAATAAGACACACCAGAGCAGATGAAAGAAAATGAGTGCAGTTGCCTGGGGAAAAGAACATACTTGTCATGCTTGGGCTCCATGCCTCTAACTTCCTCATTCAGACATCCAGATGGAATTCAAGCAGTCAAACCTGTTCTAACTTTTTTTGGATTGTGCGAATACTAACATACTAACTATACTTCTTTACTAGCTAGTAACTTTGTGACTTTGTGACAGTGCATAGTTTTTGTTTTATATTTGACAACAATGTCTCTTTACATGCGCTAAAGCAACTTAAACATGAATATTTGTCTTTGTGTAAGCTTCTCTGTTCCGATGAGTATTGCATCTCAACATTTAAGTAATCACAAAAAAAAGTTACATATATAAAAAGTTATAAAATAAACACCATATACTAAAAGTTTGAAAAAAAGTAAAACAATCCCAAAGAGGTCAAAAGTAAAATAAAAAATATAGAGTTAGTGTTAAAGAAAGGGCTAGGATTAGCTTTAGCATAAGGGTAGGTATGTGTTTAAAGTAAGGTTAAGATCAGCACTAAAGGGTTTGGGTTACCGTCATAGAGTTAAGGGTCAGGTAGGGATAGTGTGAGGGTAATTTTAAAGGAGTAGGTTTGTGTTAGAGGAAAGATTGCGGTAAGCAATAGGAATAGTGTTAGGGCTAGAGGTTCAGAATTAGGGTACATAATATATGGTAAATGATGGGGTGAGTTAGCATTGGAGTTGGGTTGAGGACTATATTACCATACAGCATGGGCTACGCTCCGGGACTGCATGATTTTCATTCACACGGTGACGAAGGTTTACCGTATATGGAAACTTTAACAGCGAGGTGGTCCCCATGAAAAAAAGACTCACAAGGGGCAGGATTTTGCAAAAACGTTATTCAACAGAGGTTTTCGCTACGCTCCGGGACTGCATGATTTTTATTCACACCGTGACGAAGGTTTACCGAATATGGAAACTTTAACAGCAAGGTGGTACCCATGAAAATAAGACTCACAAGGGACTAGGTTTTGTAAAAACTTTATTCAACAGACTACCCTGAAGTGAAATATTTGGGCCCCACTGATACCCATGCAGACTATCCTATTGTCCTGCGACTAATAGGCCAGTAGAGCAGCGAGGATAAGGGGTGTTTACGGTTGGAGGATATTACGCCAATTGTGTAAATTCATGGACGCTTTGAAGTATTACTTTTAAGTGCCAGAGTATTATTACCACCAGAAAAGCAGGGTAGTACCGTGTGGAGGGATTGTACTAATAAGTTTGCCCCCGGGGTTATACTCAGGAGACAATTCTGGTCTTTTTTAATGTTGCAACATGAATTAAGAGACATCTGAACTTCTTTTAGTCTTGAGAAAGGTGGTGCATATCAGGCAGCACACTGAAACGCGTCGACGCATGTGTTCTATTAAACTCGAGGGACTATTATACTGAGCTTTTTTCGATATTTGCCTGAAACTGTGAATAGGTCTTAACAAATTAATAACTTGGATGTTTTTAATAAGATTCACCGAATTTTGTCTCTCTTTGTGTAATTTGTTTATACTTAGACCACAGATCATATATGTCATTTTCATGATCATGTTTTTAATTTCCTTTTATTGAAAAATAAATGTGTATATCCCTTTATAATGTTGGAAGTCCCTGTTGTAATGTGTTTGTCTCCATAACTGTGGGATCTCCTGTTGTGATATCAGTGTGGGTGAGAGTGTGTGAATGGTAAGAAAGGTAATTGCTGGTTAAATTGATCCAAGGGAATTCTTTATTTCACATTAACTGTGCTGGTACCCTGTCCCTTGGACAGTTGCAAACCATAGAATTTGCTAAATGTTATGTTATGTTATTTGAGTTTATAGAGCACCTGGTTACACTGACCCAGTGTGTCCCCGTGCTAAGGTGGCAGCCAAGAACCGAAAAGCCACAACAGAAAAAAAAACAAATGACACACTAGATTAACCTACGGGGAATAGAAAGGTGTTCAAACCTTTACGAAAGATGGATTCAGATTCCTACAGTCTAAGATTCTGAGGGATGGTGTTCCACAACCGGGCCGCCACATATCGAAACGCGCGGCCACCAATCCGAGCTCTCCTGATCTTAGGGATGTGCGCCATCCTCTCCCACTTGATCTAAGAAGTCGAGAAGGTGCATAGGGAGTAAGAAGGTTGTGTAAATACACAGGACCCTTTTTCTGTAAGATCCGGTGGCTTACACACATAGCCTTCAACTTCACTCTCTCCCTAATAGGAAGCCAGTGTAGGGAGGCAAGCACTTTATTAGCAGACGCTCTCCGAGGTAACATAAGAACAAGTCTTGCCGCTGCGTTCTGGATACCCTGCAATCTCCGTATGCACTTGTCAGTTGCACCCAAATACAAGAGATTGCAGTAATCCAGGCGCGAGGTCACCAAGGCATGCACCATGATCTTTCTGGATGCAATGGGGGGAATATCCAGGGTCTTCCATAGACCTCGTAGGATGCCAAAACAAGTGCCTGTCATCCGCCTGGTGTGATAGTCAAAAGATAGTTTATTATCCACCCATACGCCAAGGTGTTTTGCTTGTTTGCACGGTGTCGGGGTAGAGCCCAATGTCTGAGGCCACCATGCAGATGACCAGACTGACTGAGCCTTCCCTATTATCAGTACCTCGGTCTTAGTACCGTTAAGCTTACAATTACTTGCCATCCACTCGGCCAGTTCTTGGAGGCACAACATAAAGTTGACAGCCGCATCAGACCGAGCCTGAGTCAGGGAGACCACTAGCTGAGTGTCATCGGCATAGGACAGGGCGTTAATCCCAAACTTATATGCTATTTTTGCCAGGGGGGCGACAAAAAGATTGAACAGAGTAGGACTCATGGTCGAGCCCTGAGGCACCCCCTGCCTCAGCTTGATGTTCCTCGAATAGTGGTCCCCTTGCATAACTTGAAAACTACGCTTGTTCAGAAAAGATTCCAGCCATTTCAGAGCCCCATCAACAACACCACCTCTTTTCAAAGCTCGCAGCAAAGAATGGTGGGCGACAGTATCAAACGCGGCACTTAGATCTAACAAAATTAGTGCCGCTGTTTGTCCGTCGTCCACGTGCTTCCGAATGATCTTGTGAAATATATTAGTGCCGACTCGGTGGAATGAAGGGCGCGGAAGCCAGACTGCGAGGGGTGAAGAAGGCTGTTCTTGCTGATGTGCCCTGTCAGCTGTGTATTCACAATCTTCTCTGCTACATTGGCAAAATAGGGAAGTAGAGAGATGGGCCGCAGGTTGTCTAATTGCTCCATATTGATATGGGGCTTTTTTTGCAAAGGAAGCACCATCTATTAGGCACCACTCCCGTACTAAAAGATAAGGCTGATAAGATGTCTAATAAAGGGCTCTAATGTATCCAAACTCCCTCTAAGTACCCTTGGGGTCCCCGGATTCCTGGGTGATCCTGATTTAATAGTACCTGCTATCTGTTTAAGAGTGTCCTGTGCAGGCACCAGGAATCCATGGAGATCTTGTATTATAGGAGCATCCACTTGTTCCCCCTCCCCTTCCACGCTAGCGTGAGCAGAACCGGGGAAAGAGGAATAAATCTGTGCTACCTTAGCCGCAAAATACTCTGCAATCTGATTGCAGGATTTCTCAGATCCCACAACGGGAGGAGCAATCGATGCCAAGGAGGACATTTCTTTAAAAACCTTAAAAAGCTCCTTAGCGGAGTTTTCAGTAGTTTAGATTCTCTCCTTGAAATAGACTAATTTCACCTTCTTAATAAGCGAATGATAGGACTTAATGCAGCTTTTATATTCCTCTTCCACAAGGGCGGAGAAATCTTTCCTTCATCGTCTTTCAAGACGCTTGCACCCTGTTTTGGCCGTCCTGAGTTCTTCCCCGAACCAGGGGGCAGATTTACGTTTTGTTGAGGACACCTTATTAGACCAGGGTCCCGTGCAATCAAGGGCGTAAGTAATGCGCTTCGCTAAGGCTTCACACGCCTGGTTTACATCTAACCCAGAAGGTGGTGCATCTCTCATAAGGGCCTGGTTAAAAGCCTCATGGGAGAAGCTAGCCCACTTCCTGCTTTTAAAACCCATTTTAGCTTCCTCCTTTGCTTTGGGGGTCCGGAGTTGTTTAGTAAAAGGTGTCCAAAAGTGGTCTGACCACAGCACTGGACAGGGGGATTCAACCACCAGAGCATCCCAGTTGGCAAAAATGGGATCGAGTAGATGTCCCTGCCCATGTGTGGGGAATTCCGACTGTAATGTTAGTTGAAGTGTCGCTAAATCCTGGCACAACTCTTGTGCCTCTAAGTTAAGTGCAACATCCGGGTGCAAATTCAGGTCTCCCAACACCAAAAGTTTATCATACCTTAAAGCCGGTTGCACCAGATAATCGAATAAACTAGAGGAAAACCTGGTGTGGGACCCCGGAGGTCGGTAGACCAATAAACCCTTAATAACATAGTTAGTGGCCGTTCTAAGTGTAAATATTCCTGCTTCACTGTCCTCAATTACAACAGGCTCGAGAGAGCCTTGTATAGAGTGTTTCAATTATCGTGCCCAGACACGTGCGCAATAATTGCAACCATACGGCGCGCGCGCACCACTCTGCAGAGAGGAGCCGGCGCCATGAGCGAGCACAGGACCCACTTATCCTGCTGGCCTGCAGGAGCTTCAACCCCATCACCAAGGGCCACATTCAGATGTACGGTGAGTCTGCGCCTTCCTCCCCTTTCCCGGGCCCCCAGACCCCACCTGACAGTCAACAAGCGCAGCGCCGGTGGGCAGCAGGTTGCCAGGAGGATGGCTGCATTTGTAGCTAATTGTCACTTCTACTGACTGCATTACATTTCACACTTTAAGATTCTCTCTTCAGACTGTTGGCTCTTGTCAGTTTGAACATCAAACTTTCAACCTAGAATAATTTTTATCCGCATAGGCACTTAATGTACATATTATGCCAGAACGCTCGGTACACTTTGAAGTATTCTGAGAATGTTCTTTTGATGTCATTAAATTTATAACGCAAGTCCAATGATTTTTATTTTCTGACCTTTCAGAGAAAGTACGAGTAAGAGGGTATGTGAACATCATGACTCTTGCATAGATTAGGTGCTGATAACAACATCAAAGAGAGCTAGTGACTTCCTCCAGTTTCCTCTAAATTAAGAGCACAATTCAAACAGTTAAGCTACCGTAATTAATGCCCAGACTGATCTAATAAAAAACATTTTATACATTTAAAACACTGTAAGGGGAAAATACACTAATTGGCTGTTATCATACACCGTACTGTCCCTGTAGTAAATAAAGCAAGACTTTGGGTGATGAAAATGTGAAATAAGGTGTAGATGAGTTTGGAAATATTGGAAAACATTTTAAGTGGTGTCTTACTTCTACTGATTGGTTCAGCTGGACGACTCTGAACTGGACTAAGGACCTTATTTAGAGCTTGTTGGAAAGAATACTCCATAACAAACGTGGTGGACGCCCCAGCCCTCCATATTACAAAATCAATGTGTGGTGTAGCACCCAACCCACCAAACTCTAAATATGGCCCTAAGTTTTGGTCAAGGTTAACAAAAATGAATCAAACTGGATGCATTCCAGGTGAAGGAGGCTCTGGGTGCTGGGTAGCCAGACACAGTCGACTGGATTCCCGATGAACAGTGCTAGGTTAGTGCCATCTCTCTCTTAGAGAATGTTTTCCGTTTCAGTGACTAATGGTCTGATTTAGAGGTTGGCAGCTGGGTTACTCTGTCCCATGACAGATATCAAAATGCAGGTGTATTAACCACATGCGTGCGGGGGTTATTTTTGCGCTACGCGGCTTTTTTGCAAAAGCCGCGTTACATGACGAGCTGAGCTCGTCATCAGCATCGAAGGGGTTAAGGAAAATAGTATATCCCTCACATTGTGACGGAGTTACCCGTTCACCAGGTTTTAAATCAGACCTAAAAGTGGTGCAACTTTGGCCCCTGCCTTGCGCTGGCAGCTGTTTCCATGCAGCATTTCCATGTGTCATGCATTTACAAAAGGCTTTCTAGACTTGTGGCCTGATTTAGAGTTGGGAGGTAACAGAAAATGTGTTAGAGGAAGAGGTGAATGCACCAGTGTAGTGCTAGAGCTTGGGTGCCCCTGTGCTCTAGCTATTGTTGCTTGATTAGATATGAGAGGGTTGGATGGTCAGCCCTGCCAGGTGTGTAGTACAGTGCTATGTTTCATAGATATCCATGTATGATGTTGCAGTAGGCTTTGGGCAAAAAACACAGTGTTCTAAACTTATTCCTTGTCTCTACCTGTCATCAGAGTGAGGGTTTCAGGATTGTCTTTGCTGTGATTCAGTTTCCCCAGTTTCAGGCTTATCCAGGAAACCTTGTTTTAAAGTCTAAACCGCATGAGGCTTTTTGGTTTTATCTATATATATATATATATATCACTGTATGGCAATGCAGACACAGGCTCTACAGGTTTTCGGCCAGCTGCCTCTGCTGTGCAGACTGCAAATCTGCTGTTCACTGTGAGTGAGTGAGTGAGTGAGTGAGTGAGTGAGTGAGTGAGTGAGTGATTGAGTGTGTGAGTGAGTGAGTGAATGACAATGGTATAGCTGTGCGAGTGTGATTCAAGCGGTGTGAGTCTAAGATTTCCCAACACGCACTGTGGTGTGCCCAATAATTAAAGATGTCACTAAGACTATCCTGTATCATCATTAATTCAGACCAGCCACCTGAAAAAACTTCAGAGAAACAGTTCAAGTCAAGGAACGGTTTCATATATGAAAAAGAGACATGCAGCATGTTCACAATGTAACTTTCAGAATTCATATGAAAAACTCAAAACACTGAGTAATGTTACCAATGTCTTGATCATAGAAGGCAAAATAGTTTTTCTCACAGCTACACACCCACAATAGTTGTTTTCCATAATTGTGTCTACGTCCTGCAGTGTCTAATTTCACGCTTCTATAACATGGGACAGTCATGTTGAGCAAAAGTGTCCACTTTGTCAGAGCATTTCAAATTCTACTCTGCAGCTTTAGAGACTGCTCTGATATTGACGGGATCAAAGCCCCTTCATGAGAGTTCTTTATCCTTTCACTTTTATGTTCATTAATGGTCAGTTCCTGCAATAGGACCTGCAACTTCTTTCTGTCTCTGCTGCAAAGCACCATCTGGCATCTGCTTTGCAGAGCACTTTAATACATTCTTTTAAATCTCACTAATGTACAAAAAACATTTGTGTGGATAATGTTGTGGACAGCTGACAGCCCTGTCAGATCTCAGAAATTTGTCAGAGCACTATAATCAAAAACAAGTTTTTTTGAAGTAGCAAAGTGTTTTCTATGACCCAGATGCTCTCTTTATTTCTTCGTTTTTTTTACTATAAGTCTTTTTTTTAACTTCATTTTTTTTTACTTTATACAATTCAATAACATTACTACTGACAGATGGGGAAAAAGTCATCAGTACAAGGTGTATGATCAACATTAGGCATGGAGGTACAGCAACGGTTGATACATTTCGCAGCAGAGGAATTCAAGAGAAAGCAGCCATGCATATCAACAGTGACAATCCGATTAGTACACAGATCCATTCTACTAAAGGTCAATATGCGAATAGAGGGCGAGAAAGCGATCCTTATAAGCCAGAACCAGACCTCACATGAGATAGTGCAAGGTCTCCCTGCTCTACATCCAACTCGAGCTTGTAGTACTTCAACCAAAGGGATCAAATTTTCCTGAATTTACGGGGGCAGCCCCTTGCTTTATAAACCACTTTTTCGGCAGCCATGTATAAATCCATATTGGGTTTCCATTCTGTGAATGTAGAAAGGTGTTGTGCACTGGTTAACCAGTAAGAGCCCATATCGGGGAAGTTCAAAATCAGTGGGAATGCCTAATAGTAGAAATTTCACATCCATCTCAATAGTTGCCCCAAGTATGTGATCGCATTCCCAAAGGGTGTGAATGTATGTGCCATGCACTGTACAGCATCTAAGGCATGTAGGGTCGTCCACCCTCCCCATCTTGTGAAATCGGGTGTAAGGGTAGGCAAGTCAATACTCTGAAGGTATTGGCGTATCTGGGAGTCTTCTGTGTGAATGTGGGCTCCATAAAGTGTCTTGTAATAGCGCTCAAAAGCCCCCGTGATATCCTCCGGAGCGGTATAGAAAATCCCTTGGTCCTTTATCGACACTACCCACCGGGACTCAATTTACTTTCGCCCTAGCCACTCCAGCAGTTTCCCCGCCCGATCTCCAGTTTCGTAAAGGCGATTGTGGGTTGCAAATTGGCATGTTTTCACCTCATCCGTCGCAAACGCTAAGTATTCGCGCCTGGTTATTACGAGCCGGCGCAGGTTCTCTTCAGTCATTGTGGCCTGACTTGTCCCTTCCAGGTCCAAAAGGGCCTGTTCTAATTCCTCAAGCTCTTGAATCCCATGTTTCAACTTGTGGGCCAGTATATTTTGCGCCCTGTCACGCAATAGTGCCTTATAGGCCTCCCATAAAATAATGGCAGACGGGACCGAACCTACATTTTCAGTGAAATATAGCTGGGAATCAACGCGGAGCTCTTCAGCTACTGTCTCGTCCCGTAGCTCCCACGCATTAAGCCTCCATTGCGGAAGCCTTCGACCACCTCCACCGCCCATTTCCATGAGCAGGGGAGAATGGTCCGAAATTCCCCTAGCCAGTTAGTCAATGTCGGCCACCCGTTGCATCTCTCCTGCCGGAGCGAAAAGGTAGTCCAAGCGGGAGAATAACCTATGGGCTCCGGAAAAGTAAGAGTACGTCCGCCGGAGCGGATGGTGGCGTCGCCACAGGTCAGAGAGGCCCAATGATTCAATACATCGTTGAAGTCTCCTCCAATGATATGTATGGCGGGCCAGAGTTCAAGAGGAGGATCGTCAGTTTGTCAAACGTGCGTTGTTGAAGGCGAGGTGGTGCATAAACACTAGCTAAAAAATAAGTCCTCTGGTTCCAAACCCCCCGACCGCAACATATGTTCCCTATGGGGCTACCCATTTTTGCGTGACATGAAAGGGCGGGGATTTCCTAGCAAGGATTGCCACCCCACGGGAGCCTTTGGTAAAACCCGCGTGTGCCAGAGTAGTGTAACAACCCCGTCCCAAAAAGGAGCATGCCGTGCCCAAAAGGTGTGTCTCCTGTAGAAATACTATATCAGGTCGATGTCTCTTGAGATATTTGGTTACCAATCCCCGTTTCACCTTATTACCCAAACCATTGACATTCCATGTCATTACTGTATATTCATCATCTGGCATGGTAATACCATATCAAAAGCTGTCTCGGGATCTGTGCTCGATAAGAATATGCCCCCCTCCCTCCCCCCCGCTCTGCGTATCAGTGGGAGCACCCGGTTGGATCAAACGAACTTCTTTCCCATCAACTAAACTCCGAAAAACACTCAGAACAAAAAACCAACCCACCCCTCCCCCCCCTCCCCCCCCCACCCTACTCTCTTCTGATGTACTCCCCATCCCCCACTCGTCAACATGACAACTTTGGAGTGAATCGTCTGTTAAGAGGTCGGTAACCCCCCCCCCCGCCACTCCCACCCTATTAACTATCCAATATCACAACCCCAAACACACACGTCAAACACTTTCCCAGTTCAAAGTAAACCAGCGGAACACCACTGGGGCTCAGGAAAGTCTTACTGCCCCGCCTTTGAAGTCTCTTCGCCTTCTACAGTAGGGTGTCTGGGTTGGTCACCAGGAACTTGGAGGGCCTGGTCCGTCGCTTCCAGTCGCAGGATACTGTTCAGGAGCGGATGGGCACTGGGTGTCTCTTCAGAGTCATGTTTCTCCACTGTCTGCAGTGCCTAACCGAACACCCCTGGGAGTCTGAGAATGAACAGAACTAAGTGCAAACCCAAGCTGAGCATTAGGTTTTCTTTTTTGGTGTTTGCAGAGGTTTTCTCGACATCCTGAGCATCCACCACTGATGTGACAGGTATGACCCAAGTCCAAATGACAAACAATGTCAGACCCAGCCGACAGGGCCTCACAGAACCTGACTTCAGCATCTATTGGGGGCTGGTACACCATACCAATCCTCTATGAAGCTACGCCCGAGTGAGTGAGTCACCAGAATACCTCTATAAAATTTCTTAGTATTTATAGGTCCAGGCCTCATTGAGAAAAAGAAGGGACAGGAAGATGAGAGGAGACTAGAACAAGAAAACTTGTTTGAGCTTCAAAGATATACCATATTCAGATTTTCAACATATTTTCAGGAAACTCAGTGCTGTACGCAAAGGGTGATTTAGTTACCAAAAACAATGAGGGAAATAGAAGTGTAAGATGCATAACTGAAATAGGGCTGGTCAAAGCATCATGACCACTAGGAGTGCGCAAACCACTCCTAACATGCCCTGCTCTGTGAGTAGAGCAAGGACGTAAAAATAAAATGATAATAACAATAATTTATTATTATTTAATTTGTACCTTTTTGACCTTCTCAGTGGAGCGACGCTTTTCCGCCTAAGTGTGGGAGCCGCCAGTGGGCCCAATATAGGGAGGTGTGGCATGTCGGCTGGAGAACTGGCAGGATCTGTGGAGTATGGTGTAGCACATCAACTGGGAGCACTGTCAGGATCAGTGGAGGCCACTGAGGTGCACTATGCTACAAAAGCATGTTGTTCGATGACCAGTGGGTGCTCCTTGACCATTATAGTGCCGTGACCATATGGAAGAGCCATGTTGTGCCTGCACTTAGTACTGACTTTTCCCATTGTCACTTCCCAGTGTAGAGTAGAGCATTGTCACATAGAGGATAGCTCTAGATAATTCTCAGTTACTAATCAGGAAAGATACAAACAAGTTATATTTGTAGCGAACATAACCACAGGGGGCTTCATGCTGCTATAGACACATAGCTGATGTTAATTGTTACCCAACTCAATGGCATTCATTTTATCACCTTCAGAAGGATCAGGACCCGAACCTGTGACCATTATAATTCACCTAGACACCTGACTCGACACCTGACTCTGCTAGTGGCTAGTTGGGAATAATTAATTTGTAGTACACTGTTCTGTGCAAAGTGTGCTGTGGCAGAACCGCATTCATGATCTCTTTTTTTCAGTGCTTCACTGGTCTCCGGGAGCTTAGATCCCTGGTCTATAAGCCTGCTTGTCCCTTTGCGTTGTAGTGCACGCTCTTATGCAATGATCTGTTAGCAGAGGTGGAGCTGTTTAGGGCGGCACCCAAAAGACTTGGAGGATTTATTGCTGGCTCCTCTGCCACTGGGTGGGGTCAGGATGAGGCGATTAGTCCTACCAAACAGATATCCTGATTCATTCATTTATTTTTCTTTGTTTTATGGCTTAAAACAGAGACTTGAATAGCAATGCCAGGTCAACAATTAAATTACATGGCTTAGGGAAAGAGTCTAAGTGCATGTTACGTAATGCCTGTTGTTTGTATAAGAGGATATATCTGAGGCACACAGGTAGCGTACGCTAATGCGTTGCATCGCCATTTCATCACCTAATAGCCTGCTGCCGAGAGCTATACTGGGATTTAAAGGCTCTGAACCCGAGGTATAGCCCTAAGCCGTAGGGGGAAACTACCATTACAATGCAGGCATTACAACGTAATGCCCTTACAATGACTCCATTACAACACAGGTACCATTACAACGCACCCCATTACAGCACATGCTATTACAACGCATGTGCAATTACAATGCTTGCCTTTACATCGCAGGTATTGATTAGGTAAGTGTTCAGGTGAGTTAAATGTATGTAATTTAAAAAAATATATATTTCTGTAATTAACTATTATTAAGGTGGGTATATAATTAGCGATGTAAAAAAATGATTAGATCTATGTTTTAGGCACAGGATGTGAGGGAATTTTGGACCATGGGTGGGGAAATGTACTAAAACTCCGGTATTAATTTTGATACCTGAGTATTAATTTATTTAGAGAATTATGAAATTTAATTTAAAATAAGAAAAGGAATTGTAACATAACCCTTTAGGCACTGGATGTGAGGGATTTAGGGGTTATGGGTGGAGAAGTATATTAATACTCAGGTTTTAATTTTAATACCTGAGTATTAATTTATTTAGAGAAATAATAAATATATTTAATATTTTTCTCCAATAATTTATCATTAAAAAAGGGTTTGTAAAGTCACACTTAGGCACCGGATGTGAGGGATTAAGGGGTTATGGGTGGGGATGTGCATTAATACTCAGGTATTAAGGTTAACACCTGAGTATTAATTCACTTAGATAATTGATCACTATAGTTTCATATTTAAAAAAAATTATAATAAGACAATGGTACGTTATAATACTTTAGGCATAGGATGTGAGGGATTAAGGGGTTATGGGTGGGGGAGTGCATTGACTCTCAGGCATTCATTTTTGTACCTGAGTATCAATTTATAAAGAGAAATTGTTTATTTTGAAATATTTTACAAATATGACAAGATCATAAAAACATATTTATAATTTCGAATAATGTAAAAATTATAAAAATAATAAATTAAGCATAATACAACACCTAATAGTCTTTAAACGTATTAGGTATATTTTATTAATAATTAAAAACAAATAATAGCTTTAATAAATAGTAATAAATATGAAAAACAATTTGAAAATTTAGTAAACATTTTTTTAAATAAAGATAGTTATTTAATATTTTACAAAAATGTTTGTACAATTGTGAACTGTGTCAATATTTTATTAACCATTAAAAACATATTTTCCCCACATTTTTCCACTATAATCAATGGTATTAATTGTCCTTTTTTCCTTTTTCCTTTCAGCCTTGACGTAACCGGTTGAACGTCTGTTTCTACAGTCGGTGGAACATTGCAGTCAAGATCGGATGCAAGGGAGAGCTGCGATCAGGTAAGAGCTTTTAATATTGTAAATTAGAGCTGTAGGTGACCAACTTTTTTGTAAGGAGAGAGGAGGGAGGTAGTTGGAAGGTGTTTAGTGTAAAATGTGAATGTTATGCATGTTTTACCCATTTTTCATCCTATGCATGTCGCTGTTGTAGGTCTACAGCGGGATGACTGTGGTTATTGCAAAATAAGTTTAAAAATGTATTTCTTAAAAACAATAGAATCATTTTTTAAACTTATTTGTAATAATCGCAATATTTTCTTTTTTTGCTACATGTTTTTTTCAGTACAGTTTGGAGTATTTTTCATAATACACATCACATCTTTAAAAGAAGGAAAAGGATTTGTGGGTTTGAATGTAGGCCTTTGAAAAGGGGGAAGAAGTTTTTGGGGGGAACAGATTTTTTTCATGGATCACTGCGTTTCGAGACTGGATGGACAAGAATGGACTGGGACGATTTTTATTCAATATGGAACCTGGATCATAGCTATGGATTAGTGTTGCCTTTTTTATTTAAAAAAATAGCCTTTGTTTTTCGGGTCTTTGAAATTTTGTTTTGGGTTTGCCTTTTTCAATTCAAACACCGATTTTTTAACCAACTAATACGTTGTTCGTACTGGTGTTTACTCCACTCTATGTTTCACATTTTTTATCTTTATGGCTAAACCTTGGATTATTTGAGTAAAGACGACTTTTGGTCACAACATGAACTGAAGCATCACCAAAAGTTGAAGAAAGAAGACTTCTGCAGGTATGATTTCCAACATTCCTAATTATTTTACAAAAATATTTTTAAAAATGGCAATTCAATAAAGAAAAAACAGTCAAGGAAGTTAGAAAGGGTTAGCTTGTGTTAGAAATGTAGTATGCTTGTAATATTTTCCAGGTAGTCTGAAGCCGCTGACAACGGAAACTGTTGCATTTGTGCCAATAGTCTTTCTGGCATTTCTTTACTTTTTTGGGAGATACGTGGATTCAGACTACCTGTTAAAGATAGAGCTATTCTCATCTCTTGGTAACATTGCTCCTACTTCAAGAATTCGAAAAAATGGTTGCAGTTTGGGTGAGTTTTTCCGATAGATTTGTTGAAGGAGTTGTGCCATCCCTCAATGGCATTATTAGTCTTTGCGCCACCCTCTAATCAGGTCGTGTAACAGATCCATGAGGCAATTAGTAAGCTTGGCTTCCTCCTGTGGCTCGACCTGCTTAGATGGCCAATCCATGTCTCTTCAAAATAATGTAGTAAATGGTCCAATTTTTCATTGTTTTCGAGTAAAGCAGTCAGATTATGTAATTGACGTGTAGTGTTCATCTACACTGTTAGGTGGCATGAAGCATAAGGCTGGTAGTTTTTTATATTGAAACTAGCAGCCCGTCTCGACGTTGTCCCGGAGCAAAAGGCTGCTTCAGGGCCCCCGCCCACCCCGCAGAAAAGTTGTCTGTGCAAGTCCTGGCCCTGTTCAACTGATTTGGCCCACTTGTGTTATTTTTTTAATTTGTATGTATTGTTTTCCGCGTTTTATGTTGTCCGCAAGATGTGAGGAAAGTGTCGTGTCACCTGTTTAATGGTTTTTTTTCTTTCGAAGGCTCTTTCCGTGTGTTCGTTTTTGTATCCCTTCAAAGAAGTTTCCCTTTTGTTTTGTCAATTGTGTGGTGAAGTCCTGGCAGTGCTCGAGTGATTATGGGCAGTTGTGCTATTTTTGTTATTCGTATGTCTTATTGTAAGTGTTTTTTTGTTCGTGATTACCCCCCTGTTGTGGTAAATATTTGATTTACCGTCTTAATTTCTATGCAGGTAAGTACTTAATCAATAATAACTCAATCGGAAAGAAAAAGGCAGAGTCCGTGGTGTTAGAGTTCTTAGGGGTTTTATTCCTTAAAAAGGAATGGTCATGACCTGGATATCATGTTCCTGCAACCACAGGGGTTCAGGAAGGGATAGAGCCATATTTTATTGACAATACATAGCTTATATACTTAAATCACATCATAGAAACCAATATAGTAGGCGTAACAGCTGAGAGAAGACAAGATAACAGCATCCACGTGGTAGTGATACGTAATTAGAAGGCGTGAACTAGGCGTGAACTGGAGGTGTGTGCTAGAAACGTCACAGGTAGGTGTCATAAGTGGGTGGCACAAAGCAGAAATGTTGCAATGTCAGCAGAAATCGGAGGCTTGGATGCGCGCGCAGCTGCATGACGTGTGATTGACGTGAAAACTGGAGGGTGCAGGGGAACTTGACATTTACACTGGCGGAAAGAGACAGAAGTCTGGCATGTCAGATCAACTCGTACTTCTATCATATCTGATATCTGATGTTTGGGAACCATATTATCTAAACGGAAAAGGTCTCTGGGGCAGAAGCTATTCTATACTGACTGTGAGTGCGTGTATAAGCGCCTAAGTGTCTACATGAGAATGCGAGGGGCATGGGCCTACCATGGTAACAGCGGCTATGAATTACTTGCACGGAGACAGTGAGGCCGGGCCCTTCGCTCTGCAGCTGGGAGGATGTTTACTTAAACTAGTAGGCAGGAATGTATTTTCGAGGAGCGGAACAGATAATTCGAAGGTTGAAGTCAGTCTTGGCAGGCAGCAGGCTGGGCTAAGCGCCGGGAGCCGCACAGAAAGTAAGTCAGAGGTCACGGGTGCAGGGACAGCCTGGGACAGCCTGGGCTGAAGTTTCGGAGTCAGAAAGCAGGAAAAAGAGGCTCGATGGCAGAATTCAGGCCTTACTTTGCCAGAGCTGAAAAAACGTGTAAAGTACACCACAAAAAGACGTTGGCATAGCATACTTAGGAACGGACTATTCAACCCATTTAGGGTGGGTCTGAAAGAGGACATGTTAACGTTGGACGCAACTTCATAGCTGGCACAGGAGGGAAGTTACATGCACTTTAAGCTGGTACATGGAGACGGTGGGGTACGCGCTAGGGAACACAACTTGACCATAAAATTTATATTTCCTCATTCCCTCCTTGTTCCCTACGGACCCTTCATGATATATCGATCCTCATGAATCGATCAGTTTGTTCTTGTAACATCATTTGTTCTTCTTTCTTTCTTTCACGTTTTGAGAGAAAACTGGAATGTTCAATGCACGATGTGGCACACAGTCCACAAATCGCTGGCCCACACTGTAGGCACAGGCAACAACTGAATACTATGACTAGGCCAACGCCTAGGAAGGATAGGATCTTCCATCCCCAAGCAGTTAACGTTGTCCAGAACCAACCGGACCAAGTCCAGGTGCCTGGATTCTGATGTATCAAACTTGCAATCTTATGAAGACGTGTAATAGCTTTGTATACGGTTGGCGCGTTTTCTGGAATGAAAACACAGCAACTTGACCCGATGACCTTACAAGCTCCACCTCTATCTGCCAAGATGACGTCAATAACAAGACGATTCTGAAGAACAACAATCCGCATAGCAGACTGCTCCTCTGTTAAGTTACCTAAGGCGGAGGCAGTTTCATTCACTACTGCTTCAAGTGTTCTGGTTAATCTGCGTATCAATTTACTATTTTGAACAGGGCCTGTGAAGAAAAAGAATCCTTTATTGAAATCTGTGTACTGCTCCCATGCCGTTTCAGTGTAGTCGACAATCGGGAGATCTCTTCGGAATCTATTCTTTACTAGATTTGTATTTCTGTGGTAATCAGGAGGCGCTAGAAAAACAGGTGGCAGAAGGAATGCAATATAACAGGTACCATCCCAGTCTGGAGGTAAGCGTATATATGCGGTATGACCGCAAACAAAGTAGGAATGACGGGTAGCTCTAAAGGAAGATTTGCCTTGATCACTGAATTCGACCACAGTAGTACATTTACTATGACCTAAGTGTACGGAACCTTTCTTACTGACACATAATTCACCAGTGACTGGTAATACTGACATAGCAGGGAGAACTGGTGCAGCTTCGGATTCAACAGTAAGAATCATAAGGTTAATTGTGTAATTACCTAATCCATATACTTCATTTTCTAGATCAGTTCCTATTCTAGTGGGGATTCCCTTCTTTTCAGGGTAACAGACATTAAGTAGAACTAAGTTCAAGTTTCCCCAAACCCAGCTCCCTTTGAAAACAGCAATATCAGGATCTAAGGAATTAATTATTCTAAACCATGCACCACAGGAGCCATTGTGAGTGAACGGGTACGGGAAGAGGGGCAGAACTCCCTTGTATTTCTGGTAGGGAGGGAGTCGGCCACATATCCAGCAGTTTGTAGCATTGTTAGTCTGATGGGAATGATGTAACGTACTAATGAAAGTGTTGTTGCGCAGCGCGAGTCTGTAAGAAAGTTCGTGTGGAGGTAATTCACTAAAAGAATGTTCAGCAGTGACATTGTAAGCAGATTGTTCACGCTTGAAAATAGGGTAATAGATAGGAAGCAGTATACTGGCAACAATAATCAGAAGACTTAGAAAAAACATAATCAATAATGTCACTATGCAGTGACTACGGAGTGATTTGCAATATGTACGTTTCTTGAGTTGTCTCTCTCTCTCTCTATCTCGATCTAGGGGATACATGTCAGAAACTTTTTAACCGATTCACCTAGGGGAGGACTTAAACAATTAAACTGTCTGACTTGCTAGATCGAAGTTTCAGTTTGTACTCCTCTTGGGGAGTTTTCTCTTGTTTCGGAACTTTAAAGTCACTAGGTTCGATACAGTCTTTGGAGGGGGTGGACGAGTCTGGGTCTGGTTTCAGTTCGTTGCACTTTTTAATATGACTCGTATGTATCCACCCCTTTCTACCTTCCACCTTTATTGCTGTCCTCGTAGTAAGAAGGACGGTCTTCGGCTCTTTCCAGCGGGGCTCCAGCGGACTTTTCCTGTCGAAGTTCCTGATCAAGACCAGATCTCCGGGACGGACATCATGCGGCTTTACTTCAGTATTGTCAGGGAAGGCTGCGGCAACCTGTGAACGACATGATTGGAGTGCAGACATCAAGGAGGCAAGGTAATCTGTCAGCATATTACAATCAACATCGGTAATTTTCTTAGGTATGGGCGTCCCCCACATATTCGGTGGTCTGCCAAAGACCACTTCATACGGGGATAGTCCTGATCGCGAGTGGGCGACCATCCTCATATAGAACAATGCAACTGGCAGGGCGACTATCCAGTCGACCCCTTTCTCTTTACAAACTTTAGCAAGGCGTGTCTTTAGTGTCTGATTATGCCTCTCTACAAGGCCAGCGGCTTCGGGATGTCGGACACAATGGAATTTCCACTGATATCCTAGCAGCAAGGAAACTTGTTTCATTAATTCGGATGAGAATGGTTGTCCGTTATCTGAGTACACGACACGAGGCAAGCCGTACCGTGGGAAGAATTCTCGAACCAGCTGCCTGGCAGTGGTCGGAGCAGTGTAATCTGGGACTGGATATGCTTCGGTCCAACGGGAAAGTGCACAAACAATTACGAGGACATATTTGAATCCTCGACAACGGTCCATCTGGATATAATCCATCTGGAGGACTTCAAAAGGGTGATCGGGAGGATGGAATCCACCTTGCTCTACAGGGACGCTTTTACCTGGATTGAACTGACAACAGATCATGCAAGTACGCACTTTCTGTTTTGCTGCTGCTCGTAAGTGTTTATTGCACCAGAGATTCTGTAAACTGTCTAACATCGCTTTCTCTCCTAGATGTGCAGGACTATGTGCTGTATTGATTATGACTTGAACCATAGAGTCGGGGAGAAACCATGTAGATTTTCCCTTCGTCATCCAACCTTGATCTGTCTGGATCCCTCCTAGTTCAGTCCATTTCTTTATTTCGTCTGGAGTAGCATGTGTCTGAATATCGATTACATCTAGTGCGGGATCCCTGATTGTCATACAATGTGTCGGTACTATTGTCTTTGTCACGTCAGTTGTCTGAGTGTGGGTCAGTGCTGTATGTTTTGCTGTCTGGTCTGCCAGGTCGTTACCCTGGGAAACAGAATCTGTAACTTTAGTATGTGCTTTACACTTCATGACGGATATGCCTGAAGGCAGATGTATTGCTTCTAACAGTGCTTGAATGAGGGGACCGTGTTGGATCTTGGCACCATGAGAGGTCAAAAAACCTCGTTCTTGCCATAACATTCCGAAGTCGTGTACAACTCCGAAGGCATAACGGGAATCAGTGTATATGTTAACATTTCTGTTCTTGGCCAGTATACAGGCTCGGGTCAGAGCAATAAGCTCTGCCGCTTGAGCGGACAGTGTGTCAATACAATGTGTTTCTATGACATCAGTTTCTGTCGTTACTGCATATGCAGCCACTAACTCTCCTGTACTTGTTCTCATACATGAACCATCCACATAAAGTGTCAGGTCTGGGTTTGTCAATGGAACATCAGTTAAGTCTCGTCGAGGCTTTGTTACTGCATTAATGATCTCTAGACAATCATGCGGGGCTGGATCTGTCATAATGGAAGGTAACAATGTTGCGGGGTTCAGAATGCTGCAGCGTCTGATTTCTATGTGTGGCTGGAATAGCGTTAATTCATAACCTGTCAGTCGTGCTATAGTCAAGTGTTGAGTCTGGGTTCTGTTTAAAAGAACCTCTACAGAATGTGGAACTTGAACTGTTAATTGATGTCCTAAAACAATTGAATCGCTCTGTCTGATTGCTAAGGCTGTTGCTGCTACTGACTTCAAGCACGCAGGGAGTGCCTGGGCTACTGAATCCAATGTACTTGAAGAATAAGCGCAAGGCTTATGTGAACCTGCTTGATCTTGGGTGAGGACAGACAATGCTGTACCATCACGTTCTGTAACAAAAAGTGTAAAAGGTTTGCTATAACATGGTGTCGCTAAAACTGGTGCTTGGCATAAAGCTTTCTTTAATTCTTCAAAGGCTTGTGTGTGTTCCTGAGTCCAAGGGAGGGCAGTCGAAGTCGCTGCCTCCTGTGTCGTTAACTGAATGAGCGGTTTAGCGAGAAATGCATACTGAGGAATCCATTGTCTGCAGTACGAGGTGAGGCCTATAAAGGCCCGCACTTCCTTTTGTGTCTGGGGTTGTGGCATATTTACAATTAACTGAATGCGATCGGGAGTGAGCTGTCTCCCCACTTTGGACAGCAAGTGACCCAAGTACACAACTTGCTGAACACAGAATTGTAGCTTCGAAGGAGACACCTTGTGTCCCTTGTTGGCCAGAAAATGTAACACTGTCAGTGATGCTTGTTCACATTCGGGCTCACTTCGTGCGGTGATCAGCAGATCATCGACGTATTGCAGTAAAGCGGTGTTAACTGGCATTTGAATACAATCTAGTTGTCTTTTCAGTGCTTGACTATAGATGCTGGGGCTTTCTGTGAATCCTTGAGGTGCGCGGGAAAATTTGAAACTTCGTCCATTTAAACTGAATCCGAAGAGGTATTGGCTCTCTGGGTCAATAGGTACACTAAAGAAGGCGTTCTTGAGGTCAATTACAGTAAAGAACGTTGCTTCGGAATCAATAGCAGTCAATAGGGAAGAGATATCGGGGACCACAGGGTACTGTGGTACAATGCATTTATTCAGTTCTCGTAAATCAATCACCAGCCGATATACTGGCGGTGCATTGGGATCAGTACGTTTAAGAATTGGAATGATAGGGGAATTACAGATATTGGAGTCGGTCTCTACGACCCCTCCTTGGGCAATGAGCTCTTCAATGATTTCCAGTAAAGCCACTACAGCATCGGGTGGTAACTTGTATTGTCTGATCCTGGGTAGAACAACACCTGGTTTGAGTGTAACACGGTATGGTGTGATATGCATACAGCCTACATCAGTTGGGCCTTGTGCCCACAAGTGATCTGGTACATTTTTCAATCTGACATCAAACTCTCGTAATACATAATGACCCTTGAAATCTCTCAAAAACAATCTAACTCCCTCCGGAGAACAACATATCACAGCTCCTAGAGCCTTCAATGTTTTGATACCTAACAGATTTTCTGGACATGATTTCGTAAGTAACAGGTCTGTAACGCGTGATAATGGACCCACAGCCAGGGGGACTGGTTCTGATACCTCATTTACAATGGGCTGTCCTGAAAAACCAAGGGAAACATTCTGTGAGCCTGAGAGGGGTGCCCCTGGGACTTCATTATGGCTGATTGTTGTGCGGCTTGCCCCTGTGTCAATTAAAAACTTTCTGTCTTTTCCCAATACTTGACTGTGTACATAAGGACCCTCTTGATCTACAGGAATTTCAATAAGAGGCAAGCCAAATTCCCTCTCTAGGCTGTTTCATGTGTATCGTGGGTAATCGGGGTAAGCGGATTGGGCATACTGGTACATCTGTTGGGAAACTTGTTGAGTCGCGGCAATAGGCTGTGGCTGTGATGCCGCTACTGTCTGTGCTGCATGTGGTGAAGCATGCATAGGCTGTGTATTCTGCATGGGTTGTACATTCTGTGAAGTCTGTTGCTGGGCCTGGTCTTGTCTTGGTGGATGCGGTCTTTCTTTAGTTTTACCTGTTGCTATGTTATGTTTCAGAACTGGACATTCATGTACGTAGTGACCTGGCTGCTTACAATAGTTGCATGTCCCTTTAACGGGAGCTGCGGCGTGACCTGTCTGGGTCGTACCCTTTCTCTGTCCGTCGGCTGGAACTGATTGAGCCACTAACATTTTCATTTTCGTGTCTTTCATACGTTTCTGTTCATGATCCTGTTCTTCTCTAATTCTGTTCTGATGGTATTGTAACATCTGTAACATCTGTGATGGCGTGTTTGCTTGCCATGTACTCTCGACCTTGTATACACGGTTTTTAACTGCTAACAGGGAATTCTCGACTAACTTCGATACAAAAAGATGCGGGTACGACTCGCTACTTGGTTTGAGACCACTATTAATAATGAAACATTTCTCGAATCTTGAATAGAAGTCACTAGTATCTTCATCTGGTTTCTGTTTACAGGCCGAAATTGCGTCCCAATCTTCCTTTCTAGTTGTCAGTAATCTTGGCAGAACTTGTACTATCAGACCCGGTAATGCTTTAGTTTTCTCCCCAAGGCCCAGCCCTGGGGTACGTTTTTCCTCCTCGTCTTCTATTTCTGCCCATACAATCTTTTTGTCTCCCACCTCCCATTCTTTTTCCTTGAGTTTCTCGTAGATGCCCGTGGGCAACAGTACTTTTAACATTTTCATGATATCTTCATATGTGTAATCCCCCATCAATAACATGTCTTTAAGTTCTCTGTGAAAGCCTGCAGGGTCTTTATCATGACAAGGTACTAGTTTCTTCATTTCTAACAGTTCTAACTTGGTCAGAGGCGTGTGTACATACACACGTTTCAAGTTCTGATCGGCACCCATAACTGGATGTACTTCTCGTAAGGGGTTCTGACTTTCAAGACCATGCAGACGCTCCATATGATACATTTTCCTTTCTGGGGGCGGAGCGGGAACGTATTCGGTACTTACGAAAGTGTTATATCTGTGTCGTTGTTCTAGAATTATTTGTATTAACTTAGTACTTAGACCTCTCCATCTATCCATGAGTAGTGCTTCTAATGTATCGTGTAAGGGACCTGGATCAGAATGTTGGTTTCTGTATAACGTGAGGAGGTGCTGAATCATGTATACACCTGCTAATTTCTGCTCGTCTGGGGAAAGGTTCAGAAATGTCTGCGCTACTGTGTCATCATTGTATATGTTCGGATTGTCAGCCCATAATACTGCTGACCGGGCTAGTTCTTGTTCATCCATAGAATTGAGTACGTGGTACCCTATTCGGTCTCGAAGCCTTTTATCAGTCTCCTGGAACTGATGTTCAGGAGAATTCGGTTTTGTTATGCCAGAGAGAAAAACTCTCTTGCTTTCTGGACGAATGCCTTTCCTAAGGTAAGTTCCCTTACCTACATACGCTATCGTATCTGTAGTCTTTTCTTGTTCTTCAGGTTCTTCCTCCTCCTCGGAGGAAGCTTTTCTTTCTCTTTTTCGTGTATTTCTATCACTGCTTTTCTTATTCTCTTGTACATACTGGCTATGCAACCCCCTTTATCATGTTTTCCTTCGGATATATTTTGACCCCACTTGTTGAGTCCTTCTAATTCCTCCTGTTCTGTCTCAGGCCTGTCTCGTTCTCTTATTAGGCAATTTATGAAAAAACGTAATATATATGCTTGAGTGTCAACTTTCTGATGCGCCATGGCATCCTTAATACTTTCAGGGTCTTGCCCAGTCTGGACAAAGTGATATATTCTATCTAGGTGCTCTTTCATTCCTGAGAATAACAGTAGGTAATCTGCAGCATGTCGTAAGCGTAGTGATGCTAAAAACATCCTATCGTCTTTACCGGGTACTGGATCGTATCTGCAAACTTGGAGCGGTTCTTTGAGTATGTCGAGACGGGGTGATTGGAACGTAAAAGGGTTCTGCATATCCCTAAGCTGTAATCTATGTGTTGGGGGCGGGGTCTGGTGACCCCCGGTTGCACCTCCTGTGACGGAAGCACGGACATTATTTCTCTGTGGAGTCTGTATCTGTACTTGAACTTGTCTTTTAGTAGGATCAGGTAGAAGCGGTTTCGGTAGATCAACTTTAGGTGCGGGAAGTGGTGGAGGTGAGGGAATGATGGGCTGTCGAACGGGGAAACCTGGTTTCAGTTGTGGCGGGTTATGGTCTGGAGGCGGGTTGCCACCCCCGTCACCGTCAGTAGGCGGGACGCGGACAGGCAGATTGGTGTAAGCGGGTGCTACATCCTCTAGATAGGAATTCAGGAATATGTCTTTAGTAGTCCTGTGTTTTACTTTAGTTGGGACCAATGGTGGCGGCAGATTTTTCGGTATTTCTGACGTGGCCTCAGGCGAACCCTCGGCCACAAGATACATACCATTTACAAGATTGTTTCGTGCGCGGTCTATTTGTTCTGATTTTACTCGGATCCCTTCAGTAACTAATTCGTTTTCTTGGGCTTTACCTGATTCTTTAAGTCTGTCTTCTCTACGGAGTGCTTTTTCAGCATGCTTATGTGATTCCTTACGCCAAAATTCTATGGCGTCTTTCTGAGATTGTCTGGCTTTCTTTTTCCATAGCGCTTCTTCTACCTTCATGATGCACTCGGCATCCCATGTTCCAGTAACAGGCCATCTGTGTCTCTCGTCTAGATGCTTAGTATAATCGGCCCATAAATCTAGATACAATATGGCATCTAAGCCATGCTTGTGGTACATAAAATTTCCTGGAGTGTCCCTAGGGGGGATAGGAATTTCTTCCTCTAGTATCCCTTTCCTAGTTCCTATCTGCTTTAACTTGTTGAAAAACGGCATCTTGTTTACTTAGTACTGAATGCTCAATCCTTGCTACTTAATACTGAATACAGCTAGTTACACAAGAACACAATAATGCACATTAAAACAGTCACACTCATACCACGACATTAATCACATGAAAGACATTTGGAACATAAATCCCTACTCTAGATACTGGATGTACTGCTAAACAGGCCAGATACACTGTCGATGACAGTGCAAGAACTTGAATAACGGATGTACTGCTAAACAGTACAGATACACTGTCTAAAACAGTGCAGACCGTGTTTGTGTACCCAAAGCCGTCTTGATACGTCCCAGCAATGGTACTCACCGGGAAGCACGGAAACAGAAGGCCTCGGAAAACTCGACTGGACTGGACCGGACTCGACTCGACTCGACACGTGGATACTTCGGAAACTGGTGGGCCTCTTGACACCTCGGACCTTGCTTCTTTCGGCTAGGCTCTGGTCGGGATCCTCCGCACTCCTCACCGCCTCGTCTGGGTGCTGATCGCAGTCTTCGTCACCTCCGTGGGCCAGAGGGAGATACAGGAAATCCTGCCAGTACGCGTAGTTTCCGTCTAACTGATGGCAGGGGACAGAGCTTGCAACGCACCAACCGGCGCGTGGGGTGGGGGAGGGGTTCCTGTTCGGGCGCCAAAATCATGTGGTAAATATTTGATTTACCGTCTTAATTTCTATGCAGGTAAGTACTTAATCAATAATAACTCAATCCGAAAGAAAAAGGCAGAGTCCGTGGTGTTAGAGTTCTTAGGGGTTTTATTCCTTAAAAAGGAATGGTCATGACCTGGATATCATGTTCCTGCAACCACAGGGGTTCAGGAAGGGATAGAGCCATATTTTATTGACAATACATAGCTTATATACTTAAATCACATCATAGAAACCAATATAGTAGGCGTAACAGCTGAGAGAAGACAAGATAACAGCATCCACGTGGTAGTGATACGTAATTAGAAGGCGTGAACTAGGCGTGAACTGGAGGTGTGTGCTAGAAACGTCACAGGTAGGTGTCATAAGTGGGTGGCACAAAGCAGAAATGTTGCAATGTCAGCAGAAATCGGAGGCTTGGATGCGCGCGCAGCTGCATGACGTGTGATTGACGTGAAAACTGGAGGGTGCAGGGGAACTTGACATTTACACTGGCGGAAAGAGACAGAAATCTGGCATGTCAGATCAACTCGTACTTCTATCATATCTGATATCTGATGTTTGGGAACCATATTATCTAAACGGAAAAGGTCTCTGGGGCAGAAGCTATTCTATACTGACTGTGAGTGCGTGTATAAGCGCCTAAGTGTCTACATGAGAATGCGAGGGGCATGGGCCTACCATGGTAACAGCGGCTATGAATTACTTGCACGGAGACAGTGAGGCCGGGCCCTTCGCTCTGCAGCTGGGAGGATGTTTACTTAAACTAGTAGGCAGGAATGTATTTTCGAGGAGCGGAACAGATAATTTGAAGGTTGAAGTCAGTCTTGGCAGGCAGCAGGCTGGGCTAAGCGCCGGGAGCCGCACAGAAAGTAAGTCAGAGGTCACGGGTGCAGGGACAGCCTGGGACAGCCTGGGCTGAAGTTTCAGAGTCAGAAAGCAGGAAAAAGAGGCTCGATGGCAGAATTCAGGCCTTACTTTGCCAGAGCTGAAAAAACGTGTAAAGTACACCACAAAAAGACGTTGGCATAGCATACTTAGGAACGGACTATTCAACCCATTTAGGGTGGGTCTGAAAGAGGACATGTTAACGTTGGACGCAAATGTATTTACGTCTTCATAGCTGGCACAGGAGGGAAGTTACATGCACTTTAAGCTGGTACATGGAAACGGTGGGGTACGCGCTAGGGAACACAACTTGACCATAAAATTTATATTTCCTCATTGTGACGTCGTACTTCAATGGCCAATGGTTAAAGACTTTTTTTTCTGGTAAGCCGAAGTCGTGTGTGTGTTTTCTTTAGTGTGTTGTGATTGGTGTAGTATGCGATTAATCCTGCCCCCTGTGTGGCGTCATTTGACACTCCTCGTCGATGGAAGGCCCGCCCGGTTTTTAATGCGAAGGCGTCAATGTTGTCTGGGTAACTGCAACGAATATGTATATTTCTTTTAGCGCGCACCTCTGCTGTTTTTGTATATGGATGTTACCGCGCTGTATGTGTGAATTTAAATTCATTGAAAGCGCATTTCCTCTGTATGTGTTGGGATTTGCAAATGTTTGTTAGAAATTCATTGAAAGCGCATTTCCGCTCTATGTCTGCATATTGTGCGTTCTAAATTCAGTGAAAACGCATTTCCGCTCTATGTGCGCATATGTAAGTGTGTTGTGAATTCACTTGGCCTATGTTTGTTATTTGCACTTGGCACGGCCCTGTAAACACCCACATTTGTTTTTTGAGCGCCCACGGCAATGACCACGCCCCCAAGGGACTACTTTTACCACTTTTGGCGTTTTTGCTTTTTTAATGTATATGTTGTACATATCTATAGCCTATATCCTTCTGCCACATCTCCCCTTTCAAATGTTGTATTGGGTGTAGTGATTGGTGCATTACTTTTGTAGTTTACCTTGCTCAAAGGTTTGTGTTCTCTCTTTATAATAGTAGTATAGATTGTAGTTCACTGTCTGATATGTAATCTTCAACCAAGGATGTTTTGGGGATTTGTTGCCAATATGCCTGTGAAAAGTGGAAAAAACATTCTTGAATTTGGGTTTCTGGGTATAATCTAATAATGGTATTAATGATTGATAATTCGAAATCAATTATCAATTTTCGAGGACTTTTAGTTGGAGTTTTAGTTTTTATTACTGACAACAAGTTAGTATAGGTTGAAGCATGCTTATCAGGCAGTAAACTGTCCACTAAAGGAACAGAATAGTGTATATTTGGCTTAAGGGATGGCGGATGGACTTAAAGGTACCATCCATTATCCAAATATCACTATTCTCCAGTATAGCAAGGTTGCAGGGGTGCTAAAAATTAGCATTCATTTTAGAGGTTTTTTGTTGGCATGTGAAAGGAAAGATTCTTTATTAAAGGTTCTGTCTATTCTTCAGGTATGTTGATATCTGAGTAGGTTTGGGATGTTACACATTGAGGGTTACTTGCCTGTTTTTGTCTCTATAATACGATGGAGATTAGCAAGCATAGAACTAGCTACATGCATAGGTATATTTGGGAAACCTCCCTTAAAATTGAGCTACAAGGTTCATTGGCAGTGGATGCTAGGGTTTTCATTTATTCAATATTTTATCGAACGTCAATCTCCATTACTGAAGCAGAGTGGGTATGCTCTGTGACTTCTGGGCTCAGTTAATCTCTCCTTACAGTAAAGATAGCCACCGTAGCTCAGTAGTCTGTTTCCCCTGCTTGATTTAATATAGTTTGCTTGATTTCTTGCTGCCCTTCTTTATCTGCAGGTAGAAAGGAAAAAAGATCAAAAAGTGTTTTAGAGACTTGGGGGCCTATTAGGATGGGACCGGCCACCAGTGGTGCGGCGGTCCCGCATTGGCATTTAGGATGCCACCGCCATGGTGCCGTGGCAACCCCCCATCCACATCATTGCGGTGGGCGGTGCACACAGCACCGCACGCCACAATGCTGTGGCTGCACACTGTGCATTTGCATGCACAATGTGGCAGGCACCATGCGGTGCCTGCCACGTTGTGCATGCAAATGCAGGTGGGTACCATAGGTACCCCCCATGTGCCTCCCCACCCCCTCAACATCCTGGGGGCCCACAACAGGCCCCAACTGCGGAATCTGCATGCCTTTCCACCACGGAAAGGCTGAATCCCCCATGCATAGTAATATAACTGGTGGTGTCTAGCAGACACCGCCACCATATTCAACCCTTTTCTGCCCGGTCGACTCATCGACCGGGCGGAAAAGCTGCGGATGGTCTTACCGTCCACCACGGTACCCCCGCCATCATAATTTGGCAGGGGAAATGGGAGGCTGGCAGGAGTTAATGTCGGGCGGATCGCCACCGCCATGCGGGCGGTGGCAATCTGTGTTTTGGTAAATTATTACCTGGATGTAAAAACTGTTTTAAAATTACTTATTACACAACTTACAATTCTCTTTCTCATTTTTTTGAATTACAAAATTCATATTCATTAGGCCATGCTATGTTTGCAGTCAAACTTTTATTCTTAAATCCTGTGAAAAAAAAGTTATTATTGGTGATAACTGGGATTTAAAACAGTTTTACCTTCAATGGGTTGGCCTGTTGTGTGAACAGCAACTTTTGATTGTGATGGGTTTTTTTTTGGAGGATTTGTTCTTCCACACTGGTGTTGTGATATGGGTTGACCTGTGGAAAATTTTAAAGAGGCTATGGCTGTATATTATTTTTACTTTTGCTATTTTCCAGTGGATGGATGGTTGGTATTAGACCTGTAAAAGAGACAAAGGGGCCTATTAGGATGGCGGACAGACTAAAGTCTGTCCGCCATCCTGTTGTAAACCAGGAAAATTCGCCATACATGCGGCGGGTCCTCACCACAAATCAGGATGCGACCGGCACCATGGCGGTCGCATCTTGCATATTTAACATTGCGGCAGCAGCACCCACCGCGATGTCAAAAATGCACGTTCTGCATTTCAGTGCACTATGTGGCAGGCACTACACGGTGCCTGCCACTTGGTGCACTGAAATGTAGGTGGGTACCATGGGTACCCCCTGTGCACAAACGCCCCCCAACACTTTGGGGGGCGGCAACGGTCCCCCAAACAGAACCTCCGCCAGCCTTTTCATGACGGTATCAACGTCATGGAAAGTCTGGTTCAAAGGCTGCATCATGATATGGTGGACGATGCCTGCTAGGCACCATCACCATTTTATGCCTGCAAGCCGCTCCGCCATGCAATCGGTACGATTGCCTGTGGCGCTTGCGTGACGGGCGGTCTTTCCGTCCACCACGGTCACAGTGTGGATCCGCATGCCATCATAATCTGGTGGGCGGTCACTCCACTTTAGTGACGGACGGATCGCCACCGCACGGCTGGCGGTGGAGCTCCGTCCGTCATCATAATGACCCCCAAAGTATTTTTCTCTGGTTGGTTTTTACATACTCCATTTACTCAGATATATGTTGTTAATTTGTTTAGTGGGATTGGGTTAGGAGTGATTTTATATTTCCCGCCATATATTGTGGTAGATTTTAAAACTTTATGGAATGAAACAGTTTCTTATATATATTTTTTATCTGTTGAGCTATTTCAATGTTCATAAGGTCTTTGAATTATCTGAATTATCTTTGAATTAATGCTGTGCCCCCATCAACAACAAGCATCTTCCCTGAGGCAAACACCTGTTGGAGTTGGAAAAGTTATTTTGCCCCTCATCACCATCCAGCCGATTCCCTGAGGCCATAGCGGTACAAAAGGGGGTGGTGATGGATCTGTTGATGGGTGTGAGTGTTTGATTGGTTCAGATGCTCCGTCCGTCACCATCCCCTTTTGTACCGCTTTGTTCGCCATAGGTTGGCAGGGTATGCTCAGACGTGAGTCCCTTGCTCCCTTTGCCACTGGATTCAAGCAAGCCTGGCTGAAGACGGCTGAAATGTCAGAAACCGGTCCTAGGAAGCTTGTTTCCAGTCCAGGGAAGGCATGGCTTGGCAGTTCGAGCTGGACTGTTCCCATGAGGCACAGGGTCAGACTGATTTGCATATGGCCATGTCTGAACTGGGGTGGCAGAGTGGGCTAAAGAATGGTGATGGATTAAACCCAGATCTGTTCACTGGGTGTGAGTGTTTGATTGGTTCAGATGCTCCGTCCTCACCACCCCCTTTTGTACCGCATTACCTGTGGCCAACACCTGTCGGAGTAGGATACTTTATTTTGCCCCACCACCATCCAGCGCCTTCTCTGAGGCAAAACACCTGTCAGAGTAGGAATAGTAATTTTGCTGACTACCACCATCCAGCACCTTCCCCGAGGCAAAGACCTCTCGGAGTAGGAATAGTTATTTTGCACCCCCACCATCATCCAGCACCTTCCCGGAGGCAAACACCTGTCAGAATAAGAATAGCAATTTTGCCCCTACCACCATCCATCCAGCACCTTCCCTGAGGCAAACACCTGTCACCTGTTGGAGTAGGAACCGTTATTTTGCCCCCACCACCATCCAGCATCCTCCCTGAGGCAAACACATGTTGGAGTAGGAATAGGTATTTTGCCCACCATCCAGCACCTTCCTTGAGGCAAACACCTGTTGGAGTAGGAATAGTAATGTTGCCCCCCACCACCGCCCAGCACCTTCCCTGAGGCAAACACCTGTCGGAGTAGGAATAGTTATTTTTTCCACCATCCAGCACATTCCTTGAGGCAAACACCTGTCGGAGTAGGAATAGTAATTTTGCCCCCCACCACCATCCAGCACCTTCCCTGAGGAATAGTTATGTTGCCCCCACCACCATCCAGTAATTTCCCTGAGGCAAACACCTGTCGGAGTAGGAATTGTAATTTTGCCCACCACCACCATCCAGCACCTTCCCTGCGGTAAACACCTGTCAGAGTAGGAATAGTAATTTTGCCCACCACCACAATCCAGCACCTTTCTTGAGGCAAACACCTGTCGGAGTAGGAATAGTTATTTTGCCCCCAACAGCACCCGGTTTCGCACAACCGGTTACGATGATTCCGAAGACTCTTTGGTCGGACTCCCATTGACTCCTATTGGCGCCCATGTTCCGACAGACTGGCTTCTATGGGGAAAATGCATGTCTACCGAAAATCTTGCACCCTGTCTCATGCACCCCTTGGTGCCTGCAACACAGTACATGTTTTTTTAGGGGGGTCCCTTGGGTGCCCCATGCCCCACAACTGGAAGCCTCAGGATGAAGGGGAGCCTGCTAGGAGCCCCCAAATTCAGTTTCGGACAGCCGTTGCGTGTCAGACAAACCGAGTCAGAAAGGCTGTTGGAAACCTACATTGTAACCGGTAGGGCAGAAACTCTGTCCTTATAGCTGTACGACTCAGCTCCATCTAGCACGGGTTCTCCAAGAGCAGATCGGATCCGATTCCGAATGTCTGAAAGGTTTCCTTTCCACCCGTGAACATCGTAATCAGTGGGGCTGAGTGGATTCAGATCAAGTCGGGCAGGTAGTTTCCGACACGGGCTAGGGGAATCTGACTGTTGGTCGTAGGCTTCCTGTTTCTCTACGGGGAGCCAGTGTAGGTATTGTAGGTGTTGGGTCATGTGTTTGTTATGCAGAGTCCCGTGGAGGAGTCTTGCGGCTGCGTTCTGGATGCTTTGGAGTCTGTGTAGAAGGGTTCTGTTGATTTCAGCATATAGGGCATTGCCGCAGTCGAGTCTGCTGGTTATGAGTGCATGGGTGACGGTCCTTCTGCAGTCGGGGGGGATCCATTTGAAGGTCTTGCGGAGGATGCGGAGGCAGTTGAAACTGGTGGAGGCGACGGCGTTGATCTGGCGGTTCATGGACAGGGTGGAGTGGAGGACGATGCTGAACTTTCGTGCATGGTCTTTAGAGGTGGGGTGGTTGCCGAGGGAAGAGGGCCACCAGGTGTTGTCCCAGGCGGAGGTGCAGGTTCTAAGGATGAGGACTTCGGTCTTCTCTGAGTTGAGCTTCAAACAGCTGTCTTTCATCCAGGCTGCCACGTTCTTCATGCCTTCCTGGAAACAGAGTCTGGGTGTCGTTGGCGTAGGATACAATGCTGACCCCATGCTGTCTGACGATGGCGGCGAGGGGGGCCATGTAGTTGTTGAAGAGCGTGGGGCTGAGCGATTATCCTTGGGGTACTTCACAGTTGATATTGGTGGGTTTGGAGAGGAAGGGAGGGAGTCTGATCCTCTGGGTTCGGGCTGAGAGAAAGGATTGGATCCAGTTGAGGGCGGTTCCTTGTAACCCCGTGTCGTGAAGTCTGGGTGTGAGTGTGCGATGTGAGACTGTGTGGGGCTTCGGTGCGCTGGGGGTGTTGAAAGTGAAACCACAGGAAGTTGTCATAGCAAAAGGAGGTAGCTTTACACCTGTTCTTTGTAATGCCCCCCCCCCCCCCCTCCAGCCCAGAATGGAGGAAAAATATGGGAGAATGGCAGGAGCTCCGCATATCACTCCCTGGAACATCAGAAGAAGGACTTCCCTGCTGGACCCTTGGACTGCACCACAGAAGGCTTACACATGCAAGGGTCTTACCTGCTGCACTCACAAGGCTCCACAAAGAAAGGACTGTAGCTGTCTCAAAGGAAAATGAGTGCACACCCTGATCAGCAACAGGTACAACAGAGCTGGAGGAAGTCACCGGCTGTGACATCGAGTGGTTCCCCCAGCTGACCAGTTGCATATGGAATTTTCCTGGAATGTGCAGATGCATTGTGGAAGTCATAGCCCCGAAGAGGCAAATCAGAGTCTCTGCACCCTTGGCTGGTTCAACTGGACCCTTGTTTCCACAAAGGAACAAAGAAACCGAAAGAAGGAAAGGTTTGGACACTTTCTGCAATGTTTTGCAGAAAGGCTCCAGGCGAAACCTATCTAGACATCAAAAGTCATGCCGCCGATGTTGACTGACAGTCAGGTCAAGCTTGCTTGGTTGTACCACTGAAAAGCTCCAGGTGTAGCCCAACTTGATGACTATAGGGAAGCCATGGGTGACCGCTTCAATTCCCTCTTCACTGTCGACGTTGAGGATTCAACACCCATCTTTTCTCCAAACTACCCAGCTGCAGCAGGCTGCCTTCATTGACTCAAACTATGGATCCGAGAAACCCAAGGACCCACCAACAAGACCTCATTGAGAGAAAATCTCCAAGAAAAAGATTAAGTCAGAAGGTAAACGTTTTTCCAGGACCTTGCCCTCTGCTTATCCGACCCGTAGCCCATCACGGTTGGCTTAAAACCTTGATTTTGTCCCAGTCCAGCACGAACAGATAGCCACAAGTGGCGCTTTAAGCTTTGTGGCACTAGAATGCACAATGTTTTATTTATTCTTTAAGAATTAATCTCTCTGGTTCCCTACATTGGATTTATGTTGTTTTGGTGTCATGTTAAAGATAAAAAATATTCTTCATTTCTATACATTAGTGTTGGATTGTTATTGTGTTATGTATCTTACTGTTTTGATGGTATTAAATGCTTTACACATACCTGTATCCTAAGTTAAGCTTAACTGCTCATTTGCTAAACTGCCAAGGATTGAGCAAGGATTTATTTACATAGGGCCAGATGTTGGTAAATTCAATTTAGCGAATCCTTAATAGCGATTTTTACCGAATCGCTATTAAGGACTGGCTAAATTGAATGTAGGTAGGAATCGCAATAATATTTGCAAATCCTTAATATTCCTTAATTGCGAATCTCAAATGGAAATTCGCAATCAAGGAATACCATCCCATTTATTCAATTGGTACTCGCAAATTGCGGGCGCAATTTCAAGGGTGCCGGGTTCCAAAAGGACACCCTGTTGCACCCCTGAAATGTGCATGTGTGCACATGTGGCGCACATACATGCCCTAAGGGCATGTATGTGTGCCACATGGCACTTGTAATAAGCCAAAAAGTGCTTTTTGAAAAGAAATCGCAAAATACCACCAACTTGGTATTTTTCGATTCCTTAAGGCAAAATCACAATTTGCGATGCCTACCAGCATAGCATTTAGGGAATTGCAAAATGGGATTCTCTAAATGCTTGCTCAAAATAAGGAATCCCAAGTTTTTGAGATTACTTATTTTGCGTGCAGGTATTTGCCTACCTACATTGCTCACAGCCAAATTGGGATCGCAAACGCTGAAATTTTGCAAATATCAGTTTTGCAATCGCAATTTGGCTACCTACATCTGGCCCTAAAGCTTTACTGGTTCTATTTACGATTGTGGTAATATCGCCATTTAAGGGTGAAAGCCCCCACCTTCTAATAACCCTCTTTCCTACAGTTATCATTAACCCCCTTCCCAAGCACTATAAATACACACAAAAGCAGTCTGGGTTGAGCGCAACAATGGACCATCACTCTGTAATGAGCCAGTCACAGAGCCTCTCTCTTCATTTAATTGGAAAGAACTGGCAGTGGTCCTCAAAACCCTATTGGCATTGGCTACATTTCTCAAAGCTCAAGCTGAACAAATCCAGATGGATATTTTAGTCACGAAGGTTTACATAAATTGCATGGGGAGCCCCAGAGCTCCTCTCCTCACCTATCTAGCAGGTTGGCATGTGGGCAGAGTAGAATCTGGTATCTCTGGCAGCAAATTATCTTCCAAGGAGTGATCATGAGCCTACAGACCTCCTGAGACAAAATTCTCCTTCTCAATTTCCATGTCACTGTCCCCTGGGGCATTTCAGGAACTTGTGAAGAGGTTCTGGGTACCTAGAGTGGACTTATTAATATCTACTCAGGACATCTCCTTCCCATGTTCCGCTCCCTCCTTTCATGTCTGGGAGCATGGGTAATGGATACTATGGGTTTCCAGAAGCCCAGGAATATTCTGTACATGTCCCCCTCTTTCCATTGATCATCAGTGTGTCATGCAAAATCATGGAGAACAGGGTGGAGGCGGTAGTGATAGTTATGTCTTGGAACCAGCGTCCTTGGTTACCTCTTCTATTACATGCAGCAGTCCATCTTCCTTGGATTTTTCCTGTAAATCCCTTGCCTCCGAGTATTCTCCTGTTGCCAGAGAAGACTCTACAACTCCTCTTCTGAAGGTCTGGAAATTGAGAGGTGAAGACTAATTGAATTTGGTTACTCCCTTGGCTGTCTCTATACAAAATGCCAGAGAGGAGAGTACATAATCCTCCCTGTTATTTTCTTTCCACAGCTTCAGACCAGGAGTTGCTCTGGTATTCCTTGGATTTGCACAGAGCATTATCAGTATACCTTGAAAGAACAGCCTTCTTTACAAATGTGGTTTTACTGTTTGTAACTATTAGTTTAGCAAGCAAGGATCACCGTCTAAAATCTACTACATTAAGTCAATTTATAGGTATGGTTGTTTACCTAGCATATCAGAAGGAAGAAGTGTCTTTGCTTTCCTGCTTTCAGGGCTGCTCCACAAGACCAATTGCTTCCTCTTGGGCTGCATACAAAGGAGCATGCCTAAGGGACATTTGTACGGCAGCTATCCGGTCATCACCGCACACCTTCATCTCTCATTACAGATTGAGGATGGAGTGTATTTTTCCTTTTTCACTTGGGTTGGCGGTTCTTTCAATGGTTCATTCAGGTGTTAGGATATTATGAATGCACTGTCTGGAAATAAATCCTCTGTGGTGTTGCATTTTCAGGCTCTGTTTTGATTCCTATGAGCAATTTTATGTCTGTTTAATGGCTTGGTAATGCGCTCATTTCTATTAGAATTGGCACTAGGAAGATTGGTTACCTACTGGTAATCTTCATTACAGCATGTCATAGTTTCCTCGTCACAGTATTAGGTTTCCTCCATCCCTTATCCCCCCCTTAGTTGGAGAAAGGCTGAAAAATAAATTGCTAATATTTGAGATCTTGATCGTCACAGGATATGGTCACAGGTTAGCCCCTCCTACATGCTTTGCATGGTTTCAGCTTCCTGTGTCTACCATGATGGGTGAGGCACCTGTGTAGGTATTCTTAGATTGGGTGGATTCTGTGCACTGGAGAAAAAGGCTTATTTCTGTTATTACAGTGACAAGGATGACTATGGCTCAGAGTAATGAAGATTACTAGTAGGTAATCAATGCATTTCTATTCTTCTGTGGGGCATATGATGTGGATGTTGCATAATTTTGTTATATTTTATCATTTATATTACAAACGTCGTACTTGTTAACAAAGGCTGATGCCAGAAAAAAATTTGCTCACTTAATACAACCAGTATGTTTGTACTTTAGCACTATATTTGAACTAGTGGGGGATGATTAAGGACAGGCAGTAGTATTTTTAAAGGTAGTGTCAGAAGCTGATGATTGGATTTAAATCCCGGCTTCACCAACTGATCAACATTCTGTGATCTTGTGCACATCTTTTGATTTGTCACAGTGAATGTCCATTACTCTACCTGCTGAAAATTGATAGCCCATGAAGATGGGCCAATCTCAGTATTGAGCACCACTAAAGCAAGCATGAACAAAGCCAATAGGTTAGGACTGAGTCACACACAAGCAGAGCACAAACATCAATGAGCTGATAAACATCTTTTTTTGCAGACCAACAGACATACAGACATCCATACATACAGGCACCAATTCTCGCAGACCAACAAAAAGGCAAGCATGATACAATCGTGCATTTGTGTTCAGAGGTGCATATATATGCATCAACTGTCATCTTGGTAGGGATTTTCTGTAATAGAAAACCCATTACAAGACCACCATCCTGTGTGCGCATGGATCCTATAGCATGTGTTCATATACAAATGGCAATGAAAAAAGCATTGGCAAAGCCAGTAGTTCAGCTATTCGCTTTGCCAATGCTTGTTAATCTTACAAAGCTATGAAAGTGAAAATCTGGACATTTGCAACTTGAGGTTTCGTTTAGTAACTCACAGACACACACCTGCAAACACACTTGGTGCCACTGTGTAGTCTCATAATATCGGCTCCCTTCAGGCTGTCTCTGACATCACATGCTGGATCAAACGTTGTGCTGGAAACCCCTGTGCAGGGTGGTTTCAGGCTCGTGTGAGGCCAATGCACAACCAATGTCTATTACTGGGTGTTAAAACACCCCAGGACATCGGCGGCAGACTGAGACATTTTGTTTTTTGTCCTTTTATTGCAAAGGGAGAGTAGAGGTACCTCACGAGCCATGCTTGGCAGAAACTCCGCCCCTTCAATGCTCCACACCCTCCTCTGACATAATGAAAAACGTTCAGAAGTTGACATGTTTGGGTACAGAATGTTCAGTCTTTTCCAGCCATCCTTTTTTGTGTTCAAGTTTCTTTTATTGATTTTATCACAAAGAACAAACACAAAAAAGGAACACAAATATACACCAAATGTATAAATAGGCTAAATGCTGGGTATCAACATCTTATTTTCAAAATGCTAAAATATAGGCAGTTACTTTACATTAAAAGAAATAAAACATAAAACACACGTAGGCAATTGAGATCGGATTGTAGCACGCAAGGAACAAATATAAAATTAAACCTATATTCGTCATTGTTTTTTCCCACAAATATATATGCTTACTAAATAGACATTCAAATTGATTTTGTAATATAGTTATCACAAGGCTTAAACAGGAGAACTTTTAGGTAAGCATATATCAGCACTCTGACTAAAAAAACTACAATCCAAGCCAATCTTGCTTGGATGGAAAGTAATCGAGCATTTTTCCAATTCTATGTGATGGATTTAAAAGCTAATGGATCAAACAATTTAGCTTGAACTGTAGGAAGTGGAATAGTAAGGCTTGTAAAATCATAAATTATTAGTTGATATTTAGGGGCCCATTATGAATCCGCCCACCATCCACTCTCGTTTCCCCCCCCCCCGCCATATAGTATGGCGGGGGGGGAACCTCGGCGGACGGAAAGACCGTCCAACGCTTTTCCGCCCCGGTCGCCTTGCGGCCTGGGCGGAAAAGGAATAATATGGTGGCGCCAGCCATATTATGATGGGCATTTTTCAATGCCTTATTGCCGCCACGGAAAGGTATGCAGAATTCACTATGGGGGCCCCCTGCAGGCCCCCAGAGTGAAGGAGAGTAGGGGGGTGCACACGGGGGGGTACCTGTGGTACCCCCCTGCATTTGCATAATCAAAGCGGCAGGCACCGAGAGGCAAATACTTCTGTTTGAATGAAAATCCACGACCAGACCATATTTTTCTCATTGTGTTAACATCCGCTATACAACTTCATTAGAGCCTACAGTGACCTTTGGTTCATTGGTGAAAACATATTTTGCATGCGGCAGGCCCCAGTGTATTTTAGGGATTAATCCATACCGGTAAACTATGCTCTATGTTGGGCAGTTTGTTAGGAGAGCCCATATTCCTCGGTTTCACCATAGAAGGTTTTCAGTCCTGCAGCCTCAACTCTGGAGTACTTTGCCTTCAAGCATATGCTCAAACAGTAACCACTTTCAATTAGATAATCTCTTACACATCTGTTTCAAGATGGGTGTCAGTTCTCTGCCTTATGGTCCCATCGACAGCATATTGAGATAGCCAAGTGTCCTTACAACCAAAGAGAGTCTTCTACCACAATATTGAAGTTTTAATGCCAACCTGCCAAACTATTGTGGACAAAATGTCATGTACCACAATATCATGAAGATAAGTGTAAAGAAAGACAGGTTGTTACCAGGCCAGGAAATAACTAAGGGCCTGATTACCATTTTGGTGGACGGGATACTCCATCATAACATGTCAGATATCCCGTCCACAGTATTACAATTCCATTACATCCTATGGAACTTCACTGGCTTCCGATCAATGAAAGAATTGATTTCAAAGTCCTTTGTATCGGTCACAGGATCGTACATGGCAAGGGCCCGGCCTTCCTCCGGAACCTTCTCTGCCCCTATACGCCCACTCGACATCTCCGCTCGTTAGGAGCAGGCCTCCTCGCTGTCCCCAGACACAAGAAAGCCAGAATGGGAGGAAGATCCTTTCGCACTTTGGCAGCACAGAAATGGAACTCTCTCCCCCTGAGCTTAAGAGTGGAAACATCAGAGCTCATCTTCCGTAGCAAGCTCAAAACACTCCTCTTTCCCAAAGATTAGCCCGTCTCGTTGTCTGACGGAGCAGATGGCTCTTCTGACAGCGCGGGGACACACTGTAAGTGTAACCATGCGCTTTACAAATTCAGAAATAAATAAATAAATAAATAAATAAATAAATAATATGGTGGACGGGATAGCCGTCGTGTTTGTAACAGAGTGTCCCATCTGCCAAAATCGTAATCAGGCTCTAAGCCTTGAGAGAAAAGAATTCCTTTCACAGATTCATGGTTGTTTATTTATTGATAAGAAGGAAAAAATAGCCCAACACGTGTTTCGCAATTAATATGTTACAATTGTCCCTTCTTCAATGGCAAGTAAGTGTTTTGAAACGCTAACCAAAATGGCACAACAAATAAATGATCCAAGTACAAATTCTGCAGGATAACAAGAATCAGAAAGAAGAAAAAAAAAACATACATTATAATCAAAATCAGCACACGGCATTTGTATTCAGTTCAAATTAAAAGAGGGAGAGTGTATGTCACAATTGCAATAATGCGCAAAGAAGTAGACAGATGAAATGTTTCAAAGAAAGAATAGTTTAGATTATATATGATTAGCACTAGGGGAGTTAAGCACTATATTTGTTTCATGGGTCTAAAAATTTGAGCTCCCTACCCCCTTTCTTTTTTTAATGAAGATAAGTGTATATTGGTAAGTACAGATTTACTATTCTGAACTCCACATATATACACTTGGATGATATCTATGTCTTCAAGACATGAAAATGTGGAGTTATGAATAGTAAAATCTTTACTTCTCTCTATGAATGTATCTTTATGATTTAGCGGAAAGCAATACTTTGAGCACAGTATTTTGTCCTTCATATTGTGAAATGCAACCAAATGTATTCTCGAGTGAACACAAAACAGTTCTAGTTATTCTCAAGTGCACTGTTTTTAAATTCCTCGCTTTAGTTCCTATTCTCTTCCAGCACTCATGAGTTGGCATATATACTTCACTAGATGAGTTTTACTTAGGATTATTGCAAGTTGCTTTGCACTCTTATAATAAGGGGTAGTACGCTTCTCTCTTGAAAATGTAACGTCCTATAGAAATTAATATGTCATAGATTTCTATCATCCCTCAAAGGACAGGGCCAGTATTGATACTGTTGATGTGCCAAGAGGCAGCTGCCCCCTGAAGCCCCTGGCTGAGGTCCTATTTCATTTGCAAGCCCATATTTAATTTAGAATGATGACCTTCTCCATCTGCTATGGAATAGCATTACATGTGGTTGGCCCCGAGTTATTAAAGTCCACTTCTGCTACCATAAAGGGGATGTCCATTTCCAACTATATAAAATTCTCAACCTATGGCCTAAAAGGCATCATATAGTTTATTCTTGGCTGTGACCACAGTTTTGCTCCCTTCAGCAAAAATCCCTTGCTATAAATCATTGAGCATCCTTGCCAACACTGCCTTTGTGTTCTTGTGAACAGTAAATGAAGCTCTTTACAAAAGCATAGTGCCCACGCAAATATTTGAACTTCAACAGTTGTACAAACCAGATAATAAATGGCGCCTTCACACACCCTCAAACTCTGAGACTGGGACAGGTGATTCAGAGTGATAAATTACCCAGATACCAAGTCAACAGGTTGCCTCACTACCTTTGTTTAGCAATATCAATCACATTGAGTGTTGTTAGGAATCAAGAAAATTAAGCTACCTTACTTAGACTCCACAAGGACACTTAAGAACATACAGCTAGATTCATCAACGAAAAAGGGGCTCGTAAAGGGCCAGATTCTGAGAATCTGGCCCTTTGCGAGTGCAATTTTTGCATTTGGGATTCATCATCCCAAATGCAAAATTCGCTATTAAAGAATTCGCACATTTGCGAGGAATTGCATTTAAGGAATCTCTATTTGAGATTCCTTAAATGCAATTCATGAACTATTTTAAAATTGCGAATTCGCAATTTTGGGCCGCTATTTACCGAGAGGTCAAACCTCGTGGTAAATAGCGAAAACTTAGAAAAATGCATTTAAATGCATTTTTCTAAGTTGCATGTTGCACACACATGTCCTTTGGACATGTGTGTGCGCAACACCAATGTAGATTACATTTCAGGGGTGCCACAGGGTGTCCTTTGGACACCCCTTGCTCCCTTGAAATCGCATCCTTTTTTGCGATTAGCAAATTGCTAATCGCAAATAAGGAATAACTCCCCATTCATTCCTATGAGCCTTTAGGGGGAGACCACATCTCTGGAAAAATTATCAGCGTTCGAGGCAGTGGGAGAGAGCATTACAACAACAAAAAGAACTTGAGGGTCTACAACGTTGAGAAAAAGAAGTGGCCACAAGAAAATATCACACACCGCTATCACGACTAACTGTGAAGGACCATCAGTTGTAAAGAAGTCCTATCAGCCCACCCATGTGGCGGAGCATCGTCATCTAGGACTTTATCAGCATTTGGGAGTTTTTCACTACCAGGACATGTAAAACCTAAAAGTCTATATCACACCTTTTAACTACAAAGCATCCTGCCCTACGGGCTGTTTAGGGCCTACTGTAGGGGTATGTAATAAAATTTAATTTTTAACTTGGCAAGGAGGGTATTTTGTCAAGTAGAATTAGCAGTTGAAAACTGCATACATGGTGCAATGAAGACCTAGGACACGTTTAGGGGCCTATGTAAGTGGGTAGCACAATAAATGTTGCAGGCCCACTAGTAGCATTTAGTTTACCGGTCCTGGGTATATAGTATACCAGTTTACTAGATACTTATAAGTAAAATAAATATGCTAATCAGGTGTAAGTCAATTGTATCATGTTTAAAGGAGTGAGCACAAGCACTTTAGCACTGGTTAGCCGTGGTAAAATGCACAGAGTCCTAAGTCCAACAAAAATGAATTAAGCAAAAATAGGAGGGGTGGTGGAAAAAGGTCTGGGGAAGACAATCCTACTGTTGACAGGTCTAAGAACACATTTCAACCTTTTCTGTTGGTAGTGTTCATAAAACCCATATTGGAGTAGAAGGTTTTGTAAGCACTTCCCCATACCATAACATAATGTAACGTAGAATAAGAACTGATCACCACTGGATCATGGACCCTTGCTTTATGTAGTGTCTTAGTTCACCTGCTGCACATTAATTCATTTTAAGCTAGTTAAAAAACACTGCAAGATGTCAAGTCTGAAACATCCACTAAATTTCGTGGGATGCTAGCCACGACTTCAGAGGCTACCTTTTATGCAGTCACCTTCGGTCTCTGCTTTCTCGCAGTGCCACCAAGGACTTTGTGTAAACGTAGGCCCTATGTGGAGGCAAGCTGTAGTCTGTGGGGAACTTGAATAAAGAGAGTCCTTAAGTCAACCATCCATCTAACACCAATGAGAAACACCGCTAAACCTTCACTTCCCTAATCAGAATGAAATATCAAATAGGACCAATTGTTTTGCAAACTACTGATGGGTAATTTGTCATCTCCGGACACAGCTCTAATTTGATGGCACCCAGACCCAGCATCCATTGTTAATGTAACCATGCCTGTGTTGTCTTCTCTGTGATTGTCCCTGAGATGTATCCAGGAAATGGAGTGAGTGAAAAGGTGCTCCGAGCTGTTTTGGTAACACTTACAATTTAGGGTAGACCTGTACTCTGGCATTTGCAGAATCTCATTTTTAATGTTTGTATCACTTATCCAGTATACTCTCTTATGTTGCTATGATCATAAGGTTACTGCTGCCTTTGGGTGCAGCCTATACCTCTCAGCTTCCCCCATCTGCATAAGTCCAGCCATTACTTTATGCTTTTAGTACTTGAGATGATCTGTTGCTCTTGTTGAAGCAGCGGTCTAGCAGTTGCCTTTCAGAAGACTGTTCATCTGATTCTAGTGCTTACGAAAATGTACCTAATATAGAACTATCTCATTGTAGGCGTGGGAGTAGGGACGACCGTGACACCAAGTAATGGGGTTAAAGAGGGTTTTATTTTTATCGCTCTTGCAGGTTTGGACATCAACGTCTTTCTATTTCTAAGCGTTAGTCTCTCTCGGGCGAACACGCTGGGGTCCGTGGCGCTGGTGTTCTATTCTCCTTAAACGGGCGTTGAAGGCCTGTTCTCCCCGGTGTCTCTTCGAAGAGGTTTCTCCGCTGCCTCAGGCTCGGGTGCATGTAAGAAAACCAACAGAAAGGGAGCCGTTAGTGTCCTGTCCTCTATGGGGTTGCACCAGTGGGTCCAGGGAACGTGAGGGAAACCCAGTGTATCGTGCCTCTGATTATTTACAGTGCTGTGGGGGTGCCGGTGAGGTGGGGTAGAAAAGGTAGGTACAGGGAGGGAGGGGGGAAGCGGATGGGACGGGAGAACAACACAGGGTAGGAACGAACAGGGGCTATTCGCACTATGTTACACGCTTTCACTTCGCCTCCCCAATCAAGCTGCCCAACGCCGCCGTACCTGTGACAGCCACACTCCTCCCTCGGGAGCGTGGCACGGCGGTCCGCAGGGTCGTTGGCCTCCTGGCTTCCCTCCACCTTCCGCCTCTCCGTCTCCTCCGCGATGTTCCTCCGGGCTGGCTTTCTCCACGCGCTCTTCGGTTTCGTCTCCGTTCTCCGTTCCTCTTGCTTCCGCCTGTCTCTTCTCCTCCGGGGTGCTTGCACACCCAACGAACGTCACTTCCCTGCTTTTGGCCAATCGGGATGCTCTGACGTCCATCGGGGGTGTGTCCTCCTCCTCTGCGGCGAACACCCAGTTAAAGGAGCCGCTGTTGCCGTCGTAG
Organism: Lissotriton vulgaris; assembly: GCF_964263255.1. Lineage (NCBI taxonomy): Eukaryota > Metazoa > Chordata > Amphibia > Caudata > Salamandridae > Lissotriton > Lissotriton vulgaris. Next base: position 1,057,722,362 of record NC_141697.1, read on the forward strand.
TCTTCCGGATCGCGTCGCTCTACGTCCCACCGTCCTGACTGAAAAGAAGGAGTTGGTGGATGGTCAGCAGGGCGAGGGTTCCACCATTCATACGAGGTAGGCGCCCCTACCTCGTTACACTCATATAGAAATACGTTTTTTTCTACAGATTTGCATTCTCAGATTGTGCGTGCAATCTCAAAAGGCTTCCTCTGTATTCTCATAAAAATTGACTTTGACTTAAAACTGCATTCCTCCTCTCTCTCAGCATATTGAACTCTAAATCACATTAATTTCTGCCTTAATCCTTATTCTTGTATTTCTTCAAAGATCACAACCTCTCCTCTAAAAGACATACCTCTGCACCCTAAAAATACTAAGGGCCATATGTATCAAGAAAATTAGCATTCGCAAAGGCCGAAATTCGCAGAATTTCGGCCTTTGCGAATGCTAATTTGCTAAATGGTATGTATGAAACATTTTGGCAGCAAAATAAGGAATCGCAAAATTTGCCATTCCTTATTTTGCGATTGCACTTAAGGAATCGCAAATTGTGCGATCCCTTAAAAGCAATGTATCAAAGCAAAATTAATTAAAAAATGCCCATAAGGATTCGCAAATTACCACCAACTTCTAGTTGGTGGTAAGTTGCAAATTCTTTTAAAAAAGCAATTTATTTAAAATCCAAAGGTGCCATATGACGCTCATACATGCCCTTAGGGCATGTATGTGCGCCATATGCCCATACATGTCATTTTCAGGGGTGCAGCAGGGTGTTCTTGTGACACCCCTGCACCCTTGAAAATATTCATAAATTGAGATTAGCAAATTGCTAATCGCAAATTTCCCCTTCATTCCTCTGGGCCTCCTGGCCCATAGAAATGAATGGGACAATTTCCCCTTCATTCCTCTGGGCCTCCTGGCCCATAGAAATGAATGGGACATTTGCGATTAGCAATTTGCTAATCGCAATTTAGGAATGTTAAGGAATCGCTAAAAAGAAGCGATTTCCTACATACATACCATTTTGCGATTTCTAAATAGTGATTCCTTAAAAATCGCTATTTAGAAATCACAAATGGTCATGATGATACATATGGCCCCTAATCTCCTGCAGCTCATCTACTGATACAGAGTACCATTTGCATGAATGCACATACCCACCTCTCACTAACTATCGCACATTACTCCTATCAATTTAATTCATCTCATAGAAATAGGAGTAAATACATGGAATGATTTGCTTGGGAGCGCAAAATGAATCCCAAAGACTTCAGAAAAAAACACTAACCTTGGGAACCGGAGCAGCATGCTGCTATCCATAAAGTGCTTCAATGCCTCACGAGGGGTAGTAACCACTATATACATGCAATTCCAATAAGTAACCACCCTGGCCCACAGTAATATTAATACCAATATTAATACGAGGACACTCAGTGGTCTGGCAGTCTATTGCAGCTCATATAAGCTGCATAAGAATTCCCTTACTCTGTTTGACACTTTTATATTCACATAAGATAAAACTGCTAGCTACACGGCATGCCAGTTACTCAGTAATGTACCAGTTCACAGCAATTAAACAACTATAACTCACAATATCATCCACAAGCCATTGGCCAAGGGAGGACTTTAATTTAGTCCACTACTGCATGTCCCAACATGCTACATAGTATGCCTACTTCTTTTTTTTAATTCTTTTTTTATTGAAGTTTCAGATGATGATACACAACAAGGTAAACGGCATTGCAAATCTTGTCAGAATACAGGATACATCAAGCTTCGGGTATAGTCAGGTCCAGCTTAGTCATACAATGCCAGTATCTATCCCAAACGTACTTAGGGAGGACAAAGGAAAGAAGAGAGAGAAAAAAGATGAGGTGGGGTAGCCACCCAGCAGGTTTTCAGCAGATGGAGATCTTGTAGTAGTGGCTACAGCCAAGATCTCAGGGAGACATGGCCAACGCACCACCCTCAGCAGCCCAAAGCGTCCTCAACGGGGGTTTCCCAAATTAGTAGGCACAGCAACAGCTAATTCACCACTTGCAAGTCAGCAGCAGTGTCCTCCACTCTCTCCTCATTTTGCCCATTCAAGTTTAACTCCAGGGGGACCAGATATCTTTAAGACGTGACCTCGCTGGCATCAAATCCCAGTTGGCGGCCAGGTGGCCTTGTCAACCCACTGAATCCTTGAGCCAATCAGCCACCTGTGGAACTGGGCAGCTACCTCAGTGCATCGCCACCTGCAGTTTAGCAAACAATAGTAAGAGTGCGGTCAGCTTCCTCAGCTCTGGGGGAATCTCCATAACGTAACCCAGCAGCACAACCTTGAGGGAGCGCTCCAACGGTAGGTCAGTGATCTCAGCTATGGTGTCAAAAACAATGTGTCAGAATCGACCTACCCCCGGTCAGTCCCAGGTCAAGTGTAGGAAGTCGGCTCATCATACTGAGCCTTGAGTGCATTGTGCGTCTTTCTGATGACCCAGCCTATACATATGCTCTAGGGTCTGGTAGAGCATGTGGAGATATTTAAAGTGGACAAAGCACAGCCAACAGAGCGCCTAGGCTTAAGAGCAATAGAAACACTACTGAGCCTCTGGGCATGAGCTGCAACAGCATCAGCCCACACCTGTCTAGTGCCAGGGATGTGCACTGGCATCATTTCCTGCATGCCGGTATATAGTCTGGTGATGAGTCTGTGTGGGGAGGGGTTCGCTAGGGTAACCTCCAGAACCTGAAACATGGGGGGTGCTGTGAGGAATGTACTTTGAAGCGCACAAACCGCCGCTTGCATCTGATAGTATGCCCAGCATGGTAATGTCGAGGTCCTGCAGGGCCTGCTGTGAGTTGATAAAGGAGCCATCATGGTAGATGGCACCCATGGTGGTGAGTTGCAGCCTGTGCAATCTATTGTGTGTGCTAGCGTCCAGTGTGATGGGCAAGGTGGGGTGGCCAATTAATGGAATTGAAGGGGCAAAAAGGATATCAAACCGGGCCCTTTTCCGCATTTCATTCCAAGCCCATCGTGCAGCCCACTGTGTCTTGCTCTGCCCTCGGGTGTCTCCGAGTCTGGTACAGTGTCAACTGAAGGGGGCTCGGGCAGCGTGGTCATGTTTAGGTGCGGGATGGGCCTGAAATTGTGTCGCATAAAGCCAGTAATATGCAAACTGCGCCTGTGTGCTATAGTAGTAGAGATCCATGTCCAGCGCACCCAACCCACCCTGCTCAAAGTGGAGTCTGAGTACTTCCCATGCAACGATGGGTTGTTTTCTGGCCCATGCAAGCGCTATCAAGCAGGAGATGGGCGCTAGGGGGCGCACAGCGGAATGGCTGGGTGAGACCACAGCTCCGCCGGACGGCTGCAATCGCAGCGCCCTGAGGCCGTCTTAATGCCCACAAACGCCACATAAAACGGACCACTGGGTGTAAGAAGAGGACTGAGGCCGGACACAGGCGGTTTCAGAGAAAACTCGACGATATCAGCTCCGGGACTCGGGAGCGGACAAGATGGCGGCCGTCGCTCTCCCCTGCTCGCCCGCATTGATAGCGGAGTTCTGACCACCACGGCTGCACCGGAGGTAGCGGACGAGGCTCCCAGGTATGTCCGCACAGCGACATATGTGCAGTAGTCCTGTTGTGCTGAGCGGTGCGTGTGACGGATGGACGGAGTAGCTGAGACCCGCTTCAGGCTGCAGAGAGCAACATGGCGGCGCTCGAGGGGAGGGCTTCGGAGGCAGTCTGACGCGGAAGAAACGCGCTCCTGCCACAATCACTCTCCGTCCGCGATTTGCGCGCCCCCGGGATGGTGGTGGATGCTGGCACTACGGAGGGAGTTATTTAACGCTGCAGACGACCCGCGGTCATACAGAGCCCTGATGTAACGGAGGGGGCCCCACCAAACACACGAACCTCTGGAGTGCAGCGCTAATTACCCGCGTTGGAGAGACTGCAGACACCGAACTCAGAGCACTGGCCTTGCCTCTCACGCACCACGCGACCACGGAGCTTCTGGAGCTGAAGGGTAGTGCTGACTCATGTTTGGAATCACCCCGGTGTGGTGAGCCCCCAGACTCCAGTAGGAGAGCAATAAAGGGCACCAAAACAGCGACAGGCAACAGGAGTACGCGATCTACACCACGGTTCAGGGCTCTGACCACACCGCCTCCACCTACCATGGTGAGGCCGGAGAAACAACAGCAAAAGATATCTTTTGAGGCAAAAAAACGCCGAAAACTGCAGATACAGGGTCTCCTGCAATGAGCGAAACACCAAGCGAACCGGTTGCCGGCAGCAACATGGAGAAGATCCTCTTGACCATTCAGTCCAACCTACAGGACATCAACGGTAAACTGGACAATCTAACGTATAGGATGGATGGAATGGCGGCCAAGCTGGAGAAACACGGGGAGAGGCTTGACACCGCAGAAACAAGAATCTCGGCAGTCGAGGACAAGTCACACACTACCACTGCCAAATGCACGGCCATGGAGAAGGTGTTGGAGGTAATAAAGGCAAAGGAGGAGGAATTGGAATCGCGTTCTAGGCGCAATAACGTACGCATCGCGGGGCTGCCGGAATCCACCAACACCGGAAAAATTGAGCAATATATTGAAAAACTATGCAAGGACGTGTTTGGAGACGACTCTTTCTCACACATTTTTGCCATAGAGCGAGCACACAGGTCCCTTGCACCCCGCCCGCCACCAGGAGCGTCGCCAAGGCCGATTGTGGCCAGGGTGTTGAACTATCGAGACAGGGACACCATCTTGAGATTGGCGAGGGAGAAGGGGCCCATTACTCATCAGGGTAATAAACTGGAATTCTATCCGGACCACACTGTAGCAGTTCAACAAGCGCGGAGAGAGTACACGGCGGTAAAAGCCAAGCTTAGAGACCTCCAGATTCCTTATTCTATGCTCTACCCGGCCAGGCTACGGATGCAATGGGAGGGGAAACCGGTGATAATGGCGAACCCGAAAGCAGCGCAAGAATTTGTGAAGCAGGTCATCGCACAGAAAAAAGCAGAGGCACGAAATGGTCAGCAGACAGACTCGGATTGAGCTGGAGGGAACGGCGTTTGAACAAAACTGTATGTGAGTATGTAACACTTTGCCGCCACGTGGTCTTTTCAGGTCCCCGCCGACAGCGTGGGCCAGGCCCGGCTGCTTTCAGAGCCAGAGACAGACTGCGTGTTTGGCCCTAACTGTGGTTCAAAAGTCCCTTGGCACGTTGGGCATTGACTAAGAATTGACTAATGCGGGGGTTGGAACAAGATGGGAGTAGGACTCACAGGCGACGTCTTACAGGGAAGCTGAATTGCCTGAGCGTTGATGTGAGTGCTAGGCGCCGAATGGCGGACACTGTGCTTGGCGCATGGAACTGTTTGCTCTTTCTGGGTACTGTGGTAATTCTTCAAGCGTCTACTTTAAAAAATGTTTGAACAGGCATGCTCCATTGCCAGGGACAGGCCTCATTATAGCGGACACATTTGATGACTTACTAAGCTGAAAGGCGGGCTCTGCACTGTACATTCATGTAATTGTAATTGTAATTGTAAAAATATTTATTAAGCGCCGGTACTGCCCGTAGGCGTCTAAGCGCTGAGTTGAAGCAGAGAGGTTACGGAAGAGGAGCTAAGGTACATAGGATTTGGCAAACAGCAGTGTCTTTAAGTTTTTACGGAATGAGAGGAGGTCTGGGTTGGACCGGAGTGAGAGGGGGAGAGCATTCCAGAGCCTGGCGGTATTCAAAGAGAACAGCCTACCCCCAGACCTGGCTCGCTTCACTCTGGGAACAACGGCAAGGAACGCCTCCGTCGACCGAAGGTTCCTATTAGGGTGGTAGGGGATGACAAGGTCGTTGTTAATGGCTGGGCCCGTTTTCCAGAAGGCGCGGTGCGCCAAGCACAGCGCCTTGAAGGCCACTCTCTGCCTCACTGGCAACCAGTGGAGACTTTTTGGAGCAGGTCTGGCTGACTGGGTGCGCGGAGTTTTCAGCAGGGTACGTGCTGCACAGTTTTGTACCACCTGCAGTTTCCGGAGGGTCATCTCAGGTGCCCCCACGTATAGGGCATTGTTCGAGTCCAGGCGGGACTGGATGAGACCTTGTACCGCCACCTTTTTGGCCTCTAGGGGAAGTAGCGGGAGAACCTTCCTCAAGATTCTAAGTAGGCCAAAGCATGTGGCGGACAGTTTAGTGGCCTGGGTGGAGAAGGAGAGTTTGTTGTCCAGCCACACTCCCAGGCTCTTAACACTCTCCTTAGGGGTGGGGGGGGGGCCAGTGCACAGGGCCACAAGGAGGTGAAAGGCACAGGAGAGGTTGGGCCTAGGAGCATGAGCTCCGTCTTTTCTCCATTTAGTTTTAGGGAGGAGTTGGTCATCCATCCCTTAACGTCCTCTAAGCATTTTAGCAGATCAGCTGGGGAGTGCCTGTTGTTCTCAGTGGCCAGCGAGACCACAAGCTGGGTGTCGTCGGCGTATGACACAATTTTAATGCCATACGGTTCGACAACACCCGCCAGCGGCCCCATGTACACGTTGAACAATACAGGGCTCAGGGAGGAGCCCTGTGGTACTCCGCAGCTCAGGGGTTTGCTAGAGGACACTGTCTCTCCGTCGAAGATCTGAAACGACCTCCCAGACAGAAAGGAGTCAAACCACCTTAATGCGTCACCTGAAACTCCGATGTTATAGAGACGGTCCAGCAAGGTGGTATAGCTGACCGTATCGAAGGCGGCACTTAGATCAAGGAGGATCACTGCCACTGATCCTCCCTGGTCCAGTACCCTTCTAGTTTCTTCGGTGACCGCTAACAAGGCGGTTTCCGTGCCATGCTTCGGTCTGAAGCCTGTCTGGGATGTGTGTAGTAGAGAGTGGTCCTCCAGGAACTGAACCAGCTGCGCGTTTATATACTTCTCTAACACCTTGCTAGCCCAAGGGAGAAGTGAGATGGGGCGGTAGCTGGAGTGGTCATCTGGGTCTAGGCTGGGTTTCTTCAACAGCGCCCGTACCATGGCCTGCTTCCAAGCTGTGGGGACAGAGCAAGCGGATATGGACGTGTTTAGAAGATCCAGGATTACAGGCAGGGTGGCTTTGCTTGCCTGCATCAGGACTTCTGGAGTAGCAGGATCACAAGGAGAGCCCGACTTGACTTGTCGTGCCACTTTGCTTAAGGTGTCGAGGTCCAGAGGAGGGAAGTGCTCGAGGGAAGGCTGGTCTGGGTGAAGAGGTGGTCTAGGGGGGAGTAGATTAATCACATCCGGGGTTGTGGCTGCAGTTGGGAAGGTAGAGTAAATTTTTAGAACTTTGTTGTAAAAGAAATCCGCAAGCTCGTTGCATTGGTCCTGGGTTTTGTTAGGAGGGGGTGCCGTGTTGGCACTGGAACATTGCTTTATAATTTGGAAAATTTCTTTGGGCTTTGATTTCGCTTCTAGTATTTTCTCAGAGTAGTGGGTTGCCTGGGCCGTTCTGATCCCTTCTTTGTGGGACGGTGGGTGGCTTTGAGCGCAGTCAGATGCGGGTACGCCATTGAACGATGTACACTCTCCGCCCACAATACCCGCTCTGGAGCTTAGCGGCCTATGCATAATATTGTTATTTGTTTTGACGGGGCAGCTGGAAGTCTGGGTCATCCACTGACAGCCTGTTGATAAGAGACTCGAGTTGGTTAATAAGTGAAATAGCATGTAACAATCCCACGAATACCGCAGACATAAGCCCGGTGCGGATTACTAAATTGGGTCTGGAAGTAAGAGACAGAGTGGCATCACCTAGTGGTCACTTGAATTATTGCAGCCGCAGAGGCTGGGATGGGTCAGGGGTATTGAGTAATGACACGACTACTTTCACTAACATCATGAATGCCGTCCACATCCATTTGGTTGGGTGGTGAGTTGTGCCCCCGGCGGACCTCCGATAGGGAGTCCCCCACAAAAGTTCTGTAGGGATGGTTTTGATGTTCAGCCCCGAATTGGTATCGAGGGCATTTGGGGGGGGAGAATGGCTTCGGCATGTTTGGGTTGCTGGAGTGGGAGGGGGAGGGAGGGAAATGTTAATTATTGCTGTTCTGAGGCCTTTACAGTCAAGTTTTGTCTATCATTTACATATCGAAGATCTGGTACACATTTCTATACACATCATTCACCTTGGACGCATCTCGGAGAACCCCTGGTGTTATTATGATGTGCAACATATGCACACACCGCCGCCTTACCGATGACTCAGAGGTCGGCACAACCGCCTAACAAGCACATAAACCTACTAACCTGGAATGTGCGAGGATTAACGCAGCCCAAGAAAATTAGGCGCGTGTTCGCATACCTGAACAGACACTACATAGACATCGCGTTTTTACAGGAAGCACACATAGCTCCTAACACGCATCACTCCATAGGCCTTAAATGGGCCGAGTCTGTCCATGTCGCAACGTATTCGTCCTACTCTAGAGGGGTAATGTTGCTGTTGCGGAAAGGACTAAATTTCAAAGTTTTACGGGTAATACGGGATCCGGGGGGCAGATACGTTCTTGTATCGGGTACACTTCAGGGTAAGGCACTGACTTTGCTTAATGTATATGGCCCTAATGTGGACTCTCCAGACTTCTTTCAGGAACTGTTGGGTCACTTACAACAATTCACACACACACTAAGATAGTATGCGGGGGGACTGGAACGTGACACTTACTGATGGGATAGACCGCTCCGTTCAATCCACCGAACCACACAAACATGCCAGAGCGAAACTCCAACACATACTAGCGGATGTGGGACTAACGGATATATGGAGGCATAACTTTCCCACGAACTCAGGGGCCACGCACATTTCTGCATGCCATAACAGTTGGTCCCGTATAGACTATTGGCTAGGCACGGATGATATTGTTCACTGGTTTAGTGACATCCAGGTCCTTCCTAGAACGCTATCGGAACATAATCCGATTTTACTGAAGATAGCTATCCCAGGTCACACCCCACCTCCTTTTCAATGGAGATTTAACTCACGGGCCTTAACTGACATACTATACGCTAACACTATCCATGAAGCGATCAAAGACTATTTCCTGTTGAACGATCCGGCGGTCGATGACCCATGCCTACTGTGGGAAGCCTTCAAGGCAGCGGTTCGGGGGGTATGCATGAGCACCACTATTGGCATACTTCGGGACATCAGACACCAGATTAAAAGATGTGGCACGCAAATGAGGGATTTGGAAAGGGAATATGAAACCACTCAGGACGCTGCGGTGCTGGGGCGACTACGCACATTACACACAGAACATCAGAATCTAGTTGACGACGAAATAAAGTATATGGATAAAAAACACACGGCTAGAAATTTTGGGGAGGAAGGCAGACCGGGCGGGCTACTGGCGGCAAAAATTTGTGAGGGAAAGAAACACACCACAGTTCTTGGTATTAAAACAGAGAACGATGTCATGTTAACACAAACGTCTGATATTTTGCAAAGTTTTGTAACTTCCTTTAGCACACTGTACGCATCACAGCCAATAGCATCAACGGATGACATCAACGAGTACTTTAGGGATGTGGCCATTGCGTGGTTGTCTGACCACCAGAGGGAATATCTGGCGGCACCCATCACGGTGGAGGAAGTCACGGAAGTGATAAAAACACTACCGAATGGCAAGGCACCGGGCCCAGACGGGTACACGAACGAATTTTATAAACACTACGTGGATATTCTTGCTCTCCGGCTAACGGAAATGTACGGGGCTGCGTTCGACAAGGGCGAGCTTCCCCCAACACTCCGTGAAGCGGTAATTATAGCCCTACTGAAACCTTCCAAAGACCCGACCCAATGTGATTCCTACAGGTCACTATCATTGATAAATGTTGATTTCAAGATTCTAGCAAAGATCATGGCTACGAGACTAACACCATTGATGACCAACCTGGTGCTACCTGACCAGGCAGGTTTTGTCCCGACCCGATCCACGTCCCATAATACCAGAACGATGTTTGCCCTAGCTCATTATCTCCAACCTAAGACGAAGGCGATTGCGGTATTACTAGACGCTGCAAAGGCGTTCAATTCCATCGAATGGAGATACTTAATCACGGTGTTACATCGTATGGGCTTCCCGAAAAGGTTTGTCCAATGGGTGTCCCTAATATACACTAAACCCAGAGCCAAGGTCCGAATAAACGGGCACTTGTCCAACAGTTTTGCGGTGGAGCGCGGAACCAGGCAGGGCTGCCCGCTCTCCCCCCTGATATTCGCCCTGGCATTAGAACCACTGGCCTGCATTATAAGACAGAACTATAAAGTATCTGCCCTGCAGTTCCCCGCTCGACCGCTGCACATTTCATTGTACGCGGATGATATGGTGCTTTACGTTCGGGATCCATATGAACACCTAAACCAGCTATTGAGAGAGTACATCAAATTCGGCGGCCACTCAGGATTAACGATAAACTGGTCAAAATCCTCCATCATTCCCCTCACAGATACTATGACTCCCTTTGATATTGACTACCCCCTGGAGTGGCAGACCAAACCGGTGCGTTATCTGGGGGTACAGTTCCATAGAGATCCGGGCATAGTGCTACGCGCAAACTATGGCGTAACTATATCCAAACTGGAAGACAAAGTAAGGCGTGGGATACTGCTACCGCTGTCTCTGGCAGACCGTATTGCAATAGTTAAAATGAATATATTGCCCAAACTGGGGTATCTGTTCACTAATATCCCCATTACCCCACCCGGTGAGATATTCCGTAGACTTAAGTCGCTGATACTGCAACTCATCTGGGCAGGGAAGCAAGCGCGGATCGATCTTCAGACGCCGACGCTCCCATATACCAAGGGGGGATTTGGAGTGCCAGATCTTAAACTGTACTACTTGTGACCGCAGGCGCAATATGCGACTTACTGGTTCCATATGGTGCCGTATCTGACTCACACAGCGATTGAGGAGGGTGATGCGGCTCCGGTCCCTCACACCGCCATCCTGTCGTACAAACGCCCGCCGTTACACGCTCGCGACATTAACACAGTGGATACTACCATCAAGGCATGGCACGAACTTGGGAGGTTGGCACACAAAATCCCGCTCTATGCACGTAACATGCCACTACATGATCACTCAGCACTATCCGTCACACGTGAGAGGGTGGGAATGTCGTTACTACACGGGTGGGCATTGAGCAGATGGGAGACTTATTTAAAGAGGGTAGATTCGTAGATGTGGAAGAACTTCAGTACATACATAGCAAGACACAGATGTTCTCTTTCACCCATTACAGACTGAAGAGAGCCATGATGGAATTGTACCCTACCTTTCCGGAGGAACCGGCTTCACTAGATGCACTACAACTTATCATTACAACGCAAGATCTGTCCCACCTAACATCGAGGTTATATTCCGCTGCACAGGCTGACATTCCACAGTCCACGGACAAGGCCAAGAATAGGTGGGACTTGGTGTTAGACTGCCCATTGACAGAGAGGGAGTGGGAACAGGCATGTGCGCTTACACAGATTCTGACCCCTAATGGAAATCTCAAAATCATACACTACAAGTATCTACACCAGGCATACTACACCCCGGCGCGAATGGGTAGGTACGGCATGAGGGATGACACCAGATGCAAAAGATGTGGTGCTGAGGGTGCTGATTTTATCCATCTGGCCTGGTGTTGTTCTAAAATACAGGATTACTGGACAGAGGTGGCTACTAAGCTAACAACAATGGTGGGGACTGAGGTGGACTGCACGATCCGTTGCTGCTTATTGGGCATTGTGCCGCAGTTAAAATCATCCAAGCGCAAATTTTGTGCGATCGCCTTACTGTTGGCCAAGCGGCAAGTATCGCAATGCTGGCACTCTACACAGGTACCCACTACACAAAAATGGTTCCAAGATATGTCCAGCTGTAGGGACAAACTACTGACATACGAAGAAAGTCTGCCACCACGAACTAGGCCAAAAGACTTTTGGTCATACTTAAATGAATATTTGGTCACGTTGGAGAATGACACGGAGTGACAAGGGAAACTGTCGTTGATCAGTGCTAAAGGTACTGAAGCAGATAGGGGTTGGAGAGGGAGCTGTTCAGGGAAGATGAATCGAAGCGGTCACACTGTACTTCTTGATATGGACAATTGAAATGTGAGGGTCTCATTGTTGGTGTTTATTGTTAGTGTTTAATGTGTATGTTCTAATACACCGACAACATTATCAAAAACAAGGCCTCATTTATGTGCTTTACGCCGCCGGACGGATGTTGTCGGCTGTAGGGCTGTGTATAACACAAGTTGAAAACGCACTTTAATTCTATCGCAGCCGGCCCCAGGGTTGTAGGCTCTTGGCTGTGTAACTATCTGTTGCTACGAATAAAGGTCTTACAAAAAAAAAAATGCGCTATCAAGCGTGACTGGAGTGTTTCACCTAAAGCACAGCAGCAGTGGGAGGACAGACAGAGGAACTTGGGTAAGACAATCATCTTTGCTAATGCCAGTCTGCCAGCCATAGAAATGGGGAGCTTCATTCAAATTTCGACCGCCCCTTCAGTCAATCCACCAAAAGGCCATAGTTTAGTTGTCAGATTTCAGCAGGGTTGTGGTTTAGCCACATTCCCAGATACTTCACCGGCTCAGTCGCCCCTCCCAAAGGGAACCCTAAAGCAAACTCTTTGGTCTCTGTCGTGAGTGGGAATGTTACTTTTTTACCCAGTTTATGTTTATCCTGGAGTGCCCTCCAAATCTAGTGAATTCCCTAATCAAGGGATACAAATTGTCGTGGGGGTTCTTATTGTACAGGGTGACATCGTCCGTGTACATCAACACCAGGACTGTAAGGTACCGCGCGACACGGGGAATGGGGCTGTAATCAAACCATTGACCTGGAGGTTGTGCATATAGAAGGCCTAATATTCTGATGAACTTAGGGCTGAGACCAAGCCAGAACAATAGAACTAATAGGTACGGACAATTGAGCGAATCAAATGCCTTGGTGGCATCCAAGGAAATCACTGCCACGCTGAGAGTAGGTTCAATGGTATGAAGCAGCGCAAAGAAGGTGCGAAGATTGTGGAAGTGGATCTTCTGGGCATAAATCCTGACTGATTTGGTCTCGCTATAAGAGGCAAGAGCGGAAGTAACCTAGAGGTAATCAGTTTAGCGAGTAGCTTGTTGTCCATGTCAATGATGAACAGCGGTCTGTATGAATCACATTTCTGCAGGTCTTTGTCAGGCTTCAAAATGGTGACAATCAATGCCTCTCGCTGGGAGGTGGTAGCATGCCCTTCGCAAGTGATTCCTCATACATGGAAAGAAGGTGTGGGGCTAGTAGGTGAGGTGTTCTTTATAAAATGCAACAGTAAGGCCATCCAGACCTGGAGCCTTGTTCCTGGACATTGCTCGAATCAGCTCCACAACTTCCTTCTCCATGAACGACTCGTACAGGAATCTACAGTGGCCACTCTCACACCAGAGCAGCTGCAACGAGTCAAAGAATGAGGCGCGATCCGACAATGCACTAGCATGAGTAGCCATCTACAGCAAGGAGTTAAAGTTGGTCATTTCCCTTGGAGGATGGTATCACCTTCACCACTTTCACCACCTCCTGGTCATCTGACCGCAGCTCAGCAATATACTCGCTAGCCCAGAACTTCCGCAGCATATTGGCAAGCATCTTGCCTGCCCTATTGTCTTCACCGTAGCGCCACACCCGAGCTTCTCTACCAAGGTAGTGTGTCTCCCTCTGCACAACTTTCATCAAAATCATTAAGTTTGTTCCTTAAACTAACTAGCTGCCACCGGAAAAGAATAGGAGCTTCATCAAACGAATTTCAACTTCATGTCGAGTTAGCTCCCCTCTCAATGTATGCAGCAAGCTAGCCTGTGTTGGTATACACACTCCATGGATCACTGTCTTAAACGCCTCCTATAAGTTGAGCTGGAGGCAACTGTACCCACATTGTGTGCAAAGTATTTCATGATAGCTGTCCGGACCTCCACTCTAAACACCTGGTCTCGCAATGATCCCACCATCAGGCACCATGTAAAAGTGCGGTATTTAATGTCCGGTTGGGATATCCTGCATATCACGGGAGTATGATGTGTTTACACCGCAAGCCAGGCACTAGCAGAATTAGGTTTTTTTTTCAGTTTGTTGTTACCAATCAACAGAGGCTCTCCCCGCAGCCAGTTTTGCCCACTTCCCGCACTCCACCACTGCCCTGCCACAGACAACCATGAGCCGGGCCTCAAGCCCTCCTCCTCCTCACTAGGCAGCGGGCAGTCTCAGGTCAGTCATCACTTAAAAGAAAAAGTCCTAGGGAAAGAGCAGGGCCGCCTGCACCCAGGCAGCAGCCATCGGGCGCTGATGCTGCCACTGTGGTTGAATAATTAGAGGATAAAGGCCCCCAGCCAGCAGTCTCACAAAGTGTCGGCCATCTTGAGGTTAGGCTCTCTAGCCACCCCCCCTCCCCTCAGTAGGACCACTTCTTGGCATCTCACAATAACAATCAGATATGGGATGATATTAACAAAGTCCATCCCATCAGAACCCTCCACAATTGATCTTTCCAACCTTTGCCTACTTAGGATCTTAAGATTTAAACAAAATATCTTACAATGGACACTCAAGTGCAGTAATCAGTTAAGTGGTCTATGATCATAATAAATAACTTTAAGGGGCATGCACATCTGTTAAAAGCCACCAATTTACTGAAAACAATAAACTATGTGCAGCTCTCTCACACATATTCATCCATCACACTGTTAAGCACTGTGCCTCATAACATGATAACCACACCCTGTTGGGCAACCATACACCCTACATGGTGTAGCATACTACCCCTGTAGGCAATCGCTTCAACGGTCCGCATAGTGGTAAGTAAACACAAATGTGAGACTTATTGCCAATGAATGTTACTGTAGATTCCCAGATATTAAATCTTATCACCCAACTGTTCTAGTGATATTTCCAACCATTTTTTTGTATACTGAGTATAGAGCCATAACAAGAACCCAATTCATTTGTGACATGTGTGAGTCGATTCAAGCAGGAGTCACGATCCGAAGTGATATCGATACAGTAATCTGCAGTCAAATATAGAACAAACCTGACCACGGCAAACGTATAGGATGGATTAACAATGGAACATCACATTTTGCTCGTTCAGAGTTCGGTGCATATTATGAATGGGTAATGTGTACTAGCTTGAATTCCTGAACTTTCACCCAGTGCTTAATTGGCACACAAAGATGCAAATCGATTTATATATAACGTAACTTTCCTAAACCAATCGCGAGCAGTTTCTCATGTAACACAAATGCATCATCAGACTTCATAAGAAATGTGTAATAAAATGACTAGGAGGAAATGACTGGGAATCAGATACCAGTTTAAAAACATTTTGATAACGTGAGCTTTCAGGAATTTCCAAGAAGTGAAATGGCCAGATGTGAATCTAAAGGTAAAAGTTTCAGGTCCTACAATGGATTTAGAACATCATTATAGTGTCTTAGATTTCTTGATTTTGTAAATTTCGGCATCGTGAGCAATAGTTAGAAGAGGTCCTAAAATCTTAGAAATTGTTCATTATAAAACAAATGTTGTTTGTCATGTATTGATTATTAAAATACACAAATTCTTCCATCCCAAAGTTTTCCTGAAAAAATTGAAATCGATACAAATTATGAAATAACATAAAATGAAGTACATTATGTACGTTTCTTATTCATTCAATCAGGGAATGGTATATTTACCTGTGACCATAATCAAAGGATAGAACATGTAATTGCTAGCCAAAATAGGTGTAGATCATCAGGGAAAATGAATTCATTATCAGTCTTCCAGGCATACTACTTCCAATTTGGAAAGACATTTCGTCCATACTGTCTATTCTTCAGCCTACATTGAGAGCTTTCTTTCCCCTTGCATGAGAATGGCTCAAGATGTTTGTTGCAACAACAATGAGCCACTGATTTTGATGGCAGTCCAATTTTGGACGTTATTCATCCTTTTTGAAGTTCTGGCATTTCCTCCAGTTTCTGTATTTGTGTGTAATTTGGATGTATTACAGAAGGTGGATTAAAAGTCATCTTTGGTGTTAGAATGATATCTGTCTCCAAAATGTTTGCTCCAGTTTTCTCATGTAGTGTCTTTGGATACCTACTGGTCATATTTAATATGAATCATGTCTTTTAAAGTGCCTATTTGGTAGATTGCAGCCTCCAGAGTTTTCAGGATGTGTTTGGAGGAAGGTTTCTCGAAGTGTTTGGTATAGCTAGCCCTAAACTCACAAAATCTTGACTGTCAACTTTGAGGAAGTACACTTTTATCATACTTTGCTCTATTTTGACTCATTTTACCCATTATTTTGGTAGACAACATTTAGCCCGGCCTCAATCTCCCTGAACTTGCTGCAGTTTGCCCAGCTTCATATTATATTCCAATGATCTGTCCTTTAATGGCCATGTAATCCCTGTGGCTGGCCTAAATTGCCAAATCCTTACCAACTGCTAATTGTCTTGGACATTATGGGAAATTAACAAACATTCGCAGGAAATAAATACACCAAAAAGGGGCATTCAAGACAACATTAGCAGAAAAACGAGCAAAAACAAAAATAAGAATTAGGGACAGCATTCGCAAAACTGGAGAAATTTGATCAACATCATCATACATTTATTTCAGGACAACACTGTCGGGTAAGAGTGCAGTAAACCAAAAAAAACTAAATAAACACTAGTTCAGATGCTTTAGTGAATTCTGAACCTCGATGTAAATAAATGCCTTCATTAAAACTAATTGCAAACATTGACTCAGAATTCTGAGGAACTTTGGTTGTAATATAGTTATTAAAAATTGAATTCCAAATGCGTCAAAATCCGTGCCCTTGGTTGATAAATCTAGTACATTTTGATATTGCACAATTATTTATGTTGGCACAAGAATGAAAGAATTTTAAGTAGGTGTCTAGAGGGGTATACCTCCAGCACTTATTGAATGTTGATAAAGGAGGTTTATGTAACTTCTATGGGCTCCACTATAGATGGCAGCAATCTTCTGTTGAATCAACTGCTCATTTTGGTACACGTTTTAAGAATATTTCTAGTAGTTTGTTTTTCTACCCAAAATATGTGTTCCTAGTTCATCATTACAATTTCAATGGGGCTCATAAATTACTGTCAGGCCTACCAGATGACGTTACTAAGTTTGCAATCTTTTCTATATAGTTTGTTAATGTTTTGAGAAGTTTGAGATTAGCACAATGTTTATAGCATTGCACAGTACAGTTTTAATATGTATACTGATCTCAGATTGCAACTATCTAAAATATTTTATTGTCTCATTTTTATCTATTGTGGATTTACCAGAATGTCGCAGCTTATCCTGTTCTTTCAATAAACTTGTTTTTTCTTTCTGTGATTAATAGATTAGCTTTTCTGATTAGTGTTACATGGATATCAAATTCATGTACTGTCATAGTTTTCATTGTGAAGAATGAGTGCTTTCAAATGTACAAATCATGCTTTGCTTGCACATTATTTTGTTTCAAACTTTGGGGGTAGTTTAGAATGTGGATGAAGAGACGAGGGCATCCCCTAGAACAGAGGTCTTCAAACTTTTTGATGCCGAGACCCCCTTGTAAAACCTTTTTAGGCGTAAGGACCCCCTTCCGACAAAAGTTTCTAGAAACTGGTACTCCTCATCATCAACTTTTGACAACCATAAATGCGCCTGTTAGACCTCATCACATCCCTCCATCATTCATCCACCCACACTTTTACACATCCATCCATCCACCCTTTCATCCTTCCATCCATACATCCATCCTTCATCCATCCACCCTTTCATCCTTCCATACATCCATCCTTTACCCATCCACCTTTCCTTCCATCCACCCATCATTCATCCACCCACCTTTTCACACATCCATCCATCATTCATCCATGCAACCTTTTATCCATTCATACATCCATCCACCCTTTCATCTTCCCATCCTTCACCTATCCACCCTTTCATCCATCCACCCACCATTTCATCCATCCATCTACCCATCATTCATCCCCCCACCTTTTCACACATCCATCCATCCATCCATCATTCATCCATCCACCCTTTCATCCATCCATCCTTATCTGTCCACCCTTTCATTCTTCCATCCATACATCTATCCTTCACCAATCTATCCTTCATCCATCCACCCTTTCATTCATCCATCCACTCATCATTCATCCACCCACCTTTTCACACATCCATCCATACATCCATCATCCATCCATTCACCCATCCTTTACCCATCCACCCTTCCTTCCATCCACCCATCATTCATACATCCACCTTTTCACACATCCATCTATCATTCATCCATGCAACCTTTTATCCATTCATACATCCATCCACCCTTCCATCTTCCCATCCTTCATCCACCCACCCTTTCATCCTCCCACCCATCCATCCATCCATCCTTCACCTATCCACCCTTCCATCCATCCACTCTTTCATCCATCCATCTACCCATCATTCATCCCCCCACCTTTTCACACATCCATCCATCCATCATTCATCCATCCACCCGTTCATCCATCCATCCTTCTGTCCACCCTTTCATTCTTCCATCCATACATCTATCCTTCGCCAATCTATCCTTCATC
This sequence comes from Lissotriton vulgaris, assembly GCF_964263255.1. NCBI lineage: Eukaryota > Metazoa > Chordata > Amphibia > Caudata > Salamandridae > Lissotriton > Lissotriton vulgaris. The sequence continues at coordinate 1,057,740,966 of NC_141697.1, forward strand.
CATCCACCCTTTCATCCTTCCATCCATACATCTATCATTCATCCATCCACCCTTTCATTCATCCATCCACTCATCATTCATCCACCCACCTTTTCACACATCCGTCCATACATCCATCATCCATCCATTCACCCATCCTTTACCCATCCACCCTTCCTTCCATCCACCCATCATTCATCCACCCACCTTTTTACACATCCATCCATCATTCATCCATGCAACCTTTTATCCATTCATACATCCACCCTTTCATCCTCCCATCCATACATCCATTCTTCATCCATCTCCCCTTTCATCCTCCCATCCATACATCCATCCTTCACCCATCCCCCCTTTCATCCTCCCATCCATACATCCACCCTTCATCCATCCACCCTTTCATCCTCCCATCCATACATCCATCCACCCTTTCATCCATACATCCATCCACCCACCATTTCATCCATCCACCCATCATTCATCCCCCCACCTTTTCACACATCCATCCATGCATCATTCATCCATGCAGCCTTTTATCCATCCATCCATCCACCCTTTCATCCTTTCATCCTCCCATCCATACATACATCCATCCTTCATCCATCCACCCTTTCATCCTCCCATCCATCATCCATCCATCCACCCTTTCATCCATCCATCCATCCTTCATCCATCCACCCTTTCATTCTTCCATCCATACATCTATCCTTCACCAATCTATCCTTCAGCCATCCACCCTTTCATCCTTCCATCCATAAATCCATCATTCATCCACCCTTTCATCCATCCATTCACCCTTCATTCATCCACCCATCTTTTTACACATCCATCTATCATTCATCCATCCACCCTTTCATCCATCCATTCTTCCGTCCACCCTTTCATTCTTCCATCCATACATCTATCCTTCACCAATCTATCCTTCATCTACTACCCTCTCATCCTTCCATCCATACATCCATCATTCACCAATCTATCCTTCATCCATCCACCCTTTCATTCATCCATCCACTCATTCATCCACCCACCTTTTCACACATCCATCCATCTTTCAGCCTTTCATCCATCCATTCACCCATCATTCATCCACCCACCTTTTCTGTGCCTCTCTCATGGGGGGGGGGGGGGGGGGGGAGAATCAGTATCTCTCTGCGTCGTCTTCATTCTTTTTTCCCACTCATGGGAGGGCTTCTCTGTGCCTCCCTGCTGGGGGCGGGGGACGTGTCACGGGACCCACAGCTCCAGGTGCTCAACATCCATTGAACTCAAAGGGCTACACAACAGCCACTCCCCCAGCCCCCCCCCCCCCCCGCCCCCAGCTCCCCCCAGCTCGTGTATGTGAGCCCAGCTGTAACAGCTTCAGGGACACACACACACACAGTCACACCCAAGTACTTGACACGTCTTTAAAAGACCTTTTACTTCTTAATGAGGCGTTGATGTTTTTCACACCTCGGTGTGAATCAGGCCTCCACCGTGAGCACCCTCAGTGCAATGCCAGGAACTGCACTCTGCGACCCCCTTCCCAGGACTCCACGACCCCCCTGGGGGTCGCGCCCCACAGATTGAAGACCGCTGCCCTAGAAGATGCCAGAAGCCTCATCTACCAAATCTTGTGGTTTTATTGCCCCATTTTGTGGGAGTTAAGACCCTGGATTTCTACATGAGTAGCCTCAGCTAGCTCCACCGGCGAAAACACTTGACTTGAAGGTCCATCCAACGCATCCTTTAACGTCATGACCTTTGCCCACGCTTTTTTGGTTGGGGTAAGTGGTTTGGTGTTCACCCTGCACAGCCATATCTAACACAGGAAAAACCAGCAATGGCCCCATGTGCAGAGAGAAATTCCTTACCAGGTCAGTGCCATTGAGTTTTTATTTTTCAAAAACAAACCACTTTTTTTATGAACAAATAAATATACTACTGAGCAGGTAAAAAAACAACTTACTCAGTATTAGCAGAGACAAAAGGGCATCCCTCTTATCTGTGGATATACTCCCATCACAGAGAGCATGCAATCGGGGATCTTTAAATATAGACTATATATTACACCTTTTGTTCGAATAATGAGGTTATTGAGTATGAAGTTCCTTATAAAGCCTAATGATCTCTATTGAAATGATAACAGTTCGTTTTCTTTCAGAGACTGGTGTGTTCTAACTGTCTATGGACGTTTAACAATCTTGAAGAGATTTAGAAATTAGCTTAGGTGTATCAACTATTTGAAAATTGCAAAGATCTTTATTTTTCTGATCCTGAGGTTCTTATTGATATGTTTGAAGAGCTCAGCTTTTCCTACTCCTTTTTTCCGTTTTATATACCTGTGCCTGGGGCGATACAAGGCCTCTTTTTGCCATTGGGACTTGTGTCTCCTTTTTGTTTAGACTTACAGGTCTGTTGGAATCTGCAATGATTTCTATTTCATATTCTGGTCTGCTTACTGCCACAACAGCATTGTAGATTCCAACAGACCTGTAAATCTAAACAAAATTGAAGACCACGGTTTTGTAGCTTAGAAAACCTTTACAAAACATCAACTATGAGCAGAGATATATACTTCCCTACAAATGCATACCGGACAAAAGACACTTAAGTGCCAATGGCTCATTTCAATAGAGATCAACCCCCACCCCATACCTCAAGAACATTGAAGCATCTGTTGCGGCGGAGCTGGACCCCAATCCCCAACGGGGGGACGGGGCCGCCCCGACCAATGGATCCCAAACTTACAGCCCATGTCCTCCGGGCACGTCCCCCGCCTGCACAGGCCTGGCGAAGAAACCCGCCCACATTAGGACTCCCCCAATAAACATTCAATAGTCCAAGACTCTGCAGCACCTCGCCAACCTATACATTAAGCTTCCAATGCCTGTCGCCCAGAGGTAGGGCCCCCCGAGAGGAGGCTCCACAGGACATGGAGCGTCGCCGGGATCGCAACCGTCTGCTACCCTCCTGCTGCTGACCCCGAGGACCCCTCCGGGACACCTCGCTCGATAACGAACCCTGCTCTCGTCCAGGTGGCGTGTGCACCCTCATCTACACTGTTTCATCTGTCCATTTAAACACCTCCTCCGGGGTGTCAAAGAAGTGAGTGTGGGAATGATACACCACCCGCAGGCGGGCTGGGAACATGAGGCGTATGGAAGCTTGAGGTCCCTCAGGCGGGCTTTCGCCACCATGAACGATTGGCGCTGTTGCTGTACTAGTCGCGTGTAATCAGGAAATACAAGAATTTGGATATTTTCATAGAGCAGGGGCTCCTTCGCCTGGACCTGTTTCAATATTGTGTCGCGATCCAGGTAGTTCAAGAGCTTTGCTATAACTGGCCGCGGACGAGCCCCCGGCGGAGGCTTCTGTATGAGCGCCCTATGAGCCCGCTCTACGACAAAACACCTGGACATGGCCTCCAGGGGGAGTCAACCCTCCAGCCATTGCATAAGAAATCGTTCCATGTTGCACTACTCGCAGCCCTCCGGAAACCCAATAAATCAGAGATTATTGTGTCTGGCCCGCTCCTCCTCATCCTCCACTCGCAGCGCCAGCCCCTTCTGAACGGACTCCATAGTAGTCATTTTCTGCTTCAAGGAATTGACATCATCCTCCACACCAGAGATTTGAGACTCAGCCTTAGTGATACGCGTCACTGCGTTGCGCAGATCTTGCCGCAGCAGCATGACATCTGACCCTACTGTCTCAATTTTAGCATTTAACATGTCTCTAGATTGGGTGATTGCTGCCATGAGCGCTGCATTGTCCGGCATGGTCCCTGACTGGCCCCCAGATGCATCAGCCGCCGCTCGCGGGCCTGTGAACTTATCTATGGGGCCTTGCTTGGCTGAACCACTGCCACCTTTATCCGTCGTCATGACCGCCGCTGGGTTCTCCACACAGGCCCGGGTTGAACCGGGGAGGGGGCAAGAGCGGACATCACCCAGCAATGGGCTCTTGCGGTCCGACCTGACCGCCGAACACCGGGCTGCAATGAACCACCCCGGACGAGGGCCAGCGAGCCGCCCCCGGGCCACACTGTGTCAGACCGCGCCAAAAGCTCCCAGCCATGCATGCGTGGTCCGACTGTCCACCGGCACAGCCGTGCCCTGGATCAACATGGAGGCCCCCCCACGACGTTCCCGGATCTGCAATCTCTGTGGGGAATGTCTCTCCAAACAGTGGGCCCCCGGGGCGGAAGACAGAAATTGCTGGCCTCAGGAACCTGGGAAGCGCCCACGTGAACCGATCTGCCGCCGATGTGGACACTTCTTAAGGCCCGGGTGGATTCAGGAGGGAGGGACGAAGGCACGTAGCTGCTGGGGCCCCAGGCAGGTCCAGTGACTCCCCCGCTGTCTCGATGACTCCCTGCCGCTCACTCCACCACCCCTCACGCGGCTTGCTTGCGCCGCCGATCTCTGGCTGGCATACAGGGGGAGGAGGAACTGCGAGGGGAGCAGGCCCAGTCTCACCACGGCAACCGGCTGCCCTCACTACCGGCTTATACTGCCGCCAAAGCACTCACCGCCAAAGCAATAGGGGGCGAATGCATCCTAGTGGTCAAGACAGAAATTACCAGCCTCAGGAACCCGGGAAGTGCCCACGCGGACCGATCTGCCGCCGATGTGGACACTCCCTAAGGCCTGGGTGGATTCAGGAGGGATGGAAGAAGGCACATAGCTTCTGGGGCCCCAGGTGGGTCCGGTGACTCCCCCGTTGTCTCTGTACCCCCCACTGCTCACTCCGCCACTCCTCACGCAGCTTGATTGCACGGCCGATCCCTGGCTGGCATACAGGGAGAGGGGGAACTGCAAGGGGTGCAGGCCCAGTCTCACTGCAGCAACCGGCCGCCCTCACTACAGGCCTATACTGCCGCCAACGCAATCACCTCCAAAGCACTAGGGGGACGAATGTGTCTCGGTGGCTAAGGGTCCCGATCTCTGGTCGTAGGTACTATAATGTTCTCTCCTTGCCCCCACACCATACACTCGAAGCCTCTGTAAGTGGAGAACTGCTTTATTACAATTATCCAAAGCTATCTCAAACATAGAGCGCCGAGCGTCTTATAGGAATCAGCTCCGGTCGCCAACTGCCGATTATCCTTTCGCGCCTTCGCTTCAGTCCGTTCTGCGCATGCGTGCGCCTTCCGCTCTCGTCTACGGCGTGACGCGTCCTCGCGTACACGCTCGTAGACTAGAGCGCACACCACATATCTCCCCCCTTTAACAATAACGATTTAACAGTACCAGTCTCAGTTCTAGTGTCCACTCATTTCAAAGTCTCTATATCTGGAGGGCATAGTAACTGCCCTCCCGCTGCGGGTGCACCTTACCGGCATGTTGTCTTCTGCTTCTCTCTCACTCCGTACTCTCTCACCCTCTCTCTGATCTTCTCCCTGTACTTCACCGGCCGGTGTGTAGTCCCTGTTGGTAAACTCTGTGGTAGGAGATTCCATTTCTCTGTCCTCTCCTGCACCTTCAAATAGTTCGTTAGCGTTATGAACACAGGAAGGTCTTATTTCCTCAGACCCCACCTGTATCTCCTCCTCCTCTGATTTGGGTCACCTTACGATCTTGTTGACTCTAGCCATGCGGTCTTGAGACCACACCTTGCCGTGGCTGAGGAGAGCCGCCCTGCCTCGCACTTCCTTGACCTGTAAGGGTTGACTATATTTGCTTTCTCCTTTCTTTTGTAGAGTGGGCAGTTTGACCTTGACCCACTCTCCTTCTTCCAGCTCAGTATCCTTCGTGTTGCGTCGTTTGTCATAATGGGCAGCATAAATCTTCTGGGCCTTCTCAAGGTTGTGCTGAACCACCGCCGGGGACCACTTGCTGGTGATGGTCTTCTCCCTCCACACTACATTGTCCCGGGTGAACGGGAGTCGGCCTCTCAGTACTTGGAAGGGGCTGTACCCCACCACCGTGGGGGTGATTCTGTAAGCCCACAGCATGCTCATTACCTCGGTCTCCCAGTCTTTTCCTTGCGAGATGGCTGCTTGTATGGAGCCCATTAGCACGCGGTTGAACTGCTCCGCTTGGCCGTTACATGCTGGGTGGTAGATGGCTGTGTGCTTTGACTCAATCCCGTTCCTCTTCATAAATCGCGTCCACTTGTCCGAGACAAATTGCGGACCATTATCACTGAGAATGGATTTGGGTATTCCTTCTCTCAAAAACAAGGACGTCAAGAACTTCAGCACTGTGTCAGTGTCCATGGATTCTTGTATATCGACTTCAGGCCATTTCGAATACTTGTCTATGACTACACACAGATATTTGTTTACTCCTCTGCTGTCCAGGACAGGCCCAAGTATGTCGATGGCCACGTCCTCCCAGGGGTTTTGTGGGGTTTCGAACTTTCCCAAGGCTGGTCTGAGGGGTCGTAGTATTTTGTCCGCTCCTTGGCACTGCCCACATTCTCTCACTTGTCTTTCTATGTGGGTATCCATGCCTGGCCACCAATACATTTGCTTGACTCGTGCCTTGGTTTTTACGATGCCCAGATGTCCTTCATGTAGTTGTTTCAACAATCTGGGTATCAGTATTTCCGGTGGTACTACCCTTTCTCCTCTGTATAGGAAGACCCCTGAATCACTCAAGGACAGTTCCTCTCTCATCTCGTAGAACCTCCGCACTCCTTCTGTGAGCTTCTTCTTGTCTGGCCATCCAGACGTAAGGTGTCTTTTTATCTCTACTTTCTCCGCATCTTGTTCGTAAGCAGCCGCCCATTCTTGACAGCTAATTGTCGTCTCATGGTCTTCCATGCTGGCTACCATCTCCTCTTTGTCCAGGGCCGCCTCCGGCGCATCCTCCATTGCCGCAGCTCGGCTGAGGTAATCTGCCACCCTGTTTTGAGTTCCCGGTAGATATTCCACGTCATAAGTGTAATTTAGTGTCATTTTTGCAATTCTTGGGTTCGCAGTGTCATGGCCCGAAGACGTCAGGACCTTGACCAGGGGCTTGTGATCCGTTTGGAGCTTGAACCTCGTACCCCAAATGAACTGTCGAAATTTGCCCATGGCCCAAGTGACCGCCAGCATCTCTTTTTCAATGACACTGTACCTTTGTTCCGTCGGGGATAGAGCACGTGAAGCAAAACTGATGGTTTCCACGGATCCATCCTCCCTCTCCTGTGCCAACACTGCCCCTAAGCCTTTGTCGCTTGCATCCGTCGTCACTATAGTGTTGCCTGAGGGGACGTATCCTTGCAATGGAACGGCTTGGCTGATGCAGTCCTTCACCATCTCAAATTCGTTTTGCGCTTCTGTGTCCCATTCAAACTTCGACTTGTCTCTGATGAGTTGTCGCATTCTGTACGTTCTGGTGGCAAAGTGTCTCACGAACTTACTGTAGTACTCGGCCATTCCAAGGAATGACCGCACTTCCTCCTTGGTACTCGGGGCTTTGGCATTCCTGATGGCCTTCACATTTTGTTCCTTCAGGGATATACCATGTGTCCCAATTTCGTGTCCCAAGTACGTGACTGAGGGCATCCCAATCTTACATTTGCTCCACTCTGCAGTTAAGCCTTTGTTTTGCAGCACTTCAAGGACTCTGGTTAGTTTGCTGTCGTGATCCCTTTTGGTGGAGCCCATCACCAAAATGTCATCCTGGAAGTACTGCACCCCTGAGATGTCCTTAAACAACCGATGCATCAACTTTTGAAATACAGCCGCTGCGGATGCCAGACCAAAGGGCATCCTGCGGAATTGATAGCACCCGAATGGCGTGATGAAGGAGGTGTACTTCCTACTCGTGGGATGCAGCTCAATTTGATGGTACGCCGATGTGAGATCTATGGTGGAGAAATGGGTGATACCTTTTGTTCTTGCCAGCATCTCCTCAATTCTGGGCAGGGGAAACTTCTCCACAATGAGGCATTTGTTGAGCTCTCGGAGGTCCACACAGAGACGAACCTTCCCATTGGGTTTCTTGACTACCACTAAGGGGGATAGCCACTCCGAACTGTCCACTGGCTCTATGATGCCTTGTTTCTCCAGTCTCTGAAGTTCATGTTGCACAGCTTCACTGGTGGATATGGGAATGTTCCTGACTTTGTGCACCACTGGTACCGCCCCCTCCTTGAGGACCATTTTGTGGACAAATTTGTCCAGTTTTCCCACTGTTCCCTCGAATACCTTGGGGTATGCAGATTTCCAGTCTTCGTCTTTCGTGAGGGGCCACTCGTCCGTTAAGAGTATCTGTTCTTTCCCACCAGGGTTGAGTATGATCCCTAGATCCCCTGCGTCTCTCCATCCAAGTACCGAAGGGCCCTTCTCTGCAACGTACAGTGTGCAGGTGGCTGACCTCCCTCTAAATTCGAACGTGAAGTCTCGGCATCCCACCAAGGGAATTGCGTTCTCTGTGTATGAGATGGGCCTGATGTCCGGCGGCAGTAGGTCTGGCCCCACTACTGGTGCGAAGTCTTCGTCCCATATGGATCTTTGTACAATGGTCCATGGAGAACCTGAGTCGACAGCCACATGTACCTTCACTCCCCCTATGAGCATGTCCGTGCGGGGCTTATCTCTGCGCTTTCCTGTCACCTCCAGTACTTGGTCCTCAATACACAGCACCATTTCTCCGTCTTCTTGGTCGTCTTCCTCGCTGACTTCCGAAGTCGCAGATTCCACACACTTGACCGTGGACTTCTTTCCCTTCTTGCGGCATACTTGTTCAAAATGGCTGACCAGGCCGCAGAACGCGCATCTGGCGCGAAACGCAGGACAGCGTTTATCCTGAGCAGAGTGCGCTGCGCTGCCGCATCTATAACACGAGAATTTGCTGTCTGTGCTGGGCCGGCCAGTCTGTTTCCCGGTCCATTTTGTCTCCTTCCTCTGTTCTCCGTACGTTCCTTTTAGTTTGCTGGATGTTGAGGCCTCATCTATCTTGTTAATCATCTGCCTCTGCGTGCTTTCTCTTTTGGCCGCATCTGCGCAGCGTTTCGACATTTCCGCCTTTTTCACCATTGCTATGACTTCCTTGAGCGAGGTCTCATTCTGTGCCCATAGTTTGTCCTGGACGGCCCTGTTGGTGGTATGCATGACTATCTGGTCTTTGATGTACTCATCCTGTAGAGCACCATATCGGCACGTGATAGCCAGCCGTCGGAGCGCGGCCACGTAGTCGTCTATGGACTCGCCAGCCTCTTGCTTCCTTTGTTGAAAATTGTAACGGTCTATGGAAACGCAGACCGCTGGGCGGTAGTGGTTGTCCAAGTCTTCCAGTGCATTTTTGAAGACATCCGTTTCTGTTGCACCCCTTTCCTTGGGCACTATGTTTGCGAACACTCTCACCCCTTCCGGGCCTAGATTGTGGAGTAACAGTCTCTTTTTTCTTGCTGGGGTGTATTCCTCTCCATTTTCGTCCTCTAGTGCCTCAATGTAGTTCTTAAAGTATTCCCTCCAATCCTCCCATTTTAACTGGGGTTCCCCTGGTCTGGGTAGGAATGGGATGGGGGCCAACAGGGCTGATGCTTGATTCGCCATTTTGGCTTCGCCTCTGGGATCTGCCTCTTGGGCTCTGGGTTGGTCGGGCCCACTGGATGCTCCTGCACTCCCTGCCGTGTCACCTTGACCCCTGGGGCTACCTGGGGTGTTATCCCTTATTGCCTGCGTGGGGTTGTCTGTTTGCGCCCCCTCCTCTGGCTGTGGGGTGGTGCCTTTAGTTGCCAGGGTGCTGGGAATGTGCTCTTTTCCCTTAGTAAGCACTGACCTGACTCCTTGTGGCTTGTGTCCTGGCGCGGGGTGCTTTTGCGCTGCTGCCACGCTCTATGCTTGTGCTGGTTGCAGGTCGCTGTTCTGTCCCGCTGGCTGGTGTGGGGCTAATGGGGTTGGTTGCTCCTTTCCACTGTGCTCGGTGGTGTTCGTATCCCCAGCCTCGTCGCCAATATAATGTTCTCTCCTTGCCCCCACACCATACACTCGAAGCCTCTGTAAGTGGAGAACTGCTTTATTACAATTATCCAAAGCTATCTCAAACATAGAGCGCCGAGCGTCTTATAGGAATCAGCTCCGGTCGCCAACTGCTGATTATCCTTTTGCGCCTTCGCTTCAGTCCGTTCTGCACATGCGTGCGCCTTTCGCTCTCGTCTACGGCGTGACGCGTCCTCGCGTACACGCTCGTAGACTAGAGCGCACACCACAGGTACCGCACCCCAGCGTATCTCCTCACGTGGCAGCCCGATCTAGCCGCCGGGCCTCTCGGTCAGGCTCCTGCCGCGGGTCACTGGCTGCGTCCTGGAGAGCCCGACAATCACCCACTAGCAGCTGCGGCCCTTCAGGCATTCCCAGGGTGTGTCCCTCCACTCTCCGCATCAACAAACTGGGCCAAGGCCGCCCCCTGCACTCCAGTCACTGCCCGCAGGCTCAGATGTGATGTCCCGGCTTCACTGCCGGCAGCCAGGCCACGCCCCCAGGAGGCCTCACACCGGCCGAGGCTTGTGCACTCCATCGTCAGCTACAGTAGGCGACCCAAAATTACACCGGGTGACACTGCGGAGGGCCCGGTGCTGCAGAGACATCGTGGCAGTCACACATATGCGCGGGTAGTCAGGATAAATGAAGGATATTCGGCGGGCTGGACGGAGCTCGCTCAGCACACGTCTGTCATGTTGGCTCACCAAGCCAGGCCCCCGACCCCTTATCACTTTTAGGGTAAAGTTGTATCCCCTTTTTTTCTTTGTCTTGTTGGTATGCACCTTGGGGACCCATTAAAACCACATTTTGTCTACCAAGAAGCATTTTTAAATCACTTTTCTTACTATCGACTACTATGCTGTGTGCAGTAGTGCATTTCACAGCACCCTATGCATCACCAAGTACTAGATGTGTCCATATCCTCTTAGATCTAGTTTAGTGAAGAACTTGGTAACCTCGAGTTTGTACAGGAGATTGGAAATCAAGAGTAGCTGATATCAATTCTGGAATACGATTTGATTCATTTCTTGATAATCAATACAAAGCCTACATTCATGACCAGGTTTTGATACACAAAATATGGCCGCCCAGATAAAGCCTTTTTGCAACATTTTGGCAAGATATTTTTTGACTACTTCTTCATCTTTGGGTTTTATTATATGATTCCTCCAGGCAAAATGCAGGCCACAGAAATCAGCTCAGCGGAACAGTCATATGGTGGCTGTCTCATTTCCTTTGTTACACAATACATTCTTATATTTCTTGTTTACTTCTGGTATAGACTTTACTGCATCCAGAGGGCCTGATTCACAAAGGTAAATTTACACTTTTGTGTACGTTTACTACTTGGAGGTACTCACAAATGATGTGCAGAGTTTTATGACTCTGCAATCCCTAAACATATGTGTGTGGAGTTCCCCGCGCCTGGTGTCTCTGCAATCTGGGCATAGATGTCCGCCCACATAATTATAAGGAGTGTGAAGTAATATAACACCACACATAGTTTGTAAATACCTAATAGTAGTAAACTTACACAGAAGTGTAAGTTTACCTTTTGGAATCAGGCTCCTAGCATTTAAAGCAAGAGCAGTAACTGGGAGGTGAGGCTGTAAGCCTCAGCAAGTTCAATTCTTGCTGTCTAGTAAAAGTAAAGCCTAACTGTTGGACTTGGCCCTCTCTGAGCAGTCACCCCCAAACGTTTTGTCATCACCTCTCCTATTTCACTGAATCTGTTTTGGTGGCCTTAAATACTCTGTGCACTTTACCACTACTAACCAGAGCCAACGTGCTTGTGCTCTCTCCTTTAAACATGGTAAAATTGGCTTACACCCAATTGGCCCATATACTTTACTTATACATCCCTAATAAAGTGAAAGGTAGAACCTGTAAATTAAATGCTACTAGTGGGCCTGCGACACTCATTGTGCCACCCACTTTAGTAGCTCAGTAACATGTCTCAAGTTTGCCATTGCATTCTCCATGGAGCTTTAAACTGTAAATTCAACTTGGCAAAAAATAAAACTTTTGCCAAGCATTCACCTCCTTTTTTAATGGAAATATAAACCCCCAGCGTAGGCCATATGCAGCCCCAAGCAGGGCGCAGTGCAATCACAATGCTGGACATGTACCTTTAATTTTTACGTGTCCATGTAGTAAACAACTTCCACATTAATTTTTAATTAATGTGAGACCTGCTCAAAGTGGAGTCTGAGTACCTCCCATGCAACAATGGGTTGTTTTCTGGCCCATGCAAGCGCTATCAAGCGTGACTGGAGTGTTTCACCTAAAGAACAGCAGCAGTGGGAGGTTAATGAACAGAGAGAAGAACTAGGGTAAGACAATCATCTTTGCTAATGCCAGTCTGACAGCCATAGAAAATGGGAGCTTCATTCAAATTTCCACCCGCCCCTTCAGCCAATCCACCAAAAGGCCATAGTTTAGTTGTCAGATTTCAGCGGGGTTGTGGTTTAGCCACATTCCCAGATACTTCACCGGCTCAGTCGCCCCTCCCAAAGGGAACTCTGAAGCAAACTCTTTGGTCTCTGTCGTGAGTGGGAATGTTACTTTTTTACCCAGTTTATGTTTATCGTGGAGTGCCCTCCAAATATAGTGAACTCCCTAATCAAGGGATACAAATTGTCGTGGGGGTTCTTAATGTACAGAGTGACATCGTCCGTGTACATCGACACCAGGACAACACAGGAAGTAAAGGACAAGCCCTGGTGGGAATAATGTGCCGGCATGCCGCAAGTAGCTCAACGGCAGTGGTCAAAAGGATGAGGGATAGAGGACATCCCTGTAAGGTACAGCGCGACACGGGGAATGGGGCTGTAATCAAACCATTGACCTGGAGGTTGTGCATATAGAAGGCCTAATATTCTGATGAACTTAGGGCTGAGACCAAGCCAGAACAATAGGACTAATAGGTACGGACAATTGAGCGAATCAAATGCCTTGGTGGCATCCAAGGAAATCACTGCCACGCTGAGGGTAGGTTCAATGGTATGAAGCAGCGCAAAGAAGGTGCGAAGATTGCGGGAGAGGATATTCTGGGCATAAATCCTTACTGATTTGGTCTCGCTATAAGAGGCAAATCCGGAAGTAACCTAGAGGTGATCAGTTTAGCCAGGAGCTTGTTGTCCATGTCAATGATGAACAGCGGTCTGTATGAATCACATCTCTGCAGGTCTTTGTCAGGCTTCAAAATGGTGACAATCAATGCCTCTCTCTGGGAGGGGGGAGCATGCCCTTCGCAAGTGTTTCCTCATACATGGGAAGAAGGTGTGGGGCTAGTAGGTGAGCGTGTTCTTTATAAAATGCAACAGTAAGGCCATCCAGACCTGGAGCCTAGTCCCTGGACATTGCTCGAATCAACTCCACAACTTCCTTCTCCATGAACGGATCGTACAGGAATCTACAGTGGCCACTCTCACACCAGAGCAGCTGCAACGAGTCAATGAATGAAGCACGATCCGGCAGTGTACTAGCAATAAGTCCCATCGACAGCAAGGAGTTAAAGTTGGTCATTTCCGTTGGAGGATGGTATCACCTCCACTAGGGTGACCAACTGGCATAGGTGCAAATTCAGGACGGTGAGCGTAAAAATTCAGGACAAAGGGACAAAATTCAGGACAAAAATTCAGGACGAAGGGTCAAAATTCAGGGCAAACCTTCAGGACAAAAGTTACATTTTACATACACGTCAGAGTTAGTCCCGCAATAGTATATAAATAAGTAAATAGACAACCACCCAAGTACAAGTCAAAATAAGTTTATATTAGGTTGAGACAACCATGCACATCATTCAGTATGGCCGCAGCTTGCTACCTTAGACGATTCAAACTTTGCATCTCACTCCAGCAGGTACATTAGTCACCAGACAATGGTGAACCACACCTGAATATAAGTGAGGCTGTTTTTATTGTTGATTGAAAACTACTGGATATTCAAGGAGGTTTGCAGTGCCAGCCCCTAGTAACAAAACCGCTCTCCCCCCTTTCCGCCTCCCAGTGAAACACCCAATGCCCAGTCTGGCCAGTACGGCCTTGTTACCACCCCCATGGTGCCCCTCATCTTCACTTAGACCATCTCTCATGTGTATTTAATTTCTTTTATAGTGTTACTCATCAGGGTGTCGGAGTACGTTATAGCACACACACATTATATAAAGACAACGACTCATATTAACGTGAAAGTCATTGTATAGGAAATGTTACTTAAGATAATGGGTGCTACAAGGTGTAATCATTCTTTCATCCATCATTCAGTCTTTCACCATTCATTCTGTCCTTCCATCTGTGTGTCCATCTATATCCAAACATATTCAGCCATTTGCAAACCTATCAACCATATATCCTTCCATCCATCCATCCATCCATCATTTCACTAATCCATCCCTTCATCCACCCTTTCACTCATCCATCATTCATCTACCCACCCTTTCACCCCATCCATCCGTACAGTCATCCATCCACTCTTCCACCCATCCATCTATTCACTCACCCATCCAGCCATTTACCCTTTCACCCATCCAGCCATCCATTCACTTACTCATCCATACACCCATTCACTTGCCCATCATCTACACTTCCACCCATACATCATCTATTTACCTTTTCTCTCATCCATACTTCCACTCATTCACTCATCCATCCATCCATCCTTTCATTATCTAACCATTCACTCTTGCATTCATCCATTCATCCTTGCATTCATCCATCCATCCTTTCAGTAATCCATCCAGCCATTCACACATTCCTTCACTTATTTACTTTACCCCCTTTTCACATTATGAGCTGAGCCTTTGTCTGCAGAGTCGAAGACAGAAGGGGCCCATGAAGAACTTCACCTTGCTGTAGTTCCTAAAGTGTGGGGAGGGGTTCACTATGCCCCTGGACATAGGCAATCAGAAAACATAGAAATCATGAGTCATGCATGATGCACAGTGCCAGGATGTGAGGTGACTGTGACATGGTGTTGTTTCCACGCCTTTAAGTGGTGTAAAAAAACTTATGGGTCTCTTCAAAGTGTGTGTTCTTAATTAAGGGCGTGGTTTAAAACACCTAGGCAAAAAATCTGCGCTTAGCATAGTGTTTAGCGCGACTAGTAAAATGTTGTTTCTGTGATTGCATCCAGATGTATAATACAGCAAGTATCATTACACCAACAAGAAGCCAGGACTATTGGCTTTGTCAATGGGTGCTAGTTGCTTAAAATAAAAAAAGCAGTAACCAGGGCTTTGTTGAATATAATATTGAAAATATCTCACTCTAAAATGATGGGATAGTAAAAGAACGACAGCCCCTTCTTTTTAATTTGTTTTTCAGGCTTCTTTAAATAAACAGTTTTTTCACTTTGCAGCATGTGCGTTTTACCTTATTTCTAACAGATTGTCCTGCTGTACACTAAGGTAGGAGGAGGCCACCACATGCTTTAACACCCCCAGACTGACCCATTGTCATTCTGTATGTGGCAATCAGCGGCATACTGAATGACAAAGGGCGGGAGGGGCTAGTCCTGTGCTCCAGGAGGAGTGCGAGGTGGCTCCATCAGGGGATGAGGCCTCTCACAGGGGACCAGTGCTGCTCCCTGTGAAGGCCAAAATTACGGACAAAAGACGTCCGTAAAAGGTATCACGGACAACGGACGTGAGGTCCCAATTACGGACTGTCCGTGAAATTTACGGACGGTTGGTCACCTTAGACCTCCACCACTTTCACCACCTCCTGGTCATCTGTCCGCAGCTCAGCAATATACTCGCTAGCCCAGAACTTCCGCAGCATATTGGCAAGCATCTTGCCTGCCCTATTGTCTTCACCGTAGCGCCACACCCAAGCTTCTCTACCAAGGTAGGGTGTCTCCCTCTGCACAACTTTCATCAAAATCATTAAGTTTGTTCCTTAAACTAACTAGCTGCCGCCGGAAAAGAATAGGAGCTCCTTCAAACGAATTTCAACTTCATGTTGAGTTAGCTCCCCTCTCAATGTACGCAGCAAGCTAGCCTGTGTTGCTATACACACTCCATGGATCACTGTCTTAAACGCCTCCCATAAGTTGAGCTGGAGGCATTGTGTGCAAAGTATTTCATGATAGCTGTCCGGACCTCCACTCTAAACACCTGGTCTCGCAATGCTCCCACCAGCAGGCACCATGTAAAAGTGCGGTATTTAAAGTCCGGTTGGGATATCCTGCATATCACGGGAGTATGATGTGTTTACACCGCAAGCCAGGCACTAGCAGAATTAGGGTTTTATTTCAGTTTGTTGTTACCAATCGACAGAGGCTCTCCCCGCAGCCAGTTTCGCCTACTTCCCGCACTCCACCACTGCCCTGCCACAGACAACCATGAGCCGGGCCTCAACCCCTCCTCCTCCTCACTAGGCAGCAGGCAGTCTCAGGTCAGTCATCACTTAAAAGAAAGAGTCCTAGGGAAAGAGCAGGGCCGCCTGCACCCAGGCAGCAGCCATCGGGCGCTGATGCTGCCACTGTGGTTGGATAATTAGAGGATAAAGGCCCCCAGCCAGCAGAGTCTCACAAAGTTTCGGCCAGCTTGAGGTTAGGCTCTCTAGCCCCCCCCCCCCCCCCTCCCCTCAGTATGACCACTTCTTGACATCTCACAGTGACAATCAGATATGGGATGATATTAACAAAGTCCATCCCATCAGAACCCTCCACAATTGATCTTTCCAACCTTTGCCTACTTAGGATCTTAAGATTTAAACAAAATATCTTACAATGGACACTCAAGTGCAGTAATCAGTTAAGTGGTCTATGATCATTATAAATAACTTTAAGGGGCATGCACATCTGTTAAAAGCCACCAATTTACTGAAAACAATAAACTATGTGCAGCTCTCTCACACATATTCATCCATCACACTGTTAAGCACTGTGCCTCATAACATGATAACCACACCCTGTTGGGCAACCATACACCCTGCATGGTGTAGCATACTACCCCTGTAGGCAATCGCTTCAACGGTCCGCATACTGGTAAGTAAACACAAATGTAAGACTTATTGCCAATGAATGTTACTGTAGATTCCCAGATATTAAATCTTATCACCCAACTGTACTAGTGATATTTCCAACCATTTTTTTGTATACTGAGTATAGAGCCATAACAAGAACCCAATTCATTTGTGACATGTTTAAGTCGATTCAAGCAGGAGTCACGATCCGAAGTGATATCGATACAGTAATCTGCAGTCAAATATAGAACAAACCTGACCACGGCAAACGTATAGGATGGATTAACAATGGAACATCACATTTTGCTCGTTCAGAGTTCGGTGCATATTATGAATGGGTAATGTGTACTAGCTTGAATTCCTGAACTTTCACCCAGTGCTTAATTGGCACACAAAGATGCAAATCGATTTATATATAACGTAACTTTCCTAAACCAATCGCGAGCAGTTTCTCCTGTAACACAAATGCATCATCAGACTTCACAAGAAATGTGTAATAAAATGACTAGGAGGAAATGACTGGGAATCAGATACCAGTTTAAAAACATTTTGATAACGTGAGCTTTCAGGAATTTCCAAGAAGTGAAATGGCCAGATGTGAATCTAAAGGTAAAAGTTTCAGGTCCTACAATGGATTTAGAACATCATTATAGTGTCTTAGATTTCTTGATTTTGTAAATTTCGGCATCGTGAGCAATAGTTAGAAGAGGTCCGAAAATCTTAGAAATTGTTCATTATAAAACAAATGTTGTTTGTCATGTATTGATTATTAAAATACACAAATTCTTCCATCACAAAGTTATCCTGAAAAAAATTGAAATCGATACAAATTATGAAATTACATAAAATGAAGTACATTATGTACGTTTCTTATTCATTCAATCAGGGAATGGTATATTTACCTGTGACCATAATCAAAGGATAGAACATGTAATTGCTAGCCAAAATAGGTGTAGATCATCAGGGAAAATGAATTCATTATCAGTCTTCCAGGCATACTACTTCCAATTTGGAAAGACATTTCGTCCATACTGTCTATTCTTCAGCCTACATTGAGAGCTTTCTTTCCCCTTGCATGATAATGGCTCAAGATGTTTGTTGCAACAACAATGAGCCACTGATTTTGATGGCAGTCCAATTTTGGACGTTTTTCATCCTTTTTGAAGTTCTGGCATTTCCTCCAGTTTCTGTATTTGTGTGTAATTTGGATGTATTACAGAAGGTGGATTAAAAGTCAACTTTGGTGTTAGCATGGTGTATATCTGTCTCCAAAATGTTTGCTCCAGTTTTCTCCTGTAGTGTCTTTGGATACCTACTGGTCATATTTAATATGAATCATGTCTTTTTAAGTGCCTATTTGGTAGATTGCAGCCTCCAGAGTTTTCAGGATGTGTTTGGAGGAAGGTTTCTCGAAGTGTTTGGTATAGCTAGCCCTAAACTCACAAAATCTTGACTGTCAGCTTTGAGGAAGTACACTTTTTATCATACTTTGCTCTATTTTGACTCATTTTACCCATTATTTCGGTAGACAACATTTAGCCCGGCCTCAAGCTCCCTGAACTTGCTGCAGTTTGCCCAGCTTCATATTATATTCCAATCCTCTGTCCTTTAATGGCCGTGTAATCCCTGTGGCTGGCCTAAATTGCCAAATCCTTAACAACTGCTAATTCTCCTGGACATTATGGGAAATTAACTAACATTCGCAGGAAATAAATACACCAACAAGCATTGGAAATGCAATTGGTCTCGCATTAGGAAAGTTTTAGCTATTGGTATTGTAAATGACACTTTTTAGGTCGAGCGACCTATCTCAATGCGCATGAGCATTGAGCGGGAGCTCGATATATAGGCGCTTAAACAGAGCTTACCGAGATCAGGCGATTCCCAGGCGATTTCTTCCAGTGCATGTGAAAGCGCGTGCACAATGCCACCAGCCGCTTGCCTCGCATTACCACATCAAAGACGGCCGCGTCTCAGACCCCTGCTGGTTCACACCCTCATGCCGCTCTCCCCACTCCGCCCCCTCCCCTGCCTGCCGTGTCTCATTTCTCCTCGTACTTTCACGTTGACGGCCGCAGGCCGTCTCTCGTGTTTCTCCTTGTTTTTTTTACTTTTCTTGTTCTCTGTGCTGCTTTGTCTTTAACCTGGTGATGTTGTGGCTGTGGGTTTGCCGAGAGCCTCCAGACGCTGCAAACTTGTCAGCCAGAGAGGCGGATCTGAAGTGTAGGCTGCTGTACAGAAAGAGATGCGTGCGAGTGCTCAATGTGACAATCCTGGAAGCGTGCTGTTCTCTCAGTTCAGCGAAGCAATTCTAGTCCCCAGGCATAATGTTTGCGAATACGTTCCTGGTCTGTCCAGAGCATCTTCTGCCTCTTCCTTGCTCGTTTGCAAAGCCTGGCTGCTAGCCGGCACTGTCGCACATCCCCTCCCCTCCCCTGACCTCGTGCTGATTCTGTCCCGGTTAGTCATGGATGCGTGAAAACATCCCCTCTTTGAAAGAAAAAATATATCTCTTTTGACATTTGACTAAGACTGTTCCATATACTGCCTTTGTTATATTCAAGTAGTTGTCCTTTTTTCACGTGTCACGTTATTATGTCGCACAAAAGATCACGATTTTGTTTTTTCGCACTCAAAATATACTTTTGGAGTGTTATGATTTTAGATATTCGACAATTAAATAACCTCACAAGAGTGATGTGAAATTACTGTTTTTCTCTTGGGCATTGACGTGCCCTATATTTTTGTTCGCATTTGTATATTTTTTATACACAGTCTTTTAACTCATACATCTTTGGTGCTACCAGTCTAATTGAAGAAATGTTCAGCGCTAATCTTGTGTTGTTGTGTGCCACATCAAAGTGGCAAATACATCAAATTAACACTGAAATCAATATATTATACTGGAATTTGTATCGCAAATGCTCTCTAAAGCGAGTAAGGGAAGGAGTTAGTCCCATACTCCTGGAAAGCGTGAAGCTCTCGAGCACAGAGTGGTATTTGAGTGCGAACCTGTCAGTATCTCAGGGCAGTGCCTGTCGTGAAGGGGGCCATTAGCAAGGGATTACTCCTGCGGACCAGTGGCACAGCCGAGTGTAGCATCAGCTGTGTGTCTGCTTCTTACATGCAAGGTGTCTGAGGCTGGGGCTTTGCATGATGAGCATAGGTGTGTAAATGTCCCAGTTCCAGCCTTTTTCATATCCGTAATCCAGTCCTATGTTGATCGGTTCAGGACTTTACCTTGTGGGTATATAGGGAGTGCATTTTTTTTCGTATCCTACACTTTTTCTTACTATACTTTCAAAAAAATTTCAGTTTCAAGTAATTGTTTTTGTATGGCTGACTGAAAGATACTTCTACCGCACACTCCTCACCTTGTGAATACCCCCAGGTGCCAGACTGGCTCCTGAGAATTTTCATGTTTTGCGAGAGTGTGGCGGTGTGAGCTTCTACATCAACTTTGTCCTGCTGCTGAAGTGACATTGGAGATGCATATAAGCACCACCCTTCTTGCTGATGTCTGTACCTTTTTTCTGTGACGTTGGTCGCGGATGGGGAGCTCACTCCCAAACTTTTTTCTTCATTATTAATGGGCTTTTTGCATAAAATGCCTCCTTTGTGCCAGAAAACATGTTCCCACCTAAACCCACAGGGTTTAAGTCTTGTAGAAACTGTTACAAACAGATGTCTGTGACAGATCTCCTGGAGGTATGTCTTTAGTGTTTAGCTTTGTCGTACGGCTCCACGCATCACCACATCCACCGCATCCACCACCACCGCATCCACCACCACATCCACCATCACCACCACATCCACCATCACATCCACCACCACCACATCCACCATCACCTCCACATCCACCATGACATCCACCACATACACCACCACTGCATCCACCACCACCACCACACCCATCACCACTACATCCACCACCACATCCACTACAACCACCACCCCATCCAACACTACCACCACCACCGCATCCACCACCGCATCCACCACAGCCACCGCATCCACCACATCCACCGCATCCACCACCACATCCACCACATCCACCATCACCACCACATCCACCATCACCACCACATCCACCATCACATCCACCACCACCATCACATCCACCACCACATCCACCATCACCTCCACATCCACCATGACATCCACCGCCACATCCACCACCATCACATCCACCACCACCACATCCACCAGCGCCACCACATCCACCACCACTTCCACCACCACCGCATCCACCACCACCACATCCACCACCACTTCCACCACCACCGCATCCACCACCACCACCACATCCAGCACCACCACCACCACATCCACCTCCCCATCCACCACCACCACCACCGCATCCACCACCACCACATCCACCATCACCACATCCACCACCACCGCATCCACCACCACATCCACCATCACCACCCATCCACCATGACATCCACCGCCACATCCACCACCACCACATCCAACACCACCGCATCCATCACCACCACCGCATCCACCACCACCACCACTCCCACCACCACCACATCCACCACCCCATCCACCACCACCACCACATCCACCACCACATCCACCATCACCTCCACATCCACCATGACATCCACCGCCACATCCACCACCACTTCCACCACCACCGCATCCACCACATCCACCGCATCCACCACCACATCCACCACCGCATCCACATCCACCACTTCCACCGCATCCACCACTTCCACCGCATCCACCACCACCACATCCACCACTTCCACCGCATCCACCACCACCACATCCACAACCACCACCACCACATCCACCACCACTTTCACCACATCCACAACCACCACCACATCACCACATCCACCACCACCACATCCACCACCTCCACCACCAACACATCCACCACCACATCCACCCCCACATCCACATCCACCATCACCACCACCACATCCACCACCACATCCACCACCACCATATCCCCCAGATCCACCACCACCACATCTATATGTGTGTGGCTCTGTGTGTGTTTAGGTGCAAATGCAATGTTCTTGGTTTTTCGTCACAATAAAATACACTGAACATAATCTTCACAAAAGTTATTTACAAACGTTTAAGCTATTGCCATTATAAATTACAATAACTTTTATTTAAGTATTAATTATTTACAAAATTAAAAGCCATTGTTATTTGTAATATCAATACATCTAAGTCACGTAAATACAACACACATTGCATTACAAATGCTATAGGTGTCACATTTGCAAAAGTTAAAACTATTGACATTGTAACTGACAAATCTATTAATTTTGCTACTTTCAAAACCAACACATAAATAAAAAAAGTGTCATTTACAATACCAATAGCTCAAACTTTCCTAATGCGAGATTTGTAATGCAATGTGTGTTGTATTTAGATACTGACAGGTTCGCACTCAAATACCACTCTGTGCTCGAGAGCTTCACGCTTTCCAGGAGTATGGGACTAACTCCTTCCCTTACTCGCTTTAGAGAGCATTTGCGATACAAATTCCAGTATATATTGATTTCAGTGTTAATTTGATGTATTTGCCACTTTGATGTGGCACACAACAGCACAAGATTAGCGCTGAACATTTCTTCAATTAGACTGGTAGCACCAAAGATGTATGAGTTAAAAGACTGTGTATAAAAAATATACAAATGCGAACAAAAATATAGGGCACGTCAATGCCCAAGAGAAAAACAGTAATTTCACATCACTCTTGTGAGGTTATTTAATTGTCGAATATCTAAAATCATAACACTCCAAAAGTATATTTTGAGTGCGAAAAAACAAAATTGTGATCTTTTGTGCGACATAATAACGTGACACGTGAAAAAAGGACAACTACTTGAATATAACAAAGGCAGTATATGGAACAGTCTTAGTCAAATGTCAAAAGAGATATATTTTTTCTTTCAAAGAGGGGATGTTTTCACGCATCCATGACTAACCGGGACAGAATCAGCACGAGGTCAGGGGAGGGGAGAGGATGTGCGACAGTGCCGGCTAGCAGCCAGGCTTTGCAAACGAGCAAGGAAGAGGCAGAAGATGCTCTGGACAGACCAGGAAAGTATTCGCAAACATTATGCCTGGGGACTAGAATTGCTTCGCTGAACTGAGAGAACAGCACGCTTCCAGGATTGTCACATTGAGCACTCGCACGCATCTCTTTCTGTACAGCAGCCTACACTTCAGATCCGCCTCTCTGGCTGACAAGTTTGCAGCGTCTGGAGGCTCTCGGCAAACCCGCAGCCACAACATCACCAGGCTAAAGACAAAGCAGCACAGAGAACAAGAAAAGTAAAAAAAACAAGGAGAAACACGAGAGACGGCCTGCGGCCGTCAACGTGAAAGTACGAGGAGAAATGAGACACGGCGGGCAGGGGAGGGGGCGGAGTGGGGAGAGCGGCATGAGGGTGTGAAGCTGCAGGGGCCTGAGACGCGGCCGTCTTTGATGTGGTAATGCGAGGCAAGCGGCTGGTGGCATTGTGCACGCGCTTTCACATGCACTGGAAGAAATCGCCTGGGAATCGCCTGATCTCGGTAAGCTCTGTTTAAGCGCCTGTATATCGAGCTCCCGCTCAATGCTCATGCGCATTGAGATAGGTCGCTCGACCTAAAAAGGGGCATTCAAGACAACATTAGCAGAAAAACGAGCAAAAACAAAAATAAGAATTAGGGACAGCATTCGCAAAACTGGAGAAATTTGATCAACATCATCATACATTTATTTCAGGGCAACACTGTCGGGTAAGAGTGCAGTAAACCAAAAAAAACGAAATAAACACTAGTTCAGATGCTTCGGTGAATTCTGAACCTCGATGTAAATAAATGCCTTCATTAAAACTAATTGCAAACATTGACTCAGAATTCTGAGGAACTGTGGTTGTAATATAGTTATTAAAAATTGAATTCCAAATGCGTCAAAATCAGTGCCCTTGGTTGATAAATCTAGTACATTTTGATATTGCACAATTATTTATGTTGGCACAAGAATTAAAGAATTTTAAGTAGGTGTCTAGAGGTGTATACCTCCAGCACTTATTGAATTTTGATAAAGGAGGTTTATGTAACTTCTATGGGCTCCATTATAGATAGCAGCAATCTTCTGTTGAATCAACTGCTCATTTTGGTACACGTTTTAAGAATATTTCTAGTAGTTTGTTTTTCTACCCAAAATATGTGTTCCTAGTTCATCATTACAATTTCAAGGGTGCTCATAAATTACTGTAAGGCCTGCCAGATGACGTTACTAAGTTTGCAATCTTTTCTATATAGTTTGGTTAATGTTTTGAGAAGTTTGAGATTAGCACAATGTTTATAGCATTGCAAAGTACAGTTTTAATATGTATACTGATCTCAGATTGCAACTATCTAAAATATTTTATGGTCTCATTTTTATCTATTGTGGATTTACCAGAATGTCGCAGCTTATCCAGGTCAATAAACTTGTTTTTTTCTTTTCTTTGATTAATAGATTAGCTTTTCTGATTAGTGTTACATGGGTATCAAATTCATGTACTTTCATAGTTTTCATTGTGAAGAACTCCAGATATGCTAAACGAGTGCTTTCAAATGTACAAATCATGCTTTGCTTGCACATTATTTTGTTTCAAACTTTGGGGGTAGTTTAGAATTTGGATGGCGAGACGAGGGCATCCCCTAGAAGATGCCAGAACCCTCATCCACCAGATCTTGTGGTTTTATTGCCCCATTTTGTGGGAGTTAAGACCCTGGATTGCTACATGAGTAGCCTCAGCTAGCTCCACCGGCGAAAACACTTGACTTGAAGGTCCATCCAACACATCCTTTAACGTCATGACCTTTGCCCACGCTTTTTTGGTTGGGGTAAGTGGTTTGGTGTTCACCCTGCACAGCCATATCTAACACAGGAAAAACCAGCAATGGCCCCATGTGCAGAGAGAAATTCCTTACCAGGTCAGTGCCATTGAGTTTTTATTTTTCAAAAACAAACCACTTTTTTATGAACAAATAAATATACTACTGAGCAGGTAAAAAAGCAACTTACTCAGTATTAGCAGAGACAAAAGGGCATCCCTCTTATCTGTGGATATACTCCCATCACAGAGAGCATGCAATCGGGGATCTTTAAATATAGACTATATATTACACCTTTTGTTCGAATAATGAGGTTATTGAGTATGAAGTTCCTTATAAAGCCTAATGATCTCTATTGAAATGATAACAGTTCGTTTTCTTTCAGAGACTGGTGTGTTCTAACTGTCTATGGACGTTTAACAATCTTGAAGAGATTTAGAAATTAGCTTAGGTGTATCAACTATTTGAAAATTGCAAAGATCTTTATTTTTCTGATCCTGAGGTTCTTATTGATATGTTTGAAGAGCTCAGCTTTTCCTACTCCTTTTTTCCGTTTTATATACCTGTGCCTGGGGCGATACAAGGCCTCTTTTTGCCATTGGGACTTGTGTCTTCTTTTTGTTTAGACTTACAGGTCTGTTGGAATCTACAACGATTTCTATTTCATGTTCTGGTCTGCTGACTGCCACAACAGCATTGTAGATTCCAACAGACCTGTAAGTCTAAACAAAATTGAAGTCCACGGTTTTGTAGCTTAGAAA
This sequence comes from Lissotriton vulgaris, assembly GCF_964263255.1. NCBI lineage: Eukaryota > Metazoa > Chordata > Amphibia > Caudata > Salamandridae > Lissotriton > Lissotriton vulgaris. Next base: position 1,057,766,432 of record NC_141697.1, read on the forward strand.
ACCTTTACAAAACATCAACTATGAGCTGAGATATATACTTCCCTACAAATGCATACCGGACAAAAGACACTTAAGTCCCAATGGCTCATTTCAATAGAGATCAACCCCCACCCCATACCTCAAGAACATTGAAGCATCGTTTGCGGCGAAGCTGGACCCCAATACCCAACGGGGACCAATGGATCCCCAACTTACAGCCCATGTCCTCCGGGCACGTCCCCCGCCTGCACAGGCCCGGCAAAGAAACCTGCCCACATTAGGACTCCCCCAATAAACATTCAATAGTCCAAGACTCTGCAGCACCTCGCCAACCTATACATTAAGCTTCCAATGCCTGTCGCCCAGAGTTAGGGCTCCCCAAGAGGAAGCTCCATAGGACATGGAGCGCCGCCGAGATCGCAACCGTCTGCTACCCTCCTGCTGCTGACCCCAAGGACCCCTCCGGGACACCTCGCTCAATAACGAACCCGGCTCTCGTCCAGGCGGCGTGTGCACCCTCATCTGCACTGTTTCATCTGTCCATTTAAAGACCTCCTCTGGGGTGTCAAAGAAGTGAGTGTGGGTTTGATACACTACCCGTAGGCGGGCTGGGAACATGAGGCGTGTGGAAGCTTGAGGTCCCTCAGGCGGGCTTTCGCCGCCATGAACGATTGGCGCTGTTGTTGTACTAGTCGCGTGAAATCAGGAAATACAAGAATTTGGACATTTTCATAGAGCAGGGGCGCCTTAGCCTGGGCCTGTTTCAATATTGTGTCGCAATCCAGGTAGTTCAAGAGCTTTGCTATAACTGGCCGCGGACGAGCCCCCGGCGGAGGCTTCTGTATGAGCGCCCTATGAGCCCACTCTACGACAAAACACCTGGACATGGCCTCCGGGGGGAGCCAGCCCTCCAGCCATTGCATAAGAAATCGTTCCATGTTGCACTACTCGCAGTCCTCTGGAAACCCAAAAAATCGGGAATATTGTGTCTGGCCCGCTCTTCCGCATCCTCCACTCGCAGCGCCAGCCCCTTCTGAACGGACTCCATAGTAGTCATTTTCTGCTGCAAGGAATTGACATCATTCTCCACACCAGAGATTCAGGACACAGCCTCAATGATACGCGTCACTGCGTTGCGCATATCTTGCCGCATCAGCAAGACGTCTGACCCTACTGCCTCAATTTTAGCATTTAACATGTCTCTAGATTGGGTGATTGCTGCCATGAGCGCTGCATTGTCCAGCATGGTCCCTGATAGGCCCCCGGATGCCTCAGCCGCCGCTCGCGGGCCTGTGAACTTATCTATAGGGCCTTGCTTGGCTGAACCACTGCCACCTTTATCCGTCGTCATGACCGCCGCTGGGTTCTACACACAGGCCCGGGGTGAACCGGGGAGGGGACAAGAGCGGAAATCACCCAGCGGCGGGCTTTTGCGGTCCAACCCAACCGCCGAACAACAGCCTGCAATGAACCACCCTGGGACCAGGGCCAGCTAGCCGCCCCCGGGCCACACCGTGTCAGACCGCGCCAAAAGCTCCCAGCCAAGCATGAGCGGTCCAACTGTCCGCAGACAAAGCCGCATCCTGGATCAACATGGAGGCCCCCTGCGACGTTCCCGTATCTGCAATCTCTCTGGGGAATGTCTCTCCACACAGTGGGCTCCCGCGGCGGAAGACAGAAATTGCCGGCCTCAGGAACCCGGGAAGCGCCCACGTGAACCGGTGGACACTTCCTAAGGCCCGGGTGGATTCAGGAGGGAGGGGAGAAGGCACGTAGCTGCTGGGGCCCCAGGCAGATCCGGTGACTCCCCCGCCGTCTCGGTGACTCCCTGCCGTTCACTCCGCCATCCCTCACGCAGCTTGCTTGCGCCGCCGATCCCTGGCTGGCATACAGGGGGAGGAGGAACTGCGAGGGGAGCAAGCCCAGTCTCACCGCGGCGACCGGCTGCCCTCACTACCGGCTTATACTGCTGCCAAAGCACTCACCGCCAAAGCAATAGGGGGCGAATGCATCCTAGTGGCCAAGACAGAAATTACCGGCCTCAGGAACCCGGGAAGCGCCCACGCGGACCGATCTGCCGCCGATGTGGACACTCCCTAAGGCCTGGGTGGATTCAGGAGGGACGGAAGAAGGCACATAGCTGCTGGGGCCCCAGGTGGGTCCGGTGACTCCCCCGTTGTCTCCGTACCCCCCGACGCTCACTCCGCCATCCCTCACGCGGCTCGATTGCACCACCGATCCCTGGCTGGCATACAGGGGGAGGGGGAACTGCAAGGGGAGCAGGCCCAGTCTCACTGCAGCAACCCGCCGCCCTCACTACCGGCCTATACTGCCGCCAACGCACTCACCGCCAAAGCACTAGGAGGACGCATGCGTCTCGGTGGCTAAGGGACCCGATCTCCGGTCGTAGGTCCCGCACCCCAGCGTATCTCCTCACCGTGGCAGCCCGATCTAGCCGCCGGGCCTCTCGGTCAGGCTCCTGCCGCAGGTCGCTGGCTGCGTCCTGGAGCCCCTGACAATCACCCGCTAGCAGCTGCGGCCCTTCAGGCATTCCCAGGGTGTGTCCTTCCACTCTCTGCAACAAAAAACGGGGCCAAGGCCGCCCCCTGCACTCCAGTCACTGCCAGAAGGCTCAGATGTGATGTTCCGGCTTCACTGCCGGCAGCCAGGCAACACCCCCACGAGGCCTCACACCGGCCGAGGCTTGTGCACTCCGTCGTCAGCTATAGTAGGCGACCCAAAATTACACCGGGTGACACTGCGGAGGGCCCGGTGCTGCAGAGACATCGTGGCAGTCACATATATGCGGGTGTAGTCAGGTTAAATGAAGGATATTCTGTGGGCTGGACGGAGCTCGCTCAGCACACGTCCGCCATGTTGGCTCACCAAGCCATGCCCCGACCCCTTATCACTTTTAGGGTAAAGTTGTTTTCTTTGTCTTGTTGGTATGCACCTTGGGGACCCATTAAAACCACATTTTGTCTACCAAGAAGCATTTTTAAATCACTTTTCTTACTATCCACTACTATGCTGTGTGCAGTAGTGCATTTCACAGCACCCAATGCATCACCAAGTACTAGATGTGTCCATATCCTCTTAGATCTAGTTTAGTGAAGAACTTGGTAACCTCGAGTTTGTACAGGAGATTGGAAATCAAGAGTAGCTGATATCAATTCTGGAATACGATTTGATTCATTTCTTGATAATCAATACAAAGCCTACATTCATGACCAGGTTTTGATACACAAAATATGGCCGCCCAGATAAAGCCTTTTTGCAACTTTTTGGCAAGATATTTTTTGACTACTTCTTCTTCTTTGGGTTTTATTATATGATTCCTCCAAGCAAAATGCAGGCAACAGAAATCAGCTCAGCCGAACAGTCATATGGTGGTAGTCTCATTTCTTTTGTTACACAATACATTCTTTTATTTCTTGTTTACTTCTGGTATAGACTTTATTGCATCCAGAGGGCCTGATTCACAAAGGTAAACTTACACTTTTGTGTACGTTTACTACTTGAAGGTACTCACAAATGATGTGCAGAGTTTTATGACTCTACAATCCCTAAGCATATGAATGTGGAGTTTCCCGCGCCTGGTGTCTCTGCAATCTGGGCATAGATCTCCGCCCACATAATTATAAGGAGTGTGAAGTAATATAACACCACACACATAGGGTCATTATGATGGCGGATTCCCCGCATACTCCGGGCCGGCGGAAGCCACCGCCGGCCCGGAGTATGCGGGGAATCCGCCGAGGAGGCCTGAAAGACCCACCGCCAAATTAGGATGGCTGGTGGGTCTAACAATCTGTCCTCCACTTTTCCGCCGCGGTCGGAAGGCGACCATGGAGGAAAAGCACTAACATGGCTGACGGTGTCTATCAGACACCGCCAGCCATATTAGGATGTAGGGAAAGTAATGCTTTTCCGCGGCGGCTTTTCTGCCGTGGAAAAGCATACGGACATTCACTTTGGGGGCCCGTTGTGGGCCCCCTGGGTGAAGGTTGCGTGGGGGGTGCACATGGAGGGTACCTATGGTACCCCCCTGCCTTTGCGTGCACGAAGCGGCAGGCACCGCGCGGTGCCTGCCGCTTTGTGCATGCAAATGCACTGCTTTCATTTTTTACATTGCGGCGGGTGCTGCTTCAAGCAGCACCCGCCGCAATGTAAAACATACAGGATGTGACCGCCAGGGTGGCGGTTACATCCTAATTGCCATGGAGGGACCGCCGCTGCCCATGCCGACGGTCCCTCCTACTCAGGGGTGGCGGACGGACGCAAGTCCGTCCGCCATCCTAATCGACCCCTATGTTTGTAAATACTTAATAGTAGTAAACTTACACAGAAGTGTAAGTTTACCTTTTGGAATCAGGCTCCTAGCATTTAAAGCAAGAGCAGTAACTGGGAGGTGAGGCTGTAAGCCTTAGCAAGTTCAATTCTTGCTGTCTAGTAAAAGTAAAGCCTAACTGTTGGACTTGGCCCTCTCTGAGCAGTCACCCCCAAACGTTTTGTCATCCCTTCTCCTATTTCACTGAATCTATTTTTGCTGGCCTTTAATACTCTGTGCACTTTACCACTACTAACCAGAGCCAACGTGTTTGTGCTCTCTCCTTTAACACAGTAAAATTGGCTTACACCCAATTGGCCCATTTACTTTACTTATACATCCTTAATAAAGTGAAAGGTAGAGCCTGTAAATTAAATGCTACTAGCGGGCCTGCGACACTCATTGTGCCACCCACGTTAGTAGCTCAGTAACATGTCTCATGTTTTCCATTGCATTCTCCATGAAGCTTTAAACTGTAAATTCAACTTGGCAAAAAAAAAACTTTTTCCAAGCCTACACCTCCTTTTTTAATGCAAATATAAACCCCCAGCGTAGGCCATATGCAGCCCCGGGGCAGGGCGCTGTACAATCAAAATGCTGGACATGTACCTTTAATTTTTACGTGACCACATAGTAAGCAACTTCCACATTAATTTTTAATTAATGTGAGACCTGCCTCTCCCACAGCATAACATTGGGGTGCCTATTTCAAGTAATAAGTGATTTTGATTTAGAGTAGATAGGAATGTTGAATTTGTCCTCTTAAGAATTGTAATTTAAAACCCTCTTTAATGGTAAAGTTGAGTTTTAAGTCACAATTCTCAAAAAGGGCATTTTTAGAAAGTTGACATTTTATAGTCCTAACCATTTAGTGCCTGCAGCATGGTCCTGGGTCACATGAATAGGTGTGGGTGGCAGTTGACATTTGGGTATTCCTCCCAGAGAGCCACACAATGAAGTGATTGGGTAGGAGCAGGATGGGCCACCTAGGCCTGATAGTGGAGCACAGCTGATGCCTACCACACTTGCACTTCAAAGGGCTTGTCTCAGCATACCCACCAGGGGCTTAACAATAGCTCCTTGCGCCCCAAGACAGGGAGGCAGGAAATTCCATACACTTCTGTGAGGGGGAAATTCCAGAAGCCTCTCCCACTTTGAAGGGGTCACCAGGTATAAAAATAGGTCCTTTGGACCAACTCATCAGTCTAGTTCTGGTCCTGCGGAAGGTCAGAGCTTTTCATGGCCTGGTGTGTACTTCAGAGGACTGCAATGATGTACTAAGAGGAATGCCCTGCTGCCTGAAGCTTACTTTGTGCCCATAGAGAACTGCTCTGCTGCTTGAGACCTGTTTCCTGCAGCCAAGACTAGCAGAGTGACTTCAAAGGCTAGTAGGCTGGCTTCCTGATCAAAGCTTCAAGGACAGAAAAGACTCCAACAATCTTAATGCTGCACCTGGACCCATCCTGAGTGAGACTTGACTCTCCAAGTGGTGCCCCTCCACTCCTGGACACTTTAAGTGGGATTAAAGGTGTTGTACCAGTCTAACTGTAGGTTCCACCAAATCTGTTGCAAATCGACAAAAAGCCCCTCAAAGCAATGCCACACAGACCGTACAAAACGGATATAAGGTACAATCCTCAGTGGGCCAAACTTGGTACTGTACCTTCCTGCGCTCGGTCGGCCTGAACCTGTGACTTTGTCCCAGTCCAGTGTGACCAGATACCGTCAGTTGGCACTTTGCTTCTTTTGATGCTGCTTTTGTCTAAATCTTGAAATTTTCATATCTTCATTTCTACTTATTGAATTTTTGTTGTTTTAGTCTCATTCAATTTCCTCTACTATTATAAATCAGTGTGAGATTTTCATTTTGTTGTGGTTTCACTTTAAAACTGTTTGAGTGCTGAATAAATACTGTTTGCAAATTGCCTCTAAGTTAAGCCTGACTGCTTTTGTGCCAAGCCACCAGGGGGTTAATTACAGGTTAATTCAGTCAATTTTGTGGTTCACCCTGACAGGGATTGTGACTGTTGCTTAAGAAGGGCTCATGCTTACATTGTCACTGTAGTGGTTGGCCCAATGGGTGCTGCAGTCCACTTGTGACAGTTAACTAACTTACACCTTGGCATCATATTCTAGGGACCTATTGGTAAGTTAATTGTGTTATATTTATATTCCATGTTTATATGGGTATTCCAATTTTACCATGTTGAAAGGAGAAGAACAAGTACTTTACCACTGGTTAGCAAAGGTAAAGCGCACAGAGTTCTATGTCCAGTAAAAAGACGAAACAAAATCCAGAGTGGCCAATCAGAAAGGGCAAATTTCAAACACCAGGCAAAAACACCAGAAGTAGCCAACCGGTGGGAGGACTTCCCTGGGCATGTAATTTAAACGTTTCCCACTTGGGAGCATATTTACAAAAAAGTAGCTAAGCGTGTTGTTAAGCCAAGGAGGCTAACAACAGGCTTCTTACTTTAGAAACGCAGGGCTGCACCATATTTACTAGATTATGGTGCAGCCCTGCATTTCCCACTGCGCTGGCACTACATTTATCTGCCTAGCGCAAACGCAGGCACCCTTGCACCAAAGTGCAAGGGTGCCTGTGTTGAGGGGAAGATTGTTTATGTGCAGGAAGGTCCCCCTTCCTGCACATAAACAATCTTGAAATGATGTTTTGTAACTTCTATGTGTGCTGCTTAATGCTTAATGCAGCACACATAGAAGATGCAAAACACCATTTTTTTAAGATGATTGTGTAATAACTCGAAGGCACAATTCAATTGACCAAGAATAATCTTTATTCACAGCTCCCGCCAGCATGTCATATCCCTGGCCAGGTACACACAAAATGGCCGTGTCCCAAGCCACCAACTGTCACCACTGCTTACGTGCCAACGGGCAGCACAAGACCTATGCCTCAGGCATCGCACAGGGGGCGCACGATGCAGACGAGCCCACTACATATCTCCTTTCCCTAAAACAAAGAGAAAAGAAAGAAGAGAACACAGAAGAAGGAGAAAGAATTTACGTCGGTATCTAACCGGAATTCTGATCGCTCTAGTGCTCCTCCTCACCGTAGAGGGTTGAGGAGAAGAATGCTGAACACTGAGATCGCTTGGAGGATTAACATGTGAAACATTTTTTACATCATTAGAACACTGCATTGAATCACTCGGTAAAGAGGATCAACACACAGTTGGACAAATTATTTCGAGCCCCCCGGTTGCAGACTATTCCTCACGGGTGTATTTGGGGGGAGCATTTCTACCTGCGGGATGGGGTGCACTTGACTGAGGCAGGGAATGTCCTGTGGTCGAACAATATATTGGCATGTCTAGAGGGATTTGTGAGGTGAACATGACCTTTCTTAGGAGTAGGAAGGGGGGAGGCCAGATCGTTGGGTAACAATGCTGGCCTGTGGCGGTAAGGTCATGACCGGTGAGCAGCTATTTTAAGGTCTGAGGGGGCGGCATCATCCTTTGGAGGTGTCTGCCCAGGGGGAGGAGGGGTCACTGGCCCCTCCTAGAACTTCAGGGGCAGCTGGTGACGTGAGTTAGGGCCCTCCTTCAGTGGTTAAATGGAGTTCAGGGGGTGGACCGAGTAATTAACGGGCTCGGCTGCATGGGTGGACCGAGTAATTAACGGGCTCGGCTGCATGGGTGGACCGAGTAATTAACGGGCTCGGCTGCACGGGTGGACCGGGTAATTAACGGGCCTGGCTGCGCATGCACACCTGCGGTAAGGGCGCAGCTTGTAAGACCTGACCCCGGTTAGCGACCTTGCCATATGGCCATAAATGTTAGTAAGCAAACATTTTCAGATGAGGATGTTAGATTCAGTTAGGAAACAAGCTGTATTAGAATCCTGTTAAGGTTAGCCGATCACACGTGTCGATATGAATGTATCTTAATGTTCCTGAATATTTTTGCATAAAAATTTGTATATTTTTGTTTATCAAATTTTATTATTTTGTATCTTAATAAATACGGCCGGGGGGTCTTGCGATCCCCCGCCTTCCAAAGACAAATCATTTTCCTTGTCAATGTGTTCTGGGTTGATGTGGGTATACCGGGAGAGGGGTGGTAGCCGTCACTGACCATGTAATGTATTTCATTTAACTGAAATTAAACATGCTTATTGACATTAACCAAGTGTAAAGAATGCTTTTAACAAGAAAGCTGACATAGATTTATAGAGGGTTTTCCACAACGAAAATAATGAATATGCACCTCTTAAACGTAGCCTGTTGAATGGAACCTACATGGCAATGAACAGAAATAATGCTGATATACCACTTGAAGGAAGAACATTTTTAGTAATGCTTAATATTGACTTGAATTGCATGTGGCATTTGATTAACTCGACAACTGAAGTATTTAGAAATATGCGATATTTAATAATATTAATATTCTCATAATTTAACTGTTCACAGTTTAGGCCTCAAAGGTTTTTCTTTCTTAGTCAATGTTAAATCATGTGAAAGCTGTCACCCTAGCCTTATGAGAATTTTCAGTAAAGTTCCTTTTGTGTTCTAGTTTTAACACTTCTCACTTCTAGCACATTTGATTGAATCTGAAATAAACTTTGTTACATCCCAGCAAAAAGAGCCTGGGAAAGGACTGACAACAGATGGCTAAAGGTACCGCCTATTTCCGAGGATGTTACTAGTCACTAACTAAATGGTATATCATCCTGAAGAAAACATGAGAGAAGGATTACTTAATTCTTCAGGATTTGTATATTTTGCCGATCATCAAATTACAGCCCATCGTGAACGACCAATTAAACCCCATGGACTGATGGAGTCTATACTTTAAGGGGTGTGAGCCTGGATGTATTGGAGTAGAATTGCCAAAATTAAGTAGGAGGCGAGGGCTGGCTGTCTGACTTTCTTCCATTCCCTGACTGGCATGCTGTTGGTTTCTTCCTTGATCCACACCTGTTTGCTTATCGTGAGTTTTCTTTCCTTATACCCTTTCCACTCATTCTGGATGGTATAGACAAACTGAACCCTAAGCGAACTGAGACCTTATCCTGGGCTATTACTGACTGGCAAGTGTGTTCAGGGAAATACCCTTTCAGATGAGAGGTTGTCTGACTCCTTTTGTGGCAATCAGTGTAACATATCAGACACAAACTGATTTACTTGAGGACAGAATCCGGAAAACAACATTGATTGGTTTGTATGAGCATCACTAAATGTGTCATTTCATGTACTGTGTTGTTTTCTTTGCATTAACTTTGTTATTAAACCTGATCTCTAAATGTATTTTCTGTCCTTACTGCATTCTTGAGGCATTAGATAAATGTTTTTACTAAATCTACCTTTATCGATTCTGTCTCGTTCTTTTGCTGGCACTTTATGTCCCAAGGAATCTATATTCAAGGCTGATAAAAGTGATGTTATGTTGAATCATTAGTCTGAGTTAACAATTATCTATTCCAGGTCATCATGGGATAATTGTTCATTCCCCTAATATTCTAGTTACTTATAGCTAAACATAAGATCCATCAGAGGACCGAAAAAGTGGTAATGGTATACGTTTTTTTTGAGGATTCTAGTGATTCATGTAAAGGAGAAATGATTCTAGTAAAGTGAAAAATGGGTCAGATGATTTGAGTTTATGAAACTGAAGTAAAGGGTAATTAGCTTTATCCTGTTTCCGCTGCAACACTACCTCACAGTATTACCTATGCTCAGTCATCAAGATCTTTTCCCCTAGTAGAACGAGTAGGTCAATTCATTGTTTAGCACCGCCTTGCTGCAACTTGGTCGCTTTTAAGCGACTTTGATCCAAGAACTCACTAACGTGACATTGACTTCGTCCTTACATTCCACACAAAGCTGAAAAAGTAAGGCAAAGATGCAGTTTCCGAGCACAAGACCCCATCCTGCATCTTTGAACCAGCTCGCTGTAAAATTTTCCACAGCTTCAACAGCATGGATGAACAGACTGAAAGATCAACAAGCACTGGCGTTGCCAATAGGTCTCGCAGTAGGAAAGTTGGAGCTATTACAATTGCAAATAACAATGCCTTTTATTTTTGTTTTCATTTTAAAAACATAAAGGGCTTTGTCATTTACAAAACCAATAGCTCCAACTTTCCTACTGCGAGACCTATTGTGCACTGCACAGTGTGGCTGAAAGTGGCACTGCGTGTGTGTGAGTGGCTTTGAGTGAGTTGCGTTGCGTGGGTGAGTGGCGTTGCATGTGTGAGTGTTGTTGCATGGGTGAGTGGCGTTGCGTGGGTGAGTGGCGTTGCGTGTGTGAGTTGCGTTGCGTGGGTGAGTGGCATTGCATGGGTGAGAGTGGCGTTGCGTGTGTGAGAGTGGGCTTGCGTGGGTGTGAGTGGCGTTGTGTGTCTGAAAGTGGTGCTGTGTGGGTAAAAGTGGCACTGCGTGGGTGTGAGTGGATTTGCGTGTGTGAGTGGCGTTGCATGTGTGAGTGGTGTTGCGTGTGTGAGTGGCATTGCGTGTGTGAGTGGCATTGCGTGTGTGAGTGGCATTGCGTGTGTGAGTGGCGTTGCGTGTGTGAGTGGCGTTGCATGTGTGAGTGGCGTTGAGTGTGTGAGTGGCGTTGCGTGTGTGAGTGGTGTTGAGTGTGTGAGTGGCGTTGCGTGTGTGAGTGGCGTTGCGTGTGTGAGTGGCGTTGTGTGTGTGAGTGGCGTTGTGTGTGTGAGTGGCGTTGCATGTGTGAGTGGCGTTGTGTGTGTGAGTGGCGTTGCGTGGGTGAGTGGCGTTGCATTTGTGAGTGGCGTTGCATGTGTGAGTGGCGTTGCATGTGTGAGTGGCATTGCATGGGTGAGAGTGGCATTGCGTGTGTGAGAGTGGGCTTGCGTGGGTGTGAGTGGCGTTGTGTGTCTGAAAGTGGTGCTGTGTGGGTAAAAGTGGCACTGCGTGGGTGTGAGTGGATTTGCGTGTGTGAGTGGCGTTGCGTGTGTGAGTGGCGTTGCGTGTGTGAGTGGCGTTGCGTGTGTGAGGGGCATTGCATGTGTGAGTGGCGTTGCATGTGTGAGTGGAGTTGCATGTGTGAGTGGCGTTGCATGTGTGAGTGGCGTTGCATGTGTGAGTGGCGTTGCGTGTGTGAGTGGCGTTGCGTGGGTGAGTGGCGTTGCATGTGTGAGTGGCGTTGCATGTGTGAGTGGCGTTGCATGTGTGAGTGGCGTTGCATGTGTGAGTGGTGTTGCGTGGATGAGTGGCGTTGCGTGGATGAGTGGCGTTGCGTGGATGAGTGGCGTTGCGTGGATGAGTGGGGTTACGTGGATGAGTGGGGTTGCGTGGATGAGTGGCGTTGTGTGTCTGAAAGTGGTGCTGTGTGGGTAAAAGTGGCACTGCGTGGGTGTGAGTGGATTTGCGTGTGTGAGTGGCGTTTGCTGTGTGAGTGGTGTTGCGTGTGTGAGTGGCGTTGCATGTGTGAGTGGCGTTGCATGTGTGAGTGGCGTTGCATGTTTGAGTGGCGTTGCGTGTGTGAGTGGCGTTGCGTGTGTGAGTGGCGTTGCGTGTGTGAGTGGCGTTGCGTGTGTGAGTGGCATTGCGTGGGTGAGTGGCGTTGCGTGGGTGAGTGGCGTTGCATGGGTGAGTGGCGTTGCATGTGTGAGTGGCGTTGCGTGGATGAGTGGCGTTGCATGTGTGAGTGGCGTTGCGTGGATGAGTGGCGTTGCGTGGATGAGTGGCGTTGCGTGGATGAGTGGCGTTGCGTGGATGAGTGGCGTTGCGTGGATGAGTGGCGTTGCGTGGATGAGTGGGGTTACGTGGATGAGTGGGTTTGCGTGGATGAGTGGGGTTGCGTGGGTGAGTTGTGTTGCGTGTGTGAGTGGTGTTGCTTGGGTGAGTGGCGTTGCTTGGGTGAGTGTGGCATTGCGTGGGTGATAGTGGGCTTGCGTGGGTGAGAGTGGCGTTGCGTGTCTGAAAGTGGTGCTGTGTGGGTGAAAGTGGCACTGCGTGGGTGTGAGTGGCTTTGCGTGAGTGAGTGAGTGAGTGGCGTTGCGTGGGTGAGTGTGGTGTTGCTTGGATGATAGTGGGCTTGCGTGGGTGTGAGTGGCGTTGCGTGTCTGTAAGTGTTGCTGTGTGGGTGAAAGTAGCACAGAGCCTTTGATGTGGCCTGGCGCAGGAGAAATGCTGCTGCTGCTAATTAAATATAAAAAGTGTTTAGGGACTCACGGCTGCCGAGAGTAACAAGGCAGTGCTGGGAGGGGGGCTGCACACCAACTGAAGTGCTCTGGTTGCACGGCCTGCGGCCGGCCGTGTGAAGTGATAAGCCTTTGAAGTACACAGGCATGCTGCGACGGAGGTGTGAGAGGTCTGGCAGGGAACAGATGGCTTGGCTGTGAAGCAGGGGGCGGGGCAGCGCTGGGGAAGCCTGTGGGAGGGTGATTGATGCCTTTGATTTGGGGAGGGAGGAGAGCCTTTTGCAAGCCTGCAGGAGAAATGCTGCCGATGCGCGTGCATGTTTAATCACGTGATTCACGTGAACTTAAAGAAAACCACGGCTGAAAGCCCGTGGTTTGAAGAGGATTTTGCCGACTTGAATTCTCCCCATTTCCCATTCCTGCGGAATGGTAAAGGCGAGACCTAAAAAGTAAGCCTGGGCAAATCACTACGCTACACTCGCGTAGTTTGCGAAGTATGCGCTACTTCGCATTACGCGAATTGCATGTAGCACAGTGCAAACATGCGTAGTGTAGTGCAGTGGTCATTTTTTGCTTGCTCACAGTCCTCAACGTCAAGTTGGCGACCGCGGGCAAGCAAAATGACATCCCGGCGAGACTTTTTCCTCGATTGCGAGCGTGGAAAATAACCTTCCCAGCGGCAGTCCGCATTGAGAAAGCTACAGCTCGAGTAGAAATCTACTTGAGCGGCAGAAAACAACTGCTTGCACTGTGCAGGATGCAGTTTGCACTGATTGCACAGTGCGGACAAGCATCCGTCACTGTGCAATCAGTGCGAAGAGCATTTTGCACAGTGCACTACGTAGTTCGCGGAGCTTCGCGTAGTGCGAAGTGCACTTCGCGTAGTTACGTGTAGCGCTACTTCGCGAACTACGCCCAGGGTTATTAAAAGGCATATTTTGAACTGCCGTTCAACCGAATTCTAATTTAATTAATTTTGACTGTTTTTGTCCCATTTTTATGCGGAATTATTTTCTTTTTTACCATATCCCTTTGACTTCCTGGCCATTTTTCTCTGTGTGTAATTTGACCATGTTTAATGACATTTTTATATGTTTATCTTTCCTGGATTTAAATTTTATATATCGTAGTGCATTCTTGTGTGACTGTTTGTTGCATACCCCCTTTCTCAGAGGAAGCTCATGGGGCGTGAGTCAAGCTAGGACACCTGAAGTAAGGATTCCCGAGTGAAATCAGGTTATCTCTATGGGTCAGATTGTATGGGCGTTGCATAAGCTCAGCCACGACATCAAGCCTGTTGCCTCTCTCCCTAGTGGTCCAACGTGTTGTTTCCCTACAAAGGCCTCAACTATGTGTTGCATGGTACTGGGCGATTTCATCCTCTGCATCCTTAGACCCTGCTACCGTGTGGCAACACCAAACTAGTACCTTTCAGTTGTAAGGGAATCCCCACAGAATGGGAAATAAACTCGGTTATTTTTTGGCTAAAAGTCTGCAATATATGTCCTTATTTGCTGGATTTATGCTCCCATTCATCATCTGCTCAGATCAGGTGGTAAAAGGAAGCGCTGGAGCCTCTCCAGGGTGGGGTGGAGAGGGCATTAGGCGGCAGACAAGCCCGGTGTTATGTTGGGGAGAGCTCCCACAGTGCCATAGGAGACTCTCGGTTCGGGGGTCGGAGGACAAGACCAGGATGCTCTTGGAGTCCTAACCTCAATCGATTTTAATTTCCAGATGGTAAAATTGGGTCTGGTGTTACCGCGTCTTGGAAATTTGGATCAGTGCCGGCTCAATCTTAGTGCGACCGGTGCTGCTACACCAGGTACCATGCTTGGGGGACGCTTCATTTTTAAAATATCTTATATAGGATAAAGATCTCCATGACGAAAGCAGTAACACACTGGTCTATCTACGTGAACTACAAATCTGTGCCTTCTGCAAAGCACAAAGTCATACATGTAGATCACAGATTTGTAGTTCACGTATATAGACCAGTGTGTTACTGCTTTTGTCATGGAGATCTTTATGTTACTTGCATAAATAACAATCCCCCTAATATAGCATAGAGAGCTATTAACCAGGTAAATGCAAACACCCAAGCATTGGTTAAGAAATATATTGTTTTTGTTCCCCTCACACTTTCGTTATTCTAAGGTTGCTAAAAAGGGGGCCTTATGTAGTAATACATTCTTATTAGTGCAGACAAAACCAACCACTGCACTACATTTTAGATTCTGACTGCATTTCTCCAGCCCAGGCGCTCTTAACATTCAATGACTACCAGTTTGAATGAGATGCAAGCCTTACACTTTATAGCTCTCATTTCCAATACAACAATTTACAAACTTGTATAAATCATAGTCTTTGTATAATCAGTGTATATCTGTTGTAAAGCGCTCTGACACCCTACACTGGGATGGATAGCGCTATAAAAAAACTAAATATGAGAGTGGGGCTTTGAAGAGATGAGGTGCACTGTTGGTGTGTGGTAGTGAGGGAATTCGTGGAGAAGGAGGTCATTGTGGGGGTACCAACAAATATTTCTGTAGTGGGTTCCACCAGTGGGTACGACAGCCCCGATTTGTGTGCAGGAACACAGGGAAATTATCATTATAATTGGGCAGAGCGGTATCCCACCTGCAGGTACTGATCTATACCAGACACATTGTGTTCTTGAGTAGATATTCCAAGACTACCACCCATGTACGTCTGTCATTTACAGGGCGTCTTACTGAGAAGAGACGTGTTTTCAGGGAGAAGTGCCAGAGAGGGTGTTAGTCTGGAGTGGCTTGGGCAGGTAAGAGTGGTAAGGCGGTGGGGAGTGGTGGAAGGGATTAGACAGACGACGATGAGTGAAAATGTACAATGTATTTCATTTTCCCACCCCTTCGTCTGTCGAATTCCCCTCCACCCCACCGCTCATCGCTCTTACCTGCACGAGCCGCTCCTGGTGTTAGTGCTTAATTTGAGCCGGTGGTTTCCTGGGCTCGGCAGCAGCACTTAATTGTCCACACCTGCGCATGTGACAGTCTGCCACAGGGTGGCTCTGTCTGACTAATTTAGAGATAACCACAACAACAGGTAATTATTAATTCAATATACATTAAAAAATGACTATTACCTGATGCTCAAGCCATACTTTGGAACCCTCGAATCGTCCAAACTGTCACACTTCTAGGAGTGTGGTTGTTATGTTGTTACTATCACTGGCAGCATGGCAGAGGCAATGTGTGGTGCAAGCTGCAGTGACCTCCTGACGAGAGCCCTGGCATTTTTTTTTTTGGGTGTGCAAATTAAACACCGTGTGAGATCACGGCCAGAAACACACACGCCCAGTAACCTTCACCCACATTTTTCCGTTACCTGACAAACACTGTGGTGAATGAATGCTAGAACATTCTGTAACTTTGAGACATCATCTTCAAAGCTACACGTCAAGAGCCCGGCACAAATGACTTCGTCAATGGACAGGGAGAGACGAGCTTGTTGAATTGCATTAGTGAAATTACAAAGGAGAAAGGCCAGCCCCACCCCTCGGCTGGGGACTTTGTGTTATGCATTCTATAGCTGTTGCCTTTGGGGCCCGGCCAGCTGTAGCACACAGCAGTGACGTTGCGTCATGTACAAACAGAGCCAAGACCATGAGGACAGATTTGGGCGGGCTTCCCAGTATCTTGCCGCAATCTGTTATTAAATATATTTCTTTGCTCGCCATTGTATGGCGCATAATAGGGGAGAGAAGCAACACTCTATGACAGACTTGATCTTATCGGTTCAGTGGCCACTGCCACCAGGCAGAAATAAAAACAATACGTCAGAGTTCAGGAAGAGGAGGAAGGAGGGAGCAGTGAAAGATGCAGGAGGGGTAGGAAGACGGTGGCAGAGAAGCAGGGCACCAGTCTTAAAAAAAAGAAGTGGGGGGACTAACCAAGTCAGGCAGCATGCAAGGGAAATGGTGCGTGACATCACAATGCGTGACATCAAAGCATGAGACCTCGCAGTGGTATCACAGGAAGCGGCATCACAAACCATTACTACACAAGAAGTGACATCACAAGTAGTGACATCAGATCTTAAGACCTCACACATATGTTTAGCAGTTCTACATTTAAGCTCATTACCATATTTGACAATTGAGATTTTGTGTTGGGATTGTGCCAAAAAAGGGGCGCAACCTGATGCAAAATCTGTGACTCAACTTATACATTTATGTTTTTTAAACTATGCCACACAGAAATTATAAACAAGGAGACAGGTAGCAGTAAATCTAATCTAACAGTTAAAAACTTGGCTATTCAATCAACAAACACGCTAGTTATTCATAAATACAGCTATATTTTGATCCTCTGTCCAGCGCCGCAACACCCTCGGGTATTCGTGCGCTCAATAAGTTTTATCAAATAAAATAAATATTCTGCTTAACTGGTTGTAAAGTCCAAGGGCCCGATTCACAGAATGAACTTAAAACTCAATCCTAAACGTACTACTATTTTGGTATTCACAGAATGCACTTACTCATTTCGGTATTCACAGAAGGCACTTACTCATTTTTTTTTAAAAATTTTTTATTGCAGAGTTCAATGCAAGTAACACAATAAATCGGCAAATCGGTTTACGCGGGACCTTAGAGTCCATTGCTCCATCTAGTTAGCACATACACAGCCTTATAACCCGCATCCCGGAGGCCGGGTGGCGTCTCATACATTGAGTACATCCCCTCTACCACTAAGTGCAATCGTGCTCAGAGATCAACCGCTTTCTGCTTTTAACTTTTATCAACATTCCCCCCCCAGCATCCAGCATATATTTGCTGTGATCATTGTTACCATTGGGACGCTGCCCTCCCCGTTCTCCTTCCTCCCCCCCCTCCGATGTCCCACGCCTGCGTCCATTACCAGTACACTGAATTATGTTGGTAGTCTTAGGAGTTTGGAATCGATCATTAAGTGTGTGCGTCCGGGGCAGGTGCTAGGATTGGAGCCGCTCCTTCTGGGGTCCCGGGATCTACAGCTTCCTCCTCCTCTTCGCCCTCCACTGCACTATCCCTAAGAGCCTGGACCAGGATTTCCCATGCTAGCGCTGTTTCCTGAGCTTTCTCATCCGACCCACGCCGGGCTAGTTGGTACCTCAGTGTGCTCTCTGCTGCAGCCCATTTCTGAAATTCATTCAGCCATTTTCGGTGTGTCGGGGCTATCTTCGATTTCCACCCCCTGGTAAGTTCCCTCTTCGCTATAAGTAGGCCCATGTCTATGAATTTGCTTGACAGTTTATTTTTACGTGTGTGCGGAAACCAGTGTAAGAGTGTAACCGCACTGTCATATTGTAGTTCCCTGTCAGTTACCTCGTTCAGAGTGTCGCCCACTTCCCTCCAATAGTCCTGCAAATGTGGGCAGCCCCTCAACATGTGTAGGTAGAAGGCACTTACTCATATCGGTATTCACAGAAGTTAGTAGTCCTAACTTTAGGACTCCTAAATGCCTTCTGTGAATGCCGAAAGTCTTAAAATTAGGATTTCTCTCAGTTTAGTAGTAGTAAAGTTAGGACTCCTAACTTTAGGACTCCTAAATGCCTTCTGTGAATACCGAAAGTCTTAAAATTAGGATTTTTCTATATTTAGTAGTAGTAAAGTTAGGACTCCTAACTTTAGAAATCCTAAATGCCTTCTGTGAATACCGAAAGTCTTAAAGTTAGGATTTTCTCAGTTTAGGAGTAGAAAATTTAGGACTCCAAACTTTAGGCCTCCTAAATGTCTTCTGTGAATACCTAAAGTCTTAAAATTAGGATTTTTCTCAGTTTAGTAGTAGTAAAGTTAGGCGCACCCAGAACAGCAAAGGGCGAAGGCGCAGCACATCAGCAATGGAATGTTTTCCCATATCTAAATAAAGAGGTTTTAGAGGTGTGGAGAGGGGGAGAGCAACCAGGTCCCTCACAAACTTGCGCTCTGCCCTTACCAGGTCAGTGGTGTTCTCACCTCCCCACAGCTCTGAACCATGTATGCTATACTATGTTTTGTTTTGCTATCCTATGTTTTGTTTTGTTATGCTATGCTATGTTTTGCTATGCTATGTTTTGTTATGTATGCTATGTTTTGTTGTGTTTTGTTATGCTATGCTATGTTTTGTTGTGTTTTGCTGTTTTGTTATGCTATGTTTTGTTATGCTATGCTTTGTTTTGTTATGTTATGCTATGCTATGTTTTAATATGCTATGCTATGTTTTGCTATGCTATGCTATGCTATGTTTTGTTATTCTATGCTATGTTTTGTTATGCTATGCTATGCATTGCTTTGTTGTGTTTGGTATGCTATGCTATGTTTTGCTATGCTATTATATGTTTTGTTTTGCTATGCTATGTTTTGTTGTGTTTTGTTAAGCTATGCTATGTTTTGTTGTGTTTTGCTATGTTTTGTTATGCTATGTGCTGTTGTGTTTTGTAATGCTATGTTTTGTTATGTTATGCTGTTTTGTTATGCGATGCTATGTTTTGTTTTGCTATCCTATGCTTTGTTTTGATATGCTATGTTTAGTTTTGCTATCCTATGCTTTGTTTTGTTATGCTATGCTATGTTTTGTTGTGTTTTGTTATGCTATGTTTTGTTGTGTTTTGCTATGCTATGCTTTGTTATGCTATGCTATGTTTTGTTATGCTATGCTATTTTTTGTTGTGTTTTATTATGCTATGCTTTGTTTTGCTATGCTATGTTTTGTTAAGCTATGCTTTGTTATGCTATGCTTTCTTAGGCTATGCTAAGCTTTGTTTTGGTATGCTATGCTATGTTGTGTTTTGTTATGCTATGCTATGTTTGGTTGTGTTTTGTTATGCTATGCTATGTTTTGCTATGCTTTGCTATGCTATGTTTTGTTATGTATGCTATGTTTTGTTGTGTTTTGTTATGCTATGCTATGTTTTGTTGTGTTTTGCTATATTTTGTTATGCTATGTTTTGTTATGCTATGCTTTGTTTTGCTATGCTATGCTATGCTATGTTTTGTTATTCTATGCTATGTTTTGTTATGCTATGCTATGCATTGCTTTGTTGTGTTTGGTATGCTATGCTATGTTTTGCTATGCTATTATGTTTTGTTTTGCTATGCTATGTTTTGTTGTGTTTTGTTAAGCTATGCTATGTTTTGTTGTGTTTTGCTGTTTTGTTATGCTATGTGTTGTTGTGTTTTATAATGCTATGTTTTGTTATGTTATGCTGTTTTGTTATGCTATGCTATGTTTTGTTTTGCTATCCTATGCTTTGTTTTGTTATGCTATGTTTAGTTTTGCTATCCTATGCTTTGTTTTGTTATGCTATGCTATGTTTTGTTGTGTTTTGTTATGCTATGTTTTGTTGTGTTTTGCTATGCAATGCTTTGTTATGCTATGCTATGTTTTGTTATGCTATGCTATTTTTTATTGTGTTTTATTATGCTATGCTTTGTTTAGCTATGCTATGTATTGTTATGCTATGCTTTGTTATGCTATGCTTTCTTAGGCTATGCTATGCTAAGCTTTGTTTTGGTATGCTATGCTATGTTGTGTTTTGCTATGCTATGCTATGTTTGGTTGTGTTTTGTTATGCTATGCTATGTTTTGCTATGCTATGTTTTGCTATGCTTTGCTATGCTATGTTTTGTTATGTATGCTATGTTTTGTTGTGTTTTGTTATGCTATGCTATGTTTTGTTGTGTTTTGCTATATTTTGTTATGCTATGTTTTGTTATGCTATGCTTTGTTATGATATGCTATGTTTTGGTATGCTATGCTATGTTTTGTTATGTTATGCTATGTTTTGTTCTGCTATATTTTGTTGTGTTTTGTTATGCTAATGCTAGGCTATGTTTTGTTATACTATGCTATGTTTTGTTTTGCTATGCTTTGATATGTTATGCTATGCTTGGTTTTGTTACGATATGTTTTGTTATTCTATGCTATGCTATAGTGTGTTTTGCTATGCTATGTTTTATTATGCTATGCTGGTGAGGGTGAGAGAGGGTGAGTGAGGTGAGTGATGGTGTGTGAGGGTGTGTGAGGGTAAGGGGGTGTGAGGGTGAGGGGGTGTGAGGTTGAGGCGGGGGTGTGAAGGTGTGTGAGGGTGAGGGTGTGAGGGTGTGTGAGGGTGAGTGAGGGTGTGCGAGGGTGAGAGGGTGTGAGGGTGTGTGAGGGTGAGGGGGGTGAGGGCGTGAGGGGGTGTGAGGGTGAGGATGGGTGAGGGGGGTGTGAGGGTAAGGGTGAGAGGGTGTGTGAGGGTGAGAGGGTGTGTGAGGGTGAGGGGGTGTGAGGGTGAGGGGGTGTGAAGGCGAGGGGGTGTGAGGGTGAGGGGGTGTGAGGGTGAGGGGGGTCTGAATGTGAGGGGGTCTGAGGGTGAGGGTGTGAGGGAGGGTGAGGGGATGTGAGGGTGAGTGGGTGAGTGAGGGTATGTGAGGGTGGGTGAGGGGGTGTGAGGGTGAGGGGATGTGAGGGTGAGGAGGTGTGAGGGTCAGGGTGAGGGGGTGTGAGGGTCAGGGTGAGGGGGTGTGAGGGTGTGAGGGTGAGGTGGTGTGATGGTGAGGGTTTGTGAGGGTGAGGGTGTGAGGGTGAGGGTGTGAGGGTGAGTGAGAGTGTGTGAGGGAGAGAGGGTGTGAGGGTGTGTGAGGGGGTGTGAGGGTGAGGGGGGTGAGGGTGTGTGAGGGTGAGGGTGTGTGAGGGTGGGTGAGGGTGGGTGAGGGGGTGTGAGGGTGAGGGGATGTGAGGGTGAGGGGGTGTGAGGGTCAGGGTGAGGGGGTGTGAGGGTGAGGGTGTGAGGGTGAGGGGGTGTGAGGGTGTGTGAGGGTGTGTGAGGGTGTGTGAGGGTGAGGGTGTGAGGGTGAGTGAAAGTGTGTGAGGGAGAGAGGGTGTGAGGGGGTGTGAGGGGGTGTGAGGGGGGTGAGGGTGTGTGAGGGTGAGGGTGTGTGAGGGTGTGTGAGGATGAGTGAGGGTTTGTGAGGGTGAAAGGGTTGTGAGGGTGAGTGAGGGTGTGTGAGGGTGAGGGCGTGTGAGGGTGAAGGGGTGTGAGGGTGAGGATGGGTGAGAGGGTGTGTGAGGGTAAGGGTGAGAGGGTGTGTGAGGGTGAGAGGGTGTGAGGGTGAGTGGGGGTGAGGGCGTGAGGGGGTGTGAGGGTGAGGATGGGTGAGGGCATGAGGGGGAGTGAGGGTGAGGATGGATGAGGGGGTGTGTGAGGGTAAGGGTGAGAGGGTGTGTGAGGGTGAGAGGGTGGGTGAGGGTGAGGGGGGGTGTGAGGGTGAGGGGGTGTGAAGGCGAGGGGGTGTGAGGGTGAGGGGGTGTCAGGGTGAGAGGGGTCTGAGGGTGAGGGGGTCTGAAGGTGAGAGGGTCTGAGGGTTAGGGTGTAAGGGAGGGTGAGGAGATGTGAGGGTAAGTGGGTGAGTGAGGGTATGTGAGGGTGGATGAGGGGGTGTGAGGGTGAGGGGATGTGAGGGGGAGGGGTGTGATGGTCAGGGTGAGGGGGTGTGAGGGTGAGGGGGTGTGAGGGTGTGTGAGGGTGAGGGTGTGAGGGTGAGTGAGAGTGTGTGAGGGGGAGAAGGTGTGAGGGTGTGTGAGGGTGAGGGGGTGTGAGGGTGAGGGGGTGAGGGTGTGTGAGGGTGAGGGTGTGTGAGGGTAAGGGTGTGTGAGGATGAGTGAGGGTTTGTGAGGGTGAAAGGGTTGTGAGGGTGAGTGAGGGTGTGTGAGGGTGAGTGAGGGTGTGTGAGGGTGAGGGCATGTGAGGGTGAAGGGGTGTGAGGGTGAGGATGGGTGAGAGGGTGTGTGAGGGTAAGGGTGAGAGGGTGTGTGAGGGTGAGAGGGTGGGTGAGGATGAGAGGTGAGAGGGTGGGTGAGAGGGTGGGTGAGAGGGTGAGGGGGGTGTGTGAGGGTGAGGGGGTGGGTGAGGAGGTGTGAGGGTGAGGGAGTGTGAGGGTGAGGGGGTGTTAGGGTGAGGGGGTCTGAGGGTGAGGGGGTCTGAAGGTGAGGGGGTCTGCGGGTGAGGGTGTGAGGGAGGGTGAGGGGATGTGAGGGTGATTGGGTGTGAGGGTGTGTGAGGGTGAGAATGTGTGAGGGTGTGTGAGGGTGAGGGTGTGCAAGGGTGAGGGTGAGAGGGTTGTGAGGGGTGAGGGTTGTGAGGTTGAGTGAGGGTGTGTGAGGGTGAGGCAGTGTGAGGGTGAGGGGTGAGGGTGAGTGAGGATGTGTGAGGGTGAGTGAGGGTGGGTGAGGGTGATGGTGAGTGAGGGTGTGTGAGGGTGAGGGTGATGGTGTGAGGGTGAGGGGGTGTGAGGGTGTGTGAGGGTGAGTGAGGGTGTGTGAGGGTGAGGGCGTGTGAGGGTGAAGGGGTGTGAGGGTGAGGATGGGTGAGAGGGTGTGTGAGGGTAAGGGTGAGAGGGTGTGTGAGGGTGAGAGGGTGTGAGGGTGAGTGGGGGTGAGGGCGTGAGGGGGTGTGAGGGTGAGGATGGGTGAGGGCATGAGGGGGAGTGAGGGTGAGGATGGATGAGAGGGTGTGTGAGGGTAAGGGTGAGAGGGTGTGTGAGGGTGAGAGGGTGGGTGAGGATGAGAGGTGAGAGGGTGGGTGAGAGGGTGGGTGAGAGGGTGAGGGGGGTGTGTGAGGGTGAGGGGGTGGGTGAGGAGGTGTGAGGGTGAGGGAGTGTGAGGGTGAGGGGGTGTTAGGGTGAGGGGGTCTGAGGGTGAGGGGGTCTGAAGGTGAGGGGGTCTGCGGGTGAGGGTGTGAGGGAGGGTGAGGGGATGTGAGGGTGATTGGGTGTGAGGGTGTGTGAGGGTGAGAATGTGTGAGGGTGTGTGAGGGTGAGGGTGTGCAAGGGTGAGGGTGAGAGAGTTGTGAGGGGTGAGGGTTGTGAGGTTGAGTGAGGGTGTGTGAGGGTGAGGCAGTGTGAGGGTGAGGGGTGAGGGTGAGTGAGGATGTGTGAGGGTGAGTGAGGGTGGGTGAGGGTGATGGTGAGTGAGGGTGTGTGAGGGTGTGTGAGGGTGAGGGTGATGGTGTGAGGGGGTGTGAGGGTGTGTGAGGGTGAGTGAGGGTGTGTGAGGGCGTGTGAGGGTGAAGGGGTGTGAGGGTGAGGATGGGTGAGAGGGTGTGTGAGGGTAAGGGTGAGAGGGTGTGTGAGGGTGAGAGGGTGTGAGGGTGAGTGGGGGTGAGGGCGTGAGGGGGTGTGAGGGTGAGGATGGGTGAGGGCATGAGGGGGAGTGAGGGTGAGGATGGATGAGGGGGTGTGTGAGGGTAAGGGTGAGAGGGTGTGTGAGGGTGAGAGGGTGGGTGAGGGTGAGGGGGGGTGTGAGGGTGAGGGGGTGTGAAGGCGAGGGGGTGTGAGGG
This sequence comes from Lissotriton vulgaris, assembly GCF_964263255.1. NCBI lineage: Eukaryota > Metazoa > Chordata > Amphibia > Caudata > Salamandridae > Lissotriton > Lissotriton vulgaris. Next base: position 1,057,790,187 of record NC_141697.1, read on the forward strand.
TGAGGGGGTGTCAGGGTGAGAGGGGTCTGAGGGTGAGGGGGTCTGAAGGTGAGAGGGTCTGAGGGTTAGGGTGTAAGGGAGGGTGAGGAGATGTGAGGGTAAGTGGGTGAGTGAGGGTATGTGAGGGTGGATGAGGGGGTGTGAGGGTGAGGGGATGTGAGGGGGAGGGGTGTGATGGTCAGGGTGAGGGGGAGTGAGGGTGAGGGGGTGTGAGGGTGTGTGAGGGTGAGGGTGTGAGGGGGAGTGAGAGTGTGTGAGGGGGAGAAGGTGTGAGGGTGTGTGAGGGTGAGGGGGTGTGAGGGTGAGGGGGTGAGGGTGTGTGAGGGTGAGGGTGTGTGAGGGTAAGGGTGTGTGAGGATGAGTGAGGGTTTGTGAGGGTGAAAGGGTTGTGAGGGTGAGTGAGGGTGTGTGAGGGTGAGTGAGGGTGTGTGAGGGTGAGGGCATGTGAGGGTGAAGGGGTGTGAGGGTGAGGATGGGTGAGAGGGTGTGTGAGGGTAAGGGTGAGAGGGTGTGTGAGGGTGAGAGGGTGGGTGAGGATGAGAGGTGAGAGGGTGGGTGAGAGGGTGGGTGAGAGGGTGAGGGGGGTGTGTGAGGGTGAGGGGGTGGGTGAGGAGGTGTGAGGGTGAGGGAGTGTGAGGGTGAGGGGGTGTTAGGGTGAGGGGGTCTGAGGGTGAGGGGGTCTGAAGGTGAGGGGGTCTGCGGGTGAGGGTGTGAGGGAGGGTGAGGGGATGTGAGGGTGATTGGGTGTGAGGGTGTGTGAGGGTGAGAATGTGTGAGGGTGTGTGAGGGTGAGGGTGTGCAAGGGTGAGGGTGAGAGGGTTGTGAGGGGTGAGGGTTGTGAGGTTGAGTGAGGGTGTGTGAGGGTGAGGCAGTGTGAGGGTGAGGGGTGAGGGTGAGTGAGGATGTGTGAGGGTGAGTGAGGGTGGGTGAGGGTGATGGTGAGTGAGGGTGTGTGAGGGTGTGTGAGGGTGAGGGTGATGGTGTGAGGGTGAGGGGGTGTGAGGGGGTGTGAGGGTGAGGGAGGGTGAGGGTGTGAGGGTGAGTGAGGGTGTGTGAGGGTAAGGGTGTGTGAGGAGGTGTGAGGGTGAGGGGGTGTGAAGGTGAGGGGGGTGAGGGGGTGAGGGGGTGAGGGTGAGGGGGTCCGAGGGTGAGGGTGTGAGGGGGTGAGGGGATGTGAGGGTGAGGGGGTGTGAGGGTGTGAAGGTGTGTGAGGGTGAGGGTGTTTGAGGGTGAAGGTGTGTAAGGGTGAGGGGGTGTGAGAGTGAGGGGGTTGAGGGGGGGTGAGGGTGAGGGGGTCTGAGGGTGAGGGTGTGAGAGGGTGATGGTGTGTGAGGGTGAGGGTGTGATGGTGAGTGAGGGTGAGAGGGTTGTGAGGGATGAGGGGGGTGAGGGTGTGAGGGTGAGTGAGGGTGTGTGAGGGTGAGGGTGTGTGAGTGAGGGTGGGTGAGGGTGTGAGGGTGTGTGAGGGTGAGGGGTGTGAGGGTGAGGGGGTCTAAGGGTGAGGGGGTCTGAGGGTGAGGGTGTGAGGGAGGGTGAGGGGATGTGTGAATGAGGGGGTGTGAGGGTGAGGGGGTGTGAGGGTGAGGGGGTGTGAAGAGGTGTGAGGGTGAGTGAGGGTGAGAGGGTTCTGAGGGTGAGGGGTGAGGATGAGTGAGGGTGTGTGAGGGTGAGGGGTGTGAGGGTGAGGGGATGTGAGGGTGAGGGTTTGAGGGTGAGTGAGGGTGTGTGAGGGTGGGTGAGGGTGTGGGTGTGAGGATCAGTGAGAGGGTGTGTGAGGGTGAGGAGGTGTAAGGGTGAGGGTGTGTGAGGGTCTGAAGTAAATGGTGGCAGGGCAGACATCATAAGACAGCGAGAAACACAAATGTTAAGATAACAGTGCTCGAAGGGGTTGTGAGAAGGTGGAAATGGGATTAAAGGAGAAAGGTTGAAAAGTTAAGTAGGAAAGAGGCCAGAAAGGAGACACAAAGGAGTGGAGTGTGTGGCCGAAACAGGGAAAAGCAGAAAAGAATGAAGATGGATCCGAGAGGGTGCAAGTAGGGTCACATGCGGAAGAAGGAAGACTCGTTAGGAGAGTGTGATGAGGGTGATGCTAAAGAGAACAAACAAGAGGACACGAGTGTGCAGAAAAAAGAGTGTAAATTAGACATGAGCACAGGCATGACAGGAGGAAGAGCAAGCGGTTCGTATTGGAAAGCCTGCAAGAGAGAACACACAAAAAGATAAGACGTAGAGAGAGAGCAATGGGATGTTACAGAATAAATAGTAGAAGGGGAGTGCGTGGGGTATGATTCGAATAAAACAAGGACTGGGCGAGAAAGGGAGGGGGAATGCCAGCAAGAAGGGAGGGGGTGACAAATGGTGAGCATTTTGCGGCTGCTTCGATGTTCTCAGTGGCTGCGCGGCTCACTGAGAACATCAAAGCGGATGCGAAATTGCTCCCAAAGCTGCAGGCGGACAAACGGTGCGCGCGCCCAATCACATGCACTGTGTCCGATCTGCAGACTTTGGGAGCATTTTTGAAAGCCCTACTATACTCTCGCAGAACAATGCATGCACGTTGGTTCTACGAGACCTAAAAAGTAAAAGGATAATTAGCACATAACAGTGTTATGTTGTTAATAATATTTTTAGTACAACATATGTCATGCTTGTGCTGTCAAAACAAACAACAAAGGATTAACATATTAAAAAATAAAACACTACAACAAACCGAACCAATAAATTAAGAGGAAATAGTACAACAGTTGCCCAAAATCTATCCATATCTAAACTAAATTAAAGGAGTGAAAATGACAATAGAAGAGGAGGTACTTATTAAAAAGATAGGTTTTAAGAAGCTTACTGAATTTGGTCACATTTGTCTCTGCACAAAGTAATAAGTGGAGCAAACACCATTTTTTTGCTGCTGCAACTGGAAAAGTCCCATATCTATAAGTGGCAGTTTTTAAGTCTGCTTACAGACCCCGTTGGCTGTTTGTTGTGGAAGACCTGTTGTCTAAAAAACAACATATAGAGTGAGCTTTCAGTTAACCCCATCCTCATGATTTAAAGTATGTCTTGTCTCTCTTAGTTCAGTGCTTTTTATTCAATGGCTTTCTTCTCCATTTTTGTCTTTGTCCCAAACCTGGAGCATAGCTTCTTAAGCATCATTTCGGCTAGTGGATGTGTACCTTTCCACAGCTGATGTGAGGGGTCTACTTTCTTAGCTGTATGTTGCGGTGGTGGCTGGCATTTAAAAAGAGTTGGGGAGGGCGGGCAAAGGGGTGCTGGTTGGGTGCATGCAAGCAAGGTGAGTGTAAATAAATAAAAGAAACCATAACCACTTACCTTGCTATATACACGAGTCGGACGCCATCCACGCTCCATGTTCTGTTCTGTCTCCTGAATTCCCCTAACGAATCTTGGCACAGCTTTCATGCTGGTAGCCAGCATTAGAGTAGCACCAGGATTGGGTGGAGCGGGCTGGCTGGACGCTCCTTCAGGTGCTGGAGGCCTGTGCTTGGTCTCCACCCAGCTAATTAAGACAGCTGGGTGAGGAGCTTCAAAGTGTGCATGTCACTTTGGTTAGCGCAAGACTGCAGGCCAAAGTGACATGCGCACTTTGGAGCTTCCAGCCAGCCACTGCTCCTGTCCTGTGCTGCCACTCGGCAAACGAGGACACGCCCAGCATACCTCTGGGCTCAGACCTGGTAGTGCTGCAGTGTGCATAACAGCAAAAAATAAAATGGCAATGAAATACTTTCCTTGACAATTTATTTTTTCCTGCACTGCTCACAGCAGGCGGGGGCGACACTCCCCCACCCTCATGAAGAAACCACTGCTGGTGTGTTGTGGTGTGCTGGGTACATTGTTTTCTTCCCCCCTCCCCTGCCTGAAGTCCATAGTTAATTACGGTTGCTTCATTTTTACCGAAGCTGCATAGTAAGAGTCCACTGTTTCCCAGTTTCCACATTTGTCTTAGATTTATGATAGATACTGCATTTTTTTCCTGGGTTCTGTGGATGGGCTTCTACTGTCGCTTTCTCTTTGTCCATTTCAGGCCTGAGGAGATCATCTACAGTTTCTCAAAAAGCAAGTAATGTTTATCAAGGGTGTCACAGGCGGGGAGTAATGTTTATCTCGGGGATGCTCCTACTGTTACCCAAAACTCCAGCCTCTATTGTGTGGACTGCTGCATCAGCCTATTGGGTGTAACAACCAACTCACCCCACCAACAGGTTAAGGAAGTCTATGTAGTCATTCATACATAAGTCTCCCGTCCACTGGTGGTCTTTGTGTGGCAGTACCTGTAACACGTGCTACAACTGTCCAGAGTGTTTTGGGCGCTCCCCCTAATTCACACCAACCTCTAGATCAAGAATAGGCGGAGAAAGAGGGGTGCCGGCACATTATTTTAGTTTCTGTGTCTCTTCAGGCACTTCAGTTGCTGCTGCTTCATTGTTCTGGTAAATAAATTAGTTTCACTATGCCCATTTACTTATCGAAGAAGTGTTTATGTTAGCTCATTAGAAGAAAATGCTTGTATTTGCATGTCATAGTCTATCTGTCCCGCCTTACCAAGTGGGCCATTTAACCATTGATTACCTACAAGAACAAGCATTTGAAATGCAATCAGTATCACCTTTTGGACCTTATATGTATTTAGCTATGCAGCACATTAGCCTGGGTGCTGAAACATCTACTGTTCTTTAACATGGTGAGAAAGTAAGCACCAAACTGCGTGGCATGCGTGACATAGGAGAGAAATATTACCTTTCAGTGGGAAATTATATAGTCCAAAGCTCTGTTTTTCATATAAAATCAGGGTCTTTGGTGGTCATATCACTGAAAATACAAGATTTGAAAAAATATTATTGTCTACAGGTGCTCGTGGAAGACAATTTCTATGGCCTGGAATCTAGAGAATGCTAAAGTGATTCTGGTATTTTACTGATCTCTGCTGGTCGTTTTCTATCAAGAAAGTTAAATTCAGGCAGTTGCCAGAAAAATTAAAAAAAGAAAGTTCCTCTGCAAAAAGCAATTCTGGTATTTTACTGACCTCTACTGGTCGTTTTCTATCAAGACAGTTAAATAGAGGCAGTTGAACAGAAAAAAAGTCCCTAAGCAGAAGTAGGCAAGTACTAGGGCTGATCTCCAGATCCCACAAGTACATACACATATTGTCACGGTCCAACGGCTCCTCAGGATCGGAAGATGCTATATGGGTTCCACCTCCAGCTTTCTCCGTGCTCTGGGAATAAATACCACCGAGCACGATAGTAAGCAGGCGAGGGATAAAAGGTCCGGGACTGGAAACGATCGTAGACGAGGTTTCTGTAAAAACACAAAGAACACACAGTAAGAGGAGAACCCTTTCTTTATGTCCCTCACTAGATCCCTCTGCTGAATTCCTTCCTACCTGATGCTTCTCAGGACCTCTCCCTTCTACATACGAGATACTTTCTCTCAACCTCCGGATATTTATCTGGAAAATACAAGAATACACACACGGGGTTACATTCACTTCCCTCCCGAAACACTGACTATATATCTTGGTGTGGGTTTCCATACATACCCGATATTTTCCAGTCCCTTACTTTAAAAGGTTCTACTTCGGCTTTATGGTTACTAGCAAAAAGCCACAGTGTTTAATCAGGAAACAAGAACTATAAAGTTATGACTGTTCTGGATTGATACCAGGTACCTTCTTCACCAGCTACTACGAATGGAACTACTTGAACAACACCCTTCAGTTTTGCTGCTCTTACCAGTCACAGGAAATGAAGAAGGAATTAAATGTCATTCCGAAAATACCATGGCACACCGACCATGAGAGGGGGCAATCCTGCGTCTCTCACGTCGGAAGAACTCGATCTGTTTCCTGAAACAGATCAACTCGATTGCGTCACTCGAGAGGGTGCAAATCCAGTGTCTCTCACGTGAACCCAAAATCCCACCACCAGTATGCAAACAATATTCAAAACGCCGCACTCGAGAGGGTGAAATCCGGCGTCTCTCCGAATGCCACAAAACGAGTTCTAACACAGTTCCCGAAAATCACGAGAGGGTGCAATCCTCGCGTCTCTCGTGTCGGGTAGACTCGATCCCAAGGACAAGGTAACCCCGCAGCCGCGGGTTACGGAAACACAATTTCGAACACTAGTAATCCAGAAGACAGTCACAGAAGCTTCCAATCTCTGATCTCCGAAAAGACAAAATTACGTGCACCGCACTCCTGTTCTCACTGAGTTTTATGTTCTCATTCCGAACCGATGCTCGCTAAGCTTTCTGGGATTTGTAGTTTCTGGGCTATCATTGGGTAGGCACAGGTCGGATCCTGACAGTATGCCCCCCTCCACCGTGCCTCCTAGCGCCCGGCTTCCCTGGATGCATGCGATAGAATTCCCGAACGGCCCTTGGAGCATGAACTGCTGTACTCGGCTCCCAGGAATCATCTTCAGGCTGGTATCACTTCCATGAAATGAGAAACCACAGAGTGCCCTGGCGGAATCTCGAGTCCAGAATCCTCCGGACCTCGCACTCCAACTGGTCATCCCTCAGAATAGGAGGAGCCGCTGACATTTTCGCCCTCCCTGCTGGCTTCAACAAGCTACAATGGAATACCGGATGTATCCTCAAGTGTACCGGCAGTTTCAGTTTGTATGCCACTGGATTGATCTTCCGGAGTATGGTATAGGGCCCGATAAAACGTGGATGAAACACGCTATGATAGCGGAATCGGATATTCTTAGTTGAGAGCCATACTCTGTCACCGGCCTTGTACTCCTGCCCATCCTGTCGATGTTTGTCCGCCCATGCTTTGTAAGTTGCTTTCGATTGATTCAAGGTCTTCCGAATGACTTTGTGGATTTTTGTCAATTCCTCCACATGCGCTGCCACAGAGGGATGGTTCTGCACTTCACTTGGTATTACTATGGGCAAGGTCTTTGCATGGAACCCGTTATTAGCCCTGAATGGCGTTTCCTTGATGGAACTATGCCAGGAGTTATTATAGGATAGTTCCGCCAGCCACAACATAGAGACCCATGATTGTTCCGCCTCTTTCGCATAACACCTCAGATATTTCTTGAGAGTTTGATTCATCCTCTCAGTTTGTCCATCCGATTGAGGATGGAAGCTGGTGGATAAGGCATCCTCTACTTGTAGGGCTTTGCACCACATGTGCCAAAACCGGGCGATGAACTGGGGTCCTCTGTCGGATACGATAACTCGAGGAATACCATGCAGACGCACCACTTGGGTTAACAACAGGTGTGCAGTTTGTTTGGCTGTTGGAAGATTGTGGCAGGGTATGAAATGCGCCATTTTTGTAAGGCTATCTACTACCACTAATATGGCGCTGCAGTTCTGATCTTTTGGCAGCCCCACAATGAAGTCCACACTAATGGTATGCCAGGGATGAGAAGGCGTTGGGAGTGGCATGAGTTTCCCCTTTGACCTACACTGCTCCCCCTTGGCCCTCGCACACACCTCACACTGTCCTACCCAATTCTCCACGTCCTTACCCATACCTTCCCACCAGAAATGGCGTTGTATTAGGAGAAGGGTCTTCTTATTACCTGAATGACCTGCCACTACTGCATTATGACACCAATTAAAGGCTTGCAACCTAAGGGAATGCGTGGGCAGATATAACTTCCCATTACACAAGGGTACCCCATGTGTCAATGCTCTGTTGTGATCCTGATTCGCCCAAGCGGACCACTGTATTGGACTCTTCTGCTTCACCACTTGAGACACAAACTGCTCTACTGCATTCGCACACAGCACTTTCTCAGAGGGAATGAAGGCCTGTGTTTCTTGTATCGATGTTTCTTTTTCTGTCTGTCTTGACAGTGAGTCAGCCTTCTTATTGTCCGCCCCTGGACGGAACGTGACCACAAAGTCAAAACCAGCAAAAAACAACATCCATCTCATCTGTCTCTGTGATAAATGGCGAGCTGTCTTCATATAGACCAGATTCCGGTGATCCGAATACACCGTGATGGTATGTCTTGCTCCCCATAAATAATGCCTCCACTCCATGAAGGCCTTCTTTATGGCGAACAATTCCTTCTCCGCCACGGTATAATTGGCTTCAGCGGAGGATAGCTTTTTCGACAAAAAGGCCACCGGGTGCCATTGTCCAGTGTTCTTGTCCCTTTGCGAGAGGATAGCTCCGACCGCTGCATCTGAGGCGTCCGCCTCTACCACAAACGGAACGTCCATTCGGGGATGTTTCAATAGGGGGGCCGTACTGATCGCAGTCTTCAATCGTTTGAAGGCTTCGCCCGCTCCAATCGTCCATTCGAATGAGGTCCCCTTTCTCAGCAAACGAGTAATCGGAGCAGCCACTGCCGAGAATTGTGCTATGAATCTTCGGTAATAGTTTGAGAAACCTAAGAAACACTGCACTTCCTTCACACTCTTGGGAGTTGGCCACTGCTGAACTGCCTCCACCTTACGATCCGCCATTCGGAAACCTAAGGGGCTCAATATGACTCCCAAAAACTCCACCTCATTTACTCCGAACTCGCACTTGCTAAGTTTGCAGTACAAACTGTTATCCAATAGCCTCTTCAGAACCAAAATGACGTGACTAGCATGGTGGGGAAAAGACCTAGAATACACCAGGATGTCATCGATGTATACAATGACAAACTGGTCTATATAATCCTTCAACACGTCATTTAAAAAGTACTGGAATGCCGCAGGGGCATTGCAAAGACCGAACGGCATTACCAAGTACTCAAATAACCCGTATCGAGTCTTGAAAGCCGTTTTCCACTCATCCCCGCTGCGGATCCTCACCAGATGGTACGCCCCCCTGAGGTCCAACCGAGTGTAAATGTTGGCCTCCCTTACTTGGTCCAATAACACCGGGATGAGTGGCAACGGATAGCGATTCTTCACTGTCTGCCTATTCAACAGGCGATAATCGATACAGGTTCGCAACTCCCCGTTGGCTTTGGCTATGAAAAACAGAGGTGAAGCCGCAGGGGACCGAGAGGGACGAATAAACCCCATGGCACAAAATTCTCTCAAATACTCCTGCAGGTGTTTTGTTTCAGGCTCCAAAAGGGCGTATACTCTACATGAGGGTATCACTGCACCGTCCACCAGATCAATACGACAGTCGTATTCACGGTGAGGTGGCAACGACGCCGCCTTGATTTCACTAAACACCTCACTATACTCTTCGTACTCAGATGGTAGACTAACATCTTTTTCAACGGCTGTAGCTACCTGATACCCCTGTGCTAGAGCAAGCAGATGATGGACCTTTTCTTTCATGCAGGAAGTTCGGCATTCATCCGACTGAAAGCTGATGGTTTTCTGTCTCCAATCCATAGTAGGATTGTGCAGACCTAACCAAGGCATGCCCAGGATAACCTCATATTGAGGTGCTTCGATGATATTCAGCACAATGGTTTCTACATGCTCCATAGGGTCTCCCGGGAGATGCAGCTCCACTTCTTCAGTGTGTTCTATAATAGGGCCGGACTTCAGCGGAGTGCCATCTACCGCCAGCACTCTTTCTGGTTTATGCATAGCCACTCTCACCAACCCCAAACGAGCAACCAACCCTTCGTCTATGAAGTTTCCCGTGGCCCCAGAGTCCACCATACTATGTACTGGATGTAACTTTCCTCGCACTTGTAACAACATAGACAGTACGATGTGTGCTTCCGTATTCGTGGCAGAACCCCCCGCAAGCGACGGCAACCGCCACCCTTGTTCCTCGGGTTTTTCTTCCAGCAACAAGGATGTACTCTCAGAGTCCCCCATGGCTGCTGGAACAGCCTGAGTCCTTCCCATCGAATACGGACGGCCTTTCTTGGGCTTCACCGTACAATCTTTTACATAATGGCCCTTTTTTCCGCAATACATGCAGAGACCCAAGGTACGGCGACTTTCTCTTTCTGCTCTCGATAAAGGAGCCCTGACAGCTCCTACTTCCATAGGTTCGGCTCCACCTCCCTTCTCCGGGGGTAGCCCACCTTCAACTCTCCTCTGACCCCCAAGAGGATGATACCCACGTCTCCGTTCACCCGAACGATCTGCTCGACGATGGTCAAGTCTCAGTGTCAGATTGATAAGATCTGTACAAGTAACTGGCTGAGGATCGATCTGAGCCAGAACATCCTTCAGTTCGTCTGAAAGGCCATGATAATATAATGCCATTCTCTTCTCCTCTGGCCAGGCCGTTTCTGCGATCAGACGGTTGAAGGCGGTCATGTATGTAATTAAATCATTACGACCTTGTTTCAAGTCAAGAATGTCAGTGTCTGCACTTAATGTTGTGGCTCTCCTATCGAATATCCTTTCGAATTCTCTCCGAAAGGCACCCCAATCAGTTAGGAGAGGATCGTCATTCTTCACTAGAGGCCCTGCCCAATTTGCTGCATCCCCGGTTAAATACGAAATAGCAAATGCTACTCTAGATAAATTAGTGGGGAAAGACGCAGGGCGACATGAGAAGTGTAACGTTATCTGCGTCAAAAAAATTTGTACAGATGTAGGACTACCAGAATATCGTTCCGGACTGGCCAACGGAATAGGCTGAGGGACTGTAACCTGAACCTGCTGAACACCTGCAGAAGCACTAAAGGGATTCCTGCCCTGTCTCTCTACCTGTTCCTTCAGAGCAGCCGCTTCCGCTCGTGAAGTGACCAATTCTTGCTGAACGAGCAACAAGGCGGCCATTACGTCTTCCAAGGTAGCCATCACTGGACTACCCGATCAAGAGGAGACTATTTTGTGGGCACGTAATTCTGTCACGGTCCAACGGCTCCTCAGGATCGGAAGATGCTATATGGGTTCCACCTCCAGCTTTCTCCGTGCTCTGGGAATAAATACCACCGAGCACGATAGTAAGCAGGCGAGGGATAAAAGGTCCGGGACTGGAAACGATCGTAGACGAGGTTTCTGTAAAAACACAAAGAACACACAGTAAGAGGAGAACCCTTTCTTTCTGTCCCTCACTAGATCCCTCTGCTGAATTCCTTCCTACCTGATGCTTCTCAGGACCTCTCCCTTCTACATACGAGATACTTTCTCTCAACCTCCGGATATTTATCTGGAAAATACAAGAATACACACACGGGGTTACATTCACTTCCCTCCCGAAACACTGACTATATATCTTGGTGTGGGTTTCCATACATACCCGATATTTTCCAGTCCCTTACTTTAAAAGGTTCTACTTCGGCTTTATGGTTACTAGCAAAAAGCCACAGTGTTTAATCAGGAAACAAGAACTATAAAGTTATGACTGTTCTGGATTGATACCAGGTACCTTCTTCACCAGCTACTACGGATGGAACTACTTGAACAACACCCTTCAGTTTTGCTGCTCTTACCAGTCACAGGAAATGAAGAAGGAATTAAATGTCATTCCGAAAATACCATGGCACACCGACCATGAGAGGGGGCAATCCTGCGTCTCTCACGTCGGAAGAACTCGATCTGTTTCCTGAAACAGATCAACTCGATAGCGTCACTCGAGAGGGTGCAAATCCAGCGTCTCTCACGTGAACCCAAAATCCCACCACCAGTATGCAAACAATATTCAAAACGCCGCACTCGAGAGGGTGAAATCCGGCGTCTCTCCGAATGCCACAAAACGAGTTCTAACACAGTTCCTGAAAATCACGAGAGGGTGCAATCCTCGCGTCTCTCGTGTCGGGTAGACTCGATCCCAAGGACAAGGTAACCCCGCAGCCGGAAACACAATTTCGAACACTAGTAATCCAGAAGACAGTCACAGAAGCTTCCAATCTCTGATCTCCGAAAAGACAAAATTACGTGCACCGCACTCCTGTTCTCACAGAGTTTTATGTTCTCATTCCGAACCGATGCTCGCTAAGCTTTCTGGGATTTGTAGTTTCTGGGCTATCATTGGGTAGGCACAGGTCGGATCCTGACACATATAACTATATACTAAAGAATACATAAGAGGTCTGGAATGCTCGACCTAAAAAAAGACAGAAGTTGCATATAAGCAGTTTACGTCTGCCAATTAGCACAATGCCATATAATGCCATCTACCACTGGCAACTTTCAGCGAACAGGATGTTCGATTGTGAATTCATCGATTTGCCTTTAACATTGTTATTGTGGGCTCGACACCCCTGCAGGCAAAGTTCTGTTGGATAAAATATCAGAATTGACCTAAGGCTTTTGCATGGCTTAAAGCCACTTGACAGCTATATTTGAAATATTCCAAAGCCATCTAGTACATTTCAAAAACTGCCTGTTTCACATATGAAACCAAAAGAGTAAACCCTGCTCACATATTTTGTGAGGGTTAATTCTTTCGGTCTCCATTCTACGGTTTGAAATTCCCTCCCACGCCATTTAAGAGCCGAACTAAATGTAGTGAAATTCTGGAAACAGCTTAAAACTAGACCTTTGTCCATGGGCCTGAGTGTTGGTGCACCATACAAATGCATTCAATTATGATAATTAGAATTCATGTCCACTAAACCAAGCATTGGCAATGCAAATCGTTTTGTCTTGTTATGTGTGGACAGTTTAATGTCAATTTTCACAACACAACAAATGGATAACATGGGCAACATGGGCAGCAGCATTGCAGCCTTTGCTAGCACACAGAATGAGTAAAAGGCCACAGAAGCAGGAGGGACATCAGACAGTTCTCGCAAAGATATAGAACAGGTACAATTAAGGTGGCTGACACACTAAAGAGGGATTGAGAGGTGTACACGCTCCCTAAACCAACATGAACATACCAGTCGTATACCGGTCTTGGAAGAAACAGTCAAACCTCTTATGGAATTACCATACATTCATAAACTCACATAGGATTATGAACACTCACCTGCCTAGTGTGGTATGCTTCATCAATGGGTTTCCCGTCTAGCAGTGGACAGCGTGCAAGAGTACTTCTGTTCGTTAGTTGTACAGTCTCCTAGATATGGGTTCCCTGGTTGTGTAAAGTTATGTCCTTTAAGCCAACACTAATGTTCACCCTTAGTTAAACTGTCAGACCTATATTAAAATTGTATGTGGGTGAGCTGAAATGGATATTATTCGTGTTGCACTATCACAAGATTAAGTACATGTAACCATTGCAATACAAACTACGTTTGGCTAGCCTCGTAACGGAAATTCTAATGTACTAGTTAATAAAAAATAAAATAAATACTTTGAATTAAATAAAAAAACAGGCTGCTCGAGCAAGGGACCATCCTTCTCTTTTCCATCTACATGTTTCGGAACTTAAATATTGCACCTGCGGGGACAGGGACCTTCCTTAGGCCTACCGGTCTTTTGTATCTCACATCAAATATTGTGAAAAAATCCCTCTTTCATAGGGCATGTTATTTGTTTTTTTGTTTTTTCATAAGATGGGACAACAGCAGTAGACACAACCCTTCTACATAGGACAGGTACACCTTCGGTAGGGACAGTGCAAACTACCCAACTTAGAGAACAAGTACAGCTAGAACAGCAGCAGCACGGGTTCTCCATAACAGAACATGGACACATCAGGCAGCAGCAGTGCAAGCTTTGCTTCCACCAAAAACAGGTACAGCAATGGCCATAGCAAAGCAAGCTTCCCTCTCTCACAGAAAGCAGTCAATGCAAACTTCTATTCCCTGCAGAACAGATTCTGCTGGGCAGAATTGTACAAGTTTTCATTGCTCACACAACATGTTTAGTTAAGTCAATGAGCAACATGTGTGTTGCAGTCAGAGCTCTGTAGTGGGAGCGCAAGTCACTAAGAGGAATGTGTAGGTGGGTGAGTGAATTGATATGAATGTCTGACACTATTCTTACTCATCCCCCTTCCTCATCTTAAATTCATGATCCTAACACTTTCTTTTCTCAAAACTTCACGCTCTTTTCTTTATCTCACATACTATCCACTCTCAACTTTGCACAGTTTTTATTCACACACCCATTTCTATCCATCCTCTGATTGCCCGCTATCTATATCCATCTCACTTCCATCAAGCTCACCACACATAGTCCCCTGTCTGACAGTCATCTCCGTATTGTATCTCTCACACTCCTTTATCACAACTCCCTTTCACATATCTTCTAGTATCACCTTCTTTTCACACCCTTCTCTCAATCGCTCTCTTCAGTTCCACATTCTCTGAATACAGTTCCATTTTTACTCACACACTCTCCCACATCCTCTCCCCTGAATTAAATGCATCTCTCACAAACAGACATGCACACATTACATTCCCTCTTTCGTATCCTCTTTTTCCTCACAAATCCCAATTACTGGCCCTTCTGACACACTCAATCTCTGTTACACTGTGCCTCCTCTTGCTTATATCCCTCTTTCTCAGCTCCTGTTGTTCACAAGCACTTTCACTTTTTTGTTAGGTCCCTTACACACTGAAGGATGGCTGTATTTTTTATGTGTTTAAAATGCTAATTTCCGCTGTTGAAAACAAAGCTGTGTTCCACAATTTGGCAATATTGACGCAAAGGCCCTTTTAACAGGGACAGGAGCAAAAGTCCTATGGTGGATTGTACATTTAAATCAACAAAGTGATGATTTTAAGCTGAACCAGGCATATTTACTTCGGCTATTGAGCAAGTGAAAGATAGGGGCCACTTACAGAATACTTAAGTTTGTATAGAGTCTTTGACCCTGATTCACAGAACTAACTTACAACAAAATCCTAAACTTACTACTCATGGTGTTCACAGAATGCAGGTTTTCCCTGTACCAGATACAAGCATCCTGGGACCGGTTTCGGGGTAACACCCCTCATCAGCCAGGCTAGCTTGAATCCAGTGGAAAAGCGAGCAAGGGACCCATGTCTGGACATACCCGCCAACTTAGGGCAAACAAAGCCAACACAAGGAGATGATGGGCGGAGCGCGGAAAATTTTCAGACACTCACCCCAGTCACAGATCTGGGTTGAATCCATCATCGTTCTTTAGCTCACTTTGCCACCCCAGTTCAGACCCCGCCATATGCAAATCAGTCTTCGCCCTGTTCCTCATGGGAATAATCCAGCCCAAACTGCCTAGCCAGGTGTTAGACGGGGAACCTGAGGGTCGGCCGAGCAAGGGGGGAGAGGCCTCCTGGCGAGGGCCCTCTCCTTAGATCGTACGGACAAGCAACTACCCCCCCCCCCCTACAGATGTACACCACACAAAGATAGGTTATTAACTCTTTTATCGGTATTCTTAGGCAAGTTATCTCCACGTTACAGAAGGAACAAGTTACTAGGACTCCTTCAATTCTAGTCTCTGGGGGATGGGGGTAGCTGGACAGTCTCAGTACCGGTCTGGTACGGGGATATCTGGCGCACAGCTCTTAATCCTCGAGCTGGAGGGTTCTCTGGTGGGGGCCGCGGCAGCGCCAGCAGGCCTTCAAGGATAGTTCACGAACATGAGCCGCGGCAGCGCCAGCAGGCCTTCAAAGATGGTTCACGACGATGAGCCGCAGCAGCGCCAGCAGGCCTCCAAGATGGTTCACGACGACGAGCCACGGCAGCGCCAGCAGGCTTTCAAGATGGTTCACGAAGAGGAGCCGCGGCAGCGCCAGCAGGCCTCCAAGGATGAGTTCGTCTCGGTGTCTCTCGACTACAGGATACAACTGACTCTCTGCTCTGGAGCTGCCCCAGTTATAGGTCTGGTGCCCTTTGATGTCCGGACCCTCGCACTTGGAGGTCGGAGGGTCCGGGATGTGCGAGTCCAGACACCCAGCAGGGGGGTGGCGCCAGCTCCCAGGGAGGCCGAGGGCGATCGAAACCAGGCGGATGGGGGACCATCGAAACTCTTTCTCTCATTGACTCGCCAAGTGGTCTCTTTATCCCCTGGGTGGAGGGTGGTGCCTCGATGTCAGGGCTCGGCTGGGCCTGAGGCTGAGGTCGACCCGAGGCCACGAGGCCTGGTCGTGGAAGGTCCAAGATGGCGGCTGGGCCGGGGACGGTGGTTCGGGAAAGGGTCCGGGCCAGCCGAGAAGGTTGCGGATATGAGTCTGAGTTCCGTCGGGGAAGAGCTGGGGGTGACCCGGAGGGCTGCAGGTGCGGCTCTTGTCCGGGGAACAAGGGTAGCGGTAGTCCAGGACCCGCCATGCGGGAGGGGTCGGACCACGCCACGAGGCCGGTCCAACATGTGTCCCCCCCAGCTGAAGGCAGGGAGAGTCACCCATCCTCTTGGGTAATCTCCTCGCCGAGGCGGAAGAAGCGGGACAGGCCATCTGCGTTGGCGTGGTCGTGGCCTGGGCGATGCTCCACAGTGAAGTCCATCCCTTGCAGGGAGATGGACCAACGCAACAGCTTCGGATTCTCCCCTCGCATCTGCATCAGCCATTGCAGAGGTCGGTGGTCTGTTTGTACCCGGAAGTGGGTACCGAAGAGATAGGGCCGGAGCTTCTTGAGGGCCCACACCAAGGCGAAGGCCTCTTGCTCTATGGTGCTCCAGCGCTGTTCTCGGGCCAGCAGGCGTCGGCTGATGAAGGCTACTGGCTGGTCAACTCCCTCTGCATTGATTTGGGAGAGGACGGCCCCGATACCGTGATCGGAGGCATCGGTCTGTACTATAAATTCCCGGCCGTAGTCGGGGGCTTGGAGTACTGGGGCAGTGCACATAGCTGTCTTGAGAGTTTCAAAGGCGGCCTGACACTCTGGGGTCCAGTGTACCTTC
Source organism: Lissotriton vulgaris (assembly GCF_964263255.1). NCBI lineage: Eukaryota > Metazoa > Chordata > Amphibia > Caudata > Salamandridae > Lissotriton > Lissotriton vulgaris. Next base: position 1,057,806,814 of record NC_141697.1, read on the forward strand.
GGTGGGTGCTTCTTTGACGTGAGTTCTGTGAGGGTCCCCACAATGCTGCCATAGTCCTTCACGAAGGGCTGGTAGTATCCGGTGAGCCCCAGGAAGGCTCGGACCTCTGTTTGGGTGACGGGAGGATCTCAGGCCCGGATGGCGGCGATCTTGGGTTGGAGAGGGGCCAACTGGCCACTTCCCACCTGGTGCCCCAGGTAGGTCACGGACCCTTGGCCGATTTGGCACTTGCTGGCCTTGATTGTTAGTCCTACCCGCCGGAGGACGGCCACGACCTCCCGGAGGTGTTGGAGGTGTTCCGTCCAGTGGAGACTGTACACGGCAATATCGTCCAGATAGGCGGCACTGAACTCCTCGAGCCCCGCCAATACCTTGTTCACGAGTCTCTGGAAGGTGGCGGGGGCGTTTTTCATTCCGAAGGGCATCACCTTGAAGTGGTAGTGGCCATCCGGGGTGGAGAAGGCGGATCGCTACTGTGCGCCTGGGGTGAGGCCGAGCTGCCAGTAGCCCGCAGTTAGGTCAAAGGTGCTCAGGTAGCGGGCGGCCCCCAGGCGGTCGATCAGCTCATCAGCCCGAGGGATGGGGTGAGCGTCTGTGCGGGTGACGGCGTTCAAGCCCCGGTAGTCCACACAAAATCTGAGCTCAGGGGCGACGCCAGGGGCAGCGGCCTTGGGAACCAGCACGACCGGGCTGGCCCAGGGGCTGTCGGAGGGCTCGATTACTCCCAGAGCCAGCATTTTGGATACCTCCGACTGGATGCAGGCGCGTACCCGATCGGGAACTCTGTAGGCCCTGTGCCGGATAGGGGGACTATCCCCGGTGTCGACATCGTGGAGGCACCAGGGGGTAACCCCAGGGGTGAGGGAGAACAGATTGGCGAATTACCGTAACAAGTCTTGGCAGCTGTGGTGTTGTGCTGGGGTCAGGGCGGAAGAGAGGTTGACCCCTTCCACGGAGCCGTCTTGTTCTAGGGTCTTCAGGAGGTCGGGGAGGGGCTCGGAGTCCCCTTCAGCCCCGCTGTCGGTAGCCATCAGGAGGCTAAGTTCTGAGCGCACAAAGTGAGGCTTAAGTCTGTTTACATGTAGGACCCGGAGGCCTGGGGGACTCCAGGTCCACCAGGTAGGTGACGGGCCCTTGCGCTCCACCACCTTGAAGGGTCCTGTCCATTTGTCCTGGAGGGCGCAAGGTTCGACCGGGGACATGACCCAGACCTGTTGTCCCCGCTCGAACTCAATGGACGAGGCGTTTTGATCGTACCAGCGTTTCATGTCCTCTTGGCTGGCTTCGAGTTTGGCCTTTGCAAGTTCCCTGAACCGCCGAGTCTGGTTCTGGAGGGTCAAGAGGTATCGGTACACATCAGGGGGAGCCTTTTGGGGGGTTACTTCCCATCCTTCCTTGACCAGGCTTAGGGGACCCCGGACGGGGTGCCCATACAAGAGCTCGAAGGGGCTGAATCCCAGGGACTTCTGTGGGACCTCCCGGTAGGCAAACAGGAGGCAGGGTAGCAGCATGTCCCATTGGCGTCGTAGGGGCTCCTCCAGGCCCATGATCATCCCCTTGAGGGTGCGATTGAATCGTTCCACTAGTCCATTTCCTTGCGGGTGGTAGGGTGTCATAAATTTGTAGGTGACCCCGCACTGTTGCCATAGGGACTTCATATATCGGGAGATGAAGTTCGTGCCCCGATCACTGACGACTTCTCGGGGGAAGCCCACCCGCGAGAAGATCCCCATCAGGGCTCGGCCCACCACGGGCGCTGTCACGGTCCGGAGAGGTATGGCTTCGGGATAGCGGGTGGCATGGTCCACCAGGACGAGTATGAACCGGTGGCCTTGTGATGTCCGGGGCTCCAGGGGCCCCACAATGTCGATCCCCACCCGCTCAAAGGGAGTGGTTACAATTGGAAAGGGTTGCAGGGGGACTTTTAATTTTCGGCCGCTCATCCCGCTGGCCTGGCAGGTGGGGTAGGCTCGGCAGTGGTTGATCACATCGTTCCTCATTTTGGGCCAGTAGAAGTGGGTCACCAGGCGGCTGTAAGTCTTGTCCTGCCCCAGGTGCCCAGCGAGAGGTACATCATGAGCCAGGTTCAGGAGGAAGTCTCTGAATCGGAGAGGGACTACCAGCACCCGGCTGGCCCCTAGCTCAGCAATCTTCTGTTCGCTGTAGAGAAGCTCATTGTCCCAATAGATCCAGTGGGCCCCCAAGGCATCCCCTGCGCTCTGGGCTGCGGCTTGCTGTCGGATTCCCTCGAGGGAGGGACACGTTTTCTGCTCTTGGCGGAACTGTTCCTGAGTGGGGCCTCCTTCCTGGCGCCACTGGGCCAGCTCCGGGAAGTCGTGGAGTGGGTCAGGTTCTTCGTCGTTGGGCCCCGGTGGACCGGGTTCAGGGGTGGTGTCTTCGGTGATGACAGGCGGTGGAGGTTCGGGCCACGCGGGTTCTTCAGTGGAGGGGATGGCGCGGGCGGCCATGGATCGGGTCGTCGCACAGACCCATTCAGGGAGGCCAAGCATCCCCAGGTGCTCCCTTCGTTCAACGGCCGCCCAGGGGGAGCTCTCGAGGTCGTTCCCCAGGAGGCAGTCTACGGGGGCATCGTCTCGAACGGTCACTTTCAGCATGCCCGACACTCCCCCCCACTCGAAGGTAATGCGGGCCATCTGGCACAGGCTCTCGGAGTTGTCCGCAGACCGTACTGGACATAGTACGTTGGGCAAGATTTGATCGGGGGTCACCAGATGGCAACGGACGGCGGTCACACTGGCCCCCGTGTCGCGGAGGGCCTCGGCCCGGTGTCCATTAATGGTGACCCACTGGCTGTACTTCTGCGTGTTGGCTGGGATGGGGGCCCGCGGGACCATGTCCCTTTCCCCTAGACATACCAGGGACATGGCTGCGGGTTCCCACTCTGTCTGGTACTGTTCGCAATCTTCGGCTTCTTCTTCGCCTTGTTCTTCTGCCAGGGCGACGGCGGTGATCTGGCGGTTCATCGGACCCGTGGTATTGGCTGGCTGGTTTCTCTGACAGTTGGGGTCATTGGCGTAATGACCAGGTCGCTGACATTTGTGGCAGACAATGTTGGAGCGGAATCCCGGCCGCGTCGGAGGGCTTCCTCTCCCGGCCGGGGACGGGGGATTGCTGGTGGAGGGCACCGTGGCGGTGTCCCTGCCCCGACCCTGGCCTCCTCCTCCTCCTCCACAACCCGGCCCCCCAGTCTTTTCGCGGGACCCGGTGGGAGGCCATGGCTACCTCATAGGCCTTAAACCATTGCTGGATGTCGTCGTTCCGGTAGTACTCTCGGACAACATATTTGGGAATGTGGACCTTGGTATCTGTAGGAGGAGCGGAGTTCTGGTTCTCGGGGACGCCAAGGTCCCTGTTTTGTTTTCAAATTTCTAGTTCTTTTAGACTGCGCTCGTGTTCGTACGCGAGCCTCTTCTCCTCCAGCTCCCTCTGGCTTTTTTTCTCTTCCCGTTCTCCCTGTAGCCATAAGTGTTCGAGGGCTATCTTTTTTTCTGCTAGCTTCAGTTCTCCATCTAAGCGGAGTCTCGCCATTTCCAACTCATGGAGCCGGCCCTTCTCCCGTTCTCGGGTTTTCTCGAGAGAGAGGCCCGCTCTTCTCTCTTCCTTGGGGGTTGTAATCGTTTCGGTGATCTCGATGGTTTCGTTTTGAGGTGGGGACGCTCCCGTCTCCACCCAAGACTCCAAGGCGTGCTTGAGATCGTCTTTGGTGCTTAGTCCCGTGGTAGCGATACCCAAGTCTATGCAGAATTGCTTCAATTCCTTGTGAATGTATTCTTCTAGCCGTTCCATCTGGAATTTCGCGGTTGTTCCGGTCTCTTTCGTTGACATTGCTGCTGTGTGTAGTGGGGCGAGTTACTCTCCGTACGATTTGCGTCGGCTCGAATCGCGCCGCTGGCCACCAATGTTAGACGGGGAACCTGAGGGTCGGCCGAGCAAGGGGGGAGAGGCCTCCTGGCGAGGGCCCTCTCCTTAGATCGTACGGACGAGCAACTACCCCCCCCCCACAGATGTACACCACACAAAGATAGGTTATTAACTCTTTTATCGGTATTCTTAGGCAAGTTATCTCCACGTTACAAAAGGAACAAGTTACTAGGACTCCTTCAATTCTAGTCTCTAGGGGAAGGGGGTAGCGGGACAGTCTCAGTACCGGTCTGGTATGGGGATATCTGGCGCACAGCTCTCAATCCTCGAGCTGGAGGATTCTCTAGCGCCAGCAGGCCTTCAAGGATAGTTCACGAAGATGAGCCGCAGCAGCGCCAGCAGGCCTTCAAAGATGGTTCACGACGATGAGCCGCGGCAGCGCCAGCAGGCCTCCAAGATGGTTCACGACGACGAGCCGCGGCAGCGCCAGCAGGCTTGCAAGATGGTTCACGACGATAAGCCGCGGCAGCGCCAGCAGGCCTTCAAGGATGGTACACGAAGATGAGCCGCGGCAGCGCCAGCAGGACTCTAAGGACAGCTTCACGAAGATGAGCCGCGGCAGCGCCAGCAGGCCTTCAAGATGGTTCACAAAGAGGAGCCGCGGCAGCGCCAGCAGGCCTCCAAGGATGAGTTTGTCTCAGTGTCTCTCGACTCCAGGATACAACTGACTCTCTGCTCTGGAGCTGCCCCAGTTATAGGTCTGGTGCCCTTTGATGTCCGGACCCTCGCACTTGGAGGTCGGAGGGTCCGGGATGTGCGAGTCCAGACACCCAGCAGGGGGGTGGCGCCAGCTCCCAGGGAGGCCGGGGGCGATCGAAACCAGGCGCATGGGGGACCATCGAAACTCTTTCTCCCATTGACTCGCCAAGGGGTCTCTTTATCCCCTGGGTGGAGGGTGGTGCCTCGATGTCGGGGCTCGGCTGGGCCTGAGGCTGAGGTCGACCCGAGGCCACGTGGCCTGGTCGTGGAAGGTCCAAGATGGCGGCTGGGCCAGGGACAGTGGTTCGGGAAAGGGTCCGGGCCAGCCGAGAAGGTTGCGGATATGAGTCTGAGTTCCGTCGGGGAAGAGCTGGGGGTGACCCGGAGGGCTACAGGTGCGGCTCTTGTCCGGGGGACAAGGGTAGCGGTAGTCCAGGACCCGCCATGCGGGAGGGGTCGGACCACGCCACGAGGCCGGTCCAACACCAGGTCTTCCCTGGACCGGAAACAGGCATCCTGGGACTGGTTACGGGGGTAACGCCCCTCATCAACCAGGCTAGCTTGAATCCAGTGGCAAGGTGAGGACAGGACCCACGTCTGAGGATACCCTGTCAACTTAGGGCGAACAAAGCAAACACAAGGAGATGATAGATGTATCGCTGAAACTTTTCAGACACTCACCCCCAGTCACGGATCTGGGTTAAATCCATTGTGGTTCTTTAGCTCACTTTGCAACCCCAGTTCAGACCCGGCCATATGCAAGTCAGTCATGGGAACAATCCAGCCCAAACTGCCGAGCCAGGTCTTTCCTGTACCGCAAACTAGCATCCCGGGACCGGGTTTGGGGTTACACCACTCATCATAAATTTATCAGCAAGACTGCATGTCTGTGCAAATATAGTTGCTATTTCAATTTAAAACGTACTGTCTGTAAATGAGAGTGCTCTATCACTTCATTTTTTAGTAATATGACTTTTCCGCATAAGGGCTTACCACACTAGGCTTTTCAAAGATTTTGAAGGGGCATCTCCCATCTTCAAACAATAGTCCACATAGATGCCTTGGAGTATGTTTGTATTTTTTGGCAACTTTGAACTCCAGTTTCACATGTACTTGAGAAATCTTATTTGGCAAGTGAAACAACTCCCTGTACCTACGGTATTGAGCCACCCCTTGCCATTTGGTTAGTTTGCCATGATATATTATCACCCCACAAGTAATTGTTGGCATAAACTTGCTGTCCACTACCCTAAGTAATGTGCTGATGTTTTGGCCCAATAGCTTATATGAGTACAGCAATAAACAAGTTGTTAAGTGCCAATGCTGTGTTTCTTAGGCCTCATGTTATGAGGAAGTACTCCCACATTTATCTAGCTGAATTCCTAAATATGTATAGTTCTTGGAGCACTAAGTGTTAGCTCTGTCCAGTTGCCAGAGATCTCTTTCAAGCAATATTCGCCAAGATGGGATACAGAAGGAACCTCTCCAGCTTTCAGGGATTGTATTTGAATCAATGCAGTTCAATAAATGGGAATAGCATCCAGTACCAAAGAATAATGTTTGGTTTAAGCACAGAGGCAGGAATTATTTTAGGTCCCAGTTCACCACCACTAAGGATTGATTTGTATATGCATTCCACCTCGATTGCAGATTTAATAGCCAGATTTCTTCTATGTTCTTTGTAATTTTTTTGGAATACTTCCCATGAGATCTTCCATAACAAACATATTTTTTTCACATTTATGATCATTTTGATGAGGAGACACAGTTGAATCAACTTGTCTTTTGCCACAGGTGGATTTACTAAATTCCAAAAACTCTTCAAAGTCTTTTGATTTGCAGACCTCATATAGTTTCAAGTATGCATGGTCTTCTCTGGAGCACCTAATGTCCCAAGGTTTCTTCCTATGTAGTGTTTTTAATACACCAATTTTTTTAATTCAGTTGAAGGACGTGTTCATCCTTATGTACCATCATAGCTATGTTTAGTTTGTATTTAAGATTTCTCTTGGCTGATTCTGCCGACTTCTATGATATTTTTTGTACCACTGGGCGGTGGCTCACTTTGTTCTACTAAGAGCTTCTCAACTATTGATCGCCATGTCTGCGGACTGCACAGTAGATCACCCTTTCCCCCTTTAATATCCACCTCAAGGGTACCATCCAGAAACATAATTAAGACAATTCTTTTGGCCTAGCACTAAGGCGCTCTACGTTTAAGGCAGACATGTACATGTGATGGGGCAAACTGCTTCTCACAGTGCCGGAGAGCAGATTGCTGAAGTGGACTATCCCATTGTTGAAGTCTGTATCCTGCAGTGGGTGGAAAAAAATGTGAGTGACAATTGAATAGACTAATCGATAAAGAAGGCTGACCCAAAGTCTCTCTATGTTTGGATAATATATGTTTTTAGGATTTGTTTCACGTATATGAGAATGACTAAAGCTTTCTTTACGACATACTTAAACAAGCATTGGCATAGCCAATAGGTCACGCCTTTGGGATCTTATAAGTGTTTAGTTATCCAGCTCAACATCAAGTGTTGCATGGCTAAACAGTTGTAAGGTCCCAAAGGCGAGACCTATTGGCTATGCCAATGCTTGTTCTACTTTATCCCTGTCTTGGTAAACCCAATAGGCCTGGCTTTAATGTTCCAAAAATAAGTTCTTGTAATGCGTGAAAAGTGCAATTTTGCATTATTGTATTTGCATACATTAGCACATTAACGCCCGACTGCCATTACCAATGCTTTTTTTTTATATCTGACAAAACTGTATGTTTGGATTTTAGAACACGTACTTGAAATATTGTAAAAATAAACTACAACTCCAGGAATAGAACATGCAATTGTCTATAATTCCAGGACTGGTCAAGTTGTCCTGGTGCCACTCTGCAGCATAGCACGAAGGCACACCACACAAACAAGCATTGGAAAGGCAATAGGGCTCGCATTAGGAAAGTTTGAGCTATTGGTCTTATAAATGAATTTTTTTTATTTATGTGTTATTTTTTAAAATAGCTAAATTAATAGCTTTGCCATTTACAATGCCAATAGTTATAACTTTCGCAAATGTGACACCTATAGCATTTGTAATGCAACATTTTTTGTATTTACGTGACTTAGATGTATTGATATTACAAAAATAATGGCTTTTAATTTTTTTAAATAATTAATTTAAATAATTTATTTAATTTGTAATGGCAATAGCTTAAACTTTTGTAAATAACTTTTGTGAAGATTATGTTCAGTGTTTTTATTGTGACGAAAATCCAAGAACAGAAGTGAAATATTAACGTCTTTTTGTGATTTGTAATAAAGCGTGAAAGCTTGAAAACAGCTTGAAACATTGAAAGAACATATTTGAACCAGTGATGCTGTGGTGCTGCTGAGTGATTCTGTGGTTGCGCTGAGTGATGCTGTGGTTACGCTGAGTGATGCTGTTGTTGCCTGAGTGATGCTGTGGTTGCGCTGAGTGATGCTGTGGTTGAGCTGAGTGATGCTGTGGTGATGCTGAGTGATGTTGTGGTGGTGCTAAGTGGTGCTGTGGTGGTGCTGAGTGATGCTGTGGTGATGCTGTGGTGCTGCTGAGTGATACTGGAGTGCTGCTGAGTGATACTGGGGTGGTGCTGAGTGATGCTGGGGTGGTGCTGAGTGGTGCTGTGGTGGTGCTGAGTGATGCTGTGGTGGTGCTGAGTGATGCTGTGGTGGTGCTGAGTGATGCTGTGGTGATGCAGAGTGGTGCTGTTGTTGTGCTGTGGTGGTGCTGAGTGATGCTGTGGTGATGCTGAGTGGTGCTGTGGTTGTGCTGTGGCGATGCTGAGTGATGCTGTGGTGGTGCTGAGTGATGCTGTGGTGGTGCTGAGTGATGCTTTGGTGGTGCTGAGTGATGCTGTGGTGGTGCTGAGTGATGCTGTGGTGATGCTGAGTGATGCTGCTTGATGCTGTGGTGGCACTGAGTGGTGCTGTGGCGATGCTGAGTGGTGTTGTGGTGGTGCTGAGTGATGCTGTGGTGGTGCTGAGTGGTGCTGTGGTGGTGCTGAGTGATAATGTGGTGGTGCTCAGTGATAATGTGATGGTGCTGAGTGATGCTGGGGTAGCGCTGAGTGATGCTGGTGTAGCGCTGAGTAATGCTGGGGTAGCGCTGAGTGATGCTGGGGTGGTGCTGAGTGATGCTGTGGTGGTGCTGAGTGATGCTGTGGTGGTGCTGAGTGATGCTGTGGTGGCGCTGAGTGGTGCTGTGGTGGTGCTGAGTGATGTGGTGGTTCCCCTGAGTGGTGCCCCTGAGTGATGTGGTGGTGTCCCTGAGTGATGTGGTGGTGTCCCTGAGTGATGTGGTGGTGCCCCTGAGTGATGTGGTGTTGTTCCTGAGTGATGTGGTATTGTTCCTGAGTGATGTGGCGGTGTTCCTGAGTGATGTGGTGGTGTACCAGAGTGATGTGGTGGTGTCCCAGAGTGATGTGGTGGCGTATTAGAGTGATGTGGTGGTGTTCCTGAGTGATGTGGAGGGGTGTCCCCGAGTGATGTGGCGGTGTCCCTGAGTGATGTGGCGGTGTTCCAGAGTGATGTGGTGGTGTCCCTGAGTGATGTGGTGGAGTCCCTGAGTGATATGGTGGAGTCCCTGAGTGATGTAGTGGTGTCCCAAAGAGATGTGGCGATGCTGTGGAAAACAATGTAAACAAACAAAACACTAATAACCTGGAATAAGTTGTAAATGTAACCAACTGATTTTGGCCTCAGAAGTTCATGTGCCCTCAATTCCAGATTTCACACAGGCTGAAATCCTGAGCCAACTGAAACACTTACACAGTAAGCTGTAACACAAACACAAACACGAAAGACACACAGGCATTTGAAGTTCCACAACATGTTTTCAGGAGTCAGCAGCCAATTGAAAACACATTTATGCAAATACGCAAAGAAAACTTCCAGTCCCGCGTCTGAACTTCAGCAGCATGAACAGGAAAGAGAAGCCAGACAGGAGTGTTTAAGAAAGAAAAGTCTGAAAGGAACGGGGGGGTGGGTGGGGGCCTGGAGGAAGTGAAAGGCATCGTCACTCATCGGAGGAAAAAAAGATTTTGACATCAGTATGTAAGTTAGGGCTTCCTTTACATGGGGCTGTCACAAAAGTGCCTGTCCACAGAGCAAGCAAACAGCCCTTCAGAGGAAGCCAAACTCTGCAAATAAAACGACAATTAAACTGCCAAACAGCCCCAATCCTTACAGCTAAAAGAGCGCACTCACTAAATAAAAGGAAAGGTCGGAGATGGATGGGAAGTGAAAGAAAGAATAAAAATGGACACCTATGTGGGCACAAAAGTAATTTTAAATGTGGCACCAAATAGCAAATGGATGCCCTGCCATGTGTGCATGTATGTTTGTTGGTCCGTGTGCAAGGGTGCTTGTGTGTCCGTTGTGTCTGCGCGCAGGTATGTTTGTTGGTCCGTGTGCAAGGGAGCTTGTGTGTCTGTGCGCAAATATGAATAGAATGTATTCAAAAAGAAATAAAGGGTTTCTTTGTATAACTCAGTCACAAGCACTCCAGGGGATTGTTTAAACAATGCTACAAAGTGAAAAACGGAAAGCCACAAAAAGTAAACACTTCATATGTTTACATGCACGATGCTGCTCCTTTCGTAAAATAATAAAGGTCTAAGTCGATTAACACCTTTTCAGGAATGCAGTTCATAAAAATACAGTTGCTAGCTACCCCCTTCTCTGCCTAGTTAAGTATTTTAACATTTAATAAAATGCATTTTCGTTGTGGCATTTCTGAACCATAACTGTGCCCGTAGCACCACTCTTGAGTTATAAAGTTAAACAATGAGGAGTTTGGGACGAGAAACCGGGGCTACTGTCGAAATCATTTGCTGGGGGAGGAGAAATGCGAGTCATGACCGTGAAAAGTGAAGTAAATAATTACAAGGGAGGAAGGGCAGCCTTTGATGTGCCGGCCGGCCGTGCAGTGAATAATTAAGGGAGGAGAAATGCCGGCCTGAGGCTGAGCGCACGCTGGGGGAAGTTTGAGATTCCTGTGGGAGGGAGGCTGGTGGCTTTGATGCGTGTACACGCTTTTTCACGGGCACAGCATCAAATCGCCTCGATGGTTAAGCTCTCGGTAAGCCCCAATATGTCTCGACATCTGCAATGCGAGCCCTAAAAACGCACGCGATTGCCACAGACACATTGCCCCCAGAGTGACAGCACATGGTGCCGCCCCCTTCACACACAGAGCACACACATTCTATGTCTCTCGCATGAAAACACACACAGCTCACAGATGGCTGGCCCATTGTCGTGTGACACACCTTCAAGCGCTTATAATCCAATTTACATGCTGATGCTCCTATTATGTTCGTTCGTCCTAAAGATAAAACTGCAAGTCCTGGCATGCAACCCACAGTTAGCTGCAAAGCCTAGAAAGGGAAAGGTGGCACATGCGGCAAGAGGTCACAAGGCGGGTATGCACACAAAAACAATGTCCCTCAAAAGACAAAACTCTCCTTCCCAATCCCCCCGCCCCCACACACAAAGGACACAACTACCTGGCATACAGTAGACAACGCCCAATATACACATTACACCCAGCCATACCCCTCCCTCCAGTACAACCCCGCACACGGGACACTCACCCAGAAGATAATGTTGTTGTTGAAGGCGAAGAGGGAGTATTTGACGCAGCAGCTCACTTCTGGCCCTTGTATGGCTGCTGCTTTCTTGACATAGTGCAGAATGAGATGTGGGGGGCAGGGGGAGGTGAGCGGACACGGGGCAATCTGAGGGCACATACAATGACCAATGAATAGATCGGCGGCACACGATAATGTGGGCAGCAGCAACACTTAATGGAGACTGCAGGGCCCTGGGTATGTATGTATGTATGTATGTATTTGGTATTTGTAGAGAGCATATATCACCACAAGGTTTCATAGCGCTTGCTAGTGTTCAAGGCAGGACAGGGCAGAAAACGCGGCTTTTGATTTAAGTGACTGAACTAAACAGCCAGGTTTTAAGGAGTCTACTGAACTTCTCATGGCCAGTCTCCAGGCGGAGGGGTAAAGGCAAGGTGTTCCAGATTTCTGGGGCCACCCGGGAGAAAGATCTGCCCCCATTTCTGGTGGTTCGGATCTTCGACACTGTCAGAAGAAATTTGCTGTTGGACCTGAAGGATCTAGCCTGTTGGTATATAGTGAGCTTTTTTAACTAGATAATTGGGTACTTTATTATTGAGTGTCTTATGCACCAGACAACACAGTTTCAAATGGATCCTTTTTTTGATTGGGAGCCAGTGTGGGTCTTCAGACTAGGTGCGGATGGAGAGCGCGAGGGCAGGTTGAGAACCAACCTAGCCGCCGTATTTTGCACAACCTGGAGCTTGGCCGGGAGCCCTACATTTGTAGAAGCAAGTAAAGAATTACCGTAGTCTAAACGGCTAATGATCAGTCCCTGTACAAGGGGCATATGGGAGGAAAGTGGGATCCATTTGAATATTTTTCTGAGACTGCGCATAAGTCCGTAACGGATGCGGACCAAGTTGTTAATCTGATTTGACATAGATAGTTTGGAATCCATAATTATGCCCAGATTACGTGCAGCTGTTGTAGGTGGAGGACAAGAACCTAACATTGGGGGGCACCAATCGCTGTTCCATAGTTTGTCTGCATCTCCAAAGAGCACAATCTCTGTTTTGTTAGCATTTAGGAGAAGGTGATTGTTTGTCATCCAGTTGTTTATGGCTATCATACAGAGTTTAAAGCGTTTTTTGGTTTCGGTGGCATCTGATCCCATGGTGATTAACAGCTGAGTATAATCTGCGTACAACACTGTTTGAAACCCAAAAGATTTAATAGGTTTGGCCAAGGGGGATACGTATAGGTTACATAGTGTAGGGCTCAGAATTGAGCCCTGGGGGACCACTTTATTAATGACTTGACTATCCGAAGAGAAGTCATCTATTTCCACTTTGGAGGAACCGTCTGCCAGATAGCTCCTGAACCAGTTGAGGGCTGCTCCTTCGACACCAGATGCTCACAGGCGATCGAGAAGGATGCTGTGTGAAATGGTGTCGAAGGCAGCCGACAAATCGAGTAAAACCAGTATTGCTGATTGCCTGGTGTCCAGGGAAAGTCTGATATTATCGACCATTTCAAGCAGGGCCGTTTCAGTGCTGTGGAAAGCCCTAAATCCTGATTGGGAAGGGTCCAACAGTTTATTATTTTCCAGGTGCTGGGTGAGTTGGCCATTAACCAGGGATTCTAGAATTTTGCCGAAGAGTGGTAAGAGGGATATTGGCCTATAATTGGATAGTTGCTTTGGATCAGCAGAGGGTTTTTTCAAAATAAGTCTAATAATAGCCTCTTTCCAGAGGGTGGGGACTATAGACTGTGACAGGGAATGGTTAAATAAAACAGTAAGCTGAGGGAGAAAAACAGGCCCAATTTTAGATAGAACTTGAGCCGAGGCCGAGTCTGTGGGAGAACCTGATTTTATGCGATTAAGGGCTAGTACTACTTCTTCCTCTGTGACTGTGTGAAAGTCAGTGAGGGGGGCAGTATTGAGAAATACGGGGTCACGATTGCTCCCGCTAAGTATAATGTCAGATGATTGTGGAAATGCTTTGTGAATGTCATTGATCTTTTCAATGAAAAAAGTGGAAAGCGAGTTCACCCACTCCTGGGAGGCAAGTGGCAGAGGTTGACAGGAGGGAGGGTTGGTGAATTCCTGAACGATTTTATGCAGTTCCCTCTGCGAGTTAGCTGCAAGGGTGATTCTGTTGCCTATCTATTCTTTTCTAGCCTCGGCTATATGATTCATATATAGCCGGTGAGAGGTCTTATAGTGCTGTTTATCCCTGCTGTCCTTGGAGCTCCTCCACTTAGGTTCCGCCTTCCGAACGGCAGTTTGTCAATTTTAAGTTTGGGGGTGAGCCAAGGGGAGAGTTTGGTAGGGCATTTTGTATGTTTTTTGGGGGCAATGTAGTCAAGAGCGGTGGTTATGGCGAGGTCAAGACCTCTAGCGCCATGATTGAGATTGATTAATTCGGACATGGGATTGGGGGAAAAGATTTGTGGAAAAAGAGTCCAGATTGATCTTATTCCAAGATCGGCTTAATTTGCTTGTATTCGAAAGTGGGGGTATACTAAAAGAGTCCTGGAGGCGGAACCTTATCACATAGTGGTCCGACCATAAGATAGGAAATGGTGGGTCGATTTCTACAAGAGAGGAGTTGGTCAGGAGAAGATCCGGGTTTGTGCCCTGATGAATAGGTAGGACCAGTGATGCGTTGGGAGAATCCTAGGTTATTAAGACTGTTTATAAGGTCGCTTTTGGGGGGGTCTGATAGAAGCTCCGCATGGAAATTGAAGACCCATACTAAAATAAAATGATCTGCAGCCAGAATATGGGGGGCAATAGCATCTTTGAGGTTAGTTGACAAATGCACTCTATTGCCAGGAGGCCGATAAAGTAGAGCACCCGCCAAGATTTGTAATTGGTGCTCTCTATGGAAAAAATGCAGATCTCTTGCCAATCTGCCTGGGATGTCTCAATAATGTGAATCTTAATGTTGGTCCTGAAAGCAATGGTGATCACCCACCTCTTTTACTTTTCCTGTCCAGTCTAAATAGTTGGTACTCCTGTGGAATAGCTATGGCTAAATCAGGGTGAGAGTTTTCATGTAGCCAGGTCTCTGTTATGAGAAAAAAGTCCGGCTTCTCAAGATCTAGTAAGGCCCAAGTTTCTATGGCGTGCTTTGCGAGGGAGCGAGCATTGCAATAGAGGCCCGTCAAATATTTATTTTTGTGTATTCCCTGATTAGTGTGGTCAAGTTTGACAGCTTCTTTATCTGGTGCAAGTTTGCAGTCGTCAGTAGGTTTGAGCATAGGGGAAACATCATTAGCTAATACACGGAGATGGACAGTCTTACTTGTTGTTGTATTTAAGGAGTGCAATTCCAGACTAGAGTACTGAATGATAGCCATGAGGAAAAAAGAATATATGTATTTAAAATACAAGACAAAACGGGCGGTGTAACTGGCGGCTGGCGGCGGTCTGGCGCGGACGGGCGCTGACGGGCTTGCCTTTGGTGCGCCGCTGCGCGCATCCACTCAGCGCACCTCCTTAAGAGGGGTAGGAGGTGGGCGGGACCGCTGCAATTAAAGTGACCTTCGGTGTTTTTGGGCGGTAGAAAATGGCGATGCAGACTACCTCCGCTCAAAAGGCACTTGCCGCCGTGGACCAGGGAAGCATGCCTCAAGCGGTGAGTTGTTCTTAAGAGATTGATCAAAAATGAGCAAACAGTGCACACAATCCAATTTTTAAAAGCGAAGGACAGTTCTGGTGAAGGCATGCAAACCTGACCTGTGATGCCGTGAGGAAGCACTAACTGCGAGCGTTCACTCGGCGCACCTCCTCAAGTGGGGTAGGAGGTGGACGGGACCGCTGCAATTAAAGTGACCTCCGGTGTTTTTGAATGGTAGAAAATGGCGATGCTGACTCCCTCCGCTCAAACGACACTTGCTGCGGCGGACCAGGAAAGCATACCTCAAGCGGTGAGTTGTTCTTAAGAGATTGAGTAAAAATGAGCAAACAGTGCACACAATACAATTTTTAAAAGCGAAGGGCAGTTCTTGTGAAGGCACGCGAACCTGACCTGTCATGCCGTGAAGAAGCACTAACTGCGTGCGTCCGCTCGGCGCACCTCCTTAAGTGGGTTAGGAGGTGGGCGGGACCGCTGCAATTAAAGTGACCTCTGGTGTTTTTGGGCAGTAGAAAATGGTGATGCTGACTCCTTCCGCTCAAACAGAACTTGCCGCGGTGGACCAGGGAAGCATGCCTCAAGCGGTGAGTAGTTCTTAAGAGATTGATTAAAAATGAGCAAACAGAGCACACAATACAATTTTTAAAAGTGAAGGACAGTTCTCGTGACCTGTGATGCGGGTAGAGTGTCAAGCTCTCTGAAGGAATGAAATAGCTTGGCTACAGGAGGAATGAGTGTGTTGGCGCTATGAGTGTGTCCGGTCCCGAGAGACAGTGTCAAGTTATACCCAAAGGTGTCAGCATTCAACTAAGTGTCGAGTATAGTAGGCGAGAGGCTCGGGCTCTAAGGGGTAGTGTGGCACTCTAGGCCCTGTGACAAGACAGTACTAGACAGTGTAAAAGAGCAGCTACCAAGTTCTAGGGAGCGTGTGTTACAGATTCATACTCTGGTGTGTGTTAAACTATAGAAACGCAGTGTGTAAACTGCAGTTGGGGAGATTGCCGGGCTATATATGAGGAGTGTGCCAGGCATAGAGTTTTTGACTGCGAGAGACGGGAGCGTCAGGCTGAAGGGGTGGGTGCCATTTTCTAGTTGGGATGTGAGGCTTGAGGCAAAAGTGTCGTCCTCTAGAATAGAGCGTTACTCCAAGCGGTGAACACATTAGGGAGTAAGAGAACACTTGGCTGTATCAGAGTGTTCCAGGCTTTCAGAGAAGAAGCGCTCGGCTAAAAAAAAAACACCGGGGAGTTTTAATGTCAAATCAGAGTCAAAGCTTAGTGGGGCTAACTCAGCTTTTCATCCACAGGCAGCAGGCAGAAAGAAAGGAATGAAGGAAATGAGAGGGGGTAGGAGAGGAGAATGCGAAAAGAATATGCAACAGCCAAAGAGGAGACAATGGTATACGGAAATAAAGGAGGAATTAATGTGAGGACAGCAGAATTGGTGGAAAAAGTAGTATTACCTCAAAGCAAAGGAGCTGAAAGATCTTGGTGCTGGGCTCCTGCGGGAGGTGGTCGGGGGATACAAATTGAAGGCCGTCCAGGGTGAAAGAAAACGCAATCGCTCGGCTAAAAATAAAAAGACTGGGGAGTTTTAACGTCTTTCACTTGCGAAAGATGCACAAGTTTGCAGTAGGCCAATAAAGAATATTGTAGATGGCTATGTTGCAACAACAGCCAAAGCTGTCTTTTCTTTTCTCACTCGTGGAGCAGGACATTGTTGGCACGCGCGCTGCTGAGCGTTCCCGGTGCCTCGCAGCTCCGGAGGCTCGTGCATTCCGCTCCTGCACTATACCTCAAAGCAAAGGAGCAGAAAGACCGTGGTGCTGGGCTCCTGCGAGGCGGGGGGTGGGGGGATAGAAATTGAAGGCCGTCCAGGGTGAGAGAAAACGCAAGCACTCGGCTAAAAACACAAGCATTGGCCACGCGCAAAGTGGGGAGGGGGAGAAGCGGAAGTTGTGTGTGCGCTCAGCCAATGCTTACAAAAACAAGCATTGCGTTCAGGCGTGCGCGAGGGGGGGGTGCGGCCAAGACCAGGCAGCATTTCCTTTGCAGGAGCGTGCGACCACATGGCACTGCGCGCTCCCAAAAAGAAATCGCCAAAACGTGCACGCGCTGCATTGAAAGCAATGCAACACGTGCACGTTTTTACTTGGAAAGCTGCATCGATCTCAAGAGGTCTCTTTCCTAAGCAGCGCATGTGCGCTGCATAGGCGAGACCTAAAAACATTCACAGTTTACTAAGTAGTTCTATCAAGTAGCAACCAAGCTGCTTCACAGGAAGTTTCAGAGCGTCAGTCAGTACAGTTTCAGACATTTAATTAACTGACATTAGATAATAACTCAAAACCGATAAATACACTCAATGAAACGTGCTCAGTGTTCATGTGATCACACAGCGAGTGAAAACCCAGTGGCAAATGTGTGTATTTAGACACAAGATTGGACCGATAAACTCTTCACAAATGTGGAAATCATGGACATGCGCCTTAGGAGGACAAATGTATATGGCTACGACAAGCACCCCCCCAAAAAGGACCACTCCTGATTTACCCAGGAATATTTCATCATATTCTTAGCTCGGGCGTTCTTGTTAATTTACATTTTTGCAGTTCTTTCTAGCAGGCTCTTCCTCAGCCACATACAAGTATCCCTCTATTACTGCATTGTTATTGTGACTGTCTTACACACATCCTTCATGAACTTTCATTTTAAATTACGTGCTCACTCATCTCACCCTCATTCCTAGTGATGATTTGGAAAGTTTCCAGATGGGTGGAACGTTGTTGACATGGCAACATTGGGATCCATCACCATTGCATACAAACACATTTGATTGTAGAAAAAAGCATCATTCATGAAGTTTATTTGTCCAATGTTTTGTCTATATACACACATTTGGCACAGTCTTATCACTCCCTGTGTGATCACATGAGCACTAAGAATTGTTTTGTTTTTCTGTTCTGAGTTACTATATAATGATATTTTATTAAATTGTGAAATTGTATAGAGTGACGTTATAAAATTTCTTGTGAAACAGACTGGGTGCTCATTGGCGGGACTGTAAATTAACGCATGAATATTTTTCCACGAACTACTTTTATTTGTAAGGTAAAATGCTTGCCTAAATCTTGTGGTAGGTTCACTTTGGGCTGGCAGTAATTACTGATGCTCCGCCAAGTAAGTTTTATACTACATTGGAGGAGGTCCTATTTCCAGACATGCTTTGACTTATACAAAAAATAATGGGGGGGTGCCTTTATCCCTCCTTCAGGACTACCTAATTTAGTACTAGGCCGCTGTTGTCCTGGTTAGACCAGGCACACTTGGTGTGGTTTTCCCCCTTACATTTTTTACTTCAAAACTTATGTTTTGCTGGCTTTAGGAATCTGCACACTTAACCACTACTAACCAGTGATACAAGCTTGTGCTCTCTCCCTAAAACATGGTAGGATTGGCTTATACCCAATTGGCATATTTTAATTAATTGTAAGTCCTTAGTTATGTGGTACTACTTGTGCCCAAGGCCTGTAAATTAAATGCTACTAGCGGGCCTGCGCAAAAGAAATAATTGATGGACAGAATACTGGACAATGCAAACATTCAGCCCAAGTCAAAAGGATCTGGGTTAAATCCATCATTCTTTTGCTCACCACACCACCCCAGTTTGGACCCAGCCATATGTAAATCAGTCTTGACCCTGTTCCTTGTAGGAACAGTCCACCCCGTACTGCCAAGCCAGGTCCTCCCTGGACTGGAAACAAGCATCCTGGGACCAGTTTCAGGGCATCACCCTTCATCAGCCAGGCTAGCTTGAATCCAGTGGTGTAGTGATCACAGGACCCACGTCTGGGCATACCGATCCCACTTAGGGCAACATATGCACAAGAAACAATTGATGGACAGAATACAGGACAACGCAAACATTCACCCCAAGTCAAAAGGATCTGGGTTAAATCCATCATTCTTTGACTCACCACACCACCCCAGTTTGGACCCAGCCATATGCAAATCAGTCTTGACCCTGTTCCTTGTGGGAACAGTCCAGCCTGTACTGCCAAGCCAGGTCCTCCCTGGACTGGAAACACGCATCCTGGGACCAGTTTCAGAGCATCACCCTTCATCAGCCAGACTAGCTTGAATCCAGTAGTGATTTGAGCTGTGGGTCCACGTCTGGGCACTCCTTTCTCACTTAGGGCGATAAAAGCAAAAGGACCAAATGATGGACGGAATGCTGAGCAAAGCAAACATTCACAAGAATCTTGGTTTAATCTATTATTCTTTTGCTCACCACACTACCCCAGTTTGGATCCAGCCATATGCAAATCAGTCTTGACCCTGCTCCGTGCTGAAACAGTCCAGCCTGAACTGCGAATCATTTCTTCCCTGGACCAGAAACCAGCATCCTGGGACCGGATTAGGGGAATCACCCCTCATCAGGTTCAGGTTCAGTTTAGCACCAACAGTACACCACCAATGGCAAAGGGGAGGCCGGGTGCAGAGTGCATACATGGTGTTGGGTGCCCAGTAGAACTCAATGAAGAATGAGGCAGTCGGACAGAGGCTGCTTACAGATAATTAGCAAAAAACACAGTTGATGGACAGAATGCAGAACAATGTCTTACATTCACCCCAGTACAAAGATCTGGGCCTAACTCCATCATTTTTTTGCACTCCACACCACCCTAGGTCAGACACTGGCTATATGCAAATCAGCCTTGACCCTGTGCCTCATGGGAACAGTCCAGCCCGAACTACCAAGCCATGTCTTTCCCAGACCGGAATCAAGCATCCAAGGACCAGTTTCTGGCTATCAGCCTTCTTCAGCCTGGGTAGCTTGACTCCAGTGATGTGGAGAGCCTGGGACTCACGTCTGAGCATACCCAGCCCACTCGGGGTGAACATTGCAAATAAAACAGTTGATGGACAGAATGCAAAACAATGTCTTACATTCACCCCAGTACAAAGATCTGGGCTTAAATCCATTGTGTGTAGTGCAAAAAAACGATTGATTTAGGCCCAGATCTTTGTACTGGGGTGAATGTAAGACATTGTTCTGCATTCTGTCCATCAACTGTGTTTTTTGCAATTTTCACCCCGAGTGGGCTGGGTATGCTCAGACGTGAGTCCCAGGCTCTCCACATCACTGGAGTCAAGCTATCCAGGCTGAAGAAGGCTGATAGCCAGAAACCGGTCCTTGGATGCTTGATTCCAGTCTAGGAAAGACATGGCTTGGTAGTTCGGGCTGGACTGTTCCCATGAGGCACAGGGTCAAGGCTGATTTGCATATAGCCATTGTCTGACCTAGGGTGGTGTGGAGTGCAAAAAAAACAATGGATTTAGGCCCAGATCTTTGTACTGGGATGAATGTAAGACATTGTTCTGCATTCTGTCCATCAACTGTGTTTTTTGCAATTTTCACTCCGAGTGGGCTGGGTATGCTCAGACGTGAGTCCCAGGCTCTCCACATCACTGGAGTCAAGCTATCCAGGCTGAAGAAGGCTGGTAGCCAGAAACCGGTCCTTGGATGCTTGATTCCGGTCTAGGAAAGACATGGCTTGGTAGTTCGGGCTGGACTGTTCCCATGAGGCACAGGGTCAAGGCTGATTTGCATATAGCCATTGTCTGACCTAGGGTGGTGTGGAGTGCAAACAAACGATGGATTTAGGCCCAGATCTTTGTACTGGGGTGAATGTAAGACATTGTTCTGCATTCTGTCCATCAACTGTGTTTTTTGCAATTTTCACCCCGAGTGGGCTGGGTATGCTCAGACGTGAGTCCCAGGCTCTCCACATCACTGGAGTCAAGCTAGCCAGAAACCGGTCCTTGGATGCTTGATTCCGGTCTAGGAAAGACATGGCTTGGTAGTTCAGGCTGGACTGTTCCCATGAGGCACAGGGTCAAGGCTGATTTGCATATAGCCATTGTCTGACCTAGGGTGGTGTGGAGTGAAAAAAAATGATAGATTTAGGCCCATATCTTTGTACTGGGGTGAATGTAAGACATTGTTCTGCATTCTGTCCATCAACTGTGTTTTTAGCTACAGATAATTAGCAGCAGCTTGGAGGGGCAGTCTCCGGGGGTTAAAGCAAGCACTGGGAAGGGTGTAAAGCAGCACCAGCACTACACTACCAGCAGCACAGGGGCAGCTGGGTTCAGGGTCCTAACACGGCATCTAGGGCCCAATGGAAAGCACTGGAGAAAGGCAAAATCTGAAAATGTCTGTAGGCACAGACCAAGAAGCCGGTTGAAGGGAACCAATAGCTAGAGATGTATGTTGAGATGCTCAGGGATGTAGATACACTTTTGGTCTGCTTCACCCAGGTCCAGGGCCGGCAGGTGCAGGGGTTTCTTTTGGTGTCAGTAACAACTTAATGGAGTAGGTCGGGGTGAGGGGGGTCTCTGTGCAGAGGCTGCAGGCGATGTCGAGGGGTTAACTCACAATGGACTCGGGCTCTGAAGAGCTGAGGAAAATCACTGGGACTAGTAGGCCTCTTGAACTCGGGCCGGAGGCGTTGGGTGCAGAGATGGAACCGGGACCAGGTGTTTGCGGTTCTTCATGTCACAGAGGCCTTTACTTGAACTTTGTTTCTGGTTAACAGCTCCGCTGTTTTCAGGAGATCTTGATCTTTGTCGAAGGGAGGCAGTCGTCCCAAGGTTTTGGAGGTCGCTAGGCTGTAGGACTATTTGTCTTATGGCACAGGATCATTGAGGGTTGCAGACAGGCCAGTAGAGCTGGGGCCATGTCAGTAGTTCTCTGCAGTCTCCTCTCCTGGTGCCAGCCGTAGTCTGTGAGGGTAACAGCAGTGGGGCTGTGGGGCCACGTGGTGGGGGGGGGGGGGGGGGGGATTTCGAGGGACAATACAGTGGGAAAATTAAATAAATAATACATTTTCCCTCTGCATCGTCCCTTGAAGTCACCCCCCACGCGGCCCCACTACTGCTACCTGCAGGAACCGTGGCTGCCTGGTGCGACTCTGTTGTGTCCGGGTCTTCTTCGGTCATCAGGAACTGAAGTTCAGGGCTCAGGGGTGGCCACCAAAATACTACATTTCGGGGCATTTAAAGGAAGTTCCATGTCATAGCCAATGGGCTACTTACCTTAAGGGCGACTACACCCTCTAAATGCTCACGCTACGTGGGGGTGGGCATATATCTGTTCCTGACTGGAGGAGTCCCACTATCTTCAAGATGATGGGCACTGAAAAGTGTACTTCAGCTCGCCTCTAGCACCTGAGGGGTCGTGTTGGCAAAGGGGAGTACATTTCCTATTCTCTCTAAGTTTCCCATCTGTCTCCCTGCCAAAAAGGGATGAGGACTGGAGGGCGGCCTGCTCCTTCTAACAGGAGAGGTGGGGGTTGCATTACAAAGGCTGCAAGGCCTTTGAAGCTCATTGCCACAGGAGATGGCTCTTACTGACCAGGGGGAGGTGTGAACACCTCCGCCCAGGACAGGCATTTTTCTCGACCTTTGAGTGTGTGGTAGCAGGCTCGCATATGCCAGTCGGTGACAACACTAAGGGTTGGTAGGTTTCAGGGGGCCCATGTAAGGGATTGTCTGTATGCAATTTTTAATAAATCTGACAATGGGATTAGTGCAGGTTTATTATGCTGAGATGTTTGGTACCAAACATACCATACTTCAGTGGAGCCATCATGGAGTTGGTAAACTCGTTTTGACGAATGCCCAGCCTTATGATATCCAGGAATCTGCATGTATTTTGCATAAGCATATTTTCTCATGCAGATATGCCTTCACAGGAGATGTGGTGCACCCTGCCTAAGGCCTGCTAGAGGGGAGTCTTACCTATATCTGCAATGTCTGTGGGCATGGCCATGTCGACTCTTCAGTTTTGTCTGCACTAACACACACAATCTGCAATTGCAGAGTGCAGGGACTTGGTGAGGGGACCCTAGTGTGACACAATTCTTGCTGCTACCCTTGGAGTCCCTCTTCAGTGCCAATGCCCTAGGTATCAGGGGTTCCATTTAACAGAGACTTACATGGGGTACTGAAGTGGTGCCAATTGGAATACAAAAAGTACTTTTTAAGGAAAGTAAACTGTTACTCGCGGCTGCGAGATTGATAAAACGTGTCCCTTTTAGGCAGCACATCTCTCCGCATCTGCACGAGCTGCATTGGCTGCCAGTGGCAAGCAGAATTAAGTTCAAAGTGCTGACCCTGGCTTTCAGAGCACTAAAAGGCACGTGTCCCAATTATCTAAAACTCCGACTCCCTCGCTACCACCAAAAACGAGAGCTGCGCTCAAACTCCTTGCTCAAGCTTACGGTACCGCGCGTGAGGAAAGCTAGACTTGGAGGCAGATCCTTTTCGGCCGGCACGGCGAAACTTTGGAATACTTTGCCACCTGCCATCCAATCCGCCACCTCAGAAGCCAGCTTTAGGAAACTCCTAAAAACATGGCTTTTTACTCAATAATCCTGTTCTTTCTCCTGACTACTCACTCTTGCTGTAGGACTCGCTAGCGCCGGGACACCTCCCCAGAGGTAGCTGTTCGCGCTTACCAAGCTTCTGTATTATTATTATTATTACTGGGAACCTGGTTAGCAAGGAGCGAATACACTTCAGAAAAAGTTGAATCAAAGGCAAAAAGTCTGTGTGGGGGGGGGGGGGGATACTGCGACAAAAAAGATTCCTACAGCCTTGTTTTCTATCATTACAAAAACCACAAATATGCCTCCACTACTACTGCCTAATAGGGTAGTAAATGTCCTCAGTGATGCTGACAGTGTTCTGATTGCAACTACAAGCCCTGCTTAAGCCCTTCCTGAAACTGAATCTAACTTTTAATCCTTGGTTCTTTTCTGAATGCAATCTCCACAGGGAGGTGACACCGATCCATTTCCACTGACATGGATAGGTTGAATAAATCTCATTAAAATGTTTCTACCACCCAAATTATAGTACCTCTGTTGGGTCTTACCTATATATATATCCCTTATTTTTTTTAAAGGATTGATGCTGCAATCTTGTTTTTCCTTTGGGTGCATTAAAAAACATAAAGTCGGGCATTGCACTATTTCTACCTATCCCTGGGGAAGAGGAGGGTGGGCTTTTCTAAGCATAATGTTTTAGTACTTGTCATGCTTAGACCTATTTTTAACAAAACTGAATCAGGGATCCTCCACTATACCCGCTCTTATGAATATATAACTTCTCTCACTTATTTTAAGTTTCTTTCCCTGACTGCAAAGCGATAGGATTTTGTAAAGTGAACTAGGTGTCAATATTGGTGATGTGAAAGGAAAGCCATAAGATGTAGTTTTTTTCTAACACACAACAAAATGTAAATACCTTATATTGAACTGTAATTTTTTTCAAACTAGATCAGCTGTTAGCAGACCACAAATGAAGCACATTGATAGCATCAATACAGTTCACTCAGTGTTGGACAAATTATAAATATTCGCTAAAACACGAGATTCCCAGAGAGAGTGCGTGCTAAATGGTTTAATCAGCAAACCTCCATGTCTCGGCAAATTAAGTAGCCATTTCAATGGTAAATGTACTGTCTGTAAATGACAGTGTGCTATCACGTCATACTTTAGTATTATATATTTTTTTCTGCGTTAAGGCTCGCCACACCAGGGCTGTCATAGATTTCGAAGGGGCTTCTTTCAGCTTCAAGCAATAGTCCACATAGATGCCTCGGAGTATGTGTGTATTTTTTGTGGCAGCTTGAACTCCAGTGAAACTTGTGAATGCAAAATCTTATTTGGCAAGTGGAACCCCCTGTACCTATGTCATTGAGCCGTCCCTTGCCATTTGGTTAGTTTTCCATGATATATTATCACCCCCAAGTAATTGTTGGCATTAACCTGCTGTTTTGGCCAGATAACACCAATAAACAAGCTGTTAAGTGCCAGTGCTGTGTTTCTTAGGCCTCATGTTATGAGGAAGTACTCCTACATTTATCTAGTTAAACTCCTAAATATTTATAGCTCTTGGAACACTCAATGTTAGTTCTGGCCAGTTGCCAGAGATCTCTTTTAAACCATTTTAGCCAGGAGATGACCTTGGTTTTATCTTTGTTCATCTTTGGGCTAATATTGACACAATAGTTGTTCAATTAGTTCAATGTTTTGCGGCGCCCATCTGGGGTTTGATCCAGTATCACAGTATCATTTGCATATTGTAAAATGTTTACTTGGTGCTTTGCCAGTTTTGGAGGAAATCCATTTGAGGCTTTGAGCACCCTGCTTCTATCTGCTACATATGGATTAAATAGCAGGGGCGCTCTTGTTTTAGCCCCTTATGTGTGCTGTGGCGCAAAATCCATTTTTCATTGTAGGGGTGCATTATAATCATACATGTAGACTGCATCGCATATTGGGGCATATTATCTACAGATTGCGATAATTATCACAAAGCGCACGTAGCACCTTTTTTATTATCGCCGGCTATCGCTGGATTACATCGCCGTGTTAGCGGCATATTAGCAACGCTTTGCTAACAGGCGAAGTACAATCCAGCGATAGACAGCGATAATGATCATTAGAGTGTGAAATCCAGCGATGATTTCACAGCGCTAATGAAAAGCTTGGTACTAGGGGAGTGTGGGCTTAACCATACAATCCATACTCCAATAGGCAATAATGACAAGTCAGGTTTTAATCAGGCATTAGGATCATGCGATAATGGCGGCTTAGCACACATTTTCTCTTTGCTTCGCTGTTCAGGGGCAGCATTGGTAATAGCGCAATGTTGGTTTAGCGAGCATTACACATGTTGTCCTAGGAGGGAACGCCTACCTTGCATCTCATTAGCGACGTATATTTCTAAGATGTGTGGCATTAGGAATTCGCTGCTTACATGCGCTAATGTATGGTAGCGCCCCTTCCTAATAGTGCGATTAGAATATCGCCGCTTTAGCGGCAAAAAGTGCAGCTAAAGCGTCGATACTGCCCTTGATAATATGCCCCATATTCTTTTGTCATGTTAACCTAAGTGTTAGGAATTTGTAACTTAATATCATGAATGTGATGTGTTTATGCCAAAATTTAGAAAACGTGAAGAATTATTGTGGAAGATCAAATGTAACCAGCAGAAAACATTCACTGAAACGCTTGTGCTGTGCAACTGACAATTATTTTATTATTGAATTTGCTAATTAATCATGTGATTATATATGTAGATGAAAATATTAACTGGATATGTCTTAATTTCTATATAACTTCGCAAAGTTCATGTTCCTTTTCTGTTATGTTAGCTGAATTTTGTAGGCCTGAAATATATTTTCCCTGGAAGCTCTCGCATTAGAGTTAACAGTTGAATTTCCTGTGCATGTTGGATTCTGTTATTTCTCACATTTGTGTTGCAGGTGGACGAAGCACCCTTGTTAGTAATAAAAATGTCTTTGTTTAGGAGTTAGGCAAGTAGAGAAGAGGAGTTAAGGCTGATAAGGAGAGTTGTTGTACTTTTTCACTGGAGAAGTCCTGGGAATCAAGGTAATCTTATTACTGTTCTGGAGCATTGCCGTCCTGTGGAAAACTACCTATGAGAATGGCATGACCTGAAAGGAAATAAGGGAAGACACTTGTGATATTGGAGTATTTCAAGATTGGAAAGAGCCCACTTCTTCCCTGTCTTTGGAGAGCGAGCATCTTAGACCGAGCTCTGTGTCAGTAGCTTCATGCTGCACGACCCATTGAAGTGGAGAGGCTTCTAAGGAAGACTCCACACACTGACACATTTACCTATCCTGCCCCAAAGAATGCTTAAGTAGGGATGTCACGTTAGTGTTAGTGTAGGGATAGATTAATGTTTTATTTTCATCAACCCTCGATGCATGGGACCTTGGACTCCAGTTTCTTGATCTTTTGTATCTTGATTCTTGAACTAAATGTCTTGTGCATGTTGCACCGTCTCAATCTTATTCATAGATTTGGCTTTGCGATGGTTCCAATGTACTTTTACAGCCTCATCTTGAGGTGTCTGTATGTCCAAATATTTTTGGCTTTGTAATAAATTAACTAACCTTACTTAGTCTGCGGTTACTATGGGTCTAGAGGAACTGGAATTGAATTGATTGACAGTGCGAACAATTTCTCTCCCCTCGACGCTCTCATACTGAGGAAAAGTACCATTGACTTGAGGTTCTAGAGCAGATCTAGAACATACAGACCCGGTTCCTTCATTTGTGTACATTTTCTCAGATGAAGCCCACTGGGACTTGAGTCTCCTTTGTCCAAGTGTCAGTATAAATGCCTATGATTGCTCCAAACAGGAGACGAATGCCAAGTTCTTTAGTTTTTATCCCTCTGTCAATCTTGTCAAAAGCTGTGGGGAGGTCTGTGAATGCCACGTATAAATAGCTACCATTTGTTCTCTATATTATCAGAGAAAGAGTCATTAAATTATCCTCTATTCTGCAGCCTTTTTGGAATCCAGTTTTGAAAGAGGCGACAAGACTCCTACTGGTGGCCCATTCATCCAGTTCTTTATTCAGGATCGTCACGTTACATTTTCCCTCCACATTCAACTGTGCTATTCAATGGTAAATCTCCGATGCAGGGCTAAGTCCTTTTTGTGAATGGGATTCCGAAGGGAACCTCTCCAGCTTTCAGGGATTGTATAGGAATCAATGCAGTAGTTAAGGGGAACAGTATCCAGGACCAAAGAGTAATGTTAGGTTTATACACAGAGGCAGGAATTCTATTAGGTCCCAGAGCACCATCACTAACAATTGATTTTAATATGAGTTCCACCTGGATTGCAGAAATATTAGCCACATTTGTTCTATAACTTTGTAATATTTCTGGAATGCTTCTCAAGAGATCTTCCATAACACATTTTTTTAATACTTATAACCATTTTGATGGGAAGACACAGTTGAATCAACTTGTCTTGTCTTTTCCACGGTTAGATTTACTAAAATCCAAAACTCGTGCGGGTATTTTGTTTTCAGACCTCATATACTCTCAAGCTTGCATGGTCTTCCCTGCAGCACCATATTTTTTTTCAAACAATTGTTATTGATTTTTCATATATCCAAAAAGGAAAACCAAGAATGAAAAAAAGACAATAGGGGTTAAGTTACATACCCCAGATGTTTAGCAAAGACACAAGGCAAATCAGGTTATTCAAGGCACATCTATGGCTCTTTAAGATGTCCATGCCTACTTCCCGGGCACAAGCTATGAGTATGTTCCTTGCAATAGTCACTGTCCTACCATTGAAAATTCCTATCCCCAACTAAACCCCACCCCCTCCTCCCTCACCACTCCACAGGCGTGTCACTTAAGTGCTGGCTGCAAAAGGTCAGTAGAGCTAATATCACAGTGGGGCGACTTATTGGAATGGGGGGAACCTGAATGAAAGCAGACTTGCATGTCGAGCACCATTACTAATCGCGAGGTTACAGAGCAAGGTGGGCTCAAAGCTGTTTGTACGTTAAACTATTGCCACCACAGGGTCATCCACAGATGCGACCTCCGCATCATCTTCAGAAGATTTGAGAGCTACAACAAGCATTTCCCAGGCTCTCGCCCTCTCCAGTACCCTTTCACTCCCCGTGCGGTTTGCAATTTGTAACCTAATCACTCCCTCACACTCAGCCCATTTTAAGAATTCTGCTTTCCACTTAGTGATGCTAGGGCGCTGTTTTGCTTTCCAATGTGTGGTGATGTTTCTCTTGGCTAGTAGCAAGCCCAAGTCTGAAAATGTACTGGTGATTTTGTTCTTTGAGGTATGTGGAAACCAATGTAGGATACAGTGTGCCATAGATGGGTCTAGGTCCCTATCAGTGAGGCCCGTCAGTAATGTAGATACCTCCTCCCAATAACTGTCAAGGTGCGAGAAGTTGCATAACGTGTTTAAAATCTGCGCTGTATGCATTACATCTCGGGCAGGATGATGGCTGGGCCGGGAAATATGGGTGTAGTTTTGCTGGGGTAAGATATGCTCTGTGTAGAATATGGAAGTGTACTAACTGAAACCTAGCATTTCTCGTGCTCTTCCAGGCTCACTCCACAAGCTCACCCCATGTCTTGTCTGGGATGACTTCCCCAATATCCGTTTCCCATTTGAACGTTAGGGCAGACAGGGAGGATAGGGATTCCAGAGTCATGCGTCTATAGAGACACGTCACTGCTTTAAAGGTGACCTTTGCCAACACCACATACTGCCACCCCATGGAAGCGTGTGGAATGGGACGCCTGTAAAGCAGTACTTTGAGGGCGGTGCATATCTGAGCTGGCTGGGGTTCGGAAGGTCCTTCTTCAGGATATTCAGCGAGATGATGAGCGTCTGCGCGCCCTCCACCCAATGTTTCCAGATGGCCGCTGTGAGGGCAGTGTATTGCAAGAAATCACTCCCGAGCAAGTCATAGCGGGCCTGCACTTCATTAAACGGGATCATGGCACCCTCCTCATAGAGGTCCCCCATGGTGGTCAGTTCCCGCTGCGCCCAAGTCTCAAATCTCTGCCAGTTGCCACTGTGTGGCCGGGCCCTGCACATTATCAGTGGTATTTCCGGTGCCTAGGGGCTCTTAATAGAAGCCCTCCACAAATACCTGTTCCAGCATTTTTGTATCGTGGCAAATTCTAGGGTGAAGGATGCAGCGCTGATTGGGAGTCGTAGTACTATGCGGGACAGCACCATCAGGGGTCCCAAATCCTCCCTGGCCTCTTCCTCCCCTCTAGTGGCCCTCACCACCCATTGTGTGAGCCACTGGAATTGGGCTGCTAAATAATAAGTCTTGTAGTCCGGGACCGCTAGAGCACCCTCTGCTCTTGGTCGCATGAGTGTGCTGAGCGCTACCCTGCGCCTGCCCTTGCCCCATAGGAAAGCTGTTACCATTGAAAGGAGCTGCTTGAAATAGGTTGCTGGGATCCAGATCGGCAAGGTCCCGAAGTAATAGAGGAGTCGGGGAGGGTTACCATTTTGAGTAGAGCCACCCGGCCTGCTACTGACAACTGAAGGGAACTCCAGAATTCGAAGTTAGCTTTTGCCCCTCCGACAGCCTACCCATGATACCCTCAAGAATGTCCTCTTGCCTGTGATAAATAAGTGTCCAGGTAGGGTAGGCATCTGTATTCCCAGTTCATTCCCTCCGTTCACCCGAGACCCATTCTATCCCTACTCGCCGGAAAAAGTCAAGATTTCAGCCAGTTCACCTTCAATCCTGCCACTCTGCTGAGAGTGTGGAGCAGGTTTTTTGCCCCAAATAAGGCCTTTCCTGAGTCAGCAAGGAAAAGTAAAAGATCATCCACATAAAGTGCAATATGATGGACCTGCCCGTATACGTCAAGCCCTCGATATGCCCGCACAGACCTAGCATGCGCCGCTAATCGTTCCATTGCCAGAGCAAACAACAAAGGGGAGAGGGGACACCCTTGCCATGTACCCCTCTCACCCTGCACGCTTCTGAGACTACTCCCCCAGTTTTAACTCTGGCGGTGGAGTCAGTGTACAAGGGAGCTGTCCAACTAGTGAAGTCAGGGCCGAGCCCCATTCTCCGCATTACATGAAACAAGAAAGCCCATTCCAAACTGTCAAAGGCTTTTTCTATATCGACTGCAAAGATTGCAGCGGTGTCAGCATGGTAGGAATCTGCTTCTAATATGTGCAAAAGTCTTCTGATGTTTAGCGCTGTTTCTGGTGGGGATGAACCCGGACTGGTCAGGGTGTATGAGGATGGTCATGTGTGGGAGCAAACGGGAGGCCAGGATCTTACTTAGTATTTTATGATCGAGATTGAGCATGGATAAAGGGCAATATGCAGTTCTATCCCATGCCTGCGTACCCGGCTTTAGGAGAGGAATGACGATCGCCTCTCTAGTGGAGCCAGGTCGTTTGCCGAGCCTCTTGGCATCGTTATATAATCGTGTGAGTCAGGGAGTTAGAAGGTCAATGTAGGCGAGATAAAATTCTGTCAGGAGGCCATCAGTGCCCGGAGTTTTTTTACGGGCCATACTTTTGATGGCTCCTCGCTTGTACCTCGATTTCACGACCCAACAAAGTTGTTGCATCCTCGTCCTGTGCAGGTAGGTCACCTTCTCATGTGAATTCCTATAGTTCATCTTCCGTAGGGCCAGGTGGCTCCGATAAAGCTCAGTGTAATATTCTAAAAACAGGTTGTTGATCCCCTGTTCTTCATATCTAGCTACTCCTATCTGGTCTCTAAGTTCAAATATAACTGAACCCCGCCTAGCCGGAATCGCCAACCAAGCCAGAAGGGCTCCTGATTTGCCCCTTTTCGAATTTGCCAGAGTGAGGTAGGTCTTATAGTTGAAGCAGCGCAGACGCTCCACATGGGCGGCCACTGCCTCCCTTGCCTCTAGTAACTCCCGGTGCCTGCCCGGGTTTTCAGGTCTGTCCTTCTTGGGGGTGATTTCTTGCAATACACAGCCCTCATGGCGGCCATCAGGAAACATTGGCGTGCAGGGCGCGCAGGACGCTCGTCATCTCGCTGAATATCCTGAAGGAGGATCTTCCAAACCCAGCCAGCTCAGATATGCAGGGCCCTCTAAGTAATGCTTTACAGGCATCCCATTCCACACCTGTGGATGTAGCTGTACCCTCATTGGCCTTGAAATAGTCAGTAATAGCTGCCCCAATAGTTGTATGGAAAACCTGGTCATCTAAGGCCTCTGACCGCAAGCACGAGGTGGGGATTTTGGCGCGTGCGCTCAACCACTGCAACTCTGCCAGTACAGGGTTGTGGTATGAGAGCGTACTGGTGAGGTATTCGCTGCAACTTATTCCCTCATGAACATCGGGTGAACATAGAATGGCATCTAGCTGAACATGTAATTCATGGAGGGCTGAGAAGGAGTAATCCTGGGTTAAGGGGTGCTGCGCTCGCCAGGTGTCAATTAAGCCCCATTTCTGTTGCCAGTACGGCGGGATTCCGCCAGTTTGTGTGCAGGTGCATTAGAAAGTGGGGGGTGGGAGCGATCCAGGGTAACAAAAGAGTTGCAATTGAAGTCGCCACCCAGTAACAGTGACCCTGCAAGGGTAGTCGCCAATCTTCTTGATAGTAAGGAGAAGAAGGCCGGCTGGTCCGCATTAGGCACATATATACTACCCAGGGTAAGGTCTCTACCGTCTAGTCCCCCCTTCACTACCACAAATCTGCCCTCTGGGTCAATCACCTGTGTTGTGCATTGGAATGGGATGCCTGTCCGTATCCACATCAATACCCCTCTTGCAAAGACAGAGTATGTAGTGTAATAAACCTGACCCCTCCAGTGGCGTTGTAACGCCTTCCCTTCTTTTTCCAGGAGGTGGGTTTCTTGAAGAAATGCGATCTGAATGCCTCTTCGAATCAGATAGGAGTGTATTTTGTGGCGCATGACCATAGAGAGACAAGCCAAGCCTAATGGGGGTCCCATTGCTGAAACCTACACAAATAGTCCCTAAAAAATGTCCCCTGTGTCACGCCTGGATACCATTAAAAAACCCTAACTATAAAAACAACCCCAACTTCCCCTCCCCAGAACAGGTATCCAACGAGGTATCCCCATCCAAACTATTATAGTACAAACCAACGTCGAGTGACTGGTGCGGTCTTCGCAAGGCACTTCATAGTGCCACCTCCCCGTTAACTGTTCCAGTCAATAAGCCCCAGTTCAGTTGGATGTTACCTATAATTCCAAGTGGGGAAGTCACAAGTTCATGGAACCCGCACCTACAGAGCAGGGATGAGAGGCCATGGGAAGATGGTGAATGGCAGGCCACGTACTTTACATTAGATAATCGGCTGCTTGGGGCGTAACGACTGGCATGTTTGCTCTCAGGCTGTTGTTTTCTCTGCGGTCCGGTGAGGTCTCCAGTCCACCATCACGGCGTCTGCTTCAACCCTGAGAGGAACTAGGGCTGGCCTGGCTGGATGACACCACTGCCTGCAAAGCCTTACGTCGTTCAAGGCTAAGTTCCTTGGGCGAGGGAGCCTTGGAGCTTGCCCCATAGCCACGAGGACTTTGCTGCGGGGTCCCTAAAGGTGAAGCAGGTTGATCTGCGGACCTGTGGGCTTCCAGCCAGTCCCAAACCTCCTGTGGTGAGTTGAAGAAATGTGCTCCCGCCGGGTCTGCCACCCGAAGTCGAGCGGGAAATAGCATTGCATAGGACAGGTTCAGTTTGCGTTGTTTAGCCTTAACAGCAGCGAAGGATGCCCTGCTTCGTTGTACTTCTCTCGTAAAGTCTGGAAAAATCATGATATTACTATTATTGATGTGTAGAGTTAGCTTTTGGCGGGCACAATGTAAGATGTGGTCCATGTCCCAAAAGTGCAAGAGTCTAGCCACGACAGGGCGGGGGGGGGTGCTCCTGGCTTTGGTGGGGGGACAGGCCTGTTGGCGCCACCTCAGCATGGAGCCAGTCCTCCAAATAGCCGACCATGTCAGTCCCTTCCGTTTTTTTCCGGAATCTCAATGACGCGGATATTGTTTCACTGTGATCGCCCTTCACTGTCCTCGGCACGCAGTTCCAGGGTTTTCACCGTAATTTCCAGGTCATTAAGAGATCGGCGCATCTCATGCACTTCGTCCGGCAGGCCGCATATTCCCTTTTCAGTGCTTAACACTCTGCTATTCTCTTTTCTAGATGACCTATCGATCCAAGTCTTGGATCAGGACTGTTTCTCTGACAGCCTGCCCCTAACCTCCGGAGTGCCACAGGGCTCTTCCTTAAGCCCTACCCTATTTAATATTTATGTCAGGCAGCTTGCCAACATAATACAGAAATTTGACATCCAAGGCATTTCGTATGCAGATAACACCCAGTTGATCGCCGCACTGCCCCAGGATTACCATCAGGGAGACTCTTTATTGGGCCCCTGCCTGGACAAACTGACCAACTGGATGTCGATTCATTTTTAAAAATTGAACTGTGATTAGACCGAATTTATGATCCTGGGCAACAGATCCATCCCAAGACCCCTAAATAACTGTCCTCCTTGTATGGGTGAGCCTCCAGTTCCCAAACTGGTCGTAAAAAATTTAGGTATGTGGCTCGACAGCACACTTTCAATATGCGAACAGACAAATAAATTGTCGGGCATCTGCTTTGGACTCCTGAGGACGCTCAGAAAGATGTTAGAACTGATTCTGGAGCAACTCAGGAAAACCGTTGTGCGGTCTTTGATATTCTCCCATCTGGACTGTGGGAACTCCCTATATCTGGGCTCTCGCATGTGTGTGATCAAGAGGCTCCAGGCGGTGCAGAATGCGGCGGCCAGGCTCCTGCTTAAACTTCATAGACAAGCACCAGCTAGAGAATCCTTGAAACTATCCCACTGGCTTCCTATAGCGTCAAGAATAAAATTTAAAGACCTTTGTATCACTCACAGAGCAATAAATAACAAAGGCCCACCAAAACTTAGATCCCTGATGTCGTGCTATACCCCCTTGAGATCTTTAAGATCCTTGGTTGGAAGTAGTTATATGTCCATATACAACTATCCCCCCAGGCACTGGGTATGTTGCTGATCCTCCCATGCTCACCTCCTCACCACCACAAGAGTTAAAAAATCCAGATGGGGAGGGAGCTCTTTCTCCCACTTGGTCCTAAAACTGTGGAATGCTCTTCCGTTGCACCTCAGAGGGCAGAAAAATTAACTAATATTCAGGAAAAAGCTGAAGACCTGGCTATTTCCATCTAGCAACTAATGGGCCTTTCTCTCACTACAGTTCTTATCGTCAGCGTGGGGAAGCCTCCGGGTAGCCCGGCGCTATATAAATCACATAAATGAAAATTTGTCTGAGTGATATCCGGAGACATCCACACCCAGAATAGTGAAATCCCGCTTCTTTTGCGGTCTCCCCATTTGAGGCTACGGCGTGCTGATTTAGTGTCTGAGTGAGCTCAGTGACCTCCGGGAGTAGAGTGTCTTACCACCAATTTCGCTGGTCGGCCTCTAACCACATGCACTCCCTCAATTCGAAGAGCACTCTCCGACCTCGTCTCGGGTAGTCTCTCCCACCGCTGGCGGGACGAGCCGAGGGGTCTCGCAAGACAGAATGCCGCCCAGCAGTTCGCAGGCCGGCTAACACTCCCCGGTGCTTGATCGCCCCAGTACGTCACAGCTGCTCCCCTCCACTCCTCCGTAGCATATGTCAGGCCTGACAACCAGGGCAAGCGTCCCCCTCCGTTATCGCGTAGTTGTTAGGTGTAAATGTAAATGTAATGTAGGTGCTACATTCGTTGCATAGGCGCTAACTTGTGGTACGCCCATACAGGACCAATATCGCTGGACACTCACTGCACCCGGTGGCGGTCCAATATATCATGTGCAGGTTCTTCTTGTGCTTCCCCTAGCACAGTTATGTCTCATGTAGCATCCCACTGCAGTAAGTGAGCTTCAGTGAGGGAGGCCCTTCTTCATAGGATGTACGCACGCCCTTCTGTAGTGAACCTCGTCGGGCTCAGCACTGAGTTGGAGCCAGTCAGAGTGAGGCACCAGGCTCTGTTAGTGTGCGGGGTGAATCTAAATATCGTGCCAGGGAAAGGCAAGCTGGTATGCCTATGGGAGGCTTGGCGCCATTTTGTTCGTGGCTCCGCAAGGTCAGTACTGCAGGCAATATAGGATCCCTAATCGCCACAGCACGACTCCGAGTCATATCGCAGCTGTCTCGGCTCGTTGGTCATAAGAGTGTCATCAGTGGGATCACCACAGGCAATACAGCCGAGATCGCAGGGCGCTCACTGCCTGACCACCATCTTGTGTCACAGTCAGGGGCTGAGTAGGTGGCTACGCTGCAGGCCAACTGATTGCATTGAAAGCGCTCCTCCCCCTTCTCACCTCCACGAGAGCGTGCCACAATACGCCAAGCAGTACAGGAGATTCCATTCACCTCGAGATGTCCGTCCGCTTCACAGGACGGGAACCTTGGCAACAGTCAGACAGCGGCCGCCATCTTGCTGCCAGGTCCGCCGAGGAGGCAAGCGGCGGTTCACCCCCAGGGACTGCTGTAATTTCAGCACAGAACTCAGCCAAAAGACTGGCAATCATGTTCCAGAGGGATGCGGTGTGGGTTGCAGCTCCCCCGGCTGTGTCAGGGAATCAGGATGATGGAAAACGGGGAGAAGCCGGTCGGAGCTCCTCAGCTCGCGTCTGTCTCCATCGGCTGCAGACCATGCCCCCTTCCCTGCAGCACCTTATGTTCCAAAGTTTCTTCCTATATAAAGGTTTTATTAGACCAAATTATTTATTCTGTTTAAGGCCATTTACATCCTTATGTATCCTCATAGCTTTGTTTAGTTTGCATTAAAGGTCCCGGATATTTCTTGGCTGAATCTACCTACTATTATGATATTTTTTTGTATCACTGGCTGATGGATCACTTAATTCTAATAAGCGCTTCTGAACTATTGATGGCCATGTCTGCGGACTTCACATTAGATGACCTTTTCCACCTTCCATATCCACCTCTAGGATATCATCCAGAAACGTATTTAAGGCATTTATTCTTGCATGCCATGTGATGGGGCAAACTGCTGCTCACAGTGGCAGAGAGCAGATGGCTGAAGTTGCCTCACCCATTTTTAGGTCTCGCTGAGCCAACGCACATGCATTGTTCAGCGAGAGTGTAGTAAGGGACTTTCAAAAATGCTCCTAAAGTCTGCCGGCGGATCGGGCACAGTGCATGTGTGCCGGGCGTGCGCACCATTTGTCCGCCTGTAGCCTTTGGGAGCATTTTCGCGGCCACTTTGATGTTCTCATTGAGCCGCGTGGCCACTGAGAACATCAAAGCGGCCGCGAAAATGCACACCATTTGCCACCCCCTCCCTTATCCCACTTCCTGCTTGTATTAGTACATTCTGCTGTGTTTTATTACTAATGGGCAGAACGTTACCGCCCACGGGAGTCTTGCACAGAAAGACTCCTCCCGAGTTTTGGAAGGCTCGCCGGCCATGAAAGACTGCTGACGTCTGCGGCTCTGTCGTTGGTTTGAAGCTGTCACCAGCACATTATTCTATCTTCCGAGGTGCTGTATCATGCTTGAGGACCGGGCTGCCTCGGGTTGCTTCTCAGACTAAACCTTCTCATTCAGTTAGCATTGATTAGAGAGTTTGTGTTTATTGAAATTACAGAGCAAGAGTTTCTGCTTGGAATGTCGCGTGTATGACAAATAATTTTCCCGCGCAGTGCTTGGGAGTCCAGCGGTTTTATTATTATTTTTATTACTCGGCTCCACAAGAGAGAAATACACCAGGAGACTGATTTCCTCCCACACAATCACACGGAGCACAGCGTCGGCTCTGCCTTCATCATTACTTTCTGTTTTTTAGGGAATCACGCCACGGTGCACCTGTGAAGCTTAAAACCTTGCACAGTCATTGCAATTAAAAGCAAAGCTGCATTACTGCAACACCATGAACACCAGAGGAAGAAAGCGGTTGGAAATTAATTTAAACAATAAAGCGCTAGTAAAAACTGATAATCCTTCTCTTCCCTTTACCACCGTCATACTT
Organism: Lissotriton vulgaris; assembly: GCF_964263255.1. Lineage (NCBI taxonomy): Eukaryota > Metazoa > Chordata > Amphibia > Caudata > Salamandridae > Lissotriton > Lissotriton vulgaris. The sequence goes on from NC_141697.1 coordinate 1,057,844,148, forward strand.
GTGCTTTTAAAATTTAACAGAAGATATTACATTTTGTTTCTATACACTATATTTTTATTTTCCGTACAGAGCGCCAAGAATGGCGCTTTTCATTCTCATGAGAGTGCATCATGACAAATGTAACTACTAGATTAATCAGCAAAGTTTAAGAGGTACGATGAGATTGCCTTTTGGGTAGTAAATTTAGAAGTTGGCTGCAACAGAAGATACGTGAAGTTTACTTGAGCTGGCTAGCAAGGCTTTGTATCGACATTAAAATGCTTTGGGTATAGCGTAGACACGATACTTTAGTAATCCCAGATGCCCGGTGTTACCTCCACCTTTTCATTCATGCGACACCACCACCACATCCACCACCACTACCTCCACCTCCGCCACGTCCACCACCACCACACCCACCTCCACCACCACCACGTCCACCACCACTACCACCACTTCCAGCATCACCACGTCCACCACCACCATGTCCTCCTCCACCACCACGTCCAACACCACCACGTCCACCACCACATCCACCACCACCACCACATCCACCACCACCACCACGTCTGCCACCACTTCCATGTCCACCACTTCCATGTCCACAACTTCGATATCCACCACATCCACCACCACCGCTTCCACCACCTTCGCTTCCACCACCACCACCACTACTACATCCACCACCACCGCCACATCCACCACCACCACATCCACCACCACCACGTCCACCACCACCACAACATCCACCACCACCATCATATCCACCACCACCACATCCACCACCACCACCACTACCACGGCCAGAATCACCAACTCCACCACCACCTCCACCATATCCACCACCACTACTTCCACCACTATGTCCACCACCACCATGTCCACCACCACCACCACCACACCCACCTCCACCACCACAACGCCCACCACCCACCACCACCACCATGTCCACCACCCCATCCACTACCACCACATCCATCACCACTATGTCCACCACCACCATGTCCACCACCATGTCCACCACGCCCACCACCACCACCACACCTACCACCACCACCACTACCACCACCACCACATCCACCACCACCAAATCCACCACCACCACGTCCACAACCACCATGTTCATCACTTCCACCACCCTGTCCACCACCACCACGTCCACCACCAACATTTGCATCACCACCATGTCCACCTCCACCACGTTCATCACCACCACGTCCATCACCACCATCTCCACAACCACCACGTCCACCACAACCATGTCCACCACCACCACACCCACCTCCACCACCATGCCCACCACCACCATGTCCACCACCACCACACCCACTTCCACCACCACCACGCCCACCACCACTACCACCACCACCACATCCACCACCACCATGTCCACCACGCCCACCACCACCATGTCAACCACAACGTCCTCCACCACGTCCTCCACCACCACCATGTTCATGACCATCATATCCACAACCACCACGTCCACCACCACATCCACCACCACCACGTCCGCCACTACCACGTCCACCACTACCACGTCCACCACCACCATGTCCACCACCATGTCCACCACCACTACCATGTCCACCACTACCAAATCCACCACCACCACGTCCACAACTACCACATCCTCCACCACCGTGTCCACCACCACATCCACCACCACCATGTCCACCACCACCATGTCCACCACCACATCCACCACCACCACATCCACCACAACTACGTCCACCAACATGTCCACTACCACCACGTTCACCACCACCACACCCACCTCCACCACCACGTCCACCACCACGTCCACCACCACTACCACCACCACTATCATCCCCACCACCATGTCCTCCACGTCCACCACCACCATGTCCACCACCACCATTCCCTCCACCACCACCACGTCCATGACCATCATGTCCACAACCACCACGTCCACCACCATGTCCACCACCACATCCACCACCACCATGTCCACCACTACCATGTCCTCCACCACCATGTCCACCACTACCTTGTCCACCACTACCATGTCCACCACTCCCACATCCACCACCACATCCACCACCACCACATCCACCCCTATGACCACCACCATGTCCATCACCACCACGTCCACCACCACCATGTCCACAACCACCACCTCCACCACCACATCCACCACCACTACTACGTCCACCCCCACCATGTCCACCACCACCACGTCCACCACCACCACGTCCACCACATCCACCACCACATCCACCACCATGTCACCACCACCAAGTCACCACCACCACGTCCACAACAACCACCTCCACCACCACCACGTCCACCACCACCACGTCCTCCACCACCACTACATTCACCACCACCACATTCACCACCACTACATCCACCACCACTACGTTCACCACCACCATGTCCACCACCACCACGTCCACCACCACCATGTCCACCACATCCACCACCACCATGTCCACCACCACCACTGCGGCCACCACCACGTCCACCACGAGGCCACCACCACATCCACCACCACCACGTCTACCTCCACCACCATGTCCACCACCACCATGTCCATCACCACCACATCCACCTTCACGTCCACCACCACCACCACGTCCACCACCACCACCACGTCCACCACCACCACTACCACCACCACCATGTCCACCACCATGTCCTCCACCACATCCACCACCACCACGTCATCCACCACCACCACACCCACCTCCACCACCACCACCCCCACTACCACCACCACGTCCACCACCATGTCCACCTCATCCACCACCATGTCCACCACATCCACCACCACATCTACAACCACCATATCCACCACCACGGCCACCACCATGTCCACCACGAGGCCACTACCACGTACACCACCACCACGTCTACCTCCACCACCACCATATCCACCACCGCCACGTCCACCACCAAGTCCACCACGACAACCATCACTACATCCACCACCACCACCACGTCCACCACCACGTCCACCACCACCACCACGGCCACCACCACCACCATGTCCACCACAACAACATCCACCACGTCCACCACTACCGCGTCCACCACCACCACGTCCACCACCACCACATCCACCACAACAACATCCACCACCACCATATCCACCACGTCCACCACTACCACACTCACCCTGCCCACCACCACCACGTCCACCACCACCACGTCCACCACCACCACATCCACCACCAACGCGTCCACCACCACCGCATCCACCACGTCCACCACCACCATGCCCAACACCACCACATCCACCACCCCCTCCTACACCACCGCATCCACAACCACCACCTTCCCCACCACGTCCACCACCACCCTACCCACCTCCACCACCACCACTTCCACCACCACCAAACCCACCCCCACCACATCCACCACCACCACCACGTTCACCACCACCACGTTCACCACCACCACGTCCACCACCACCATGTCCACCACCACCACATCCACCACCACCATGCAAACCTCATTCACCACCACGTCCACCACCACCATGTCCACCACCACAGCAACCACCACCACGTCCACCACGAGGCCACCTCACTCTATCTATCTATCGCCCTCACTCTGTCTACTATCGCCCTCACTCTATCTATCTAACGCATCACCACAGCATCACTCAGCACCACCACAACATCATTCAGGGGCACCACAACATCAATATGCCCTTCCACAGCATCACTGAACGCCACAGCATCACTCGTCGCCACCACAACATCACTCAGCGCCACCACAGCATCAATCTGTGCAACCATTCAATAACAACTGATTCAAATATGTTCTCTCAATGTTTCAAGCTTTATTACAAATGTCAAAAAAAGATGTTAATATTTCACTTCTGTTCTTGGATTTTCGTCACAATAAAATACACTGAACATAATCTTCACAAATGTTATTTACAAAAGTTTAAGCTATTGCCATTATGAATTACAATAACTTTTATTTTAGGATTAGTTATTTAAAAAATTAAAAGCCATTCTTATTTGTAATAGCAATACATCGAAGTCACGTAACCACAACACATATTGCATTACAAATGCTATAGGTGTTACATTTGCGAAAATTAAAACTATTGGCATTGTAAATGACAAAGCTATTAATTTCGCTATTTTCAAAACCAACACATAAATAAAAAAATTGTCATTTGCAATACCAATAGCTCAATCTTTCATAATGCGAGACCTATTGCATTGCAAATGCTTGTTGGAATCTGTATGCTGTTGTGGATGGAAACAAAATGTGAGTGAGAATTGAACAGACCAATCGATAAAGCTGTTTGACCCAAGCCCCTCTATGCAAGGATTTTGCTTATATGAAGATGGCGAAAACTATCTTTTGGCCAGACTTAAAAAACATTCACAGGTTAACAAGTAGTTCCATCAAGGAGAAACCAAGATGCCTCAAAGGAAGTTTCAGAGCGTCAAACAGTTCAATTTCAGCCACTTAATTAACTGACATTATTTAGTAACTCTAAACCGAAAAAATTACTAAACGAAACGTTCTCAGTACTTATGAGATCCCACATTGAGTGAGAAACCCAGCGCCAAATATGTGTATTTAGACATAATATTGTACCAATAAACTCTTCACAAATGAGGAAATCAAGGACACGCGCCATAGGGGGCAAATTTATAGGGCTACGACAAGCGCCCCCCTAAAGGACACTCCTGAATTACCCGGAGTATTTTATCATATTTATAGCTCTGACCTTCAGGCCAATTTACATTTTTGCAAATATTTCTGGCAGGAACTGCCTTAGAAATATACATGTGCCCTTCTATTACTACATTGTTATTGTGACTGCCTTACACACATCCTGGATTCATCTTTGATTTTAAATTGCGTGCTCTCTCAACTTACCTGAGCTGGAAAGTTTTCAGATGGGTGGAACGTTGTTGACATGACAACATTAGGATCAGTCACCATTGCATACAAACAAACATTTGATAGTAGAAAAAAACGTCATTCATGAAGTTTATTGGTCCAATGTTTTGTCTATAGACACACACATTTGGCACTGTTTTTATCACTCCCTGTGTGAACAAATGAGCCCTAAGCATTTCGTTCTGTTTTTCTGTTCTGAGTTATTATATAATGGTATTTTATTAAATGTTTTAGTTTGTATTGAGTGACATTTTAAAATTTCTTGTGAAACAGATTTGGTGCTCCTTGGCAGGACTATTAATTAACACACAAATATTTTTCTTTTATGAAAACGACACCTCCACGAGCTACTGTTATTTGTAAGACATGTTTACCTAAAGCTTGTGGTAGGGTGACTTTGGGCTGGCAGCAAGTACTGATGCTCCGCCAAGTAATTTTTATACCACATTTCAGGAGGTCCTATTTCCAGCCAATTTTGGAAAAAAGGCAATCTAATTTAGTACTAGGCTGCTGGACCAGACTGGCCATTGCGGGCACCAGGCATTTCCCCGATGGGCCGGAGGGGTGGTTTGGGGGCCAGTTCTGCGACAGTGGGGTGCCAGGTTTGTCACTGGGGGCCGTTTTGCCACAATGCTGAAATATCGGCCCACCTGTAACAAAATAAAAACGGCAGCGGTGCTCACAACTAGAGCTTCTGAGTGCCGCAAACCCCCTGCCAATCCTGGGCCCGGTCGAGTGGAATTGGCGTGCTAGGCTGATATCATCCTGGCTGGACCTGGCATCCTTGGTGTGGTTATTCCCCTAACTTTTTTCGCCTTCTACCCTCTTTTTTGCTGACATTGCTTTTGCTGGGTTTAGGAATCTGCACACTTTACCACTGCTAACCAGTGCTAAAGTGCTTATGATCTCCTAAAACATAGTAGGATGGGCTTATACCCAATCAGCATATTTAATCTACTTATAAGTCCCTAATAAAGTGGTACTACCTGTGCCCAAGGCCCAAAAATTAAATGCTACTAGTGGGCCAGAAGCACTGATTGTGCCACCAAAGTAGGTAGGCCTTAAACATGTCTCATTGAAAACAATGGGGTAGACCCAAATAATCAATAGGACCTGGGTAACAGTAATTATGAAAGGAAAGTGGTCCTAGATATAGGTTTTAGACACGACTAGTGGTGTGGATGTTATTACTTCATATTCAACGAAAAAATCAGAATTAATCTGAATATACAGACACATGGAGATGTATTGTAAGCTTAAACAATTCAAGAAATGCAATAAATGCAAGTAAATGTAAGTAACCCAACACAGTAAATTTCAACAAATGCTACTGCAGTTTATTTACAAATTCATAAAATCCAGCAAAGGGAAAAATGGAAAGGAAAAAGAGTTGGTGCTCGAGTAAAGAAAAGGTAAAGGGATAGATTTAAGGGTGATTGAGTGCAACAGAAGGATTATTTATACATTGCACAAGTCAAGCCTACCCATTTACAATCTATATACAATTATATACAGGGGGACAGGGAAGGGCAGGTGTAGGCTTTAAGTAAATAAGGGGGGGATCGTCGACGTTTCGACCCTGGCGCAATATGGGGAAGTCACGACCTCTGCTGCGGGTCTTCTTCAGGACGGTAGTGGGGGCAGGGGACAGTGAAGCACCAATTAAAATTAGAACTGTATCACGATCCCAGATCAGTTGGACGGTACACCTCTAACTAAGAATTTCAACTCAGAAATGGGGGTTCGATCAAGAGACAGTAAGTCCTCAATGGGCACTCGAATTCCTTCGTGCCTAGTCCGATATCATGATGGACATAGTAACAGGTGACTGAAGAAGAATATTGGTTCAAGTGAATCTTTGGTCTAGGTTTTATGTTATAAAACCTAGACCAAAGATTCACTTGGTCTAGGTATATTGGTTCAAGTGAATCTTTGGTCTAGGTTTTATGTTATAAAACCTAGACCAAAGATTCACTTGAACCAATATTCTTCTTCAGTCACCTGTTACTATGTCCATCATGATATCGGACTAGGCACGAAGGAATTCGAGTGCCCATTGAGGACTTACTGTCTCTTGATCGAACCCCCATTTCTGAGTTGAAATTCTTAGTTAGAGGTGTACCGTCCAACTGATCTGGGATCGTGATACAGTTCTAATTTTAATTGGTGCTTCCCTGTCCCCTGCCCCCACTACCGTCCTGAAGAAGACCCGCAGCAGAGGTCGTGACTTCCCCATATTGCGCCAGGGTCGAAACGTCGACGATCCCCCCCTTATTTACTTAAAGCCTACACCTGCCCTTCCCTGTCCCCCTGTATATAATTGTATATAGATTGTAAATGGGTAGGCTTGACTTGTGCAATGTATAAATAATCCTTCTGTTGCACTCAATCACCCTTAAATCTATCCCTTTACCTTTTCTTTACTCGAGCACCAACTCTTTTTCCTTTCCATTTTTCCCTTTGCTGGATTTTATGAATTTGTAAATAAACTGCAGTAGCATTTGTTGAAATTTACTGTGTTGGGTTACTTACATTTACTTGCATTTATTGCATTTCTTGAATTGTTTAAGCTTACAATACATCTCCATGTGTCTGTCTATTCAGATTAATTCTGATTTTTTCGTTGAATATGAAGTAATAACATCCACACCACTAGTCGTGTCTAAAACCTATATCTAGGACCACTTTCCTTTCATAATTAAACATGTCTCAGGCCTGCCATTGTAGCCTGTGTGTGTGCAGTTTTATACTGCCGTATCGACCTGGAAAAATAAACCCCTTGCTAGGTCTAAACCGGTCTTTTTAAGAGATATAAGTCACCAGTAGGGTAGGCCCAGGACAGCCCAGAGGGTGGGTGTAATGTATTTAAAAAGTGAGACAAGTACTTTTTGGTTGTACATGTCTTTGTAGTGGAAAACTCTTACATTCGTTTTTTACTACTGCAAGGCTTACCTCTCCCATAGGCTAACATTGGAGTTGCCTTATTACATCTAATAGGTGATCATTTCAAAATGAGAACAGGTAACCAGTTCATGTTTAGGGCTTTTGGAATAGTAATGAAAAATATTTCTCATGGTAATGTTGGATTTTAAATACAATTTTTGAAAATGCCACTTTTAAGAAAGTTGCAATTTTCCTGTGTTAGCCATTTAGTGCCTGCTGTCCCTGGGTCACATGACTGGGTGTAGCTTACAGTGTATTCCTCCTACACTGCCACACACAATAGGGAAATAGGGAGCTTAGGTGTGCCTGGATAGGCAATCATTGGCAGGATGTAAGGAAAGAGCTGAGCACAGCCCTACTTACACTTGAATAGTCTGTGTCCTGCCTCCACACAAAGGGCTGTATAACCCCTGTAGTTAGTCTGGAGCCAGGACAGGTAAGTCAGGATTTCTGGGGATATCAAAGAGAATTTCTATAAGCTTCGCCCTCGTTCCAGAGGAAGGGCAGCAGGTATAATTATTGGACCTTAGACACCACCTCTTCAGTACACTTCTTTGTGATTCCGTAAATGCAATGCAAGAGGCATTCTCATAATGCAACTTTGAATTAACGAATCACAAATTACCATCAATTTCCAGTTGATGGTAATTTGCAATTCCTTAAAGTAATGCATAAAAATGCATTTTTCTAAGTGCCATGTGGCGCACACCCATGCCCTTAGGGCATGTGTGTGCACACATGCCGATTTTGGGGGTGCAGCACGGTGGGGGGGTGCTAGAGGGCGCACGTCAAGATGGCCCCAAACTAGTGTAGCTCTGCCCGGCTGAGCCACTAACCGCCTATTATCCACCTTATAACTGCAGCATCAGAACTTTGAAACCGCATGATTGGCATTGCAATACTCCCCTGCACACAGCGGGGTACTGCGGAGTGCTGGGAGCCGCCATAGTTATCAGAATACTGCTGGGCTTGGTCCGAGTAGCTAACTTGCAAAATGGCGGCCGCTGCAAAACCTTGTTAAAGGAGCGCATCTGCTGACCATCCCACCAGTGGTCCAGGACAGAGCGACGAGCTTTGGGCGGATGCGGAGCTGCCGGTGCTGAGCTGACCCTGGAGCAGCAGCGACTGGCGTGAGAACATCTGGCGCTGGCTGCATGGTCTCGGGGGCTCTGGACTGAGTGAGGGGTGGAGCAGCAGCCTGCCGTATTGTCCCTGGGCCCGGCGCTGGATCTCGGAGTGTCCGACGGAGATAGCGTTTTTTCCCGGTGCTGGCTGCGGTAAGTGGGGCACTGCCTTGCTGGGCCCCGTAGCTGCAGTGGCGTTTGGGGGCCCTGGGGGGGGGGGTTGCGGCCTGCGAGCTGTGGTGGGCATCTCGAGTTGCTTTGGCGACTGGTGCGGGATCCTTAAGACATTGGTCGGCTGGGCCATCGCCGCACCTAGGGTGAACGCCGGTGTGAAGCGGAGGCCTGTTGCAGCGTTTGACTGCTGCGTAATAATAAATCTGGCCGCTTCGTGCATCAGCTGCTTAACTTTGATATATCTGTAAGATTACTACCAGCAACCTGCCCTGATATATTTGTTCCAAGCTGGGTGCATTCTGCTGGATATCTTATGGGGATACTGTCCTGATCCCGGCATGAGTGGCAGTCTGGGGAGTGGATTGGTGGCACTGCTGCGAGAACATTTGCGCCTGGGTCCACATTAGCTCCATGGTAGACTGTCCGGTGTCTCCCCACCGCCCTTGGTGATCTGCATGGCTGGGAGCCCTTGTTGCTGTTGAATACCTTCATTCTGCACGAAAGAATAATGTAATGTATTTCTTTGATTCCTGCGGACCACTATGTACCACTGAGAGGTGGCCGTACCCTCCCGGGTAATACAGGCGAAGTGTGGGGTGAGTGGGTACTTTACGTTTATTTCCTATAGGGGACATTTGTGTGGATTGTTTGTTTCATTCCAAGCAGGCCCAACCCCAGAATGGTGCCATGATTGACTGGGGACATTCATTTTACGCATTTTGTGTAGGAATTAGGCTTGGCCTTCCTTGCGGCAGCCATGGGGAGGACTGACAGGTCCTAACCTTGCCTCACGTTTGAGGTGCGTAAATCCACTAAGACTCTGCAGAAGGCTGTCTCGGACTCAGAAGTTGAAGCATCAAGAGATGCTACCGCCACACTTGATTCAACGCTGTTGGCGATGCATCAGAGCCTCCAAACTATCGAGGGAACAATGGCGGCGGTGAATCACCGATTAGATCACAAGTCATCCCAGCTAGAAAATCAAAACATTTGCATGGGGGAGGTCGAGCAGCGGGCCTCGGTGACAGAGGATGGCCTAAGCGAGGTTGCTGGGAAGACGCTCAACATGGAAAAAGTTCTGTCTCTTATCCAGGCTAAGAATGAGGGCTTAGAGGCCTGGTCCTGGCGAAATAACATTAGAATTACGGGGCTACCAGAGTCAACCAATGTGGGTAAGATAGAGACTTTTATTGAAAACCTCATTACGGACATCTTTGGAGCTGAGAAGCTGTCTCCCATGTTCATTATTGAGCACGCCCACCACTCTCTCGCAGTAAGACCTGCTGCTGGCACTCCTCCCCCTCAATCATTGCAAACTGTTCAATTACATGGACCGAAACACTATCTTGCGAATGGCCAGAGATAACGGCAATATTGTGCATCAAGTCAATTCACTTGTGTTTTTCCCTGACTTTACGGTCACTGTGCAGGCTGCAAGAAGGGAGTTTGGGGCAGAGAAAATGTTCCTGCAGACAGATGGGGTTCCCTATGCAATGTTATATCCTGCTCGTTTACGGATAGGCCCAGATGGAAACTCCAAAATATTTACCAGCCTCAAGGTGGCCCTGAAACATGGCAAACAATTGAAGCGGAGTTGGCGTGAGTCCCATACAGCACAGGACGATGAAGAGCAGTGAGGGTTGGACCGGGTTGTCCTCCCCCGCAGTTGTGTGCTAATTCTGCAATATATGCAAGTGTGGATGGGTGTTTATATTATGGCATAAAGGATGGTAAGCGGTCTCTCGCTGTCTGGCCATCTTACACGTTTAAATGCATGCATCCCTGTCACTACATAATATAATGTTATATATGCGCTCTATTACAGGCTGGACTGATGGAGCTTCCCCTGCCGTTGTGAGCTTATTATGTAATACACGTTAACGCTGTTGTGTATTTATGTCTAGGCACAGGTAATAGACCTGCTCAGCCACCTCCTACTTGTTAGGAGGCAAGTACCACTCTGACTCCCCCAGATGGGAGAACCCCCTATGTATACTTCTGTTTATTTTCTTTGTTGGGTTAGGTTCAGACAGCGATGGGATGGCTTTAGCAAGTTGGGGTTGCTGAAGTGGGTGGGGTGTTAGGGGGTAGGGGCTGGGAGGGGACGAAGGGTACTATTCTGTTTCAGTGTGGTTGAATCCAACTTGCCGTATGGTACTATGTGCACCTGATTTTGGCTCCTTATTATTTTTTATCATGCTGTCATACAGACCAAAAGAGTGGTAAGGTGCAGCTCCTGACTTGGAACGTAGGGGGCTGAACACTCCCAAGAAAATTCGATCTGTACTGGCATATCTGGATAGGATGGACGTTTAAATAGCTTTTCTACAAGAGAAGCACCTCACTAAGGTCTCAGAAAAAAATGTGGATGTACGTTGGGCGGGGGTCAGAATAGCGTCCTCTTACTCCAGGTACTCACGGGGAGTGATGATCCTTGTTAAGAGGGGGGGTCCTTTTTACTGTAGTGCATGCTGAAACAGATGAGCAAGGCGGAGTGGCGCTTGTTCAGGGCAAGCTGGGGGAGCGAATATTCTATTGGTAAATGTATACGAACCAAATATTGATGAACCGTCCTTTTTTGTGGATGTATGGTGCCGCATCTCGGGGTTCCCTCCTGTGCCGATACTCTGGCGTGGTGACTTTAATGTGTGCTTGGATATTACTATGGATCGTTTGGGAAGTGGGACAGTGTGGCCCAAGCAGGCTTCAGAGGTTCTACTTGGACTACTAGATGCAGGGAGCTTATATGATGTCTGGCGATCGCAACACCCTGGGGTGCGGGAGAGCTCCTTTATATTCTCAGTGCATGGGACGTGGTCACGCCTGGATTACTGGATGGTCACTGAGGCCGCTTGCCCATGGGCCCGAGGCTCTTTGATAACTCTCCAATGGTCCTTGAGCTGCAGGTACCCATGTGTGAGAGGCCGCCTTGTGCATGGCGTCTGCAACAGACTTCCTTGACTGACCCAGTTTTTAAACATACCTTAGGGGAGGCAATCCGAAATTTTTTCAGGGAGAATGAGGGCACCGTTGAGAGCACTGGAGTCCTGTGGGAGGCTTTTAAGGTGACTATCAGGGGGGCCTGCATAGGTGCGCAGGCGTGGGTATTAAAGGACATCTGGCGTAGAATCCGGAAATTAGCCACGGAAATATCTACTCATGAACAGGAATATGAGAAGAACCCTGCGATTAGAGACCTTGTGTCGGAGCACAATGATACATTTGACCAGGAGCTAGTGCATAGAGCCAGATGGTGCATGGCTTGATATTACGGGGAGGGGGGCAAACAAAGTTGCTTGCTGGCACAAAAACTAGCGGCCCCCAGAAGTCAGGAGTATATCATGGAGATGCTTGATGATGAGGGGGAGGTATATTACATCACATCTGAAATTAGTGAGGCGGTAATAAGCTAGAAGTTAACCCGCAGAAAACCAAATTCATGATTTTAAACCCAATGCCGACCAACCGACCAAACCCAAAGCTGGGAGAAGTAAGCTTAGAAAGAGTGAAGACATTTGAGTACCTGGGGATAACTCTCAACCAAAACTTGACGTGGGAGGCCCATCAAGCCAAATCAACCATGAAATTGATGCAAAGGACGGGTGGTATTCTAAGAATTGCTGGCAAATCTACTTACCGCCCACTTGGTCCAGCAATTCAAATCTACAAAGTACAGGCTCGGGGGGCAGTTACTTATGGTGGAGAGCTATGGGGCCACGTACCATCCCAAAGCTTGTTAACTGCCGAAAATAAGTTCTTAAGGCAACTAACATCCCTCCCCTGTAGTACACCACTTTTGCCCCTAAGATTGGATCTGGGCGTGAGGCCAATTACCGAGGAACTTGGCCTCAAACCGCTTGCTTTTTGGCGCCGCCTATGGAGCACCCAGGAGCTGACAACCTACAGAGTGGAGCTCCAGGAATATTTTGCTGCTCCGAAAGTAAGCAGTATACCATGGTTAAGTTACATAAAGAACATGTGTGAGTCCCTTGGAATCCCAGGACTATGGGCAGATCCTGAGAGAGCCAGCATCAGTATCTCGAGGAAGATGCTGTCTAGAACTTATAATGACTATATGCTTGCCGGAGCACTAGACAATGTCCGTGAAGGATCCCTAACTTTCCATTTTATTCAATCTAAAGACACTTTTACCATGGAATGTGTACTGAATGATATCATGCCTCCCTCAACAAGGAAATTATTCTTGCAGTGGAGGAATGGGACATTACCTCTGGGGTCCTTTACCAAGGGATGGACGAGCCAATCCAGTACCGGGACATGTCCTACCTGTGCCAACATACAGGAAAACGATGTGCATGCAGTATTTATGTGCCCAGCTTATCGAAAAAGCAGAAAGTACTGGATCGTCCCGCTGCTCAAAAACTGGGGTTGCAGACAACTCCTACCAGCTTACAGAGTTCTAAAAACTGACTTATCCCCGGTAACTGTCTTGGCAATGTCAAAATTTTTAACTGCAATGTGGGTTACACGTGCTAGGTTGCTAGAGGACTTGGGGAGTGAAGGACTGGGTTTTTCTAAGACCCAGCGGTGCCAGGGGACAACACCTGAAACCTTCGTGGGTAACCTGTTCCGGCGTACAAATGTCAGAGACACGGGACACTTCCTTCGGCGTCAAAGATATCGAGGTTTATTTACTGCAGGGAACACAGAAGTCACAGGAAGTACAACACGTGTAGGTTCGAGGAGACTGCTTCAAATTGCTACTGTAGGTCGCTCCTTTTATACACATTTTACTCATAGGTTAACATGGTACACAAAGGTTTACAACTTGGTTCCCATCATTATCTCCAAGAGGGGTTGCTTTGATGCATTCAAGGCCCAGAACATAAATACGGAAACATTTGGTGGTTCCCAACTGTAAAACCCATCTTCCCACCATTAGTACATTCCAATCGGCAGTAAACAGATCAAAGAAGGAACAGAGACAGGTTCAGAGGAAGGCAGAAACAGTGGGGAGATCGGAAAGGGTGTAAAAGGGGTGGTATCGGGAAACACGAGCTGCAGGCATCAAAGGGACGTGCCTAATGAGATGCACGACTAAGACAATAGACCGGCACGGCAAGATGAGCCTCGAGCGGGGCCATCTGCCTTACAGTGTCATCCCCCTCATCATAAAGACACTTTCAAAGGAAACGTGTCTTCCGCAGAAGTCTTGGGAATCCCAGGGTCGCGAAGCGGACAGCGTCCGTTCGCTGGCTACTTGAGGGCAAGAAACAAAATGGATGCCGTATCTAAGATGGAACCCGTGGGTACGAATAGATAAACCCACGAAACAAACGAACGGTTTAGGCTAGCACAGCGAAACTGCGTACACCCACTAAACTCGTCATTTGCGGTTCATAGATACCAGACTCGACCATATTCGTGCGAGTCGAAAACACCACTTACAATCGTTACGGAACCTCAGACGCTCCTTTTGCCCTCATGTAGGCAAGCACTAGTCGGAATCATATTCGATATTCATCAGACCATCTAGATGTTGCTGCAACATGGCTCTGTCCATCTGAGCTCCTTTGGTAACAGGTGACTGTCTCATACACGTTGTAGCACAGAGGCCACATAAGGCAGGACCACACTGCACACAAAGGCAACACGAGAACAGAAATGCTACAACAACTCCGATGATCATCAGAATTTTCCAACTCCAAGTCGACATTAGGCCCCAAAACCACCCAAGTAGCGTCCAATCCCCTACGTCCACGTGTATGGACTCAGAGATCTTATGCAACTTTGAGATGGCTTGATAGACAGTCGGAGCGTTATCTGGAATGAAAATACAGCAGCTCGAATGGATCACCTTACATACTCCACCTCGATCTGCTAAAACAACGTCTAAAACCATACGGTTTTGTAGCGTCATAAGCCTGTCCGCCTGAAGTTCTGCGGTGATATTACCAAGGGCACTGGCAGTGATATTAGCTGTCGATTCCACTACGCAAGTCAACTGTCTCAGGTTCCTACTATTGACCATAGGCCCCCAAAACAGAAAGAAACCCTTGAAAAAGTCTCCTGCCTCTTGACCGGCAGTGTCCTCTTCGCTAATCACGCCTCTCACAACTCTAGTCTTGTGATAGTCTGCATCAACGGTGAACGTCGGAGGCAACAAATTTGCAATATAACATGTGCCCGCAAACTCGGAGGGCAACCATGTATACGCACGATCATGACAGACAAAGTACGTACCCTTGGCAGTCAGAAACACAGGGGAAGAGAGCATCGGCAAGACATATGTCTCGGAGCAAGCACTCTCTCCAAGATGAGCTCTCGGACTACGGCCACGACCTTTTAGACAAAAATTACCAAGGTGGGGTACGATCCATATTGGGGACGAGCTTTTAAGCTGTCTTTCACCCACGAGCGCACTATACTCAGCCTCACTCAGGACCCTATAGGCTCGCACCTCTTGCTCTGGGATGAGCGACGGCTCATAGATATCCCTATCTAAATCGGCAATCGCTATAGCCAAAGGCTTGTGGTACGGACCAGGACCAAAGTGCGGAGGACGTGGCTCTCGATTGGGGTAGGAATCTAGTGCACTTCGAAACATTGTTTGCAATGCTCGAGCTGAACCCTGGGAACTATAAGGAAGGACCAGATATGGAATTCCCTTATCCATGGTATGTGGCATTAACCCGCACACCCAACAATTAGTAGTGTTAACCACTAACTGATGCTGATGAAGGAGCTGAATGAAGGAATTATTTCTGAATTCCGCACATCTAGCCTGTTCGTGTTGGGGTAGGATATGGAAGGAATGAGGGGACAAAGTGGAGGTAGTTTTAGGTTCAGAAGTAGGAGTAGGTATGGCAGAAGGTAGGAAGTACTGTATCATGTAATACACCCCACCCGCCAATAACGAAGAAACAATTAGAAACAGAAGGAACACCTGAAGGATAAAGCATTTTGTGCGAGTAATCTGTTGCAGTTTGAATCTTTGCGCCTGAGCTTTTTCCAAGTCCACCAGCTTTGAAAACGACATCCTCTAAAACCGTCCGCAACGTTTCTTGACGCACTTCGTTCTGTGTAGCAGTAGTCAATCCCCAGGAGTTCCCAGGAACCGACGGTCTTGGACCTAGTGTCTAGACCTACTAACCAGAAGGAAGTACACGCGCTGCCCTACGGCTCACATGGATGCAAGGTATTTTAATTCACAAATATGTACAAAGTCTCTCAGCTGTGGAAGCAAAACACATATATGGAAAAACTCAATATTTACACAAATCACAGTTATACGTGTGTTCAGACTGATCGTGGCAAAAGGGATAATGTAGATGTCGAGGGACAGAAACGAAAATTTATTTGTCCTTGGTATTAGATCGCAAAGAGTAGCGGCTTTTCCCAGGACGTGTCTGTTCGTCAAACAATGGATCCGATGAAGGAACAGAGTTCTGTTGATCAGTCAATTGTTCAGATCTTGAATCTTGTGTTGGCAAATGTTCAACAATGTCTTTCTGCTGCACTGAGGATTCTCCGACAGGCTGAGCGTCGCTAAAAGGTACAAAGGTCTGCAATGCTTCAGCTTCAGACGAGGCAATGCCCTTCCTCACCCACGAGTCCGCTGGTAAAGGTATTGGAACCTTCTTGGTGTGGGTGGCATGCACCCAGTGTTTTCGGCCTTCCAAACGGACAGCGGTCCTCGTGGCGAGAAGGACCTGGTAGGGTCCAGTAAAACGAGGTTCGAGGTTGCGCTTTCTTCCAAAGTTCCTCGTCACCACCCAGTCTCCGGGCTGGAGCTGGTGGCCTGGACCCTCCGTCTGCGTCGGCAGTGCTTCAAAGACCTGTTGGTGAATTAACCTCAGTTTAGCAGTCAGATCATGAAGATAATCGATCAACATTGGGTATTCAAGATCAGAAAACACACTCGGTCTAGGGACCCCCCAAATATTCGCAGGACGGCCGAACACTATTTCGTAGGGACTAAGCCCTACTCGGGAGTGTACAGTCGCCCTTGTTGACAACAGAGCTAGAGGCAAAGCATCAGGCCACGAGAGACCAGTCGTAGCCTGAATCTTCGCTAGTTTTAGTTTAAGGGTGCCATTATACCCTTCGACTAAACCTGCTGACTGGGGATGATTGGCGCTATGGAATTTTTGAGTAATTCCAAGGCCCTTACACACATTCTTCATCACACTTCCCACAAACTCACTTCCGTTATCAGACCATACAATCCGTGGCATTCCATACCGAGGAAAGTATTCCTTCAGTAGGATTTTTGCAGTGGACAGAGCAGTATTGTCTTTGAGAGGGTAGGCTTCGATCCATCGGGAGAATGCGCAAACCACCACTAAAACGTATTTCAAGTTATTGCATCGCTCCATATGGATGAAGTCTAGCTGAATGACCTCAAAGGGACATGAAGGGGGAGCAAAATGGCCAGGAGGTGTGGGGGTTCCCTTTCCAGGATTATACAACATACATGTCATGCAATTCTTCACCAATCTCTCAGCACACTTAGTAATACCATCATTCTTCCACACAGGAGACAACAACTTGCAGATACCTTTCACACTAATATGCGCTAACCCGTGTGCCATCGTCACAACAGCTAGCACATACGCATCTGGCAACATCCATCTCTTATGCTCCGACAAATCAATCCAACAACCATTCACATCCAATTTTCCCGTACTCTCTTTCCACTTCGTCTTTTCAGTCTCAGTGGCCTCATTCTGTATCGCTTTTACACTCTCGATGGTATCCTCACACATACCAGTCTCTGTAGGCCACCTTACCGAACTCGTCACATACATTCTAGTGCTAAGGTTCCGGGCAGTCTCCTTAGCAGTCTCATCCGCAAATGCATTACCTGGACCAACATCATCCGTCACCTTACGATGCGCACTACATTTAACAATCGCTACCTGCTTAGGCAATGTAAGTGCATCCAAAAGATCATTCACAAGCTGTCCATGCTGTATCTTAATGCCATGCGATGTCATAAAAGCTCTCTCTCTCCACAATCGTCCAAAGCTATGAGCGACGCCAAAAGCATATTGGCTGTCGGTAAACACATTCACACGTTTTCCTTTCGACAACACACACGCTCTAGTCAAAGCGATCAGTTCTGCAGCTTGGGCAGAATTCTGATTCAATCTCGCAGTTTACACAACAGTATTCAGAGTTACCACAGCATACGCAGTCGTCACATCACCATTCGGCAATTTAAAACATGAACCATCCACATACAAAGTCCCATCGGGATCTTCCAAAGGAGTGTTTTTAAGGTCCACACAACCTTTTGTTTCCTCCTCAGTCCGCAAATAGCAGTCGTGAGGTGCTATTTCATCTGATTCCATACTAATTGGCAATAAAGTCGCCAGATTGAGGACATTACAACGTTTTATCTGAATATGACTTGCCAACAGCGTCAATTCGTACCCAGACAACCTCGCACTCGTCAAGTGTTGGGTTTTAGTACGATTCAAAAGAGTGTCTACTGTGTGCGGAACCATCACCGTAAGCATGTTATCCATGACCAATCCAGCAGATTGTCGGATGGACACCGCAGCTGCCGCTGTTGCTCTCAAACAACTCGGTAATGCTCTAGCTACCGGGTCCAAGGTCTAGTTAAAATATGCACATGGACGTTGCTTACCACCAAAAGGTTGCGTCAAAACACTCAATGCACAACCTTCCCTCTCGTGAACGTATAATGTAAACGGCTTGCTGTAGTCAGGGGTACCTAACACAGGAGCCGAACACAATGCGTCACGCAATTCAGAAAAACTTTTCTGACATTCTTCCGTCCATGGTAAAGGAGTTGGAACATCCTTGCACGTAAGAGCTACCAATGGTTTTGCTAGCAATGAAAAATTTGGAATCCATTGCCTGCAGTATGACGTGATACCTAGAAAGGCACGCACATCTCTCTGAGTCGTTGGCACAGTCATTCGCGCAATCGCTGCAATTCTCTCTGGGGTCAACCTTCTTCCCTCCTTTGACAATAAGTGACCTAGATAGGTTACTTCTTGACAACAATATTGAAGTTTGGAAGGTGACACCTTGTGGTGTAAGTCACAGAGATGTTGCAACAACGACACTGTAGCAATTTTGCAAATGTCCTGAGTATCTGCGGCCACCAATAGGTCGTCGACCTATTGGATCAAGGCTGCACCAGCCGGCAACACAAATGCATCAACTTGGCCCTTCAAGGCCTGACTGTATATCGATGGACTCTCACAGTAGCCCTGAGGAGCACGTTTAAACCGGAAGCTGCGGCCTCCAAGTGAGAAACCGAAAAGGTCTCTACTCTCTTCAGCAATCGGAATGCTGAAGAACGCATTCTTCAGATCGATCACTGAAAACCAAGATGCAGAAGCTGGAATCAGAGTCAGTAGAGCCGTAATGTCAGGCACCACAGGGAACTGAGGAATCACAATTTTATTTACCTCCCGTAAATCGATAACAAAACGATAAACAGGCGGTTTCGAAGGATCGGTACGTTTCAAAATAGGCAGTACAGGGCTGTTGCACACGTTTCCCCGAGTCTCCTCAATGACATCCTTCTCGATCAGATCATAGATGATCGCTAACAATGCTCGTTCACTGTCAAGAGATATTCGATACTGGGGAATACGTGGCAGTCGCACATTAGATTTCAAGTGAACAACATAAGGGGAGATGTCAAGCAGGCTCACATCATTGGGACCTGTTGCCCACAAAGATGCAGGAAGCGAGCTCAATTCCAGTGGAAGTTTATCGAGAGACAAGTACATTGGAGAGACAACTCTCTCACCCAAAGTAAGCTTTACTCCCGCAGGAGAGCAATACAAAGTCGCATACAGACGTTTTAGCAAATCCAGGCCCAAGAGATTTTCACCACAACCAGTAGTCAAAATCAACGGAGCTTTCAACTCACGAGGCCCAATGGTAAGAGGCAAAGGGCGCGAAACTGGATTGCTGACGGGGGCGCCAGAGAATCCAACGGAAACATTTGTTAAGCCAGACAAAGGTGCGCCAGGGAGTTTCGAATGCATGATAGAACTTTTCGCTGCACTAGTGTCCAACAGAAAAGGCTCGATGACGCCCGAAGTGGCAACTGCGACGTAAGGCCCTCTCTGATCAACCGGAACTGATACTACTCCCTCTCCTTGTCTATGGCTGTCCTAGTAATTACTGTCGTCAGTTCCCCGATCGACGTAATAATCATCTACATTGTACTGCGCAGATCTTCCTTGCGATGATCCACGTTGATCAAAACAATTGTTCGAATCTGACGAATTATCTGAACGATCATTTTGAGCACCACGACCCCTACCACGTGATGCCTGTTGCGGACCACTACAGCCTCCTCTTGATGCACTGCCACTATTTCGATCGCGTAAAACTGGACAATCGAATTTCAAATGACCCTCATGTCTACAATAGGCACACTGATTGTACCCCAACGAAGATCTCTGCGAAGAGGAGTCATTTCGAGATTGTGATCTATTAGACTGAGACTGCGATCGATTACGTTGTTGTGAATCATTCTGATTCGAACGCGGAGGATACGCCTGCTGCAACAACACTTTAGTTTTGAGTTCCTTCGTCTTTTTATCGGCGCAATCATTTTCTTCCTTCTCCCTATTTTCATAATACTGTGCCGTAGCCAATATTTGAGCAGAAGTAGAGACAGCCCACGCACTCTCAGAATTTCTCAATTTGTTGCTCAAGTCAGGCAACAAATTAGAGACAAATTTGTCCACGAACAACCTCTGACCACCCTCGGTACCCATATCCTGACCACTATGATCGATGAATGCCTCCTCAAATCTCGTAAAGAAATCGGAGACACTCTCATCCTTCTTCTGTTTGCAAGCTGGCAACTTATCCCAGTTCACCTTCATAGCTGGCATAAGCGTTTTCATTAGGGTAATGATTCTCTGGGGGAGAGCTGTAATAAGTTGTTCAGGTTTAGCACCACCAATTTGTCGTGTATCTGCCGCAGTAAGAGCAGCCCAATCACCACCTAATTCATTTGCGTGGTTTTCCTGACGAATCTTTGCCCATACCGGTTGCGGCACAACATTACCAAACAGCATATCGATATCAGCAAGATTCATTATCGTAGCGTCTACGAGCTGCGATAATTCTTTATAATACCCTGCAGGATTTTTGCGAGGGTCAGGCAAAGATTGCTTTACCTGCAAAACTTCTGATCGTTTCCATGGGAGATGTATCCATACTCTCTGGAAATGTGGCAAGACTGCGGGATTTTGAGTATTATCACCTGGCATCCACACCGGTGGAACTTCACACATGGGATACTGACCAGATGTACCTAGCGGTCCCTCAATGTCTTCTACAAACAATGCTTGAGGCATTATAGAGGGACGAAGAGCTAATAATTGCTCAACAGCACGTCGAACATTAGAACCTACTATCATTCCGCTCGAAAACTGGAGCTGTAGATTAGTCAAAGCAGTTAATACATCGTCAGATGCATCAGCCGATATTTGGTCACATAAAGTCTTGCACATTTCTTCAAAAACATATCTTTGTGTCGGTATATTGAATTGACCAAACGTATCCACTACCGAACGTGGAGGATTCCTAAAGGGGTGTAGCATCCATGCCATCGCCATATTATACAGCGCAGCACGTTCCCTATTACCGGGAAGCTGACTACGTCTTTGTGGACCGTCCGAACCAGCAGACTCAGAAATAGGTCCAAGAGAATTAACAAAGGTAGCAGCAACTAAAGGGGTACGACGTCGGGTAGATGGAGAAGTATAACATAGGGTATTAACGAGAGAAGAATCGGGAACAGAAGAAACAGCAGGAGTAAGTAGAACAGGAGCAGCAGCGGGAGCAGGAGTATGAGGAAGTACGAGCGGAGGAGCAGTAGGAACAGAAGTAGGCAAGGGAGCAGGAGCAGTCGGAGGAACAGGTACAAGTTGAGGAACAGGTTGAGGAACAGGTACAGGAGCAGGTACAGGAGGAACCACAGGAGCTGCGGTACCCTGTGCGTACGGAGGTGGTGACTTCAGAAGATAGGACAGTAAAGGATCCTCAACTGATTCCTCTTTCTTATCCGACTTCGTTGGCAAAGCGGGATAACATTTATCTATAGACATGCGCTGAAGCCTATCAAAAACTTCCTTTTCCTTTTCCTCCTTATCTCGCTGAAATTGCTCGCTTTTCTTACCATGGTAGCAACTCCATCTCTCTGATTACGTTTGAGCGATCTAATTTCTCTTTGTTTAGCTTCTTTACGCCATAATCGAAAAGCATCAAACATGGCCGGCCTTGATTTTTTCTTAAACAATTTAGCCTCAAGGTTATCTAAAATCGGGGTCTCAAAACTACCATGAGGTGGCCAACTAAGGACACCATCCTTCTTAGTATAGCGAATCCAATATTCATTAAAGGTAATCGGACCTAAACCATGTCTGCTGTAAAGCTCATAAGTGGGAGTTCCAACCGGAGGTATCGGACACGAGTCCTCCAGTCGGGAATCCGTACCACAACGTTTAAAACAACTGAACAAAGTACTGCGACCAGGCATCTTGCACACTAGCCGAGTTTCACAAACTTCAAGGGTTACGGGATTTACCAAGTCCCTGCAAAGAGCAAAAACCCTCGGTTTTTGGCGGCTGCAGACGTCAAATATTACAACAAAGAACCAAGTACTAAGAACCACAAATGCAATGGAACCATGCAACAACTAAGCAACCACAACTAAGGACTCTGGGAGCGACCCACAAATACTTAACTCAAAGATCGATGGCGTCACCAGGAAGGCCCGTCAATCGTCTCGCTGTACCAAGGTCTACGCCAGGCGCCAAAACAGGTCTACAGTCAGGGCAGCAGTCCGTCGCAGCCGTCAGGAGGCGGGAATCTTCGCGGGAAAAGTCGTCGGGCCACTTGTTTCGACAACAGGATCGATGAAGCGGGGTGCACCTTCCCTCGGAGATTTCACACGAAGTTCCTCACGATCGTCGGGCTTGGACCGGTACCACTGATGCAGCCCCACGTTGGGCGCCAACTGAGGGACTGTGTTTTTCTAAGACCCAGCGGTGCCAGGGGACAACACCTGAAACCTTTGTGGGTAACCTGTTCCGGCGTACAAATGACAGAGACACGGGACACTTCCTTCGGCGTCAAAGATATCGAGGTTTATTTACTGCAGGGAACACAGAAGTCACAGGAAGTACAACACGTGTAGGTTCGAGGAGACTGCTTCAAATTGCTACTGTAGGTCGCTCCTTTTATACACATTTTACTCATAGGTTAACATGGTACACAAAGGTTTACAACTTGGTTCCCATCATTATCTCCAAGAGGGGTTGCTTTGATGCATTCAAGGCCCGGAACATAAATACGGAAACATTTGGTGGTTCCCAACTGTAAAACCCGTCTTCCCACCATTAGTACATTCCAATCGGCAGTAAACAGATCAAAGAAGGAACAGAGACAGGTGCAGAGGAAGGCAGAAACAGTGGGGAGATCGGAAAGGGTGTAAAAGGGGTGGTATCGGGAAACACGAGCTGCAGGCATCAAAGGGACGTGCCTAATGAGATGCACCACTAAGACAATAGCCCGGCATGGCAAGATGAGCCTCGAGCGGGGCCATCTGCCTTACAGTGTCATCCCCCTCATCATAAAGACACTTTCAAAGGAAACGTGTCTTCCGCAGAAGTCTTGGGAATCCCAGGGTCGCGAAGCGGACAGCGTCCGTTCGCTGGCTACTTGAGGGCAAGAAACAAAATGGATGCCGTATCTAAGATGGAACCCGTGGGTACGAATAGATAAACCCACGAAACAAACGAACGGTTTAGGCTAGCACAGCGAAACTGCGTACACCCACTAAACTCGTCATTTGCGGTTCATAGATACCAGACTCGACCATATTCGTGCGAGTCGAAAACACCACTTACAATCGTTACGGAACCTCAGGAGGTAGAGTTAACCCATTCCCCTCGATTCAGTGAATCTGTCTTTTAAATTTATTTTGAACCAATCTGGTTTTTTATTTTATGCTCTTAAAAAATGTGTTTATCACTTGGTTTTAACGATGTAACATTTATGTGCATATCTTTTATGGTCTTGTGACCGAAATAAAGATTTGTAATTGAATTGAATTAAGCTTTTACACTAGACTCTACAAAACCAGACCTACGGTGCAGACGGCGGAAATACACTCTTATCTTGACAATCTTACACTGGAGTGGCTGTCGGTGGGTCAGAGGGACTATCGAATGCAGCCTTTTGGCGTAGAGGACGTAAAACTTGCTATAATGTCAATCCCCATGTGTAAGACCGCAGGTCTGGACAGGCTCCCTAGCGAGCTTTACAAGGTCTATGTTGAAGATCTTGCCCCAGGCTCTTGGAGGTTTACGCGGAGGCGTATGAAACAGGTCACCTGCCACCCTCTCTAAAGGCCGCTAATCGATGCAACTCCTACAGGCCTCTTTCAATTATAAACATCGACGCCAAGATCTGGACAAAGATGATTGCTAATAGGCCCCAGCTGCTTGTTCCCCTGCTGGTCCTCCTGGACCAGTCGGGTTTTGTACCTACCAGGTCAACCACGCACAACCTGCGCAGGGTCTTTGCCACCCTGCACTATTTCGACCCTGACTTCTAAGCAGTGGCAGTGCCTGCTTGACGCCGCTAAGGTAGTCGATTCCCTTCAATGAGATTATATGTTTACAGTACTTACAAGTTTGGGCCTTTCCTCCAGTTTTTTCTACAGTGATCAGTGTGCTTTATACTGAGCCCATGGCAAGAGTGCGCGTAAACGGCAGGGTATCTTCGGAATTTTCCATTGGAAGGGGCACACGGCAGGGTTGCCCCCTGTCGCCAATGCTCTTTGCACTGGCGCTCGAGCCATTGGCATGCAAGTTGTGCCAGAGACATACATCGGCTGCAATGTGCTTCCAGCAGAGACCACTCGTGGTCTCATTGTATGCCGATGACATGCTGTTGTACGTTTGCGAGCCTACTTCTTATCTACCTGAGCTGCTGCGTGATTATGTTAAATTTGAGGGATATTCCAGCTTGGGGATTAATTGGACAAAGTCGACGGTGTTTCCGCTGACAGCCGGCACTCGGGAGGTAGAGCTGGACTTCCCACTGACTTGGATCCACGATCCGGTGAAATACTTGGGAATTTGGTTGCATAGGGATCCTGAGCAGGTCCTGTCTATGAATTATGGCTGAGTTATTGCACGGATATTAAGGGGTACGACGTCGGGTAGATGGAGAAGTATAACATAGGGTATTAACGAGAGAAGAATCGGGAACAGAAGAAACAGCAGGAGTAAGTAGAACAGGAGCAGCAGCGGGAGCAGGAGTATGAGGAAGTACGAGCGGAGGAGCAGTAGGAACAGAAGTAGGCAAGGGAGCAGGAGCAGTCGGAGGAACAGGTACAAGTTGAGGAACAGGTTGAGGAACAGGTACAGGAGCAGGTACAGGAGGAACCACAGGAGCTGCGGTACCCTGTGCGTACGGAGGTGGTGACTTCAGAAGATAGGACAGTAAAGGATCCTCAACTGATTCCTCTTTCTTATCCGACTTCGTTGGCAAAGCGGGATAACATTTATCTATAGACATGCGCTGAAGCCTATCAAAAACTTCCTTTTCCTTTTCCTCCTTATCTCGCTGAAATTGCTCGCTTTTCTTACCATGGTAGCAACTCCATCTCTCTGATTACGTTTGAGCGATCTAATTTCTCTTTGTTTAGCTTCTTTACGCCATAATCGAAAAGCATCAAACATGGCCGGCCTTGATTTTTTCTTAAACAATTTAGCCTCAAGGTTATCTAAAATCGGGGTCTCAAAACTACCATGAGGTGGCCAACTAAGGACACCATCCTTCTTAGTATAGCGAATCCAATATTCATTAAAGGTAATCGGACCTAAACCATGTCTGCTGTAAAGCTCATAAGTGGGAGTTCCAACCGGAGGTATCGGACACGAGTCCTCCAGTCGGGAATCCGTACCACAACGTTTAAAACAACTGAACAAAGTACTGCGACCAGGCATCTTGCACACTAGCCGAGTTTCACAAACTTCAAGGGTTACGGGATTTACCAAGTCCCTGCAAAGAGCAAAAACCCTCGGTTTTTGGCGGCTGCAGACGTCAAATATTACAACAAAGAACCAAGTACTAAGAACCACAAATGCAATGGAACCATGCAACAACTAAGCAACCACAACTAAGGACTCTGGGAGCGACCCACAAATACTTAACTCAAAGATCGATGGCGTCACCAGGAAGGCCCGTCAATCGTCTCGCTGTACCAAGGTCTACGCCAGGCGCCAAAACAGGTCTACAGTCAGGGCAGCAGTCCGTCGCAGCAGAAATACACTCTTATCTTGACAATCTTACACTGGAGTGGCTGTCGGTGGGTCAGAGGGACTATCGAATGCAGCCTTTTGGCGTAGAGGACGTAAAACTTGCTATAATGTCAATCCCCATGTGTAAGACCGCAGGTCTGGACAGGCTCCCTAGCGAGCTTTACAAGGTCTATGTTGAAGATCTTGCCCCAGGCTCTTGGAGGTTTACGCGGAGGCGTATGAAACAGGTCACCTGCCACCCTCTCTAAAGGCCGCTAATCGATGCAACTCCTACAGGCCTCTTTCAATTATAAACATCGACGCCAAGATCTGGACAAAGATGATTGCTAATAGGCCCCAGCTGCTTGTTCCCCTGCTGGTCCTCCTGGACCAGTCGGGTTTTGTACCTACCAGGTCAACCACGCACAACCTGCGCAGGGTCTTTGCCACCCTGCACTATTTCGACCCTGACTTCTAAGCAGTGGCAGTGCCTGCTTGACGCCGCTAAGGTAGTCGATTCCCTTCAATGAGATTATATGTTTACAGTACTTACAAGTTTGGGCCTTTCCTCCAGTTTTTTCTACAGTGATCAGTGTGCTTTATACTGAGCCCATGGCAAGAGTGCGCGTAAACGGCAGGGTATCTTCGGAATTTTCCATTGGAAGGGGCACACGGCAGGGTTGCCCCCTGTCGCCAATGCTCTTTGCACTGGCGCTCGAGCCATTGGCATGCAAGTTGTGCCAGAGACATACATCGGCTGCAATGTGCTTCCAGCAGAGACCACTCGTGGTCTCATTGTATGCCGATGACATGCTGTTGTACGTTTGCGAGCCTACTTCTTATCTACCTGAGCTGCTGCGTGATTATGTTAAATTTGAGGGATATTCCAGCTTGGGGATTAATTGGACAAAGTCGACGGTGTTTCCGCTGACAGCCGGCACTCGGGAGGTAGAGCTGGACTTCCCACTGACTTGGATCCACGATCCGGTGAAATACTTGGGAATTTGGTTGCATAGGGATCCTGAGCAGGTCCTGTCTATGAATTATGGCTGAGTTATTGCACGGATCGTTGACCAGGCAGAGCGGTGGACCCGGTTGCCTCTGTCGCTTGCTGATCGGATTGCGGTGACAAAAATGTCTATATTGCCCAAACTCCTCTATTTATTTGTTAATATCCCCATTAGACTGAATATCTCACTGATCTGGAGGCTCCAGTCGGTCTTGCTGACATTTGTATGGGGAGGTAAAAAGCCAAGATGCAGTTGGGAGGTTCTTGTATGACCATTTGACCGTTGGGGCTTTGAGGCTTCTGACATGAGGCTATACTACCTGTGCTCACAGGCGTAGTTTGCGCATTATTGGTTTTATCCAAAGAGATTTCTGGCCCACACAGCGAGTGAATCAGATGCGGTGCTCCCGATGCCGCTGGTTGTGGCAGCACTCTCGGGCGGTGGAGGAGGCCCCAGGACGGAAATTAACCCTGTCCAATGCACTGCGTGTGTCTGGAAGGCCCACGCAAAAAGGGCACATCTGCACTACCTTTATACCCCGTTGTTACCAATAGCTGCGCACCCGAACATTTCTGCAGCACAAGAGCAACCTACTCTGCAGGCGCTTAAGGCTGTTAGGATCGCGCGGATGTGGGACCTGTGTACTCCCGGTCAATTCCACTTGCTGCGGGAGGTGCAGGGGGTTCTGAACCATGACTTGATGTTGGGATTTGCATATGTGAGAGTACGGCAAGCAGTTAGTCATCTACCCTGACTATCCTACTGAACCAACAACTTTGCTGGGATTGCAGGTGATGCTGGCAGGGGGAGAGCGTAGGGGTCTGATCACAAAGCTATATAACACATCATTACGTGAGAGGGAGCCAGGGGAACACCCCTCCTATCTCCAATGGAATACTGCACTGGGGTTCACGCTACCGCTTGAGCAATGGAAGTTTTGCTGTGAGTTAACAAGTTGCCTGATGGCAAATTGCAATCTCCACCTAATCCATTTTAAGTTCCTGCACCAATTCTATTATACCCCAATACACCTACGGGGATTTGGCTTGCGTGAAACTGCGTGATGTGTGCGGGATGGGCAGGCGGATGCTAATTTCCTGCACCTGGCGTGGCTCTGTGCAGGGATATTCACATTTCGGTGTAGTGTGGTATGCGCGCTTACAGATGTAGTGTTGGAACCAGTGAGATGTGCGCCGGAGGTTTGCCTGCTGGGTAGTGTGAAGAACCTTAAGCCATGCAATCTGCGAATTGTCGCCGTCGCGACTCTGTTGGCAAAAAGGGCTGTGGCTCAGTGTTGGGGAGCAAAAACTACTCCCACTGTAAAGAAATGGATACGTGATTTGGTCTATTGTAAAGAACAGCTGGGTATCTATGCAGAGGAGTTGACTGAGGCCTCGCCACCCAAGGACGTCTGGGCCTTACTTACTATGTACTTACTAAACCATCCTGATTTGCAGTGAATCTGTAGTACTGTTAGGTGCCTTATCAGAGATTGTCGGACTTTGGGCTCCCAGTCCGGGATATCACTAATAAGTGTCTGAGATGTTTAGGATTCAACAACTGAATGAAGTACTGTCATCCAATGTGCCGTAAGGGGAGGGGGGGGGGGGGGGGGTCGTATTTTCTCTGTGGACCTGTTTTGTTCTGTGCTTGTTGCTGGTTGTAATGATAGGAACAAATTGCGTGTATCATTTCATGCTATGTTGATATCGCCGGTCCCAGATCTGGGGCTGAATGTACTGTGATTGCAAGCTATTCAATAAAAATATATACAAAAAATAATGTATTTCAAAGTGCAATTTGCGATGACCTATTTGGTAAGCGCAAACTGCTAGTGGATTCCCATTAATTCCTATGGGCCTATAGAAATGAATGGGAAAGCATTCCCTAATAGCGAATCACAATTTGCGATTCGCTATTAGGGAATGTGTAGGAATCACTCTTTTTTTAGCGATTCCTACATGCATAAGGAATTGCAAATCCTTAATAGCGATTCCTTAATAATCGCTATCAAGGAATACTATTGTACAATAACAGTTTTAACATATTTTTTGTTCTCTTTTTAAGCAAATGTTGTAATGCTTTTAAATAACTATGCACAGTAAAATAAAATAAAAACTGTCTGTCTCTGTCTTTTTCTATTAAGGAATCGCTATTCCTTACATTGATGCACGTGCCCCGTTTTTCAGTGAGTCTAAATGGGTCCCTGCAGCTGGCCCACGCTCCATCGCAGTCAGCCTTAACTTGTGACTTCGTCCTGGTCCGGCGTGACCAGATAACCGCAGTTGGCACTTTGTGCTTTTTGCCACTATTTTCTCTAAAGTCTTTAAAGTTGCATATCACTGGTTCTACGGATTGGATATTTGTCATTTTTGTTTTGTTATATTTATTTGAAAATATCTTTATTTTTCTATTCTGTTGTGGGATCCTATTTGGGTGGTGTTTTTCACTTTTGTCTGTTTGAAGTGTTGTACAAATACTTTACACATTGCCCTGGAATTAAGCCTGACTGCTCTGTGCCAAGCTACCAGAGGATTGAGCACTGGTTAATTTAGGGTTGGCTTGGGCCTCACCCTGTTTGTGGCTCAAACCCCAATCAACCAACAACCCAATTTCTATCATTGGTGATCATTGGTGAGGATTAGGGCTTGTGTTTGTGCAGTGCCATACGGGGATTTTGTTACACTACCATCCCATATCTGAGACCAATTTGAGTTCTAAATTCTTCTTGATAGGTCTTCTTGTTTTCCAAAATTCTCTGTTTGAATGATGTGCATGGAACAACACCTGCAAGAATGGAGTTTGAGCTGGCCAACATAGATGCCTACACCGTGGCCCAGCTCAAGGGGTTTTACAAGGAGAGAGGACTACCAGCAAAGAGCAGCACCAGTAAGGTGGAGCTCCAAAAGGCAATGAGGGACTTGGCAGAAGCCCACCAGTGATTGTTTGCAACAACTGAAGGGAAAGATGAGATGGAAAGGCAAGGACAGAACATGTGAGTTACAGCCCTTCAACTGAGGGGAATAACGGGACCCAGAGTTTCCAGAGTTGCCAGAGTAGAGAGCAGTGTGTCATCTCGAGGCCGGTCCCCAGAGGACCCGGCGAACACGAAGGCGGAGAGGGAATTTAGGCTGCAGATGGCCCAATTGAAAATAGACAAGACGAAACTGCCCATTGAATCAGAGCAGAAAAACTGGCCATGGAGGCTGAGCAAAAGAAACTGGCCATGGAGGCAGAGGAAAGGAAAATGGCCATGGAGGCAGAGGAAAGGAAAATGGCACACCAGAGAAGCCTCATAGAGGTGGGCATAGGGGCTAGGCAAGCACAGTCCAGCAGTATTGGTGGCAGCATACCTGCATTGTCCTCTGGAGACAAGAGAGTCTATATTTCTAAAGGTCTGGTGCTTAACTTTGTTGTGCTGGTTGACATTGACAAGTGTTTTGAAGCTTATGAGGTGGATTTGCAGATGCACAAGATCCCTAAGGAGGATTTGGGGGCTAGCCTATGGAATCACATCCCTAGTGTGGGATGGGACGCCCTCCTGGCCCTTAAAAAGGGGGACAACATAAGTTGTCCCCACATGGAAGACACCATTGTCAGAAAGTATGGCCTCACCAGAAGTGCAGCTATAAGTTTAGGGACAGCTATATTCTATCCTAGGTGGATTGTGTGGACTCATTTTGCAAGGTACTCAATGGTTCGGTGAAGGGTAATGAAATAAAAGATTAATCAGAGGCTGTACAATTTGATTGTGAGAGAGCACAAGTTAAGCCTTCGTTTTGCAGACCTACGCCAACACCTATTTTTTTTTATAGCAATCGCCCTGACCCCAGTGAGCTTGCCAAGGAGGCAGACCTCTGACTCAGCACCAGGGCCCATTGAAGTTATCTGGAGGGTCAGATGGGTGGGCACATGGGTGGGCAGATTCCCCACCAGAAAAAAGAAGGGGGAGACCAACATAAAAACAGGAAGTTCTCTAAAGTCCCTAAACTGGCTATAAGGGTCTGGACTCCTAATCCCTACTCGAACAAAATAAGAAATGGTTTCCTAATAGTAAGTCCTCATGGAAGGTACCCACTAAGTGTTACGAGTGTCACAGGTTGAGCACTACAAGGGGAAGGCCAAGTGTACCAAGCAGACACAGTCCCCATTGGTGGGCAGACACTGGGGCCAGTTAGTGTAGCGCTTGGGGTGGGGGTTGCCCCAGCAAGTGTTGGGAATAGCGCAGATGTTTCCCCGGTGTCCCTTTGTGATAGGGAGATGGTGCATAGAGTTCACATTCCTAGCAACACTAGGAAATAAAGGCAGCTGGTCACCATCAACAGGCAGAGGTGGAGGCTCTGAGAGACCCTAGAGCCAGCATGACAACTGTCAGATGTCATCTGGTGACCTCAGAGCAGGTAGCCCCTAATGAGTTTCACCATATTATTGCAGCCGTCAACCATGAGAGCCACTACCCAGTGGCCCTGGTTCCCTTTGAGTAGAGGGGTCTCAGGTTCTTTAAGGGTAGCTGTGAGTCTGCCCATGTCTGTGGATTGTCTGCTAGGCAATGACCTAGACCATCTAGAAGAAGATGGAGCTCAGGTCACACTTGGTGATGTTGGTCTTGTCTGAGAAGGTGTGCCTGGCCACACGGTCGATGGCCGCCTGAGAGGGTAGTCAAGCCCTTGCATCCCTCATCGATGGCAGCTTCAATGACTATGCCAGACATCACATCGTAGCCTCACAGCGCCTCAGAACCGACGCCTCACCCGGACTGTGCGACACAACCTAGACACCGTACTTCACATTGTATTTTTTGGCAGCTTAAACTCTAGATGCACTTGTGCTTGAGAAATCTTATTTGGCAACCGGAACAGCACCCCGTACCTCTGGCACTGAGACGTCTCTAGTCATTTGGTTAGTTTTCCATGATATATTATCACCCCACAAGTTATTGTTGGCATTAACTTGCTGTCCACTACCCTAAGTAATGTGTTGATGTTTTGGCCAGATAGCTTATATGAATACACCAATAAACAAGTTTTTAAGTGCCAGTGCTGTGTTTCTTTGGGCTACATGCTGTGAGAAAGTACTCCCACATTTATCTAACTAAACTCCTAAATATTTATAGTTCTTGGAGTCTTAGCTCTGTCCAGTTGCCAAAGATCTCTTTTAAGTAATTTTTGCCAGGGTCGAAAGAGCCTTACGACGAAATTACTATCTTGGTTTTATCTTTAGACTTAATTGGCACAATAGTTATTCAACGAGTTCAACGTTTTGTGGCGCCCCTCTGGGGTTTGATCTAGTATCACTGTATCAATAAAATATTGTAGAATGTTTACTTGCAGTCCTGCCAGTTTTGGTGGAAATCCATTTGAGGCTGTGAGTGCACTGCCTCTATCTGCTACATATGGATTAAATAGCAAGGGCACTAAAACATATTCTTGTTTAAGCCGCTTATTTGTGTAAATGTTCTCTGATGAAGAAGCCCACTGGATGGTGAGTCTCACCTTTGCCCAAGTGTCACTATAAATGCCTATGATTGCTCCTAGCAGGAGATGAATGTTAGGTTCTTTAGTTTTTATTCCTCTGTCATTATTGTCAACAGCTGTGGGGACGTTTATTAGTTGCCTCATATAAATGATGGCTCTTTATTACCTTTGTTCTGTATATCATCAGAGAAAGACTCATTAAATTATCCTCTATGCTAAACCCTTTTAGGAATCCAATTTTGAAAGACGGCACAAGTCTCATAATAGTGGCCCATTCATTCGGTACTTTATTCAGGATCTTCATGTTGAATGTTCCCTCCACATCCAACAGTGCTATTCAAAGACAATTTTCGGATGCAGGGCCCAGTCTATTTCGTAGATGGGATCCAGGAGGGAATCTCTCCAGCTTTCAGTAATTGTATTGGAATCCATGCAGTCATATAAGGGGAACAGCATCCAGGACCAAAGAGTAATGTTTGCTTTAAACACAGAGGCAGGAAGTCTATTAGGTCCCAGTGCACTACCACTAAAGATTAATTTTGATATGTGTTCGACCTCGATTGCAGATTGAATAGCTTGACTTCTTCTATGTTCTTTGTAATTTTTCTGGAATGTTTCCCAATAGATATTACATAATAAATATTGATGACAATTTTGATGAGGAGACATAGACAACTTGTCTTGTTCCACGGTTAGATTTTCTAAATTCTAAAAGTCTTGAGGGTCTTTTGATTCGCAGAGCTCATAAAGTCTCAAGCTTGCATGGTCCTTTCTTGAGCATCTTATGCCCCCAAAGTTTCTTCCTATATAGAGTTTTTGTTACACCAATTTCTTTATTCAGTTTAAGGGTGTTTTTAATCCTTATGTATCTTTATAGCTTTGTATAGTTTGTGTTAAATATCCCTGATTTCTCTTAGATGATCTGCCTACTACCATGATATTGTTTATACCAATGGTCAGTGGATGACTTAGTTCTACTAAGAGCTTCTGAACTATTGATGGCCATGTCTGCGAACTGTACAATAGATGACCTTTTTCACCTTCCATATCCAGTTCAAGGATACCATCCAGAAACATGGCCACTTAGGCACTTCCTTAGCCACATATATGTGCCATTCTGTTACTACATTGTTCTTGTGACTGCCTGGCACACATCCTTGATGCACTCCTCATTTTAGATTTCGTGCTCAGTCAACTTACCTCTCAATGCTGATGAAGATCTGGAAAGTTTTCAGATGGGTGAAACATTGTTGACATGACAACATTAGGGTCAATCACCATTGCATACAAAATACATTTCATTGTAGAAAAAAGCGTCATTCATGAAGTTTATTGCTCCAATGTTGTTCTATCTACACACACATTTGGCATTGTTTTTATCACTCCCTGTGTGATCACATGAGCCCTAAGCATGTGTTTATGTTCTGAGTTATTATATAATGATATTTTATTAAATATTCAAATTTGTATTGAGTGACAATCAAAGATTTCTGTTGAAACAGATTGGGTTCTCTTTGGCATTAACGCATGAATATTTTTCTTTTATGAAAACAACATCTCCACGAGCTAAAGTTATTTACAAGGTATGTTTGCCTTAAGCTTCTAGAAGGTTCACTGTGGGCTGGCAGTAAGTACTGATGCTCTGCCAAGTAAGTGTTATACTCCATTTGAAGATGCCCTATTTCCAGCCATCTTTTAACTTATACAAACCCTCATGCTAGTTGCCTTTATCACTCCATCAGGGCAACACACATGAATTATGGTCCTTTTAAATAAAGGGTAACCTAATTTAGTACTAGGGTGCTATATACCTAGTTAGCCCATTCGTCCTTGGTGCAGTTTTCCCACTAACCTTTTTTTTTTACCTTCAAGCCTCCTGTTTTGCTAAATTTGTTTATGCTGGCTTTAGGAATCCTCTCTCATGGTAGAGTCAGATTTTATATTACAATTTGAAAATGCCACTTCTAGAAAGTTAGCATTTTCCTGCCTTAACCATTAAGTGCCTTCAGCATGACTCTGGGTCACATGACTGGGCATGACTGACAGTTTGGCTTTGGGTATTCCTCCTAGACCGTCACACACAATAAGGAACTTAGGTGTGCCTGGATGGGCTATCACTGGCAGAATGGTAGGACAGAGCTGGGCACAGCCCTAGTTACACTTGAATTGTCTGTGTATTTCCTCCACACAAAGGGCTGCATACCTCCTGTAGTTAGTCTGGGGCCAGGACAGGCAAAGCAACATGCCTGGGGACATCAAAGAAAATTTTGAGAACCTTCTCCCACCTTCCAGAGGAAGGGAACTAGATATAAATACTGGACCTCAGACACTATTCTTCAGTACTCTTCTGAACCTGTGGATACTCTGCCAGGAAGAACAGCATAATCTAAGTGTAAAAATCTTCATAGGCGATGACGTAGACTAAATCCCTTTCAGAGAAATATGCACTAAAATTGCTGCTTAGAAGCTTTCATCATACTATTATGACTGCTCAGAGATAATTTATTACAATGAAAATTATGCAAGAATTAAGTTCTGCCAAAGCTCTTTTTTAATACACTAAGGGCCCGATGTAGGTAGGCAAATACCGGTCGGTAACGGCCGAAATTCGGTAATTTCGGCCGTTACCCGACGGTATTTTGATTTTGGGATGTAGGGGCATGTTAAAATATAGGATCGGTAATTTTACCGATTCGGTAAAATACCGACTCTGTAAAATTACCGAATCTGTATTTTGACATGTAGGTAGCACTTAAATCAGTGCTACAGGGGTTTAAGAAGTCGTTATTTACCACCAACTAGAAGTTGGTGGTAAATAATGAAAACCCTTTCAAAAGCATTTTTTTTGCTTTTAAAACGGTGCCATGTTGCAGACATACATGCCCTAAGGGCATGTATGTCTGCAACATGTGCACCCATGCACAATTGAGGGGTGCAACAGGGTGTCAAAGTGACACCCTGCCACCCTTTACCGATTTGGTATTTACCGATTCGGTAATTGACATTCATTTCTATGGGCCTCCAGGCCCATAGGAATGAATGGCAATTACCGAATCGGTACATACCAATTCAGTAATTACCGAATCATACCGATTCGGTAATTTATTCGGTAAAATTACATACATCCCGATTGCCAGTTCTTAAATACTGAATCGGTATGATTCAGTATTTAAGAATCTGTAATCTGGGATTACCTACATCGGGCCGTAAATGATTTTATTAAACCACATGCCTGTGAAAGTGATATCCAGACTTCTCGAGAATTATGTGGCACACTAGCCAATTTCTTTGAGGGAAAAATAAACAAAATCTATGCAAACTTTCCTGCCACCTGCAGCCAGTCTGAAAACTCTACCTTCCTCTAAGTAAGTCTGGGCGGTGAACTCCGCTCTGCTCACAAAGTTTGCGGAGTTTTCTGCACTCCACATTATGCGGAGTTCCAAAAAACTCCACTCCGCGTATCGGAGCAGAGTTTTTTCCCGCGCTCGCGTTAATCAACGTCAAGTTTGCGGGCGCGGGCAAAGAAAATCAACCTACCGGTGAGATTTTTCCTTGTTCGCGATCGTCAACATCAAGTTGGCGAGTGCGAGCGTGGAAAATCAACCTCCCGGCGAGATTTCTGAACACAGGCAGTCAGATTTCTCATTGCGAGTGGTCACATATGATCACTACCACTCACGTTGAGAAACTGCTCACTCGCTTTGAGAAAGCTGCCGCTCGAGTAAAAATCTACTCGAGCGCCAGAAAGGAAGCAGCGCCTGTTAGCGCTGTACATGATGCTGTTCGCAATGATTGCACAGTGCAGGCAAGCACCTGGCACTGAAATTCACAGCGGCAGAGTTTTTTTGCACTCCGTGAACTCCACCCAGGGTTACTCCTAAGGGCTTCCTACCATGCACATTAGAGCAGACCCTGGAGCTACTCGAATCAGCCAAATCAGTATCCCCACTGGACCTGTGTCCATCTAGCACCCTGGGTAATCACTCCTTCCATCATGCCCCTCTTTAACTTCTCCATGAAACTAGCTTCAGCCCCACCACACTGAATGCTGCTCTAGTCTCCCCCATCGAAGAAGCCCAACGCTGACCCAGGCATTCCATTTAATTACCGTCCTATTTCGATACTCCCTCTCCTTGGCAAATTATTGGAGAACTTCAAAAACAAGCAACGATCTGTCTTCTTGGAAAAACATAGGCTCCTTGACTCCTCCCAGTCTGGTTTTAGAGCATACCACGGAACAGAGACAGTGCTAGTCGCTGTCACTGACACTAATAGACTGTCCTAGGATGCGGGCACATCAGTGATGCTAGAATTCTAGAACTGACAGCGGCCTTCGATTCAATCTCACATGGCATCCTCATTTATAGCCTGCATGACATGGAGGCTTATGGCAAGGCGCTCAAATGGTTCATTGACTTTCTAAAAGATCAAACCCAATCCATTTCTCTGAACCCCTTTCAATCTCGCACCATGCCTGTTGGCACAGGGGTACCACAGGGATCCTCTGGTATGTTTATGTTGCCCCTCTTGTACTGATTATCAAGGCATGTGGCTTTGAGGCAATTTCATACCCCGATGACACACAATTGGTCATGATAAAGAGAAGAAGTAAGCTGTTCCTAGCGGTAATGAAAGGAAGGGGGCGGGCCACGTCAGTGATGACTAGCTTCCAGAAGGTGCTGGACAGAGCTGGGATGGGAGTACTCGTCCAGGTATAGCTCCTATAAGGAGCAAGGGCCCTCAAACACCCCGGGGGATGTCATTCCTCATAGGGCAGATCCTCGATGGGCCGGCGCTGCAATGCCCAACGTGCCCCACAGGGGGGTTATTTGCCGGAGGTCTTCTCAGTTTGACATTGTGAAGCTAGGTGGTATTAATGTGAGGGTGCCTTTATGTAGTGAGTAGAGGTGGGATGTGAGTGTGCAGTAAAAATGGCTCCTGGATTCTCCAAAACCTTTTATTAGAGGAGTACCTGGGCCATGAATAAAAACAGACTAAAGAGTTGTGGACTGGGAAGGGAGAATTAAACCTGTGTCAGTCCTAGTGAGTTGTGCCGGGGGCCAACATGTTTCTTGCTTCAATCAGTCCAATAGGATCTCAGCAATTCTTCAAGACCTTAAAATCCTCATCTACTCTAAGGGGGTGGCAAGTAGTGTTCCACCAGTAATCCTGCCCACCACAGACTGCACTCGACACTCATATTCAGCACTATGATGAAACATGACACGCCCTTGGGTGTATGAGGGCCCTTGCTCCTTATAGGAGCTATCCCTGGACGAGTACTCCCTTCCCTGCTTTGTCCAGCACCTTGCGGAAACCAGCCATCATGTGAGTGACGTGAGTCCCATGCTCTCCACACCACTGGAGTCAAGCTATCCTGGCTGAAGACGACTGATAGCCAGAAACCGGTCCTAGGATGCTTGATTCCAGTACAGGAAAGACATGGCTTGGCAGTTCGGGCTGGACTGTTCCCATGAGGCATAGGGTCAAGGCTGATTTGCATATGGCCATGTCTGAACTGGGGTGGTGTGGAGTGCAAAAAACGATGGATTTAGGCCCAGATCTCTGTACTGGGGTGAATGTATGACATTGTTCTGCATTCTGTCCATCAACTGTTGTTTTTGCAAGTGCAACCGGATAGCCACCGTTGGCACTATGTGCTTCTGGTGGTATTTTCCCTAAACTCTTTAAAATTATATATCTCCAGTTCTACTGATTAGGTTTTTATCCTTTTGGTCTTGTTTTATTTATTAGAAAATAACTCTATTTTACTAATCTGGTGTGGGATTATTTTTGTGTGATGTTTTTCACTTTAGTACTGTTTGAAGTGTTGCACAAATACTTTACACATTGCTTCTGAATTAACCCTGACTGCTCTGTGCCAAGCTACAAAGGGTTGAGCACAGATTAATTTAGGGTTGACTTGTGTCTTACCCTGAGAAGGGTTGTGGTTGCTGTTTGAACAGCGCTCACACCCCAGTCAACCACCAACTCAGTTTTTTACAGTCCTATATCCCTATGTGGTGCAGATAGGGATTTCTATGCCAGACCATTACATAATTGACTGAGAAAGATCATGTCAGATTTATTCTCACCGTCACAGCATTCATTTATTCCAAGAAGAGTCATCACTTGCGGTACGAACTTGCTAGCAGTTTTAATAGACTGGAGTCAAATTTCCCAACTCCCGTAGATGTGGATACCCCAGACAACAAAGTGGCATTTGATCCAGTAGAGTGGCCGTTTCTCTGGGATAGGATGCAATGCATGGGATTTCCATTGCACTTCATAGGGTGGATTCTGGTGCTCTACCAAAACCTCTGGTAGATAGTTACACCCCTCACCATCTCCTTTTGATATCTCCAGTGGCATCAGAAGAGGTTGCCTTTCATCTGCATTGCTTTCTACTACTTATATGAAGCCTTGTTTACTATCTTTACAAACACTACAAACGTGCCACCAGTACTACTGCTAAATAGGGTAGTAAATGTCCTTATTGATGTGGACAATGTTCGGATTGCAACTACAAGCCCTTCTTAAGCCCTTCCTAAAACTGAATCTAACCTTAATCTTTGGTTCTTTGTCTAAATACAATCTCCACAGGGAGGCGACACAGATCCTTTCCCATTGACTTGGATAGGTTGGATAAATCTAATTAAAATGTCTCTACCTCACAAATTATAGGACCTCTGTTGGGCTTTACCAATATATTTCCCACTGTATTTTTTAAGAGGATTGATCCTGCAATCTTGTTTTTCCTTTGGGTGCATAAAAAATCAAGACCGGCATTGCACTATCCCACCTACCCGTGGGCAAGAAGAGGTTGGGCTTTTCTAATCATAATATTTTATTAATTGTCATCCTTAGATAAATGTCTAGCAAAATTGAATCAAGAAACCTTCACTATACCCACTTTTCTGAATATAAATTTTAGTGCACCCTACCACATTTTTAGTATCTAGAAAAAAAAATGATTTCTTTAATCCCAGACTTCATAAAGTTTTGATCCTCTAAAAATAGTCCCCTATTTGGAATAATCCACTGCTACCACCGATTTTCTCACTTCCCAATAGGTGTGCTGTTTACAATTCGACTTGCATCTGCTTCATCAGCTATATCACCAGTAAATTGTCAAATCTTTTTGGGAACAAATTTGGGATCTCAATAAAATTCATCACAATCAGATGAAGATGACTGTTATCTGTTCACTTTTATATTAATCTCCACAGCTTAAAGTTCCTTTGCATTATCAGTTGTTTCCTACAGAATTAGAAGATGCAAATGTTACATAAACCATTAAATGGTCTGAGAGACTGTGCACTGAAATCACTCAGAATTTATTTGCTGATTCACTCACAAAAGTCTTTTGAATCTCCTTTCAGTTAAAATTCAGATTTCATCCCTATAAGATTTCATTTGGTGTTTATTTGACTCCAACAAAGATTCCAAAGTGGTACCTAAACTCTGGCCATGCATAACTTTGTCCCTGATTCTGGACGCATGTAGCTGACAAGGATAACATGCTTGTAATCTATCCTGAACTGAATACATATTCGGAAGCCATTTTGTTTTTAAGATTTCAGCCCCAGTGGGGTTTTCTCATTGACTTCTATCTCAGATTGATTAAGATGGAAATCACCACCAATCTCAAATATGACCTTAGATACCTGGACATTCTGATAGAATGCTTATCCTTTGCACTTTTTAGGTGAGATGCATGTTTAGGAAGTCCAGGACCTCTATTGTTTTGAATAAAGAACTTACTTTGCTAGCAACCATAGGCATTTTAGACTTGTTGAGGCAATTGCAATAAATAACTGTTTTTATAGCCCACGTTAAGCTACATAATGGATGGGGAAAATTACTGACAGAACAGACTGTAGTAGGTTAAGGGAAATGAATGTAAGAAAATGCTTGTTTTTGTATGGTCACCCCAATTTTTTGCTGAATTTTAGTGCTGGTTTTTAGGCTTGGCACACTGGAGCACTGCTGTCCACAGACCAGTGTATTGACTCTGGCCCCTAAAACATGTAGATATTGGCTAATTCCTGGTTGGCATATTTAACTCTTGTATAAGGCCATAGTAAATGATGTAGAAACTACACCCATGGTAGGGAAAGTTGAGTCACCTGTGAACTGCAACACTTATAGGCTACCACTTCTTAGAATATCATTGGCGCTTATTGCTTTTTGGCACATTTTTAATTCAAATCTTTAAAAATGTGTTTTTGACTTCTAAATGCTTTAGACATTTTCTTTAAGTTATAGAGTAGAACAGACAGTCTTTACTCTAGCTACCAGTTGTTGAGATCAGGTTTAAATTACTGAAACCTTTGACTGGATCTAAAAGGTAAGCGATTTTAGTACTTGTGTTAGACTTCCACCTACCCCAATAAATAATTCACTTATTCACAATGAAGGATTGAAGTAGTTAATCAATTATTTCACTAATTTGTGAATCAATCCTATTTCCCATTTCGATCAACGTTGATCAATTGATTTGCAACCTATCTCATGATTTTTGTAATATTCTAAATATCGCCCAATATAAATACTTAAAAACATGATGTGTATATTAATCAGCCTGTGTGCCAATTTTTTAGGCCTCCTCTTCCTTTCTCCCATTTGACTCCCATATGGAGAAAAATAGCTTCTTATGTAACAAGCACTGTAAAAATCAATAGCTCTAGCTTTTGTTAGAGGAAGAGTTTGGAAATAGTTGACTTGTTTTGGGTGGGTTTGCTCCCATCCCACTTTCCATGAAATAAAATTCCATAAAGAAGCAACATGCCCCCTTTGCTGAACAGACTGCATTAGCAGAGTTAAGATGTATCCTAAAAGAAAACATACTGAAAAAGGAGTCAGAAAATTAGGTTTTTGTTGTAAATGGTGAACACAAAATGCATACAAAGCCAAATATTGCATACTTAATACTTTTGACAAGTGACCAGCCTTTCCATTGCAACCTTAACAAGCATTTGCAATGCAATAGGTCTCGCATTATGAAAGTTTTAGCTATTTGTCTTG
This sequence comes from Lissotriton vulgaris, assembly GCF_964263255.1. Classification (NCBI taxonomy): domain Eukaryota; kingdom Metazoa; phylum Chordata; class Amphibia; order Caudata; family Salamandridae; genus Lissotriton; species Lissotriton vulgaris. The sequence goes on from NC_141697.1 coordinate 1,057,886,060, forward strand.
TAAATGACAATTTGTTATTTATGTGTTGGTTTTGAAAATAGCTAAATTAATAGCTTTGTCATTTACAATGCCAATAGTTATAACTTTCGGAAATGTGATACCTATAGCATTTGTAATGCAACATGTTTTGTATTGACGTGACTTAGATGTATTGATATTACAAATAACAATGGCTTTTCATTTTTTTAAATAATTAATACTTAAATAAAAGTGATTGTAATTTATAATGGCAATAGCTTTAACTTTTGTAAATAACTTTTGTGAAGATTATGTTCAGTGTATTTTATTGTGATGAAAATCCAAGAACAGAAGTGAAATATTAACATATTTTTGTGACATTTGTAATAAAGCTTGAAACATTGAGAGAACATATTTGAAACAGTTGTTGTTGAATGGTTGCACAGATTAATGCTGTGATGGCGCTGAGTGATGATGTGGTGGTGCTGAGTGATGCTGGGGTAGCGCTGAGTGATGATGTGGTGATGCTGAGTGGTGATGCTGAGTGGTGCTGGGGTGGTGCTGAGTGGGGCTGAGTCGTGCTGGGGTGGCGCTGAGTGGTGCTGGGGTGGCGCTGAGTGGTGCTGTGGTGGTGCTGAGTGATGCTGTGGTGGTGCTGAGTGATGCTGTGGTGGTGCTGGGGTGGCGCTGAGTGGTGCTGTGGTGGTGCTGAGTGATGCTGTGGTGGTGCTGAGTGAGGCTGTGGTGGTGCTGAGTGATGCTGTGGTGGTGCTGAGGGGTGCTGTGGGGGTGCTGAGGGATGCTGTGGGGGTGCTGAGGGGTGCTGTGGTGGTGCTGAGGGGTGCTGTGGTGGTGCTCAAGGGTGCTGCGGTGGTGCTGAGGGGTGCTGTGGTGGTGCTGAGTGATGCTGTGGTGGTGCTGAGTGGTGCTGTGGTGGTGCTGCGGTGGTGCTGACGGGTGCTGTGGTGGTGCTGAGGGGTGCTGAGGGGTGCTGTGGGGGTGCTAAGGGGTGCTGTGGTGGTGCTGAGGGGTGCTGTGGTGGTGCTGAAGGGTGCTGTGGTGGTGCTGAGGGGTGCTGTGGTGGTGCTGAGGGGTGCTGTAGTGGTGCTGAGTGATGCTGTGGTGGTGCTGAGTGATGCTGTGGTGGTGCTGAGTGGTGCTGTGGTGGTGCTGAGTGATGCTGTAGTGGTGCTGAGTGATAATGTGGTGCTGTGGTGGTGCTGAGCGATGCTGTGGTGGTGCTGTGTGATACTGTGGTGGTGCTGAGTGATGCTGTGGTGGTGCTGAGTGAAGCTGCGGTGGTTCTGAGTGGTGCTGGGGTGGTGCTGAGGGATGCTGAGTGATAATGTGGTGCTGGGTGATGTTGTGGTGGTGCTGAGTGATGCTGTGGTGGTGCTGAGTGATGATGTGGTGGTGCTGAGTGATGCTGTGGTGGTGCTGAGTGGTGCTGTGGTGGTGCTGAGTGGTGCTGTGGTGGTGCTGAGTGGTGCTGTGGTGGTGCTGAGTGGTGCTGAGTGATGCTGTGGTGGTGCTGAGTGATGCTGTGGTGGTGCTGAGTGGTGCTGTGGTGGTGCTGAGTGGTGCTGTGGTGGTGCTGAGTGGTGCTGTGGCGGTGCTGAGTGGTGCTGTGTGAAGCTGTGGTGGTGCTGAGTGGCAGATATGCCACCGTTCAAAGCATTGAGAGGATTTGGGCAGCTAATATTATGTGCTGCAGATGGATATACATAAGAAGGCCTAACAGCGCGAAACAGAAACTTGCACAGGTTGCAGAATAATGCAAACAGATATCCTGGAGAGGTGACAGTGAAAGACATTTATCATAGATAGAGGTAAGATAAAATCACAATCACTAGGTTTAAAGCCAATGTTGCGGTATCTGATGTAAAGGAAGGTTACAGCTTCAGAGTAGCGACAAAAACATTTGTAATAGAAGCAGAAGCAGATGCTTTGAGTTGGAGTGGTTTCGGCTAGACATCACTGGCAAAAGGAGATGGATGGATACTGTGAAGTTGAGGATTTGGAGCGCAGAACCAATGCCCGCCTTTGACTGTTGGCATGGGTCTGAGTGATACCAAGGGACTGCTGCCCAGTCCAGGTGAGGTGGTTGGTCAAGAAGCATTAGTGGAAAACCTACAATTAATTCAATTCAAAAGAAGAACATTTGCTGTGGTTTATGAAAGGACATGGATGTGTGTGGTGGGAAACCGCATTTATGTTGTGGACGGAACCACTTGTTCCGTTACCACGCAAGCTTAACCATGCTTGCCTTTACCACGCGTATGCCTTTATCACAGATATGCGTGGAAAAGGCCGTGAAATGAAATTAAATGCAGCCGGAAATGCTCTGGGCATTGCGGGGGCAGGGTGCACATTCCTTTGAAGTGTGAAGCAGGGGGCGGGGGAGCGGATCCCTTTGAAGTGAAGCTCTCGGCATTGCTAGCATTGCTGTGGCGGGTCTGATGCAATGATGCGAGGCAGGCGGCTCGGAGACCAATTGGAAAGCGCGTGCACAGGCACATGCACTCGCCGCAATCCGCCTGGTTTAGCTTTCCTGGATCCAACTCTATACTCTCGACATCTGCAATGCCAGAGGCATTGGCAGAGGTCGAGACCTAAAAAGGCTATGTGTATGCACACTTTACTTTGTGAACAAAAAACATCTTAAATCCAACATTTTATCATGATGGCAAAGTAGAAAGAAAAGAAAGCACAAGAGTGATTTGTAAATAGTAGTCTTTATTATAAACACCCACTTTTTAAGCAAGAATGCCATAGCTCAGCAACGTACATGCACTGGCTCTCAAAATAGAAGCTGCCTGTCATATCACATCATTTAATGTCCAGGCCCGGACTGGTCGTTGATTGCACAGGGCAATCCCCAGGTGGGCTGCACGGGTGGGGGCCGGTTTGGGGCCCCTGGGAGCCGATTTTGTTACAGGGCCGTTTTTGCAGCATAGCTGCAAAAACGGCCCTGTAACAAAATCGGCAAAAAACCGGCCCAGGCAAAGAGCGCGGCACCCGCCCCCTTCCCCCCCCCCCCCACTCCCCCCAGGGAGAGGGGAGGGGGGCCGGCCGAGTACTTTGCCAGGGCCGGTTTTGGTTCCCAGTCCGGCCCTGTTAATGTCTAAAATGCAACAAAAAGACTACTTGATCACACACTAAAACGTAATGAGAACACAAATGGGACAATGTAATTATCCCCAAAATGCTGTGGTCTTAATGGACAGTCAACCATAAAAAGCATGTCAACTCCAAATGCTGCAGGGGATAGACCCACAGCACACAGTCTCTCCCCACTTCTTCATATTATACATTTTGAAGGCTCGATGACATGAGTTTTTGAGGCCGCTAAAGCCATCTGTAGGTACACCTAAAAAACTAAACAACCAAGTTTGCCTCAAACTCAGCAACATCTTTCACATTTGGGAGGGATGCGGATGGTTACGGAGATTCCCGCCTCTCCGTAAACCGAGGTGATCCAGGCCCCACTCACCCACAGCACAAACCCAAAGCAGAGCAGCTGAAGCAGCGAGTGTGATGGCGTTCGTAGGTTTTCTCTGAACGCCGTGTGGATGAATTCCTGAGGCAGCGCGGCGCCGGCAAGAGTCCTCAAGGGAAAGGCACGATAGATTGTGCCGCAGCGCAAAAAGAAAGGCTGTGTTTGAAGATGGTGTTTGAAGACGGCGCCTGGGGAGGCAGTGAGACATCGTAGGGGGAAGCCAAGGAGGGCTTTTTTTCCAGCAGCTGAGGCGGCGATTTGGACGAGGGTGAGACATCGCTCAGCTTGCGTGTGCCCTCAGTTAAATTGCCCGGTCGGGTAAGAGCCTGCGAGGCAATGTGTATTCGGCCCTAATTCAATTGTCCGGTGCCATATGGAATTTGGAATTTTTGGCAGGCAGGGTTTTTTCATTTTGAATGATAACAGCTGACCGTGAGGGGGACTTAAAGATATCGAAGAGACGGCTGAATGTGGCTATCTGTCTAGGAATGCTGGGATGGCAGTGGAAGGACGCAGAGGAGATTATGGGTGCAGGTGGCTGGTGAATTCTGCCACTTAATTTTTCGCGTAAGAATTCTGACATTTACTGTCATTTTGAAGTACGGGGAAGTGATTATAGTCAGAGTACCTGCAAGTATTTCAGGAAGCCTCTGGCCCTGGCTGTGAGCTGTAAATGAGCTGTAAGTGAGTGAGCGGGACAAGGAGCATCAAGACGACATTCACTGTATTGTGGACAAGCCCGCTGAGGGAGTAGTTAACCATCTGGTGAATTTGTAGGTACACAGCAAGTCCTCTGCAGTCAGCGGAAGAAACGGGGTTTGAGAGCCTTACAAACTGGGAATAATATGGGAAGACATCAAAAGCAGGCAAGCACGGTGGCCAAGGTAGAGGCAGCTACTGGAATGAAAGCCAGAAAGCGCCCTGTACAAATTAAGGGGGCCTCTTCCGCAGTAAAAAAACCCTGTGTCTGCGAACCAATCCAAAGTAAGCTCTGGGTCAGAGAGCTGGATTGAGGATCATACGGGGTTGCCTCTAGCGATACTCCCCTTGCAAGATCTATCGCCATCTCAAGAAGAAAATACCACCCCAGCATCCAAAAGTCGTGTGGAGATCCCGAAGGGTTCGATCCAGGTAGCAACTGGGAGTGCAACGTTTCCCTTGTTTACAAAAAAAAGTAACCAGTCTCCTGTAACCCAGGGTCCAGTACTAACCAGCTCGGCCTCCCCGGCAGCCACCCAATATGATGTAACTCTCAATCTCTTCTAGGGATTGCATATTACTCCACCCCATGTGGCTACGCAAATGGGTATGTCTCCCTCCGGAAAATCTTCTGCAATTTCTTTAGTAACATCATTAGTTCAAGCCGATTTAGTAGAAGGAGTTTCTGTGCCCACAACTTTAAATGAAGACATCACAGACCACATACCTGCTCAGCAGCCCTTACTCGAATCAGATCTAAATATGGCAAATGCCACAAGACAGCAGGATGCAGAGTCTGGGCAGATTTGTCCATATATGTTCGGAGCGGCAGTAGAGAATGGTGGAGAACTAACAGGACATAGAAAGGAAAGCTGCCCTGAGAAGTCCGCTATTTCTTCCTCCGGTCCCAGTGTGCAACAGATGAAAGTTAAGGAGCTCTTGAATCTAATACTGGAGGAAATCAGAGAAATGAAAAAAATCCCAGGTGCTAGAGACTACTGCTATACATTTAAGGCTGGAGAAAATTGAGGCATCTATTGCTGGTTTCCCGATCAGGCTCGACAAAGTAGAATCTAGGATTGCTCACCTGGAGGAGCAGATGAGCTCCACTATGCGAAAAGTCAATCAGGTGACTGCATATAAGATCGCCCTGGAGTCTAAAGTAGAGGACTTGGAGAATTACTTGTGCAGGTCTAATCTTTGGATAGTAGGAGTCCCTGAGGGGAGAGAAGGGACTAATACTCTCCATTGGGTGGAAACTTTTATTAGACAAAAGGTGCTCCCCGGCCAGGTGGGGGATCTCTCGCTTACAAGAGCTCATCGGGTACCAGCCCACCCCTTTCCGAATTCTAAATATCCGCGAACAATTCTAGTTAATTTCTCTTATTTCAGAATGAAATAAAAATGTGCTAATGAAAGCCATTCAAATAAGACAGATTCCGATTGATGAGACATCTAATTGTAGTATTTTTTCAGATATGTCAGTGGGGGCGGCACGAAGACGGAAAGAATTTGTAAAATTGTTATTGTTATTCAAAGCTCAGGTGGCGCAGGCATCCATTGCGCAGCAGTCTAAACTCAAGGTGCTGGTGAAAGGGAAATTTCACTTGTTTACATGGGTAGAAGAAGCCCAAGATTTTTTTAAAGAAATCTCCATGATGAGATGAGTTTCTTTTGTAATGCTTGATTATTGTGGAAAAATGTATCTGTCTGTGGGTCAGGGTGGGGCCGGTCACTGAGGGTGCAGTGTCAAGGCACCCCATTAAGAGAAAGGGGAAAATGTGGCTTGCGGGATCAGAGGAGACCACATTAGGGAGGAGGGGAGGGTTCGAGGGGGGTGAAAGCATTTATAAAACGAGCAGCAGCAGGATTTGGATTGAAAAAAGGTCAGGAGTATGCAAAGTATTGATGTAATTAATAAGGTTATAGATATAGGATTATAAATGTCAAGTAAGTGCAGCATTCTTTCGCTCAATGTCAATGGGATCTTGAACAAACAAAAATATGGAGCTCTAATTAGATGGCTAGCTTCCTTTTCACCCCAAGTACTATTTCTTCAGGAAACACATTTAAAAACGAATTCTCCTAAAATATTCCTCCCAAGATGGTACTCGAATGCCTCTTTTGCTTCCGCAGGACTGGCTAAAATAGGAATTGAGATATATTTCTGCAGGGGAGTTTAGCCAAGTGAAGAGAGATCCCCAGGGGAGATGGATATGGGTTGAGGCTAAATTAAATTGCAAGATATTACAGTTTATCAACTACTATGGCCCCATTGTGGATGACACCACGGCCCTATGCAGAATTAGTGGGCTACTAAGGGGGTCCCAGGCCAAATAATTATGGGAGGTGATTTTAACTTCATTCAGGACTTAAAGAAAGATACTCTGAATAAAAATAAAAAAGAGCTTAAACCCAAAACTAAAATAGTGATCGAGGTTTTAAGACAGAGGCATATCTTGATGGTTTCCTGGCGTGTTGCCAATCCATCGAAACTTGAAATTTTCTTGCTTTTCTAACCAATTCCATACGGCTTCTCGAATTGATTTATTTTTAATATCATAAACGCAGGGTAGTACTACCTCTGAAATAGACATTAATCCATTCTCCGACCATTCTCTTATTAAACTTATTATAGAAATAGGGGTAAGCAGGAGGTCACGATCCAGGTGGCAGATGGATCGACTCCTTCTGCAGGACCAGCAATGGGTGGCTGACACTAAACAGTGGATTGTGGAATTTTTCAAGATCAATGAGAACACAGCAGAAATTTTCTCAGTCTGAGGGGGTTTAAGGCCGCCCTTTGCGGGCGCATGATTGCACTATCCGTATCTCAAGTCAAATTGAGAAAAGAGAACATTTTGAAACTTCAGCCGGCTGTAGTAAAAGCAACAAAATTTAGTTATGTACAGTCTGCAGGGATGGGGGACGCCAAAGCAACGTTAGATAGGGCCAAATGAATCTATGACAAAATATCGAATGCAAAAATATCTACCTACAAAAATATAGCAACAAAAATATCAATTACAATATCGACATCCTATCTCTAACAAGGTAAGTACAAAAATATCGAAAAAAATATATAGATGTCAAAAATATCGTTTAAAAAAAATATTGTTTTTTAATAAAAAACATTTAATATTAATAAAATAATACTTAGAAATGTAATAAACATAGTTAAAAATGTATTATATTATTTAAAATTAATAAATTATGTCATAAAAACAAATAATAATAAGTATATAATACATAGTATATACTTCATTAATAATAACTCTAAAATATTATTTTAATAACTTATAAATAAATGAAAATATAATAAATTACAAATAAATGTATATACATAAAATAATAATGTAAATAACAATTAATAAAAATGTAAAACAAAATTTAAAAAAGTAAGTAAATGTTGGATAGCGTAGGGGTAACAATTACTATTCCCACTCCAGAGAGTGCAACAGTAGGGAAAGTGTTGGATAGCATGGGGGTAACAATTACTATTCCCACTCCAGAGAGTGCAACAGTAGGGAAAGTGTTGGATAGCGTAGTGGTAACAATTACTATTCCCACTCCAGAGAATGCAACAGTAGGGAAAGTGTTGGATAGTGTAGGGGTAAAATCCTACTCCAGAGATTGCAACAGTAGGGAAAGTGTTGGATATCGTAGGGGTAAAAATTACTATTCCAACTCCAGAGAGTGCAACAGTAGGGTAAGTGTTGGATAGCGTAGAGGTACAAATTACTATTCCAACTCCAGAGAGTGCAACAGTAGGGTAAGCGTTGGATAGCGTAGGGGTAAAAATGACTATTCCCACTCCAGAGAGTGCAACAGTAGGGAAAGTGTTGGATAGCGTAGGGGTAAAAAATTACTATTCCAACTCCAGAGAGTGCAACAGTAGGGTAAGCGTTGGATAGCGTAGGGGTAACAATTACTATTCCCACTCCAGAGAGTGCAACAGTAGGGAATGTGTTGGATAGCGTAGAGGTAAAAATAACATACTTATAAATAAATGTATTTTTTAAATAATAAAAAACTTAACTATTTAATAAATATAAACCATTTACAAATACCAATACATAATTATTAAAAACATGATTAGCAATACATAATTAACTTAAAAATTAATAAAAAATACAATTTAATAATATTTAATTACCAATTAATAATTAATTAACAATTATATAATTAACAAAATATTTAATTTATTTAAAAACATTATTACTTAATTACATTCAAATTACTTCCCACCCTATTCTCCTATAAACCCACAACCCACTACAGAACATATTTATCAATTAATCAATTAATAAAAATTCATTACCAATTAATTAAAATGAATTACCAATTAAGTAAAATTAATTTATATTTCCTAATAATTAATAATTAATGTTGTATATTTAAATTACTTCCCACCCTATTCTCCTATAAACCCGCTAAAAACCATATTTATCAATTAATCAATTAATACAAATGAATTACCAATTAATTAAAATTAATTACCAATTAATTAAAATCAATTTATAATTCCTACTAATTAATAATTAATTTAGTTTAAATAAATTACTTCCCACAACCCACAACCCGCTACAGAACATAATTATCAATTAATTAAAATTAATTATCAATTAATTAAAATTGATTACCAATTAATAAAAATTAATTTATAATTCCTAATAAATAATTAATATAATATAATTAAATTACTTCCCACTCTATTCCCCTATAAACTCACAACCCACTACAGTACTAACATACAAAATGTTATTAAATTATATAAAAATAAATTAAAAACATAATAAATACATAATATACAAAAAATAATATAAAAATCGATATTAGTAACATCGAAATTATTAACATCGATATTACTAACATCGATATTTAAAACATTGATATTACTAATATCGATATTAAAATCTATCAATATTACTTACCTTCTATATTATGTCCCTTCGATATTTAAACATCGATATTATTGTATGTCGATATTTAAATTTCGATATTTTGTCTGCATACCAAATACTAGTTAAAGGAGTTTTTTTTATTTTGGAAGAGATTGCCAGCTCCAGAACATATCTACAGCGAGTATATGAGGAGAGTCAGATGGTTGGCAAGATGCTTGCCGGTAGCACCAAAACTAAACAGGAGGCAGCCACCATTACGGAAATTATTGACCCCAAAACTAGATTGTCTTTAACGGGTAAAGAGGAGATTGCTAAAGTCTTTCTTGACTATTACTCTCAGTTATACACCACTAGAAATGAAGTTAGAGCAACTCAAATTGACAACTATTTTGATGGTGTCTAGCTCCCCATTCTTCCAGGGCCGACGGTGGAACAGATTTTTCTAGACATATCTAAAGAAAAAATGGTGAACGTAATAAAATCTATTTTAGGAGCAAAAGCCTGCGGAGCCGATGGTCTTCCAATTGAATTTTATAAAACCTTTTGGAGAGAGCTGACCCCTTTTCTGATAAACATTTTTAATCATATTATTCAGGGAGGCTGTGTTCCCCCTCGTTTCAAGGAATCCATTTTGGTTAGTTTTGTCAAAAAGGGGAAAAATGGCAAAGACATTAATTCGTACAGGCTATGTGACAAATAATAAAATACCTACTTTTACTATCATGGTCGATGCCGAAAAGGCATTCGACCTGGTAAACAGGGACGCACTGTTTTTTGGCTTAGGTAAATTCTCCATCCCAGGACAAGTCTTAAATATGCTGAAAAATATTAACCAAGGTGCTCAAGCCCCGGTGATAGTTAATGGAGACTCAATAGGGACTGTGGACATAAATTGCGGCACTAGACAAGGGTGTCCGATGTCTCCCTTACTTTTTACTTTTTTCATTGAACCCCTAGCTGTGAGAATCTGCGGAAATCCCCTAATTGAAGCTCCATGCGAAGGGATGTCTAAGTTAAAACTATTCGCGGATGATATAATTATGTATCTCGGACCGGATAAACAGATCGTAGAAGAAGCTCTTTTAGAATTTAGTAAATTCAAACAAATAGGAGGCTATAAGATGAACCAAAACAAAAGTGAGATTTTAGTACTTAATACGGACTGCAACTTTTTACCCACGATCTTAAGAACCCAAGCCCTGAAGGAAGAGCCTATTAGATATTTGGGAATTTATGTGTCGAGCCACATAGATCAATTATTCAACTTGAACTACCTAGCTGTGGGAAATAAAATTAAAACCCTATTGGACATGTGGTCCCTTCTACCACTGACTTTGATCGGTCGTGTAGCACTTTTAAAAATGTCTATTCTTCCACTTTTAATATTTTGTTTGTTAACGTACCCTTAAAAATCAATGCTAAATATTTCAAGGAAATTGATTCTATGTTTAGGGAATTTGTTTGGAATAAAAAGGCGTCAAGGGTTAAACTGCCCATACTACAACGAAAGATAAATCAAGGGGGTCTAGCCTTACCTAATATCCGTACCTACTATGAGGCAGCGTTACTAGATCTTACAGCACATCTATTGGAACCGAACGACCAGATGGACACATATTCCAGTTTTTCTAAAGACTTCTAAACTACCCAAAAAGTCCCGTTATAATACTGTTCGTAACTATTCCGATCGAATCAAATCAAATCAAAACAAGCTTTATTCGATTTTAAATTAAAATCGTAAAAGCATTTATGCATCCGTATATACATTAAAAAACACTTAAACGTATCATAAAATTAATCAGTACAGTGCAAGAATAGCTTGTTTGATCATTAAAAGATCTTTTACATGAAGATTCATTAAAAATAATTAAAACCAGGCATTTCATCCAAAAACATCATCAGTCCAGGGTAGAAAAAATGGCTTAATACATAGATTTTCTCCAATTTACAACAGATTTTAAAAAGCATGCAACAGCGTAAACTACGTGATTATCTTCTAGCTGTAACATTTTCATGTATGCAGATCTGCATTTACGAATCCCCCAGCGCTTAAGGAAAGGTATCAAAAATTGTTTCCTGGGGCTCGTGTAAAACTTACAGAAGAACATGATATGAATGTTTGATTGGAGTGAGGTGCTATCACAAGGACATATAAGTTTGGTAATAGACCAATCGTTGCAAGTAGGTAATGTGACCATGCGAAAAAAAGACCCCAAACGTAAGCGAGTCAACAACATTCTGGGGTAGGGAATCTGTACCAGGACTAGGTAAGGTTGAGGTCCCTCCTTCGGTATAATTTCCTGGTAACTGAGCACTGTCCTTTTAGATTTTTCGCTGTTCCATCTGATGGTATCTAAATGGGTGGTCATCATCTTTTTCAGTGCTATTCTGGGTATCCCTTCTAGGGTACTAGGGTTATCAAAGAACTCAGGATGGCCCAGTTCAGTGAATAGAGTTCTCACATAGGATAACCATTTGATGTTACCTACCCCATATAGTGCTAGACAGTCTTTAATAAGATCTCTGTTCAGGTTGGCTTCCTGCGTGGCCCATACCTTATGCCAAAGCAGGATAGGGGACATCTTAACCACATCGCTGCTGATCATTTTCCCCTCCATTGCTGAGTTATGGAGAACTCCACTATTCATGACGAGCTGAGCTCATCATCAGCACAGCTCAACCGTGCATCATGACGAGCTCAGCTCGTCATGAGCATGGAAAGGGTTAATGATGTCACTAATATAGGTGACTCCTACCTCAATATGTGACATGTATGTAGATGTTGTTTTTGACGTTCCCAATAGATGGCAAATTAATTGATTTTCACAGCTCTGTAGGAATGATCTTTCTCAATGCCCCATAGCCCTGCGCCATGAGTAACTGTGGATACACACTTCGCTATTCCGATCGACTCCAGTCCTTTTTTAAACAAGCAAACTCGTCTGGAGGAAAGTAGGGGGTTTCGCCTGCAAATTCATTCCAGTCGTCTTAGGAGATGGAAGGACATTGGCTTCGAAAATCTGGGCCATTTTATCATGGTAAATACAGTGATTTCCTGGGAAGGAGTACTAGGTAGAGCAGGGAATCGATTTAAGCCAGGGTTCTTGGAATACATGCAGATTATAAACTTTATTGAAAAATATAATCTCCTGCCAAGAGGGGTTCCAATTGCCCTGGTTAATGCTCTATATAAAGTAAAATTAAAGGGAATAGGAAATTGGTACTCCTTTTTTTTAATTTTTCAGAGTTTTATATATCGTGAACTTGACCTGAATCCGAATCGGGTATCAGAGCGCTTTACATAGCACCAGTTACGTTACATGGGGACACACATTCATTTTTTGTTAGGCACGGGGAGATTAAGTGATTTGCCCAGAATCACAGGAGGTTTAGCGTCATTACCGAGACTTGAACCCAGTTCCCTAGGTCCGAGGTCGAGCACCCTAGCAGTTAGGCCAACTCCTCTCCCCTCTCCTTAATTATGAAACAAAAGGTTCTCCCCCTGGTTGATACATTTTTGGGGAAAATAACTCGGGAGACTACCTGTTCCTTTACTCATCAGGAATGGCAGGCTATTGCCCGGGTAGGAGCAAGGCTCTGAGAGCAGCTTATTTTAAAAGGATGGCCTTCTTATCATGGTGGCTGACCTACTACACTCCAAAAAAGCTAAACAAATGTCATGCGGAGGTGGAGAATAATTGCTTTGGATGTCTCTCACATGGTGGGGGAGATTGGCTTCATATATTTTTTACTTGCCCGAAGCTTGAAGCTTTTTGGAGAAACATTTTTTTAGCAATGAGCCAGTCTATTAAAAAAAAGATTGACCCCGAAACAGAAGTGGCTCTCTTCGGGCTCTCTAAAGTTGGGCCAGATTTGACTAAAGCCGAAGAGACGTTCATCTCAATTTGTTCTACAGTAGCACGCTCATTAGTTCTCCAAAATTGAAGGTTGGATGAGATTCCATCTTACCTGAAATGGATAAATAAAATGTCAAGAATAAGGAGATTTGAGGAAGCTTATGCTGCTAAACGGGTTGGCGCGTCAAAAAAGTTTGATGTGGTTTGGAAGTTTTTTGATAATTTGACTGTACTGTTGGAATCTTAGCACTTTAGCACATTGCACTTTAGAAAACCTGGCACTTTAATGCACTGCACTTTAAGCCCCTAACTGAGGGGATAGGTAAGGAAAGAGAAGAAGAAAAAGTACTGTATTAATGCTAGGATTTTGGACATGAAAAATAAGTGGTAGAAAATCCAACTGACTTTTGTCGTAATCTTAATGATTATTTGGCACAAGACACTTTAGGGTTTTTTCTGGGATGGGGAAGGTGCAATTGCTCTTTTGATGTTGATATAAATGTGATATTCCGGACTTTTTTGTTTCATTTTAATTAAGGATGTGTCCATCTCTGTTTTAAGGGTTTCAGATGCTACATCTAGATATTGTGCATTTGCGTCAAAGTCGGATTGATGATGATTGTTGTTTTTTTCATTTGCTTTTCTCCTGACGATCAATGATTTGTTATTTTTGTTTCCTGCTCTGCTCAGTAAAAATAAAATAAAAAAAATAAAAACATCTTTCACATGGAAAGTGAAGACAAATAAGCTTACTCCAGGTGCTCACATATGTTGTTTCAGGAGGGCTAGATCCATGCCAAAATGTCAGAATGTCTAAATATTATAAATTCATAAATTAATACAATGAATCTAATGGAAACCATTTATATAATTTAATTATTTATTTGTTTATTTATCTTGTATAGCGCAAACAGCTACCCAACAAAGGGTTTCCCGGCGCTGTGATTCAGTGTTGAGTAATCGGATGACTGACTTAGATGTTGAATAGCCAGGTTTTTAAGGCTTTTCTGAATTTGATGTACTTAGCCTCTAAGCGCAGAGCTTGTGGCATGGAATTCCACAAGGAGGGACCAAGGTAGGCGAAGGATTTGCCTCCCATGCGTGACAGTTTTATTTTGGGAACAACAAATTTATTAGCTGTTGCAGATCTCAGCGTCCTAGATGGAAGGTAACATTGTACAAGATTTTGTAGGTATTTAGGGGCTTTGTTTGTTGAGATTTTGTGCATGAAGCATAAAGATTTGAATTTGATTCTGTTCTCAATTTTTAACCAGTGCAACTCACGTATGAGTTTGGTGGTGGGCGAGTGGATAGGAATTTTACCTAACAGTCTCGCGGCTGCATTCTGCACAGTTTGCAGTTTGCGGACTGTGGCTTTGTTGGACCCCAAATATAACGCATTAGCGTAGTCTAACCTTGATGTTATTAAGGCGTTAATGACAGTTTTTTTAGTATGATCCGGTAGCATCCAACAGATTTTCTTTAGCCACTTCAAGATGACAAAACAGGTGGCCGATGTTTTAATAGCTTGCTGGTGCATACTGAGTGTGTCATTGACAACAAAGCCTAGGTTCCAGGCCTGGTTGGTTGGAGTTGGGGGAGGGCCCATTTCAGAGGGCCAGTGCTGGGGTCCCCAGAGTTCTTTATTTCTTCCCAAAATAATAAGTTCGGTTTTTTCACCGTTTAATTTCAGGAAGTTTTTTTGCATCCATCCAGCAATTTTCGTTAATCCTAAACTTAATGTGGAGGGATTATTGTTGCCTGATGGTGGAAGGGAAAAGAGAAGCTGAGAATCATCAGCATAAGAGAACATTATTAAGCCGGTCTCCTCAACTATTTTTGCGAGTGGGCTCATGTATAAATTAAAAAGTAGTGGACTTAAAATTGAGCCTTGTGGAACTCCGTGTTTGAAGGTGTGGATTTCAGAACAAGCAGAATTGGAAAAGACTTGAAATGTTCTGTTTTCAAGTAGGGATTTAATCCAATTTAAGGCTGGGCCACAGATGCCAAAAGAGTGCAGAGTTTTTATTAGTACCGCATGTGACACAGTGTCAAATGCGGCACTGAGGTCAAGAAGCACCAGTGCCACTGTTTCACCTTTGTCTATCATCGAACGGATGTTTTCTGTCACACCTAATAGGGTGGTCTCCGTTGAGAAACCAGCCCGGAAGCCAGACTGATGGGGAGGTAGCAAGTCATGTATGGTTATGAAATGCGAGAGACAGCGATGGACATGTTTCTCCAGAATTTTGGCAAAAATAGGGAGGAGAGATATTGGTCAAAAATTCGAGGGTACCCTAGGGTCTGCATCAGCTTTTTTTAAAAGTGGATGAATCATTGCGTGCTTCCAATCCTGAGGCACACATTCTTCCTGCAAGGAGCTGTTTAAAAGATCTGTAATAGTAGATAAAGCTTTTTTACTGAGTAATTTTAAGATGGGGCATGGTAGAGGGTCATTTGGTGAGCCTGATTTTATCGTGTTTAAAAGGTCGGTGACAATTTCAACGTTAAGCATAGGCCAAGTGCTTAGTGAGAGGGTGGGAGTTTTGCCAGAAGTGGTATCTAAAGTGGCCTCTTGAATGCATGGTCTGTTAGGGGGAGAATTACGTATATCACTGTGAGCTTTGTCGTATTGTTCTGATTTAGTTCGATGGCCTGATACATTTTATCAACTTTGTCTACAAAAAAAGCAGCTAGTTGATTACATTGTGTTTTATTTAAATCAGGTGGAGTTGGTGAGGTGTTTGAGCCGGCCAGCTCTTTAACTGTGGTCACCCAGACAATTTGTCATGGGCCCAGCTCTCTTAGCCAGCTCTCTTAGACCTACACTCGAAACCTCTGGTTTACCTAATTTACAATGAAAAAAAGTCAAAGTAGCATTTTAATAGCACCAGCATACTCCTGGAGATACACGCAAGAGTACATACATGAATATGATTACACACGTGACTATACATGCGAGGACCCCCATGTGTAAGTGTTAATGCAGAACTGCAACAGGTGCACACATCTATGCGTGAAAACTTGATGCAAAAGAGCATTTGTTCTCTGCAGAGAATATATCTTCCCTCATGCAGATATTGGGGAGAGGTGTTGCGCCGCGGCCAGGGTGACTGACGCTGGAATCTGGGAATCACGTTCCGATCCCTGCCACCGGTGGCAGATTAGCCCAGCACCATGTGACTTTGGGCAATAGCTTGCTTAATTTTCCCGACGGCCCTCAGCGCCAAGAGACCCTAACGGGTGATGGTTCGCGCTTTACAAATGTGGATTATTATTATCCCTTACTTTACACCCCTCACGATTTCTACAGATGTTCCCTTCCCTGACAGTCACTGGAAATCCACTTATTGTTACCCTTGATAGGGGTAGATTTATCTGTGTTGCAAGGGAGCAAAATTACACGTAAATGGTTGGAATGCTAACACGTGTATGAGTTTGTGTGTGTTCACCAACCTTTATTTGGCAGGAGCGCCCGCAAATAGGACCAAAAAATCTATTGTTGATCACAGAGATTCAACAATTTTGTTTTCGCAATTTAACTAATTTGTGCTCCTTATTTTAATTAAGAGGCACACACATGAGACAGATATAATGCCCTTGCAAATGGGAAGACAACTTTTAGCTGGGCATGAGTGCAAATGTTGCACTCTCCTTTTTGACTCGACCATCTGTGTATAATAAAGAAGAAAAGGAATACCCACTGTTTTGTTATTCATTGGCTTCCATGAACCACTTGAACTTGATGGCCTGCTTATGTATGTATGCTTCCTCCGCAATACTATTAGCATTACCCGGGAGTACCGAATTGATAGGTACAAGTTTTAAGCGCCTGTCCCTTTTTATATTATTTACACTTTATATTTCCATGTCTAAGTTATCAATGGGAATGTACGTCAGTTCTGGGCATTTCTTTCTTATGGCAGCTATGTGTAGGCCACACGTCATAGGGAAATGGAAACTGTGCCAGTAACACATTCCTGTGCCTTTTTATGTGAATTCTGGATTCACTGAAATATACACCTGCCTTACCCCTGATAAGCCACATGAGAATAAAACCTGTGCAGTGGCAAGATGTGTGCGTGCAAAGCAATTTTATGCGCTTGCAAATTCCCTTTATGAATTCTTACATGCGCAAATCGTGCCATTTTCTGATTCTGGGAAACACTGGGTGCATTTTTTTTGTGTCTAGTTTTGTTAAGGAAACTATGCACTTATATATTGACTCACAACATTATGAATTTAGTGGGTCTTATTACAATTGGTGGCCATCACAGGGATAGTGAGGTGCTACAGTCTGCAGACCACCATGTATGTGATCGCTTGTTAAAGACATGTTTTAAAATACATCCTGTGTTCCTTAAAGGCTATGTTTTAAAAAAAAAGTTTAAAACATTTTAAAAGTTTGCTCGAGGGTAGACTGTGGTCCCCTAAACCACTGTCTACTCCCCAATAAACTTTCATTTTACATTTTCAAGGAAGAAGGGGGAACTAGTTGGAGCTCTTCGCTTTTGCGAATGGCATAGCACCCCATAATGGGAGTCCGAAAAAAATTCAATATTTTGCGATTGGATTTCAGTTGCAATACATTGATTCATACTGAATGAATCACTATTTGGAAGGAGCCCCTAAACACATTTCTTCCGAATGGTGATTCATTTTGCACTTCTAAAGCCGTTTTGCGATTCGGTAACCTGTTACTGAATTACAAAATCTGTTTAGTACATTCCACAAAGCTATTAAACAAACTCAATCCCTGTGATCCAGTGATTTTTAGAGTATGCACCTGCTAAATTGCTTCGCATCTGGCCCTATGTGTCTTTTCCAGGTATTCAAACTGCTCTACTTGCCCTATTTCGTGAATTCTTACTATGTAGGCATCAATAGAGAACAAGCATCCCTGGTATGCACAGTCATGACTTTGAACCCTGCAGGTACCGATTTGTGTACTTTTTTTTGAAAATTTCTTCTCTTAAAAGCTCTACAATTGTGTGTATTAAATGCCCCCTTATGGATAAGGTAAGAGATTGCCCTTGATTTTGCTGGTGAATTCATACAAATGTGTACTTAGAATGTGTGCTCCACACCTTATATTTAAGGCTCCCTGTTTTCTGTTTTTACTGATTTTTACAGATAAATACAGACAGAAAACCATTTATTTTCTTGTCTGTATTTTTTTTTAAATGTTGGTAAAAACGGAAATTGTGTGGTTTTTGAGTGATTCTAAATACAATTTGCCATGACTGCCAGACCAATAACGGTGTGGATTGATAGTTCAGGGGTTAAAAAAAAGGAATTTTAATAAAGAGGCTTAAACAGGAGTAGATACGAACAAGTGTAATACTGAAATGTGCATATTTTCATATAAGTGCATTGATTTATCTTCTGCGGGTGTTCATATCACTGAAACCTAGCGGGCATTTAAGCATTACTGTATGTTTATTTGTTAAATGAATGTGGAAATATATACCAGTTTCAGCTTTATTTTCTTCACATAATAAATATGGATAAATACAGATAAAGTTGACAAAAAATAAATATGGATAAATACAGACGAAAATGCCAAAAAAATAAATACCATGAAACCGAGAGCCCTACTTATATTTTAGTCAAACGAAAGCTGTTTCCACTAAGGAAATAATGCCTACACTAAACAGGTTGTCAGCATTTAATGCTATATTGCGCCTCAGCCATGTTCTCAGGTTTTGCTGCTGGGGCTCTCTGGTATTAATTTTTCCCACCTACTTCTGCATCGCTTATGCCAGTATTTCCAGAAAAAGGGCTGCGTATATTTTCATCTTACAGTTCTTTCTTAGGGTAAACTTGAGGTCTGGATGACCTACACAGCTGGATCTGTTATTATGCATTAATGTAAAGTGATTTGGAAGCAGCCAAGTGTGAAATTACTGTATAAACCAATTTGGAAAAAAAACAGGAACAACAAAATCAAATTTTAACACTGACTAGTACAAGAAAGATCCCAGAAGAAAGACTACATTAAAAGTAGTTATTATAGGAAAAGCTTCTTAACAATGTGTTAAAAGTGGGGTTCCTGGTTGGCTGAGGTATGCACCCAGGCCAGGCAGGAACTACCACTCTCGTCAGAGTAAGCTAGATATACAATATTATAACCTGTGCATAACTTGCCACAGAGCAGTCAGGTTTATCTGCAGAGGCAATGCTCAAAGTATTTGTGAAACACACACACACACAGTAACACAATGCACACACTACAACAATACTCCACACAGGGTTAAAATATAGATTATATTTTTATAAATAAAACAAGACCAAAAGGACAGAAATCCAATAAGTAGAACCAGAGTTATGAATTTTCAAAGAATAAATCAAAAGTAGCACTAAAAGAATACTATACGTTGTGTTAGACCAGGGTAAATACAAAGTTCAGGCCAACTGCGATGGATAACGGGTCGGACACAGTTCCAAGCAGGTCTGCCTGAAGTTTTACCTTCTCTAACTTCCCAAGCCAAGCTGAGCAAAAAGCCCCATTTGTGGGGGAGAGAGTCACCAAGAGCAAATAGAGCGTCATCAGCGATGACCCTGCGGGCGCAAAGAGAAGCTTGAGCATTACGGATGGCAGACGGGGACTCGGGGTCATGGATGGCAATGCTTGCTGTATGAGGATATGATGCTGTGGTGGCTCGCGCTAATCCTTTGAGTAAGCGGTGCAGTACTGGTGCAAACGGGCCAATTCATAGTTGCAAAGAGCCCAAAAGCTTGATTTCAGGGGCCCAGGAGCAGTAGGTGATTAAAGGATCGGCAGAACCCACTTCTGAGACCCGAAGCATGGATGACATACTTCAGGCAAGGGTAAGACTCACAGAAGGCAGTGTCCAGCACCACCAGTATAATTGTAGGAAGTCTTTTGTGTTATTGAGACTTCAGAAAACAGGAGGCAAGCCAACAAGCCCTTGGAGATTACTTGGAAGAAAGGCAGAGTACAGCTCTCCTTCCAGCAGAGTCAGGGAGCAGCAGGCAGCAGGGCAACAAACAGAAAAGCAACCCAGTTGAGTCCTTTAAGCAGCACAGCAGTCCTTCTGATGGATGTTCTGTTCAAGATCGAGTAGCTTTGGATTTCAGGTGTCAGAGACTCAGTTCTTTTACCCCAAAGTGCCTTTAATGTAGGGGATGACTTAAAAGGAACTCTCTGAAGTTCACAAGAAACCTTTCCAGCCCAGTTATGTCTGCCAGGCTAACCCTGTGGGATAAATCAGTGCAGGCAGGACACTACCTATTGAAGTGTAAGTGTCAGCCCCTCCCATTCCTCGCTGCCCAGGAAGACCCATCAAAATACAGATGAGTACTCAGAATGCAATGAGCCTCACCTTCCTGTGTATGTGGTTGTCTAGAGAGAATGCACAAAGTGTAGCTGTCACCCAGCCCTGACGTGTATTGGAGACAGGCTGCAAAGCACAGAGTTATAAGAAAAAGAGAAATGTTCACTTTCTAAAAGTGGCATTTCTAAAATAGTAATGTTAAATCCAACTTCACCAGTAAGGAGTGTTTGTCATTACCATTCCAAACATATGAAATGAATGTGAAAAAACAACTCTTCACTGATCAAGACTTACAGCTTAAAGGTGTATTCAGGAATTCCCAATACTAGCCTATGACAGGAGTAGGCCTCACAGTAGTGAAAAATGAAATAGGTTGATTTTCATTACCAGGACATGCAAAACACAAATGTACATGTCTTACCTTCAACTTACATAGCACCCTGCCCTTATGGCTACCTAGGGCCTACCTTAGGGGTGACTTATATGTAATAAAATGGAAGTTAAGGCATGGCAAGTAGTTTTAAATGGGAAGTCGAAGTGGCAGTAAACTGCACACATAGGTCCTGCAGTGGCAGGCCTGAGACAGGTTTGAAAGGCTACTTCTGTGGGTGGCACCATTATTGCTGAAGGCCCACTAGTAGCATTTAATTTACAGGCCTTGGATATATGGTGTACCACTTTACCAGGTAGTTACAAGAAAATACAATTTGCCAAGCTGGTGTAAACCAATCATACCCTGTATGCATATGCACGTTAGCGCTGTTCAGTAATAGTAAAGTGCCCAGAGTCCTAAAGCCAACAAAATGATAATGTCAGAAAAATAGGAGGAGGAAGGCAAAAAGTTTAGGGTGACCCTTCAGAAACGGCCATTTTCCAACACAATGCATGCCCGAGTAGGCTATTCCCCACATAGCCTGTAACCAGAAGCTAACTGCTCAGTGGTCCCTTCATTCTGAAGGGTTGCTGGCGGCAGCTACAAGTCCCATTGGTATTATGTGATCCATAGGACCACCACGGATCTGTTAACTTTCACCTGGCAATTTCAGCTACTAAAAGTACCTGGTAGGTTTCAATTTCTCAAGGGAACCTAATGGTTCCTACTACAATCCGTCCCCCAACCCCTCCACCTTGGGGTTACTGCACCCCGGTGTCTGTAATGCCAGCGGTCATTCAAAACAGGCCCAAACCCTGGGACCTGTTAATGAGGACATAAGAGATGATGTTACAGTGAGGTTTTACTTGTATTCCGAATATTATCTCACTTACTAGGTTACAGTATAGGAGCTCCCTTCCACAAAAATAATCTGAATATTCAGTTTGAGTACTTTCTAAGGGTAGGTTCTGAAATACTTTTTCAAGAGATTTTTAACATTACTGCAGTGTCTCAATTCCCAAATACCAAAGATATGTCTCATTTGTGACAGCAAACTTGAAATAATTACACTGTTTGGGCAAAGGCTGAGCTAGCTACCGAGGAGCCCATACATGAAGCCATCATTCATGTAAATTGATTTCACTTGTGCAAGTGCAGTATACATTTTAACTTTACAATGTGTGAATTTTGTCTGACAGGTACCTAACAGCAGGAGGAGTTGGTCCTCGTGAAAACAAGTACTCCTGCACGGATGTATGACGTTACATCGCAAACTTTTACAACGCACACCGTTACAACGCAATTTTTACAACGCAGATACATTCACAACGAATGCCTTTACAACGCATGACATTACATAGCAGATGCTATTACAACGCATGCCATTACAACGTAAGTATAGGTAAGTATATTATTTTATTTAAAAATTTAATTAATTAAAATTTTATTAATTTAATAAATTACATTATTTTTAATAATTAATTTGTACATATATATATATATATGAATTCGGCTTTTCCCCGCGGGGAAGTTTAGTTCCTCATGCACTCCCATGTGAAGGTGACAATTCAAAAACCACACCGGGTTTTAGTCGATTACAAGTTTCTTTATTCAGCATCCAGCAACACCTAACGCGTTTCGGTCTCTACGGAGACCTTGCTCACAGTATATATATATATATTTATATATATATTTCAAAAAATTGTTTAGGAATTTAAAAATATAAAATCTAACTCCAGGGGAGTGTAATAGTAGGGTAAGTGCTGGATAGTGTAGGGTAAAAAATTAGTTTATTTTTAAAAGAACTATTATTAATAAAGAACTATTATTAATAAATAATAACATTATTAAAATTATTTTTTTTAATTATTTTAAATTATTTATTTTATAACAGAACCCTAAAAAAAACCATTTCCCCAAAACCCTAAAAATACCCTTGTACCCCAAAATCCAAACCCAACCCTGAACCCTAAAAATACCCCTGTACCCCAAAACCCAAACCCAGCCCTGAACCCTAAAAATACCCCTGTACCCCAAAACCCAAACCCAGCCCTGAACCCTAAAAATGCCCCTGTACCCCAAATCCCAAACCCAACCCTGTACCCTATAAATACCCCTGTACCCCAAAACCCAAACCCAGCCCTGAACCCTAAAAACCCAAACCCAGCCCTGAACCCTAAAAATACCCCTGTAGCCCAAAACCCAAACCCAACCCTGAACCCTCAAAATACCCCTGTACCCCAAAACCCAACCCTGAACCCTAAAAATACCCCTGTACCCCAAAACCCAAACCCAGCCCTGAACCCTAAAAATACCCCTCTACCCCAAAACCCAAACCCAGCCCTGAACCCTAACAATACCCCTGTACCCCAAAATCCAAACCCAACTCTGAACTCTAAAAATACCCCTGTACCCCAAAACCCAAACCCAACCCTGAACCCTAAAAATACCCCTGATCCCCAAAACCCAAACCCAGCCCTGAACCCTAAAAATACCCCTGTACCCCAAAACCCAAACATAGCCTTAAACCCTAAAAATACGCCAGTACGCATAACCCAAACTATATATATAAAATTACTTTAATTAATTTATTTTATTTATTTTTAATATTTTTGTAATTAAAAAAAGGTTAAATAAAATGGTATACTTACCTATACTTACGTTGTAATGGCATGCGTTGTAATAGCATCTGATATGTAATGTCATGCGTTGTAAAGGCATTCGTTGTAAATGAATCTGCGTTGTAATGGTGTGCGTTGTAACGGTGTGCGTTGTAATAGTTGCGTTGTAACGGTTGTTTCCCCTCCTGCACAATATTACTCCAGTATAATTTGTGGTTACTCTGAAGTCTCCACTACTCAGTGTCATCATGGAAACGTACCCCCAAAATTAGAAGCAGGAGTGTAAAGGAAAGGGTTTCTTCAAGGGTGAAAATATTAAAATAAATTATATAAATATGTAAAAATAAGTGGGCAATTTCACAAATGAGGAGGCATTTTGCATGCAAAGTTCTGCACTTTTGTCAATTATGCACGTGGAACTGTACTAATTATGAACTTTTCCAGCAGGACTAATGGAAACCTACCTGCATCTGCTGCCGTTTTCGAGGTGCACTCGTAAAAATCTTTCTGAATTCTGAAAAAATTGGTAAATCTACAAGCAAGGGAGTGAATCTTTTGTTTCAGATTCACAGATATCTTAAGTCTTCCTGCCCTGAGTATTGCAGCTAAGGAGGTTTGTATGGCGATGGAAACCCGGTCATGTTTCCTCTACAAGGTCTGCTCAAGGAGCCACACCAGAGTATCTGCTACTGGAAGCAGGGGAGGGGAAATTCCAGCTTATTTCACTGCCATAGAAGGTAAGAGGCCTCATTTGTAGCTTTGAGTAAAACCTGTTTCAGTCGCAGTAATCATTTTACATTTTTAGGTCGAGTCTACCAGACAGCACAGCTGTCACTGTCTTTGGTTTGACTTTGTGGTATTTTTCCTCGATCTTCTAGGACAGCGCGTGGGAGGAGAGAGA
Organism: Lissotriton vulgaris; assembly: GCF_964263255.1. Taxonomy (NCBI): domain Eukaryota; kingdom Metazoa; phylum Chordata; class Amphibia; order Caudata; family Salamandridae; genus Lissotriton; species Lissotriton vulgaris. The sequence continues at coordinate 1,057,910,170 of NC_141697.1, forward strand.
GATCACGCGTTGTGTTGGGAAAACAGCGTTAATTGTAGGTTAAGTGAGACTTGTGTAGCTAATTTGTCTCGTGATGAGCACTGGTGTATCTGTCTATTGCATCACATTGAAAAATGTCCTGTCTGTATTTTCCTAACGCCAACACAGGCACCCTTGCACCACAGTGGAAGGATGTCTGCGTTGGGGGGAATGATTATTCGTGTGCAGGAAGGTCATCTTCCTGCACATAAACAATCGTTCTTGGCGTTTTGAAACTTCTATGTGTGCTGCTAAATGCAGCTCACATAGAAGTTGCAAAACGTCATTTTGTTTTTGATTGTTTATTTGCAGGAAGGGTAATAACCTTCCTGCACATAAACAATCAGTGGCAATTTACTGTTTCTTTGTGTGCAAAAACGAGGAGAAATAAAGCATTTCTCCTTATTTCGCCTGTTTAAGACCAGGTTTTCCATGGTCTTCATTTTGGCTCTGCCTCCTATTTACGCCGCGATTGTAAATAGGGGGCAGTGTCAGAATCAATGGGTGTTGTGGTGGAACGCCCACCGCCACTCCTATTGCCCTCCCCTTTCACGCCGAGTACAGCGTGAAAGGGTGCCTTATATACAAGGCACCTTATTTACAAGTTAAGTGGCTTAACGCAGACTTGTAAATAAGGTACAGCCCCTATCGCCAACACAACGTCACTAAAAGTGATGTCGTGCTGGTGGTAGGGGTTTGTAATATGCCCCTATATTTGTCTGAAGTGCATTACTTTGTTTTGCTGTCCTTAATTGGTAATGATTTGCTGTAGGTAAGAAAAGCTCATTGAAGGTGTTACAGTTGAGGCAACGTAAATACTTAGGTGTCCTTGTGTCACTTTGAATCGCTCAGGGACATAGCTGTGGGTCAGCTCTGGACACTTTTGGTCCTACAGGGTGCCTACAGTTCCCTATCCATCTGCGTTAGCCGTGTACCACCCAACACAGACCAAAATTGTGATTTTTGTTTTTTAAGGTCATCTCTACCAGACATCACAAGTTGTATAGTTGCAAAAGACATATTGTGGACTTACCAAGAACTTGCAGTGGGCATAAAACCCGCCCATTGATTACCATTGGTTTGCGCTTATTGTCACTCTCATGTCCTTGCTTCTTATTCAATGGCTTTCCTTGTCCATCTTGTTTCATCTTATAATTGTTCCTACCCTAGATCATAGCCTCTTTACCCTCCTCTTTATCTCAATGACTTATGTCCTTCAACTGCTCACGAAACGGAACTACTTTTTGATTAAGCACTCCATGAGAGTGCATGTGTTTTCCAACTCTCTCCCTAGTGTGGTCTTTACAAATGCTCACTCCCTGCACTTTTTATTTCTCTCTTGTGTACTTACCCTTCTACCCCACGCTCCGTACTGTTCTCTCCTTCCTGTGCTTCTCTCACTGCTCTGTGGTTCTGTCACCCTCCTGTGCTGTTCCCACTCACTCTCTTCTCCCACCACCCATCTGTGATGTCAGCGCGCCATGAGACACTCTGATGTTACTGATTTCCCCACCGGAGCCGAGGACAGCCGCGGGTAAGGCCGCGCTCGATTCCTGAAAGGGTTTCCTGGCCGTGGATCGCGACAGCGCTGCAATCCACGGCAAGGAAACCCCACTAGACACCAGGATGTCTTTGGGGAGGTCAGCCTTTGTGGGAATTGGTGACCCCCAGCCCCGGGGGCATCATTTTTTTTAGTTAAATGTTGGCTTTGGCTGGGGGACGCAATAGCCCCCCAAAATTGAAAAAAATAAGTCAATTAATAAAATTTAAATGGATGCAAAATTGGCAGGGGGTCGGTCCTCCGTCTCAGTGGCCGACCCCCCGTGGAGGAATTTTATTTTTTATAGTTGTGGCTTTCCCTGGGGGCCACAATCGGCCCCCAGGGGAGCCATAAATATAAAAAAGAATAGAGAGAAAGGGAGATCTCTCTCTTTATATATTTTAATAGAGCGAGAGAGAGAGTCTCTCTTTCTCTTTGTAGATGGCATATGTATATATATGTATCTATATACATATGTATGTATATAGATACATATATATGTATATAGATACATACATACACATATATGTAGATATAAAATCTCAGATATATATATATTCACTTAAAAAACCATAGGTTTCAGGCCTTATATAGTTAGGGATTAGCATTTTAAAAACCATTGAAATTGCTCCTATATAGTTAGTTGTACTAACTATATTTCGCGCACCCGCAATCCACTGCTGATGATGTCACATATTACATCATTCATGACATGGTCAGTGACATCACTGATGACATCTCAAATGACATCACTGATGACATCTCATTTGACATCACTGATGACATCACTGATGACATCATCCAGTGACTGTGTTTCTGTAAAGTTTAAATATGTTTTACATATTGAAGAATGAGTGGATGTATAAGTGTCTGGATGAAGGATTTAGTAGGTGCGTGGCTGACTGTATGAGCGAGTGATTAAATGTGTCTTACTAAATGCATGGGTTAGTGACTAAACTGTCTGAATGTGTGCATTGGTATGTCTGTTGTTGTGTAAGCTGCTGCATGTGTTGATCAGTAGCTATATGAGTGGCTATATGGGTTATTGATTGGTTGCCCAAGTATTTGAATGGGAGACTGAGTGTGTGTGTGGGTGGCTGGGAGGTGTGTGACTCTGTGCATAGATGTGTGAGCAGTTGATTCACTAGGTGTATGAGTTCAAGAGTGCATGTGGAAACAGCTATATGGGCGGTTGACTGTGTGCATGGGTGTGTTGGTGAGTGAATGGATATCTCAGTGCTACATGTGCAAGTAAGTACATATGGAAAACACAGTGCATGTGAGAGTCGGCATATATAAATGACTATACATGAGAGCCAGTGAATGTGCGAGTGGCTATATGGATCATTGTGTACTTGTATCAGTGATTGTATAAGAGAGTAAGTATGTGTTAGTATATGTTTGAATAAGTAAGGTGTTTTGTGTATAACTGTATAGTTGAGGAAATGGAAGTGTGATTGATTCTTTGCATGACTGACTAGGTGTGTGAGTAACTCCATGGATGAGTGGCAGTGTGTGAGTGTCTGCATAGGTGTATGAGTGCATATCATAGTGTTGTATTGATGAGTGACTGTATGTATGAGTGATTCTATGGGTGAATGAGTGAATGTGTGTGTAGACCTAGGAATCAGTGAGTCTGTATGTAGTAACTGGTATTGGTGTGTCAATGGTTTCAAGAATGGTAGTCTGTATTTAACACTGGGTGTATCAAAGGTTATATTAGAGTGTGAGGAGGTGCATCGTATTATCACATGAATGATATAATCAGTGATGTGATCAGTGATGTCAAATGAGATGTCGTCATCAGTGATGTCATCAGTGATGTCACTGACCATGTCATGAATTATGTAATATGTGACATCATCAGCAGTGGATTGCGGGTGCGCGAAATATAGTTAGTACAACTAACTATATAGGAGCAATTTCAATGGTTTTTTAAATGCTAATTCCTAACTATATAAGGCCTGAAACCTATTTTTTTAAGTGAATTTGCAAGGTTTTTTAAATGCTAATTCCTAACTAGATAAGGCCTGAAACCTATGGTTTTTTAAGTGAATTTGCAAGGTTTTTAAAATGCTAATTCCTAACTATATAAGGCTTGAAACCTATGGTTTTTTCAGTGAATTTGCAAGGTTTTTTAAATGCTAATTCGTAACTATATCAGGCGTGAAACCTATATTTTTTTTAAATAAATTTCAAAGGTTTTGTAAATGCTAATTCTAACGTTTATATGTGTTATTATCCTTCTGGGACCACCTGAGCAGCTATCTTGTTTCTCAGGAAATGTGAGGCACAAGAGAGCACAAAACAAGAGTGGAAAACGCGAAAAGGGGGCAGGGTTGATGTGAGAAGGTGGCCTGATATGCAGTGCTCACTATTCTAGTGAACACTGTGTATCAGTCCAGCAACCCTTATTGATGATTGGTTGTAAGTCAACCTTATAGACCAGCTATCCTAGTAGCGTGGATACGAGCAGTCTAAGGCTAAAGACTCGAGAGGGCGTGTTAAGCCAGCTGTTTACCACACATATACCCCTTGAACACCAAGTGAAAGGACACCACACAAGTGTTATGAAAATAAACAGTTATTTATTAAGAATCACAACAGCCCTGTACTCTTTATGAGGACAGGGTACTAAGCACAAACCAAAACTCGTACAAAAATACTTAAGTTAGCACAGTATATACAAATGCCCGAGGGGCACGGAAAACCATATACTTGGAAAGTGGAATGCGAAATTACTAGCAGGTAAGTACAGTACTAATAGGCTTTGGAATCGCTAGGACTTGACTATAGAATCGTTAGATTACTTCTAGGAGACCCAGGGGACTCGGGTGCAGTGTGTGCACTCTCACGCGAGATGCAGGACAAAGTCTATGGTAGCTAGAAATTGCAAAGTTAGTGTTCTCGGGCGAACCCGACCTGGTAGGGAGAAAACGAAAGTAGATTCTGACCCTTGGATAGTAAGGCTATGCTGGGGCACCGAAATGCCGAAGTTACCTAGCCCAGGGGCTGCAGCTGCATAGGACTCAAAAGACGTCGGGAATCCTCGTTGACGGACCAGGAGCCTGGAAGAAAGAAGTTGCTGGCAGGCGACCAGTGAAGAAAGTTCGGTGGATCCAAGCCTGGATCGATGGAAGATGACACCTGAAAGCAGAGGGGACCAAGTTCGAGACTACTAGCCAGTAGTCAGTGGGCACCAGGAGGGCACCGGATGGTAGCCACCTCGACAAGGCGTGTGGGTGACGCTGGGCTCGGAGATCTCACGGACCAGGAGGCGTTGTCGGCGACCAGGAAGGAGGATCGAGCTGTCCCACGAAGATAGAAGCTGTCGGCGTCGCTGGACCCAGGATTGGGCAACAAAGCCTTGGCAAATTCAAGCCCACGCGGTGGACCTAAAATGGCGTCTGGAGTGGACCAGGAGGGTCCGGGGTGCCTCTCTTCAAGAAGGAAGCAAGGGCCAGTCTGGAGCAACCAGACCAGCAGCAGTGATGTCGTCGGGCGTCGTTCAGAAGGCCACAAGCCAGCCGGCTAGTAGCCAAACAACGCGGTGCACAGCAAACAGCAGAAGGGCCCCACGCAGATCGTGGAGATGCAGGGAGGCTGACTTTGGGTGCTGGAGCTGCGCAGGGTCGGGGCTTCTCGGACCCCAAAGCACTCACCCGTGGAGGACACGGTGGGCTTGTTGTAAAGATGTCGTGCAGTCTTGGCGATCGTCGGTCCCTCGAGGTCTCGTCGCACTCACGGTTCTCAGCTTGGCTGTAGAGGTGAGTAGAGGTCAGAGGTGCCAGGGAAGCCGGGTCTCGTCGAGCTGGGTCATCGGATTCGTGATGAAGGACTTGCAGCAGACCGCAGTGTTCTTTAGGATGGTGCCTGCGGATGCAGGGTGACTACTCCTTAGCCACAAGGGAGAATCTTGATGAAGAAATCGTGAAGTCCTTTCGCAGAAAGTCGTGTCTTGATTCCAAAGATGATCTAATCTTAACAGGGGGCCCGCTCCCATCTTTATACTAAAAAAGGGGGCTGACCCGGTGACTAGGTCCTGCCTATGGGTGGGACTAGGAGGGGGGTGGTTACACCCCTCTGCCATGCCGGACTTCCCCAGGCCAGGGGCTGGTGTGCCCCTGGAACTGGTTCAGACCGGCCTATGCGTAGTGAGCACCGGGGTGCCACTCAGCAGTCACCTTCCTGAAAAGCCCTGCCTACCCAGGATACACAAAACCATGTCTGGGACGGTGCTAGCACCGCCCCGGACAGGAAACCCTTTGTCCAGGCCTCCCTCGCTGGAAGGACTCCCAGCAGCAGGAGGTCAGACTCGTGTCTGTGGTGGCAGCATCCATTTTGTGGAGCTGAGGCTTCAGTTAACTTTAACCGGGGTTCACAGTTACATACATGTCGTGTCCCTCTAGAAGGGTGGAATGCTAACCCCGTCACCAGAATTGGCGAGGGGTTAGTATTCCAATTCGTATGACACCTTACTCGACATGTTTTGATAAAGCAATACCAAAGTTAGCATTTAACCTGTGGATTATAATGCACTTAAGAGTATATGGTATGCGATATCATGGAACAGCTATTAGGACATGGTTCCGCAAGCTGCAGACAGGCTCAGCTCATGCCAGAGCACCATCTCACACGATTCCAAGCACTCTGCCTTCAGGATTGTTAAGGCCTGCCATAGGAGTGACTGATAGGAATCTGTGTGTCCATTTTAGGGTTAGGTATAGGTATACTACACCTACAGCAAAGGGTGATTACACAACTTTGCCCCAGCTGTCATGCAGCCAGTTGTGTCAAATTTAGGAGGCCAGCCAGGGGTGGCATAATACATGCTTCAGTCCCTGGCAGCCCTGGGTACACCCATGCCCTGAGTTACAGGGTCTGATAGGGTGGCCCAGTACGAATTGGAAATGTACCTAGGGTACATGGAATCCATTTTACAGAGAGAGCAGTAGGCCTGGGGTCCTGATTGGCAGGGCCCCAGGTCGACTATGTCAAAAACCAGCTAAAACACAGGGCAAAAAGTTGGGGGCAACCATAGTCAGGAGGTACCTTCCTACAGTTGAGACCCCCTGACCCCCTAGCCCTTCTCAGGGGGTACGCGCACGGTACGCATACCCTGCGCGTACGGTGCGCGTACCCCGCGATTTTTTTTACTTTTTTTTGTTTTTGCCCTTGGGGGTCCTTTTGGGACCCCCTGAGAAGGGCTAGAGGGTTGGTGGGTCTCTACCCTGTCCCCTTTTCGTGTTTTCCACTCTTGTTTTGGGCTCTCTTGTGCTTCAGTTCTCCTGAAAAACAAGATGGTGGCCAACACTTCCTGGTTTGGACAGTTTGGAATGTTGACAGTCGACTGCCAGCCAATCAGAAACTCACTCGTGCACGTAAGGGTACGCGCGCGTACGCGTATGGTACACGTACCGTACGCGTACGGTGCGCGTACGGTGAGCGCATATAGATATATAATTTGATCAAATTCAATTTTCTCAACAACTACTGGAGGGATTTTCACCAAATATAGAAAAGGCACATCTGCATACCAGGCCCTACCATTTTGCCAAGTTTGGTGTAATTCCATTCAGCCGTTCGGGCTGTAGCCGTGTCTAAATGTCCCTATGGAAATGAACATGGGGGAAAACATATTTTGGGACCCCCCTTTCGGCCCCCGCTTGATGATTCCCCCTGAAACTTTCATGGAAGAAGCGGAGCGGAGCTGGCCAAAATTCTGGAAAATTACACACAGATTCCTCAATCGGCGCCAAAGTTATTCCCAATAGAATGTTGAGCGCATTTAGATATATCATTTGCTCAAATTCATTTTCTCAACAACTACTGGAGGGATTTTCACCAAATATAGAAACGGCTCTACTGCATACCTGTCCCTACCATTTTGCCAAGTTTGGTGTAATTCCGTTCAGCCGTTCGGGCTGTAGCCGTGTCTAAAGGTCCCATAGAAAATGCCATTTGAAAAATTTCAAATTCAATTTTCTCAAGAACTACTGGAGGGATTTACACCAAACATACAAAAGGCACTGCTGCATACCAGTCCCTACCATTTTGCCAAATCTGGTATAAATCCCTTCAGCCGTTCGAGCTGTAGCCTTGTCAGAATGTCCCTATGGAAATTAACATGGGGAAAACACGTTTTGGGACCCCCCTTTTTTCGCGGCCCCCGCTTGACGAATCCCCCCGAAACTTTCAGGGCAGGAGCGAAGCGCAGCCAAGCAAATTTAAGGAAAATTACAGGCAGATCCCTCAATCGGCACCAAAGTTATTCCCAATAGAATGTTCGGAATTTCCTATGGTAACTAGGTCCTAACTATATATACCCACTGGCGACCGCCAGTAGGAAATATATATATATATATATAAAAAAATATACATATATTATATATATGTGTATACATAGTCAGAAACACAAAGTAGTGGTGGTGAAAATAAAGCAACTCTGAAACCTATCTCTGGAGTGCGGCATTCTTTGTTTCTGAATTTTAAATATCGGGTATGGATTCCACCCGTTGGTGCCTGGACCAGGTATTCAGCGTGCTGACATTGGGAATTAATTGGGTGAAATATATATATATGTGTTGGTGAGTGAATGAATGTCTCAGTGGTACATGTGTTAGTAACTACATATGTGAAAGGCAGTACATGTGAGCGTTGGAGTATATAATGGACTATATGTGAGAGTGAATGATTGTGAGTAGCTGTATGGATCAGTGTGTGCTTGTGTCGGTGATTGTATAAGAGAGTAAGTATGTGTTAGTATCAGTATGAATAAGTGAGGTGGTGTGTGTATAACTGTATAGGCGAGGAAATGGGAGTGTGATTGAATATTTGCATGACTGACTAGGTGTGTGAGTAACTATGGGTGAGTGGTGGTTTGTGAGTGTCTGTATCAGAGCATATATCAGTGGGTGTATTGATGAGTGACTGTGTGTATGAGTGACTGTATGGGTGAGTGAGTGAGTGGATGTGTGTGTAGACCTAGGAATCAGTGAGAGGGTATGTAGTAACTGGTATTGGTGTGTCTATGGTTTTGAATATGGTAGTCTGTATTTTAGAGTAGGTGTATCAAATGTTATATTAGGGCAGAGGTCTTCTATCTGTGGGGCGCGACCCCCAGGGGGGTCGTGGAGTCCTGGGAAGGGGGTCGCAGATTCTGCCAGAGTGCAGTTACTGGCGTCGGGCTGATCGAGGGTGCTCAAGGCGGAGGCCGCCTAATTCACACCGAGGTGTGAAAAACATCAAAGCCTCGTTAACAAGTAAAGGTCTTTTAAAGACCTGTGATAGTACTCTGGTGTGCCTTTGTGTGTGTCCAAGCTGTTTCAGGGGGAGGCTGTAGCTGTTTCAGCCAGGCTGACATACACGAGCTGGGTGGGGGAGGGGGGGAGGAGACTGTAGCTCTTTGAGTTCAATGGACTTAGCTGTGTGTTTATTTTTACTTTTAACGTTTTATATAGCGCTAGTTTAACCCGTAGGTATCAGAGCGCTTTACAAATACACAGTAAACAGCAGAAGGACAGCAGAAGGTCATTACAATCATATCATTGGTTCAAGTCCCACGAGCCCTCATACCTGGCGCCTGTGCAGGAGAAAGGGTGGATGGATGGATGAAGGATGGATGGATGTGTGAAAAGGTGGGTGGATGGAGGATGGATGGATGAAAGGGTGGATGGAAGGATAAAAGGGTAGATGGTTGAGGGATGGATGTATGGATGGATAAAAGGTTGCATGGATGAATGATGGATGGATTTGTGAAAAGGTGGGTGGATGAGTGATGGGTGAATGGATGGATGTAAGGGTGGATGGATGAAGGATGGATAGAAGGATGAAAGTGTGGATGGATGGATGAAGGATGGATGTATGGATGGATAAAAGGTTGCATGGATGAATGATGGATGCATGGATGGATGTGTGAAAAGGTGGGGGATGAATGATGGATGGGTGGGTGGATGGATGGATGAAAGGGTGGGTGGATGAAGGATGGATGTATAGATGAAAGGGTGGATGGATATATGGATGGAATAATGAAAGGGTGGATGGAATAATGAAAGGTTGGATGGATGAAGGATGGATGTATGGATGGAAGGATGAAAGGGTGGATGGATGAAGGATGGATGGATAAAAGGTTGCATGGATGAATGATGGATGGGTGTGTGAAAAGGTGGGTGGAAGAATGATGGGTGGATGGATGGACGGGTGGATAGGTAAAGGATGGATGTATGGATGGAAGGATGAAAAGGTGGATGGATGATGGATGTATGGATGGATAAAAGGTTGCATGGATGAATGATGGATGGATGGATGTGTGAAAAGGTGGGGGATGAATGATGGATGGGTGGACGGATGGATGAAAGGGTGGGTGGATGAAGGAAGGATGTATGGCTGAAAGGGTGGATGGATATATGGATGGAATAATGAAAGGGTGGATGGATGAAGGATGGATTTATGGATGAAAGGGTGGATGGATGAAGGATGGATATATGGATGGATGGATGGATAAAAGGTTGCATGGATGAATGATGGATGGATGTGTGAAAAGGTGGGTGGAAGAATAATGGGTGGATGGATGGACGGGTGGATAGGTAAAGGATGGATGTATGGATGGAAGTATGAAAGGGTGGATGGATGATGGATGTATGGATGGATAAAAGGTTGCATGGATGAATGATGGATGGATGTGTGAAAAGGTGGGGGATGAATGATGGATGGGTGGGTGGATGGATGAAAGGGTGGGTGGATGAAGGATGGATGTATGGATGAAAGGGTGGATGGATATATGGATGGAATAATGAAAGGGTGGATGGATGTATGGATGGAAGGATGAAAGGGTGGATGGATGAAGGATGGATGTATGGGTGGATGGATAAAAGGTTGCATGGATGAATGATGGATGGATGTGTGAAAAGGTGGGTGGAAGAATGATGGATGGATGGACGGGTGGATAGGTAAAGGATGGATATATGGATGGAAGGATGAAAGGGTGGATGGATGATGGATGTATGGATGGATAAAAGGTTGCATGGATGAATGATGGATGGATGGATGGATGTGTGAAAAGGTGGGTGTGTGGATGGACGGGTGGATAGGTAAAGGATGGATGTATGGATGGAAGGATGAAAGGGTGGATGGATAAAGGATGGATGGATGTGTGGAAGTGTGGGTGGATGAATGATGGATGGATGGATGTGATGAGGTCTAACAGGCGCATTTATGGTTGTCGATAGTTGTTTATGATGAGGAGTACCAGTTTCTAGAATCTTTTGTCGGAAGGGGGTCCTTACGCCTAAAAAGGTTTTACAAGGGGGTCTCGGCATCAAAAAGTTTGAAGACCTCTGTATTAGGGTGTGAGGAGATGCATCAGATTGTCACATGGATCATGTCAACAGTGATGTCATCAGTGATGTCATTTGAGATGTCATCAGTGATTTCACTGACCATGTCATGAGTGATGTAATATGTGACGTCATCAGCAGTGCATTGCGGGGGCGCGAGTTATAGTTAGCTGAGCTAACTATAATGGCCGAATTTCTCTGGTTTTGCACGAGTGAAATGTCCAACCAGCTCTAACGTTGCTGAAACCTATGGTTTTTTCAATGAATATATATATCCTAGGTAGGTGGCTCCCAGCATCCCTTTCAAAGACAAGTGGGGGGTGGGTGATATGTTACTGTTACAACTGATAGATATGGGGGTGGGGTGATGCATTGCTGTTACAACTGAAAGATGTGGGGCGGGGTGATGCGCTGCTGTTACAACTGATAGATGTGGGGCGAGTGATGCATTGCTGTTACAACTGATAGCTGCGGGGTGGGGTGATGCTTTGCTGTTTCAACTGATAGATGTCGAGCAGGGTGATGCACTGCTGTTACAACTGATAGATGCAGGGGCGTGTGATGCATTGCTGTTGCAACTGATAAATGCAGGAGTGGGGTGATGTGTTGCTGTTACAACTTATAGATGTGGGATGAGGTGATGCATTGCTGTTACAACTGATAGATGCGGGGTGGGGTGATGCGTTGCTGTTACAACTGATAGATGCTGGGTGATGTGTTGCTGTTACAACTGATGAATGCGGGTAGATAATGCACTGCTGTTACAACTGATAGATGAGGGTGGGGTGATGATTGACTGTTACAACTGACAGATGCGGGCGGGTGATGCATTGCTGCTACAACTGATAAATGCTGGGGTGGGGTGATGCGTTGCTGTTACAACTGATAGATGCGGGGGTGGGGTGATGCATTGCTGTTACAACTGATAGATGTGGGGGCGGGGTGATACATTGCTGTTACAACTAATAGATGCGAGGTGGGGTAATGCATTGCTGTTACAACTGATAGATGTGGGGCGGGATGATGAGTTGCTGTTACATCTGATAGATGTGGGGCGGGTGATGCATTGCTGTTACAACTGATCGATACGGAGGCCGGGTGATGCGTTGCTGTTACAATTGATAGATGTTTCTATTAGCAGTTACCCGTGGAGGTTTGATTTTCCTTGTTCCAGATAAGACACACTACCTGTTCACAATATGGTCTGTGAAAGTGGGATTTACATGGGTCTCCTCTAGCAGGTAAGCAGGACATCTGTATGAATAGAATGAGGGAGAGGGTTGGTTGGCAAAGGGTTCTGCTTCAGGACAGCCCTGGGTTCAAAGTTATCTAATCCCTAAATGAACGTCAACCAACGTCAGCTGTAGAGCAGCGACTTACCACTAAACTCCAGTCGGACATGGAAGTATGAGGTGTTGCGGATTCATGGGCCAACTGCATGATGCCTTTGTACCGCAGCAGGCTTCAGCCTCGAACACCCTCAATCCCTCATCTTACATTAGTTCTGCTGTGAGGCCCGTGCTCCTACAGATAGCTCAACTCATAGGGCCGGCTTTACACAGAGCATGCTCTTGTGCTCTTTGCACTTACACCCTTCCATGCTTTACAGCACGGTGCCATAACCCCTTACCTCCTTCAATACACATTTATGAAAATAAAAAAATAAAACAAGTAAAGGAGCCCTGACATTTCCATCAGATGCATCGAGCTACAAAGGATCATCTTTGGGGAATTTCCTGAAAATATGACTTTTTAAATAGTAATGAATCATGATTAATATGTGATTAACCATTATCTGCTATCTAGCACCTGGCTGCTTCCTTGCATGTGTTCCTCTGTACGAGAAACCTATAACATATCACTGATAGTTTTTCCCTCCATATATAACAAATATATTGCATGCAATCTGCCATTGCGAAACTGCAATAGATATCAGGCCCACCCTTGACCCCACCACGCCCTGAATGTGCTTTAGCATCACAATGCACTGCTACTGATCCAACATAGCATAAGAGCACAGTTAAACAGTTTCCCTCCTGTCAATCATCAATGTTAAAATGTTAAATGGCCCACATGCATCAAAGCAAAAACCGGTCGCAAACGGGCAGATTCTCAGAATCCGCCCCTTTGCGACCGGTATTTTAGCATTTGGGATGCCTCATCCCAAATGCACAAATCGCAATTTAAGGAATCTCTAAATTGCGATTCCTTAAATTGCGATTGCATTTAAGGAATCCCAAATTGAGATTCATTAAATGCAATGCATGAAAGTTAAAAAATTAGCGATTTCGCTAATAGGAGTAGCAAATTACCGTGAAGTTGAACTTCATGGTAATTTGCAAAAACTTTGACAAATGCACTTTTGTGCATTTTTCAAAGTTTCATATTGCGCACACACATGCCCTTAGGGCATGTGTGTGTGCAACATATGTGCAGAGATCAATTTCAGGGGTGCAACAGGGTGTCATTTTGACACACTTGCACCCTTGATATTGCATGAGCAATTTGCAAGTACCTACTGGTACTCGCAAATTGCTCATGCAATTTCCAATTGATTCCTATGGGCCTGTAGACCCATAGGAATGAATGGGACAACATTCCTTAATTGCGATTAGCAATTTGCGAGTAGCAATTAAAGAATGTTTTGTTAGCGATTCCTACATGCACAGGCTTTTGCGATTCCTAAATAGCGATTCCTTAAAAATCGCTATTTAGAAATCGCAAAAGCCTACGTTGATGCATGTGCCAGTTAGTGATTTCGCTAATAGAGGGTGCAAATTATCATGAAGTTGAACTTCATGGTAATTTGCAAAAACTTAGAAAAATGCAGTTTTGTGCATTTTTCAAAGTTTTATGTTGCGCACACACATGCCCTTAGGGCATGTGTTTGTGCAACATATGTGCAACATATGTGCAGAGATCAATTTCAGGGGTGCAACAGGGTGTCATTTTGACACCCTTGAAATTGCATGAGAAATTTGCGAGTACTTACTGGTACTCGCAAATTGCTCATGCAATCTCCTATTCATTTCTATGGGCCTGGAGGCCCATAGGAATGAATGGGACGGCATTCCTTAATTGCGACTCACAATTTGTGAGTCGCAGTTAAGGAATGTGTAGGAATCGCTATTTTTATAGCGATTCCTATATGCATAGGCTTTTGCGATTCCTTAATTGCGATTCCTTAAAAATCTCAATTAAGGAATCGCAAAAGCCTACGTTGATGCATGTACCAGTATATATTTAAGACATGATAAAGACACATATCAACATTTTCCAGTGTCATCTGTCATACAATGTCACAGACTGAGCTGATAATGTCCCCCATGGTCTCAGAACGTGAACATCTGCAATATAATAATAAAAAGCACTCAACAGTTCTCATAGTGGTGCAGTGAAAAGTCAGACAGATTTGAAGCGTGACTGCCACATAAAAAAAAAAGATATATTATGGTGGACTCTGACGAGCCTGAAATACAGTTTCCTTTAAAAAACATATTTAATGTCTACTTTCTGAAAATCCATCCTCACATACGCCTGAATTAAGTTTTCCAACGTGTGCCCTGTTTGCTGTTAAGAAATGAAAGGAGGACCCCGCTCAGGTCAATTGGGGACTGGGGGGATAATAATTCTAAAACAAACTCGGGCGTCCCCTCAACAGAAAACACACAAGTTGAGTATTTTACCCAAGGAACAGCATGCCGTTATTTCGGCGGGAAAGGTAAAGTTACAGTATTTTGAATTCTAATCTCTAAGAGCGTGCTTCACATAGGGAGGCAAGGTCTATGGAACAACAGTCTTAAGTATCTACAGTGACCAAGTCTTTAGTGCGTAGCATATCTAAGTGTATAAAAATTTTTTAGCCTTAAGCATTTTAAAATTCAAACATAAGCATTAATTTCTACGACAATGAATAACACAGATAAAACACTTTCAAGTGATTTAAAGAGATATTTTCCACACCATGAATTTCGTAAACCTCTGTTGTATATTTATTACATATTCCAAAACAAATTAATATTCATACAGTATACAAATTCTTAAAAAACATGATTATACATTTCATAAAAACAGATTAAAACAAGAATCACAAGTCGACGCGGCGTTTCGGTATTCTGTATTTCTACCTTCTTCAGGACTGATTCTAGACAAATTTAAAAAGGTTTAAAAAAACAGGGTTACTTTTCTTACATTGATGCGGATATCTAGTCAATCAATTCTCTATGTGGTCACAAGTCATGGTCACTATAATGTGCTCTTTTCTCATAGACATTTTCAGTAAACTACGCCTTCACATTTTACATCAAATTTTGGCATTTCCATATTTTCAAACTTTTTCCCTTTTTAGTTATGAGTTGCTCCCCACATTCCTGAAACACATATAGCTCTATTGGTGTACATTCCTATCCTTAGACAAAACTAATGGTGTTTACCTTTCCCTTGGACTCAAAAGTCCAATGCTCACGAGGCCGCTTTTAGGACCCTGGTCTGAAACCATATTTATTATGGTTTTTTTTATTCTTACACATACCTTAAATTAGGTAGGGCAAGTTGCCCACTGGACGCAGTTTACTTCAATCCTGCACCTTGTAGTCTTCGGATTATTTATATTTCCGAGGTGTTAGTTCCCAGTGTCCTGTTTGCTGCCCACATAAAATGCTCCCAGCAGCATGTTATTGCTTATATTTCTCAGAAGCACGTGGCTACTTTCAGTGAACAGTGAATATTGTCAAGTTAAAAAGAAACAGGAGATTTCATTGCACTGGGATAGAATATTTTAAAGCTGACAGTGGTGAAGCAGCAATGATGGCAGCTAAAGCTGGAAGAGAGCAATTCACTCTGCACGTGCCCACAATCGACTTCCCAGAATAAATAAACCTGCTATTTGTGTGAACGCCTGGATTAGGCGCACGTGCCCCTTCCGCAATCAAGCAGCGTGCTAGACATGTCTGCTGGGAGATATGCTGAGGAGAAGACAAGCATGACAGTCCGGACTGAAAAACACCACCCAAAAGGCTTGGTAGGAGAATAAAGATGGCTGTCATTCCATGTGAACTAGGATAAAAACTAACACATCAGGCTGAAATCACAGCAAGAAAGCAAGTTTTTTACGGCACATACAACGTTTTTGGATCCTTGAATTCATATCACACTTGCACGTGCATCTCTGAAGCATCTGTCTTGCAAAACTGTACAACTTATTTTCCTGGCACAATCGAAAACGCCGTCTACAACACACAGAGCCCCAAACACATCAATAATGGTGTCGATGCACAAGCCACGAGTCGATAATAATGAGAGGTCGATGCCATTTGCACCCTGAGCAATAGAAAGCTTTTTAACCCTGGGCGTAGTTCGCAAAGTAGCGCTACTCGTAGCTACGCGAAGTGCACTTCGCACTACGCGAGCTACGCGAACTGCGTAGTGCACTGTGCAAAATGCTGTTTGCACTGATTGCACAGTGCCGGATTGCTTGTCCGCACTGTGCACTCAGTGCAAACTGCATCTTACACAGTGCAAGTGGTCGTTTTCTGCCACTCGAGTAGATTTCTACTCGAGCGGCAGCTTTCTCAACGTGGACTGGTAGTTTCTCATCGCGAGCGGTCGCGAGCATACGCGACCACTCGCAATGTAAAACCTGACCTACCCGTGTTGAGAATCTTACCGGGGGGTTTATTTTCCATGCTTGCGATCGTCAACTTGATGTTGCTGATCGCGAACGAGGAAAAAGTCTTGCCGAGATGTCATTTTGCTTGCTCGCGGTCGCCAACTTGACGTTGAGGCCCGCTAGCAAGCAAAAAATGACCGATACGCTACGCTTGTTTGCACTGTGCTACATGCAATTTGCGTAGTGCGAAGTAGCGCAAACTACGCGAGCGTAGCGTAGTGCTTTGCCCAGGCTTATTTTTAACACCACACTCTCCCCACAGACTCACGTCCAATTGTCCCCTTGGCCTATCATGTGATGCTCAGCCTTTGCACCTCCTCGCCCTCTAATCACCTAAGCTTTGAAATTGTCATTATCCTGCTTGAATTAATTATCTAGTGCAGAGTGCATGGCCTGCTTTGTTTTCCTTAATTGTGGTGCGGGGAAATGTGCAGAATATCGCGACACTACGACGGGGTGATGTACCCACCGGTAGACTGTTCTACCCATTCTTAAGAAATTGCTTTAGCATGCTATTGTAACTCAGCATGCTTGTAAATTAATCCTAATTATTTAGGTATATCAAAAAACTGCAGCTGAGAAGAAGGCTGGGAAGCAAAAGCGGATAAAGTAAATTGCCCAGGATCACTCAATGTGTTCGAGTGGGAAGCCAGGATTACAACTTTACATGTTGCACAGTAAACAATTTAATTATTGAAGTGCAGCTCCTCTCACACAGGGCATGGTTTCCGTCTGGCCTTTTTAGGTCTCGCCGACCTGCGTTGCAGGGCAAATGCGCTGCTCGCTTTGCGAGGCTATTTGTAATCAAGGAGATTTCCGATGTGGAGTTGAAGCCTGCCCACCATTCTTATTGGCTGGCATCATCGTTTATGCTAAACGCTGGCTTCTGATTCAAAATGAGGCTTCTTTGTTACCTCCCTGTCTCCTTTCTGGATGGCCCATCCGGACTGGATCGTTTACTTGCAGCGTTACACTGTCTCCTTGAACTAGTCGGTAAGCACTTTTTTGTTCATTCGCACAATGGTGACAGCTTCTGATTAAGTGATACAAGTCCAGGCCAAGGCTCGAACCCTGAAAACGGAAGATAACTTTGGTTGGTGGGGCCAGATCTCCCCCTGGCTTGTGGCATGCCGAGTTATGCATCCTGGGGCTGGGCGCGGGAGGGCGACGTGTGCGACTGGTATTACTTGTCATTTATCTGAACAGGATTCCTCTGATGCACACTCGTAGAACTCTGCAGCACGTTGCATTAGAGCATGTTTCTCCCTCCACATACTGTCTTGTAGTTTTGCATTGTAATTCTCAACATTTCTGCCAGGTACGTATCCTTGGCTGAATCTGTGCACTGAACATCTCATCTGTACAGAACTTCTCCAACCTCAAGGACGTTTCTTGCAGCTTCGTGTAGACGGAGCCCAATTTCCATTTGACACAAGTACATTTTCCGGGTCTGTCTCACGAGAAAAGCAGGGTCATCAATTTGCAGTGCTCTGGTTTGTGTCAGCAGCAGGGAAGCAGTTTTATTTGCACGGCTGGGTAGGCCTGTGGGCGCCGTCTGCAGGAGCCCCACATAGGCAGCAGTGGTCTGAAGCCCCCACTGCAGGTTATAGAGCAACCTTGGGGCTTTCCTATGCTGGTCCACTAACACATATATGCAAACACCATATCCTTCCTAGAACCAACAAGGTAAAGTGCAATATCACAGTGCCTAGCGCTCCAAAGTATCCGCGAGGTGAGCTGTATAGAAGGAAGGACACAGTAAACAGCGAGGACGTGTATGCGAGCACAAGGGGCGACATCGCTGTGAGTAATGTCCAAACCGGATTATTTATATTTCCGAGGTGTTAGTTCCCAGTGTCCTGTTTGCTGCCCACATAAAATGCTCCCAGCAGCATGTTATTGCTTATATTTCTCAGAAGCACGTGGCTACTTTCAGTGAACAGTGAATATTGTCAAGTTAAAAAGAAACAGGAGATTTCATTGCACTGGGATAGAATATTTTAAAGCTGACAGTGGTGAAGCAGCAATGATGGCAGCTAAAGCTGGAAGAGAGCAATTCACTCTGCACGTGCCCACAATCGACTTCCCAGAATAAATAAACCTGCTATTTGTGTGAACGCCTGGATTAGGCGCACGTGCCCCTTCCGCAATCAAGCAGCGTGCTAGACATGTCTGCTGGGAGATATGCTGAGGAGAAGACAAGCATGACAGTCCGGACTGAAAAACACCACCCAAAAGGCTTGGTAGGAGAATAAAGATGGCTGTCATTCCATGTGAACTAGGATAAAAACTAACACATCAGGCTGAAATCACAGCAAGAAAGCAAGTTTTTTACGGCACATACAACGTTTTTGGATCCTTGAATTCATATCACACTTGCATCTCTGAAGCATCTGTCTTGCAAAACTGTACAACTTATTTTCCTGGCACAATCGAAAACGCCGTCTACAACACACAGAGCCCCAAACACATCAATAATGGTGTCGATGCACAAGCCACGAGTCGATAATAATGAGAGGTCGATGCCATTTGCACCCTGAGCAATAGAAAGCTTTTTAACCCTGGGCGTAGTTCGCAAAGTAGCGCTACTCGTAGCTACGCGAAGTGCACTTCGCACTACGCGAGCTACGCGAACTGCGTAGTGCACTGTGCAAAATGCTGTTTGCACTGATTGCACAGTGCCGGATTGCTTGTCCGCACTGTGCACTCAGTGCAAACTGCATCTTACACAGTGCAAGCGGTCGTTTTCTGCCGCTCTAGTAGATTTCTACTCGAGCGGCAGCTTTCTCAACGTGGACTGGTAGTTTCTCATCGCGAGCGGTCGCGAGCATACGCGACCACTCGCAATGTAAAACCTGACCTACCCGTGTTGAGAATCTTACCGGGGGGTTTATTTTCCATGCTTGCGATCGTCAACTTGATGTTGCTGATCGCGAACGAGGAAAAAGTCTTGCCGAGATGTCATTTTGCTTGCTCGCGGTCGCCAACTTGACGTTGAGGCCCGCTAGCAAGCAAAAAATGACCGATACGCTACGCTTGTTTGCACTGTGCTACATGCAATTTGTGTAGTGTGAAGTAGCGCAAACTACGCGAGCGTAGCGTAGTGCTTTGCCCAGGCTTATTTTTAACACCACACTCTCCCCACAGACTCACGTCCAATTGTCCCCTTGGCCTATCATGTGATGCTCAGCCTTTGCACCTCCTCGCCCTCTGATCACCTAAGCTTTGAAATTGTCATTATCCTGCTTGAATTAATTATCTAGTGCAGAGTGCATGGCCTGCTTTGTTTTCCTTAATTGTGGTGCGGGGAAATGTGCAGAATATCGCGACACTACGACGGGGTGATGTACCCACCGGTAGACTGTTCTACCCATTCTTAAGAAATTGCTTTAGCATGCTATTGTAACTCAGCATGCTTGTAAATTAATCCTAATTATTTAGGTATATCAAAAAACTGCAGCTGAGAAGAAGGCTGGGAAGCAAAAGCGGATAAAGTAAATTGCCCAGGATCACTCAATGTGTTCGAGTGGGAAGCCAGGATTACAACTTTACATGTTGCACAGTAAACAATTTAATTATTGAAGTGCAGCTCCTCTCACACAGGGCATGGTTTCCGTCTGGCCTTTTTAGGTCTCGCCGACCTGCGTTGCAGGGCAAATGCGCTGCTCGCTTTGCGAGGCTATTTGTAATCAAGGAGATTTCCGATGTGGAGTTGAAGCCTGCCCACCATTCTTATTGGCTGGCATCATCGTTTATGCTAAACGCTGGCTTCTGATTCAAAATGAGGCTTCTTTGTTACCTCCCTGTCTCCTTTCTGGATGGCCCATCCGGACTGGATCGTTTACTTGCAGCGTTACACTGTCTCCTTGAACTAGTCGGTAAGCACTTTTTTGTTCATTCGCACAATGGTGACAGCTTCTGATTAAGTGATACAAGTCCAGGCCAAGGCTCGAACCCTGAAAACGGAAGATAACTTTGGTTGGTGGGGCCAGATCTCCCCCTGGCTTGTGGCATGCCGAGTTATGCATCCTGGGGCTGGGCGCGGGAGGGCGACGTGTGCGACTGGTATTACTTGTCATTTATCTGAACAGGATTCCTCTGATGCACACTCGTAGAACTCTGCAGCACGTTGCATTAGAGCATGTTTCTCCCTCCACATACTGTCTTGTAGTTTTGCATTGTAATTCTCAACATTTCTGCCAGGTACGTATCCTTGGCTGAATCTGTGCACTGAACATCTCATCTGTACAGAACTTCTCCAACCTCAAGGACGTTTCTTGCAGCTTCGTGTAGACGGAGCCCAATTTCCATTTGACACAAGTACATTTTCCGGGTCTGTCTCACGAGAAAAGCAGGGTCATCAATTTGCAGTGCTCTGGTTTGTGTCAGCAGCAGGGAAGCAGTTTTATTTGCACGGCTGGGTAGGCCTGTGGGCGCCGTCTGCAGGAGCCCCACATAGGCAGCAGTGGTCTGAAGCCCCCACTGCAGGTTATAGAGCAACCTTGGGGCTTTCCTAGGCTGGTCCACTAACACATATATGCAAACACCATATCCTTCCTAGAACCAACAAGGTAAAGTGCAATATCACAGTGCCTAGCGCTCCAAAGTATCCGCGAGGTGAGCTGTATAGAAGGAAGGACACAGTAAACAGCGAGGACGTGTATGCGAGCACAAGGGGCGACATCGCTGTGAGTAATGTCCAAACCGGATTATTTATATTTCCGAGGTGTTAGTTCCCAGTGTCCTGTTTGCTGCCCACATAAAATGCTCCCAGCAGCATGTTATTGCTTATATTTCTCAGAAGCACGTGGCTACTTTCAGTGAACAGTGAATATTGTCAAGTTAAAAAGAAACCGGAGATTTCATTGCACTGGGATAGAATATTTTAAAGCTGACAGTGGTGAAGCAGCAATGATGGCAGCTAAAGCTGGAAGAGAGCAATTCACTCTGCACGTGCCCACAATCGACTTCCCAGAATAAATAAACCTGCTATTTGTGTGAACGCCTGGATTAGGCGCACGTGCCCCTTCCGCAATCAAGCAGCGTGCTAGACATGTCTGCTGGGAGATATGCTGAGGAGAAGACAAGCATGACAGTCCGGACTGAAAAACACCACCCAAAAGGCTTGGTAGGAGAATAAAGATGGCTGTCATTCCATGTGAACTAGGATAAAAACTAACACATCAGGCTGAAATCACAGCAAGAAAGCAAGTTTTTTACGGCACATACAACGTTTTTGGATCCTTGAATTCATATCACACTTGCATCTCTGAAGCATCTGTCTTGCAAAACTGTACAACTTATTTTCCTGGCACAATCGAAAACGCCGTCTACAACACACAGAGCCCCAAACACATCAATAATGGTGTCGATGCACAAGCCACGAGTCGATAATAATGAGAGGTCGATGCCATTTGCACCCTGAGCAATAGAAAGCTTTTTAACCCTGGGCGTAGTTCGCAAAGTAGCGCTACTCGTAGCTACGCGAAGTGCACTTCGCACTACGCGAGCTACGCGAACTGCGTAGTGCACTGTGCAAAATGCTGTTTGCACTGATTGCACAGTGCCGGATTGCTTGTCCGCACTGTGCACTCAGTGCAAACTGCATCTTACACAGTGCAAGCGGTCGTTTTCTGCCGCTCTAGTAGATTTCTACTCGAGCGGCAGCTTTCTCAACGTGGACTGGTAGTTTCTCATCGCGAGCGGTCGCGAGCATACGCGACCACTCGCAATGTAAAACCTGACCTACCCGTGTTGAGAATCTTACCGGGGGGTTTATTTTCCATGCTTGCGATCGTCAACTTGATGTTGCTGATCGCGAACGAGGAAAAAGTCTTGCCGAGATGTCATTTTGCTTGCTCGCGGTCGCCAACTTGACGTTGAGGCCCGCTAGCAAGCAAAAAATGACCGATACGCTACGCTTGTTTGCACTGTGCTACATGCAATTTGCGTAGTGTGAAGTAGCGCAAACTACGCGAGCGTAGCGTAGTGCTTTGCCCAGGCTTATTTTTAACACCACACTCTCCCCACAGACTCACGTCCAATTGTCCCCTTGGCCTATCATGTGATGCTCAGCCTTTGCACCTCCTCGCCCTCTAATCACCTAAGCTTTGAAATTGTCATTATCCTGCTTGAATTAATTATCTAGTGCAGAGTGCATGGCCTGCTTTGTTTTCCTTAATTGTGGTGCGGGGAAATGTGCAGAATATCGCGACACTACGACGGGGTGATGTACCCACCGGTAGACTGTTCTACCCATTCTTAAGAAATTGCTTTAGCATGCTATTGTAACTCAGCATGCTTGTAAATTAATCCTAATTATTTAGGTATATCAAAAAACTGCAGCTGAGAAGAAGGCTGGGAAGCAAAAGCGGATAAAGTAAATTGCCCAGGATCACTCAATGTGTTCGAGTGGGAAGCCAGGATTACAACTTTACATGTTGCACAGTAAACAATTTAATTATTGAAGTGGAGCTCCTCTCACACAGGGCATGGTTTCCGTCTGGCCTTTTTAGGTCTCGCCGACCTGCGTTGCAGCGCAAATGCGCTGCTCGCTTTGCGAGGCTATTTGTAATCAAGGAGATTTCCGATGTGGAGTTGAAGCCTGCCCACCATTCTTATTGGCTGGCATCATCGTTTATGCTAAACGCTGGCTTCTGATTCAAAATGAGGCTTCTTTGTTACCTCCCTGTCTCCTTTCTGGATGGCCCATCCGGACTGGATCGTTTACTTGCAGCGTTACACTGTCTCCTTGAACTAGTCGGTAAGCACTTTTTTGTTCATTCGCACAATGGTGACAGCTTCTGATTAAGTGATACAAGTCCAGGCCAAGGCTCGAACCCTGAAAACGGAAGATAACTTTGGTTGGTGGGGCCAGATCTCCCCCTGGCTTGTGGCATGCCGAGTTATGCATCCTGGGGCTGGGCGCGGGAGGGCGACGTGTGCGACTGGTATTACTTGTCATTTATCTGAACAGGATTCCTCTGATGCACACTCGTAGAACTCTGCAGCACGTTGCATTAGAGCATGTTTCTCCCTCCACATACTGTCTTGTAGTTTTGCATTGTAATTCTCAACATTTCTGCCAGGTACGTATCCTTGGCTGAATCTGTGCACTGAACATCTCATCTGTACAGAACTTCTCCAACCTCAAGGACGTTTCTTGCAGCTTCGTGTAGACGGAGCCCAATTTCCATTTGACACAAGTACATTTTCCGGGTCTGTCTCACGAGAAAAGCAGGGTCATCAATTTGCAGTGCTCTGGTTTGTGTCAGCAGCAGGGAAGCAGTTTTATTTGCACGGCTGGGTAGGCCTGTGGGCGCCGTCTGCAGGAGCCCCACATAGGCAGCAGTGGTCTGAAGCCCCCACTGCAGGTTATAGAGCAACCTTGGGGCTTTCCTAGGCTGGTCCACTAACACATATATGCAAACACCATATCCTTCCTAGAACCAACAAGGTAAAGTGCAATATCACAGTGCCTAGCGCTCCAAAGTATCCGCGAGGTGAGCTGTATAGAAGGAAGGACACAGTAAACAGCGAGGACGTGTATGCGAGCACAAGGGGCGACATCGCTGTGAGTAATGTCCAAACTACTGTACTTGGAGAATAAGTGCATTTAAAGAGAGACCAATGGACAAGGCCGCAACGTAAAATATACGGATATATGTTCCAATGGAGACTGCGTTTCAGCATTCATAGTGAGTTAAAGGGTGCACAATTTCCGGTATGTATGGCGCAGTTCAAGGACTGCACCTAGTGAGGAAAGGTAGCCCAGTGGCTACTATTCTCGCATTGTACATTTATAGATCTCACATAACCGTGTGACCTGAGGCAGACTGATGTGTGGCCAAGCGACATGTAAAAACTAAGCATTTGCAATGCAATAGGTCTTGCATTTACGTGAGTTTTAGCTATTGGCATTGTAAATGACATGTTTTGGTTTTTAAAATGTAAATAAAAGGCATTCTCACTTACAATTCCAATAGCTTAATCTCGCGCAAATGCTTCTTTATTGTTATGTCTAGGGTGGTACGTAGCAGGGAAGACTTTTTTTTTTTAATAAACCCCTGTCAACCATGCTGCAGTGTGCACTAGGAACGCAGAACCAAGTGGTTTCACCTATGTAAGTTTTTGAACATTGCACATTAGTGAAACTCTAAGGGTGGTTGTGAAACTCATTCCCTGTCGTACAAACTGTTTCTCCGGGTGAAATCTGCCATTTGCTCCTGTTCTTCACGTTCAAAATGTTATGTTAATGGGCTTTTGTATAGCGCGTGAATCACCCAGGGCATCTCAGCGCCTAAACCTGGAGGCTAGCATAGGGCGGATCAGGATGGTATTTGCTCGTGTAAAGAAGTCTTAATTAGAACAAGAAAGTTTTTTGTAGTTTCCTGAAGGTCAAAAGAGATGTAGATTTACGCAGGGTCTCTGGTAATGAGTTCCAGTATTTGGGAGCAATATAAGAAAAAGCTCTGCCACCTGTGCGACTTAAACGAATGCGAGGGATATTCAGGAAAGCTAATGAATCTGATCTTAAATTGCATTGGGATAGGTGCTTTAATAGCTTGTTTTGCAGATAGCGGGGGCCTTGCCCTTTAAGAGCTTTAAAGGAGAGGCAACAGATTTTGAACAAGCATTTACAATGCAACGGTTTCGCCTTTGGAAAAGTTAGAGCTATTGGCATTTTAAATGACAAAATTTGTATTTATGTGTTGGTTTTGAAAACAGATAAATAAATGGCATTGCCATATACATTGCCAATAGCTTAATCTCTCGCAACTGTGAGACCTATTGTACCCTACGGACGAGCTCAGTAGACAGCAATTACTACCTCACACACACACACACACACACACAGAGCCACACACACCCAGAGCCAGCCACACACACCCAGAGCCAGCCACACACACCCAGAGCCCCCCCACACACACACAGAGCCCCACACACACAGAGCCCCCCCCCCCCACACACACACAGAGCCCCCCCCACACACACACACAGAGCCCCCCACACACACACACCCAGAGCCCCACACACCCACACACCCAGTGCAGTCACATACACACACACACTGGAGCAGTCACACACACACACACACACTGGAGCAGTCACACACACACACACACACTGGAGCAGTCATACACACACACACAATGGAGCAGTCATACACACACACACTGGAGCAGTCACATACACACACACACTGGAGCAGTCACACACACACTCTGGAGCATTCACATACACACACACACACACACTCTGGCGCAGTCACGTGCACACACACACACACTTTGGGACAGTCACACACACACTCTGGAGCAGTCACACACACACACACACTTGAGCAGTCACACACAAACACACACAGTTGAGCAGTCACACACAAACACACACACACTCTGGAGCAGTCACATACACACACACACACTCTGGAGCAGTCACATATACACACTCTGGAGCAGTCACATACACACACACTGGAGCAGTCACATACACACACACTGGAGCAGTCATACACACACACACTGGAGCAGTCACACACACACACACACACACACTTTGGAGCAGTCACACACAAACACACACTTGAGCAGTCACACACAAACACACACACACTCTGGAGCAGTCACATACACACACACACTGGAGCAGTCACACACACACACACACACACTCTGGCGCAGTCACGTGCACACACACACACACTTTGGGGCAGTCACACACACACTCTGGAGCAGTCACACACACACACACACTTGAGCAGTCACACACAAACACACACAGTTGAGCAGTCACACACAAACACACACACACTCTGGAGCAGTCACATACACACACACACACTCTGGAGCAGTCACATACACACACTCTGGAGCAGTCACATACACACACTCTGGAGCAGTCACATAGACACACACTGGAGCAGTCACACACACACACACTGGAGCAGTCACACACACACACACACACACTTTGGAGCAGTCACACACACACACACACTTGAGCAGTCACACACAAACACACACACACTCTGGAGCAGTCACATACACACACACACACACACACACTGGAGCAGTCACACACACACTCTGGAGCAGTCACACTACTGGAAGTTGACAGACTGTGTGGTGCAATGCTTGTGTCTGCCTCCTGAGATAGTATAACTGTTAATAATTACCATAGGTTAGTACAAAGAAATTATATTAAGTATTTTACACAGCCGCCAAGCCCTTACAGGCAGGGGACATTTCCTTGGACAGTAGAAATTTCATTTCATTTATTCAACTTAACTGCGGAAAACTGCTTCGTGTAAATAGAGGGCCAGGACAGACGACCTCAATAGTTAATTGTATTGTTACAATGGTAGACGGGTTTGGATAACATTTCCTAGCTGCATAACTGCCGAGAAGACCAAATGGATGTTACCCCTTGGCCCCACATAAGATGTCGTTACTTCGGGTAATTGGGAGAGCATCACCAAAGCGAGTTTCTGCTGCCGACTTTTTCATGTATATAAAACACGCACCTTTAATATCGAACTTGCCCAAGACGACAGAAAGATAGGCTATTACATGTGTCACTTAATTGTTATGTGTAAATAACAGAGCATTTTACCAGGACATTGTACAGCTATTTTTATGTGCCCCCCTGTGTATAAGAAATGTATTCAAATGTCTTTGTATACACGTAACTGAATAAACCAGCATAAATAATCGCTGTACCATTCGCCTTCCTGGAAAATCTTTCAATGCATGTTTAGAACTGTTTACTTCTTTCTAACATGACATAAATGCTTACATTATTAACAGTAAACCCAACCCTGGGGAGTTCCGTTGTATCTTATGCACTGCATTAAATTATCCTGGTTGAAGTGTGCATATGAGTTTAATGAAGAACATGCGCTGACGTGGCTATACCTGTATCTGATACAGTCTGTAATGCATCACAACACCCCCGCTGTACACCTCTGCACACAGCTCCTAATCCATTCTAAACCTTTACAACCAACCACAGATCCATCTGTCAGGCGCACCATCCTGGCGAGCGCCTGGCGTGCCAAAATATGCCCTATTACCGGACTTGTTGTGACCGACACTGCTCCATTGCAGACAAAGTCTAAAACGAAAAATATCCCCAGACCAGTAGCTCCTGAGCATTCAGGCCAGGCTCCGTGACTCTCTGCCCCCAAGTGCTTCTGACATGCCTTCCTCGGCTTGGGCCAGTGTTACAAGAACTAGTGCTATTAATAGAGCTGTGTTCCTGATAACGTGCCACTCGCCGTAAAGAAAGCGCTTTGACGCCTGGCCAGCGGCAGCAAGCTCTACATAAATCCAATTACAATATTTTATTTTTTTTTAAATGTTAAACATCGGTATGACTTGCTCGTGAATTTACCCCTCTATTCGGCCCAGATCACGGGGTGTCTTAGGCTCTATACGTTATGTCCTTTCAGTTTTAGCAAGTAGGAGCCCCGGGTCGCTAATGTAAAACCTGCAAGGCCGAAGTGACCCTCGCGACCTCTAGGAGCTGGCACCGGCAGTTTAGCACGCTTAATATCCTCTGTTGCTAAAATTACACAATTAACATACTTTACCCGTTTTAGAATAAAAGTATAGTAGTGCTTTCTTTCATTTACTAAAAGTCTAATTTAAAGCAATAATCCTTTCGGACTCTGGGGAAATATATACGCTTGTTGCGCTGCCCTTTGGCGTGAACCCAGGTCTCCCAGGCCACAGTCAACCGCTCTACCAACTACGCTGATTCATATAGTGCAAACTCGACCCGGTGTCCCAGAGCGCTTTACAGAGTACCAGTTACATTACAACCGAACACAATAATTTCGGTAGGGAGATTAAGGTATTTGCCCAGAATCACGAGATGTTGCCGAGGATCGATCCTTGTTCCCCAAGTCTGGCGGCATCATACCCCGGGCTTCTCACGACCGCCCTTCCTCTTTTTTTTTTTTTTTATCATTCATCGCTAAAAACTCGAACACCCCTCTCTTATAGCCCGTAGGCCAACTCGCACCCCATCCCGCCACGCGGGTCGGAATGAAAAGCCCCTCCCTCCACCTACCGAATAACGCTGCCCTCGCTCTGCTCGCGATATCGCTGCTCATGTTCTCACCCATGACTTAAAAACAGCAAGCGCCTATCATTTTCTTACTCTGGATAATTAACCTTGCTTTTTCCAGCATATATTTTGATTCTTGCTGAAAATAGGAAAATATCTCTACAATTAAATCGCTTCACCGGGGCCCGAACCCGAGGCTCCCGGCACCATAAACATGTGCTCCAAACGCTACGCTATGGCCTCTCACCCGTTTGAACTCCAAAGCCGCCAGGCCTGACTCCACCGCACGATAACTATTTCCCGGCTAGGGAACGGACAGCGGGAGGGGGGGGCGGCAACGGCGCATGGACAGCAGGAGGGGGGGCGGGAACGGCGCACGGTCAGCGGGAGGGGGGGCGAGAACGGGCACTCACCTGGACTTCTTCCGGCGGCAGTCAGCCGCGGAATGGGAAGAAAACAAACGGACTACAAAAAAAATAAACCCCGCCCACGGCCGCGATGACGACATCGCAGAGGCGGAGAGCGAAAAAATCTCGGGAACGCCAACGAATCTGGTCCCGCCATGACG
The DNA here is from genome assembly GCF_964263255.1 of Lissotriton vulgaris. Taxonomy (NCBI): domain Eukaryota; kingdom Metazoa; phylum Chordata; class Amphibia; order Caudata; family Salamandridae; genus Lissotriton; species Lissotriton vulgaris. The sequence continues at coordinate 1,057,939,371 of NC_141697.1, forward strand.
GATAGATCTCTGTTCCAATGGCTAGCCTCCATTTATGGAGCTAGCCAATGGAACAGAGGGCGGGACTAAGCCCTACACTGTAGGGACATAAGATTTCTCCTGGGCGGAGCTAGGAGCTCCGACGCCAGGCGAAACCTAAAAAGGATCTCTTTTTCACTGGGAGCCAGTGCAATTTTCCGAGAAGGGGAACAGAAGAGGATCCAGGGGGTTAGTTTAAGACCATCCTTGCTGCCGTGTTTTGAATCACTCGAAGTTTAGAAAGCGTTTACTCCCCCAATTCGGCCAGCAGCGCATTTCCGTAATCAAGCCGACTCACAACCATAGCCTGTACTACTGTTCTGCGATGTTTTAGTGGTAAGTAGGGGAGTATTTTTCGTAGTAGACGAAGGCTGTGGTAGCATGACCCTGAGATGTTCCTGATGTTGTCTTTCATCGTAAGTTTGTTGTCTAGTTGGATTCCCAGACTTTGACACTGCCTGCACATTATGAATTTAGCCTGATAGTTTACTTGGACTCACCAGGGCTTACAAATGTTCGTCCATCTGAGACAAATATGCGCTCACCTACACTGTGCGGTCTGGTGCTGCCTGCACTCTGGCAGAAATCACGGAGTAAACCCCTGTAGAAAGCGCTGCGGTGTGCAGGCGGTCACCATAGGGAACACATAGTGCATACTTTACAGCCAATATGTCCAGGTGCAGGCTAACGTCTCCATTTCCAAGAAAATCCATGCAGCGAGAAAACAGCCATTTTTAACCTTTTTGTCCTAGGAAGCGCTATTTTGAACGAGCGTTTGATATTTTCATTTGAGCTTTCTTATGAGCTGTGGAAATAAATGCACAAGGAAGTGCAGAGTGCAGTCTGCTAGTATTTCTTGGATGGCTAATTTCTCTTCTTGGAGACCAGGTCCTCAGCAAACCGCTTGGTGTAGTCTCATTTGTCTGCTACCTTCCATGCTCAGTACAGGGTCCCTCTGGCTGAAAAGCATCTCCAGGCAGAGTAGACAAGAGGTACTGGGGCACCGAGGCTCGTGTAGTTAGTTACCTGTGATTCCTCCAGTGGCTCGGGCAGCAGGTGGCTGCAGGAGTCTCGGTTGCTGTTGTGCTTCCCTCCGAGGATCAGCAGAAGCTCTCTGAGCGTGTGGGCAACGGTTAGATCCCTATTCGCGCGTGCCACATATTCAATGCCCCAGGGAGGTGGCTGTCCCCCAGGGTGACGGGGGGGAGCGCATGCCTGCCCGCATATGATAAATAAAGCCTCGGGGAGGAGGCGGTCCCTGGGCCTTGGATGGCCCACGAAGCCCAATGCCCTTATTTTAATAAAGCCCCGGGGAGGGGGCGGTCCCTGGGGCTGTGGGGGTCCCCACGCCATAGTTTAGAATTGACCCCGGTAGCCTGCGCTTCATTTTTTAAAAATAATTTCGGATGGATTTGTGCAACCAGCGTGAATTCGGCCAAAACTATTTTGAAAAAATGCTTTGGGGGGGGCTCCCTGAGCAGGCCTAGGGTGTCAGGGTGTTTCTACCCAGCCCCTTTTTCTTGTTTTTTACCTTTTTTTTAACCTTTTTCTTGTGACTCGGTTACCGAGTCACAAGATGGCTGCCAAAACTTCCTGGTTTGGAGTGTTGGCAGCCAATCAGAGTGAAGCTCGTGCCCGGGAGGAGTCGCGACTCCTCCTCGTGATCAGATATATAATTTTCTTTTTTTAATTTCTCAGCAACTACTGAAAGGATTTACATCATTTAAAAAAAGGTAGCTTTCTGAAACAAGAGCTACCTTTTTGCCAAATTTGGTGTAATTCTGTTCAGCAGTTCGGGCTGTAGCCATCTCTAAAGTTTCCTATGGAAACCCCCCATTTTTTCTCAGCCCCCACTTGACGATTCACCCAGAATCTTTCAAGACAGGAGCTGACCGGAGCGGGCCATTAGTTTTGAAAATTTCGCGAAGATTTCTCAAACGGCGCCAAAGATATTGGCAAATCAAAAACCGCTTTTCCTATGGAAACTAGGTCCTAACTAAAACTACCTACTGCGACCGCCGTAAGTGATATATATATATATGTATATATATATATATATATATATGTACTAGCAGCCTGTCCCGACGTTGTCCGGGTATGAATTGCTGCCGGCCAGTAGTATATTGTTTTGTAGGATTTTGTTTTGATAGCATTTCTTATCTGTGACAGGCCTGTGAAACGCTCCGATTCACAGTGCACTGCTGATGCACTTAAGAGTGCGCGTTCAGTAGTGTGTGAACTCGAGTTTCCCTACTTTATTTTTCCTTGCAATATTATATAGCGCGAACTCGACAACATGGCATGAGCACAATTTACATTACAGAAGAACACATTCATTTGTGGTAGGTACGGGGAAACAAAGCAATTTGCCTGGAATCACAGGATGTTGACCTTATGCCGAGATTCGAACGTAGCTCCCCAGCTCTAAAGTTCGCAATTCTAGAACTTGTGGCGGGAGGTGTGTCTAAAAGTGTATGTCGGTGCTGGCCATCAATGCTGCTGGCTTTGTTAAAGATGTAGTGTGGGCAGGAGTCTTCCGGGGATCCGGAGTGGATGGTGTTCATGATCTTGACGGTGTTGTTGTTATTGATGTTGGTCCAGGCGAGTAGGCGGTTGGTGCGGGTGGTGGTCGTGAGAGCGGGGGTCTTGGCGGCTGCCGGGGTGGTGACGGCGTCGAAGCTGTCGTGGATGTCTGCGATCTTGCGATGGAAGAAGGTGGCCAGCGAGTCGCACAGGTCTTGTGACGGTGGGATGTCATTGGTGTTGGAGCTGGGGTTGGAGAGTTCCTTCACGATGCTGAAGAGCTCTTTGCTGTTGCGTGCATTGTTGTCTAGGCGGTCTTTGAAGGAGGTCCTTTTGGCGGTGATGAGGTGGTGGTTTCTGCGGGTGGCATTCTTGTGCGCTGGGTAGCTTTCCGTGTTCGTTCACGGATCCAGTTTTTTTCGAGTTTTCGGCGGGTTTGCTTGGAGGCCTGGAGGTGAACCAGCTGGCTCTCTTGCTGGTGTGGGTGTTGGGGGTTTCTTGAGCGGGGCGAGAGTGTTGGTGCAGTCATCAATCCATTGTCTGAGGCTGTGAGCTGCGGCTTCGGGGTCGGTCGGATCTTCGGGTGGGCTCTGGGCGAGGGCGGTGGTTAATTGGTCCTCAGTGACCTTGCTCCAGCGGCGGCGAGGCATCTGCAGGGTGCAGTGGTGTGTAGTGGGTTTCCGGAAGGTGAAGTGGATGCAGCGGTGGTTGGTCCAGTGAAGTTCGGTGGTGTGGTTGAAGAAGACTTGGGTGCTTGCTGAGAAGATGGGGTCAAGTGTGTGGCCGGCGGAGTGGGTGGGTGTAGTGACGAGTTGTCTGAGTCTGAGGTTGGTGAGGTTGTCTATCAGGGTGGAAGAGTTGGAGTCATTGTTGTTCACGAGGCGTGTGTGCTGATGAAGATGGCGATGGAGTCGCTGAACTGCGGTCAGGGTCCGGGGGGTCTTTAGATGAGGGTGCCTCTGAGGGTGGTGTTGGGGTCGGTGTGGATCTGGAAGTGCAGGTGTTCGGCGGTGCTGAGGGTGTCGTTGGTGTCTATCGAGATTTTGAGCGCTTCCTCCTTCTACTCCTTTAGAGCGGTCCTTGCGGGTGATCTTGTAGCCTTCTGGGATGGCTATGGCGATGTCGGGTGCCGAGGAGGGGTTCAGCCAGGTCTCCATCAGGAAGGCGACATCTGGGGCGTTGGTGTCGAGTAGGTACCAGAATTCGACGGCGTGTTTGTGGGCGGAGCGGGTGTTGAGCAGGATGCATCTGAGGAAGTTGGGTTCTTCAGTGGGTGGGTGGGTTGGCGGGCCGGATGCTAATGAAGCTGCAGTTCCGGCAGGAGTTCGGAGTGGCTCCAGAATTGGTGATAGAGTCCGACGCCAGTCGGTGGGGATGGGGAGCCCGTTGCGCTCAGGTAACTACGGGGGGCAGATGGTCCCAGGACGAACTGTCTCTCCATATAAATTGTCTGGAGCTTCTAGCAGGGTCATTTACGCTTCGTTGTCTTTCTCCACGCATGACGAATTGTTGCATTCTTCTCCGCATGGACAATGTGTCGGCGGTTCAGCATGTCAATAAATTAAGGGGAACGAAGTCCAAGATTCTTGCAGAAATTGCCAAGGATTTCTGGCACTTTTGTCTTCAGAGGAAAATCACAGTGATTGCGGAATACCTTCCGAGGTGCAACAATCTGATTGCAGATTGGAACTCTCGTCATCTCAGGGATTTCAGCGATTGGAGGCTACATCCTCGTGTATTCTGGTCTCTAACTCGGATTTGGGGTCAGTGCCAGATCCGGAAGCTCTGGAATTGATTCTGAACGCTCCTCTTTGAAGGGCTCAGGCTTGGTTCCCTGTTCTTCTGGAGATGATTTGTGCAGTGCCACTCCTTCTTCCCCAGCATTGGAATCTATTGCTGGACCCTCTCAACAACCCGCATTCACTGATAGAATCGGTCAACTCCTTCTAGTGGCATGGCGGGTTTCGGGGATCGCTGGAAAATCCCAGGCCTTTCGCGAGACGCTACCAGATTTATCAGCGAGGCTTAGTCTCCCAACACACACAAACGTTATTCCACAGCCTCGAAACGATGGTGTAGTTGGTGCGATCAACGGGAGTTGGATCCCGCTTCAGCAGATATCTCTTTGATCGTCAATTTTCTTGCATAAATTGCTTCTTCCGGTCTTGCTTATAGAACAGTTAATAATTTTCGATCTGCCATTTCTGCTGCCCATATAACAATCAATGACAAACCTGCTGGTGAACACCCATTAGTTTGCAAGTTACTCAGGAGTATTAGGTTGGTAAAACTGCCTTGCCCTAAATTGTTGATTTATGGGATGTTTCTACTGTTTTATGATTCCTGGAGGCTTGGCCCTTCAATAATAATCTATCCCGCAAACAGCTTTCAGCAAAATTAACTAGGTTATTATGTTTGGTTTCTTGTAAACGCGTTTCTGACATCCGTGCTCTGGATCTTGCAGGTTGTAGATTTTCACCAGATGGTGTCACTTTTGCTATCTCCAGACGCACTAAGTGTAATACTGCCTCTATTACATACCCGAGTTTTCCTAATAATTTAAAACTTTGTGTAGTGCAATGTATTAAGGATTATGAGGTAAGTACTGCTGAATTTCGACAAGATATGCATGGTCAGTTGTTGATTGCTTAGCAAAAACCTTTTCGCCCTGTGACCCCGGCTACATTGGCAAGATGGGTGAGATGGATCATGGGTGAGGCAGGAATTGATGTTACAAAATTTGGTGCACATTCAACTCGTGGAACTATGGCTTCCAAAACATTTTCTATGGGAGTTAGTTTAACACCTTGAGTGCTAAGGCAATTCACTCCTGGTGCTGAGCTCCCTTAAATCCCATTGTTCATGACGAGCTCAGCTCGTCATGAGCACACAAGCAGTGTACTGCATGACGAGCTGAGCTCGTCATGAGCATGGAAGGGGTTAATGGATATTATGAAAGCAGCTGATTGGTCAACTGATTCTTTGTTTAAGACTTTTTATTATAAACCGATTGTGGATATCGCATCTGTGGTGGTGGCGCAGCTTTGAACAAACATAATCGGAGCCTCTGATCCTGACATAGAATTCAAAATTTGCGAACATACGTGACAAGAATTTTCAATTCTATTAAGGACACGGAGGTGAAGATTATCCCACCCATTTCTAGTTTCATATGGTTGTTTATATTATCTGCTTTTACTGCATATGGATATTTGTAATATGGATATGTTCCTTATTTTCCCTCCCCCTTTTTACTGTATTTTTTCTGCCATGAGGGAATGGTATATTATGACTCTATCTTCTTTCAGGTTCGGATCCTAAGTGAGACGCGTTGCTCTGTCTCCATGGACTGTCTTATGGATACCTGCAGGTTCCGGTTTTTCTGACGAAGTACGCATCAAGTCTTCTGTTTCCAGCCCGTTGGTCTGCTATTTCAATGATCGAGCTGCTTTGTTTTTCCAAGTTCTTCACAAACGTTGGACTGTGTCCTTCACTTTAACTGTTCTGCTTACCAAAGAAAAAGGATGTGACAAATTTACAATCAATTCCACGGAATCACCAAACATTTGCTTTCAGTAATTGATTGTAAATTTGTCATATGTGATATGTAATTATGAACCTGTTCAATTTGTAAATATTGTATAGGACCGTGGAATCACCAAACATTTGCTTTCAGTAATTGATTGTAAATTTGTCATATGTGATATGTAATTAATGAACCGGTTCAATTTGTAAATATTGTATAGGACATAAAAGAAATTGTGATTAACAGCAATATTGTTTGGTACAAGATTCACAAGTATGAATGCCTAATGTATCCTTTTGAGAGTGTGCGTGATGTGGTTGTAGAGTAAATGGTGTGGCGAGAGTGATGAGAACTGTTGAATGTTAGTGTAATTCATTTTCATTTTTTTCTGTATAGTGTTTATATGAAATGTTTATTATATGTATGAAATTGTTTTTGTTGAAGACAAATCTTAAAAAACTTGGGACATTCAAATAAAAGCTAATAATGAGCTTAAGGATAGTCTGTCCACGCGTTCTTGGATTTAAATAAATTCAAATAATCAGCAGTATTGGCATTGTTTTTGGTTGTTGGTTTAAGAGTGCTCAGCCTTACTGCTCATGAGACCATTGGATCAATGGGGTTAACCCAGTTAATCACAGGACCTGGGTAACAATTTGTATATAAAAACAGAGTGGTCCTTGATATAACTCAAGATGCAATTAATGTAAGTCTTATTGTTAACATAAACAGAAAAAATCTGTGCCTGAGGAGATGTATAATTTGCAAACGGCAATATTAATTGCAACACGCCCAACACATATAGATCAAAAGCCAGACGTACTTGATCTCACTTTTATATCACAAGTTTTTTTACATAATCCTAAAATAAGTGATCAAGAGAGACTGCGAGATGCAGTGGACAGAAGGAGGAAATTAAAGGGGTGCTCAAGTGAATTTAAAGGGAAATTAGCTCAAAGGGCAAAGTTAAAATGATTCAGTACAACTAAAAACCACATTTTTTCAGTTGAACAAACAAGGGCCTACCCATACATTTATATACACATCAATTGTAACAAACACAGTGGGGTGGGGGGGGGGGGATTTGGGGGGGGAAATAAGGTGTAGGCCTTAGGTTGGGTGGATAGCCGTCGACGTTTCGACCCTGGCGCAAGAAAGGGGCGGTTTCAAGGCCTCTGCTGCGGGTCTTCTTCAGGACAGGGATGGGAGGGGCGGGTACCGGGGTCTGGACCAAAGAACCTAAAATTAATTGGTTTAAATTAGGTTTGCTGTTCCTATCCAAATTAATATAACTGAAATAACTGAATTCACATAAATAGTGCTGGGTACATTACCAAAGGTAACACAAGAGGGTCACGTCAATATACTTTGGACGGGCCGCCTGAAAAAGGACAAAAAGACATATTCAGTGCCCATCTCCAAAAAGCACTGTCGTCTAATGTTCAAGACACCTAATATGGATGTGTCAAGAAATCCAAATGAAGGAATTGATGATTGCTCCGTTTGTTATTAACACGTTTCTAAATACAGAAAAGGGGGGGGGGGGAACGATATAATTCCCAAAAACCCAATGTTCAATCGACTGAATCAATCCAGCAATTATGATAGAAGATCACTCACCCACACCTAGAACCACAGACGTCTGAGCAGAGGATCAATGCAATCAAATGGAAGGGGAGGGTAGAGGTACGACCCCACATGAAGCACCAAGGCTAATGGTTATGGCAGTCCTATTTTAGAAAGAGGGGAATTCGGCCAAGGTCAGTTTAGCATAGATCGGTAATTGGGGAAATATATAATGCCAGCACCTATACTAGCATACCGGACCAAACAGTTATATATTGACCTCAATCAGGTTGCTCTATGCAAAAGGTTTCTTTAGGTCGAAATAACTGGAGCACTTCTCTGTGTGAGACACAAAAGGAGAGAGGCCGTAGTCAGACTCACTCCATTTACGATTAATACATTCGAAAAAAAAGGGGCCTGGGCACGTATTCAACCGGTAATTACCTTAGTCGAAGTGAGCCGTCCGGTCAACTCTAATCCGTGTTCATCAAGTGAAGACAGACCGCGTCTCAGCAGAGTTTACAAAAAGCGGGGGGCGTGACCAGGGTTACACGCAACGTAACGTGCGGTCACATGGTATCCCGCACTTTCACTATGTTCTAACGCTAGTTGAGTAACGATAGAGAGAGGGCTGCATTAGTAATGCCCGTCAGTCCGGGAGTTGCAAGTCGTCCACCCATTTTTTTTAGATAAACTGAGTTAGTCAGTATCGCACAACAATAGCGAGAGTGCGTAGTTGAATTAAAAATAACTTAAAGATCGCAAGGCAAGTCTATTCAAAAGGTCTATACAAAAAGGGTACCAAATGATTATACCGAATATGACATGCCAAAACAGAATTCATTAATTGTCTGTATCCCGTGTACAATACATGATACAAAAATAGTGTCATACAATTTATACAACAAGATGTTTGCTAATCAACACCTAATGGAAAAGATGATACTGGTTTCCACATATTACATAGAGTCTAAGTTAAAACAATACAAACGATACAATACGATACTATTTGCATAATTGTCGATATCTATGACCAGATCCCTGGGCAACAGACATTATGTACATAAATGCAATTCCACAATTATACAAAATATAAACACAGACAAAACAGATTTTAAATCAAGGAACACAAATAAGGTATGTCATAGTTCAAGCAAGGGTTAATGCCCAATAGTGCTCACACGGGCATATTAACCTCTACGTCTAACTGGTGCAACTAATACTTTTCAATGGGAGATCAACCATTGGGGATTGAGGCCATCTGTCTGCTAACTTCCTCCTGCTCATTCAGTCCCCTGTTCACTGTATCAAAAAGATGCATCCATCTACATTCTCGGGTACTGATGACATTAGCAAAGTTGCCCCCCCCCCCGGGGGTTCTGTGTTACCTTCTCGATTACCCACCACTTGAGGCTTTCAGGTTGATGATTGAATTTGACAAAGTGCTCCACCAGGGGAGCTCCCTGTACCTTGCAGCATACCCTACTACAATGCTGTAGGATACGACTCTTTTCCTTCTGCGTTGTTTGTCCTATATACATAAAACCACAGGGGCAGAGGATGGCATAAATTACCCCCATGGTGTTGCAGTTGGTGTGGTGTTTTAAGGTGTGTGTATAGTTGTTATATGTACATTCTTTTGTTTCAACAGCCATAGAACATGCCTTACAGGCTCCACATTTATAATGTCCCGCCAACGGTGGGAGGTTCCAAAGAACTGTCTGTGTCTCCACATTTTTCTTTTTTAGCATAGAGTGCACTACGTAATCCCTAACACTCCTACCCTTACGGAACGCATGCATGGGAGGGTCTGGCAATCCAGTGTCTTCTGCCACCAAGTGCCAATGATTATTAATGATCCTCTTAATGTCCGTGCTCCTAGTATTAAAGGTTGTCACACATATCAACCTTCTATCATCATTAACATTCCTTATCCTGGGTTCTAGGAGCACCTCCCTATGGCAAAACCATGCTCTTTTTCGTGCCTTCCTTACCAGACTTCTAGGGTAACCCCTTTCCATAGGTCTTGTCATCAGAGTAGATGATTCGGAAAAGTAGTCTATCTTACGGCTACAATTCCTGCGCAGCCTCAGGAACTGTCCATAAGGCAGATTGTCCCTGAGGTTGCGCGGGTGATGGCTCGTATATCTTAAAAGGGTATTATTCTCTGTAGGTTTTCTAAACAGAGTGGTATGTAGACTCCCTTCCTCTTCCTTTATCGTGATATCCAAAAAATGTATTGCCTGATTACTATATTCCATTGTGAATTGGATGTTCTTATCTTTCCCATTCAACCAAGTGTGTAAAGCCGTCAGCTCTTCTTTAGGGCCTTTCCACACAAGGAACATGTCATCTATATAACGACGCCATAACGTAATGTTCTCTCTGTATGGATTGTTCTCACCAAGGACCAGATCATGTTCATATTGGTCCATATAGATAATTGCCAAATTTGGAGCAAAGCTTGCCCCCATGGCTACGCCATTTGTCTGCACAAAATATTCCCCATCAAAAGTGAAGAAATTTTGTTTCATTGCAATTTCTAGAAGATCAATTATAAAGCTGGTGGGGACTCTGTGTGGTCTCACTCTCTCATCTAATACTTTTCTTATAACCTCAAGGGCGGCATGTTGTGGAATATTAGTATATAAGTGTTAGACCTGTCTGCTTCTGGGAAGACTCTAACCACCATGATTTAGTTTTGTCCCCCTTAGCCTCCCAGAATTTCTATTTTTATTTTTACATGTGTCCATCAGGAGTTTTTTATGCTGTCAGGGGGCTAGGTGTTCCTTGGCGATGACGCCATTTTTCCCTCATCACTTGTGAGGCCTAGTCACCCCCTTGAAACCTTAGGGATCTCCAGAGACCTAAAATGGTGTCCACCAACTGTCATAACGGACACCACTGGAGGACAGGTCCATAGGATAGCATTAGGGAACTTTCTGGAATCTACTAGAGACTGCTGCAGGTCTCAGGCCAGCCTATATAAGGCCAGTGACCAGCAGCCATTTTGTGCTGACCCTAGAGTAGAGGAGTGAGGCAGTGGTGAGAGGAGGTGGACATACTGAGAGCAGCTAGTTTGTCACTGAGGCTGACAGTTACTTCAGGGGATTGTTCCCCCTTCAGCCTTTGACCGATCCCTCTCTCAAAACATCAACTATTGGAAAAGAAATCGAGCTACTTGAGGAAGCAGCCACTCACATATTGGAATCCCATTAAATCCACTCAGGATACCCCTAACTGAAGATATTCCTGGCTACCCCTAATCAGCGCTGAGCTTACCAGGGGACGTGGAGTAGCTGAAGTGAGTGCGGGGGTCTGGGGCACCCTGGCGACCTGTGGAGCGGGGGCGCCGTGTGTGGACATCCTTCCTGTGAAGCCCCAGTGAGAGACGACTGGAGGGAAGCAGCGACGTTGCTCTGATCGGCATCGGGACCCCGGGGGCACCGGCCGCGTCAGAAACGAAGAGATCAGCGCTTCCGCGCATGACCGGCAACTAGACGCTTTTCGTGAGGCAGGAGGGGCCTATGATCGGGCAGGCCCGGGGGAGCAGCGTCACCAGAAGACCAGCGTCCTCCCTGTGAAGTGAGTGCAGAGGCGGGAGAAGAGCGAGCGCTTCCGCGCATGCCCAACGGAGTAGCGCGACTGAGGAGAAGCCGAGCGCGACGGAGCACCGGTAGCTGTTTCCCCAGCCTGAGGAGGCAGAAGCGCCACTACAGTTGACCCAGTAAAGAGCCGGTGGGCCAAGAGAAGCTCCCTCGATCCCTCCCGACCGCCGACTGCTGCCAGGCTTCAACGCGAGTGAGAAGAGCCCTCGCAGCACTTCCAGGAAGCTTACAAGTAAGCCGGGTAGAGTGGGGACGGGAGGCAGCAGCACCAGGGGAAAGGATTGAGACAGTGGGACTGCAATTGAGAGACACACTGAACTGCACACAGAGGCATAAAGGAAGAGAACGGGCTAGTGCTCAGCCCAAACCCTACTAAAATAACCCCAACAAGTAACTGAACAGTGGAAAGCCTAATTGAAGGGAAAACAAACTAGTGAACTGGCCAATAAAGAGTAAAACCGATCCAATAACGGTGCAAGTGGGAGAGAGGTGAAAGTGGTAAAGGGAGCCACAGGGTTCCTGGACTAAAGCCCTTACAGAGCTTTTGTAGCGGAGGGAGTAGATCCTCTACCAGTTAGGTGTACCTTGCTAATATTATTGTGTCTTTCCTTCTAGTCACATTATTGGTGGGAAATGCTGTGAGGTTCTACAACCAGGTCATTCTGTTGGGCTGAACAGTGCTTAAGAGCTGTGGGGTAATGTACCTGCAAATGTGTCTTTAAAAACATATTACTCTGCCAGACTGTATTTTGCCTTCCTGTAAAATTATTAGTGAAGTGTCTTGTGTCCTAAATAACTACAGAACCTAAATGTACCTTTGATTTTCAAATTCTGAGCAGGAGAAATATTGAAGAGTGATTTAAATTTCATGTAGATGTGTAATTTGATTGTCTTTTATCCCTGACTAAAAAGCATAACAAGAAGAGCATATTATTTTTATAAAAGGTAACGGTATTTTTCCAAACAGAGGTGTTGTGTCTTTATTTTAGTGGTTCATCACTGAGTTACTGTGGGTAAGATTTGTAAGTACTTAGCCAACGCTTGGAGTTAGCTGTAGACCACTACTGTGCCAGGCTACCATATGTAGGCTTGGGTAATCTAGGTCCAACGTAATTGGTGTTTCAGCGGTGGGATAACGGATCTGTACTTACACTTACTTATTAGTAACGCAGTGCCAACCACGAGACCCCACCTGGAGTTTTCTCCCTGCGGCCCTCCTAATTTACATTTTTGGTTTTTCTAAATTGACTTCTGGCGGTGGGTGGAGGTTGACCTCAGGTCACTCTGTGGATTTCTCCTGTGTAGCATTTTATACTTCAAATAAGAATGGAGATAAATGTGGAAGAGCTAGACAATTATACTGTGCCTCAATTGAAAGAATGGTGTCAGCAGCAGGGGGTGTTTTTCAAGAAAGGCGCCAGGAAAGTTGAGCTGCTGACCAGTATTCGGGCATGGGTAGAGGCTCATTCCGGGGAGGAGGTAGATCCTGAAGAGAGTGACAAGGACACTGTCCTGGAGACCACAACAATGTACCAGGCGGGAGGGGAGAACCTAGTAACAGGTCCTAGAACACCTTCTAGAGTGGGCAGTAGTGTGTCAGAGAGGGGCCTGACCGACGCCGAGTTAGAAGACAGGAGGGAGGAGAGGAGGATGAGAATAGAACTAGCCAGGATGGAGATGGTGAGGGAGGAAAAGAGGTTGGAGCATGAGCGGACCATCAAGGAGATGGATTTGCAAGCCCTAAACTTACGTACCCCCAAACCAGAGAATGGTGGCAGCGATAACCAAACCAACACCCGAGAACCTAGACCGTACCTACCAAAAGACATTATGGCTTGTTATGTACCCAGCGACGACATTGCTAAATGGCTAGCCGCCTACGAGGTCTCGCTGAGGGCCCATGGGATTCTGGAAGTCCACTGGGGAGGTGGGTTATACAAATACATGCCCCCCACTGGCAGGGATACTTTGTTGGCCCTTGACCAGAGTGAACAGACCTACTATCCGGCTATGAAATTAGCGCTGCTCAAGAAGTTTGGGTTGACCCCCGAGAAATATAGACAAAAGTTCCGGGGCAGCTACAAGCTGGGCACACAAAACTGGGTAGATTTCTTGGACTACTCCAGGAAGGCCCTGGAGGGTTGGGTAAGAGGCAGCGAAGTAGGGGACTATGAGGGACTATATGACCTCATACTCAAGGAACACCTACTCGAGAAGTGTCTTCCCGAGCTAAGACAGCATCTGGTGGACAGCAAGCTGACCAGCCCCAGGAAGCTTGCTGAGGAGGCGGACATCTGGGTTAGTACCCGGGTGTCGACTAAGGGGACTGGAGGGAATTCCCAGAAGCAAGGACAGGGCGCCCCCCAGAAGAAAGAGGGAGGGGAAATTAAGAGGGAGTTCTCAAAAGGGCCACAAAATACTTCGCAAGGAAGGGGCAGAGGATTCATCCCTAGGAGTAACCCCCCTCGCAACCCTACCCCTGGCCAAAGCCAGCAGCCAAGGGTTGTTCATTGTTTTGAGTGTGGTGGTGTGGGACACTATAAAGGAGATGTGAGATGCCCAAAAAGACCACCCCCTCCCACTGGAGGAAAAGCCCCGGGAATCACTAGTGTAGTGCTCGGGGAGGAGATGCCTTTGGTTAATGGAGGGGAGCGGGCGGGTGTCACTTTAGTGTCCCTGGGAGATAAGGAGATGGTTCCCAAGACCCAGCTGCCCTCCAATACTATTAAGTATGAGCAGTGGGTCACCATCAATGGCCGTAGAGGGGAGGCTCTGAGAGACACAGGAGCCAGCATGACTATGGTAAGGAGTCAGCTGGTGTCTCCAGAGCAGGTCATCCCAGATGTACTCCATCCCGCCGTAATGGCTGACGGCAGATTGGGCCACTACCCTGTGGCTGAGGTTCCCTTTGAGTGGGGAGGGGTTGCAGGTCCACTTCGAGTTGCCGTAAGCCCTGCCGTGCCTGTTGACTGCCTGTTAGGGAATGATATGGAGCACAATGCTTGGAGGAGGGTGGAGTACCAGACTCACTCTGAGATGCTGGGACCCCCTGACTGGACTTGTGTCAGCACAAGGTCAGCAACTGCCCGAAGGGAAAAGTTGCTTACGCTGGAGCCTGGAACAATGGCCCAGCCGGCTGCCAGAGAAGAGAAGGACAAGAGGCCGGAGGACCCTGCCTCGACATCTCCACCTCGTGAGACAGCTGGACCACCTGCGGAGGTGGATCTGGAGTCCACAGGGGAGAGTGTTGCTTCCTTGGAGAACCTACCCATCCCTACTGAATGGCATGTGGAGGGAGGTCCTTCCAGGGAGGAATTCTGTGAAGCTCAGAAAGAGTGTCCTACTCTCGAGGGGCTGCGGCAACAGGCCAACGCCCAGGCAGCAGGAAACATTGAAGGGAGTTACCGGATTTACTGGGAGGATGGACTCCTCTACAGTGAGCCCAAGGCACCTGGCCATGGTTCAGCCAGAGCCTTGGTGGTCCCTCAATGCTTTAGAGCCTTTCTACTGGAACTGGCTCATGAGATACCATTGGCAGGGCATCTAGGACAGGACAAGACCTTTGCCCGGCTTGTCCCCCACTTCTATTGGCCTCGAATGAAAGTGGCGTCTGACACATACTGTCGGACGTGTGTGTCCTGCCAAGCTAGTGGGAAAACAGGAGTGAAGCTTAAAGCTCCCCTGGAACCACTACCTGTCGTTAGCACCCCCTTTGAGAGGGTGGGCATCGACATTGTTGGGCCATTGGATCCACCAACTTCAGCTGGTCACCGGTTCATACTGGTTTTGGTGGATCATGCCACACGGTACCCAGAGGCAATACCTCTGAGGACCATCACTGCACCTGTGGTGGCAAGGGCCCTGATGGGGATCTTTACCCGAGTGGGTTTCCCCAAGGAGGTTGTGTCCGACAGGGGGACTAACTTCCTTTCAGCGTACATGCGGGCTATGTGGAAGGAGTGTGGAGTTACCTATCGGTTTACCACTCCTTATCACCCACAAACCAATGGTCTTGTGGAAAGGTTTAACAAAACCTTGAAAGGTATGATCAGGAGTCTACCTGAGAGCCTGCGGAGGAAATGGGACATCCTCCTACCCTGTCTCTTGTTTTCTTACAGGGAAGTGCCACAAAAGGGAGTGGGCTTCAGCCCCTT
The DNA here is from genome assembly GCF_964263255.1 of Lissotriton vulgaris. NCBI lineage: Eukaryota > Metazoa > Chordata > Amphibia > Caudata > Salamandridae > Lissotriton > Lissotriton vulgaris. Next base: position 1,057,954,766 of record NC_141697.1, read on the forward strand.
CGAACTTTTGTACGGGCACCCTGTACGGGGACCTCTCAGCCTGGTGAAAGACGGATGGGAACGGACTCCCAGAAAGCTTCCCCAGGACGTGGTGAGCTACATGCTGGCCTTCCGGAGCCAAATGGCTAAGTTGTGGAAGCAAGCTTCAGACAACTTGGAGGCCAGCCAAGCAGTGATGAAAGAGTGGTATGACCACAACGCTCACCCAGTGGAACTGGAGCCTGGACAGAAGGTGTGGGTGATGGAACCTGGAGAGCTAAACGCCCTCCAGGACCGTTGGACAGGCCCCTTTGAGGTGTTGGAAAAGAAGGGGAAGTCCACCTACTTGGTGGATCTTAAGGCCCCGAGGCAGCCCCACAGGGTGCTGCATGCCAATCGCCTCAAGCCACATCATGAGAGGCCCGCGGTTGTCTTGATGATGGTAACCGATGGAGCAGAGGAAGAAGAAAGCGAACCTCTCCCTGATCTTCTCTCGTCCCAAGAAAAGGATGGGTCGGTGGAGGGAGTAATTCTCTCGCCATCCCTAACTCCTGAACAGCAGAGTGATTGCCGCCAGATCCTGGAGCAATTTTCTTCTCTGTTCTCCCTTGTCCCGGGTAGGACCCACCTGTGTACCCATGACGTGGACACAGGAGACAGCCCACCTGTGAAGTCTAAAATCTACCGGCTGTCGGACAAGGTGAAGGCCAGCATCAAGGGTGAAGTCGCCAAGATGCTGGAACTGGGAGTGATTGAACCTTCTGGAAGCCCTTGGTCTAGCCCGGTGGTTTTGGTACCAAAGGCTGCCCCACCAGGCACCACACCGGAATTGAGGTTCTGTGTGGACTACCGAGGCTTGAACTCAGTGACCAAAACTGATGCCCATCCTATCCCACGGGCGGATGAGCTGATTGACCGGCTGGGAGCTGCTCAATACTTAAGTACCTTTGACCTAACTTCAGGGTACTGGCAGATTTCCCTTACAGAGGAGGCGAAGGAAAGGTCAGCCTTCTCTACACCTGAGGGACACTACCAATTTCGCGTGATGCCCTTTGGGCTCAAGAATGCCCCTGCCACTTTTCAGCGGCTGGTGAACAGGGTCCTTTCTGGAATGGAAGCTTTTTCTGCTGCATACCTGGACGACATTGCTGTCTTCAGTAGCAGCTGGGAGGACCATTTGCAGCATCTGCAAGCTGTTCTTCATGCCTTGCAACAGGCTGGATTGACAATCAAGGCCAGCAAGTGTCAGATCGGACAGGGGTCGGTGGTGTACCTAGGTCACTTGGTGGGCAGAGGGACGGTGCAGCCCCTCCAGGCAAAGATTGAGGCTATCATCGCCTGGGAGCCCCCCAAGACTCAAACAGAGGTCCGAGCCTTCCTGGGCCTCACTGGATATTACCGTCGCTTCGTGAAGGGGTATGGTACTATCGTGGCCCCTCTCACTGAGCTTACTTCCAAGAAGCAACCCCGACGGGTAGTCTGGACGGAGGCTTGCCAGCGAGCCTTCCTGACCTTGAAACAAGCATTGTGTTCCGCTCCCATTCTCAAGGCCCCTGATTTTGCTAGAGAATTCATTGTCCAAACAGATGCGTCAGAACATGGCATTGGGGCAGTGTTATCGCAGCTAAATGATGAGGGCTTGGATCAACCCGTGGTCTTCCTGTCCAGGAGACTACTCCCCAGGGAAAGGAGGTGGAGTACAATTGAGAGAGAAGCCTTTGCGGTGGTTTGGGCTCTGAAGAAGCTGCGACCATACCTGTTTGGTTCGCACTTCCTGGTTCAGACTGACCATCGCCCCCTTCGTTGGCTGATGCAAATGAAGGGGGAGAATCCCAAGCTGCTAAGGTGGTCCATCTCCCTACAGGGAATGGACTTCAGGGTGGAACATCGACCTGGGGCAGACCATGCCAACGCAGACGGTCTATCCAGGTATTTCCGCCTTAGTGATGAGGACTCCCAAGGGGTTGGGTAGTTCTCCCCACTTTCAGCTGGGGGGGACGCGTGTTAGACCTGTCTGCTTCTGGGAAGACTCTAACCACCATGATTTAGTTTTGTCCCCCTTAGCCTCCCAGAATTTCTATTTTTATTTTTACATGTGTCCATCAGGAGTTTTTTATGCTGTCAGGGGGCTAGGTGTTCCTTGGCGATGACGCCATTTTTCCCTCATCACTTGTGAGGCCTAGTCACCCCCTTGAAACCTTAGGGATCTCCAGAGACCTAAAATGGTGTCCACCAACTGTCATAACGGACACCACTGGAGGACAGGTCCATAGGATAGCATTAGGGAACTTTCTGGAATCTACTAGAGACTGCTGCAGGTCTCAGGCCAGCCTATATAAGGCCAGTGACCAGCAGCCATTTTGTGCTGACCCTAGAGTAGAGGAGTGAGGCAGTGGTGAGAGGAGGTGGACATACTGAGAGCAGCTAGTTTGTCACTGAGGCTGACAGTTACTTCAGAGGATTGTTCCCCCTTCAGCCTTTGACCGATCCCTCTCTCAAAACATCAACTATTGGAAAAGAAATCGAGCTACTTGAGGAAGCAGCCACTCACATATTGGAATCCCATTAAATCCACTTAGGATACCCCTAACTGAAGATATTCCTGGCTACCCCTAATCAGCGCTGAGCTTACCAGGGGACGTGGAGTAGCTGAAGTGAGTGCGGGGGTCTGGGGCACCCTGGCGACCTGTGGAGCGGGGGCGCCGTGTGTGGACATCCTTCCTGTGAAGCCCCAGTGAGAGACGACTGGAGGGAAGCAGCGACGTTGCTCTGATCGGCATCGGGACCCCGGGGGTACCGGCCGCGTCAGAAACGAAGAGATCAGCGCTTCCGCGCATGACCGGCAACTAGACGCTTTTCGTGAGGCAGGAGGGGCCTATGATCGGGCAGGCCCGGGGGAGCAGCGTCACCAGAAGACCAGCGTCCTCCCTGTGAAGTGAGTGCAGAGGCGGGAGAAGAGCGAGCGCTTCCGCGCATGCCCAACGGAGTAGCGCGACTGAGGAGAAGCCGAGCGCGACGGAGCACCGGTAGCTGTTTCCCCAGCCTGAGGAGGCAGAAGCGCCACTACAGTTGACCCAGTAAAGAGCCGGTGGGCCAAGAGAAGCTCCCTCGATCCCTCCCGACCGCCGACTGCTGCCAGGCTTCAACGCGAGTGAGAAGAGCCCTCGCAGCACTTCCAGGAAGCTTACAAGTAAGCCGGGTAGAGTGGGGACGGGAGGCAGCAGCACCAGGGGAAAGGATTGAGACAGTGGGACTGCAATTGAGAGACACACTGAACTGCACACAGAGGCATAAAGGAAGAGAACGGGCTAGTGCTCAGCCCAAACCCTACTAAAATAACCCCAACAAGTAACTGAACAGTGGAAAGCCTAATTGAAGGGAAAACAAACTAGTGAACTGGCCAATAAAGAGTAAAACCGATCCAATAACGGTGCAAGTGGGAGAGAGGTGAAAGTGGTAAAGGGAGCCACAGGGTTCCTGGGCTAAAGCCCTTACAGAGCTTTTGTAGCGGAGGGAGTAGATCCTCTACCAGTTAGGTGTACCTTGCTAATATTATTGTGTCTTTCCTTCTAGTCACATTATTGGTGGGAAATGCTGTGAGGTTCTACAACCAGGTCATTCTGTTGGGCTGAACAGTGCTTAAGAGCTGTGGGGTAATGTACCTGCAAATGTGTCTTTAAAAACATATTACTCTGCCAGACTGTATTTTGCCTTCCTGTAAAATTATTAGTGAAGTGTCTTGTGTCCTAAATAACTACAGAACCTAAATGTACCTTTGATTCTCAAATTCTGAGCAGGAGAAATATTGAAGAGTGATTTAAATTTCATGTAGATGTGTAATTTGATTGTCTTTTATCCCTGACTAAAAAGCATAACAAGAAGAGCATATTATTTTTATAAAAGGTAACGGTATTTTTCCAAACAGAGGTGTTGTGTCTTTATTTTAGTGATTCATCACTGAGTTACTGTGGGTAAGATTTGTAAGTACTTAGCCAACGCTTGGAGTTAGCTGTAGACCACTACTGTGCCAGGCTACCATATGTAGGCTTGGGTAATCTAGGTCCAACAATAAGGAGGTGATATCCATTGTCACCATCAGTTCTTGTGTACGGGACAATATGTTCTCATCCACCAATTTTATCACTTGCATAGTATCTCTAAGATAGCAGGCAGTGTTCTCTGCTATTGGCTTAATAAAGATGTCAATAAACTTGTAGAGATGTTCGAGAATCGAACCACACCCCGAGATGATCGGTCTCCCTGGTGGATCATTAAGCCTCTTGTGGACTTTAGGTAAAGTATAAATAGTCGGCAGACGGGGGTAGATGTTATTAAGGTACTCACATTCATGTTTGGTTATAAAGCCCTCTTTAAGTGCATTATCCGTCACAGTTCTAATTGTGAGTGCGATATCCTTAGTAGGGTCAGATGCTAGTTTCTTGTAATTGCCCGCAACTGACAATTGGTTGAGAATCTCTGTTTTATAAGCATCCCTATTCTGGATAACAATAGCCCCGCCTTTGTCGGCCGGCTTAATCACTATATCCTGATTCTTTTTTTAAAAAAATTTTTAAACTTTTTATTTGCAGAGTAACAGTAACAAATTTCGGTCAGTACATTTCGTGTATTAGGGTCAATTACGGCACCAGTACAAAACATTGACAGTGTTCATGTGGAATATGTATCGATTCAGCTGTGAAGAGCTACAAGTCACACCATATCTTCCACCCCAGATCCGCGGGTCTGTGGAGGCTCACAGATGCCACCTCTGTATTCATTCCAGCAGGACCACACCTCCCCCCACTTTCGGGGGCATCCCGCACGATATATATACAGTTTTCTCCTGCAGCATGCACCAATCCATGTCTCTTTGCCATTCGGCTAGTTTCGGCGGGGCGGGTGCACCCCAGAGGCGGGCGGTGTTCCTCTTCGCCACCATCTGCCCCAGCATGACCCAGAGTTTCCCTTTCGCGGGCAAGTCTGTGGGCTCCCAAATGTTCAAGAGGCATCTCTTCGCCTCCAGGCGTATGTCCACCTCCCACACCTCTTGCATACAGGGCACCACACGTCTCCAGTACCTCTGGACCAAAGGGCAGTCCAAAGGATATGAAAAAAGGAGCCCGTCTCACCGCAGCCTCGCCTGCAGAACCCCTCCCCCCCACCTCCCATCAACTGTAATCTAGTGCAGGAGATATAGACTCTGTGCAGTATTTTGAGTTGTATAAGCCTAAGCCTGGCCGAAATCGCCACCTCCTTTGGGGACGCAAGCGCAGTCAACTATTCTTCATCATCGATCTCAAGCCCGTCGGTCACCCACTTCTCTTTAAGGGACTGGAGTGGGTCAGGAGGATTATTTACAAGTTTTTTGTATGTAAGGGAGATGGCGTGTTCAGGTATGTGGCCATCAAGCAGTCTGTCCTCGAGTGGGGAGGCCTGTGGGGGTTTCGTTCCCGGTTGTATGTTAGATTGGGGGAGTGTCTGATTTGCATGTATCTGAAAAATTCAGTGTGTCCCAAGTCGTATGTCTCTTGCAGGTAAGTAAAGGACCTGATCCCCTTGGGGCCCCACAAGTCTTTAACTTGCGAGATGCCTATAAGGTCCAAGCTATGGAAACCCTTCGTGCGTCCCACATTGCCTAACTTCTCGGATTCCCACAGGGGAGTGGCCATGGTCAAAGTATTGGACCATCCAAGCTTACGCTGTGCAGCATGCCAAATTTGTACCTGAGTGTTTTGTCGCCCCGTCAGTTGATGTTTACCCGGTCTAGAGTAGAGTGCCACTTCATAGTTCCCATCGGGAAGTAACCACTTGTCCATCCCATAGCCTGATTCGTTACCATCGCTATATGTCCCCTGGTTGATCGCAGACAGGTGGGCGGCCCAGTAGTATTTACGGATGTCAGGAAGGGCTATCCCTCCATCGTACCATCCCAGCGTGAGTTTGTGGAGCGCTATTCTGGGCGCACCCGACCAGAGGAGAGCACGCTGCGCCGCCTCCACTGCCACAAAATAGGAGTTTGGTACCAGATCAGGGTAGTTTTGTAGGGCGTAGAGAAACCGGGGCAGGGCCATCATTTTGAAGAGGGCCGCCCGGCCCAGCAGGGACAGTGGAAGCCTCTGCCAAGTGCTGGAGTCACTTTGGAGCCGTCTCAGGGGCGGCAATAGATTCCTGTCGTATAGGACAGCCTTGTCTGTGGAGACAAAAACTCCCAGGTATGTAAATCTGTCCTCTGCAAATGCGAGTGGGCAGTTGCTGGGGAGCCTGGGGGGGCTGCCGTGGAGGACATAGAGAAGAGACTTGCCCCAAGTTCTTCCCAAAACTAGTGAATATGTCCATCGCTGCCACTATAGACCTCCGTGGTCTGGTCAAATAGAGGAGGATATCATCGGCGTATAGGGAGATCTTGTCTTCCCATTCGTCCGCCCAGTGTATACCTTTGAGGTACATGTCTTGTCTGATCCACGCCGCGAGTGGCTCAAGGGAGAGTGCGAATAAGAGGGGGGAGAGCGGGCAGCCCTGTCTAGTTCCCCTCTCCAGGGTGAAGACCTCTGAGACCTTGCCGTTGACCACCACCTGGGCCAGAGGTTCCGGGTAAAGAAAACGGACCCAAGCGATAAAATTCGGGCCGAAGCCCATTTTGCTGAGCACCGCCATCATGTATGGCCATTCTAGAGTGTTGAATGCCATGGTGGCGTCGAGCGAAACCACCACCGCATCCTCTTGCAGCGTGTGGCTCCTCCCCAGTACACCATTCAAGCGGCGGATATTGAGCGCCGTGTTCCGGTGAGGCATAAAGCCTGACTGGTCCGGGTGGACCAGGGTGGGCAAGACGAATTGAAGCCCGTTAGCGAGGGGTTTTGCTAATATTTTCGGTTCTGCGTTAAGCAGGGAGATGGGCCTGTAAGAGGAGCAGGATTCTCTCGGTTTCCCTTCCTTAGGTATAGCTACGATAGTGGCTATACGCTGGTCTCTTGGCAACATCCCTGCCTCTTTGCTCTCCTCAAACATTTGTTGGAGGTGCACACTAAGGGTGTCCGGTTTCAGCTTGTACAGCTCTATCGGGAGACCGTTGGGTCCAAGGGCTTTACCCGGGCGAAGGTCCGTTATCGCACGCTCCATTTCGGCCGTGACAAGTGGGACCTCCAGGAAGTCGGAAGTGCCTAGCAAATTCCGCTGTGATCTCACGGGGATCCGTGACCTTGGTCCCCGAAACTGTCTGCAGTTCTGGTACAATCTTGTTCGTCTGCTGTTTCTTATCGAGCCATGCAATAAGTTTGCCAGCCTTGTCTCCTTGGTCGTATATACCACCCGTCTTGTGTCGGGCAATGGTTTGGGCAGCCTGCGTAAACCAATTCCCTATACTCTGCGGTCTTAAGTTGTAGCCGATGGCGCACCTCCGGCTCCTGGTCCCCGTGCGCCGCCTCCTCTAGCACCCTCAGGTCCGATTCTACCGAGGTAATCTGTGCCTCCCTGTCTCTACAACGAAAAACAAGGGAAACCCTACTCACAAAGGAACCAGGGCCAACAATTATATCAAAAACAATGGTTTCAGTGGTGTAATCAAAATGATATAAATTAATTAAATAGCTCAATGGCAATGAACATTAATACTGAGGATTGACAAGGATGGCAAAAAGAAATGTACGTACAATTGTGTATATTTCTCTCGTTTTTTTACTTCATAGTATGAATTTTGTTGAAATATGTCATACAGTACATTATTGAATTCAGATGTCCTTCATTGTCCTGTCCTGATGAGACCCACATCTTTAAGGGTCGAAACGCCGTCGACGCCACAAGGAATAGAACCTTAAATAAAGTGCCTACGATTGTGTAGAATCACTTTTAATAATTACATTATCTTTCTTTGGTCTTTTTCCTTTTCATATATCCATTTAGGAACCACTGTGCCTTGAGAGAATTTATGTTTTGTGTATTGTTAGTTTGGTTTTATTGATACACTTGGGACACACCGCACTTCTATGTATTGTCTATGTTTTTGTTTATGTATGTAATGTACTGTATGACATATTTCAACAAAATTCATACTATGAAGTAAAAAAACGAGAGAAATATACACAATTGTACGTACATTTCTTTTTGCCATCCTTGTCAATCCTCAGTATTAATGTTCATTGCCATTGAGCTATTTAATTAATTTATATCATTTTGATTACATCCCTGTCTCTACGGCAGCCTGAAATGGCCGACAAGGCCTCTCCCCTAAGCACGGTTTTAAAGGCTTCCCATATGGTTATGGAAGAACTGACCGATCCGACATTATGATCAAAATATCGAGTAATGGAGCGTGACAGTTTTTCCCTAAGTTCCTCGTCTTTCAGATGCCAGGCGCTGATAGGCAGTATACATCCCTCGCGCCTGTTCCCGATTGTGATGTGTGCCCAGACTGGGGAATGGTACATAGAAAGGGGTCCCAGTTGGTACAGTGTAAGAGACACTAAACCACAGTTCAAACAATGTAGAGCAATGAAGAACTTTCTGAGAGAAATACTTTGAGAAATGTTATTTAATACACATCCTCAATTGTAAATTAATTACAAATGCTTTACAGAACACATAGAGTCAAACTTATTCATATTGCCCACAGGAAGAGGGGCGTGAAAAGGAAGGACTAAGAGTACCCTCTACTTTTGTACCACCAAGTAGTACAATGACCAATCAGATTCTGGCATATGAAAACATGGTACTTAATGAAGTTGAAAAAGCTCTATCTGACAAAAAATATACCAAACTCAATGTTAATCTGAATGAAAGGAAAGCTCTAACCACCTTGAAAGACAACAAGACAATCGTAATTAAACCGGCGGACAAGGGGGGGGGCCATTGTCATTCAAGATGTAGAGAAGTATAAGAATGAGATCTTGCGACAACTGGGAGACGGTGTTAGCTACAAACAACTGCGGAGTGATCCAACTAAAGATATAGCATTGGAAATCATTGATGTGACGATGGAAGGCAAAGAACAAGGGTTTCTAAGTGAGCTGGAATTTAAGTATCTCAATCAGAGTGATCCGAGGCTTCCCACAATCTAAACTCTCCCCAAGATCCATAAGAGTATGCATGAACCCCCTGGCCGCCCGATTGTGTCTGGATGTGGGTCAATCCTTGAGCCCCTTTGTAAGTACATCGATTTTTTCTTGAAACCGATAGCAGAAGGAACCCCCACATATCTAAGGGACACAATGCAAATCATAAACATTGTGGATGGCATGGAATTCCGTATTGATGAGCAACGATTGGTGGCTTGCGACATAGTATCGCTCTACACGAGCATTCCACAAATGGAGGCTCTGGAGGTTATGCGTACTGCAGTTGATGGCCGTATGGCACCTATGGCGGTGCCAACTGAGTTTATCATTCGACTACTAACTATTGCTATGATGAAGAATTTCCTCATGTTTCAAGGAAACTTCTATCTCCAAACCAAGGGTGTGGCAATGGGGGCAGCATTTGCGCCGGACCTAGCCATTATTTACATGGCTGATTATGAGCAGAAATTTGTACAGAATTCAATCAACCCTTATCAAGCACACATCATGATGTAGCGTCGTTATATAGACGATGTCCTGATGATATGGACGGGCACTGAAGAAACCTTGAACCTTTTCCATCTATGGCTGAATCAACAAAGTGTGGATATTCAGTTTACCATACAGGCGCACCATGAAAAAATTGACTTTTTGGATATTACGATCTTCCATGAAGGTAGCAAACTGGCTACCACATTATATCGCAAACCGTCTGAACGCAATTCATTACTGCTATACAACAGCCATCACCCTAGGGGTTTGAGAGACAACCTACAGGTGGGACAATTCTTCAGTGTAAGGCGCAACTGCACTAAAAAAGAAGATTATTTTTCTGAATCAGAAGTTCTAAGCTCAAGACTAATGGAAAGGGGGTATCCACGTAAGCTCGTGAAGAGAGCACAGAAACGAGCTTGGTACAGCCCTCGTGATGAACTACTTACCGCACAAACTAAAAGAGACGACAGAGAAGACAGAATGATCTGTGTCACTACCTACTGCACACAAAGCAACAACATACGGAAAATCGTTAACAAGTATTGGCCTTTGGTGTCAGAGGAGATTGGTCAAACACAGGTACACATGCACTCCTTCAAAAAGACCAGGTGGTAAGCTCCTACCTGGCGACTCCTGAGCCTCCATCCCTGCCAACTCTGTGGAACCTACCCAGTATGACTGGTAATTATAGATGTGGACATTGTAAGGCCTGCCCAAGATGTGTACAAACCAAACAGTTTAACTACCAACACCACAGTATAGACCTAAAAACTTTCACTAACTGCAACACAAGTTGCGTGATCTACTGTATCACATGCCCATGTGGCTTGGCTTATGTAGGCCAAACACAGCAGAAAGTAAAAGCCTGTATCCTTCAGCACCAGAGCAGGATTAGGTGCGACGTGATTGGGGCTCCCCTAGTAGACCACTACAGAAGGGCTGGACATACCGTAGAACAACTACAATGGGTCATTTTAGAAAAAGTTACACTGGGACCAAGGGGAGGCATCATTGGCTCTATTCTAAATTTAAGGGGAAGTAAGTGGACGACCCGTTTGGACACTGTGCGTTATGGGTTAAATGAGCAGGATAACAGTTACGCCTAGCTAGCATGTTTACATTAGTGTATGTACGAGTATCAGTCATATTGTAATTGATGTGTTTTTCATCTACATGTTTTGCCTCTCTCTCGTACTGTGTATCATGTTTTGACTTTCGTGACTTGATGATTTTTTAAATATGCATGGTTATCTGACATTGCTTAGTATCTGATTGTGCAACAGGATATTTATGGTGATTGACTATCTGACGTGGTGGTCCCCCATCCTGTCACCACATGTACCTCTACAAACAAAAAAAGTTTTTCATCAACTTTTTCATGTGTTGCGTAAATATGTAAAAAGACATTTGTAAAGAACTATCACACTGTGAATATGGTGATAAAGTGAGTTCTTTATTAACGCGTCAACACTGGCTCCTACAACAAGCGGAGCCTTGAAAGGTTTCCCGTCAGTCGGGTGATCAGCTGTCAACTGTCAGTTCTGACAGTTCACAGCTGGTGACCTCACTACGGTACGGTGTCCACGCAGGGACACAACTAGGCGATCAGGCGTACGGTGTCCCATAAGGGAACACTACATTAAGTCACAACACATCTCCCTTCTTATGGAAAGGAATGGAAAGGAAAAACAGAACTTACAAAAGGAGTAACAAAGAGTCTATTGGCAGACGTAATCTTTTAGTTTAGTTGGTGGTCCTAACAACCTCCCTGCTCGACTCCTGCTGATGGGTTGTGGTGTGTCGTCTGCAGGTGTTGGTGGTAACATTCGCCTGACCCTCACTGCGCTGGAGGCATTTGGTGATGTACAAGCTGGCATTGAAGCATGCCGCAGAACGTTGCTCCCAATCACATTAGGTCTTGCTTGAAATTCATGGTCAGACTCGTCGTCGATAAAATTGGTTGAGTCAAGTTTCTTTTCTGTCCGTCGCATGAGTTCTTAGCAATGCCTGTTGGTAAACGGTATGTATCTTGCATGGTGTCTTCTTGGCTTGGTACGGGCTGACTGTAAGCAGACAATACAGAGAAGTGCCATACCTTTCCGTCACTCAAAAGCGCAGCGTTACAATACACTTCACGCACAGTCAGGGGAGATGTAAATCTTTCTTGTCCCTTTCCAATGTGTCCACTTTTCTTGACTTTGACTACATCTCCCGCCTTGAGTTCAACCAGCTTACAACTATGCTTCTTGTCATAGGTCGTCTTGCTCTTGAGCTGTGCGTGTGTGAGTCTTTGCATGACCTGTTGAGCAGACCAATTCACTCTTCTTGCAGCTTGGGCCCAACCCACATTGTCCTTTGAAAGTGGAGTTCTGCCTCGCATTAACTCAAATGGGCTGTGGCCTGTGGTTTCGCATGGAGAAATTCTGTATGCCCACACTGTCTTGAGCATTTCTGTTTTCCAGTTGAGTTTGTTGCTTTTAGCTATTTGCAATATTCCCTTCAAAACTCGGTTGAATCTCTCCACTGCTCCGTTACCGGCAGGATGATAAACTGAGGTAGTCTTGTGTTCAATACCGTGTTTGTTCACATAGGCCTTAAATATTTCAAAAGTGAATTGTGCGCCATTGTCGCTTAAAATCTGCTTTGGAAGTCCTTCACGGGCGAAAGTTTCGTCCATGAACTTTACAACATTCAGGGCATCTGGTTTGTTAACGATTCTTATCTCTGGCCATTTAGAGTAGTGATCGATTATTACTATTACGTACCATTGATCTAGCTCTTCAGGTATTGGCCCCATAATATCGATGCCGATCCTTTCCCATGGCATAGATGGACATGGAATTGGGTGCAAAGGTGGTCTAAATGTCACTTGTGATTTGTCTGAGTCCATGCACATTTTGCATTCTCTTACTGTTCTTTCTACTGCAAGACTGACACCTGGCCACCAATACAAGTTTTTGATTCTGTTCTTTGTTTTAGCAATACCTAAATGCCCTTCATGGCATAACTCAAGTATCTTCTTCCTTATGCTTGTAGGTGGAACAATTCTTCCATTCCTTAACAGGAATGCATTTTCCAAAGATAATTCATTTTTTATTTCCCAGAAGTTTTTCAATGGTTCTGTTAATTTGTTCTTGTTTGACCATCCTTCAGTTATGTTCTGTATTACCTTACAAATTACTTTGTCCCTACTTTGCTCCAACAGCCATTCCTCTCTTGTGATTCCACTGGACTTCTCTAATACATTTGCAATACATGTTTCTTCCACTTCCTTGCTGTCAATGTCACCTTTATTTCCTACGGGCATTCTGCTTAGAAAATCAGCTACAACATTTTTTACTCCGGGAACGTAGTGGACTTTGTATATGTAATCAAATAAGCGTACAGATAGTCTGGCCAATCTTGGTGAAGCCGTGTTTAAACCCTTCGTGGTGAGAACTTTAGTTAATGGTTTGTGGTCTGTACACAAGTTAACCATTTTTCCCCATACATATTGTCTGAAGTGTTCAAGGGCCCACACGCATGCCAGTGCTTCACGCTCAATGACTGAAAATTTTTCTTCTGCTTGAGTGAGTGAGCGCGATGCAAAGGCTATGGTGTACTCTGCACCATTGGTGTCCCTCTGTGTGAGTACGGCTCCTAGACCCTTATTGCTAGCGTCTGTAGTGACATAGTTTTGTAAAGAGGGGTCATATCCTTGAAGCGGCAAAGCCGTACACATGTCGTCTTTTAGATTCTGGAATGCTTTCTCACATTCTTGAGACCATTCGAATCTGTTCATTTGTTTCAATTGTTGCCGAAGTGTATAGGTTTTCAGTGAGAAATTTTTGATAAATTTTGAATAAAATTCTACGAGGCCCAAAAAGGATCTTAATTCATCTTTGTTCTATGGTATTGGCGAATCCTTTATTGCTTGTATTAATTCTTTTTTTGACTGATCCCTTCTCCTGTTATAAGATGCCCAAGATAATTGACTGAGTTGCTTGCAAACTTGCATTTAGAATATTCCGCTGTCAATCTTTTCTTGTTCAGAACTTCCAAGACCTGTTCCACCCTGCCATCATGCTCTTCCTTCGATTTTCCCATGATTAAGATGTCGTCTTGGAAGAGTAGTATTCCTGGAACTCCTTCGAAGATGTTATTCATGAGTCTCTGAAACATTGCGGCCGCAGATGCTAAACCGAAAGGTACTCGAGTGAATCTGAAACATCCAAAAGGAGTATCAAATGTCGTCAATGTCTTACTTTCGCGATGCAGGGGTACCTGGTGATAGGCGGATTTTAAATCGATTGTGGAAAACCACTTCACGCCTTTGGTGGTAGTCAACATCTCATTTATTTTGGGCAAAGGATATTGTTCCACTATAATGTTTTGATTCAAATCGCGCAAGTCGACACAGAGCCTTAACTTGCCATTTGGTTGTTTCACGATAACCAAGGGAGCGACCCATTCAGATGCTTCCACCTTTTCAATTATTCCATCTTTCATCAGTTTGTCGAGCTGGGCCTTTACTTCATCCTTAATGGCAAACGGGATATTTCTTGCCTTGTGCACAATGGGAGTGGTGATTTCCTTAAGTTTGATTTTGTGCTGGTACCCCTTCAAAGCTCCCACATCTCCACTGAAAACCTTGGGATACTTCTTGAGTAAGGATATTGCATAGTCATCGTTATCTGCCAAACTTAAAACTGGCTCACTCTTGCTAGGATCGAGGATAATTCCCAGGTTGCCTTGGTCCATCCAACCTAGGACTGATGGTCCGACCTTCGATACATATAGTTTACCGACTGCCTTCCTGCCTTTATATATGAAGTCTAGTGACCTGTATCCGTGCACTACAATTTGCTCACTTGTAAATGATCTGATGATTATATCAGGTTTTTTAAGTTCTTCTCCAACCTGTGGTTGGAATTTTTCTTTCCAGACGTTCTCATTTACAATTGTATAAGGCGAGCCAGAGTCTGCCACCATGTTTATCTCCACGCCTCCTATCGTCATGCAACATCTGGGTTCCTTTGTCTTGGTTTTCATTTCTGTTCCACTACCATCATGTGTTTCACTGACGAGTTCATCGTCGATTTTTAATATGAACATGTTCATGTCCTCATCATCAGATGCATTTTGAACGTCTTCTCCTGCGCATTCAACCATTCTCACACGTTGCGGCTTCCTTCTATTGCACGCTTTGGTGAAGTGACCTTTAAGTCCACAATGAGTGCATTTTACTTCGCGTGCAGGACACTTTGGATCATTGGCCATGTGAGATGTGCTCAAACACCTGTAACAATGTCCCCAGTTTTTTGTTTCGCTACCTTTATATGTTGGTTTGTAGTTTTTGTTCCATTTCTGCTTATTATTTGTCCCTTTGTCAGTAATTCTGCTTATAGTATCACTTTTCTTTTCCTTGTTTTCTGATAGTACAGCCCTTGCACATCTTCCCGTGAGTTCTGCCTTGCGCGCAATGTCTATAATGTTCTGCAATGGGTATTCCCCCTTGGCCCACAAGTTGTCTTGTATGTTGGTATTCGAGCCCTGCATAACAATCTGATCTCTAATAAGCTCATCGTGAAGTGCACCAAAACGACAATTAATGGCCAGGTTCTTAAGTGCAGAAACGTAATCGTCGATTGATTCTTCCTCACCCTGCTTTCTGTGGAAGAATTTGTAGCGATCAACACCAACACATACTGTCGGTTTATAAAATGTGTTGAGATCGTCAATGGCATTAGTAAACACATCCCCTTCATTTTCAGCCCTGATCTTTTTATTTATTGCGTTGTACACTTTAATCCCTCCAGCACCTAAACAATGCATGAGCATTTTGTACTTTTTCTCAGGCTTAACCTCATCATCTTCTTCTAATGTTGCAATATAGTTTAGGAAATAATCCCTCCATTCTTCCCACTTAAGTGCTGGTTCTCCCCCTGCACGTAGAAAGGTCTCCGGTGGTGACAAGTTCCATATGCAACCCGATGCCATCTTATTTTGAAATTATTTTGGAAGGTACAACTGTTATAAGTAATGGAGACTGTATCAGGCTATAAATTAAATTTGTTAGCTATAGCTTTGAATGTGTGACAACTGAAACAGTTAAACAAGTAGGAGCGGCCGCTTTATAATCAGACTATTTTTAAATATGTGGCAGAACTCACACTTGCTGCACAATTCCTTGCCTTGTTACATTTTTTAGTAACAGCTTAAACACGTTTAAATTTAGATGATTTTGACATGTGGGCTATTTTATTGCTTACTGTACATTCCGCCTGCTGACCCCAGATCACACCGGTACACGAGCTGTCTTCGTGCCCCTTGTTGATTTTGCGATGTCTTTATTTTGAGTAGAGCTGCGTCTGAACAAGTGATTTTTTCCTGACACTAGATGGCGCTAACGTCGTGCAGTTGTTCTGTTATAGTCGATCCTGACCAAGCTACTGCTTCATCGTAGATCAAAATGGCCGCTGCGTCGTTCAGCTGTGAGCGTGATGACGTGGTGAGGTCGATTTCACTCAGCTGCAAGGCGGTTGACAGTTGGGTTGACAGTTAAGCTCCGAAAAGTTTCTTGTGACAAAAAAACTCGAGCGTCGTTTTGCCCTTCAGTTTTAAACAGTACCTTTGCTTTGTTCGTTTACTTATGATCATTTAGCAGGAAGTTCTATGAGCAATGTGTTTCTGGTCCGTCTGCCGTAGGGCTGGCCTTTGTGAAGCGCTGTTCTATCTCCGGTTACGTTTCAATTTGCAGAATAGCCGAAATTTCAAAAGTATATTCATCGGACCTTTGCAAAGGTTTCCTTTTTTTTTCCGTGTTCACTCTTATCATTAATTTGTAGTGCCGAGTCTTCACTGGAAATGCAGGTGGGAAGTCACCTCTTCAATTTATTCACGATTTTCGTGGGTTCAGTGTTGACGCCTCGTCGCCACTTTGTAAAGAACTATCACACTGTGAATATGGTGATAAAGTGAGTTCTTTATTAACGCGTCAACACTGGCTCCTACAACAAGCGGAGCCTTGAAAGGTTTCCCGTCAGTCGGGTGATCAGCTGTCAACTGTCAGTTCTGACAGTTCACAGCTGGTGACCTCACTACGGTACGGTGTCCACGCAGGGACACAACTAGGCGATCAGGCGTACGGTGTCCCATAAGGGAACACTACATTAAGTCACAACACATCTCCCTTCTTATGGAAAGGAATGGAAAGGAAAAACAGAACTTACAAAAGGAGTAACAAAGAGTCTATTGGCAGACGTAATCTTTTAGTTTAGTTGGTGGTCCTAACAACCTCCCTGCTCGACTCCTGCTGATGGGTTGTGGTGTGTCGTCTGCAGGTATTGGTGGTAACATTCGCCTGACCCTCACTGCGCTGGAGGCATTTGGTGATGTACAAGCTGGCATTGAAGCATGCCGCAGAACGTTGCTCCCAATCACATTAGGTCTTGCTTGAAATTCATGGTCAGACTCGTCGTCGATAAAATTGGTTGAGTCAAGTTTCTTTTCTGTCCGTCGCATGAGTTCTTAGCAATGCCTGTTGGTAAACGGTATGTATCTTGCATGGTGTCTTCTTGGCTTGGTACGGGCTGACTGTAAGCAGACAATACAGAGAAGTGCCATACCTTTCCGTCACTCAAAAGCGCAGCGTTACAATACACTTCACGCACAGTCAGGGGAGATGTAAATCTTTCTTGTCCCTTTCCAATGTGTCCACTTTTCTTGACTTTGACTACATCTCCCGCCTTGAGTTCAACCAGCTTACAACTATGCTTCTTGTCATAGGTCGTCTTGCTCTTGAGCTGTGCGTGTGTGAGTCTTTGCATGACCTGTTGAGCAGACCAATTCACTCTTCTTGCAGCTTGGGCCCAACCCACATTGTCCTTTGAAAGTGGAGTTCTGCCTCGCATTAACTCAAATGGGCTGTGGCCTGTGGTTTCGCATGGAGAAATTCTGTATGCCCACACTGTCTTGAGCATTTCTGTTTTCCAGTTGAGTTTGTTGCTTTTAGCTATTTGCAATATTCCCTTCAAAACTCGGTTGAATCTCTCCACTGCTCCGTTACCGGCAGGATGATAAACTGAGGTAGTCTTGTGTTCAATACCGTGTTTGTTCACATAGGCCTTAAATATTTCAAAAGTGAATTGTGCGCCATTGTCGCTTAAAATCTGCTTTGGAAGTCCTTCACGGGCGAAAGTTTCGTCCATGAACTTTACAACATTCAGGGCATCTGGTTTGTTAACGATTCTTATCTCTGGCCATTTAGAGTAGTGATCGATTATTACTATTACGTACCATTGATCTAGCTCTTCAGGTATTGGCCCCATAATATCGATGCCGATCCTTTCCCATGGCATAGATGGACATGGAATTGGGTGCAAAGGTGGTCTAAATGTCACTTGTGATTTGTCTGAGTCCATGCACATTTTGCATTCTCTTACTGTTCTTTCTACTGCAAGACTGACACCTGGCCACCAATACAAGTTTTTGATTCTGTTCTTTGTTTTAGCAATACCTAAATGCCCTTCATGGCATAACTCAAGTATCTTCTTCCTTATGCTTGTAGGTGGAACAATTCTTCCATTCCTTAACAGGAATGCATTTTCCAAAGATAATTCATTTTTTATTTCCCAGAAGTTTTTCAATGGTTCTGTTAATTTGTTCTTGTTTGACCATCCTTCAGTTATGTTCTGTATTACCTTACAAATTACTTTGTCCCTACTTTGCTCCAACAGCCATTCCTCTCTTGTGATTCCACTGGACTTCTCTAATACATTTGCAATACATGTTTCTTCCACTTCCTTGCTGTCAATGTCACCTTTATTTCCTACGGGCATTCTGCTTAGAAAATCAGCTACAACATTTTTTACTCCGGGAACGTAGTGGACTTTGTATATGTAATCAAATAAGCGTACAGATAGTCTGGCCAATCTTGGTGAAGCCGTGTTTAAACCCTTCGTGGTGAGAACTTTAGTTAATGGTTTGTGGTCTGTACACAAGTTAACCATTTTTCCCCATACATATTGTCTGAAGTGTTCAAGGGCCCACACGCATGCCAGTGCTTCACGCTCAATGACTGAAAATTTTTCTTCTGCTTGAGTGAGTGAGCGCGATGCAAAGGCTATGGTGTACTCTGCACCATTGGTGTCCCTCTGTGTGAGTACGGCTCCTAGACCCTTATTGCTAGCGTCTGTAGTGACATAGTTTTGTAAAGAGGGGTCATATCCTTGAAGCGGCAAAGCCGTACACATGTCGTCTTTTAGATTCTGGAATGCTTTCTCACATTCTTGAGACCATTCGAATCTGTTCATTTGTTTCAATTGTTGCCGAAGTGTATAGGTTTTCAGTGAGAAATTTTTGATAAATTTTGAATAAAATTCTACGAGGCCCAAAAAGGATCTTAATTCATCTTTGTTCTATGGTATTGGCGAATCCTTTATTGCTTGTATTAATTCTTTTTTTGACTGATCCCTTCTCCTGTTATAAGATGCCCAAGATAATTGACTGAGTTGCTTGCAAACTTGCATTTAGAATATTCCGCTGTCAATCTTTTCTTGTTCAGAACTTCCAAGACCTGTTCCACCCTGCCATCATGCTCTTCCTTCGATTTTCCCATGATTAAGATGTCGTCTTGGAAGAGTAGTATTCCTGGAACTCCTTCGAAGATGTTATTCATGAGTCTCTGAAACATTGCGGCCGCAGATGCTAAACCGAAAGGTACTCGAGTGAATCTGAAACATCCAAAAGGAGTATCAAATGTCGTCAATGTCTTACTTTCGCGATGCAGGGGTACCTGGTGATAGGCGGATTTTAAATCGATTGTGGAAAACCACTTCACGCCTTTGGTGGTAGTCAACATCTCATTTATTTTGGGCAAAGGATATTGTTCCACTATAATGTTTTGATTCAAATCGCGCAAGTCGACACAGAGCCTTAACTTGCCATTTGGTTGTTTCACGATAACCAAGGGAGCGACCCATTCAGATGCTTCCACCTTTTCAATTATTCCATCTTTCATCAGTTTGTCGAGCTGGGCCTTTACTTCATCCTTAATGGCAAACGGGATATTTCTTGCCTTGTGCACAATGGGAGTGGTGATTTCCTTAAGTTTGATTTTGTGCTGGTACCCCTTCAAAGCTCCCACATCTCCACTGAAAACCTTGGGATACTTCTTGAGTAAGGATATTGCATAGTCATCGTTATCTGCCAAACTTAAAACTGGCTCACTCTTGCTAGGATCGAGGATAATTCCCAGGTTGCCTTGGTCCATCCAACCTAGGACTGATGGTCCGACCTTCGATACATATAGTTTACCGACTGCCTTCCTGCCTTTATATATGAAGTCTAGCGACCTGTATCCGTGCACTACAATTTGCTCACTTGTAAATGATCTGATGATTATATCAGGTTTTTTAAGTTCTTCTCCAACCTGTGGTTGGAATTTTTCTTTCCAGACGTTCTCATTTACAATTGTATAAGGCGAGCCAGAGTCTGCCACCATGTTTATCTCCACGCCTCCTATCGTCATGCAACATCTGGGTTCCTTTGTCTTGGTTTTCATTTCTGTTCCACTACCATCATGTGTTTCACTGACGAGTTCATCGTCGATGTTTAATATGAACATGTTCATGTCCTCATCATCAGATGCATTTTGAACGTCTTCTCCTGCGCATTCAACCATTCTCACACGTTGCGGCTTCCTTCTATTGCACGCTTTGGTGAAGTGACCTTTAAGTCCACAATGAGTGCATTTTACTTCGCGTGCAGGACACTTTGGATCATTGGCCATGTGAGATGTGCTCAAACACCTGTAACAATGTCCCCAGTTTTTTGTTTCGCTACCTTTATATGTTGGTTTGTAGTTTTTGTTCCATTTCTGCTTATTATTTGTCCCTTTGTCAGTAATTCTGCTTATAGTATCACTTTTCTTTTCCTTGTTTTCTGATAGTACAGCCCTTGCACATCTTCCCGTGAGTTCTGCCTTGCGCGCAATGTCTATAATGTTCTGCAATGGGTATTCCCCCTTGGCCCACAAGTTGTCTTGTATGTTGGTATTCGAGCCCTGCATAACAATCTGATCTCTAATAAGCTCATCGTGAAGTGCACCAAAACGACAATTAATGGCCAGGTTCTTAAGTGCAGAAACGTAATCGTCGATTGATTCTTCCTCACCCTGCTTTCTGTGGAAGAATTTGTAGCGATCAACACCAACACATACTGTCGGTTTATAAAATGTGTTGAGATCGTCAATGGCATTAGTAAACACATCCCCTTCATTTTCAGCCCTGATCTTTTTATTTATTGCGTTGTACACTTTAATCCCTCCAGCACCTAAACAATGCATGAGCATTTTGTACTTTTTCTCAGGCTTAACCTCATCATCTTCTTCTAATGTTGCAATATAGTTTAGGAAATAATCCCTCCATTCTTCCCACTTAAGTGCTGGTTCTCCCCCTGCACGTAGAAAGGTCTCCGGTGGTGACAAGTTCCATATGCAACCCGATGCCATCTTATTTTGAAATTATTTTGGAAGGTACAACTGTTATAAGTAATGGAGACTGTATCAGGCTATAAATTAAATTTGTTAGCTATAGCTTTGAATGTGTGACAACTGAAACAGTTAAACAAGTAGGAGCGGCCGCTTTATAATCGGACTATTTTTAAATATGTGGCAGAACTCACACTTGCTGCACAATTCCTTGCCTTGTTACATTTTTTGGTAACAGCTTAAACACGTTTAAATTTAGATGATTTTGACATGTGGGCTATTTTATTGCTTACTGTACATTCCGCCTGCTGACCCCAGATCACACCGGTACACGAGCTGTCTTCGTGCCCCTTGTTGATTTTGCGATGTCTTTATTTTGAGTAGAGCTGCGTCTGAACAAGTGATTTTTTCCTGACACTAGATGGCGCTAACGTCGTGCAGTTGTACTGTTATAGTCGATCCTGACCAAGCTACTGCTTCATCGTAGATCAAAATGGCCGCTGCGTCGTTCAGCTGTGAGCGTGATGACGTGGTGAGGTCGATTTCACTCAGCTGCAAGGTGGTTGACAGTTGGGTTGACAGTTAAGCTCCGAAAAGTTTCTTGTGACAAAAAAACTCGAGCGTCGTTTTGCCCTTCAGTTTTAAACAGTACCTTTGCTTTGTTCGTTTACTTATGATCATTTAGCAGGAAGTTCTATGAGCAATGTGTTTCTGGTCCGTCTGCCGTAGGGCTGGCCTTTGTGAAGCGCTGTTCTATCTCCGGTTACGTTTCAATTTGCAGAATAGCCGAAATTTCAAAAGTATATTCATCGGACCTTTGCAAAGGTTTCCTTTTTTTTTCCGTGTTCACTCTTATCATTAATTTGTAGTGCCGAGTCTTCACTGGAAATGCAGGTGGGAAGTCACCTCTTCAATTTATTCACGATTTTCGTGGGTTCAGTGTTGACGCCTCGTCGCCACTTTGTAAAGAACTATCACACTGTGAATATGGTGATAAAGTGAGTTCTTTATTAACGCGTCAACACTGGCTCCTACAACAAGCGGAGCCTTGAAAGGTTTCCCGTCAGTCGGGTGATCAGCTGTCAACTGTCAGTTCTGACAGTTCACAGCTGGTGACCTCACTACGGTACGGTGTCCACGCAGGGACACAACTAGGCGATCAGGCGTACGGTGTCCCATAAGGGAACACTACATTAAGTCACAACAACATTACTGTAAAGTTGTTTCCACAATGAATCACTGACTGCAGGTTTGTAAATTCAATCTGCTTTATTTATAACTTAATAAGGGTTGTTCGAGGAGCCCTGGCCGGCGCTGCCGTCTCGCTCAGTTCTCGGCGCGCAATGCCCTGTGCGCGCGCGTCTGCGTGACGTGCATAAACTTGAGCGCACACTACATATCTCCCCCTTTTACTGAACTTTAAGAAGTCATTTACAAATCATTGTCCAATTCAAAGTCTCGAAATCTGGAGGGCCTTACCACCTGCCTTCCGCTCCTTGTAACCCTGATGGGGTTCCCCGGAGCCCCTTGGTTCTGCATTTCAGTTCCTTCCGTTTCTTCACTCGCCACCCCACCATCATTCATGCTTCTCCCCGGCCAGTCCATCTCGGCTCCTTGACTCTCGCTCACTCCTTCGCCTTCTCGCGCCATCCCGGCACTTGCTCCACCACGCTGCTCACTTACGCATTGTCCCCTTTCCGTATTTAAATCGTCCATGTCTTCCCATTCCGTTCCTGGTTGCTTCCAGCTCAATACCTTGTTGCACCGGGCCATGCGGTCCTGAGACCACACGTTTCTGTCGCTCAGCAGGGCCGCTCGATCATACACTTCTTTAACTTGCATGGGTTTGCTATATTTACTGTCTCCTTTCTTCTGTAGAGTCGCTAGCTTTACTCTTACCCACTCTCCCTTCTCCAGACCTGTTCCTTTCACATTCCTTCGTTTGTTGTAATGGTTGGTGTAGATTGTTCGTGCTCTTTCTAAGTTGGCCCGTACCACTGTGGGGGACCACTCGCTGGTGATGACCTTCTCCTTCCAAATCCTGTTATCGTGTGTGAAGGGTTCTCGCCCTCTCAATATCTGGAACGGGCTGTACCCCGTGCCAGTGGGGGTTATTCTGTAGGCCCACACCATATTCTCTAGTGCTTTCTCCCAGTCTTTGTTGCTGGAGATGGCGGCTTGCATGGCTCCCATCACTACCCTATTAAACCGCTCCACTAAGCCGTTACCGGCTGGATGGTAGATCGCCGTGTGTTTGATGGTGATGCCGTTCCTTTGCATAAATTTGCTCCACCTTTCCGACGTGAACTGGGGGCCATTATCGCTCAGAATGGACTTGGGGATTCCTTCCCTTGTGAAGGTCTCTGACAGAAACTTTAAGATGTTCTCAGTGTCCATGGACTCGTCCACCCTCAACTCCGGCCACTTGGAGTATCGATCCATTAGAACACACACATACTTCTGCATGCCCTGGTCATCTAGGACGAGTCCCAAAATGTCTATGGATAGCTCTTCCCACGGATTTGAGGGGGGGTCGAACTTTCCTAACGCTGGCCGCAGGGGTTTTAGGGTCTTGTACGCTCCTTGGCACTGTGGACACTCCCTGACATGCCTTTCCGCCCTTAAGTCCATGCCTGGCCACCAGTAGTTTTGTTTTGCTCTTGCTTTGAGTTTTCCTATGCCTAAGTGGCCCTCATGTAGCAGGTCCACGAGCTTGGTGATGAGGTTCCTTGGGGGGGATCACCTTGTCTCCTCTGTAAATGAACACCCCCTTGTCTCCTAGCGACAGTTCTTCCCTCACTTCGTAGTATGGCTTCATGCTCTCACTCACGTTCCTTTTGTCTGGCCATCCTTGTACAATGTGCATCTTCACTTCCTTCATATTGGTGTCCTCCTCGTATGCCTCTGTCCATTCCTGCTGGCTGATTAGTTTCTCCTGGTCTTCTACGAGAGCTACCAACTCCCCTCTGCCTGCAGTGTCTTCCTCCCCTGGCTCCATGGCGGCTGCTCTACTCAGGTAGTCAGCTACTCGGTTCCGATTCCCGGGGATGTACTCCACATCATACCTGAACTCGAGTAATTTTAGAGTCATTTTGGATATCCTGGGTGTGGCACTGGCATGTCCACTCAATGTTAGCACTTTTACCAACGGCTTGTGATCGGTCTTGAGTAGAAATTGGGTACCCCAAAGGAATTGCCGGAATCTCGTCATGGCCCATACCACCGCCAGCATCTCCTTCTCAATCACGCTGTATTTGCTCTCGGTATCCGTCAATGCCCTGGATGCAAAGCTGATTGTCTCCATTTCTCCTCTTCCTCGGTCTTGCATGAGCACAGCACCCAGGCCCTAGTCACTGGCGTCGGTCGTGAGCACTGTGGCGTCCTGTGGGTCATATCCTTTGAGCGGCACAGCTCCTGTGACGTCCTTCTTGATAGTTTCAAACTCGGTTTGAGCTTCCGGTGTCCACTGGAACGCTGTGCTCTCCCTGGTCAGCAACCTCATGTGGTGGGTCTTCGAAGCAAAGTGTACCACAAACTTGCTGTAGTACTCCGCCATCCCCAAGAACGACCTGACCTCTTCCTTGTTCTTGGGGGGCGGTGCTTCTGCGATTGCTTTTACATTTTCCGCCTTAGGTGTGATGCCCTGCACTCCGATTTCATGGCCCAGATACGTCACCGATTCCAGGCCCAATCGGCACTTGGTCCACTCTGCTGTGAGGCCTTTGTTCTCCAACGTCTGTAGCACTCTTCCGAGCTTCTGATCGTGGTCCAGTTTGTCGCGTCCCATCACCAGAATGTCGTCCTGGAAATACTGGACGCCTTTGATGTCTCTGAACAGTTGGTGCATCATTTTCTGAAAGACTGCGGCCGCCGAGGCCAGCCCAAACGGCATGCGGCAGAACTGGTAGCACCCGAACGGGGTGATGAAGGATGTGAGGCTTTTGCTGTCCGGGTGTAGTGCTATCTGGTGGTAGGCTGAGGTCAAGTCGATAGTGGAGTACCACCTAATTCCTCTGGTCTTTGCCAGCATCTCCTCAATCCTAGGGAGGGCAAATTTCTCCACGACAATGTTCTTGTTCAGTTCTCTCAAGTCCACACAGAGCCTGACCTTCCCATTGGGCTTCATGACCACCACTAAGGGCGCCAGCCATTCGGCGCAGGTGATCGGTTCGATTATACCTTTCTTTTCCAATTCTTGGAGTTCCGTCTGGACTGCCTCTCTTACCGCTATGGGTACGTTCCTCACCTTGTGGGCTACAGGGGTGGCTCCTTCCTTGAGCACGATCTTGTGTTGGAATTTCTCCATCCTTCCCACTGTGCCTCCAAACACCTTTGGGTAGTTCTCCTTCCATTTGTTCAAATCAGGCCATACCTCCGGTTCTGTGAGTAATATTTGCTCCTTCCCTCCTGGATCCAACTTTATTCCTAGGTCGCCCTGGTCTAGCCATGCCAAGACGGAAGGTCCCCTCTCTGCAATGAACAGCTTGCACCATGCTGATCGGCCCCTAAATTCAAACATCAGGCGTCGGAACCCCACCATCGGAATGCGATCGCCATTGTATGTGACCGGTCGAATGTCTAGTTTCTCCAACTCTGGGCCCAACTTCGGTCTGAACGCTTCATCCCACACTGCCCGTTGAACAATGGTGTATGGAGATCCTGTGTCCGCCACAACACTGATGGTAATCCCGCCCATTGACATTTCCAGAACGGGTTTGGTTGACCTCTTCCCTTCCACGCACAATACCTGGTCGTATATGCATAGGACGGTGACCACATCTTCCTCTGCGACCTCTTCCTGATCATCTTCGCCTTGGTCAACACATTTCACCACACCTTTAGATAGCCTCTTCCAGCACACTTTCTCATAGTGGCCTATGATACTGCAGTGTAGGCACTTGGCCCGGAACGCCGGACATCTTCTATCATGTGCTTCGTGGGACCAACTTCCGCACCTATAGCACGTTTTCTTGCTGTCATTGCTTGTCTGCTTCCCTTGCGGACCTGAATTCCCCTGCCATCTGTTGGCTCCTTTGGGTACTGGATTCTTGCCTCTCTGGTCTCTGCGGTGATCTTCCTCTTGTATCCTGTTCACCATGGTTGGAGTCGCTACGTCTTTCTTGATCGCATCGGCGCACCTCCGTGCGAGTTCCGCCCTTTTGACGATGACCAAAACGTCTTTGAGTGTGGTGTCGCCGCTTGCCCATAACTTGTCCTGTACGTTCGTGCTCGTAGTGTGCATTACTATCTGATCCTTGATGAATTCGTCTTCCCACAGTGCATATTTGCACGTGGCCGCCAGCTTCCTCAAGGCCACTACGTATTCTTCTATGGATTCTCCTGACCGTTGTTTCCTCTGCTGGAAATTGAATCTGTCCACTGACACACAGATTGTAGGGCGATAACGTTCATCCAGGTCTTCAACTGCGTGGGCATACACGTCAACATCGGTACTATCTCTCTGCTTGGGCACCAGGCTCTTGTAAATTCTGAGTCCTTCCAGTCCCAAGTTCAGTAACAGTATGCGTTTCTTCCTTTGTGGAGTGAATTTTTCTTCATTCTCATCCTCCAGGACCCCTATGAAATTATCTATATATTCTTTCCAGTCCTCCCACTTCATCAGTGGGTCTCCAGGTTTCGGTAGGAATTGCACTGGTGCAATTGCATATCCTGCTGGTGTACTCATTTTCACCTCCCTGGTCGCTGTTGCCTTGACGTCTTTGCCGGTGGGACTACCTGGAGTGCTGTCCTTTACTTCTGTGCTCGTTTCCTCCTGGGGACTCTCAGTGCTAGACCCCACCTCCTCCTCTTTGGTAGCCAGCGCTGTTCCTCCCTGACGTTATTTCTCGGGAATTTTACGCGCTTAGCCTGGCTGCTGTGGGGTGTCTGTGCCACCTCTCTGACCTCTTTGCCGCCTCTGTGGGTAGCTGTGGCTCTGCCACGCTCCTCGAACTCGCTGTACCTTGGGTGTGTCCTGCCGTGTCCCTATGAGCTGTCGAGTTGGCTGGGCTGTGCAGGGTAGATCTGTGCCCAGGTCTGGGTGGGTCGGATGACTGCCTTCCCTGTTGTTGCCCACGTGGAGGGTCCGTTTTTTCTGGTGTCGTCTAGCTGGGCACCTCCCGACCTCGTCGCCACTGTAAAGTTGTTTCCACAATGAATCACTGACTGCAGGTTTGTAAATTCAATCTGCTTTATTTATAGCTTAATAAGGGTTGTTCGAGGAGCGCCGGCCGGCGCTGCCGTCTCGCTCAGTTCTCGGCACGCAATGCCCTGTGCGCGCGCATCGCCGCCAACATGGCCGCCGCACGTCACGTCTGTGTGACGTGCATAAACTAGAGCGCACACTACAATTGCTACGTTTTTTGTGTTCATTTATTGACCCCAAGTTTACGCAAGGCTTTATGATGTATTTCACATGTCATTGTATTCTCATTCATGCTGTACGTTTTAACGTGTGAATAGACTGTGTCTCAATGTAATGCTGTCTTGGTCATTGCGTTCAGTATGACATCACCCCTTGACTAGGTTCGATCCGAATAGTTTTTCAAAATAACGACCGTTCTACATGTTAACCTTCCTCGGTGCTTAATTTGGACCGGCCCGATTTTGTGAAAGTCTTTCTTCACTTCCTAGTAGGCGGCCAATGGCTAAACAGTAGAGCAAGCATTTAGCTGCTGCTTGGAGACGCGTTCATTCTTTACGAACGGTCTCGTGCTAAGACGCCTAGCGCGAACGTCCAGCCGTGCCACCCACCTTGAGTGTGACTTGGAAGCCAGTAAAGATTTATTTCTCTGCGCTTGCGGTGAGTCACGACCGAACTTCCTAGTGTGTAGTCTTTCCCGTGTTAATACACACTATTTTGAAACTAAAACTATTCCCCACTACTCTCCTTTTACTGCAGGCCAGCTTAATGCTAAAGCATGACGATAATCGCCGGATTTAATCGGTATCACTTGTAAGGTTCTGTGCCTAGGATTGACGGCTGACATCGTCTTATGAAGTTTTTTCCAAGCTTTGGGTAAATATGAAATCAAATGTGTGTGTTGTTGGACACACAATCTTGTATTAGCCAGGAGTGTTTTGTGTAGCTGCCCACACTGTAAATAATTGATGGCAGACATCGTTTTTTGAAGCTCATTTCGAACTTTGAAATCAGATGTGTATGTTTGTGGCCATGTAACCACAGCTAATTCTGTATTAGCCAGGAGTGTTTTGTGTAGCCGCCCACACTTTAAACAATTGGATATTTTGGGTCTATCCCGATGTTGGTTTGGTTGTTGCATCCCCCAATGTTTGACAGCGGATGTGTTTTTAACCCGGCTGGGTTTCCTATGATGCTTTTAAATGGGAGCACTTTTTCTGACACTAGCGGATTTTTGTTGTTATGGGACTCACGGTATGATTGCCCATAATCTGATTTAAGCCTAATTTCATTTTTAGGTTCACGCTCTCGTGAATTTTGGAGCCTTCTGGGCCAACTACCAATCCTAGACGGAGTCACGCGATTCGGCGTGCCTTTTTTAGGTAATTTTGTGTGATTATCAAACCTCTTTGAAATAGAAATGCATGAACCCCCATTAAATAGTCTGTCTTTACAGGTGCCCTTCTTCACTACCCCGACACCCCACGGCCACCCGTCCTGATGAAGACCCCGTAGTAGGGCATAACTTGGCCTGCACCCCTGGGTTCGAAACGTCGACACACCCTTCGCATGCCCTTCCCATCAACAACAGATTCGAAACAGGATCAAGTTTAAAGCCCTGTGCATACTCTATAAAGCACTGCACAACTGTGGTCCACATTTCCTGAAATCCCATCTCAGATACCAGTCCTCCATAAGATCGCTCCGATCCAACAACCTTAAAATCCTTCAAATACCACGAACAAAAACAGTTAACTGGGGGCGATAGACGCTTCCTTGTGGCAGCTCCCAGGTTATGGAACTCCCTGCCAGCTTCCATCAAAGACAGCCCCTCCCTGATGCATTTCTGCAGAAAGATAAAGACCTGGCAAGAATAGTTACCGGCCTAACCTCGGGAATACATTCAAAGTTTCTAGCGTCGAGACGCCTACGGGCAATTGTACGCGCTGTATAAATCTCAAAAATAAATAAATAAATAAATAAACAGACCATGATTGGCTGTGTTAGCCTATAATGGGATAGGAATATTCTTACTGTATAATAATACGAGAATAACAATGTATATATACGTCCATGTGGTACTTAATTCTGAATGTATATGAGACCACTTGTTTTTTCCTTCTGAAACTGCTCTAATTTCTGCACTACCCTGAACACACTCCCTCCTCTCACCTCTCCTTCATTCTCACGCCCCTCTCCCTGTGGGCAATATGAATAAGTTTGACTCTATGTGTTCTGTAAAGCATTTGCAATTAATTTACAATTGAGGATGTGTATTAAATAACATTTCTCAAAGTATTTCTCTCAGAAAGTTCTTCATTGCTCTACATTGTTTGAACTGTGGTTTAGTGTCTCTTACACTGTACCAACTGGGACCCCTTTCTATGTACTATTGATTACCCAGGTCCCAGTGCTATTGGGTTAACCCGTATATCGTAACACAGACTGGGGAATGGTCAGAGATACCGCGCGCCAGGTGTGTAGCCTCCCGCATAATAGTGTCTGGCTGCAACGGCGTCAGTATGTAGTCTAGACAGGAGGAGGAATGATGCGGGCCGGAAAAGAACGTAAAGTGTTTTTCAGTGGGGTGCATTAGTCGCCATACGTCGGTGAGCCCAAAGGTATCTAAGAAGTCTGCCAGCCATTTCTGCCCCTGCGGTGTGTCTCTGGGCGGGTGTCTATCCTGGGTCCCTGAGACTACTGCGTTGAAGTCTCCCCCGATGATCAGATGGCCGTCCGGGAGGGAAAGCAGAAGTTTGCCCATGTCTGTGTAGGAGGGGGTCTGTAGGCCAGGGGGGATATAGGCGGAAAGCAAATTCAGCCTGCGGCCCTCCCATCTACCCGACAGCACCGCGAAGCGGCCCTGTGGGTCCGTTTTCGTGTCCTCAATGTGAAGGGGCAGGGAGCGGCGTAACAGGATTCCCACCCCCCTGGAGCAAGAGGTGAAACCGAAGTGTACCACCAGAGTGTAGCCCCATCTATTGAGGGCCTGGCAGGTGTTGCCCATCAGGTGTGTCTCTTGCAAGAATATCGCATCAGGAAGGTGACGTTTAATAAATTGCAAAACTAAGGTACGTTTAAGTCTATCACCCAGCCCGTTCACGTTCCAACTGAGGATCTTAAAACTTTTTTCACATCTATTAGCCATATCCGTTACTGTTCCAGCTGGCCTGTCCCTGTACACCAGTGCAGTAACCGACTCCGTAAGCAATGTAAATGTGTGCCCGTAACAACCCCTCAACCTCCCCTTCCTCCCACCACCCTCCTCAAACTTTCAAAACAGCGTATGAAGTAATTGGCATACCTTGCAATGGACCCGTTACCCTCAATCTTCCCGCCCCTCCTGAATCATCTTCCCTCCCCTCCGAACTACCCCCCCACCCTGCTCCCTGCTCTGTAGGTTTCAAACTACCCACTACCCCAATTAGCAGAGCGCCTGTCGCCCAACCCCTCCCCGGAGAGAGTGAACCCTTACTCCCCGAGGAACTCTGTTAGTGAGAACGTGGGCCGGCCCCAACTCCAGCCGCCATTCCCATCAGCCCCAATACTATAGGTCCCTTAAGTCTTATAGTGCACCTGAGGATCAGGTGCGAAGTCCCGGAAATATTGGACGGAGGGGTCCTCAGCCCACCTCAGTGACATCGAGCATTCCCCCCGTGCATACTTTATACATTACTGTTCGACGAGGAGTGTTCAGCAGTCTGAGTCCTCATCTCGCTGTATTTTCCTGGAGCGGGTCCCAGCTAGGACTGTTGGATCTAGAATGCCACGGCCTTTGGCTCTGTTCGTCCACCAATGATCTCCCGGCCGCACATCCAGGAGAGGAGGCCCTGGCCTCTCTCCAGTTGTCTCGGTCCTGCATTTCCCGCGCCTCCGGCGCCGTCTCGTCGAGCCACTCCTGGACCGCTGCAGGTGAAGTGAAGAATCGGGACCTGCCCCCCGAAATG
Organism: Lissotriton vulgaris; assembly: GCF_964263255.1. Lineage (NCBI taxonomy): Eukaryota > Metazoa > Chordata > Amphibia > Caudata > Salamandridae > Lissotriton > Lissotriton vulgaris. The sequence continues at coordinate 1,057,985,849 of NC_141697.1, forward strand.
ATCTTAAGTTTCGCAGGGAAGAACATCATATATTTGATGCCCCGTTCTTTGAGCGCCGCCTTTACTCCAGTGAAGGAGCGTTGTTCTTGTTGGACCTGCAGTGTGAAATCAGGAAAGAATCGGACGGTCGCCCCCTCATACTGCAGGTCTCCCTGTTGCCTGGCAGTCTGGAGGATAGCATCACGATCCCTGTAGTTCAGTATTTTTGCAATTATTGTTCTCTGTGGGAGGCCTGGCTTGGGTTTAGGGACCAGGGCCCGGTGCGCCCTCTCAATGGTGAAGATCTTGGAGAGTCTCTTTGGCTTCAGGTGATGTAGGATTAAGTCCTCCATAAAGAGCTCCATGCTCTGCCCCTCTGAATTCTCCGGTACACCTACCACTTGGATATTGCTCCATCGGGCCCTCCTTTCCTGGTCCTCGAGCTTCAAAGCCATTTGGCGGTGTTGGTGAACGAGTTCATTAACCCGCCCCTCGAGCCATTTTTCGGAGGCCTGGAGTGCCTTGATGTCCGTCTCGTTGGCCTTGGATCTTTCTGTGGTTTTGCCGAGGTCTGTGCGCAGCAGGTTAACTTCGATTGAGATCTTGTCCATTTTGGTCTCAAGATTCGTGCCAAGCGTCTGTATTGCGGTCATTATTGAGGTCAGTGAGGGTTCCGCCGGGTCCGCGGCGTCACCTCCCTTAACTCCAGACTGCTTAGGCCCAGTCGGCACCGTATATTTATCCAGTTTGTTTGTTTGGGTCGTCGTTCCCGTCTTGGGCCTCATGTTGGATGTTAGTGCAGGCAACTGCAAACTTTGCGCCGCCAAGCCAGTCGTCGATCACCACTATTCCTGCTTCGCCACCGCTCCTTCTCTTGGGCAGATCGGACTTTCTGCGTGGCAGGTCGTAACTGGCGACACGCATGCGGCCGCGGAGTACGCGATAGGCCCCAGCCAGCCGGCCGTAGTCACGTATGGATGTTGGGTCAGTGTAGCCTGCCACCCCTGGCCCCGAGGCTGTGGCTACCACCGTTGCAGGCGTAAGGGGCTCTCAGCCTAGCAGCGTGCACACCCCTCCGGAGGTAGTTCTGAAACTGGTGCGCCACTGCCGACAGCCCGGAGGCCCAGCCGCCAGGATCCCCGGACCAGGTCGCTGCTCGCTGCTCAGTGGCTTCGAGGGCCGCCGCTCCAGCCACCTCGCCACCACCACCTCGAGTGTCCCTGGATATGGCTCCTCAGTCCCCTCTGGTGTCTGGGGTGCATTCGCGGCAGAGCCGCGACAGAGACTTATCTCTGCCTGCAGGCCCACCCCCCCAGTAGGTCGATGGCCGCGGTGGACAAGGCGCGCTCGATGCCACTTCCGGTTCGCGGATACTCTTCTGTAGGGCTCGCGGGTCTCCACAGACCACCATCGGCACTGCGGCTCGGCACCGCCTCGCGCCCAGCCTCCGAGATGTCGGGCCTCGCTACCGCCGTTTACAGGGAGCAGGCCGCAGGCTTGGGCCTCAATTTGCTTTCTCCCCCGCACTCGGGCTCTAAGCCGCGATCCCGGGTCCGCCGCAGCTCAGCCGGGCGCGGCGTTTCGTCCCCGATGGGGCTCCGACTCCGCTTCAAGCGCAGTGTGGCAGCGCTTCACTTAAGGGAGCTGGTGCGCCTAGAGGGGTGCGCTCCAGCTAGGATCTTATGGTGGGTTTTACGAGGACAACAGTCGTACCGGCAGGAGCTCGGTACCTAGGTGGCCATCTTCATTGGCGCCTGGCCACGCCCCCCACTATATCCTGATTCTTATTCAGGTTTTCCAAAGCTGTGCGTTCTTGTCTGGAAATATTATATTTTACATATTTCCTATCAGTAAGTAATTTGTTAACGTCCCCCATCACGATTTGTTCATAAGCCAACAGTCTATTGTGACATCATTTGGGATGGTGGTGTAAAAGTTGAAGGTGGTCTTAACCCAGTACTACTGAATACAGGTTGGTGTGGTGTTTTATTAAAATAGTGTTTTAAACGCACCTTTCGGAAAAACTGGTGGAGTTCCAATTTCAAATTGAAACTGTTGGGCAAGTTCGTGGGGACAAATGATAAACCCTTCTCTAGGATCTTTTGTTCGTCACTAGTTGGAGCATAATTAGAAAGGTTTATCAGAGGGCTGACTCCATTGGTCGTGTTAGAAGGCGCTACCACCTGTAATGCTGTTTGCGAGTTTGAATTTCGCTGTGGGATTCCTGCCGGAATTGGACTTGTTTCTCTGGTCTGTTCCTCCCTTGATTCCAGGTAGATTCCAGGTAGATTGTCCTCTGCCCTGATTCCAATTGGTTTGGCCCCGTCCCCTGGGTCGTCCCAATAGAGCAACCTGATTGAGGTATACAACTGTTTGGTCCGGTATGCTAGTATAGGTGCTGGCATTATATATTTCCCCAATTACGGATCTATGCTAAACTGACCTTGGTCGAATTCCCCTCTTTCTAAAATAGGACTGCCATAACCATTAGCCTTGGTGCTTCATGTGGGGTCGTTCCTCTACCCTCCCCTTCCATTTGATTGCATTGATCCTCCGCTCAGACGTCTGTGGTTCTAGGCGTGGGTGAGTGATCTTCTATCATAATTGCTGGATTGATTCAGTCGATTGAACATTGGGTGTTTGGGAATTATATCGTTTCCCCCCCCCCCCCTTTCCTGTATTTAGAAACGTGTTAATAACAAACGGAGCAATCATCAATTCCTTCATTTGGATTTCTTGACACATCCATATTAGGTGAGTCATGTCCTCTGGGAAAATCAAACTTCCATTTGTTGTCTTGGACATTAGATGACAGTGCTTTTTGGAGATGGGCACTGAGTATGTCTTTTTGTCCTTTTTCAGGCCAAAGTATATTGACGTGACCCTCTTGTGTTACCTTTGGTAATGTACCCAACACTATTTATGTGAATTCAGTTATATTAATTTGGATAGGAACAGCAAATCTAATTTAAACCAATTAATTTCAGGTTCTTTGGTCCTCACCCTGGTACCCGCCCCTCCCATCCCTGTCCTGAAGAAGACCCGCAGTAGAGGCCTTGAAACCGCCCCTTTATTGCGCCAGGGTCGAAACGTCGACGGCTATCCACCCAACCTAAGGCCTACACCTTATTTTCCCCCCCAAATCCCCCCCCACCCCACTGTGTTTGTTACAATTGATGTGTATATAAATGTATGGGTAGGCCCTTGTTTGTTCAACTGAAAAATTGTGGTTTTTAGTTGTACTGAATCATTTTAACTTTGCCCTTTGAGCAAATTTCCCTTTCAATTCACTTGAGCACCCCTTTAATTTCCTCCTTCTGTCCACTGCATCTCGCAGTCTCTCTTGATCACTTATTTTAGGATTATGTAAATAAACTTGTGATATAAAAGTGAGATCAAGTACGTCTGGCTTTTGATCTATATGTGTTGGGTTTGTTGCAATTAATATTGCTGTTTGCAAATCTCACGTTGAGAAAGCTGCCGCTCGAGTAGAAATCTACTCGAGCAGCAGAAAACGACCGCTTGCACTGTGCAAGATGCAGTTTGCACTGATTGCACAGTGCGGGCAGGCAATCCGGCACTGTGCAATCAGTGCAAACAGCATTTTGCACAGTGCACTACGCAGTTCGCGTAGCTCGCGTAGTGCGAAGTGCACATCGCGTAGCTACGAGTAGCGCTACTTTTCGAAATACGCCCAGGGTTAAAAAGCTTTCTATTGCTCAGGGTGCAAATGGCATCGACCTCTCATTATTATCGACTCGTGGCTTGTGCATCTCCACCATTATTGATGTGGTTGGGGCTCTGTGTGTTGTAGAGGGCGTTTTCGATTGTGCCAGGAAAATAAGTTGTAAAGTTTTGCAAGACAGATGTTTCAGAGATGCACGTGCAAGTGTGATATGATTTCAAGGATCCAAAAACATTGTATGTGCCGTAAAAAACTTGCGTTCTTGCTGTGATTTCAGCCTGATGTGTTAGTTTTTATCCTAGTTCACATGGAATGACTGCCATCTTTATTCTCCTACCAAGCCTTTTGGGTGGTGTTTTTCAGTCCGGACTGTCATGCTTGTCTTCTCCTCAGCATATCTCCCAGCAGACATGTCTAGCACGTTGCTTGATTGCGGAAGGGGCACGTGCGCCTAATCCAGGCGTTCACACAAATAGAAGGTTTATTTATTCTGGGAAGTCGATTGTGGGCACATGCAGAGTGAATTGCTCTCTTTCAGCTTTAGCAGCCATCATTGCTGCTTCACCACTGTCAGCTTTAAAATATTCTATCCCAGTGCAATGAAATCTCCTGTATCTTTTTAACTTGACAATATTCACTGTTCACTGAAAGTAGCCACGTGCTTCTGAGAAATATAAGCAATAACATGCTGCTGCGAGCATTTTATGTGGGCAGCAAACAGGGCACACGTTGGAAAACTTAATTCAGGTGTATGTGAGGATGGATTTTCAGAAAGTAGACATTAAGGGCCTCATTATGATTGTGGTGAATCCGCATACTCCGGGCCGGCGAAAGCCACCGCCGTCCCGGAGTATGCGGATTCACCGCTGCAGCCACATAGAACACCCACCGACAGATTAGGATGGCGGTGGGATTGCGGATGGACCAGCGGCGGACTGCAGGTCCGTCCGCCACTGATCCGCGGGGAGGGGAGGGCTATTTGGTGACGGTGTCTGCAAGACACCGTCAGCCAAATTACGATTTGCACGGAGACATGCTTTTCCGCGGCGGCTTTTCCGCCGTGGAAAAGCATGTGGACTTTGGCTTTTGGGGGCTCGTTGCGGGCCCCCAGGGTGTCGGGGGGTGGGGGGTGCACATGGGGGGTACCTATGGTACCCCCCAACATTTACAGGCACAAAGCGGCAGGCACCGCACGGTGCCTGCCTCTTTGTGCATGTAAATGTAATACATGCATTTTTAACATTGCGGCGGGTGCAGCTTGAAGCTGCACCCGCCGCAATGTTAAAAATAGAGGATGTGACCGCCACCCTGGTGGTCACATCCTAATCTGCATGGAGGGACCGCCGCTGCCCCTGCGGACGGTCCCTCCTTCTCTATGGTGGCGGACGGACTCAGATCCGTCGGCCATCATAATCGGCCCCTAAATGTGTTTTTTAAAGGAAACTGTATTTCAGGCTCGTCAGAATCCACCATAATATATCTTTTTTAGGTTGAGGCTACCGTCGCACTGCGAAGCAGTGGGCGGAGCCGAAATTTTATGAGTTCAACAGTGGTGCTTTAACCCGCCTCTGTCTTCCATTGGCTAGCTTCGTAAATAGAGGCTAGCCATTGGAAGAGATGGGTGTCTGTAAATCTTTTCCCCGTCCCGACGCGATTTGGGAGCATTTCTTGCTTTTTTTAATCTTGGTATTTAATCTTGACGTCACTGCAAGAACACGCCCCTGAATCTCGAAAATGGCGGAGCTTTGTGGCAGCCATTTCAGGCCGACCGCCGCCGGAAGAAGTCCAGGTGAGTGCTTGGGTTTTTTTTTTCCCGCTGTCCGTGTGCCTGGTCCCGCCCCCCCTCCCGCTGTCCGTGTGCCCGTTCCCGCCCCCCCCCTCCCGCTGTCCGTGTGCCTGTTCCCGCCCCCCCTCCTGCTGTCCGTGTGGCCGTTCCGAGTTGTTGGAAGTTAGATAAAAGCGTGCTTGCAAGATGCAACTGTAGGAATCCGAACATGCGGCACCAAATAGGTCTGCCTACATATTGTGTGCTTACACTTATTTATGAGGTAACCTGTTTAGTTTCTTTATTTTTCTTTTAATGTGAAAGACGTGTACAATCCTGGGTAGGGCACTGCAAATTGTGGAGGTTAGTAGAATGAGAATGGAACACGGAATCTTTGATGGGGAGTTGTGGCGTTAAGGTTTTTCCAAACGTAGCGATGTCGGAAGTTATTTCGGTAAATGTAATACACGTACTTGCAGCTCTTTGGTGGAGGGGGGTTTTGGTACTATACTGACATTTAGCTGTTAAGTCGGTAGGTTTTGCAGGGCGTGTTAGGTTAGCAAAACCGCCACGCCAGTGGCTTTAAATAAAACATGTTTATTTACACTTCTAAAACTCTCGCTAACAGGCAAGAGCTTCTATAACACAGGATCCCTTGTAGACTTCTCGCATCAGCCTATTCCGTTATATGCATGAGACTTTTTGTTGGATGTTTTCTTTTACACCGGCATTTCTCTCCCTTTGGAGGGGATGCATCCTATGCAATTAGGAAAGTGGAGCAGAGCCATAGATTAACCCCTGGGGAACTCAACATCCTTTCCCTGTGCCTTCCCGACAGAAAATGACCAGTATAGTGAATGGAAAAAGAACAAGCTCATCTCAGGGATGCATACGTTACCGTAGGACACAGTGACGTTCACGGAGCCAGACATGGTTTCTCACGGATGCTGATCTCTTGTCGCCTAGGCCGGCTGCAGCTTTTTCTCGCTCTAGAAACACTGGGAGTGCATTTTGATGCTTTGCTTCAGTCGGACTTATTTTGCTCATCCTGCATTCTATAGTTTGTAAAGTTTGTGTAAGTCTCTGTACATCTATGAAACTTGTGTAACATTGTGTAATGTTTGGCTTGTTCTCAACCTGCCGATTAAGTAACTCTTGTGTAATATCGTGCATATATTTAACGTGCGTGATGCAACACTTTATATTGTCAAGCGCTTCGACGCCTATGGGCGTCTGGGTGATCCGACCTGACCTGGTCAGTGCCGATCACTCCTCACGCCCCATCGCTGCCGCTGCCCTCTGGAGATAAGTTCTGAGGCTGCATTCATTTGGTATTGTTGCTGCATTGATTTTATTTTATCGCCCTCCGTGCCCCTGCTGTACTGTTGTGTTGTGAGGCTGCATTCATTTGGTATTGCTGCTGCACTGATTTTATTTCATCGTCCTCCGTGCCCCTGCTGATACTGTTGTGCCTGCTTTATTATTGTGCTTAATTTAGTTTTGTGTACATCGCGATCCCCGCCTCTGCTCCCCCGCGGCCCCACCCCCGCTCCCTCTAGCATCACCGATCCCCTCCCCACTCGCCACCCCGCACCCGTCTGCCAGCTGCTCCTCCCTCCCACTGGAACCAAAAGGAGAGGTCCGATAAGCCGGGAGCTGTGATCCGACCTGACCTGGTCAGTGCCGGTCGCTCCTCACGCCCCATCGCTGCCGCTGCCCTCCGGAGATAAGTTCTGAGGCTGCATTCATTTGGTATTGTTGCTGCATTGATTTTATTTTATCGTCCTCCGTGCCCCTGCTGTACTGTTGTGTTGTGAGGCTGCATTCATTTGGTATTGCTGCTGCACTGATTTTATTTCATCGTCCTCTGTGCCCCTGCTGATACTGTTGTGCCTGCTTTTTTATTGTGCTTAATTTAGTTTTGTTTATATCGCGATCCCCGCCGCTGCTCCCCCGCGGCCCCACCCCCGCTCCCTCCAGCATCACTGATCCCCTCCCCACTCGCCAACCCGCACCCGTCTCCCAGCTGCTCCTCCCTCCCACTGGAACCAAAAGGAGAGGTCCGATAAGCCGGGAGCTGTGATCCGACCGGACCTGATCAGTGCTGGTCGCTCCTCACGCCCCATCGCTGCCGCTGCCCTCCGGAGATAAGTTCTGAGGCTCCATTCATTTGGTATTGTTGCTGCATTGATTTTATTTTATCGTCCTCCGTGCCCCTGCTGTACTGTTGTGTTGTGAGGGTGCATTCATTTGGTATTGCTGCTGCACTGATTTTATTTCTTCGTCCTCCGTGCCCCTGCTGATACTGTTGTGCCTGCTTTATTATTGTGCTTAATTTAGTTTTGTGTACATCGCGATCCCCGCCGCTGCTCCCCCGCGGCCCCACCCCCACTCCCTCCAGCATCACCGATCCCCTCCCCACTCGCCACCCACACCCGCCTCCCAGCTGCTCCTCCCTCGCTCCACCCCCCCACTTTCCACTTATGACGGATGAACTTACGCTCAGCTTTCACGCGCAGCAGACACGCCCTATGCGCGCCGAATGCGCGCCAAAGGTAAGCCCGTCTACGCCTGGACCGCGCCCAGCGCCAGACCCCCTGGCCCACCCAGAGACCATCCCACCCGCCGAACTTACGACGCTGCAACCCTCACTGCACTCAACACCGCCTTATCGACTGTCACCGAGCCGTCCCAGGAAGTACCCATGGACCATTCACTTGCCATTCCTGCAAGTTTTGCTGCATCAGGACCCACGCTGCAATCACTAACACCAAACTGAACTCCAACAACAACCACCTGAAGTGCATCCTGCTCAACACCCGCTCGGTCCACAGACACGTCATTGAACTATGGAACCTACTCGACACCACAGCGCCGGACGTCGCCTTTCTCACGGAAACCTGGATGAACGCCTCATCAGCTCCCGACATCGCCATAGCCATCCCGGACGGATACAATATCATCCGAAGAGACCGCATCAACAAAACAGGAGAAGGCATCGCCATTATCCACAAGAACAACATCCGCATCTCGACCAACTCCGACAACACCCTCATAGCCACCGAACACCTCCACTTCCAAATCCAAACCGACCCCAAGACCACACTCAGAGGCACCCTCATATACAGACCCCCAGGACCCCGCACACAATTCAGCGAAGACTTCGCTGACTTTGTCAGCCCACACGCCCTCCCCTCCGAGGACTACATTCTCCTTGGGGACCTCAACTTCCACCTGGAAAATAACAATGACAACACCACCACCCTGCTGGACAACCTCGCCAATCTTGGACTCAGACAACTGGTGAACACCCCCACCCACTACACCGGTCATGCGCTTGACCCAATCTTCTCCTCCAGCAAGCACATCACCTTTAATTACGTCACGCAACTCCACTGGACAGACCACAGCTGCGTCCACTTTAGCTTCGGAAAGACTACGACCCACCACCACCCGCAAGGAATTCCCCGCCGAAACTGGAACAAAACTACCACCGACCAACTCACCACATCTCTGAACCAAAACCCCTTGCCACATCAACGGACCCAAATCAAGCAGCCATCAATCTCGCAAAGTGGATCACCCACTGCGCTGACGAACTAGCACCCTTGAATAACCATCCCAACAAGACAGGAAGCAAAAAAGCCTCCTGGTTCAACGACGACCTCAAGAACTCCAAAAGGAACTGCTGCACCCTTGAGAAAACCTGGCGAAGAAACCCCACCACAGACAACATGACCGCCCTCAAGAGCTCCACCCGCAAACACCACCAGCTAATCCGCACCACCAAGAAATCAGCGTTCAAGGATCGACTAGACAACGCTCATAACAGCAAGGAACTCTTTATCATTGTCAAAGAGCTCACCAATCCCAACGCCGGCAACAACGACATCACTCCCTCTCAAGACTTCTGCGACTCTCTAGCCTCGTTCTTCCACAGCAAGATAGCAGACATACACAACAGCTTCGGCGACCAGTCCACTCCCCCACCACCGAACCGAAGCCCCCCACCAACACCCTCCACGCCTGGACCCCGATCAGCACTGAAGACACCATCCGCATGATAAACTCCATCCACTCCGGATTTCCAACCGACCCATGTCCCTATTACATCTTCAACAAGGCCGATTCCGTCATCGCACCCCAATTTCGGGACATCATCAACTGCTCATTCGACACCGCTACCTTCCCGGAAAGCTGGAAACATGCCGAACTCAGCGCCCTCCTGAAGAAACCTACAGCAGACCCCACCGAACTTAAAAACTACCGCCCCATCTCACTCCTCCCGTTCCCCGCCAAAGTCATAAAGAAGACCATTAACAGTCAACTCGCCGCCTTCCTTGAATCAAACAATTCCCTCGACCCCTCACAATCCGGCTTCCGAGCCATCCACAGCACCAAGACCGCCCTCATCGCAGCAACAGACGACATCCGGACCCTGCTCGACAACGGAGAAACAGCGGCCCTCATCCTCCTGGACCTCTCCGCAACGTTCGACACGGTCTGCCACCGCACCCTTGTACAACGCCTCAGGGACGTCGGGATACAGGATAAGGCATTAGCTTAGATCATCTCGTTACTCGCCGGAAGAACACAGCGAGTCCGCCTCCCCCCTTTCAGATCAGAGACCACCTAAGTCATATGCGGCGTTCCACAAGGATCATCGCTCAGCCCCACCCTCTTCAACATCTACATGCGCCCCCTCGCATCCATCGCATGCCAACACAACCTCAACATCATCTCCTACGCAGACGACATCCAGCTGATCCTCTCCCTCACCAAAGAGCCAACCACCGCCAAAACCAATCTACACGAAGGAATGAAAGACGTAGCCGAATGGATGAAGAATAGCCGCCTAAAACTGAACTCTGACAACACGGAAGTCCTCATCCTAGGCACATCTCCCAATACCTGGGATGACTCATGGTGGCCCCCGGCACTAGGCAACGCACCAAAACCAACGGACCATGCTCGCAACTTGGGATTCATCCTAGAATCCTCCCTCTCGATGACCAGACAAATGAACGCCATCTCCTCATCATGCTTCAACATCCTTCGCATGCTCCGAAAGATCTTCCGATGGATCGCCACCAAAAGAAAGAAGGAAGACAGTCAACCAAGCACTCGTCACCAGCCGTTTGGACTACGGAAATACTCTTTACGCCGGAACCACAGCCAAATTGCAGAAAAGATTTCAACGTATTCAGAACGCCTCCGCTAGACTCATCCTAGACATACCCCGCCACAACCATATATCCGGTCACCTGAGAGACCTGCACTGGCTCCCCGTCAACAAAAGAATCACGCTCCGTCTCCTCACCCACACACACAAGGCACTCCATGACCTAGGTCCCAGATACCTCAACACACGCCTGACCTTCTACACCCCCACCCGCCACCTTCGATCGTCCAACCAAGCCCTCGCCTTCTCCTACCTGGCGGCCAAGACCTGGAACTCCCTCCCCACCCACCTCCTTCTCACACAGAACCACCTCTCTTTCAGAAAGCAACTCAAAACCTGGCTGTTCGATCAGTAGTGAACTCATCTCCCTTAAGCGCCTTGAGACCCTCCGGGTGAGTAGCTGTGAGAAGGTGGCCTGATATGCAGTGCTCACTATTCTAGTGAACACTATGTATCAGTCCAGCAACCCTTATTGATGATTGGTTGTAAGTCAACCTTATAGACCAGCTATCCTAGTAGCGTGGATACGAGCAGTCTAAGGCTAAAGACTCGAGAGGGCGTGTTAAGCCAGCTGTTATACCACATATTATTATTATTATTATTATTATTGGGACATTTGTTGAGCGCTGCGATTACGCACACCGGCGTGTCCACGCGCTGAAAGTGGGAATAGGCAGATGACAGGGAACACAAAAACTACGCGGGCCATTATTTACTGTAAAGATAAGTTTTTAGTTTTGCCCGGAATCTAGCCTCATCTGGTTCCAAACGCAGGTCCGTTGGCAGTTTGTTCCAGTTGGTTGCCGCCAAGTATCTGAAAGACCTGCCTCCCATGCGGGCCTTCTTAATTCTTGGAGTCCTCAGTAGGCCACCCCCTGTTGATCTAAGCGCGCGTTTTGGTATGTACGCTTTGATCAAATTCGTCAGAGGGGCGGGTGCCCTGCCATTCAAAATGCGATGACAGGTGCAGAGGGCTTTATACTCCACTCTTCTCCTCACCGGGAGCCAGTGTAGCTGCTGGAGGGCCGCCTTAGAAGGCGCCCTTTTAGGCAGTCTGAGAATCAGACGCGCTGCCGCATTCTGCAGCACTTGCAGCCGGGCCATGCTTTTTTCTGGAGCCCCCAGGTACAGCAGGTTCCCATAGTCCGTCCTAGCTGTCACCAGGGCATGAACCAGGGTTTGACGTGCTTCAAGCGGGAGTAAGTCCAGGACCTTTCTCAGCTTCTTCAGAATCCCGAAGCAGACTCCCACCACCCGATTAATCTGGGGCCCAAATGTGAGCCCTACGTCAAACCACACCCCCAAATTGCGTGCCTCTAGGCACGGGGTTGGGGTAGGTCCAAGGCAGGAGGGCCACCATGCCGGCGACCAGGCAGACTGGGCTCTCCCTACCACCAGCACCTCTGTCTTGCTGCCGTTCAGCTTCAAACAATTGTTGGCCATCCATTCGGCTAGATCTTTCATGCACGAACGGAAGCCATCGGCAGCAAGACAGGGCGCCTGCGACAGGGAGATCACCAGCTGCGTGTCGTCGGCGTAGGAGACCAGTTGGAGGCCATGGCTCTCCACGATCGATGCAACAGGCGCGACATACATATTAAAGAGGGTTGGGCTCAATGACGAGCCCTGCGGCACGCCTTGGCCCAGAGGCACCCCCCTTGAGTAGCAGTCTCCCTGCCTGACTTGAAAACTTCTCTCATTGAGGAAGTCTTGGATCCATCTCAGCGCGGTGCCAGAGATGCCACCTCTGTTCAGACACTGTAGCAAGATGTTATGTGCTACAGTGTCGAACGCCGCGCTGAGGTCCAACAAGATCAAAGCCATAGTTTGGCCTGCATCCACGCCCTCTCTCAGATGTTCCGTCGCCATGAGGAGGGCGGACTCGGTGGAATGTCGTGGCCTGAAGCCAAACTGCGTCGCATGGAGCAGTCCCCTTTCCTCCACGTGCTTCATAATTTGGGTATTAACCACCTTTTCCGCCACTTTTGACAGAAAAGGCAGGAGGGAGATGGGCCTCAGATTTTCTAATACCTCGAAGCCTAAGTGGGGTTTCTTCCGGAGCGGGAGCACCACCGCCTGTTTCCATCCGTCCGGCAGCTTCCCTGATCCGAAAGATACGTCGAGGATGTGCCTTATATAAGGCTCCAAGACTTCCAGACTGTCTGCCAAGCGTTTTGGCGACACCGGATCCCACGGGGACCCTGATTTTACAGAGCGGCACACCACTAATAGTTCCTCAGGAGGAGGGGTGCAATAGTGTGTAATATGCCCTGCCGTCTCTGTGTCCCCCATTGCTTCCTCTAGGTCCAGCCCTGTAGGCCGAATAGGGAAGGTCGAGTAAATCTTCTCTACTTTGGCGGAGAAGTAGTCTGCAATCCGGTCACAAGACTCCGTAGAGCAACTCTCCGGCTCTGTAGGTGCATTTACCGAAGTCAGGGATTTATAGATGCCAAAAAGTTCCTTGGCGGAGTTTTCCGCCCCCTGAATTTGTTCAGCAAAGTAGGCTGCCTTAGACTTTTTTATCAGCCTATGGTGAATGCGCCTTTTTTCCAGGAATAAGTCCCTGGCCTTGTTGTCATAGGACACCCTCCAGACTTTTTCTGCCCGCCTACAGTCTGCCTTTGTCAGTCTCAGCTCAGCACTGAACCAAGGAGCTGAGCGATCTTTCCGAGCACCTGTGGTAGTGCGGCAGAGTGGGGCTGTCTGGTCAAGCGCTGCCGTGATGCGCTGATTCAGGTTGAGGACAGCTGTTTCTATGTCCTCGCCCCCAGGCAAACCATCCCTAGTTAAGGCTTGGTTAAAATCTTCCACCGAGAATTTAGCCCACTTCCTCCTAAGATAGTTAGAGGGTACCTGGCTAGTTTTGTTGGTATTTCTACTCTGTATGGAGAATGCCACCAGGAAGTGGTCGGTCCAGGGAAAGGGTTCAACACCTGACACCTCCACACCTTCCCAATTAGCATAGACCGGGTCCAGGAGGTGTCCCAGTCGATGCGTAGGGGCCTCAAGTTTCAGGTCCAGTTGCAGGGCAAGCATGTCCCGACCAAAATCCTCAACCCCTGTGGCCTCAGGGCAGTTAAGGTGCAGGTTAAGATCTCCTAATAGGAGAAATTTGCCCCTGCGCAGGGTCGCCTCCATGAGGCTTTCTAACAGGCTCTCCCTAAACTTAGTACAAGCCCCTGGGGGCCGATATACCAGACATCCATTGAGCGTCATGGCCCCATTAATTTTAATCGAGAAGAGACCCGCCTCACTCTCCACGATCGGCGTGCGTTCTAAGCAGCAGCCCAAAGTGTCCCTAAAAATAATCGCAATCCCCCCTCCCACCCCCTCTGGCCTATCCTGCCTGACCCAGGAGTAATTCTCCGGTGTGGCTTCAATGATGTCAGAGTCGGAGAACTGATCTAGCCACGTTTCTGTTAGAAACAGTAGGTCAAGTTTTTTTTCAGTAATCAGCTCGAACACATCGAGCCTGTGTTTACGTAGCGACCTGACGTTTAGGAGACCGCAGGACAATGCCTGCTCCGTGGTATCCTGAGGCATAGTAGTCATACGAAAGCTACAATGAGGACATGCCCTGTCGCTGCTCAACATACCGTGCATACATGAGGAGGCAGTGCGGGGCGGAAACTAAGGAGTTGTTCCCTAGTCCAGTAGATCTTTCGACCAGGGGTTGTCGCCCTAGCCCGCAGTCCGCCGCGGACGGGCGCAGACGGGCGCAGACGGGCTCGACTTTGGCGACACTTCGGCGCGCCTTCGACGCGCCCGCTGCGCTCGTCCGCTGCGCTCCCTTGTTAACATCCGCCTTTTATGCCCCAGCGCGAGTGACCTCAAGAAAACTAGACCGCTAACCGGTCTCCCCCGCTAACCGGAAGTGGCAGTCTCGACCTTCCACGCCCTCCGCGCAACGGTGCTAGTCACCGCGTCGGACCAGGGCGGGAAGGAGAGGAGAGAACAGCCCCGGCGTCCGCTAAGGCAGGTAAGCCTGTTTTGAGCACAAAATAAAAGTATTGTTCACACAACAGTCCAAGATAAAAAGCGCGCACACGCTATTAAAACGCTCAGCGCCAAGCACAATGGATTGTGGACACTGCCACTGCCCACTCACCACCACGCGAGCCGGCTCCTCCGGTGCCTTTTATGCCCCAGCGCGAGTGACCTCAAGAAAACTAGACCGCTAACCGGTCTCCCCCGCTAACCGGAAGTGGCAGTCTCGACCTTCCACGCCCTCCGCGCAACGGTGCTAGTCACCGCGTCGGACCAGGGCGGGAAGGAGAGGAGAGAACAGCCCCGGCGTCCGCTAAGGCAGGTAAGCCTGTTTTGAGCACAAAATAAAAGTATATACCCCTTGAACACCAAGTGAAAGGACACCACACAAGTGTTATGAAAATAAACAGTTATTTATTAAGAATCACAACAGCCCTGTACTCTTTATGAGGACAGGGTACTAAGCACAAACCAAAACTCTTACAAAAATACTTAAGTTAGCACAGTATATACAAATGCCCGAGGGGCACGGAAAACCATATACTTGAAAAGTGGAATGCGAAATTACTAGCAGGTAAGTACAGTACTAATAGGCTTTGGAATCGCTAGGACTTGACTATAGAATCGTTAGATTACTTCTAGGAGACCCAGGGGACTCGGGTGCAGTGTGTGCACTCTCACGCGAGATGCGGGACAAAGTCTATGGTAGCTAGGAATTGCAAAGTTAGTGTTCTCGGGCGAACCCGACCTGGTAGGAAGAAAACGAAAGTGGATTCTGAACCTTGGATACTGGGGCTATGCTGGGGCACCGAAATGCCGAAGTTACCTAGCCCAGGGGCTGCAGCTGCATAGGACTCAAAGGACGTCGGGAATCCTCGTTGACGGACCAGGAGCCTGGAAAAAAGAAGTTGCTGGCAGGCGACCAGTGAAGAAAGTTCGGTGGATCCAAACCTGGATCGATGGAAGATGACACCTGAAAGCAGAGGGGACCAAGTTCGTGACTACTAGCCAGTAGTCAGTGGGCACCAGGAGGGCACCGGATGGTAGCCACCTCGACTAGGCGAGTGGGTGACGCTGTGCTCGGAGATCTCACGGACCAGGAGGCGTTGTCGGCGACCAGGATGGAGGAGCGAGCTGTCCCACGAAGATAGAAGCTGTCGGCGTCGCTGGACCCAGGATTGGGCAACAAAGCCTTGGCAAATTCAAGCCCACGCGGTGGACCTAAAATGGCGTCTGGAGTGGACCAGGAGGGTCCGGGGTGCTTCTCTTGAAGAAGGAAGCAAGGGCCAGTCTGGAGCAACCAGACCAGCAGCAGTGATGTCGTCGGGCGTCGTTCAGAAGGCCACAAGCCAGCCGGCTAGTAGCCAAACAACGCGGTGCACAGCAAACAGCAGAAGGGCCCCACGCAGATCGTGGAGATGCAGGGAGGCTGATCTTGGGTGCTGGAGCTGCGCAGGGTTGGGGCTTCTCGGACCCCAAAGCACTCACCAGTGGAAGACTCGGTGGGCTTGTTGCAAAGAAGTCGTGCAGTCTTGGCGATCGTCGGTCCCTCGAGGTCTCGTCGCACTCACAGTTCTCAGCTTTGCTGTAGAGGTGAGTAGAGGTCAGAGGTGCCAGGGAAGCCGGGTCTCGTCGAGCTGGGTCGTCGGATTCGTGAAGAAGGACTTGCAGCAGACCGCAGTGTTCTTAGGATGGTGCCCGCTTGATGCGGGGTGACTACTCCTTAGCCACAAGGGAGAATCTTGAGGAAGAAATCTTGAAGTCCTTTCGCAGAAAGTCGTGTCTTGATTCCAAAGATGATCTAATTTTAACAGGGGGCCCGCTCCTATCTTTATACTAAAAAAGGGGGCTGACCCGGTGACTAGGTCCTGCCTATGGGTGGGACTAGGAGGGGGGTGGTTACACCCCTCTGCCATGCCGGACTTCCCCAGGCCAGGGGCTGGTGTGCCCCTGGAACTGGTTCAGACCGGCCTATGCGTAGTGAGCACCGGGGTGCCACTCAGCAGTCACCTTCCTGAAAAGCCCCGCCTACCCAGGATACACAAAACCATGTCTGGGACGGTGCTAGCACCGCCCCGGACAGGAAACCCTTTGTCCAAGCCTCCCTCGCTGGAAGGACTCCCAGCAGCAGGAGGTCAGACTCGTGTCTGTGGTGGCAGCATCCATTTTGTGGAGCTGAGGCTTCAGTTAACTTTAACCGGGGTTCACAGTTACCTACATGTCGTGTCCCTCTAGAAGGGTGGAATGCTAACCCCGTCGCCAGAATTGGCGAGGGGTTAGTATTCCAATTCGTATGACACCTTACTCGACATGTTTTGATAAAGCAATACCAAAGATAGCATTTAACCGCGAGGATTATAATGCACTTAAGAGTATATGGTATGCGATATCTTGGAACTGCTATTAGGACTTGGTTCCGCAAGCTGCAGACAGGCTCAGCTCATGCCAGAGCACCATCTCACACGATTCCAAGCACTCTGCCTTCAGGATTGTCAAGGCCTGCCATAGGAGTGACTGATAGGAATCTGTGTGTCCATTTTAGGGTTAGGTATAGGTATACTACACCTACAGCAAAGGGTGATTACACGACTTTGCCCCAGCTGTCATGCAGCCAGTTGTGTCAAATTTAAGAGGCCAGCCAGGGGTGGCATAATACATGCTGCAGCCCCTGGCAGCCCTGGGTACACCTATGCCCTGAGTTACAGGGTCTGATAAGGTGGCCCAGTACCAATTGGAAGTGTACCTAAGGTACATGAAATCCATTTTAAAGAGAGAGCAGTAGGCCTGGGGTCCTGATTGGCAGGATCCCAGGTCGACTATGTCCAAAACCAGCTAAAACACAGGGCAAAAAGTTGGGGGCAACCATAGTCAGGAGGTACCTTCCTACACAACCCCCCCCCCCCCAAACGAAAGGAGATAAGGCTATCCTTGTCCAGGTAAGCCTCTATTACCTAAGTGGCCATATAAGGAAGGACCAGCTCTGGCTTGGTTTCCCCCTGTGTCATGGTCCACTAGGCAACCCCTCACCCTAAGGGTATCTGAGGGTCTCCACCATAGGGAATCTCTGCCTTTGGTGTGCCTTGGGAAAGAAGAAGGCTGATGCTGGGATGGAGTACTGAAGTGAGGCTCCTCTGCCTTTGGGCTCAACTTCCTCCAATCACCATTCATCCTGTGTGCCTTTCTTTCTTTAGCTGAGATGCACTGAGCTCTCAGGGTCAGCCTCTGGCTACCTAAAGCTGGAGGCTGAGTCCCTCTTTTTGGCTTACTGGAGGGACAGGTCAGGTCTGGGGTTTTAAGGCCCCATGTTTGGCTGTGCCCAACAGTGTCCAGCTGTGGGAGGTCCCTAACTACTTTTAAGGGGGGATCCCTCAGGAGTCTGACTTATTTTCACTTGGCTAGGTTTACCAGCTTCAGTGATCCTAATCTGCTGATTAAGGGGTTCTTTTGGATAGGGGGGCCCTTTGGGGTCCACCACTGGCCTCCCTGACCTCCACAGCCCTGGGCTGACTGAGGCAGGGTAGAGAGGTGCAGGTTACCTGCTCCAGACTGGGTCCCACCTGGGAAGGGTCCACTGCCATCAGGGGCTCTGCCAGGCTAGGCCTGACTACCTCTGGGGCAGTTCCTTCAACAGGGGTAGAGTCAGTTCCCTGAGGAGGCTGGCTCTCACCTAGTGTCTGGGAGGGGGAAGACTCTTCTTCCTCCTCAATGCTCTCTGTTTGAGTGGAGTGATCCATTGTTTCAGGCTTCACAACCTCACTATCTGTTTGAGTAGAGGCTGAGACCATTTCAACCTTGCCAACCTTTTCAGGAGGGCACTCAGTTTGTGTTTGGGCTGTGACTGTCACAGCCCTACTATCCTGTTCTGGAAAGTCTGTCTGAGCCTGGGCAGTGGCTACCACTGCCCTTCCAACCTTTTCAGGGAGGAATGGTGCTTGGACTGGGGCTGTAGCTATTACTGCCCCACTACCCTGTCTGGATAGGCCTATCATTCTGGAGTGAGTTTCTTGCTCCACCTCAGCCCATGCTGAGAGTTCCAGGTCATTCCCCAGTAAGCAATCTACAGGTAGGTTATCTGTCACTGCCACTCTCATGGGCCCTGTGACATTACCCCAGCTGAGCTTGATTACTGCCATGGGATGCCTTCTCTTCACTCCATGAATATCTGTCACCTGATAAGTAAAACCAGGGGTCAGTTGAGCAGAGGGGACCAGATGGTCAATCACCATGGTGATGCTGGCCCCTGTGTCTCTGAATGCCTCAACTTTCTGACCATTCACTAAGACCTCTTGTCTATACTTTCCCAAAAGGTGGGGTCCAGTAGTGAAGTTGGCAAACCCCATGCCAGTCTCACAGACAAGAGTGTGGTCAGGGAACCTGGCTAGGCCATAGTCCTCCTGTTGGCCCAAAGTAATGCCCACCACATTCTTGGGGGCACTCCCACCACCTGGGGGATTACCACTAGTGGTAACAGGAGGTTTAGGAGTATTACCTGGGGGCATGTTTCCCTTATTACCATTTTTAGGGCAACTGGCATCACTTTTGTAATGACCCACCTGTTTACAGGTATGGCAATAAGGTTTCTTCTGTTCTGAAGGAGTCTTCTGGGACCCACCACCCTTGTTGGAGTTTTGGGGCCCTTGGGAAGTCTTCTCTGTGGATTTATCCCCACCCTTCTCTTGAGGCTTGGTTGATTCCTTTTTCTGGTCACCACCCTGGTTTTTAGGCCTAACCCTGGTTCTGACCCATTTGTCTGCCCTCTTACCCAATTCCTGTGGAGAGGTCAGATCAGAGTCTACCAGGTGCTGGTGTAATAACTGGTTCTGACAATTATTTAAGATTTGCTCCCTCATAATTAGATTGTACAATCCTTGAAAATCAGTAACCTTACTACCCAGTAGCCAGCCTTCAAAAGCCTTAGTGGCACAATCAACAAAGTCAGTCCAATCTTGAGACTGAGTTTTCTGGGTGTCTCTGAACAGCATCCTGTACTGCTCAGTGGTTAAACCAAACCCATCAACCAGTGTATTTTTCAAGATTTGGTAATTGTTAGCATCCTCCACTCTTGTAGTGAGGAGCTTATCTCTACCTTTACCTTCAAAGGAGAGCCACAAGATAGCTGCCCACTGACTTTGGGGAACACCCTGCACAGTGCAGGCTCTCTCCAAAGCAGTAATCCATTTGTGGATGTCATCCCCTTCTTTAAAGGGGGGCACTATCTTATTCAGGTGCTTTGTATCAAAACTCCTTTCCCTATTGCTAGGTTTATTGCTGCCACCAGTGGGCTGTAGCCCACACAATTCTTGCTCTCTAGCAAGGGCAAGTCTCTCTTTGGCCAGGGCAAGTTCTTCCCTTTCAATCCTCAGTTTGATTGCCCTTTCTTCAGCTTCATACACTCTCCTCTTAGGGGAAGACATCCCTCTGTGAGAAGAGTTGAGAGAGCCATTGGTTCGAAAGGATCTGTTAGAGCCTCTTGATAGAGACCTAACTCGTCCATTCCCAATGTTAAGCTGACCTGAGAGTGGGCCCAGGGGTCCCCCGGTACCAAGCTCATGTCTGCTTAAGTTGGACCTGCTTAGTCTACTGACTTCTAACTGTCCCTTATCTGCCTCATCCCCTGACAACTGGTCCTCATCCTCATCCTCAGCATCATCTGCTTCCTGGAGGGGATGGTCCTGGCTATCAAAGGGTCCCTGTAAGGAGGGCAAACTTCCTTCTGGATTAGAAGGGTCTGGGTTACCAGCCCTACTGGCATCATAAGCCTCTAAGAGAACAATCAGAAAGGAAGTGGTGGGGTTAGACCCCTGTTTTAGTTTCCTGAGAGTACACACTTGTCTCATCTCATGGAAGCTAAGAGCAGCATATTTTGAAGTAAGGACCTGTGGAGGGTCCACTGACACAAGGGGATACTCAGAGTTTCCTCCTTTGTCTGACATGCTGATTCTAGTGTGGTGTAAGTGATGCACCTACCTACACTATGTGTTTACCTACTGATCCCTTGCTAAGAGTTGCAGCCAAGGTGTGCTAAGCCTTGAGGAGCTGCAACAGCTGGTTCAGTAGAACTCAGAGTATTCTAAGCTTAGTTATATGTACTAACAGTACTTATGTGATCTTTCAACAAGATATTCTTAGGATACGTGTGGTAAAACAACAGCAAGCTCAAATCCCACCGCTGCCACCAATGTGAGAAGGTGGCCTGATATGCAGTGCTCACTATTCTAGTGAACACTATGTATCAGTCCAGCAACCCTTATTGATGATTGGTTGTAAGTCAACCTTATAGACCAGCTATCCTAGTAGCGTGGATACGAGCAGTCTAAGGCTAAAGACTCGAGAGGGCGTGTTAAGCTAGCTGTTATACCACATATACCCCTTGAACACCAAGTGAAAGGACACCACACAAGTGTTATGAAAATAAACAGTTATTTATTAAGAATCACAACAGCCCTGTACTCTTTATGAGGACAGGGTACTAAGCACAAACCAAAACTCTTACAAAAATACTTAAGTTAGCACAGTATATACAAATGCCCGAGGGGCACGGAAAACCATATACTTGAAAAGTGGAATGCGAAATTACTAGCAGGTAAGTACAGTACTAATAGGCTTTGGAATCGCTAGGTCTTGACTATAGAATCGTTAGATTACTTCTAGGAGACCCAGGGGACTCGGGTGCAGTGTGTGCACTCTCACGCGAGATGCGGGACAAAGTCTATGGTAGCTAGGAATTGCAAAGTTAGTGTTCTCGGGCGAACCCGACCTGGTAGGAAGAAAACGAAAGTGGATTCTGACCCTTAGATACTGAGGCTATGCTGGGGCACCGAAATGCCGAAGTTACCTAGCCCAGGGGCTGCAGCTGCATAGGACTCAAAGGACGTCGGGAATCCTCGTTGACGGACCAGGAGCCTGGAAGAAAGAAGTTGCTGGCAGGCGACCAGTGAAGAAAGTTCGGTGGATCCAAGCCTGGATCGATGGAAGATGACACCTGAAAGCAGAGGGGACCAAGTTCGTGACTACTAGCCAGTAGTCAGTGGGCACCAGGAGGGCACCGGATGGTAGCCACCTCGACTAGGCGAGTGGGTGACGCTGTGCTCGGAGATCTCACGGACCAGGAGGCGTTGTCGGCGACCAGGATGGAGGAGCGAGCTGTCCCACGAAGATAGAAGCTGTCGGCGTCGCTGGACCCAGGATTGGGCAACAAAGCCTTGGCAAATTCAAGCCCACGCGGTGGACCTAAAATGGCGTCTGGAGTGGACCAGGAGGGTCCGGGGTGCTTCTCTTGAAGAAGGAAGCAAGGGCCAGTCTGGAGCAACCAGACCAGCAGCAGTGATGTCGTCGGGCGTCGTTCAGAAGGCCACAAGCCAGCCGGCTAGTAGCCAAACAACGCGGTGCACAGCAAACAGCAGAAGGGCCCCACGCAGATCGTGGAGATGCAGGGAGGCTGATCTTGGGTGCTGGAGCTGCGCAGGGTTGGGGCTTTTCGGACCCCAAAGCACTCACCAGTGGAAGACTCGGTGGGCTTGTTGCAAAGAAGTCGTGCAGTCTTGGCGATCGTCGGTCCCTCGAGGTCTCGTCGCACTCACAGTTCTCAGCTTTGCTGTAGAGGTGAGTAGAGGTCAGAGGTGCCAGGGAAGCCGGGTCTCGTCGAGCTGGGTCGTCGGATTCGTGAAGAAGGACTTGCAGCAGACCGCAGTGTTCTTAGGATGGTGCCCGCTTGATGCGGGGTGACTACTCCTTAGCCACAAGGGAGAATCTTGAGGAAGAAATCTTGAAGTCCTTTCGCAGAAAGTCGTGTCTTGATTCCAAAGATGATCTAATTTTAACAGGGGGCCCGCTCCTATCTTTATACTAAAAAAGGGGGCTGACCCGGTGACTAGGTCCTGCCTATGGGTGGGACTAGGAGGGGGGTGGTTACACCCCTCTGCCATGCCGGACTTCCCCAGGCCATGGAAGTGCCTTCCCAGTGTATCCCTGGGGTTGGAGTGTCTGCCTCTTTGGAGTATTTTCCATGTACCTGTGTTTTGTGCCCTTTTGTAACATGCACACACCACTTTGCCCTTGTAACACACGATTTGCGACCTTTCACATGTTTTTACCTTTGATACTGGCACAAGTGCCACCTCTGCCTACATAACACTTGTTCTTGTGCCGGAGTGTCTAGCACCTTTTGCAGTATTATACCCCAAATGATACTTTGTCTTCTCTTGTAACTGCACACTTGTCACTTTTTCCTCCTGTGCACTTTTTACTACCTCATGTATTTTTGGATGCGCACAATTTTTACTACCTCATGTATTTTGTTTGCTCACAATTGTCACTATTACCTTTACTACCTCATGTATTTTTGACTGCTCACAATTTTTACTACCTCATGTATTTTGTTTGCTCACAATTGTCACTATTACCTTTACTACCTCATGTATTTTTGACTGCTCACAATTTTTACTACCTCATGTATTTTGTTTGCTCACAAATGTCACTATTACCTTATGTACTGTAACGTATGCGTTTGAAATCTGTTCTTTTGTAATGTTTCTCATTATGTTTCATTTCTGTTCCTTATGTGAAGCGCTCTGACACCTTCGGGTAAAGTCCGCGCTATATAAAAATGCATAAATAAATAAATAAATAAAAAGGCCAGGGGCTGGTGTGCCCCTGGAACTGGTTCAGACCGGCCTATGCGTAGTGAGCACCGGGGTGCCACTCAGCAGTCACCTTCCTGAAACGCCCTGCCTACCCAGGATACACAAAACCATGTCTGGGACGGTGCTAGCACCGCCCCGGACAGGAAACCCTTTGTCCAAGCCTCCCTCGCTGGAAGGACTCCCAGCAGCAGGAGGTCAGACTCGTGTCTGTGGTGGCAGCATCCATTTTGTGGAGCTGAGGCTTCAGTTAACTTTAACCGGGGTTCACAGTTACCTACATCTCGTGTCCCTCTAGAAGGGTGGAATGCTAACCCCGTCGCCAGAATTGGCGAGGGGTTAGTATTCCAATTCGTATGACACCTTACTCGACATGTTTTGATAAAGCAATACCAAAGATAGCATTTAACCGCGAGGATTATAATGCACTTAAGAGTATATGGTATGTGATATCTTGGAACAGCTATTAGGACTTGGTTCCGCAAGCTGCAGACAGGCTCAGCTCATGCCAGAGCACCATCTCACACGATTCCAAGCACTCTGCCTTCAGGATTGTCAAGGCCTGCCATAGGAGTGACTGATAGGAATCTGTGTGTCCATTTTAGGGTTAGGTATAGGTATACTACACCTACAGCAAAGGGTGATTACACGACTTTGCCCCAGCTGTCATGCAGCCAGTTGGGTCAAATTTAAGAGGCCAGCCAGGGGTGGCATAATACATGCTGCAGCCCCTGGCAGCCCTGGGTACACCTATGCCCTGAGTTACAGGGTCTGATAAGGTGGCCCAGTACCAATTGGAAGTGTACCTAAGGTACATGGAATCCATTTTAAAGAGAGAGCAGTAGGCCTGGGGTCCTGATTGGCAGGATCCCAGGTCGACTATGTCCAAAACCAGCTAAAACACAGGGCAAAAAGTTGGGGGCAACCATAGTCAGGAGGTACCTTCCTACAGTAGCACGTTATACAAATGTTTGACTTGACTTGACTTATAGGCAGTATGCGCACTATTTAAAATCGCGTAAATACACAAAAATAGAGGTGGGGGGAGGAGGTCACCAGATGCTTCTGGGGGGGTGGGGATGTCTGACGAGGCCATCCTGAACAAGTAGGGCCGGTTTTGAGATCTGCCTGCCCTCCCTTGCTTCAGGGCACAAGCACCTCCTGGGCTTCTACATACTCCTCTCAAAGAGGGGTGGAGGGGTGGGGGGGGTGAACTCCTATCAGCCGTTCACAGCACCCTGCGGTGCCGAGCCTGCCCAGAATTACCTGGTGCAAGGGGGCGGGACTCTACAGAGAAGGGCCAGTCTGTGCCCGCCACCCTCCGAGGCCACCCGGACTCACGGCCAAGGTAAAGGGTCTCGCATATCCTTGTTTTATTTTAAAAAAAAAGTCTCGCTTCTCTCCCGGCCGTGCCGCCCCCTGCCCCACGGGTCACCAAAAACTTCACTCGCAACTTTCCTTCATCCAGAGAGCACTTCTGTGATGAACACAGGAGTACAAGGCTATTTATTTATTTAGCGCTTAGTACCCCATACGAGGCGCCCTGGTTCGATTGTTTCGACTCTGAATGCACATAGTTTACAGTGTCTACTGTGCCTTTTATCAAAGCGCTCTGACGTCAGCTCTGACTACACGCGCACTATATAAAAGAAAATAAAAATTTCTGCAGGGTGAATTTCTGGCCGTCCCTCAGAGAGACCCCGCCCTCCACTCGTTCCCAGCGAGCATTTAAAAACACACCCACTGTGCAGGCTTCCAGCACAGAGGCCAAGCAATGAATGAACAATGCTTTCCCTAACGCTTGCTTGCCCCACGTTTCCACAGCAGCGTGCCGCCTGCCATTGGTTATGAAGGGTGTAAAGTGACATGCCACGGAAAGCACCGGGTAGATAGACTTCTGTACTAAAAGTACCTGATTAAAAAGCACTAATAGATGTTTTTGTGTGCTATCAATTGCATGACTTTGTAAAAGATAAAAAGTAATTGTTTTTTATGTACATCTTTTGTACGTTTAATTGTACCCGTAAGGGACAGTGGTGCAGTAAGGCTTGTGTTTATTTTAAATTAAAATGCCCCTTTTGATGGATGTTGGCTTGAGTGCAGTCTATGGATTTAAGCGAGCGTCAGACATTGTTTCACATCGTAACTCATTCTCAGGGGACGGCCATACAGCACTGGGGCATCTGGAATTCACACAGTGCCCAATTCAAACTCGGGGACAAAGCCAGCCCAGTAAGAATGTCCGACTAAGCTGAATGTTGCACACAGCAGCAACAGGCGCCTTGACCCCATGGCTATTCTGCCTCACTCTTGGGTCCATCGCATTGTATGGTTTCACACAAGCCTCGACTTTTTTTTGATGTGCAAATCTTCCCACTTTGAGCCCTGTAATGTTTAAGACTGCTGTGTTGCAGTCTAGTGTTTGCGCACTCAGACGTGCGCTAGCGCGGACGTGGTACGTCACGTCCGCGCGTACTATAAAATAAAGGAGGCGTGGTCACGGAATTAGTCTGGACCACGCGGAAAGCCAAACGAGTGTCCCGGGTCCCGTTTGTGTCACGCAGCGTTACCGGCGCTGCGTTCACTGAGACCCGACAATGGCGACGAGGGCCTAAAGTGCCCATGCTGTGCAGGAAGCATCCATATCGCCCACGCTGCTGGAGCGACCACACGATCCCTGACCTCCACAGGCCCCACACGTGGCTGCAGATGCCTGACTCATCGGCCCCCGCGCTGACTCAACGGCGCCCGCCTGCCATACATCTTCCTGCCCCTCTGTAGAGGCCACGCTGGGGGAAGCTGCCAGAGCAGAGGGCAAGTGGGGATCGACGGTGCAAGGCCATCCCTGGAGACGGAGGCTGTCCCGACGTCCTGCGCAATCCAAGAATCCAAGAGGGCGCGCCCCAGGTACCAGCACGCTGCCCACTCCCAGCTATAGAGTGCTCCACCCTACTTTAACTGCCTGATCTGTTATAGAGGTCAATGGGGGAGTCCAGGTTGTGCGGCCCCTCCTCCTACATGCCTGCGAAGCTGCGGCTGGTCTTCTTGCACCATCATGGCGGCCATCCCGCCCATCGAACCCTTTGTAGTCGACGGGGCCCCAGCTTCTTTAGCCCCACGTTGGAAGGACTGTGTTGAACGGCTGCAATTTTACTTTGAAGGTGCAGGTACGGCGAGGGAGAGACGCACGGCGCTCCTCCTACATCTTGGTGGGAAGGACATTTATCGGATCTACAAGACCCTAACGGAAGCTACTCCTCACACATATGTCACACTCCTTAACGCGCTCTACGCCCATTTTGAGCCGATGCAAAGTAAGGACTACGAGCGGTTCATCTTCCGGCAAGCGCGACAGGAAGCGGAAGAATCCCTCGACGCTTTTCACGGCCGCCTGAAGGAGCTCGCGAGCACGTGCGGATTCCGCGACGAGCAAGAAGAAATTCGAGGACAAATCATCCAAGGCTGTTACTCCTCCGACCTGAGGGTGAAAATTCTCCAAGAGGATGGCAAACCATTAGTGGAAATCCTAAAGCTGGGCCGCTCTAAAGAATTATCCAAGGCAAGGGCGTCTCATATGGAAGCAGCACTCCACAGACCGATTAAAATGGAACAGGTGCACGTAGCGGAACACGTCAATGTGGTGCGGCCCAAACAACGCCCGGCAGGGAGAGCGAGGCCGCTAGAACGCCACAAAGAATGTAGATACTGAGGTGGTGCGCCACACAGAGCACAAGACTGCCCAGCCCGAGGAAGAAAGTGTGGGTCATGCGGGCGCATGAATCACTTCGCATCGGTATGCAGGTTGTCCAGGCCCAAACCCGAAGCCGCTCACGTCATACGGGAAGACCCCGAGAGCGAGGAAATGGACGACGATGCACACAGCTACCCGGTTCACTACGTGTTTGCCATAGACCAGCCGCTGAGGAAAAAACGGCGACTCCCAAAGTGCAGGATAATGATACAGAACCAAGAGGTGAGAGCAACCATCGACACAGGTGCATCCATCGAACTTATGGCGGCAAACGTTTATGCTCAACTGCGAGACAAGCTGAATCTGAAACCAGCTAAGATCAGAGTTTTTGCTTACGGCCAAAAGACACCCATATCACTAATCGGGTGCTTCCAAACAGCACCAGGACAAGAAAGCACCCTCCACCATCTACGTCACCAAAGAAGGCAGTGGAATGCTACTCAGCGGCCAAACCGCCGAAGAACTTCATCTAATATCTTTCGCAATGGCAGTACTGGAGGAAGAACTTGAAACGATCATTGAAGAGTTCGAAGACGTTTTCAAAGGCATCGGATGTCTCCGTGGGAAGGAAGTATCCTTACACATCGACCGGTCCATCCAGCCAGTGGCCCTGCGTCATCGACGGATAGCATTCCACCTGAGAAAGAAAGTGGAACAAGAGCTGGAGACCCTCGAAAAGCGGGGAATAATCGAGAAGGTCAGTGGACCCACCCCCTGGGTATCGCCAATCGTGGTGGCGCGAAAACCCAAGCAGCCAGGGCAAGTACGCATCTGCGTCGACATGCGCCTGCCCAACGACGCAGTCAAAAGAGAAAGACATCTGACGCCCACGATAGACGACATCCTGGGAGAGTTAAATGGAGCGAAGTGGTTTTCCAAAATGGACCTGAGGTCAGGATATCACCAACTGCCTCTGCACCCGGACTCCGGATACATCACCACTTTCTCCACTCATGTCGGACTCCGAAGCTATCGAAGGCTCAACTTTGGGATATCGAGTGCAGCGGAAGTATTCCAAAATACAATTCGAGAAGTACTGAGCGGGATAACAGGAGTCCTCAATGTCAGCGACGACCTGCTGATATACGCCGACACTGTAGAAGAACACCACCGGAGGCTCAGGAGCGTGCTGCAAAGGATCAAAGACTCAGGCCTTACGCTACACAGAGAGAAGTGTCAATTCCTACAGAACACCATCAGCTTCTTCGGATACACTTTCTCCGCCAAGGGAGTAGCGCCAGACCCTGAAAAAGTGAGAGACGTACAAGCAGCCCCCGCCCCGACCAACACGTCAGAAGTGCGGAGTTTCCTCAGAATGGTGAATTTCTGCGGGCGGTTCATCCCTGATCTCCCCAACCTCACGAGACCACTAAGGGAACTTACGAAGTCCACCACCCCATGGAACTGGGGAAAGGAGCAAGAGCTAGCGTTCCAGAACACTAAAGCCGCCCTGTCCGCCAACACCACTCTGCCGTACTTCGACCCCACCAAAGCAACCAACATCGCTGTTGACGCCAGCCCGTATGGACTAGGGGCGGTACTGACACAGAGCCAAAATGGAGAGGACTGGGTGCCAATAGCCTATGCGAGCCGCTCCCTAACGGAGACCGAACAGCGCTACTCTCAAATTGAAAGGGAAGCCATTGCAATCCACTGGGCCTGCAGGCACTTCCATGTGTACGTCTATGGACATCCCTTCACTGTATCCACCGATCATAAGCCTCTACTTCCCCTATTCCGTGGATCAGTCTCTAAACCTCCCCCCAGAATCGAAAAGTGGATCTTACAGCTCCAAGAGTATGACTACAAGCTGGAATTCAAGCCCGGCGCAAATAACCCGGCCGACTATCTCTCTCGGCATCCCCGAGCGGCAACTACGCAGGAACAGGAAGATGCGGAAGAAACGGAGGAGTATGTAAGGATCATTTTGTCAAAAAAGAGATTCCCTTTGGGCACATTAATGAGAACAAAATAACATAACGTACAACAACATTACAAGCATACTCGGAGCAATACAATGGTAAACCAAATTCTGAAACGACAAATAAATTCAATATGCACAGTTTTATTTTATAATTAAAAATTGAATTAAAAAACAGATTAAAAAGTATGTCAATCAAGGGAAAACAGACAATATATGGAAACAAATTATACTCTAAAGTTCATCAAATGAGTTCCTAAAGCTAAACCAAGGGAGATACTAAGAAAGGTATATTCAGCGTCAGTCAGAATACTCCTTAATTATTATAAAATGGATTCTCTCCCCCAATCCTCAACGCGTTTCGACGGACCAATTATCATACAGCCGTCTTCCTCAGGAAAAATATTAGCTGTCTTCCCCAAATAGCTTTAAATGAGGCGTGCTAAAAAAGTAGGGGATAGATATCTCCCTTCTCTCTGATGGGACGTACTTCCTGCTGCTAGCAGTCTTTTATAGATCGTATTGCCAAATCTTATTTATGTCCCACGATCCTATTGATAGATACTAAGCATAGCCACTTCAGCGAGTAGGTATATCTATTTCTTCGTAATATCTCAGTCTAACAAAAGCAGATTATCCTGCTTACACGCGGTAGAAGTGCTCCGATTTTTTGGAATTCGAAAAAGTGGCACCAATTAAATTACTAAAAGGCGTGCTCAGACTTAAAAAGGATGCCTTCATCTTCGAAAACGGTTCCCGCGTGTAATCTCCGTGGTTCATTGAACACCACGGAGATTACACGCGGGAACCGTATTCGTCTAGCCTTGAAGAGGCAGTAATTGTTAAAGACTGGGAAGACGAAGGCATCCCTTTTAAGTCTGAGCACGCCTTTTAGTATTTTAATTGGTGCCACTTTTTCGAATTCCAAAAAATCGGAACACTTCTACCGCGTGTAAGCAGGATAATCTGCTTTTGTTAGACTGAGATATTACGAAGAAATAGATATACCTACTCGCTGAAGTGGCTATGCTTAGCATCTATCAATAGGATCGTGGGACATAAATAAGATTTGGCAATACGATCTATAAAAGACTGCTAGTAGCAGGAAGTACATCCCATCAGAGAGAAGGGAGATATCTATCCCCTACTTTTTTAGCACGCCTCATTTAAAGCTATTTGGGGAAGACAGCTAATATTTTTCCTGAGGAAGACGGCTGTATGATAATTGGTCCGTCGAAACGCGTTGAGGATTGGGGGAGAGAATCCATTTTATAATAATTAAGGAGTATTCTGACTGACGCTGAATATACCTTTCTTAGTATCTCCCTTGGTTTAGCTTTAGGAACTCATTTGATGAACTTTAGAGTATAATTTGTTTCCATATATTGTCTGTTTTCCCTTGATTGACATACTTTTTAATCTGTTTTTTAATTCAATTTTTAATTATAAAATAAAACTGTGCATATTGAATTTATTTGTCGTTTCAGAATTTGGTTTACCATTGTATTGCTCTGAGTATGCTTGTAATGTTGTTGTACGTTATGTTATTTTGTTCTCATTAATGTGCCCAAAGGGAATCTCTTTTTTGACAAAGTCAACAGTTGGTACCCCATCCCTTTGGTAGAGGGTCCCTCTCTCTTTTATAAGAGTATGTAAGGATCATCCTGGAGCGCTCACGACCCCTACCTATGGGCATCGACTCGATCGTGGAAGCGACCCGCGGGGACGAGGTCCTCCAGCTTGCAATAGATGCATCACGAAACAGCGACTGGAAGTCACTCCAGAATTCCCTGGGTCAGAGAACTCCAGAGGCAAAGAGGGCCCTAGAAGCGATCCTCAGAGTGAAGGAGGAGCTGTCGGTGGACACTCAAGGGTGCCTTCTCAGAGGACCCCGAATTGTAATGCCCGCTAGTCTACAACAACAGGCCGTCGAGCTGGCTCATCGCAGCCACCAAGGGATCGTGAAAACAAAAAGCAGGCTCAGAGCAAAGGTTTGGTTCCCGGAGATGGACGACAAGGTCGAACGGCTGGTCAAAGGATGCCACTGGTGCCAAGCGGCAGGTCCACCTGAACCTCCGGCCCCGGTAATCACAGAGGACGATCCTGCGAGGCCATGGGAACGAGTAAGTGCCGACTTCGGACACCTTCCGGACGGCCGCTACATGCTCGTCATCATCGACGATTTGACGAGATATCCTGAAGTAGAAATAATAACATCCTTGACTGCCAAGGAAGTGACTGCCAAACTGGAAAAGATAATCGCCACCCATGGCATCTTTGAACAAATGGAGACGGACAACGGGCCACCATTTCAAAGCCAAGAGTTTGCTGACTACCTTCAGGAATGGGGGATTCAACACAGGAAGATCACCCCCAGATGGCCCCAAGCCAACGGTGAGGTTGAGCGGTTCTTGAGGACCCTCAACAAAGTCATCAGGATCGCTCAGGCGGAAGGGACACCAGTCGATAGGGCCCTGTACACATTCCTGAGGGAATACAGGCTAACGCCCCATCGCACAACTACTGCCGCCCCGGGACCCTCCGCAATGGGCAGAATTGTCCGAGACACCATTCCTCATCATCGCACCTGGACCCCAAAGGAGGCAGACCCTCAGCAAACCCTGCGCAACAGAAGACGCTCGAATGAGTATGCCAGTTTCAGGCGCCGGGGCAGGGAATCGCCCATAGAGGAAAGAGACTGGGTCTACGTGAGAGACCGTTTCCCCGGGAGCAAGTTCAGGCTCCCGTTTGAGCCCCGTCCGTGGACTGTCACTCGCCGGTCTGGCACGATGGTGACTGCCCAGCGCGACGGCGAGAGCGTCACCCGAAATGTATCCTTCTTCAAGCGAGCATTCCCCCAATCTGGAGAACAACCGGATCAAGACCAGGACAGAGCCATCTCAAGCCCCACGACATCCAGCACCACTTCCCCAATGAGTGTGCAAGGGAACCCCGAGGAAAGAGCGGCGGCGAACTCTCCGGATTCTGGGAGGTCAGATGCAGATAGCCTCCACTCCTCCGGCGACGGGCTGTCACCAATCCCAGCCCGACAAGACACTCCTCGGAGAGTCCTGTTCCGAGGGGAAGCTGCAGGCTATGGGTTGAGAAGAAACCCTGCGCCCTCTTCGCAGCTGGCGGACTTTGCTGTGGGCTGAGACTGTGATACCTGATCGTCAGACTGGTAACAGGCCTGCCGGCCATTTTGTTGTGTTTTCCTTTCACCTATCCAGATGAAGCTAATCGACCCACCACAGACTATTGAATGCTTTTGTTTTATTTTAATAAAGGTTGAAAGGAGTGTAATGTTTAAGACTGCGGTGTTGCAGTCTAGTGTTTGCGCACTCAGACGTGCGCTAGCGCGGACGTGGTACGTCACGTCCACGCGTACTATAAAATAAAGGAGGCGTGGTCACGGAATTAGTCCGGACCACGCGGAAAGCCAAACGAGTGTCCCGGCGCTGCGTTCACTGAGACCCGACAAGCCCCATTCACCACGTAAACTGCTTCTATCATGTTGATTGTTAAGGAGGAAGGGGGATGTGCAGTGTAAAGAAAAAGGTGTTAGTTTGTTAAGTGGTTTTCCCAAAAACACTACATACAGCAAAAAAAAGCAAAAAAAAAGTTAAGCCATACAAAACGACATTCGCTCAAATCGTTATTAAACACACAATCCCAGAATGAAAGTTTTCGATGCCAAACACCTTCCTCGCAATAGCTTCATTGGAAGGGCCGGTGCCACCCCACTGTCTGTCCTGGATCCTTGCAGGACGCCCCCTCTCTCAGTGGTGTCCTCCACCTTGCGAGGCACCATGGCGCTGTTTACAACGGTCATCGAAGCGCTAGAATGAACTAGTGCTGGATACGGACAGACGCGATTTAACCAGCAGTCTGTCTGTTAACTAACCGGTCCAATGACATTGAATGTAGGTAAACGTAAACAAAAAGCTGAACACATTTACGCGTTCTAGACAACATGTCTCAATCTAGATCACATTTACAAATGTAGGCGCCCATGGTGATTACACAAAGTGAAAAAAAGTGATCAGACGCTGTGTGTAACAAAGGCAAATGACGGGGACGAACAGCTGAAAACAGTATTTATTGTTATTCGCCTCCTCAAAGCTGCGGATCGGTTTCACACAGGGGAACGCGCCTCGAAGTGGTGGCTTGCAGCCGTGAGCCCCTGGTTTTCAGAAGCCCGCCCCATGGTCTCACCGGAGCCATACTGGCTCCGCTTTTTGTCATGGGCGCGAGCTTCACAGACAACAAGCATTTGCAATGCAATAGGTCTCGCATTAGGAAAGTTTGAGCTATTGGTATTGTAAATGACATATTTTTTATTTATGTGTTGGTTTTGAAAATAGCAAAATTAATAGCTTTGTCATTTACAATGCCAATAGTTATAACTTTCGCAAATGTGACACTTATAGTATTTGTAATGCAGTATGTGTTGTATTTACGTGACTTAGACATATTGATATTACAAATAACAATGGCTTTTATTTTTTGTTAATAATTAATACTTAAATAAAAGAGTTTGTAATTTATAATGGCAATAGCTTAAAGTTTTGTAAATAACTTTTGTAAAGATTATATTCAGTGTATTTTATTGTGACGAAAATCCAAGAACAGAAGTGAAATATTAACATCTTTTTGTGACATTTGTAATAAAGGTTGAAACATTGAGAGATCATATTTGAACCAGTTGTGGTTGAATGGTTGCACAGATTGATGCTGTGGTGGCACTGAGTGATGTTGTGGTGGCGAACGAGTGATGCTGTAGCATTCAGTGATGATGTGGTAGCACATTGTGATGTTGTGGTGACCCTGAGTGATGCTGTGGTGGTGCTGAGTGATGCTGTATGCTATGCTATGTTTTGTTTTGCTATCCTATGTTTTGTTATGCTATGTTTTGCTATCCAATGCTTTGATTTGTTATGCTATGCTATGCAGTGTTTTGTTATGCTATGCTATGTTTTGTTATGCTATGCTATGTTTTTCCATGATATGCTTTGTTTTGCTATGCTATGTTTTGTTATGCTATGCTATGCTTTGTTTTGCTATGCTAGGTTTTGTTATGCTATGCTATGCTTTGTTATGCTATGCTGTGTTTTGTTATGCTATGCTATGTTTTGTTGTGTTTTATTATGCTATGCTTTGTTTTGCTATGCTATGTTTTGTTATGCTATGCTTTCTTATGCTATGTTTTGTTATGCTTTGCTTTGTTTTGTTATGCTATGCTATGTTTTTTGACGCTATGCTGTTTTGTTGTGTTTTGTTATGCTATGCTATGTTTTGTTATGCTAGGTTATGTTTTGTTATGCTATGCTATGTTTTGTTGTGCTATGCTATGTTTTGTTATGCTATGCTATGTTTTGTTATGCTATGCTATGTTTTGTGTTGCGATGCTAGGTTTTGCTATTCTGGTGTATGTGTGGTTGTGTGTGTGTGGGGGGGGGTTGTGTGTGTGGGGTTGTGTGTTTGTGTGTGGGGGTTGTGTGTGGGGGGAGTTGAGGGGGCAGTATGTGAGGGGGCAGTGTGTGAGTGGTCTGTGTGAGTGGGCAGTGTGTGAGTGGGCAGTGTGTGAGTGGGTTGTGTGTGTGTGGGGGGTGTGTGTGGTTGTGTGTGTGTGTGTGTGGGTATGTGTTTGTGTGGGGTTGTGTGTATGTTGCTCCAGACTGAAAGCGCTTCCCCCATAGAGGTGCCCCCCGGAACAGGAGACTGTGCTCCAAATATGGACCTCGAGAAGTGATGCAAAGCTCCAGGTTGGGTTTCCATCGCTCAAGCAATGCTGGCGCGTAGCCATTAATAAAGGACACAAGGCGTGTGACAAGGATGCGGTTCGCGCGCACACGTACCGCCAGGCTAGGTACAGTTTTCTAATGTATAGCTTTGGCAATCCTTGGACCTTCGGTAATGCCAATAAAGCATTATTGCCTAGCATTGCATTGTATCGTAGACTGTTTACATTCCTGGCCTACATACATTATGCAACGTTTCTTTGAAGTTACCAGACCGAACAGTTGTTGTTGTTTGTAATGGCTGCTTATCACCTTAATAACTCTCCCTGTCTCCACCAGCTCCCTCCCGCTTGGCCCCGCAGGTCCCCCTCCCCTTGGTGTCAGGGCCCACCGAACTGCCACATGGGCACTGATAAAGAGTGATGGATGGGCTGTGGCTGGCTCCACTGGGGCCTGTGCTCAGCTGGGAGCATCTTAGTGCACCGGTGGCCAGGAGTCTGGCAGTGTGCGAGGAGGAGAGAGAGGGAGGGCAGGGGGGGTGTAGGGATGCGATGGAGAGAAGCAGGGCAGGGAGGGTGGTGTAGATCAAGGCAGTCTTAGAGGGAGATGAGAAGTGTGAGGGAGGGAATGAGGAATCTGGAAAAGAAAGGATTTAACCCCTTCGCCGCGGGGCTAATTCCCCCCGCGGTGCGGGGGAGGGGGGCCGCGCACGGCACCGCGGTGCTGATGACGAGACCAGGCTCGTCATTCAGCACGGTGCTCATGTGCTCATGACGAGCCTGGACTCGTCATAAACCCACCCGCGCAATGGAACGCTCAGCACAGCGGGGTAATTAGCCCCGCGTGCGAGCGTTCCACGGCTCATGACGAGCCCAGGCTCGTCATGAGCACACGAGCACCGTGCTGCATGACGAGCCTGGGCTCGTCATCAGCACTGAAGGGGTTAAAGGAAGAATAACGGGTGGAAAAGATGAGAGACCAGTGGAGGGATTGAAGAGGGGAAGGGGAAAGGAGAACACAGCTATAGATAAAATAAATTAGTATATAGAAGAAAGAGATGTTGGAGGGAAGAGTAGAATGGAAGAGAGAATGGAGGGAAGGAAAAGAGAGGGTTTAGATTAGGGAGGGAAAGAAGGAGAGGGCGGAGGAAGGGAGCACGACAGAGGGTGGACACAGAGAAAGATACAGGGAGGACAGGAAAGGAGGAATTGACTTTGTCTCACTGGAGAAGTAACAGCTGCATGAATGTCTGAGAGGACAAACAAACAACAAGTTCTTATTAACTCAGATCAAATGTGCTTTGCAAATGTTCTGCTGCAGGGGGTTAAGCGCTGTCGGGTCATCGCAGAGCTGCACAATGGTGCTTCAACACTGGGTTCGGCCTGATGCTGGGGGGGTGGGGGGGCTCACAAGTGAGCGTGACAAAAGTTTCCTAAAGGGTGACCGAATGAGGCGGGCACCAAGTTGGTCGGAGGGGTGGGATCTGGGGGAGGCAGGGAGCTGCGGCAGGTAGCGGGAGAAGGAGGTTGCCGGGTGACTGGTATTGCATATAGAATTAGAAGTCCTCTTATGGTGCGCCAAGCCAATGAAACTTTTCGCTCCACAGGGGTTAACACCATGGTTTTCTAAATACTCTATTTGTGGCTCTATAATTCAAAATGACCTTCGTTATGCAGGGCCAGCATTTCAATTTTGGTTTAGGACAAAGATACATATACTATGCATTGGTAGGAGGTTGCCGGTCTGGTGGATGGGGACAGGTTGTGGTCTTGGGGATGTACGGGGCATCATTGGGGGCGTAAAAGAAATACTGCGGGGAAAGCGAGGCTCGGGAGATGGCGGGTAATGCATGAGAGGTGGGCTGCTGTTAGAGGCTGTCGGGCGAGAGCATTTGGATTCCGAAGCACGGGAAATGCGGGCGATGGTCGCGTGTAAGCACCACTTGGCACGGAGGTGCAGACCGAGTCCTTGGCCGATGGACTGGGGGTCGGTGTGGCGAGACTTGTGACACCTGGGTATAAGGTCCTGGGTGTAAGATGCTGGATACAGGTGGGCTGTCGTGGTGCAGCATGTTGGAGGCGAGTATTGTACGGTGTGCTGACTCCTAGGCGTGCGACTAATGCTTCGTCCAACTAGGGGGGGGGAGGCAGTGCGGGGGCAGCCATGGTGGAGTTCGGTTTCCTGCTAGACAAGCGAAAGAAGCATGGCCCCACGGCTGCAAGAATGGGCTATCACCCCCCTCGCCCCCCCTTCTTGTCTGTCTCCCCTTCAAACCATGCTGCCACACCATTAACTAAGAAGCAAAGAACGACAAGTGGGAGGCGGCGGGGGGGGAAAGAGGGGGGGGACACGCAAGCCAGGTTTGCAGGAGAGGTGTGGCGACGGTGCATCTGTCTGCCGGGGGGCGGGCGAGGGTTGGGGGCTCTGTTTCGGAGGGCAGTCTCGGGAGGGAACAAATGGTGGTGGGGTGCGGGGCGGGCGTCTAAGCAAAAGGGACAGAATAACGAAGAGGTATTGTAGGCATGACAACAACATATCGGGTGGTGGTACTCGTGGATGACCCAAAGGGCATAATGCAGGAATTAGGCCTTGTTAGTTGGTGCGATACGGAATTAGTGGGCCACAAAGGGCGCCCAGCAAGTGAGACAGTTCACCTTGCCGAGACGGTAGGACAATAGTAGAGCTACGGGGCAGAGGAAGTCATTGGGCGCTGTCTCGGCGAAAGTGTACTGGGTTTGGGCTGGGGGGGGGGGGTGCCAGGGTGCAAAAAAGCTTAAAAGGAGTGGCAGACCTAAAGGGTGCTAAAGGGGGTGTGGGGATGAATCACAAAGTCCCCAAAAAAAAAGAGGGGGGGCGGCGGCCAAGGAAGACACAGCTTAGGGGCAGGGACAAGGAGGAGGGGGTCATCAGAAGGAGGGATTTGAAAGAGGAGGAGAACAAGGAGGATGGCCGATGGTAAGGGCTGGTGAATGGGGTTGGGGAGGGGCGGGGTGAGCATGGAGAAGCGACGGCAGGGAGTGGGACACCTCATCCACCCCCCTCCGCCTCCACCCCGGGAAGATTAATAAGGAGGCAAGGATCATCACAACGGCTTCTGATGTCCAAACGGGGGTTGGGCGGGGGATGGGGTCAGGCGCAGCAAGAGGAGGAGGATGCCCAATGAGCAAGAATAGGAAGTTGGGCGAGTTAGATCAAGGCTGCCACGGTGCACACAAGGGCATGTGTATCGGTATCGGTGTTAAATGGAGGCAGGGGTTAGGGCCCTAAAGAATTGCCGTGGTCAGTGGAGTGGTTGAAGCAGGGCGAGTGGGGCTACGCTGCGAGGAGGGAGTCCTAGGAGGGGGAGACCTGGCGGGGCCGCATCTCTACCAAGTTGGCCGAGGGGACAGGTGGGGGTGGGAAGGAGGTTGCGGAGGCCGAGAGTACAGTAAGTGATGTGCAGGGAGACGGGGGTGATAGTTACTTATCTATGCGATTTTTATATAGCGCAGACTTTACCCGAAGGCGTCAGAGCGCTTCACAATAGGAGCAGAACTCAAGTTCAAGTTTCAAAGCTTTATTCGACATTTGTCATAAAAGCATTCTCTTAACCCTAATACAATAAATACTACAGATAAAAATACCTTCTAAAATACATATTAAACTTTAACAGTCGAATAAAAATACATATTAAAATACAAAAAGATTTTCGCAATTCATAAAAATTATTTTTTTTTTAAAAAAGCAATTCATGTGACGGAATGGTGGAATAGTAATAAACATAATTCATTTTGTTGTTATTGACAATAGCGAGCGAGTACGGATTGCCCATGCCCATGCAAGAAATTTTGCTACAGCAACCACAAACGGTGTGGAACAATCGGATTCTAGTATCCTGAGGGCTACCGATTGACTACGGGTGCCCATGTTTAGGCACACTGGCTTTAGCCATTTGCGCCTAGGGCTAGTGTACAGTGTGCAACAGAACAACACATGGGAAATGTGCTCTATTTGATCCTTACAATGGTAACAATGTTCATCCCTTGCTGGGGACCAGTGTTTCTTAAAAGCATTCACTGGTAATGTTCCTATACGAAATTGGAAATATAGTTTCCTATCATGCGGTCGTTCAATTACGTCCCAAAATAGTTCGCATGACGGGTACATTTTTATATCCAAAAATCGAATTGACAGTTTTGATTGGGATCCATTACAAAACATTGTTAGGTACACCATTTCCCAATATAGTTCTTTCAGCTTAGCTTTCGAGGGAAAACTAGCCACATCATTAGTACCCCATAGATGTTCCAATTTCAGCTTTACAAGAAGTCCCCGTAATTCCTTTAGCCATGGGATGCAATGAAAACGATCGAACTTGACAACATCTGTCAGGGCTGCAGCATAATGACTTAATTCAGGGGTCACCATCAGACGTCTCCAGTATAAAAGAGGCCGTAGCCTGGCTATGTCCTCTATATTTTTCCTGCCAAGATCCAATTTTAGAGGAGATATGGGTGTGCTTAGTGGGACCATTACAAGCCCTCGCAAAAATCTGTTTTCTGCACGTCCCAGCTCTCCCAAGTTTGAAAACCCCCATAGTTCGGATCCATATAAACAGGCTCCCAATACTTTCATGTTATACATTTCAAGTGCACAATTTACCGGCTTAGTTAGCGAGGCTCGATGTTTTAAGGCAATTGCGCCTGCAAGCTGACTAAACTTCAATACTGTTGTATTAATATGCGATTTCCACTTCATGTTTTCCTGTAGGATGATGCCTAAATAGGAAAAAGAGTCCACTTTTTCTAAGGGGGTGCCTTTATATTTTATTACACCTTTGAAGGTGGACTGGTGATTAAGGCACATGAATTTCGTTTTGGTACTGTTCAATTCAAGGCCCTTACCATCACAAAATTCACCAAAGGCATCAACCACTTTTTGGAGACCGCTCGGGGTGCGTGAAAGTAAAAGCGTGTCGTCCGCAAACATCAAGACTGGGACGTGGGAGCCAGCTATAATTGGGCGTCGCTAGGGGATTTCTGTAGGTGTTCAACAATACCATTTATATAAATGGAAAATAGTGTTGGTGCTAGGACGCACCCTTGTCTCACCCCACGTTCTACTGGAAAGGGATCTGTTACTTCTCCTTGCTTGCCCCACCTGATTTTAGCAAAGTTGTTTTCATGGAGGCGAACTAGGAGAGTAAGGAGTTCCTGACTTAAGCCTGCATCAGCCAGGGTCTGCCACAGTTTTTCCCTGGGAACCAGGTCGAAAGCTGCTTTTAAGTCCACGAATACTGCATACAATGTCCCCTTCTTTAATGTAACGTTTCTCCAATAGATGGTTAAGAAGTGCAGAACTTGGTCTACACTACTAGTTAAGGGGCGAAACCCTGCCTGGTATGGTGACAGTATATTCTTTTCATCGATCCATTGTTGCAGTTTATTCTGGACTAGGCGGCCGATCAGTTTTTGGGCTGTGTCAATAAGACTAATGGGTCTATAATTTTTAGCCAGAGTTTTGTCGCCTTTTTTAAATATGGGGATAATTTCGGCTCCCTTTCATGAGGCAGGTACTTCCCCTCCCATTGCCACAGCATTGGCCAACATTTTAAAGTAACTGCACCAAGAATTCCGGTCCGATAAAAATATATCAGCCGGGATTCCGTCCATGCCCGGCGCTTTTCCCCCCGCTACACAATCCAATACTTTACTAACATCCTTTTCATCAAATATTGGATTTTTGAAAAAGACATGAGGGGGGGGTTGGTCATGGCTGAAGGCTGGATTTCGGGCATACTGTGGTTGGAAAAACTCTATCCAATTATTTTTCGCAACATAGTTCAGAGGCTGGGCAGCTATCCCTCCCTTCTCCCATTTTACTGAGGCCCAAAAACGTTTAGAATCCATGGCAGCACAGGCCTCCTTTAGTTCATACCAGCAATCCTCATCCCATCGTTTCTTGGCCTGTTTTTGGGTCTGTCTATAATGGTTTCTGGCCCTCCTAACTGCTATTGCATTGCCAGTTCTCAATTCCGTACTTAGGCTATCTCGTGCCAACCTACAACTCTTGTCGTACCATCCTTGTCTATTTTGGTCCTTTTTCATTTTGTTTGGAACTACTGATTTGATGAAAAAGCCTTGGATTTTACAGAAAATGTTTTTATGGGCCTCCATCATGTAGTCTTTGAAGTTAGACTTCCCACAATGGGACTTAATCTTATTTACTTCATCAACTACTAATTGTTTAAGGACCTCCAATTTAGATACGTCTTCTAATAACATTCTCCACTTCAGATGGCGGTGATTGTTTGAGCATGCAACATCTTGCGTCACCATTTCATTTTTGTTGGAGAGCTCCATAGCTTCTTGGTAGGAGTAAAGGGTCAGGCATAGGGGGTTATGGTCACTTTCTAGTTTTTCTTTCACTACCATATCTACCATTTTACTCCAGGCCCTTACATCCAATAATAGGTAGTCAATTCTGCTAGCTGCTCGGCCATTATCAAATGTATTTTTCCCTATTAAATCAGAGGGTGAGCGCCCGTTTACTGCTCTCAACCCTCTTGATAGACAGAGACTCTTTAGCTGAATTGCCACTGTGCTCCATTTCTTAATAACAGGCACCTCCAGTTGAGGTATTCCCCATTTAGCATCCTCCTCTTCGGTCAAGATCCTATCCTCTTCACCCAAGGGTTCGAAGGTGGCATTAAAATCCCCGCCCACTATTACGTGAGGTGTTGGTGATAGCATTTCAATGTTCTGCTCTAGAGTTGTTACGACCTCTGAGGATTTACCACCGCCCACTCCCCTGGCATAAACATTAAACAGGACAAGTTGTTGGCCATTTTCCCAACTAATATTGAGTGCTATAATGTCATTGGATGGTATGGATCTTTGTTTAATTGTACAATTCAGTGTCTGACATATCCAAATTAGCAAGCCCCCAGAGGGACGTCCCACTCGATTTCTAGTTGCAGGCATATAAAAATTCAAATACCCCTGCCGAAAGGTTGGGGTCAGTGACCAGGTTTCTTGCAACATAATAATATCATATTGATCAATGAAATCAACCCATTCCGGTGTATTTATCTTGTTTGCTATGCCTGCTATATTCCAGGAGACAAGGGACAGTAGTGGTATCTCTTGTTGGTGTAGTATCTGGCCCTTCTCAGCTTCATTTACAATTACTTCATTTTCTACAATTGCTATTTCTCCATCCGTCAATTTTAATTTGCTCTCATTCGCCTCTCTGGCTCTATTTGTACCCTCTATGTCTTTCTTTGGTACTCCAGAAGGAGGAGTTTGAGATTCCCTAAAACCTGTTATCTGCCTGCCTGTTAAGCACTCATCCAAGTTTCCTGCCCTTCCGTTCTTTTGGGACAACTGCCTTTTGGAGATGGCAGGTTCACGACTTGTGAGTCAATCGCATTCGTTCAAGTCGGATAGGGCAGAATAATGGTTTTCCAAGTTTAGCCCCCAATCACAAATGGGGCCATCCCTAGCCCTTCTGTTTCCCACTACTGTCCACTTGGTTCTTAGTATACTTGGCTTTAAAACCACACAATCACCTGGAAATTTCTTGGTTTTAGTCCCTATCCACTTTACCCGTCTCGCTGTTAGCAAGTCTTCTGACAGCTTTTCTTTGCCCCAGGGAGATATATGCATATTATTACTCAACCACTGCAGTGCCTTATTTAATAGAGAATCTGGAGACTCAATCTGACCTAATTTCAGAGGTGGAACATTGGCAAGCACTAAGATCAAGGGTGAGGCCTCTACAATTAATTCAACAGGTCTTATTTCTGTATTGAAATCGGGGA
The DNA here is from genome assembly GCF_964263255.1 of Lissotriton vulgaris. NCBI lineage: Eukaryota > Metazoa > Chordata > Amphibia > Caudata > Salamandridae > Lissotriton > Lissotriton vulgaris. The sequence goes on from NC_141697.1 coordinate 1,058,028,300, forward strand.
TTGTAGTGTTCCCTTGGATTTGCGCAGGTTCTGTGGCTATAGGGTTGTTGGGATTATCACCAGGTCTGGAACTAATTAGCTGAATTGGAGCTAATGTATCTTCTACTCCTCCAATCGTGTTCCCCCCTGGTATGTTTCCCGTGTCTTGCTTTTCCTCAAGTTTATTTATTATTAAGTTTGGAATTTCCCCCATGCTGTAGTTTTTTTTTTTTAGGAGGGTCTCTAATTTATTAACTTTATCTGTAAGGTGGTCTATTTTGGATATAAGAGGTTTGATTAACCGGGATATCTTGGATTCCAACATACCCATGAGCTTGCTTGATATCATGTCATCCCATCCTATACTGTCATTCCCTTCCTCCCTTAATCCTTCTATGGCCCTTTTATGTTTACTTTTGGGAGGGGTTGCTGGTTTATTCTTACTAGACCGCAATCCATCTCTTTTAGGAGGAACCTTAGTGGTCCCTCTTTTTGCTCTTGGTGCGGGAACAGGGGTAGGTGGGGAAATGCTCTCATTATCTGGCTCTACACCGTTACAAGAAATATTTAACTCTTCCACAGTTAATAAGTCGGCAATAGTATCTGATTGTGGAGCGATAGATGCCGTAGAAACATTTGTCACAGAACAATCATTAGTTTCCTCAGTGAGTAGGTCAATAGCATTTGTATCATCAAAGTCCGATTGGGTTACACCTAGTGTTTCAATTTGTGCACAAGGTGGAGAGTCAATAAGTCCCAGCGAAGACCTCCGTTCGCTATTAATTTTCGCCACCACCTGGACTAGATAATTGTCCATGGTGTTGGCAGGGGTGACGGGGGTTTTCAATCTCGACATAATAGCCAATCAAACCTAGTACAATACAGTGGCTGGATAGAGGTGGGACTTTAGTGTCAAGAGTAGTAAACAGACCTATTTGGAGCACGAAGAGGTATATATCACCTTACCACAATCGGGTGCGAAGACCAAGAGGGGTGGTCCAGTCCAGTCTTGTACAGTCTAGAACGGGCTAAAACGGGCCCGCCCTTGGCCCGGGCTTCGCCCGGCGTCCCGCGAGACGGGGGTGACGCGCTATTTCAGCGCCTCCTGGCGCGCAGATGACGCGGTGTGCGCCGCTCGGGATTCTGGGTATTGTAGTTTTCCCCCTCGACCGCGCTCCTCTTGGCTACCGTGCTCCGAGATGGCAGGGGAGTCAGGCAGCGGGAGGCGGGAGGGCAAGCAGCATCACACAGATGTCTCCAGCTATTCAGGTAGGCGTCAGGGCAGCAAGGGCTTCTTAGACACAGAGGTTCCCCCCTCGACCGGGGTAACGCGCTATTTCAGCGCCTCCTGGCGCGCAGATGACGCGGCGTGCGCCGCTCGGGATTCTGGGTATTGTAGTTTTCCCCCTCGACCGCGCTCCTCTCGGCTACCGTGCTCCGAGATGGCAGGGGAGTCAGGCAGCGGGAGGCGGGAGGGCAAGCAGCAGCACACAGATGTCTCCAGCTATTCAGGTAGGCGTCAGGGCAGCAAGGGCTTCTTAGACACAGAGGAGCAGAACTGATGCATGAGGATAAGATTACAAGTGAACAAATTACAAAAGCAAACGTTAAGTTACATGAATTAAAAGTGACAATAGGGAGAAAGGAAAATACATGAGGTAACAATGGATACATTACAGGAGGGAAAAGTGATATGTTTACACGTTACAAAAGCGTACAATGGACAAGTAGAGGAATAATACTGCAGGACACGTTTGCATTGTTCTGGCAGATGTAGGGAGGGGGTGGGCAGGCTGATTAGCTGCGGAGCGGATCTCTTTGAAGTAGCTCACGGCCTTGAGGCCGTGAAATTTAAAGCAATTAGGAGGAGGTGGGAGGGAGGCTGATAGGCAGAAGGCTCGGGGCAGATGTCAGATTAGAGGGAGGGGGTGGGCTGCCTGCAACTCGAGCGACCATATGGAGATGGAGGGGGGTAAGCTGCCTGCTGGGAGAAGTTTGTGTGAGGGAGACTGGGCTGCCTTTGATGATCGAATGCAAGCTCGTGCACGAGGAGCTTGTGGTCACGTGATTCACGTGAACTGTTGAAAATCCTCATCGTAAAAGTCAGCTTTGTGGATGGGTGGCAATAGGTCTCTCTGCGAGACCTAATTATTGCATTTCTTATATAGCGCCAGAATCGACCCCCGAAGGGGTATCTCCGCGCTTGCCTTGGGAACCCGTCCTGGTTTTTCCCTGTGAGATAGCCCCTACAGGGCATCCCCAAGGTGAAAGCCAGGCATCCCGCCGCAGGGGGGCCGTTGTGGAGATTAAGCAAGCTTAATGCCCAGAGTTGCATAGTGTGAACCCATGATTGGGTCAGGCACCGAAGCGAGAATTATCGAGTCCGTGGACATTTGAGCTCAACACCCTAATAAGCATTTACATGTGCCTGCACGGGGAGGGGCGCGAATTCCAAGGAGGGGGCTGGGGCGATTCATTACTGAGCACAAAGAAGTTTGGTTGGCCAGGGGGTGAGATTTGTATGTGTAAAGGGTAATTAACAGGTTTGCCAGGGGCGGGAGGGCAGCGTGAAGGCAACGTTGCAAAGTCGGAGGAAGTCACGAATCGGCCCTGTTTAAAGCTTAGAGCACAATCACCGCAGGGGTAGAGGAGACGTTGACCATTGACACCTGCATGCAAGGTCTCTCCTTAAGGAAGTCGGCGTATGGGAGAGATTAGATAAAGGGCAACTGTGTGATCTTGTCCACTAATGCCACCCAGGGCTTATGGTGACATCATAAACCACAAGGCCAAAGGTCGAGTAGTTTGTAAATATCACCAGGCCTAGAGATGGTAGCCCAGGACAACATTACACTTTACCCATTATTTGTATATTTTATTTTGCTTTCTTTTGGGTAGTGAAACCGAACAATTGATCGTCTTCAAGGTGCAACTAACAATGGGCACTGTTTAGAATTGGAATATTCAGGTTTTGTTTGCCTTTCGTAAATGAATTGTTGATAAAACAATGGACAATAGTGATGGACGCTAGGTTTATGCCTCTGTTCCCTGCATGTGATCCTGTTTTTCGTACCTCTGTTCCCTAGGGCGTTACTGGACAGAGAGTTGTGTGTGTGTGTGTGGCTCTCTGTGTGTGGCGCTGTCTGTGTGTGGCGCTGTCTGTGTGTGGCACTGTCTGTGTGTGGCGCTGTCTGTGTGTGAGTGTGGCTCTGTGTCCGCTAATACTCTACTACTCTCTAATGCTCACTTATTGCCATTGTAATTGATACCATTTATTTCTGTTTTAAAAAAAAAATGCCATTTGCAATGCCAATAGCTCTAACTTTAACAAAGCCGAGACCATTGCAGTGTAAATGCTTGTTTCTGTTTATGTTAACAATAAGACTTACATTAATTGCATCTTGAGTTATATCAGGGACCACTCTGTTTTTATTTACTGCTCATGAGTCATACACTTTTTTAGGTCTCGGCTAGCATAGGCTGCGCACATGCGCAGTCTCGCTGGCGAGATTTAATGACTGAGTAGCGAGGGTAAACTCCGCCCCTCTTCTCCATTGGCTGGCTTCCTAAACGGCGGCCAGCCATTGGAGAAGCGGTCTCAGTGACGTTATTCTCTCGCTCTAAGCCCCGTCTTTTTCAGATTGGGGCGTGTTTTTTCGTTTCTTTCTCTCCTCTTTCCATTGGCTGGAATGTAAACAACAAGTCAAAAACACGCCCGTTGTTTACATTCCAGCCAATGGAGACGAGGGGAGAAAGAAAAACACGCCCCCCAATCGCAAAAGGACGGGGCTTAGTTCCTTCGTGTTTACCCTCTTTCGTAATCCACCTCATCCTCGTCTCGAGCAGTGTTTCCCAGGCTTGTTTATTTAATAACATGTATCTGTGTTTGGAGCATACTTTCCCCGGCCAGGCCCTCGACGGAGACGTGGCACAGCTTTCCTGCCGGTCGGGGGCAGGCGCTTCCCGGTGCTGCGGGGGTTGAAGGAGCCGGGCAGGACCGGTGAGTGGCAGCAGGCGGGAAGAGGCCGCGCACCGGAGCACTGAGCCGGGGGAAGATCAGTCCTGCGGCTAGGCGGTGAGGCAGGAGCTTGGCAGGCATTGCAGCAGAGCCTCGAGGCCAGGGGAGCAGGAGGAGGAAGGCAGGCATACAGGAAGAAGCAGCGGATGCTGGTGACCTGAGTCTGGGCTTCTTGGGCGGAAGCGCATCCTCAGGTGGACGGCAGACAAGAGCTTTTGGTGGGCATCTGGCAGGAGCTGCGGGATCGTCGAGCCAAGGAAGGAGAAGAGGCGATGGGGGCAGTAACCCTTCCACGGGTCCAGAGTACTATATCACTTCAATAAATGCATTGACCCATTGGCCTGCTTGTCTTCGTGGTGTTTTCAGAGCAGGTAATCAGGTGGCTGTCTTTGGAGACCCATTTCGAGGCCCACTTAAAGCCCTGATGCATTTAAAAGGCACAGAGCTTCTCACGCAACAACACTCGGGCAAGGTGGCCATGCCAAACGGGTGCCCTGCTAAAATCAAAACTTCCGGATTTAGGCGCTATGCAATCATTGAGTGCAGGTCCGTGGCGCAGAGCTGCGGCGGGTAGGGATGTGGGACCGAAGCCGGCACGGACGAGGGCAGGGGCCTAGAGCTGGAACAAATCTACGGTACACAGTCACAGCAGAGGGCCCAATCGGATCGCAACATGGATTGCTCTCACTGCAACCTACACTTGGTCAGACCCCCCCCCCCCACCGACTCACCGAATAAAGGCTCTGCAGGGCTCCTTCTTCTCCACTATCGGCACCCGCAGATCTCAATATCGGGTGCCCCGGCTCAATCCTCTATCGCTCTTTAATGAGGGGAGCCTCCCACTCCTTCAGCGGCTTCCTGCCTGTCTATCTCGCCGCTGCCGCGTCAGCCGCCAGATGTCTCAGGGCAGCCACAAACCTCCGATTACACCGGCACAGCAGAGGGCCCAGTCGGATCCCGGCACTGCTCCTCCATATTGCAATGGGCACCTACCCGGACCCACTACCGGCACACCAGACAAAGGTTCCGCAGCTCCAGCCCTCAGCTTTGATCAGTCCGCCTCGGCCGCCATCTTGGGAGACCGCGCACCTACCGCCTCACCGGAAAAGTCTCAGTCTCGGCCAGTAAAACACCTCTGAACTCCCCACCAGGCACACCAAGCTTACTCACGCCTTCCGATCATCAACACAGTTATGAAGAAGCAAGGAAGGAACTGAATATTAGCAGGATTTGATTCGGAGCCAGAGGGTCCGCCATCTTGTGGATTCTTGTGCTTTCCATTGGTCCATTGGTGCGGCTCTGTGTGTGTGGCTCTGTGTGTGTGTGTGGCTCTGTGTGTGTGTGTGCGGCTCTGTGTGTGTGTGTGTGTGTAGCTCTGTGTGTGTGTGTGGCTCAGTGTGTGTGTGGGGGGGCTCTGTGTGTGTCTGTGTGTGTGTGGCTCTGTCTGTGGGTGTGTGTGGCTCTGTGTGTGTGAGAGAGACAGCAGTGTGAGAGAGACAGCCGTGTGAGAGAGACAGCAGTGTGAGATACCTTTTATTTATGTTTTGGTTTTTGAAACATAAATAAAACGCATTGTTATTTGCAATGTCAATAGCTCAAACTCGCGTAAATACGTGACCTATTGCATTGCAGATGCAATAGGTCTCACATTTGCGAGAGATTAAGCTATTGGCATTGTAAATCACAATGCCATTTATTTATCTGTTTTCAAAACCAACGCATTCATAAAAATGTTGTCATTTACAATGCCAATAGCTCTAACGTTTGCAAAGGCGAGACCGTTGCATTGTAAATGCTTGTTGTTATATTTGACTGAGAACTATAGCACCTAGAAAGCATAGACCCTATGCTATTCATTACATGCAGAAAATAACCTTTTGGAAAATGAAACCTCGTAGAGCAACAACGAAAATAATTGTCCAGCCCGGGGAAAAAACAGTTTGGACAGAACAAAACACAGAGGAGCCAAGACGAGCCAACGGCTTAAAATAGAGAAAAACGCAAAACTGATAATGTAAAAAAATAATTAAACTAGATAGTGAATGCTAAAGAAAAGAGATACATGCCCTGATTTGGAGTCGGTAGGAGTTTTCTTCCGGCACCAGTGCATATTCCTGTTTGCAGAGTCAAAGTTATATGTGCACATTTGTTTTCACTTGTTTATCCTGTTCCTGTCTCTATGTAGTTTGGGCATGTTTTGTCTTTGTCTCATTCTGGCGTGTTTTTGACACGCTGTTGTGCTTGCTCATCAGAGCCGGCAGTATTGCCTGCTCTTAGCCGGAGGCAGCACTGGTGGTATCGGCTGTGAGACGGGAGGAGCGATGCCCTTCTGCCGCCTGCTGAGAGTTGTGCCGGGAGGTGTGAAGCACAAGGGAGGCTGATCATGGGTTGGGAGGACACACGAACGTGCCACAAGGGGGTTTTGGGGGGCAGCCGAGTCTCGAGGTCTGCCCCCCGGGCAGATTGGGAGGGGGACGAGATGGCGGCAGCCATGTTGTGCTGTGTTGGGCTGTTTTGGGATAGCCCAAAGACAGCCCAAGTTTTAAACATATAGCCCAAAGGGTTTATCAGGGGTATCAGCGCCTGCCGGGCCACCATTTTAGGTTTTGGTAACCTGGTGGTTGGGAGCGCTGCAGGATAGGTTTTTTGTCTGACGTTTGGTGCTTTGGTGGTTGTTTCTACTTGCATTCATGGCGGATAATGATGTTCGCGTTCTGGAGGCCATCTGCCTACTCAGTGATGGACCTCCTTGTGGGCCCCCAGGGTGGGGTGCGCCTGGCGAGGAGGGCGTCTGCAGGGGTGGCGGCGGCCATGCTGGTCTGCTCGCCGCCCCAGAAGCTGGCGAGGACGCAGGTGAGGCCCCCTGGCCGCAAGGAGGGTCCGAGCGTGGCACTGGGGACGGGGTTGGGGGCGTGGGAAGAGCGGGGGCTGCAGGAGGCCTTTGCACAAGGGGCGATCCGGAGGTGTGCTGTCGCGGGCGACCGTTGGTGGGTCTGACCGCCCCACTGCTTCGGGGGCGGTCTCGTCCGTGAAGGCGGGGAGGTCTGGGGCGGAGGTCGCGCCTCTGCCCGGGACCTCTGGTGCGGGGGAAGGCGGGCCAGGGCAGGCCAGGGCAGCAAACGGCGGGGAGGCGCAAAGAGCACTTCCCCTGCTGTGGAGAGGGCCGGGCGGGGGTGTCGGGGGGGGAGCGAGCGAGCACCGCGGCGGGGCAGCACGAAGAGCCCTCCCCCCGCGGCGAGAGAAGAGACGTATGTGGGGGCGGAATGGGTGGGGAGGAAGGCTGCGGGTGGCGGGGGATCGGACGGAGCGCTTCCCCAGCGACGACACGTGTGGACGGCAGGGATGCGGCAGGTGCGAGAAAGGGGGGCGGATGCCAGTCCCCCCCGCGGGCACAGGAGGAGCACGGGGTGCAGGGGGGGTGGGGAGGGTCGTGAGTGGGGGAGCTGGGTGAGAGGAGGGGGAGAGAGGCAGGGGGGCCCAGAGGTTGGAGAAGGGGGGCCAAAAAGGGGGCTTGGAGGGTCCTGTCTCGCTGGGGGGATGGCGGAGGAGGCAGCAGGGGCTGGCTGGGGGCGACAAGGGGTCAGGTGACAAGGGGAGCCAGGGTGGGGGGCATGGGGGCCACGACCGGATGGGGGGCTTTCGGGGATGTTTGTCTGGCGGAGGTAGGGGTGCAGAAGCAGAAGGGGTTGGGGGGGCTTGGGGCCCAGCGAGAGCGGGAGTAGGCAGGGCAGTGGTCCCCGCTGTTACTATCGGAGGGTAGGAGGGGGAACTGGGAGGGGTTGGATGTTTTTGAGTCGTGGGGGTCAGGGGTAAGGGAGGCGCGGGGCGCAGGGAGGGTCTGGGGGGTCGGGGGCACTTGGGGATGGGGGAGGGCTGGTCGTGGTAGTTTGTCGGAGGGGCAGGTGTCCGGCGCGTCGGGCTGGAGGGAAGGGGGGCGTGGTCCGACGACAGGGATGTGGGTTTTGGGGGTTTGGTGTGGAGGGAGGACGAGGAGGAGGTGGAGAGGCGGGGGGAGGATGGGGGGTCTTGGGGGACGGGGGCGCGGGGGATGGGTTGGAGGCAGGGTGGGTCGGGTTTCGGTTGCATGAGGGACCCAGCACACCAGTCCGGCCATTTTTCTTGCAGGAAGAAGAGTGGCGAGGGCCTCCTGACTTGGCAAGGCTGGGGACGGCCCAGCGGCGCCAAGGCAAAGGGAGGGTGGAGCCTCCCATGGCGAGCCTGGTACCGGCGGGGGATCCTGTCGCGGCCGGCACAAGAAGGCCCGAGGCGGGCTTGCCGACCCCAGCACCCACGGGGCACCAGCGGCCTGGGGAGTCTCGCCGTGGGAGGAGCGACACACACGTGTTTAATGTTGCTGGCAGTGGGCTGTCAGCGCCGCCGACAGGAAGGGTGTATGGGGCAGGTTCTGTGCAGGTGGTGGATGACGAGGATAGTTTGGAAGAGGGAGAGTTGAGGGATGGCGAGGGCAGAGGGGGGGGCGTAATAATGGTGTTGCTAGTGTCTTACAGAGGTCACGGGGCCAGCGAGAGCGGACGGCCCGGGCATCACGTTGGGAGCCGAGAGCGGCATCGATGGAGCGGCATAGTGGAGGACGGCCGGTGGATTCATTGGTGTCAGGTATGGGAGCAGCGGCGGCAGCAGCACGTTTGGTGTCTGTGGGGGTGGGGGGTGTGGCTGCAAAAAGGAAAGTATGTGACAGACAAGGGGGTGGGACCTGATGTGGTACTCGTGGAGCCGGCGGGCAAGGACTCGGGCGTGGCAGGCAAGGAGGTGTTGGGGGACGGGGCAAAATGGGCGGTGGTGACCGGGTCCGCTGGCGGGGCGGGATCGGCAGGCGCGGGCGCGACGGAGGAGGACGTCGCAAAGCCGGAGAGTAAGGAGCTAAAGATTAAGAAGCTTCCGTACATGGGGGTCACAAAGCCGCTGGGTGCACACTTGATGTTGGCTACGAAGGAACGGATTTGGAAGGGGGAGTACGTGGAGATTCTTAAGTTACTTCACCGGGAGGTGCGGGCGAAGGAGGGCTCGAAAGAGGAGAAGGATGAACTCCAGAAGAGGCCGAAAGTGCCTCTCACGATAGAGAACTGGACGGCGGCTTTCTTAATTTTTGCGAGTGTGTATTGCGAGAAATTTCCGGAGCGGTCGGTGTCCTTGTTTAAATACATGCACGTCATCCGGAAGGCCCAAATCACGGGTATGGTTTTGCCTGGGCTCAGTATGACGAGGAGTTCAGGGCACGGGTCGCCTGGGATCCGGAGGTGAAATGAGGCGAGCTTGACACCGACCTTTGGCAACATACGATGGGGTTGGCAGGGTCGGGGAAGACCATTTTTACAGCAAGCGGGTTGCCTATAATTTATCAGCCCTTTCAAGGTCGACCCACCCATGGAGGGGTGAGGGCAGGGGCCAAAAATCATTCCGGCATTGCAGGTCCCTGTTGGGATTACAACAAAGGGTTGTGTACGCGAGAGCATTGCTGTTTCCGGCATGAATGTTCCGGCTGCTGGTCAGGTGCTGGGGTGCGGCGGGCACATCCAAAGGAGGTCGGCGAGAGGCATCAGGCGGTCAGCGGGCTGGCTCCCATCAGGCAGCCGGGAAAGGCAGAGGTGATAAGGGTCCTGGGTCAAATGGCTCATACGCCGGTTAAAGTAGGTCGGCTGGTGGCAGTGCTACGCGATTACCCCCACGCGGGGACTGCCGAGCGTTTGCGGGTGGTGTTCCAGGACGGGTTCTGCCTGGGGTATGAGGGGCCCAGGTGGCGGAGGTGGGCCGACAATTTGAAGTCCGCCAGGGACCACCCGGAGGTGGTGCGGAGCAAGCTGGAGAAGGAGGTGAGCGAGGGCCGCATGGCGGGTCCTTTTGAGGATTGGCCGTTGGAGGAGTTAATTGTCTCCCTGGTCGGGGTCGTGCCAAAGAAGGAGAGAGGGCAGTTTTGGCAATACAGCACCTCTCCTGGCCCAAAGGGGGCTCAGTGAACGATTTCATTGACGAGCGGGAGACTACGGTGTCTTATTCCTCTGTTGATGCGGCCATGGCCTTGGTAGTGTCGGCGGGCGCAACGGCAAGGATGGCAAAGTGCGACATCAAGTCGGCTTTCCGGCTGCTCCCAGTCCATCCAGACGATTGGGGCCTACTGGGAATTCAGTTTGACGGCAGCTGGTACGTGGACAAAGCATTGCCGATGGGCTGCTCGATGTCATGCGCACTTTTTGAGTGCTTCAGTACGTTCCTGCAGTGGCTGTTCATGGAAAGGACGGGTCACCAAGGTGTCACACACTACCTGGATGACTTCTTTTTTGTCGGCTCCCCTGGTTCTGCGGACTGCCAGGAGGCGCTGGACAGGTTCCAAGAGCTCATGGGGGAGTTGGGGGTGCCACTGGCGCCGGAAAAGACAGTGGGGCCAAGCACGGCACTGTCCTTTTTGGGGATTGAACTGGACTCAGTGGCTATGGTGGCCCGTTCACTAATGGAGAAAAAGCAGCACATGCTGGAGCTGCTGGAAGGAATGTTGGCACGACCCAAGGTTACGGTTTTGGAGATTCAGGTGTTGCTGGGCCACCTCAATTTCGCGTGCAGAGTGGTGCGCGTTGGCAGGACTTTCTGTAGAAGGCAGGCTAGGGCTTTGGCAGGGTGGCACCCGCCGCACCTCCACATCCGGCTCCCCGCGGGGGTCAAGGAGGATTTACGGATGTGGCGTTTTTTCCTACAGCATGTCAATGGAATTCCCATGCAGCTGGGGAAGGCGCTGGTCTGGGACTTGCAGATCTTCTCAGATGCGGCGGGGAGCAACGGTTTTGGATTGTACTGGTAGGGTCGGTGGTGCGCGAAAAGTGGCCCCGGAGTGGGCAGGGGGGGCAGGAGAATCGCCTTCCTCGAGCTTTTTCCTTTGGTGGTGGCGGTGGTGTTGTGGGGGGAGCTGCTGGCACACAGGAGGGTAACTTTTCACGTGGATAATATGGCGGTGGTGGAGGTGGTCAATCCACAGTCGGCCAGGAAGCTGCTGAGTGTGTTTGTGCTTGCGTTTTGATATTGCTTTTTGCGCGGTGCATCTGCCCCGGGTCGACAATGAAATAGCGGATGCTTTGTCTCGTTCGCAGTGGGGGAGATTGCGTGGCTTAGCCAAGGACGCAGATCGGGATCCGACCAGCATTCCCCCTCAGATGTGGTACGTAGGCAACACAGGATGTTGCAGCTGGTTCTAGGTCCTTGGCGGTGTCTACGAAAGTGACTTACTTGACTGCTTGGGAGGACTTCTTGGCGTCCGGGGCGCGGAGGCGGTCCACGGGAGGGGAAAGGCAGGAGGACGTGGTTCAGTTCATCCTGGATTTAATTGACAAGGGACTCACCTGGGTCATGATTGCGGGCAAAGTGGCGGGGATCGCGTTTATGGGTAAACTTTTGTGGTGGTTTGCGCCGTCGGCGGGGGAGCTCGGGTCTCGCATGTTGGAGAGGTGGGCCCGAGAATGCGGGAAGGGGTGCAGGGTCCGTCAGCCTTTGTCGCTGGGGTTGCTGGATCAGGTCATTGACGTCTTGCTGGGTGTGTGTTTTACCGCCAGGGAGGCCTGTTTGTTCGCCACTCTGACGGCATGGATGTTTGCGGGAGCCTTTAGGGTATCCGAGTTGCTGGGCGTGCAGAAGGATGCGGGTCTCCAGTGGTCAGTGGTGTCGTTCGGGGAGGGGGAAGTATGTTTGTGGTTGAGAAGAGCGAAGACGGATCAGAGGGGGGGTAGCTCGTTGGGTTTCTTTGTCGGCGGTCGCGTCAGGGGGGAGGTGCCCTGTGAGGTGGGGATTGAGATTGAAAGTGGTAGGGCGGCTGGAGGGGGCTGTTTTTCATCCTGCGGACGGCCATCGAGTGTCGGGTGCGCAACTACTGGCGGTTCTGCGCAAGGCATTGCAGGGGCTGGGGCTGGACGGGAAGCGCTTTGGCACCCACTCTTTTAGGATTGGTGCGGCATCGGAGGCACACCGGCAGGGGTGGGGGCGAGGGGACATCATGTGGCTGGGCAGATAGTTGTCGGACTGTTATCGGCGTTACATTCGGGGGCGCCCAGCATTTGAAGCGCGCAGTGGCTATGGTGAATGTGGTATTTACTGTTTGTTCTTTTTTAGGTTCGGTGGCGGGTCACCGCGCCAGAGACATGGGGGGCATTCTTTTGTTAGGAGGGCCCAGGTGCAGGCGCGATCCAGTTATTTTGGCGAAAACGTGGGTTTCAACCCTAATGTGTTTGCCATAAGTTGGAGGGGAAAAGGGGGCATGTTGTGGCGGGAATTGGTTTCCACTCTCAATAGCATGGTTGTAGCGGGTAGGTGTCCTGACATCCTGGTGCTGCATTTGGGTGAAAATGATATGGTGAGGGAGACTAGTTTGGTGCTTATGAGGGCCATGAAGAGGGATTTGGGTGAGATTAAGAGACGGTGGTCAGGGTGCGTGGTAGTTTGGACAGAGTTTGTGCCGCGTCGGGTGTGGAGGGGCGCAGTGCATCCTCATGCAATTGATAAGGCAAGGAGGAAGGTGAATGTGGAGATGGTGAGGTTCTGCAGGCACCTGGGTTTCTCTAGGATCTGGCACAAGGATATAAGGTATGATGCCCCGGATCTGTTTAGGGGTGATGGGGTCCACTTGTCTCATCGGGGCATGGATCTTTACCTGCTGAAACTTCGCGAGGTGTTGTCGCAGTTGTTGGGGGTTCGCTAAAGAGTTGATAGTTCTGCCTGTTTTTTGGGGAGCGGGGGGGCAGGAAATGTTGGGAGGTGGTGTATCCGCCTATCCTCCCGACTTTTCCTGAGTGGCGGTGTTTGTTTTGGAAGTTGGGCAAGTTTGGCTGGAGTTTTGGTAGTTAGCGTTAAGTTGGGGAGTTGGTGTTCAGGAACGGGGAAATGTTAAACAGGTTGGAGGTTTTACATTGGTGCTCATTAGTTACAGTTGCAGGAAGATAGGAGGTTAGGTTTTGGGGGGTTAAGAAGGTCAAAGGTTATGGGATAAGATTGTGTATTATGGTGTTTTTATGTAATGTATTTGCATTTTATGTATTGTGTTTTGCAGGGTGGGGGATGTTTTTATCATGTGGGGATCGTAGGGGCGGGGTAGGAAAGGCAAGGGGTCAGGTAACTCGATGTTTAGAGAGGTTTCAGTTTTGTAAGGCGAGGAGCCAGTTTAATAAAGTTTGTGATGTGCACCTGTTTCAATAAAGCGGCCTTTTTCACACACAACCCGGTTGTCAGTCTGTTACCCCCCTTCTCCCTCCCAAAGGACCCTAGGCCTCCAAGCATGGCTAATAGGAGGTATAATCACCTCTAACTAACTCTTCTTCCAATGGGAAAGTAATTAATGCATGGGATTATCCCTGTGTTGGACAGGCCACGTGAAAGGCTTGCTCCCTCCCCGCACGACCAGGCCCGAGCCTGGCTCTTCAGGTGTTACACGCAACAACCCCCCGTTTCCCGTCTCATATGGGACCCCTGCCCCTGGACATCTCCCCATCATGGGCCCGATTCCCTACCGGCCCTCTCGCCCGGCCTGGGCGCCATCTTGGACACAGCACCACGAGGCCGCGTGGCCTCCGATCGACCCTAACCCTGGGCCTGGCCAGGCCCCGACATCCCGGCACCACCATCCACCCAGGAGGTGAGCGGACTACTTGGCAGGTCAATGGGAGAAAGAGGTGTCGATGGCTCTCCCCCGCCAGGTGCCGATCGCCCCCAGCTCCCTCAGGCGCTGGCTCCACCCCCCTGCTGGGTGTCTGGACTCCCTCATCCCGGACCTCCCGACCTCCAAGTGCGAGGGTCCGGACATCAAAGGGCGCCAGACCTATAACTGGGGCAGCTCCAGAGCAGGAAGGCAGTTGTATCCTGGAGTCGAGAGACGCAGTGAAGAACTCATCCTTGACGGACTACTGGCGCTGCCGTAGCCCTGCCTTGCGAACTATCGACCTGCCTGCTGGCGCTGCCGCAACCTTCTGAAACCTTCATCGTCGTCGGGACCTGCTGGCGTGGCCGCGGACCGTTTGTAACCACCACCTTCATCGGGACCTGCTGGCTCCGCCGCGGACCGTCGCTACCTTCAACCATCCCGGGACCTGCTGGCTCCGCCGCGGCCCGATCATCTAGAACGCCGAGCTCGAGGATTGTGAGCTATTTCATCTACCAGATTGGTAACGAGACTGTCCCGCTACCCCTGTCCCAACCGAGAGACTAGAATAGAGGGGACCCCTGAGTCCAGACCTCCTTGTACCATTTCACCGTACTTAAAGAATTGCTTATAAAGTAACGTTGAACCTTATCCTTGTGTGGTGTACATCTGTGGGGGGGAAGTTACTTGTCTGTACGATCGCTGGAGACGGCTCTCCCCGGAGACCTCTCCCCTTGTCCTCGGCCGACCCTCCCGGTCCGTCTAACACCCTGTATCTCGCTCTAGCATGTAGTTAAGTATGCAACACTCCAAACAGAAACGCAATGCTGCTTTGAACATGCACTCTCAGAAGATTTCTATTTGTTTCACACAGAAAAGGTTACTCCAGCCTTCCTTCTTTCGGCTCAACACTCCACGAACCCCTAGCATTCGGGTCTGGGAAGCTGATTACGCTGCACCCTATGGAATCGGGGTGACTCTCACCTTTTCCATGACACAAGCACCCTTAAACCAACTTTCTGCTTGCGTACATTACCAAGTGCACATGGGCTGGGAACGCTGCTGTTAAATAGAGGCAGTAAAGCTCTGACTTTGTGTGAGTTTTCAAAGGTTCTGCGATACCTAACCCTTTCCCATCCCCTGCCAGGGCAGGTGGGACGCTTACCAGGCATCTGCAGTATTTAGGTCTCGCCTAGCTGATGCGTAAGCAATCGCTATGAGAGAGATATAGAGGTTCTCCAAGAAAGCTAACCAAGAGGGCTTTGGAATGCGGATTATGGACAGTGCATGTGCGCCGTGCGCACGCTTGCCATTTGCTCTCTGAGCCTCAGCATCAGACTTCAAAGGAATGCCACCCGCTCCCCCGCCCCCCGCCACACCAGCCATGTCACAAACCGCCATTTGTCTGTGCCTCGCATCAGACTTCAAAGGCTGACGCTCGCCCTTACATCCTTCTCTTTCCCCTCATTAACAGGCTTATCTCGCCTGCTTTCCTAGAGCGTTCAGCGCCACAACACCCGTCCTCCATCCCCAGAATGCGCACCTCCCCACACATATCTCCTGCAATCCTGTCTCCCTCCGTGCCCAGCATGCCCACCACAAATCGCAAACCATCTGAATACTAGTGCACCACAGTACCCTTTCTGCCTACGACTAAATCAGTTATTTGAAGCCCTTACCCATACAATTTTTGGCCTCGGTGCCAGGACTGCTGTTTTAAAAAATCGCAACCAGCGTAAACTCATTTAATCCTAAACTCTCACCCCCATCCCTCTTTTTTTTCTGTCTGTTTACCAGTGCTTATTGCCAGTCATTTTTTTTGGGGTGTATATGCACTGCATGCACAGGTTAATCTCTCCATTGGCTCACTATTGTTTGCATATGGTTGAGCTTTCTATAAATTTTTATGGAGGCAATGCCATTGAGCTGGCTAATGCACCACAGCGCCCCCTCATGTAAAAAGCATTTGCAATGCTATACGCTTCCAGTGGCGTCGTTTTGTTTTCGCTTTTCTTGCCATAACACACAATAGTCAGTATTTTGTTCTGTTAGACGGACCGGGAGGGTCGGCCGAGGATAAGGGGAGAGGTCTCCGGGGAGAGCCGTCTCCAGCGATCGTACAGACAAGTAACTTCCCCCCCACAGACGTACACCACACAAGGTTAAAGTTCAACGAGACTTTATAGGCAATTCTTTAGGTTTACGATGGAATGGTACAAGGAGGTCTGGACTCAGGGGTCCCCTCGATTCTAGTCTCTGGTTTGGGAAAAGGGTAGCGGGACAGTCTTGTTACCAAAAAGATGAAAATAGCTCTCAATCCTCGAGCTCGGCGTTCTAGATGATCGGGCCGCGGCGGAGCCAGCAGGTCCCGAGATGGACGAAGGAAACGACGGTCCGCGGCGGAGCCAGCAGGTCCCGATGAAGGTGATGGTTACAAACGGTCCGCGGCCACGCCAGCAGGTCCCGACGATAATGGAGGGTATGAAGGTCACGAAGGTTGCGGCAGCGCCAGCAGGCAGGACGATGGTGCACGAGACAGAGCTATGGCAGCGCCAGTAGTCCGTCAAGGATGAGTTCTTCTCTGCGTCTCTCGACTCCAAGATACAACTGCCTTCCTGCTCTGGAGCTGCCCCAGTTATAGGGCTGGTGTTCTTTGATGTCCGGACCCTCGCACTTGGAGGTCGGGAGGTCCGGGATGAGGGAGTCCAGACACCCAGCAGGGGGGTGGAGCCAGCGCCCGGGGAGGCGATGGGCGAGCGGCACTTGGCGGGGGAGAGCCATCGACACCTCTTTCTCCCATTGACCTGCCAAGTAGCCCGCTCACCTCCCAGGTGGATGGTGGTGCCGGGATGTCTGAGGCCTGGCCAGGCCCAGGGTTGGGGTCGATCGGGGGCCAGGCGGCCTCGTGGTGGAGTGTCCAAGATGGCGCCCAGGATGGCGCGCAGGCCGGCAGTGGATCGGCCCCACGAGGTCGACATGTTCGAGGGTAGGCCTGAGGGGACGGAGGACGTGTAATGGTGGTGTGTGGTACTTGTGTGGCCGGGCTCGGGCCTGGTCGGGCCGGGGGAGATCGGCCCTTCATGTGGCCTGTCCAACATGCGTCCCCCCCAGCTGATGGCGGGGAGAGTTACCCATCCTCTTGGGGACTCTCCTCGTCGAGGCGGAAGAACCGGGACAGGCCATCCGCGTTGGCGTGATCTGGCCCAGGCCGGTGTTCAACCGTGAAGTCCATCCCTTGAAGGGAGATGGACCAACGTAGTAACTTCGGGTTTTCCCCCCGCATCTGCATCAGCCACTGCAGGGGTCGGTGGTCGGTCTGCACCCGAAAGTGTGTGCCAAAGAGGTAGGGCCGGAGTTTCTTGAGGGCCCATACCACGGCGAAGGCCTCCCTCTCGATGGTGCTCCAGCGTTGTTCTCGTGGGAGGAGTCGCCTGCTGATGAAGGCCACTGGCTGATCAAGGCCTTCGGTGTTCACTTGAGACAAGACTGCCCCAATGCCATGGTCGGAGGCATCCGTCTGGACGACGAACTCCCGGCTGTAGTCGGGGGCCTGGAGCACAGGGGCGGAACACATGGCGGCTTTCAATTGTTCGAATGCTGTTTGACACTCGGGGGTCCAGTTGACCTTCTTGGGTTGATTTTTTGACGTGAGTTCTGTGAGGGGCCCCACTATAGTACCATAGTCTTTCACGAACCTTCGGTAATAGCCCGTGAGGCCCAGGAAGGCTCGTACTTCGGTCTGGGTGATGGGGGGCTGCCAGGACTGGATGGCGGCAATTTTGAGCTGCAGAGGGGCCACCAGGCCGCTTCCCACCTGGTGCCCGAGGTAGGTTACAGACCCTTGACCAATTTGACATTTGCTGGCCTTGATCGTGAGGCCAGCTCGCTGAAGGGCTTGTAGCACTGCTCGGAGGTGATGGAGGTGCTCGGACCAATGATGGCTGTATACAGCGATGTCGTCTAGGTAGGCAGCGCTGAACCCTTCGAGCCCCGCCAGGACCTGATTGACGAGCCGCTGAAATGTTGCTGGGGCATTCTTCATGCCGAAGGGCATGACCTTGAAATGGTAATGGCCATCGGGGGTGGAAAAGGCAGAACGTTCTTGGGCCCGGGGTGTGAGGCCGATTTGCCAGTATCCCGCCGTCAGGTCGAAAATACTGAGGTAGCGGGCAGCTCCCATGCGGTCGATTAGTTCATCTGCCCGGGGGATGGGATGTGCGTCTGTTCTGGTGACCGCATTCAAGCCCCGGTAGTCGACGCAGAACCGGAGTTCCGGTGTGGTGCCAGGGACGGCCGCTTTGGGGACCAGTACTACAGGACTGGCCCAGGGGCTGTCTGAGGGCTCGATGACCCCGAGCGTGAGCATTTTTGCTACCTCTTCCTGGATGCAGGCCCGTACCCGATCTGGCACGCGGTAGGCCCGGTGGCGGATAGGGGGGCTGTCCCCCGTGTCCACATCGTGCACACACCAGGAAGTGACACTGGGGGCGAGGGAGAACGGGCTGGCGAACTGTGACAGGAGGACTCGACACTCCTGGCGTTGCTCTCGGGTGAGGGCCTCCGAGAGTCGGACCCCATCCACGGAGCCGTCTTTCTCCCGAGTCCGTAGGAGGTCAGGGAGGGGCTCGGAGTCCTCTTCAGCCCCATTGTCTGTAGCCATCAGGAGGCTGAGTTCTGAACGCACAAAGTGGGGTTTCAGTCTGTTAGCGTGGAGGACCCGGAGGGGGTTCCGGGAAGATTCCATGTCGATGAGATAGGTGGCAGGACCCTTGCGCTCGACTACTTTGAAGGGCCCTGTCCATTTGTCTTGCAGGGCGCAGGGTTCGGTGGGGGACATCACCCATACCTGTTGCCCAGGTTCAAATTCGATGGAGGAGGCATTCCGGTCATACCACTTTTTCATGTCCTCTTGACTGGCCTCTAGGTTGGCTTTTGCCAGCTCTCTGAACCGCCGGGTCTGGTTGCGGAGGGTTAGGAGGTACCGGAAGACATCTGGTGGGTTCTTTAGAGGGGGCATCTCCCAGCCTTCCTTGATTAGGCTGAGCGGCCCCCGCACTGGGTGTCCATATAGCAGTTCAAACGGGCTGAAGCCCAGGGACTTCTGGGGAACCTCTCGATATGCGAAGAGGAGACACGGCAGCAGCACGTCCCACTGGCGACGGAGGGGCTCTTCCAACCCCCCGATCATCCCTTTGAGCGTGCGGTTGAACCGCTCAACGAGTCCGTTTCCTTGAGGGTGATAGGGGGTCGTGAATCGGTAGGTAACCCCGCACTGTTGCCAGAGGGACTTCATATATTTAGAAATAAAGTTCGTGCCTCTGTCGCTGACGACTTCTCGGGGGAAGCCCACACGGGAGAAGATCCCCATTAGAGCCCGGCCGACTACCGGGGCTGTCACAGTTCGCAGGGGAACAGCCTCGGGGTAGCGGGTGGCGTGGTCCACTAGCACCAGGATGAATCGATGGCCCTGTTTTGTGCGCGGGTCTAGGGGCCCCACGATGTCTATCCCGACCCTCTCGAACAGGGTGTTGACCACGGGAAAAGGTTGCAGGGGGGCTTTTAGTTTGCGTCCGCTCTTTCCACTGGCTTGGCATGTGGGGCAAGATCGGCAATGCTGGTGTACATCGTTCCTCATTTTGGGCCAGAAGAAGTGGGTCACCAGACGACTATAGGTTTTATCTTGACCCAGGTGTCCTGCCAGGGGGACATCGTGGGCCAGGTTTAGCAGAAAGTCTCTAAAACGGAGGGGCACCACTAGTACTCGGCTGGCCCCCAGCTCCGCAATTCTTTGTTCACTGTACAGCAGATCATTGTCCCAGTAGACCCAGTGAGTTCCGGAGGTATCCCCTGCACTTTGGGCGAGCGCTTGCTGGCGGAGTCCCTCGAGGGAGGGACAGGTCTTCTGTTCTTGGCGAAATTGTTCTTGCGTGGGCCCCCCCTCTTGAGGCCACTGGTCGAGGTTAGCGAGGTCTGGAGGTTGAGCTGGTTCTGGGGGGACGTCACGGTCGGTGGTTTCGGCTGGGGCGACCGGAGGCGGTGGCGCCGGCCATTCGGGTTCCTCTGGGCGGGAGTTGGCACGGGCGGCCATGGACCGGGTGGTGACGCACGCCCAGTCCGGGACGCCTAACATCCCCAGGTGTTCTCTTCGTTCTACGGCTGCCCACGGAGAGCTTTCCAGGTCGTTCCCCAGGAGGCAGTCTACGGGGGCATCGTCTCGGACCGTTACCTTCAACATGCCGGAGACCCCTCCCCATTCGAAGGGGACGCAGGCCATCCGACACAGACTTTCGGAGTTATCGGCTGAACGTACAGGGCAGAGAATGTTTGGTAGATATTGTTCTGGGGTTACCAGGTGACAGCGGACGGCTGTTACACTGGCCCCGGTGTCACGAAGGGCTTCGGCCCGGCGTCCATTGATGCTTACCCATTGGCTGTACTTCTGGGTGTTAGCGGGTAGGGGGACCCGCGGGACCATGTCTCTTCCCCCTAAGCAGGCTAGAGCCATGGCGGCTGGCTCCCATTCTTGGTGTTCCTGTTCATATTCCTCTTGTTCCTCTGAGATCTGTTCCTCCCCCAGAGCAGCAGCGGCTACTTGGCGGGGTCTTGGGCTCTGGTACTGGGGGCAGTTTGGGTCGTTTGCATAGTGTCCGACTCGTTGGCATCGATGGCACGTAACATTGGCTCGATATCCCGGTCGTGCCGGGGTGCTGCCCCGGTTGGCCGGGGGGGTGGTGCTGGTAGCGGGGGCGACCGGAGCGTTGTCTCTTCTGCGTCCTTGGCCTCCTCCTCCGCCTCGGGGACGGTGCTGACCATTGTTGTTCCGGTTCTGTTCGTAGGACCCATTTCGGCCCACTCTGGTGATTTCCCACCGGTCAGCTTCGGCTGCGAGCTGCCGGGGATCCGTTAACTTGCTGTCGAGGAGGTGCTGGCGGAGTTCAATGAAGCAATTGTTCGACAGATGCTCCCATACCATAAGATTGAACAGTTGTTCGTAGGTTGTGACCTTGCTTCCTTTGATCCAGCCCTCGAAGGCTCGGCTAAAGTAGTTTACATAGTCCACCCAAGTTGTACCCGGGATGCGGGTGCAGTCTCGGAACCTCTGACGGTACATCTCGGGTGTGAGGCCATAGCGGGTGAGGAGTGCAGCTTTCATATGGTCATAGGAGGTCATCTGGTGGTCCGGGAGTTGCAGCAGGGCGTCGCGGCCCTCATTGAGGAATCTCCCCCATAGACCGGCTCCCCAATCGCTTCTATCGATCCGGTGTGCAGTCATAGCGATTTCATAGGCCTTAAACCATTGCTGGATGTCGTCCTCTCGGAAGTATTCTCGAACGACATCCTTGGGGATGTGTACCTTTTTCTCTGTTGCCCCTGGGGTGTGGGGTTGCTCGGACACCCCTACTTCTTTATTCTGCTTGCGTAGGTCGATCTCAGCTAATTTCCGCTCATGTTCATATGCCAGTTTCTTTTCCTCGAGCTCCCTTTGTCTCTGTTTCTCCTCCCTTTCTTCTCGGAGACGCAGGTGCTCTAAGTTGATTTTTTGTTCGGCCAACTTAAGTTCAACGTCCATTTTGAGCCGGGCCATTTCCAGCTCGTGTAGTCGGGTTTTTTCTCGTTCCTGGATCTCGTCTGGCGAGAGACCCGTTCCTCGCTCTTCAGGGGCCGTGGTGGTTTTTGCTGCGATGCTTTGGTCGGGGGTTCCGGCGGCCCCTGGTTCTGCCCAAGATTCTAGGGCATGCTTAAAATCGTCTTTGGTACTTAGTCCGGTGGTAGCGATACCTAGTTCGATGCAGAACTGCTTTAGTTCACGATGGCTGTACTCGTCCAATTTCTCCATCTGGAATTTCTCAGTTGATCCGCTTTCTTTAGTTGTCATCGTGATTCGCCGTGGGGTGAGCTACTCTCTGTACGGTTATGCGGTGATTCGGATCGCGCCGCTGGCCACCAATGTTAGACGGACCGGGAGGGTCGGCCGAGGATAAGGGGAGAGGTCTCCGGGGAGAGCCGTCTCCAGCGATCGTACAGACAAGTAACTTCCCCCCCACAGACGTACACCACACAAGGTTAAAGTTCAACGAGACTTTATAGGCAATTCTTTAGGTTTACGATGGAATGGTACAAGGAGGTCTGGACTCAGGGGTCCCCTCGATTCTAGTCTCTGGTTTGGGAAAAGGGTAGCGGGACAGTCTTGTTACCAAAAAGATGAAAATAGCTCTCAATCCTCGAGCTCGGCGTTCTAGATGATCGGGCCGCGGCGGAGCCAGCAGGTCCCGAGATGGACGAAGGAAACGACGGTCCGCGGCGGAGCCAGCAGGTCCCGATGAAGGTGATGGTTACAAACGGTCCGCGGCCACGCCAGCAGGTCCCGACGATAATGGAGGGTATGAAGGTCACGAAGGTTGCGGCAGCGCCAGCAGGCAGGACGATGGTGCACGAGACAGAGCTATGGCAGCGCCAGTAGTCCGTCAAGGATGAGTTCTTCTCTGCGTCTCTCGACTCCAAGATACAACTGCCTTCCTGCTCTGGAGCTGCCCCAGTTATAGGGCTGGTGTTCTTTGATGTCCGGACCCTCGCACTTGGAGGTCGGGAGGTCCGGGATGAGGGAGTCCAGACACCCAGCAGGGGGGTGGAGCCAGCGCCCGGGGAGGCGATGGGCGAGCGGCACTTGGCGGGGGAGAGCCATCGACACCTCTTTCTCCCATTGACCTGCCAAGTAGCCCGCTCACCTCCCAGGTGGATGGTGGTGCCGGGATGTCTGAGGCCTGGCCAGGCCCAGGGTTGGGGTCGATCGGGGGCCAGGCGGCCTCGTGGTGGAGTGTCCAAGATGGCGCCCAGGATGGCGCGCAGGCCGGCAGTGGATCGGCCCCACGAGGTCGACATGTTCGAGGGTAGGCCTGAGGGGACGGAGGACATGTAATGGTGGTGTGTGGTACTTGTGTGGCCGGGCTCGGGCCTGGTCGGGCCGGGGGAGATCGGCCCTTCATGTGGCCTGTCCAACATGTTCCCTTTGTCATGCACTCTATTCTGCCACCTATGCTTATATTTTAGCCTCCCCCTGCCTCTTCCTATACCCTGTACTCTATCCTGCTACCTATCCCATTGTTATTCCCTGCTCTGCCTTTTACTCTGCCACACACTCTCTCCTGCCACTTACACATATGCGCACGCTTTACCTTCGCTTCCGCCACACTCTCTGTGCCAATACCTTTGCCCCTCACTCTCCATTAACACTTATTCTCATGCTCTATAACTCGTTTTTTTTTGGTCCCACTCTGGAACAGACCGTGACCGACCCCCGCCCTGCCCTCCCATCGCCCGCCAAACTGCACCTCTACCCAAACGGCCTCATAAGAATGAAAGGCCCCTGCTGCGACCACCCCCTTAATGCAATGTCTCTCCTGCAAGAATCCCCCCCTCCTCCCGTGCACCGCCGACCGCCCCATTCCTCCACCTCCATTGAAACCCCGCATCCCAGGACACCACCCCCCACCAGCGCCCCTCCTGTACCCATTCCCTTTTTGCCTTCTCCCGAGCCATGCGACCCCCCACCCCCCTCACCCATCCAAACTGCGAGCCCAACTCCGCCAAACTGAAACCTCAGGCCCTCTCCCCACTCTCCCCAATTAGCCCCCCCCAGCACCTCGACCACGGCAAAGAGCCTCCATCCTCACTGACTGGCGACCAAACCGCAGCCCACCCACCCTACGTGCCGCAGCAAGGTCCGTCAGGTGGCCCTCGGCCCCAGCCCCGGGCGGAACCGCAACCTATCTGCCCCGTAGAACAGCACACACTCCACTCCTGGTCCCCCTGGCCACGCTCCCTCCATTCCTTCATTTATTTTATTCTATTTATTGCTGAGGGAAATTGTCTGTGTGGCACCCCTGCATCCGTCGCCCTCGGCCATCCGCATCCTCCACTGCAATCCCCCCTTCCCAACAGCGCCCGACCCCACGCCAAGTGTGTGTGTGGGTGGGTCCCAGCGCCCACAGAACTACACTCCAACCGGCCCCTGAAAGACCCCTGCATGAACGACCACCCAATTCATGCAAATGTCCTTCCCGCAAGTCACCCCCCTTGCTCCTGCGAACCGCCGTCCCCCAACCACTCTACCGCCCTCACTCTACTGCCCTCACTCTAACACTCTACTGCCCTCCCGTCCTCACTCTACCGCCCTCACTCTACCACCCTCACTCTACCACTCTACCACCCTCCCGCCCTCACTCTACTGCCCTAACTCTACCACTCTACCACCCTCACGCCCTCACTCTACCACCCTCACTCTACCACTCTACTGCCCTCACGCCTTCACTCTACCGCCCTCACTCTACCAGTCTACTGCCCTCACACCTTCACTCTACCGCACTCACTCTACCACTCCACCGCCCTCACGTCCTCACTCTGCTGCCCTCACTCTACCGCACTCACTCTACCACTCTACCGCTCTCACGCTACCGCCCTCACTCTACTGGCCACACTCTACTGGCCACACTCTACCACTCTACCGCCCTCACTCCACCACTCTACTGCCATCGCTCTACCGCCCTCACTCTACCGCCCTCACTCTACCACCCTCACTCTACCACTCTACCGCCCTCACTCTACCACCCTCACTCTACCACTCTACCGCCCTCACTCTTCCACTCTACCGCCCTCACTCTACCGCCTTCACTCTACCACTCTACTGCCCTCACGCCCTCACTCTACTGCCCTCACGCCCTCACTCTACTGCCCTCACGCCCTCACTCTACTGCCCTCACTCTACCACCCTCACTCTACCGCCCTCACTCTACTGCCCTCACTCTACCGCCCTAACTCTACCGCCCTCACTCTACCGCCCTCACTCTACCGCCATCACTCTACCGCCTTCACTCTACTGCCCTCACGCCCTCACTCTACCGCCCTCACTCTAGCACTCTACCGCCATCACACCCTCACTCTACTTGCCCTCACTCTACCACTCTAACGCCCACACGCCCTCACTCTACTGTCCTCACTCTACCACTCTACTGCCCTCACTCTACCACTCTACCGCCCTCACTCTACCACTCTACTGCCCTCACTCTACCACTCTACCGCCCTCACTCTAACACTCTCACGTCCTCACTCTACCGCCCTCACTCTTCCACTCTACTGCCCTCACGCCCTCACTCTACCACCTTCACTCTATCGTTCTCACTCTACCGGCCTCACTCTACCGGCCTCACTCTACCGGCCCCACTCTACCGCCCTCACTCTACCGCCCTCACTCTACCACTCTACTGCCCTCACGCCCTCACTCTACCGCCCTCACTCTAGCACTCTACCGCCATCACACCCTCATTCTACCGCCCTCACTCTACCACTCTACCGTCCACACCCCCTCACTCTACCGCCCTCACTCTACTGCCCTCACTCTACCACTCTAATGCCCTCACTCTACCGCCCTCACTCTACCACTCTACCGCCCTCACGCCCTCACGCCCTCACTCTAACACCCTCACTCTACCACTCTACCGCCCTCACGCCTTCACTCTACCGCACTCACTCTACCACTCTACCGCCCTCACTCTACCACTCTACCGCCCTCACTCTACCACTCTACCGCCCTCACTCTACCACTCTACCGCCCTCACGCTACCGCCCTCACTCTACGCCCTCACTCTACTGCCCTCACTCTACCGCCCTCACTCTACCGCCCACACTCTACCGGCCACACTCTACCGGCCACACTCTAGCACTCTACCGCCATCACACCCTCATTCTACCGCCCTCACTCTACCACTCTACCGTCCACACCCCCTCACTCTACCGCCCTCACTCTACTGCCCTCACTCTACCACTCTAATGCCCTCACTCTACCGCCCTCACTCTACCACTCTAACGCCCACACGCCCTCACTCTACTGTCCTCACTCTACCACTCTACTGCCCTCACTCTACCACTCTACCGCCCTCACTCTACCACTCTACTGCCCTCACTCTACAACTCTACCGCCCTCACTCTAACACTCTCACGTCCTCACTCTACCGCCCTCACTCTTCCACTCTACCGTCCTCATGTCCTCACTCTACCGCCATCACTCTACCACTCTACTGCCCTCACGCCCTCACTCTACCACCTTCACTCTATCGTTCTCACTCTACCGGCCTCACTCTACCGCCCTCACTCTACCGCCCTCACTCTACCACTCTACTGCCCTCACGCCCTCACTCTACCGCCCTCACTCTAGCACTCTACCGCCATCACACCCTCATTCTACCGCCCTCACTCTACCACTCTACCGTCCACACCCCCTCACTCTACCGCCCTCACTCTACTGCCCTCACTCTACCACTCTAATGCCCTCACTCTACCGCCCTCACTCTACCACTCTACCGCCCTCACGCCCTCACTCTAACGCCCTCACTCTACCACTCTACCGCCCTCACGCCTTCACTCTACCGCACTCACTCTACCACTCTACCGCCCTCACTCTACCACTCTACCGCCCTCACTCTACCGCCCTCACGCTACCGCCCTCACTCTACGCCCTCACTCTACCGCCCTCACTCTACCGCCCTCACTCTACCGCCCTCACTCTACCACCCACACTCTACCGGCCACACTCTACCGGCCACACTCTACCGGCCACACTCTACCACTCTACCACCCTCACTCTACCACCCTCACTCTACCGCCTTCACTCTACCACTCTTCTGCCCTCACGCCCTCACTCTACTGCCCTCACTCTACCGCCCTCACTCTACCACCCACACTCTACCACTCTACCGCCCTCACTCTACCGCCTTCATTCTACCACTCTACTGCCCTCATGCCCTCACTCTACTGCCCTCATGCCCTCATTCTACTGCCCTCATGCCTTCACTCTACCGTCCTCACTCTACCACTCTACTGCCCTCACGCCCTCACTCTACCGCCCTCACTCTAGCACTCTACCGCCATCACACCTCCACTCTACCGTCCTCACTCTACCACTCTACCGCCCACACGCCCTCACTCTACCACCCTCACTCTACCACTCTACTGCCCTCACTCCCTCACTCTACCGCCCTCACTCTACCACTCTACCGCCCTCACGCCCTCACTCTACCGCCCTCACTCTTCCACTCTACCGTCCTCATGCCCTCACTCTACTACTCTACCGCCCTTACGCCCTCACTCTACCACCCTCACTCTACCACTCTACTGCCCTTACGCCCTCAATCTACTGCCCTCATGCCCTCACTCTACCGCCCTCATGCCCTCACGCTACCGCCCTCACTCTACTGCCCTCACTCTACCGCCCTCACTCTAACGCCCTCACTCTATCGCCCTCACTCTACCGCCCTCATGCCCTCACTCTCCACCCTCACTCTAACACCCACACGCCCTCACTCTACCGCCCTCACTCTACCACTCTACCGCCCTCACTCTACCACTCTACTGCCCTCATTCTACCACTCTACCGCCCTCACTCTACCACTCTACCGCCCTCATTCTACCGGTCTACCGCCCTCACTCTTCCACTCTACCGTCCTCATGCCCTCACTCTACCGCCCTCACTCTACCACTCTACCGCCCTCACTCTAACACCCACACGCCCTCACTTTACCGCCCTCACTCTACCACTATACTGCCCTCATGCCCTCACATTACTGCCCTCACACCCTCACTCTACCGCCCTCACGCCCTCACGCCCTCACTCTACCTGCCTCACTCTGCCGGCCTCACTCTACCGTCCTCATTCTACCGGCCTCACTCTACCGCCCTCACTCTACCACTCTACCGCCCTCACTCTATCTATCTCCCTCCCTCACTCTATCTATCGCCCTCCCTCACTCTATCTATCGCCCTCCCTCTATCTATCTATCGCCCTCCCTCTATCTATCTATCGCCCTCCCTCTATCTATCTATCGCCCTCCCTCTATCTATCGCCCTCCCTCTCTTCCACACACCTCCTTCTCTAACTCCCTGTTCTCTTCTCTTCTCCCGTGCTGATCTGCTGCTCTCTTCCACCCTGCCTCCTTCTCTAACTCCCTGTTCTCTTCTCTTCTCCGGTGCTGATCTGCTGCTCCCTTCCACCCCGCCTCCTTCTTTAACTCCCTGTTTTCTTCTCTTGTGCTAATCTGCCGTTCTCTTCCACCCACCTCTTTCTCTAACTCCCTGTTCTCTTCTCCTGTGCTGATCTGCTGCTCTCTTCCACCCGCCTCCTTCTTTAACTCCATGTTCTCTTCTGCTGTGCTGTTATGCTGCTCTCTTCCACCCACCTACTTCTCTAACTCCCTGTTCTCTTCTCCAGAGCTGATCTGCTGCTCTCTTCAACCCGCCTCCTTCTTTGCCTCCCTTTTCTCTTCTCCTGTGCTGTCTGCTGCTCTCCCTTCCACCCCACCTCCTTCTTTAACTCCCTGTTCTCTTCTCCTGTGCTAATCTGCTGCTCTCTTCCACCCACCTCCTTCTCCAACTCCCTGTTCTCTTCTTTTCTCCCTCTGTTGATCTGCTGCTCTCTTCCACCCGCCTCCTTCTTTAACTCCTTGTTCTCTTCTGCTGATCTGCTGCTCTCTTCCACCTCGCCTCCTTCTCTAACTCCCTGTTCTCTTTTCCTGTGCTAATCTGCTGCTCTCTTCCACCCCACTCCTTCTTTAACTCCCTGTTCTCTTCTGCTGTGCTGATCTGCTACTCTCTTCCACCCACCTCCTTCTCTAACTCCCTGTTCTCTTCTCTACTCCCGTGCTGATCTGCTGCTCTCTTACACTCTGCCTCCTTCTCTAACTCCCTGTTCTCTTCTCTTCTCCTGTGCTGATATGCTGCTCTCTTCCACCCTGCCTCCTTCTTTAACTTACCGTTTTCTTCTCCTGTGCTAATCTGCTGTTGTCTTCCATCCCGCCTCCTTCTTTAACTCCCTGTTCTCTTCTCATGTGCTGATCTGCTGCGCTCATCCACCCACCTCCTTCTTTAACTACCTGTTCTCTTCTCTCATGCTGATCTGCTGTTCTCTTCCACCCCACCTCCTTCTCTACCTCCCTGTTCTCTTCTCCTGTGCTGTTCTGCTGCTCTCTTCCACCCCACCTCCTTCTTTAACTCCCTGTTCTCTTCTCTCATGCTGATCTGCTGTTCTCTTCCACCCCACCTCCTTCTCTACCTCCCTGTTCTCTTCTCCTGTGCTGTTCTGCTGCTCTCATCCACCCACCTCCTTCTTTAACTACCTGTTCTCTTCTCTCATGCTGATCTGCTGTTCTCTTCCACCCCACCTCCTTCTCTACCTCCCTGTTCTCTTCTCCTGTGCTGTTCTGCTGCTCTCTTACACCCCACCTCCTTCTTTAACTCCCTGTTCTCTTCTGCTGTGCTAATCTGCTGCTCTCTTCCACCTCACCTCCTTCTCTAACTTCCTGTTCTCTTCTCTTCTCCTGTGCTGATCAGTTGCTCTCTTCCACCCCGCCTCCTTCTTTACCTCCCTGTTAACTTCTGCTGATCTGCTGCTCTCTTCCTCCCCACCTCCTTCTTTAACCCCCTTTTCTCTTCTGCTGTGCTGATCTGTCCCTCTCTTCCACCCACCTCCTTCTCTAACTCCCTGTTCTCTTCTCTCGTGCTGATCTGCTGCTCTCTTCCACCTTGCCTCCTTCTCGAACTCCCTGTTCTCTTCTCTTCTCCTGTTCTGATCTGCTGCTCTCTTCCACCCCACCTCCTTCTTTAACTCCCTGTTCTCTTTTGCTGTGCTGATCTGCTGCTCTCTTCCACCCCGCCTCCTTCTTTGATTCCCTCTTCTCTTCTCTTCTCCCGTACTGATATGCTGCTCTCTTCCACCGCCTCCTTCTCTAGCTCCCTGTTCTCTTCTCTTCTCCTGTTCTGATCTGCTGCTCTCTTCCGACCCACCTCCTTCTTTAACTCCCTGTTCTCTTCTGCTGTGCTGATATGCTCCTCTCTTCCACCCACCTCCTTCTTTTACTCCCTGTTCTCTTCTCCTGTGCTAATCTGCTGTTCTCTTCCACCCGCCTCTTTCTCTAACTCCCTGTTCTCTTCTCCTGTGCCGATCTGCTGTTCTCTTCCACCCGCCTCCTTCTTTAACTCCCTGTTCTCTTCTCCTGTGCTGATCTGCTGCTCTCTTCCACCCCGCCTCCTTCTTTAACTCCCTGTTCCTTTCTCCTGTGCTGATCTGCTGATCTTTTCCACCCCGCCCCCTTCTCCAACTCCCTGTTCTTCTCCTGTGCTGATCTGCTGTTCCCTTCCACCGCCTCCTTCTCTAACTCCCTGTTTTCTTCTACTGTGCTGATCTGCTGCTCTCTTCCACCCACCCCTTTCTCTAACTCCCTGTTCTCTTCTCCTGTGCTGATCTGCTGCTCTTTTCCACCCGCCTCCTTCTTTAACTCCCTGTTCTCTTCTGCTGATCTGCTGCTCTGTTCCACATGCATCCTTCTCTAACCGCACACACACACATACATACAACCACGCAAACACACACACATACAACCATACACACACAACCACACGAACACACACAACCACATCACACACACAACCGCACACACAACCACACACACACACAATCACACACAACCACACACACATACAACCACACACACACACAACCACACAACCACACACACACAACCACACACACAACCATGCACACACAACCACAAACATCTATGTATCGCCCTCACTCTATCTATCTATCGCCCTCACTCTATCGCCCTCACTCTCTATCTATTTATCAATCTATCGCCCTCACTCTATCTATCTATCGCCCTCACTCTATCTATCTATCTATCTATCTATCTATCTATCTATCTATCTATCTATCTATCTATCTATCTATCTATCTATCTATCTATCTATCACCCTCAATCTATCTATCTATCTATCTATCTATCTATCTATCTATCTATCTATCTATCTATCTATCTATCTATCTATCTATCTATCTATCTATCTATCTAGAACACGGATTGCCGGTCCCTCTGTGAAGCACTGCTGTTGGGGCTTACGGATTAGGGTGAGCCACGCACCCTTTCATCGGACTCCCTGTCACCTCTTGCGTTTCCCGCTTCGCGGGAAACGCTCGCATCAGGGTGAACATCGGCGCTGGAAAGGACACTACCTTGCCCAGAAGGCATTGGGGCTAAGGTACACCATACTGCAACGCCCCGAGGAGGCGTATTTAAACACACCTGACCCGCGCATCGCGGGAGAACACGGATTACCCGTCCCTCTGTGAAGCACTGCTGTTGGGGCTTACGGATTAGGGTAAGCCACGCACCCTTTCATCGGACTCACTGTCACCTGTCGCGTTTCCCGCTTCGCAGGAAACGCTCGCATCAGGGTGAACATCGGCGCTGGAAAGGACACTACCTTGCCCAGAAGGCATTGGGGCTAAGGTACACCACACTGCAACGCCCCGAGGAGGCGTATTTAAACACACCTGACCCGCGCATCGCGGGAGAACACGGATTGCCGGTCCCTCTGTGAAGCACTGCTGTTGGGGCTTACGGATTAGGGTGAGCCACGCACCCTTTCATCGGACTCACTGTCACCTCTCGCGTTTCCCGCTTCATGGGAAACGCTTGCATCAGGGTGAACATCGGCGCTGGAAAGGACACTACCTTGCCCAGAAGGCATTGGGGCTAAGGTACACCATACTGCAACGCCCCGAGGAGGCGTATTTAAACACACCTGACCCGCGATTCGCGGGACGAGCCGGGCGAAGCCCGGGCAAAGGGCGGGCCCTCTGTGGCCCTCAGAGGCCTGAAGAGACTGGACTGGGCCTGATCCCCTGGCCGATGAGAGACCCACACCCAACAGAACAGTAAGCCCCTGTTTGTTATACCTAGCTTCTGATGGTATTCTCTGCTAATGCTTGAGCAGGGACTAGGACACACCTGATTGGATTAGAAAGTGGGACCCCCTTTGCCGTTAATATATTTACAGCTATTACACTGCCAGAACCCGTCGTAGCTTATGGAAAGCCGGGAAACTAGAAGTATGGCTGCGGCAGGTGCAAGGAAAAAATTGACTGGGACTCTTGACGACTTTATCGTCCGCACCAACTCCTTAATAGACCAAGGAATTGTATTGATGGAAAGAAGAGTCTCCCAAGAACTTATAGCTGCCAAAAGGTCATCTTTGGGCCACATTGGCTCCGTGCGCACTCCCAACACCTCTACAAGCACTAGCAACTCCTTACTGATCCACACTGAGATTCATAATGATATCAATAGCCAGTCAGCGGCATCAGACATCATACCCTTGGGTGCGCAATCACTGTCCCTGTCCCTGTCCCCATTTCAAACTCAACCAGACTCTAGTCCATCAGCCAGTTCGGCTGACCCCAAACACGATAATCCATCTACCCGCAAGAGGGGGAAGCAGGAGGGGGCTATCCCGAAATGTAGGCAACCCAAGGCCAATCCCAACAACCCCAACACCATGATAGTCAGTGGAGCAAATACCAGAAGTGCTGACCTCTCTAACAACGAGAGAGGCAGAATAGAAGAGGAGAAAGAAGTATTTGGAGTACCCAGCGGGAACCTTACGGGGAATGTAGAGCCACGAAATTAGGCTCTTTGCTTACCAACTAGTATAATAGATGACACCATTTTAGACAACACCTTGGCCGTCATCCTTGAAGACAGCTCTACAGCTGATGAGCCTGGAGCCGACAGACCAGGAGGCTCAGTAGGTGGGGATGAGCCTGTAATCCATGCCCTGACCATTGTCATTAAATCCTTACTTGCTCCCTTAGAGACTAGGCTCCTAGGTATTGACAAATTGTTACTAGAACTACAAAAGGACCCAAGACACCAGGCCCCACTCCGTGGTAATAGGGTAACCAAAGCCAATAACGCTACTGCCCCAGTAAGCAATCCACAATCAGCCAATAAACGCCCAGTGGTAGCAAAAAATAATACACCAAAGACCCCACGGCCGACTACTTCTAACCCCGAACTCACTAAAGGCGGTGCCCGGTCCCATTCATTAGCCGAGCACACTAACCTAACAAAAACAAATAATCACGCTGCCCCCACTCCAAAATCAGATTTCTCCCATCCCGCTAAGAGCCAGAAACGGCGAAACATCAACTTACCTCCTGAAGCCTGTCGCTTCGTAATCGTTTTGACAGGTGTACCGGAATTGGCCCCGAGATCCTCTGAGCCTTTTCGGGCGCTTAAAAACAAGGTGTGCCACTGGTTGGCAAATACCCACCCACTACCACCTAATACCCACAGCAACATCTTGATGGTTGAGAGAGCACCTTGGGTGGGTCCCAATAGAAAAGCACTCCAGGGTGATTGTGTTGCTGTGACTTTCGAGGACCCCCGCACTGTCGAGCACATATGCAAGGGGAAACCCGGAATCCACGGCACCGCAATCGTGGCTAGACTCGTGGCTGAATCGTGTCCTATTTTTATATGCCCGGGGAGCAGCTAGACAACGGCTGGAGCTGGCTGAGAGATAATAATTACACCCTGGGAGGGAGGAGATATGAGGAGCATAGGGAAGGGAACAGGTTCATCCCAGGTGGGGGGGTAGATGAAGGATGGAATCTGTCACAGCGTAGAGGCGGGTGGCCGACCCATGGAGGCAGTTTGCGTAGCAAGGAATGGTATGGCCACCAGTTTATCCAACCGCCCATCCCCTGTTATAACAGGTACAGTGCACTGGAGGCTGTTGATTGACTTATGGAACCCCCGGGAACTCCTTGCCCACCTATAACCTCTACTGAATCTTCAGCTAACCAAACTAGTAACTTACAGAGTTCAAATCTAGACTGTGGTAACCCAATGCCCACCTTTTTGGTAACCGGGGATGACAACCACAAAGTACAGGGCATCGATAGCTCCATATGCGAGAGAACCACAGATGTAGATAGTATTTCACCGCTGGACACCGACAATGTTGGGATCGAGGAGCCCACAGCTTCCGCTAGTCTCAACACCCCAATCTCCTCCGTCGGACTTGGGATGGAACATGCCACAACATCCATCAATGTAAAAAACAGAAACTTGTGCGTTCTTTCTTGGAACGTCGCAGGTCTCAGGAATAAAACAGCTCTCCTCGATTGGAACGAACTGACAGAAAGGCATGACCTGTGTATCTTCCAAGAGACATGGTGCTTGGAACCAGTATATAAGCTCGGCTATTCAACCTTCCATGTCCCTGCAACCCCCTCTAGAAGGGGTCGCCACTCTGGAGGTTTGCTTGTCTGGATTAAAATCTCACTCAACTGTAAGATCACGGTTTCTCCTAACATCTAATTATAACCAAGAGATACCAGTAGGTCACAAGAAAATGAAAGTAAACTGTTAAGGCATGTGTTTATTCGGGAACAGTCACCAATTCCAAACTTAGATGGTACGAGGTGGCCATCAAATGATTCCCATCAGATACCCGTCCTGTGCCGCCCTACATCATTTGGGATCCTTCACCGGAAGGAAAAGATGTTTAACCACTGAGGATTAGGTGAACTGTAACCTAATCAAGTGGGAGAAACTCAAATGTGATAGTTTGTGTGTATGGCATAGGGAGGGTAAAAAATATATTTGTCGCAGTGCATGAATGTGTTAAAGTGATAATAGTGAGTGAGTTAAGATTGGGTTGTGGAAATGGAAAAAACAATTTAATAATATCCTATCCACACCCAACATTAAAAACAGTGCATGGTAGTATTAAACATATAAATACTCAGATATATTGAAAGTCAACATGTTTCTGCGGTAGTTGGAGTCTTGAGATCTCCTCCAGCTTCGTCAGGACCTTGTATCAATGCTACTGCATGATGTGAATCAAAATGAAAAGTGAAAATGAATATCACCTGAAATTCGCCCAATATGTGGGGAATGTACACTCCACCTCACCTGGCTACAGCTCAGGTAAAACGGAGCACCGCTCTGACCGTCGGTACTCCGGACATCCGTCTAGGCTGTCGTGGAGGGACGGATGTCCGGAGTACCGACGGACAGAGCGGTCATCGGCCCCTGCAGTGGCTAATGCAGATGCGGGGGGAAAACCCGAAACTCTTGCGTTGGTCCATCTCCCTGCAGGGGATGGACTTCACTGTGGAACATCGACCCGGGCAAGACCACGCCAACGCAGATGGCCTGTCACGCTTTTTCCGCCTCGACGAAGAGAGTCCCCAAGAGGATGGGTGACTCTCCCCGCCTTCAGCTGGGGGGGACGCATGTTGGACAGGCCACGTGAAAGGCTTGCTCCCTCCCCGCACGACCAGGCGCGAGCCTGGCTCTTCAGGTGTTACACGCAACAACCCCCCGTTTCCCGTCTCATATGGGGCCCCTGGACATCTCCCCATCATGGGCCCGATTCCCTACCGGCCCTCTCGCCCGGCCTGGGCGCCATCTTGGACACAGCACCACGAGGCCACGTGGCCTCCGATCGACCCTAACCCTGGGCCTGGCCAGGCCCCGACATCCCGGCACCACCATCCACCCAGGAGGTGAGCGGACTACTTGGCAGGTCAATGGGAGAAAGAGGTGTCGATGGCTCTCCCCCGCCAGGTGCCGATCGCCCCCAGCTCCCTCAGGCGCTGGCTCCACCCCCCTGCTGGGTGTCTGGACTCCCTCATCCCGGACCTCCCGACCTCCAAGTGCGAGGGTCCGGACATCAAAGGGCGCCAGACCTATAACTGGGGCAGCTCCAGAGCAGGAAGGCAGTTGTATCCTGGAGTCGAGAGACGCAGTGAAGAACTCATCCTTGACGGACTACTGGCGCTGCCGTAGCCCTGCCTTGCGAACTATCGACCTGCCTGCTGGCGCTGCCGCAACCTTCTGAAACCTTCATCGTCGTCGGGACCTGCTGGCGTGGCCGCGGACCGTTTGTAACCACCACCTTCATCGGGACCTGCTGGCTCCGCCGCGGACCGTCGCTACCTTCAACCAACCCGGGACCTGCTGGCTCCGCCGCGGCCCGATCATCTAGAACGCCGAGCTCGAGGATTGTGAGCTATTTCATCTACCAGATTGGTAACGAGACTGTCCCGCTACCCCTGTCCCAACCGAGAGACTAGAATAGAGGGGACCCCTGAGTCCAGACCTCCTTGTACCATTTTACCGTACTTAAAGAATTGCTTATAAAGTAACGTTGAACCTTATCCTTGTGTGGTGTACATCTGTGGGGGGGAAGTTACTTGTCTGTACGATCGCTGGAGACGGCTCTCCCCGGAAACCTCTCCCCTTGTCCTCGGCCGACCCTCCCGGTCCGTCTAACACCCTGTATCTCGCTCTAGCATGTAGTTAAGTATGCAACACTCCAAACAGAAACGCAATGCTGCTTTGAACATGCACTCTCAGAAGATTTCTATTTGTTTCACACAGAAAAGGTTACTCCAGCCTTTCTTCTTTCGGCTCAACACTCCACGAACCCCTAGCATTCGGGTCTGGGAAGCTGATTACGCTGCACCCTATGGAATCGGGGTGACTCTCACCTTTTCCATGACACAAGCACCCTTAAACCAACTTTCTGCTTGCGTACATTACCAAGTGCACATGGGCTGGGAACGCTGCTGTTAAATAGAGGCAGTAAAGCTTTGACTTTGTGTGAGTTTTCAAAGGTTCTGCGATACCTAACCCTTTCCCATCCCCTGCCAGGGCAGGTGGGACGCTTACCAGGCATCTGCAGTATTTAGGTCTCGCCTAGCTGATGCGTAAGCAATCGCTATGAGAGAGATATAGAGGTTCTCCAAGAAAGCTAACCAAGAGGGCTTTGGAATGCGGATTATGGACAGTGCATGCGCGCCGTGCGCGCGCTTGCCATTTGCTCTCTGAGCCTCAGCATCAGACTTCAAAGGAATGCCTCCCGCTCCCCCGCCCCCCGCCACACCAGCCATGTCACAAACCGCCATTTGTCTGTGCCTCGCATCAGACTTCAAAGGCTGACGCTCGCCCTTACATCCTTCTCTTTCCCCTCATTAACAGGCTTATCTCGCCTGCTTTCCTAGAGCGTTCAGCGCCACAACACCCGTCCTCCATCCCCAGAATGCGCACCTCCCCACACATATCTCCTGCAATCCTGTCTCCCTCCGTGCCCAGCATGCCCACCACAAATCGCAAACCATCTGAATACTAGTGCACCACAGTACCCTTTCTGCCTACGACTAAATCAGTTATTTGAAGCCCATACCCATACAATTTTTGGCCTCGGTGCCAGGACTGCTGTTTTAAAAAATCGCAACCAGCGTAAACTCATTTAATCCTAAACTCTCACCCCCATCCCTCTTTTTTTTCTGTCTGTTTACCAGTGCTTATTGCCAGTCATTTTTTTGGGGTGTATATGCACTGCATGCACAGGTTAATCTCTCCATTGGCTCACTATTGTTTGCATATGGTTGAGCTTTCTATAAATTTTTATGGAGGCAATGCCATTGAGCTGGCTAATGCACCACAGCACCCCCTCATGTAAAAAACATTTGCAATGCTATACGCTTCCAGTGGCGTCGTTTTGTTTTCGCTTTTCTTGCCATAACACACAATAGTCAGTATTTTGTTCCCTTTGTCATGCACTCTATTCTGCCACCTATGCTTATATTTTAGCCTCCCCCTGCCTCTTCCTATACCCTGTACTCTATCCTGCTACCTATCCTATTGTTATTCCCTGCTCTGCCTTTTACTCTGCCACACACTCTCTCCTGCCACTTACACATATGCGCACGCTTTACCTTCGCTTCCGCCACACTCTCTGTGCCAATACCTTTGCCCCTCACTCTCCATTAACACTTATTCCCATGCTCTATAACTCGTTTTTTTTTGGTCCCACTCTGGAACAGACCGTGACCGACCCCCGCCCTGCCCTCCCATCGCCCGCCAAACTGCACCTCTACCCAAACGGCCTCATAAGAATGAAAGGCCCCTGCTGCGACCACCCCCTTAATGCAATGTCTCTCCTGCAAGAATCCCCCCCTCCTCCCGTGCACCGCCGACCGCCCCATTCCTCCACCTCCATTGAAACCCCGCATCCCAGGACACCACCCCCCACCAGCGCCCCTCCTGTACCCATTCCCTTTTCGCCTTCTCCCGAGCCATGCGACCCCCCACCTCCCTCACCCATCCAAACTGCGAGCCCAACTCTGCCAAACTGAAACCTCAGGCCCTCTCCCCACTCTCCCCAATTAGCCCCCCCCCAGCACCTCGACCACGGCAAAGAGCCTCCATCCTCACTGACTGGCGACCAAACCGCAGCCCACCCACCCTACGTGCCGCAGCAAGGTCCGTCAGGTGGCCCTCGGCCCCAGCCCCGGGCGGAACCGCAACCTATCTGCCCCGTAGAACAGCACACACTCCACTCCTGGTCCCCCTGGCCACGCTCCCTCCATTCCTTCATTTATTTTATTCTACTTATTGCTGAGGGAAATTGTCTGTGCGGCACCCCTGCATCCGTCGCCCTCGGCCATCCGCATCCTCCACTGCAATCCCCCCTTCCCAACAGCGCCCGACCCCACGCCAAGTGTGTGTGTGGGTGGGTCCCAGCGCCCACAGAACTACACTCCAACCGGCCCCTGAAAGACCCCTGCATGAACGACCACCCAATTCATGCAAATGTCCTTCCCGCAAGTCACCCCCCTTGCTCCTGCGAACCGCCGTCCCCCAACGACTCTACCGCCCTCACTCTACTGCCCTCACTCTAACACTCTACTGCCCTCCCGTCCTCACTCTACCGCCCTCACTCTACCACCCTCACTCTACCACTCTACCACCCTCCCGCCCTCACTCTACTGCCCTAACTCTACCACTCTACCACCCTCACGCCCTCACTCTACCACCCTCACTCTACCACTCTACTGCCCTCACGCCTTCACTCTACCACCCTCACTCTACCACTCTACTGCCCTCACGCCTTCACTCTACCGCACTCACTCTACCACTCCACCGCCCTCACGTCCTCACTCTGCTGCCCTCACGCCCTCACTCTACCGCACTCACTCTACCACTCTACCGCCCTCACGCTACCGCCCTCACTCTACTGGCCACACTCTACTGGCCACACTCTACCACTCTACCGCCCTCACTCCACCACTCTACTGCCATCGCTCTACCGCCCTCACTCTACCGCCCTCACTCTACCACCCTCACTCTACCACTCTACCGCCCTCACTCTACCACCCTCACTCTACCACTCTACCGCCCTCACTCTACCACTCTACCGCCCTCACTCTACCGCCTTCACTCTACCACTCTACTGCCCTCACGCCCTCACTCTACTGCCCTCACGCCCTCACTCTACTGCCCTCACGCCCTCACTCTACTGCCCTCACTCTACCGCCCTCACTCTACCGCCCTCACTCTACCGCCCTCACTCTACTGCCCTCACTCTACCGCCCTAACTCTACCGCCCTCACTCTACCGCCCTAACTCTACCGCCCTCACTCTACCGCCTTCACTCTACTGCCCTCACGCCCTCACGCCCTCACTCTACCGCCCTCACTATAGCACTCTACCGCCATCACACCCTCACTCTACCGCCCTCTCTCTACCACTCTAACGCCCACACGCCCTCACTCTACTGTCCTCACTCTACCACTCTACTGCCCTCACTCTACCACTCTACCGCCCTCACTCTACCACTCTACTGCCCTCACTCTACCACTCTACCGCCCTCACTCTAACACTCTCACGTCCTCACTCTACCGCCCTCACTCTTCCACTCTACCGTCCTCATGCCCTCACTCTACCGCCATCACTCTACCACTCTACTGCCCTCACGCCCTCACTCTACCACCTTCACTCTATCGTTCTCACTCTACCGGCCTCACTCTACCGCCCTCACTCTACCGCCCTCACTCTACCGCCCTCACTCTACCACTCTACTGCCCTCACGCCCTCACTCTACCGCCCTCACTCTAGCACTCTACCGCCATCACACCCTCATTCTACCGCCCTCACTCTACCACTCTACCGTCCACACCCCCTCACTCTACCGCCCTCACTCTACTGCCCTCACTCTACCACTCTAATGCCCTCACTCTACCGCCCTCACTCTACCACTCTACCGCCCTCACTCTAACGCCCTCACTCTACCACTCTACCGCCCTCACGCCTTCACTCTACCGCACTCACTCTACCACTCTACCGCCCTCACTCTACCACTCTACCGCCCTCACTCTACCACTCTACCGCCCTCACTCTACCACTCTACCGCCCTCACGCTACCGCCCTCACTTTACGCCCTCACTCTACCGCCCTCACTCTACCGCCCTCACTCTACCGGCCACACTCTACCGGCCACACTCTACCGGCCACACTCTACCACTCTACCACCCTCACTCTACCACCCTCACTCTACCGCCTTCACTCTACCACTCTACTGCCCTCACGCCCTCACTCTACTGCCCTCACTCTACCGCCCTCACTCTACCACCCACACTCTACCACTCTACCGCCCTCACTCTACCGCCTTCATTCTACCACTCTACTGCCCTCATGCCCTCACTCTACTGCCCTCATGCCCTCATTCTACTGCCCTCATGCCTTCACTCTACCGTCCTCACTCTACCACTCTACTGCCCTCACGCCCTCACTCTACCGCCCTCACTCTAGCACTCTACCGCCATCACACCTCCACTCTACCGTCCTCACTCTACCACTCTACCGCCCACACGCCCTCACTCTACCACTCTACTGCCCTCACTCCCTCACTCTACTGCCCTCACTCTACCACTCTACCGCCCTCACGCCCTCACTCTACCGCCCTCACTCTTCCACTCTACCGTCCTCATGCCCTCACTCTACTACTCTACCGCCCTTACGCCCTCACTCTACCACCCTCACTCTACCACTCTACTGCCCTTACGCCCTCAATCTACTGCCCTCATGCCCTCACTCTACCGCCCTCATGCCCTCACGCTACCCCCCTCACTCTACTGCCCTCACTCTACCGCCCTCACTCTAACGCCCTCACTCTATCGCCCTCACTCTACCGCCCTCATGCCCTCACTCTCCACCCTCACTCTAACACCCACACGCCCTCACTCTACCGCCCTCACTCTAC
Organism: Lissotriton vulgaris; assembly: GCF_964263255.1. Lineage (NCBI taxonomy): Eukaryota > Metazoa > Chordata > Amphibia > Caudata > Salamandridae > Lissotriton > Lissotriton vulgaris. The sequence goes on from NC_141697.1 coordinate 1,058,068,871, forward strand.
CACTCTACCGCCCTCACTCTACCACTCTACTGCCCTCATTCTACCACTCTACGGCCCTCACTCTACCACTCTACCGCCCTCATTCTACCGGCCTACCGCCCTCACTCTTCCACTCTACCGTCCTCATGCCCTCACTCTACCGCCCTCACTCTACCACTCTACCGCCCTCACTCTAACACCCACACGCCCTCACTTTACCGCCCTCACTCTACCACTATACTGCCCTCATGCCCTCACTCTACTGCCCTCACACCCTCACTCTACCGCCCTCACGCCCTCACTCTACCTGCCTCACTCTGCCGGCCTCACTCTACCGTCCTCACTCTACCGGCCTCACTCCACCGCCCTCACTCTACCACTCTACCGCCCTTACTCTATCTATCTCCCTCCCTCACTCTATCTATCGCCCTCCCTCACTCTATCTATCGCCCTCCCTCTATCTATCTATCGCCCTCCCTCTATCTATCTATCGCCCTCCCTCTATCTATCTATCGCCCTCCCTCTATCTATCGCCCTCCCTCTCTTCCACACACCTCCTTCTCTAACTCCCTGTTCTCTTCTCTTCTCCCGTGCTGATCTGCTGCTCTCTTCCACCCTGCCTCCTTCTCTAACTCCCTGTTCTCTTCTTTTCTCCTGTGCTGATCTGCTGCTCCCTTCCACCCCGCCTCCTTCTTTAACTCCCTGTTTTCTTCTCTTGTGCTAATCTGCCGTTCTCTTCCACCCACCTCTTTCTCTAACTCCCTGTTCTCTTCTCCTGTGCTGATCTGCTGCTCTCTTCCACCCGCCTCCTTCTTTAACTCCATGTTCTCTTCTGCTGTGCTGTTATGCTGCTCTCTTCCACCCACCTACTTCTCTAACTCCCTGTTCTCTTCTCCAGAGCTGATCTGCTGCTCTCTTCAACCCGCCTCCTTCTTTGCCTCCCTTTTCTCTTCTCCCGTGCTGTCTGCTGCTCTCCCTTCCACCCCACCTCCTTCTTTAACTCCCTGTTCTCTTCTCCTGTGCTAATCTGCTGCTCTCTTCCACCCACCTCCTTCTCCAACTCCCTGTTCTCTTCTTTTCTCCCTCTGCTGATCTGCTGCTCTCTTCCACCCCGCCTCCTTCTTTAACTCCTTGTTCTCTTCTGCTGATCTGCTGCTCTCTTCCACCTCGCCTCCTTCTCTAACTCCCTGTTCTCTTTTCCTGTGCTAATCTGCTGCTCTCTTCCACCCCACTCCTTCTTTAACTCCCTGTTCTCTTCTGCTGTGCTGATCTGCTCCTCTCTTCCACCCACCTCCTTCTCTAACTCCCTGTTCTCTTCTCTTCTCCCGTGCTGATCTGCTGCTCTCTTACACTCTGCCTCCTTCTCTAACTCCCTGTTCTCTTCTCTTCTCCTGTGCTGATATGCTGCTCTCTTCCACCCTGCCTCCTTCTTTAACTTACCGTTTTCTTCTCCTGTGCTAATCTGCTGTTGTCTTCCATCCCGCCTCCTTCTTTAACTCCCTGTTCTCTTCTCATGTGCTGATCTGCTGCGCTCATCCACCCCGCCTCCTTCTTTAACTCCCTGTTCTCTTCTCCTGTGCTAATCTGCTGTTGTCTTCCATCCCGCCTCCTTCTTTAACTCCCTGTTCTCTTCTCATGTGCTGATCTGCTGCGCTCATCCACCCACCTCCTTCTTTAACTACCTGTTCTCTTCTCTCATGCTGATCTGCTGTTCTCTTCCACCCCACCTCCTTCTCTACCTCCCTGTTCTCTTCTCCTGTGCTGTTCTGCTGCTCTCTTACACCCCACCTCCTTCTTTAACTCCCTGTTCTCTTCTGCTGTGCTAATCTGCTGCTCTCTTCCACCTCACCTCCTTCTCTAACTTCCTGTTCTCTTCTCTTCTCCTGTGCTGATCAGTTGCTCTCTTCCACCCCGCCTCCTTCTTTAACTCCCTGTTAACTTCTGCTGATCTGCTGCTCTCTTCCACCCCACCTCCTTCTTTAACCCCCTTTTCTCTTCTGCTGTGCTGATCTGTCCCTCTCTTCCACCCACCTCCTTCTCTAACTCCCTGTTCTCTTCTCTCGTGCTGATCTGCTGCTCTCTTCCACCCTGCCTCCTTCTCGAACTCCCTGTTCTCTTCTCTTCTCCTGTTCTGATCTGCTGCTATCTTCCACCCCACCTCCTTCTTTAACTCCCTGTTCTCTTTTGCTGTGCTGATCTGCTGCTCTCTTCCACCCCGCTTCCTTCTTTAACTCCCTCTTCTCTTCTCTTCTCCCGTATTGATATGCTGCTCTCTTCCACCGCCTCCTTCTCTAGCTCCCTGTTCTCTTCTCTTCTCCTGTTCTGATCTGCTGCTCTCTTCCAACCCACCTCCTTCTTTAACTCCCTGTTCTCTTCTGCTGTGCTGATCTGCTCCTCTCTTCCACCCACCTCCTTCTTTTACTCCCTGTTCTCTTCTCCTGTGCTAATCTGCTGTTCTCTTCCACCCGCCTCTTTCTCTAACTCCCTGTTCTCTTCTGCTGTGCCGATCTGCTGTTCTCTTCCACCCGCCTCCTTCTTTAACTCCCTGTTCTCTTCTCCTGTGCTGATCTGCTGCTCTCTTCCACCCCGCCTCCTTCTTTAACTCCCTGTTCCTTTCTCCTGTGCTGATCTGCTGATCTTTTCCACCCCGCCCCCTTCTCCAACTCCCTGTTCTTCTCCTGTGCTGATCTGCTGTTCCCTTCCACCGCCTCCTTCTCTAACTCCCTGTTTTCTTCTACTGTGCTGATCTGCTGCTCTCTTCCACCCACCCCTTTCTCTAACTCCCTGTTCTCTTCTCCTGTGCTAATCTGCTGCTCTTTTCCACCTGCCTCCTTCTTTAACTCCCTGTTCTCTTCTGCTGATCTGCTGCTCTGTTCCACATGCATCCTTCTCTAACCGCACACACACATACATACAACCACGCACACACACACACATACAACCATACACACACAACCACACGAACACACACAACCACATCACACACACAATCGCACACACAACCACACACATACACATTCACACACAACCACACACACAACCACACACACATACAACCACACACAACCACACACACACACAACCACACAACCACACACACACAACCACACACACAACCATGCACACACAACCACAAACATCTATGTATCGCCCTCACTCTATCTATCTATCGCCCTCACTCTATCGCCCTCACTCTCTATCTATTTATCAATCTATCGCCCTCACTCTATCTATCTATCGCCCTCACTCTATCTATCTATCTATCTATCTATCTATCTATCTATCTATCTATCTATCTATCTATCTATCTATCTATCTATCTATCTATCTATCTATCTATCTATCACCCTCAATCTATCTATCTATCTATCTATCTATCTATCTATCTATCTATCTATCTATCTATCTATCTAGAACACGGATTGCCGGTCCCTCTGTGAAGCACTGCTGGTGGGGCTTACGGATTAGGGTGAGCCACGCACCCTTTCATCGGACTCACTGTCACCTCTCGCGTTTCCCGCTTCGCGGGAAACGCTCGCATCAGGGTGAACATCGGCGCTGGAAAGGACACTACCTTGCCCAGAAGGCATTGGGGCTAAGGTACACCATACTGCAACGCCCCGAGGAGGCGTATTTAAACACACCTGACCCGCGCATCGCGGGAGAACACGGATTGCCGGTCCCTCTGTGAAGCACTGCTGTTGGGGCTTACGGATTAGGGTGAGCCACGCACCCTTTCATCGGACTCACTGTCACCTCTCGCGTTTCCCGCTTCATGGGAAACGCTCGCATCAGGGTGAACATCGGCGCTGGAAAGGACACTACCTTGCCCAGAAGGCATTGGGGCTAAGGTACACCATACTGCAACGCCCCGAGGAGGCGTATTTAAACACACCTGACCCGCGGTTCGCGGGACGAGCCGGGCGAAGCCCGGGCAAAGGGCGGGCCCTCTGTGGCCCTCAGAGGCCTGAAGAGACTGGACTGGGCCTGATCCCCTGGCCGATGAGAGACCCACACCCAACAGAACAGTAAGCCCCTGTTTGTTATACCTAGCTTCTGATGGTATTCTCTGCTAGTGCTTGAGCAGGGACTAGGACACACCTGATTGGATTAGAAAGTGGGACCCCCTTTGCCGTTAATATATTTACAGCTATTACACTGCCAGAACCCGTCGTAGCTTATGGAAAGCCGGGAAACTAGAAGTATGGCTGCGGCAGGTGCAAGGAAAAAATTGACTGGGACTCTTGACGACTTTATCGTCCGCACCAACTCCTTAATAGACCAAGGAATTGTATTGATGGAAAGAAGAGTCTCCCAAGAACTTATAGCTGCCAAAAGGTCATCTTTGGGCCACATTGGCTCCGTGCGCACTCCCAACACCTCTACAAGCACTAGCAACTCCTTACTGATCCACGCTGAGATTCATAATGATATCAATAGCCAGTCAGCGGCATCAGACATCATACCCTTGGGTGCGCAATCACTGTCCCTGTCCCTGTCCCCGTTTCAAACTCAACCAGACTCTAGTCCATCAGCCAGTTCGGCTGACCCCAAACACGATAATCCATCTACCCGCAAGAGGGGGAAGCAGGAGGGGGCTATCCCGAAATGTAGGCAACCCAAGGCCAATCCCAACAACCCCAACACCATGATAGTCAGTGGAGCAAATACCAGAAGTGCTGACCTCTCTAACAACGAGAGAGGCAGAATAGAAGAGGAGAAAGAAGTAGTTGGAGTACCCAGCGGGAACCTTACGGGGAATGTAGAGCCACGAAATTAGGCTCTTTGCTTACCAACTAGTATAATAGATGACACCATTTTAGACAACACCTTGGCCGTCATCCTTGAAGACAGCTCTACAGCTGATGAGCCTGGAGCCGACAGACCAGGAGGCTCAGTAGGTGGGGATGAGCCTGTAATCCATGCCCTGACCATTGTCATTAAATCCTTACTTGCTCCCTTAGAGACTAGGCTCCTAGGTATTGACAAATTGTTACTAGAGCTACAAAAGGACCCAAGACACCAGGCCCCACTCCGTGGTAATAGGGTAACCAAAGCCAATAACGCTACTGCCCCAGTAAGCAATCCACAATCAGCCAATAAACGCCCAGTGGTAGCAAAAAATAATACACCAAAGACCCCACGGCCGACTACTTCTAACCCCGAACCCACTAAAGGCGGTGCCCGGTCCCATTCATTAGCCGAGCACACTAACCTAACAAAAACAAATAATCACGCTGCCCCCACTCCAAAATCAGATTTCTCCCATCCCGCTAAGAGCCAGAAACGCCGAAACATCAACTTACCTCCTGAAGCCTGTCGCTTCGTAATCGTTTTGACAGGTGTACCGGAATTGGCCCCGAGATCCTCTGAGCCTTTTCGGGCGCTTAAAAACAAGGTGTGCCACTGGTTGGCAAATACCCACCCACTACCACCTAATACCCACAGCAACATCTTGATGGTTGAGAGAGCACCTTGGGTGGGTCCCAATAGAAAAGCACTCCAGGGTGATTGTGTTGCTGTGACTTTCGAGGACCCCCGCACTGTCGAGCACATATGCAAGGGGAAACCCGGAATCCACGGCACCGCAATCGTGGCTAGACTCGTGGCTGAATCGTGTCCTATTTTTATATGCCCGGGGAGCAGCTAGACAACGGCTGGAGCTGGCTGAGAGATAATAATTACACCCTGGGAGGGAGGAGATATGAGGAGCATAGGGAAGGGAACAGGTTCATCCCAGGTGGGGGGGTAGATGAAGGATGGAATCTGTCACAGCGTAGAGGCGGGTGGCCGACCCATGGAGGCAGTTTGCGTAGCAAGGAATGGTATGGCTACCAGTTTATCCAACCGCCCATCCCCTGTTATAACAGGTACAGTGCACTGGAGGCTGTTGATTGACTTATGGAACCCCCGGGAACTCCTTGCCCACCTATAACCTCTACTGAATCTTCAGCTAACCAAACTAGTAACTTACAGAGTTCAAATCTAGACTGTGGTAACCCAATGCCCACCTTTTTGGTAACCGGGGATGACAACCACAAAGTACAGGGCATCGATAGCTCCATATGCGAGAGAACCACAGATGTAGATAGTATTTCACCGCTGGACACCGACAATGTTGGGATCGAGGAGCCCACAGCTTCCGCTAGTCTCAACACCCCAATCTCCTCCGTCGGACTTGGGATGGAACATGCCACAACATCCATCAATGTAAAAAACAGAAACTTGTGCGTTCTTTCTTGGAACGTCGCAGGTCTCAGGAATAAAACAGCTCTCCTCGATTGGAACAAACTGACAGAAAGGCATGACCTGTGTATCTTCCAAGAGACATGGTGCTTGGAACCAGTATATAAGCTCGGCTATTCAACCTTCCATGTCCCTGCAACCCCCTCTAGAAGGGGTCGCCTCTCTGGAGGTTTGCTTGTCTGGGTTAAAATCTCACTCAACTGTAAGATCACGGTTTCTCCTAACATTTAATTATAACCAAGAGATACCAGTAGGTCACAAGAAAATGAAAGTAAACTGTTAAGGCATGTGTTTATTCGGGAACAGTCACCAATTCCAAACTTAGATGGTACGAGGTGGCCATCAAATGATTCCCATCAGATACCCGTCCTGTGCCGCCCTACATCATTTGGGATCCTTCACCGGAAGGAAAAGATGTTTAACCACTGAGGATTAGGTGAACTGTAACCTAATCAAGTGGGAGAAACTCAAATGTGATAGTTTGTGTGTATGGCATAGGGAGGGTAAAAAATATATTTGTCGCAGTGCATGAATGTGTTAAAGTGATAATAGTGAGTGAGTTAAGATTGGGTTGTGGAAATGGAAAAAACAATTTAATAATATCCTATCCACACCCAACATTAAAAACAGTGCATGGTAGTATTAAACATATAAATACTCAGATATATTGAAGGTCAACATGTTTCTGCGGTAGTTGGAGTCTCGAGATCTCCTCTAGCTTCGTCAGGACCTTGTATCAATGCTACTGCATGATGTGAATCAAAATGAAAAGTGAAAATGAATATCACCTGAAATTCGCCCAATATGTGGTAAATATACACTCCACCTCACCTGGCTACAGCTCAGGTAAAACGGAGCACCGCTCTGTCCGTCGGTACTCCGGACATCCGTCTAGGCTGTCGTGGAGGGACGGATGTCCGGAGTACCGACGGACAGAGCGGTCATCGGCCCCTGCAGTGGCTAATGCAGATGCGGGGGGAAAACCCGAAACTCTTGCGTTGGTCCATCTCCCTGCAGGGGATGGACTTCACTGTGGAACATCGACCCGGGCAAGACCACGCCAACGCAGATGGCCTGTCACGCTTTTTCCGCCTCGACGAAGAGAGTCCCCAAGAGGATGGGTGACTCTCCCCGCCTTCAGCTGGGGGGGACGCATGTTGGACAGGCCACGTGAAAGGCTTGCTCCCTCCCCGCACGACCAGGCCTGAGCCTGGCTCTTCAGGTGTTACACGCAACAACCCCCCGTTTCCCGTCTCATATGGGGCCCCTGGACATCTCCCCATCATGGGCCCGATTCCCTACCGGCCCTCTCGCCCGGCCTGGGCGCCATCTTGGACACAGCACCACGAGGCCGCGTGGCCTCCGATCGACCCTAACCCTGGGCCTGGCCAGGCCCCGACATCCCGGCACCACCATCCACCCAGGAGGTGAGCGGACTACTTGGCAGGTCAATGGGAGAAAGAGGTGTCGATGGCTCTCCCCCGCCAGGTGCCGATCGCCCCCAGCTCCCTCAGGCGCTGGCTCCACCCCCCTGCTGGGTGTCTGGACTCCCTCATCCCGGACCTCCCGACCTCCAAGTGCGAGGGTCCGGACATCAAAGGGCGCCAGACCTATAACTGGGGCAGCTCCAGAGCAGGAAGGCAGTTGTATCCTGGAGTCGAGAGACGCAGCGAAGAACTCATCCTTGACGGACTACTGGCGCTGCCGTAGCCCTGCCTTGCGAACTATCGACCTGCCTGCTGGCGCTGCCGCAACCTTCTGAAACCTTCATCGTCGTCGGGACCTGCTGGCGTGGCCGCGGACCGTTTGTAACCACCACCTTCATTGGGACCTGCTGGCTCCGCCGCGGACCGTCGCTACCTTCAACCATCCCGGGACCTGCTGGCTCCGCCGCGGCCCGATCATCTAGAACGCCGAGCTCGAGGATTGTGAGCTATTTCATCTACCAGATTGGTAACGAGACTGTCCCGCTACCCCTGTCCCAACCGAGAGACTAGAATAGAGGGGACCCCTGAGTCCAGACCTCCTTGTACCATTTCACCGTACTTAAAGAATTGCTTATAAAGTAACGTTGAACCTTATCCTTGTGTGGTGTACATCTGTGGGGGGGAAGTTACTTGTCTGTACGATCGCTGGAGACGGCTCTCCCCGGAGACCTCTCCCCTTGTCCTCGGCCGACCCTCCCGGTCCGTCTAACACCCTGTATCTCGCTCTAGCATGTAGTTAAGTATGCAACACTCCAAACAGAAACGCAATGCTGCTTTGAACATGCACTCTCAGAAGATTTCTATTTGTTTCACACAGAAAAGGTTACTCCAGCCTTCCTTCTTTCGGCTCAACACTCCACGAACCCCTAGCATTCGGGTCTGGGAAGCTGATTACGCTGCACCCTATGGAATCGGGGTGACTCTCACCTTTTCCATGACACAAGCACCCTTAAACCAACTTTCTGCTTGCGTACATTACCAAGTGCACATGGGCTGGGAACGCTGCTGTTAAATAGAGGCAGTAAAGCTCTGACTTTGTGTGAGTTTTCAAAGGTTCTGCGATACCTAACCCTTTCCCATCCCCTGCCAGGGCAGGTGGGACGCTTACCAGGCATCTGCAGTATTTAGGTCTCGCCTAGCTGATGCGTAAGCAATCGCTATGAGAGAGATATAGAGGTTCTCCAAGAAAGCTAACCAAGAGGGCTTTGGAATGCGGATTATGGACAGTGCATGTGCGCCGTGCGCGCGCTTGCCATTTGCTCTCTGAGCCTCAGCATCAGACTTCAAAGGAATGCCTCCCGCTCCCCCGCCCCCCGCCCCCCGCCACACCAGCCATGTCACAAACCGCCATTTGTCTGTGCCTCGCATCAGACTTCAAAGGCTGACGCTCGCCCTTACATCCTTCTCTTTCCCCTCATTAACAGGCTTATCTCGCCTGCTTTCCTAGAGCGTTCAGCGCCACAACACCCGTCCTCCATCCCCAGAATGCGCACCTCCCCACACATATCTCCTGCAATCCTGTCTCCCTCCGTGCCCAGCATGCCCACCACAAATCGCAAACCATCTGAATACTAGTGCACCACAGTACCCTTTCTGCCTACGACTAAATCAGTTATTTGAAGCCCTTACCCATACAATTTTTGGCCTCGGTGCCAGGACTGCTTTTTAAAAAAATCGCAACCAGCGTAAACTCATTTAATCCTAAACTCTCACCCCATCCCTCTTTTTTTTCTGTCTGTTTACCAGTGCTTATTGCCAGTCATTTTTTTGGGGGTGTATATGCACTGCATGCACAGGTTAATCTCTCCATTGGCTCACTATTGTTTGCATATGGTTGAGCTTTCTATAAATTTTTATGGAGGCAATGCCATTGAGCTGGCTAATGCACCACAGCGCCCCCTCATGTAAAAAACATTTGCAATGCTATACGCTTCCAGTGGCGTCGTTTTGTTTTCGCTTTTCTTGCCATAACACACAATAGTCAGTATTTTGTTCCCTTTGTCATGCACTCTATTCTGCCACCTATGCTTATATTTTAGCCTCCCCCTGCCTCTTCCTATACCCTGTACTCTATCCTGCTACCTATCCTATTGTTATTCCCTGCTCTGCCTTTTACTCTGCCACACACTCTCTCCTGCCACTTACACATATGCGCACGCTTTACCTTCGCTTCCGCCACACTCTCTGTGCCAATACCTTTGCCCCTCACTCTCCATTAACACTTATTCTCATGCTCTATAACTCGTTTTTTTTTGGTCCCACTCTGGAACAGACCGTGACCGACCCCCGCCCTGCCCTCCCATCGCCCGCCAAACTGCACCTCTACCCAAACGGCCTCATAAGAATGAAAGGCCCCTGCTGCGACCACCCCCTTAATGCAATGTCTCTCCTGCAAGAATCCCCCCCTCCTCCCGTGCACCGCCGACCGCCCCATTCCTCCACCTCCATTGAAACCCCGCATCCCAGGACACCACCCCCCACCAGCACCCCTCCTGTACCCATTCCCCTTTTGCCTTCTCCCGAGCCATGCGACCCCCCACCTCCCTCACCCATCCAAACTGCGAGCCCAACTCCGCCAAACTGAAACCTCAGGCCCTCTCCCCACTCTCCCCAATTAGCCCCCCCCAGCACCTCGACCACGGCAAAGAGCCTCCATCCTCACTGACTGGCGACCAAACCGCAGCCCACCCACCCTACGTGCCGCAGCAAGGTCCGTCAGGTGGCCCTCGGCCCCAGCCCCGGGCGGAACCGCAACCTATCTGCCCCGTAGAACAGCACACACTCAACTCCTGGTCCCCCTGGCCACGCTCCCTCCATTCCTTCATTTATTTTATTCTATTTATTGCTGAGGGAAATTGTCTGTGCGGCACCCCTGCATCCGTCGCCCTCGGCCATCCGCATCCTCCACTGCAATCCCCCCTTCCCAACAGCGCCCGACCCCACGCCAAGTGTGTGTGTGGGTGGGTCCCAGCGCCCACAGAACTACACTCCAACCGGCCCCTGAAAGACCCCTGCATGAACGACCACCCAATTCATGCAAATGTCCTTCCCGCAAGTCACCCCCCTTGCTCCTGCGAACCGCCGTCCCCCAATGACTCTACCGCCCTCACTCTACTGCCCTCACTCTAACACTCTACTGCCCTCCCGTCCTCACTCTACCGCCCTCACTCTACCACCCTCACTCTACCACTCTACCACCCTCCCGCCCTCACTCTACTGCCCTAACTCTACCACTCTACCACCCTCACGCCCTCACTCTACCACCCTCACTCTACCACTCTACTGCCCTCACGCCTTCACTCTACCGCCCTCACTCTACCACTCTACTGCCCTCACGCCTTCACTCTACCGCTCTCACTCTACCACTCCACCGCCCTCACGTCCTCACTCTGCTGCCCTCACGCCCTCACTCTACCGCACTCACTCTACCACTCTACCGCCCTCACGCTACCGCCCTCACTCTACTGGCCACACTCTACTGGCCACACTCTACCACTCTACCGCCCTCACTCCACCACTCTACTGCCATCGCTCTACCGCCCTCACTCTACCGCCCTCACTCTACCACCCTCACTCTACCACTCTACCGCCCTCACTCTACCACCCTCACTCTACCACTCTACCGCCCTCACTCTACCACTCTACCGCCCTCACTCTACCGCCTTCACTCTACCACTCTACTGCCCTCACGCCCTCACTCTACTGCCCTCACGCCCTCACTCTACTGCCCTCACGCCCTCACTCTACCGCCCTCACTCTACCGCCCTCACTCTACCGCCCTCACTCTACTGCCCTCACTCTACCGCCCTAACTCTACCGCCCTCACTCTACCGCCCTAACTCTACCGCCCTCACTCTACCGCCTTCACTCTACTGCCCTCACGCCCTCACTCTACCGCCCTCACTCTAGCACTCTACCGCCATCACACCCTCACTCTACCGCCCTCACTCTACCACTCTAACGCCCACACGCCCTCACTCTACTGTCCTCACTCTACCACTCTACTGCCCTCACTCTACCACTCTACCGCCCTCACTCTACCACTCTACTGCCCTCACTCTACCACTCTACCGCCCTCACTCTAACACTCTCACGTCCTCACTCTACCGCCCTCACTCTTCCACTCTACCGTCCTCATGCCCTCACTCTACCGCCATCACTCTACCACTCTACTGCCCTCACGCCCTCACTCTACCACCTTCACTCTATCGTTCTCACTCTACCGGCCTCACTCTACCGCCCTCACTCTACCGCCCTCACTCTACCACTCTACTGCCCTCACGCCCTCACTCTACCGCCCTCACTCTAGCACTCTACCGCCATCACACCCTCATTCTACCGCCCTCACTCTACCACTCTACCGTCCACACCCCCTCACTCTACCGCCCTCACTCTACTGCCCTCACTCTACCACTCTAATGCCCTCACTCTACTGCCCTCACTCTACCACTCTACCGCCCTCACGCCCTCACTCTAACGCCCTCACTCTACCACTCTACCGCCCTCACGCCTTCACTCTACCGCACTCACTCTACCACTCTACCGCCCTCACTCTACCACTCTACCGCCCTCACTCTACCACTCTACCGCCCTCACTCTACCACTCTACCGCCCTCACGCTACCGCCCTCACTCTACGCCCTCACTCTACCGCCCTCACTCTACCGCCCTCACTCTACCGCCCACACTCTACCGGCCACACTCTACCGGCCACACTCTACCGGCCACACTCTACCACTCTACCACCCTCACTCTACCACCCTCACTCTACCGCCTTCACTCTACCACTCTACTGCCCTCAAGCCCTCACTCTACTGCCCTCACTCTACCGCCCTCACTCTACCACCCACACTCTACCACTCTACCGCCCTCACTCTACCGCCTTCATTCTACCACTCTACTGCCCTCATGCCCTCACTCTACTGCCCTCATGCCCTCATTCTACTGCCCTCATGCCTTCACTCTACCGTCCTCACTCTACCACTCTACTGCCCTCACGCCCTCACTCTACCGCCCTCACTCTAGCACTCTACCGCCATCACACCTCCACTCTACCGTCCTCACTCTACCACTCTACCGCCCACACGCCCTCACTCTACCACCCTCACTCTACCACTCTACTGCCCTCACTCCCTCACTCTACTGCCCTCACTCTACCACTCTAGCGCCCTCACGCCCTCACTCTACCGCCCTCACTCTTCCACTCTACCGTCCTCATGCCCTCACTCTACTACTCTACCGCCCTTACGCCCTCACTCTACCACCCTCACTCTACCACTCTACTGCCCTTACGCCTTCAATCTACTGCCCTCATGCCCTCACTCTACCGCCCTCATGCCCTCACGCTACCGCCCTCACTCTACTGCCCTCACTCTACCGCCCTCACTCTAACGCCCTTACTCTATCGCCCTCACTCTACCGCCCTCATGCCCTCACTCTCCACCCTCACTCTAACACCCACACGCCCTCACTCTACCGCCCTCACTCTACCACTCTACCGCCCTCACTCTACCACTCTACTGCCCTCATTCTACCACTCTACCGCCCTCACTCTACCACTCTACCGCCCTCATTCTACCGGTCTACCGCCCTCACTCTTCCACTCTACCGTCCTCATGCCCTCACTCTACCGCCCTCACTCTACCACTCTACCGCCCTCACTCTAACACCCACACGCCCTCACTTTACCGCCCTCACTCTACCACTATACTGCCCTCATGCCCTCACTCTACTGCCCTCACACCCTCACTCTACCGCCCTCACGCCCTCACTCTACCTGCCTCACTCTGCCGGCCTCACTCTACCGTCCTCACTCTACCGGCCTCACTCTACCGCCCTCACTCTACCACTCTACCGCCCTCACTCTATCTATCTCCCTCCCTCACTCTATCTATCTCCCTCCCTCACTCTATCTATCGCCCTCCCTCTATCTATCTATCGCCCTCCCTCTATCTATCTATCGCCCTCCCTCTATCTATCTATTGCCCTCCCTCTATCTATCGCCCTCCCTCTCTTCCACACACCTCCTTCTCTAACTCCCTGTTCTCTTCTCTTCTCCCGTGCTGATCTGCTGCTCTCTTCCACCCTGCCTCCTTCTCTAACTCCCTGTTCTCTTCTCTTCTCCTGTGCTGATCTGCTGCTCCCTTCCACCCCGCCTCCTTCTTTAACTCCCTGTTTTCTTCTCTTGTGCTAATCTGCCGTTCTCTTCCACCCACCTCTTTCTCTAACTCCCTGTTCTCTTCTCCTGTGCTGATCTGCTGCTCTCTTCCACCCGCCTCCTTCTTTAACTCCATGTTCTCTTCTGCTGTGCTGTTATGCTGCTCTCTTCCACCCACCTACTTCTCTAACTCCCTGTTCTCTTCTCCAGAGCTGATCTGCTGCTCTCTTCAACCCGCCTCCTTCTTTGCCTCCCTTTTCTCTTCTCCCGTGCTGTCTGCTGCTCTCCCTTCCACCCCACCTCCTTCTTTAACTCCCTGTTCTCTTCTCCTGTGCTAATCTGCTGCTCTCTTCCACCCACCTCCTTCTCCAACTCCCTGTTCTCTTCTTTTCTCCCTCTGCTGATCTGCTGCTCTCTTCCACCCCGCCTCCTTCTTTAACTCCTTGTTCTCTTCTGCTGATCTGCTGCTCTCTTCCACCTCGCCTCCTTCTCTAACTCCCTGTTCTCTTTTCCTGTGCTAATCTGCTGCTCTCTTCCACCCCACTCCTTCTTTAACTCCCTGTTCTCTTCTGCTGTGCTGATCTGCTCCTCTCTTCCACCCACCTCCTTCTCTAACTCCCTGTTCTCTTCTCTTCTCCCGTGCTGATCTGCTGCTCTCTTACACTCTGCCTCCTTCTCTAACTCCCTGTTCTCTTCTCTTCTCCTGTGCTGATATGCTGCTCTCTTCCACCCTGCCTCCTTCTTTAACTTACCGTTTTCTTCTCCTGTGCTAATCTGCTGTTGTCTTCCATCCCGCCTCCTTCTTTAACTCCCTGTTCTCTTCTCATGTGCTGATCTGCTGCGCTCATCCACCCACCTCCTTCTTTAACTACCTGTTCTCTTCTCTCATGCTGATCTGCTGTTCTCTTCCACCCCACCTCCTTCTCTACCTCCCTGTTCTCTTCTCCTGTGCTGTTCTGCTGCTCTCTTACACCCCACCTCCTTCTTTAACTCCCTGTTCTCTTCTGCTGTGCTAATCTGCTGCTCTCTTCCACCTCACCTCCTTCTCTAACTTCCTGTTCTCTTCTCTTCTCCTGTGCTGATCAGTTGCTCTCTTCCACCCCGCCTCCTTCTTTAACTCCCTGTTAACTTCTACTGATCTGCTGCTCTCTTCCACCCCACCTCCTTCTTTAACCCCCTTTTCTCTTCTGCTGTGCTGATCTGTCCCTCTCTTCCACCCACCTCCTTCTCTAACTCCCTGTTCTCTTCTCTCGTGCTGATCTGCTGCTCTCTTCCACCCTGCCTCCTTCTCGAACTCCCTGTTCTCTTCTCTTCTCCTGTTCTGATCTGCTGCTCTCTTCCACCCCGCCTCCTTCTTTAACTCACTGTTCTCTTTTGCTGTGCTGATCTGCTGCTCTCCTCCACCCCGCCTCCTTCTTTAACTCCCTCTTCTCTTCTCTTCTCCCGTATTGATATGCTGCTCTCTTCCACCGCCTCCTTCTCTAGCTCCCTGTTCTCTTCTCTAGCTCCCTGTTCTCTTCTCTTCTCCTGTTCTGATCTGCTGCTCTCTTCCAACCCACCTCCTTCTTTAACTCCCTGTTCTCTTCTGCTGTGCTGATCTGCTCCTCTCTTCCACCCACCTCCTTCTTTTACTCCCTGTTCTCTTCTCCTGTGCTAATCTGCTGTTCTCTTCCACCCGCCTCTTTCTCTAACTCCCTGTTCTCTTCTCCTGTGCCGATCTGCTGTTCTCTTCCACCCGCCTCCTCTTTAACTCCCTGTTCTCTTCTCCTGTGCTGATCTGCTGCTCTCTTCCACCCCGCCTCCTTCTTTACCTCCCTGTTCCTTTCTCCTGTGCTGATCTGCTGATCTTTTCCACCCGCCCCCTTCTCCAACTCCCTGTTCTTCTCCTGTGCTGATCTGCTGTTCCCTTCCACCGCCTCCTTCTCTAACTCCCTGTTTTCTTCTACTGTGCTGATCTGCTGCTCTCTTCCACCCACCCCTTTCTCTAACTCCCTGTTCTCTTCTCCTGTGCTGATCTGCTGCTCTTTTCCACCCGCCTCCTTCTTTAACTCCCTGTTCTCTTCTGCTGATCTGCTGCTCTGTTCCACATGCATCCTTCTCTAACCGCACACACACATACATACAACCACGCACACACACACACATACAACCATACACACACAACCACACGAACACACACAACCACATCACACACACAATCGCACACACAACCACACACACACACAATCACACACAACCACACACACAACCACACACACATACAACCACACACAACCACACACACACACAACCACACAACCACACACACACAACCGCACACACAACCATGCACACACAACCACAAACATCTATGTATCGCCCTCACTCTATCTATCTATCGCCCTCACTCTATCGCCCTCACTCTATCGCCCTCACTCTCTATCTATTTATCAATCTATCGCCCTCACTCTATCTATCTATCGCCCTCACTCCGGTCCCTCTGTGAAGCACTGCTGTTGGGGCTTACGGATTAGGGTGAGCCACGCACCCTTTCATCGGACTCACTGTCACCTCTCGCGTTTCCCGCTTCGCGGGAAACGCTCGCATCAGGGTGAACATCGGCGCTGGAAAGGACACTACCTTGCCCAGAAGGCATTGGGGCTAAGGTACACCATACTGCAACGCCCCGAGGAGGCGTATTTAAACACACCTGACCCGCGCATCGCGGGAGAACACGGATTACCCGTCCCTCTGTGAAGCACTGCTGTTGGGGCTTACGGATTAGGGTAAGCCACGCACCCTTTCATCGGACTCACTGTCACCTGTCGCGTTTCCCGCTTCGCAGGAAACGCTCGCATCAGGGTGAACATCGGCGCTGGAAAGGACACTACCTTGCCCAGAAGGCATTGGGGCTAAGGTACACCACACTGCAACGCCCCGAGGAGGCGTATTTAAACACACCTGACCCGCGCATCGCGGGAGAACACGGATTGCCAGTCCCTCTGTGAAGCACTGCTGTTGGGGCTTACGGATTAGGGTGAGCCACGCACCCTTTCATCGGACTCACTGTCACCTCTCGCGTTTCCCGCTTCATGGGAAACACTCGCATCAGGGTGAACATCGGCGCTGGAAAGGACACTACCTTGCCCAGAAGGCATTGGGGCTAAGGTACACCATACTGCAACGCCCCGAGGAGGCGTATTTAAACACACCTGACCCGCGATTCGCGGGACGAGCCGGGCGAAGCCCGGGCAAAGGGCGGGCCCTCTGTGGCCCTCAGAGGCCTGAAGAGACTGGACTGGGCCTGATCCCCTGGCCGATGAGAGACCCACACCCAACAGAACAGTAAGCCCCTGTTTGTTATACCTAGCTTCTGATGGTATTCTCTGCTAGTGCTTGAGCAGGGACTAGGACACACCTGATTGGATTAGAAAGTGGGACCCCCTTTGCCGTTAATATATTTACAGCTATTACACTGCCAGAACCCGTCGTAGCTTATGGAAAGCCGGGAAACTAGAAGTATGGCTGCGGCAGGTGCAAGGAAAAAATTGACTGGGACTCTTGACGACTTTATCGTCCGCACCAACTCCTTAATAGACCAAGGAATTGTATTGATGGAAAGAAGAGTCTCCCAAGAACTTATAGCTGCCAAAAGGTCATCTTTGGGCCACATTGGCTCCGTGCGCACTCCCAACACCTCTACAAGCACTAGCAACTCCTTACTGATCCACGCTGAGATTCATAATGATATCAATAGCCAGTCAGCGGCATCAGACATCATACCCTTGGGTGCGCAATCACTGTCCCTGTCCCTGTCCCCGTTTCAAATTCAACCAGACTCTAGTCCATCAGCCAGTTCGGCTGACCCCAAACACGATAATCCATCTACCCGCAAGAGGGGGAAGCAGGAGGGGGCTATCCCGAAATGTAGGCAACCCAAGGCCAATCCCAACAACCCCAACACCATGATAATCAGTGGAGCAAATACCAGAAGTGCTGACCTCTCTAACAACGAGAGAGGCAGAATAGAAGAGGAGAAAGAAGTAGTTGGAGTACCCAGCGGGAACCTTACGGGGAATGTAGAGCCACGAAATTAGGCTCTTTGCTTACCAACTAGTATAATAGATGACACCATTTTAGACAACACCTTGGCCGTCATCCTTGAAGACAGCTCTACAGCTGATGAGCCTGGAGCCGACAGACCAGGAGGCTCAGTAGGTGGGGATGAGCCTGTAATCCATGCCCTGACCATTGTCATTAAATCCTTACTTGCTCCCTTAGAGACTAGGCTCCTAGGTATTGACAAATTGTTACTAGAACTACAAAAGGACCCAAGACACCAGGCCCCACTCCGTGGTAATAGGGTAACCAAAGCCAATAACGCTACTGCCCCAGTAAGCAATCCACAATCAGCCAATAAACGCCCAGTGGTAGCAAAAAATAATACACCAAAGACCCCACGGCCAACTACTTCTAACCCCGAACCCACTAAAGGCGGTGCCCGGTCCCATTCATTAGCCGAGCACACTAACCTAACAAAAACAAATAATCACGCTGCCCCCACTCCAAAATCAGATTTCTCCCATCCCGCTAAGAGCCAGAAACGCCGAAACATCAACTTACCTCCTGAAGCCTGTCGCTTCGTAATCGTTTTGACAGGTGTACCGGAATTGGCCCCGAGATCCTCTGAGCCTTTTCGGGCGCTTAAAAACAAGGTGTGCCACTGGTTGGCAAATACCCACCCACTACCACCTAATACCCACAGCAACATCTTGATGGTTGAGAGAGCACCTTGGGTGGGTCCCAATAGAAAAGCACTCCAGGGTGATTGTGTTGCTGTGACTTTCGAGGACCCCCGCACTGTCGAGCACATATGCAAGGGGAAACCCGGAATCCACGGCACCGCAATCGTGGCTAGACTCGTGGCTGAATCGTGTCCTATTTTTATATGCCCGGGGAGCAGCTAGACAACGGCTGGAGCTGGCTGAGAGATAATAATTACACCCTGGGAGGGAGGAGATATGAGGAGCATAGGGAAGGGAACAGGTTCATCCCAGGTGGGGGGGTAGATGAAGGATGGAATCTGTCACAGCGTAGAGGCGGGTGGCCGACCCATGGAGGCAGTTTGCGTAGCAAGGAATGGTATGGCCACCAGTTTATCCAACCGCCCATCCCCTGTTATAACAGGTACAGTGCACTGGAGGCTGTTGCTTGACTTATGGAACCCCCGGGAACTCCTTGCCCACCTATAACCTCTACTGAATCTTCAGCTAACCAAACTAGTAACTTACAGAGTTCAAATCTAGACTGTGGTAACCCAATGCCCACCTTTTTGGTAACCGGGGATGACAACCACAAAGTACAGGGCATCGATAGCTCCATATGCGAGAGAACCACAGATGTAGATAGTATTTCACCGCTGGACACCGACAATGTTGGGATCGAGGAGCCCACAGCTTCCGCTAGTCTCAACACCCCAATCTCCTCCGTCGGACTTGGGATGGAACATGCCACAACATCCATCAATGTAAAAAACAGAAACTTGTGCGTTCTTTCTTGGAACGTCGCAGGTCTCAGGAATAAAACAGCTCTCCTCGATTGGAACGAACTGACAGAAAGGCATGACCTGTGTATCTTCCAAGAGACATGGTGCTTGGAACCAGTATATAAGCTCGGCTATTCAACCTTCCATGTCCCTGCAACCCCCTCTAGAAGGGGTCGCCTCTCTGGAGGTTTGCTTGTCTGGGTTAAAATCTCACTCAACTGTAAGATCACGGTTTCTCCTAACATCTAATTATAACCAAGAGATACCAGTAGGTCACAAGAAAATGAAAGTAAACTGTTAAGGCATGTGTTGATTCGGGAACAGTCACCAATTCCAAACTTAGATGGTACGAGGTGGCCATCAAATGATTCCCATCAGATACCCGTCCTGTGCCGCCCTACATCATTTGGGATCCTTCACCGGAAGGAAAAGATGTTTAACCACTGAGGATTAGGTGAACTGTAACCTAATCAAGTGGGAGAAACTCAAATGTGATAGTTTGTGTGTATGGCATAGGGAGGGTAAAAAATATATTTGTCGCAGTGCATGAATGTGTTAAAGTGATAATAGTGAGTGAGTTAAGATTGGGTTGTGGAAATGGAAAAAACAATTTAATAATATCCTATCCACACCCAACATTAAAAACAGTGCATGGTAGTATTAAACATATAAATACTCAGATATATTGAAGGTCAACATGTTTCTGCGGTAGTTGGAGTCTCGAGATCTCCTCCAGCTTCGTCAGGACCTTGTATCAATGCTACTGCATGATGTGAATCAAATTGAAAAGTGAAAATGAATATCACCTGAAATTCGCCCAATATGTGGGGAATGTACACTCCACCTCACCTGGCTACAGCTCAGGTAAAACGGAGCACCGCTCTGTCCGTCGGTACTCCGGACATCCGTCTAGGCTGTCGTGGAGGGACGGATGTCCGGAGTACCGACGGACAGAGCGGTGCTCCGTTTTACCTGAGCTGTAGCCAGGTGAGGTGGAGTGTACATTCCCCACATATTGGGCGAATTTCAGGTGATATTCATTTTCACTTTTCATTTTGATTCACATCATGCAGTAGCATTGATACAAGGTCCTGACGAAGCTGGAGGAGATCTCGAGACTCCAACTACTGCAGAAACATGTTGACCTTCAATATATCTGAGTATTTATATGTTTAATACTACCATGCACTGTTTTTAATGTTGGGTGTGGATAGGATATTATTAAATTGTTTTTTCCATTTCCACAACCCAATCTTAACTCACTCACTATTATCACTTTAACACATTCATGCACTGCGACAAATATTTTTTTTACCCTCCCTATGCCATACACACAAACTATCACATTTGAGTTTCTCCCACTTGATTAGGTTACAGTTCACCTAATCCTCAGTGGTTAAACATCTTTTCCTACCGGTGAAGGATCCCAAATGATGTAGGGCGGCACAGGACGGGTATCT
The DNA here is from genome assembly GCF_964263255.1 of Lissotriton vulgaris. Classification (NCBI taxonomy): domain Eukaryota; kingdom Metazoa; phylum Chordata; class Amphibia; order Caudata; family Salamandridae; genus Lissotriton; species Lissotriton vulgaris. The sequence continues at coordinate 1,058,089,723 of NC_141697.1, forward strand.
GATGGGAATCGTTTGATGGCCACCACTTACCATCTAAGTTTGGAATTGGTGACTGTTTCCGAATCAACACATGCCTTAACAGTTTACTTTCATTTTCTTGTGACCTACTGGTATCTCTTGGTTATAATTACGGTTAGGGGATGATACCATTGTATGGTCGTTAAAAATTCCCCATCGACCCTCCATATTTTTTTATAGTCTCCTAACATCTCCCATGACATGATGAGGCTAACAATTCGGATTCCCCAAGCCCCTGAGACTCTGGAAGTCTTTAACATGTATGCTAGAGGCATACTGGGGGGGGGGGGGGGGGGGGGGGGAGGAAATCTCCAACTATAGCCTTACTTGCAGAATCACTTTGTAACTGCTCCCCGGAAACACTGCCGCTAATAGAAGGCGACTTCAACTGCACATTTGAGCCGCTGGCTGTCGATGGTGCGGCAGGTCTACTGGAGGAAGATGCGAGATGGGGAATCCCACAATTGTCGATCGCGCCGATCAAAAAGTTGACATCTACAACTATCCAAATAAATGCCTTGGTGCTGGAACACGCTTTGGTAGCAGTGAACGGACGCACTCCATCTGACTTCTCCGGAGCATGTACCTACAATAGAGTCAGTTGCCCCAGTAGTATTGACTACATTCTGGTAGATAGGAGATTGTGGAAACATGTGCTGGATATGGTGGTTATCCCTATTATCCACAGTGACCACAGCCCCCTATCTCTTAGCATGTGCAATCTGATAATTGAGGGGAACTCCCTGCCCAGCAACAGACTAAAAATGGCGACAAGAGAAATTGCACCTTCGAACTGTAAAAGGTTCATCAAATGGCATAAATTTGCCATTAATGAGCATAAAATCAACGCCCTGGGGGAAATCGTCAAAGATCAGACGGAGAAGCTTTCCACACTCTGTGCCGTTGACCCTGGCTCCGTCCAGGCAAATATGGTATACGAGGAGACAATAGATAGGATGGCCGCCCTCTTCCAAGATGGAGGAGGGACAAGCCGGCCGAAATTTAGGCAGCCGGCAGCCAGGTGGTATACTCACGATTGCAGGGAGGCCAAGTCAAATTTTATCTGTGCTATCAAAACCCGAGATCCAAATGAGGTCCGCCTAGCCCGTGCCGTGTACAGGCGTGCACTATTAGTGGCTAAGAGGGCCTGGGATGACTCCCACTGGGAGGAGTTAAAATTGGCCAGCCAGAATAGGAATGGGGAACAATTCTGGACCCTAGGGAGAAACAAAAATGATGATGGAACAGACCAACCACCGAACCACATTACGGATGGGGAATGGTTTGACCACTTCAGGAAACTGTATGCAGGGGTGGGGGCTCCAGTGAACCCCGAATCAACAGCTGAATGCACAGTACTCCACCATGATATACCCCCATTCATGGATCATATAGGGCAGAGGGAGGTTGAATCTGCAATCAGTAAAATTGTCCAAGGCAAGGCACCGGGCCAGGATGGCATCCCTGCCGATCTGTTCCGTGCCAGCCCCAAGCAATGGTCCATATTCTTCTCCATTTTGACCAATGCCCTTCTCTTGGGGTCTCCAGTCCCAAACTCCTGGAAGGGAGCAGAAGTGATCCCTATATATAAGAAGGGGTCAAGGGGCGACCCTGCCAACTATCGTCCGATCAGCCTGATCGATGCTGGTCAGAAGGTGGTTGGCAGAGTCCTCCTTGAAAGGATCCTCTCCTGGGCAGAGGAGAATAACATCATCTCCCCCTTCCAGGCGGGGTTTAGGGCCTGTACAAGTACCGTAGACCAGGCTTTCAGGCTGTTATTACTGTATTGGAAGACAGTCATCGATTAGCAAGGGTGGTCTGTACCTGGCCTTCATCGATTTGAAGACCGCGTTCGATCTGGTCCCCCGAGGACGGTTGTGGGCGGTTCTTCATGAGATGGGGTTCCCTCCGCCCATCCTGCACCTGCTGGCCCGCATGCACGACGGAACATACGCACGCATTCGGTGGGGCACGAAGGAGAAGTTAACAGAAAAAATTCCTGTGAACAGAGGTGTCCGCCAAGGATGTGTCCTGGCGCCGACCCTCTTTTCCCTATTTGTCAATGGGGTGGTTTCTTTTCTAACTGACATTGATGCTGACGCCCCTAGTCTGGCTGGCGTGAACGTCCCCGCCATGCTTTTTGCCGACGACACATTACTAGTTTCCAAAACGCCCATGGGGCTCCAAAAACTACTGGATCGGTTTTGTGTGTTCTGCAACTTAAGGGGCTTGGTTGTCAATACATCCAAAACAAAGCTCCTCTACTTCAATCCCAGTAGAAAAGCTAATCGCACGCTTACCCTCAACGAAGAGCCACTAGAGAGGGTCAAAACGTTCGACTATCTCGGGATCAGGATATCTGATCAACTCAAGTGGAAACCCCATATCGAAAAAATGGCCCTAAACCACAAACCGGTCGTGGGTGCCATAAGCAGGGAGCATAGATCCTCAGCCTCTAGACCCATAGCCCCTGCCCTAGAGATATACTCAGCAAAAGCAGTAGGCAGCGCACTGTACCGGGCAGAGCTCTGGGGTTTTAGCAATGTTGACCTGCTAGCAATGGCTGAAAACCAATTTTACAAGGACTTGTTGTCCATCCCCAGGAGTTCCCCTAGCAAGCCCATCCAATATGATCTTGGACGCAGATCTATTAAAGATCTTATAATTCTGCGTCCACTTCTTTATTGGGCTCGCCTGTGGCGTACACCAGAGCTAGAGAGCTACGCAGATGGCCTCAAAGAAATCATGAGCTTGCAGGGATCATACAAAATAGTTTGGCTTTCCAAAATAAAAGAACTGTTGTTGGCCACTGGCCTTTGGGTGGCATTGGAGTCCGGGGCTACATTGTCCAAACTAGAAGTCAAGCGGGCTTACTGGCGGTGGGTCGATGCCCAGGAATCTAGAGCGGATAACTTGGGCAGGCTCACCGACGAGTTTCGCCTACACAAAACTGTCCCCCTACTAGAACCCTACATGGACTTTATCAGAAAACCCAAAGATGGGCCTTATATGTACAGTTTCGATTAGGAACTTTACCAGTCCGCGAACGCACATCCAAATGGAAACCCCCCTACCAGACCCCTGCCTCCTGTCCGCACTGCAGCACCGAACTGGAAACAATCCCACATATTCTCTATGTCTGCAGTGCCTACAAGAAGCCAAGATCCAAATGGTTAAAACCTGTCTGTCTCCTCCTTGAGACCAGAGGCTATGCCCCAGCACTAAGAATTCTGCAATCTGATCCTAACACAGTATTGGCGTGAGGGGTAGCCAAATTTCTTAGTCGGGCGTGGGTGATCAGATGCAAAGCTATGTGACGTACCCCCCTCCAGGCAATTCTTGGTCCCTTATTTCTTTTAAACTCAAAGCTGTATACTGTTTGATACATTCTTAAACTGTTTTCTTAACTATTTATTGAGTGTATTTTAATAACATGCATTGTATTTTAACTGTCATGTGCTTTTAAGATATCATCATATCGAAATAAAGCTTTGAACTACTACTATCTATCTATCTATTGCCCTCACTCTATCTATCTATCTATCGCCCTCACTCTATCTATCTATTTATCTATCACCCTCACTCTCTATCTATCTATCTATCGCTCTCACTCACTCTATCTATCTATCGCCCTCAGTCTATCTATCTATCACCCTCACTCTATCTATCTATCTATCTATCGCCCTCGCTCTATCTATTGCCCTCTATCTATCTATCTATCTATCTATCTATCTATCTACCTATCTATCTATCTATCTACCTATCTATCTATCTATCGCCCTCACTCTATCTACCTATCTATCGCCCTCACTCTATCTATCTTTCTATCTATCTATCGCCCTCACTCTATCTATCGCACTACCACAGCATAACTCAGGGGCACCACAGCATCACTCAGGGGCACCACAACATCACTCAGGGGCACCACAACATCACTATGCGATACCACAGCATCACTGAACGCCACATCATCAATCTGTGCAACTATTCAACAACAACTGGTTCAAATATGTTCTCTCAATGTTTCAAGCTTTATTACAAATGTCACAAAAAGATGTTGATATTTCACTTCTGCTCTTGGATTTTCGCCACAATAAAATACACTGACCATAATCTTCACAAAAGTTATTTACTAAAGTTTAAGCTATTGCCATTATAAATTACAATAACTTTTATTTAAGTATTCATTATTTAAAAAAAATAAAAGCCATTGTTATTTGTAATATCAATACATCTAAGTCACGTAAATACAAAACATGTTGCATTACAAATGCTATAGGTGTCACATTTGCAAAAGTTAAAAGTATTGGCATTGAAAATGACAAAGCTATTAATTTCGCTATTTTCAAAACCAACACATACACACAAAATTTGTCATTTACAAGACCAATAGCTCAAACTTTCCTAATGCGAGACCTAGTACATTGCAAATGCTTGTTTAGCAGTGCATTTTGTGCTGTGTTTGGGAATGGAGGACTGGGGCAGCAGCACTGAGCAGTCATTAAACAAACGTGTGTCATTAACACACGGATGTGATGCCAAAGGTTTCATGCACGTCACTTCCTTGGCTTCTCAACTGGTGCTTGAAAACAGGGAGACACAAAGTGGCGGAAACCACTAAGGAATGCTGTTTTTAGGTCTCGCAGAGAGACCTATTGGCACCGATCCACAAAACTGACTTTTTACGATGAGGATTTCCAACAGTTCACGTGAATCACGTGACCACAAGCCTCTCGTGCACGAGCTCGCATTCCATCATCAAAGGCAGCCCAGCCAGCCCAGCCTCCCTCACACAAGGTTCTCCCAGCCATATGGTAGCTCGAGTTGCCCACCCCCTCCCTCCCCAGCGCCTGCCTTCCGTGACTCGCATTCGATCATTAGAGGCAGCCCAGCCCAGCAGGCAGCCCACCCCCCCTCCCTCTCCTTATGGGCAGCCCACCCCCTCCCTCCCCAGCGCCTGCCTTCTCTCTCGCATCGCCTCGCTGGCCTGTTTGTTACTTGGTGTGCCTTTGTCAGAGTTGCTTGTTTCTTTTTTAGCTGTTGTAAAATTCTACTTAAAGTTTTGCGCTTAGGGTGGGGGGTGTATCGGGGGCACTCTAAATACATCAAAATGGCGCATTGTTGACTATACTTTCACCGCCTGCACTCTGTACATTTCCAGAGTGGATGTCCTCCTCTCACCGCACCCTTTCACACAATGGCCAGCTTTGCTCCGCCGCACTGAGACATGTGATGCTTGGCGTGCACGTGCTAATGAAATTATCGCTTCCTGGTCCCTCTTCCTGGGCAGTGTCGTGACACGAGCCCATGCCTCGGGGTCAGTGTGTCCGCAGCATTCTTCCGGAGGCACAGCTGCAGGCCACGTGAGCCCCCACGGGCCAGTGCGCAGTCCGTTCTTCAAGGCGGGTCGCCCTCGTGGACATGAGCCAATCAGCTCTGGACAAATACCCTGTCCCCGTCTTTGTTCGGATTGAGTCGCGAGGACGGTTGTCAGGGCTTTTAAAGTGCAATGGCAGTGTCGAGCATTTAGTCACATGCACCTCAGAGCCCAGGCTCACGCTCACCATCACACTCACACTCAAGGTCCCGAGCACCAATTACGTTCCACAAGCACACATTCATTTTTGTTAGGCACAGTGAGTTTAAGTGATTTGCCCAGCATCACAGGAAGCTGAGGGGAAGCCGAGACTCGAACCAGGTCCCCCAGCGCCAAAATGGGCAGCTCTGGCGTTAGGCCACATCATGTAGCTTTGCAGTGTCACACAACCACACCCCAGCTGTCCCATAGCCAGGGTACTGTATCACAGTCGCTTACAGCCCACACTGCAGCTGCACACTGCGCAGTCACACAGCTAGGGCTCTATTTCCCGGGCCGCACTGTTCCTCTGCGTAGTAGAGGCTCGTACTGTCCTGAGGCCTGGGCACAGTACCCCAGCATCAGCACAGCAGCTGCACCTTGCACAGTCACAGTGCAACAGGGCTACACTCCCGCCCTGCCCTTCCGCACGGCTGCACGGCTTACTGTCCCACGACCCGCCTAACCACACGACCCACCCAACCACACGACAGCTGCACCGTGCAGGGTCACAGAGACAAGGCGCTGTGCCCCACACCGCTACCAATCTGAAGTGGAGAGGGGCACACGGTGGTGTGTGGTGGCATCGCAACCAAAGGACAGACTGCTTATAGCCTGTTTATGGCTAGAGTTGGTGTGCACCGGTGGCATTGAAGTGACAGCAGGTGATCACTGTGGGCACTAGAAACACTCAGCTGTACCGTTCTCTCTTCCCACATCCCATGATGCCCCCTCCGGCCATCAATGGCGTGCCAGGGGATTGATTCTCCAAGGCGCAGCCTGACTTGTGAAGAATGGAAGGTTGGCATAGGGAGTGTGTGCGGCCTATGACATGCGTGGCACGTTATTTCATAAAATATTCTACACTCATCGGGACAAAAGTCTGCTTACTAAATGGTGGACACGTTTTTATGCACGTTTCTAAATTGCACCACGTGGCGTGGGAAATGCTTCTTGGCGCTAAGCGTCTTATATTGAGTTGTCCACGGGAGGGGGGGGGGGGGGGGGTCATCGTCTGACTGAAGTTACTTATTAAGCATTAGTGTTTATTTTATATCACTGTGTAAAATGTAACTGATTTAACTATTTAAAAATGCTTACCGTATATGTAAAGCCAGCAGGGTCTAGCCAGCGCTATATAAAACATAGCACATATTTGGCTACCCTTGCGTATGAGCAGCCTGCTGGCTGTGTACACTGTGCGTCACTGCACATTGTTGGCTGTCCGTGAGTGTGAGCATGCTGTCTGGACTGTGTTTCGTTGCACATGGTTGGGTGTCTGTGCTTTGGAGCAGGCTGTGGGCTGTGTACACTGTGTGCCAAAGTACATTATTGGCTGTCCGTGCATGTGAGTGCACTGTGGGCTGTAGGGACTATGCTTTATCGCACATGGTTGGCTGTCAATGCGTGTGAGCAGGCTGAGAGCTGTCTAGTTTGCTGTCTATGCGTGTGAGCATGCTGTGGGCTGTCTACACTGTCACTGCACGTAGTTGGCTGTCAGTGAGTATGGCTGTAGGCTGTCTGGACTATGTTTTACAGCACATTGTTGGCTATCCGTGTATGTGAGTAGGTTGTGTGCTCTGTAGACTGTCACTACTCAGTGTTGACTGACTGTGCTTGTGAGCTGGTTGTACGCTGAATGGAATCTTTGCCACTGTACATTGTTGGTTGTCAGTGCTTGTTTTGTTTATCTCTGTTTCTTCTCTCGAGTCTGGTCTTTATTTGTCTTGGCGTACGTTCCACTACGTCTCTTTGCCTGCTCTCATCACTACCACGTCCTCTAACGTCCCGTCCCTTTTGATTCCACTCACCCCATATCTGCTCGTAGCCCCCTTTATTGCTACTTCTCCATGCTCCCCGTTAACTTTTTCTCATCCTTTTTCGCTTTACTTTACATAAGGCCTTTCTGCAACAGAAGCGTACACAAAGAGCATATGCACACAACTAGACCATAGGAAATATCCCTAAACAACAAGGGCGTGGCGTAATGGCTTGAGCTGCTAAGCGGAAAGTTAGGGACACATGCTCAAGTCACGTCGTGGGTCGCCCCAATGTAATTTTGCACAACCCAGTTAATATCCACGTGCCTTCCAAAAGGACATTTTTTCGTGTGTTTTCAGCCTGTGGCCTACTGGTTATAATTAGCATTTGCGCTAACAATTTACTATTTTTAACAATGGTTTAGGCACTATGTTGTTATGTTTTTCCGTAACGTATATTTGCCTTTCAATGTGTCTATATTTTCGCAAATGCTTTTGTTGCCGTGGATTTCTTCTGTGTTCTTTTTCTTTTCCGTTTATTCGTCTACCACTCGCTTTCCCTTTTGAACGCTTTTTTTTATATTTAAAAATGTTTGTTCCTATGGCTCGCTTTTAATCACTATGCTTGTTATAGCTACATGCCTATCCTTCTTTAGCGGTGTACAGATCTCAGCGCCCAGTTGCGTGAGATACGCCGGGCGCTTCACTTCTGAAGTTTTTATTTATTTTATGGGGGCATGTTATCGTAACACAATAGAATTGCTCTAATGCTTAAACAAGTGTATGAATCATAAAAGTTACAGTCAGCTTTGCTTTGTTTTAACCCGGTATCTGCTTCATGCGCACATATTTCTGGGGTTAACGGTTTATAATTAGCGTTTCCAAACACGCTTACTTATATTTCCTAAACGTTTATGCACTATCTTGTTATGTCTTTCCTGGGCGTGTATTTGCATTTCATTGTGTCTGTATTTAAATTGGGGACTGTTAGCCAAGGGATGCGAGGTGCTTATGTAAGCTATTTTACACTGTAAACTAACCTACACTAAACGCTAAATTATAAATGAAACGTATACAATGGTGAAAAAGAGTTTGCGATTTGCAAATATCTTGGATTCCTATTTATTTACGGGATTGTGCCCATCAGGATCGGTAGGTGTGCATCCGCTACACAAATCTGTGATCTTGCGCACATCCTATTTATCTCGTCTCTGCTTTTTTCACTGCCAAAACGACGAGTTACTACATTTCACTTTACTTGACATAGGGCTTTCTGCAACAGAAGCATACAAAAAGAGCATATGCACACAACTCAACGGTAGGCAATATCCCTAAACCACAAGGGTGTGGCGCAATGGCTTGAGCTGCTAAGCTGAAAGTTGGGGACACATGCTCAAGTCACGTCATGGGTCGCCCAAATGTGATTTTGCACACATCTGTTAATATCCACGTGCCTTCCAAAAGGTTTTTTTGTGTGTGTTTTCAGCCTCTGGCCAACTTGTTATAATTAGGGTTCCGCTAACAATGTGTTATGTTTAACAAACGTTTCAGCACCATGTTATGTTTTTCCTTAATGTATATTTGCCTTTCATTGTGTCTATATTTTAATTAAGGACTGTTTCCTAAGGGATGCAAGGTGTTTATGTGACCTATTATATCGTGACTGGCTGAGGAACTGTGGTTCAATGTTACCATGAAGGTTTACACAGTGGGTTTACTAAGAAAACAGTGTTAGGTATAGTCTTCTGGTAAACTTTCACTATCTCGCTCTCTCTCACACTAACTGACTCTCTCTCTCACTCACTAACTCTCTCTCTCTCTCACTAACTCTCTCGCTAACTAACTCTCTTTCACTAACTAACTTTATCATTCTCACTCACTCACTAACTAACTTTCACGCTAACTAACTGACTAACTCTCTCTCACTAACAAACTAGCTCTCTCTCTCACTAACTAATTAGCTCTCTCACTCACTAACTAACTGAATTACTCTCTCACAAACTAACTGACTAAATAACTCTCACTGACTCTCTAACTAACTGTGCATCTATCACAGGCATAGGTATGCCATCAAAATAAAATTAGTGTCATTTTCTTTTTTTAAACGAATTCACAATAGCTAGTTTACTAAACTGCAAATCTTTCTGGATGCAAAAGGTATATCTGGACATTCATCGCGCTATAGGTGCTATGCTATAGGTGTCACATTTGCAAAAGTTAAAAATATTGCCATTGTAAATGACAAAGCTATTAATTTCGCTATTTTCAAAACCAACACATAAATAAAAAAATGTCATTTACAATACCAATAGCTCAAACTTTCCTAATGCGAGACCTATTGCATTGCAAATGCTTGTTATTTTTTAATCGTGATCCACCCCCCTCTATATGTTAGACTCAAATATGTGAAATTAGTTCTCTGTACAGCCAAGCTGGTCCTGCCAAGGCTTGTTGTGTCATGGTCTTTACTTGCATTGTGACACTTCTGCATTTGTAATGGAAAAATCAAACTGCAAGTAGCAGGACGGGAAGGCATCAACGACAAAATGAACAGGCCCTATCTTAGTGCCAATATCGGCCCAGACCCAGACCTTGCTTCATACAACATACCCCTCCACCAATAACCGACACGACACAAGTTGATGGAGAAAGTTGTTGCAGCTTTATTAGCACATACATTATGCCAACATGTTGGGTTATCTTACGGTCGATCCAAGAGCAGGCCGCCCCTCGCGACCCGCCCACCTGATGAGCCATAACCCCCCGAGGTGTTAACCGCAGGGGGCGTTGTCAGTTTTGAGGGAAGGTCTAACCCCTCCCCTCGGCGGACCTCTATTCCGCATCTTACTCAGGCCCCCCCCCCCCCCTCGGGGGCGGAGCGTTGGCAACCCCTGGTTGCTCAGGTCTACAACCGCCCGCAGGACTAACGGGGCGCCGTCGGTCCTCCAGGATCCATCACAGCGTGGATCTCCCTGGAGGATAATTCTGCTCTCGCACCCACCGGTGCTCCTGTAGAGGGTACCCCTCTGTACCTTTCTGCATTGGATCGCCCTGTAACTCCGACAAGGCTCTGGGTGTGGCCGCCGCCGCCCCAGAGTCCCCCCACCAACCAGCTTCCTATTAGTACAACCTGCTGCTCCTAGTGTCTTCCGCTATACCAACCAAAGATCGCCATATCAACTTCGGGTAAATGAACCCCGTCTACATCAAAGCACACAGTGCATTTGGCCAGTAGCAACCCAAGCCTGTTGAAACAAGTTCTCCTCTGCTTCAGGCCACTCCCAAGTTGTTGGGCAACACTATCCACCTCTCCTTTGCGCCAAGGACCTATTGCCCTGCAATTGCAATCACCGGCCTCCCTCGGCTCAGGCAAGGACAAGTCTGCTCTATCCCTCCGCCCCGCCAAGCTGGCGCGCAACCAAACTTCCTTCTCACTTCTGCCGCCCTTCAGACAGGGAACTGTGACAGTGATGTCCATGAACTTCACAACTAACTGCTCACTGTGCTTTTTAGGTGTCCATCTAGTACGCCATCCCTCAGTCTCACCTATTCTATACCGCTGGCTGACCAGCAACAAACAAGCCTCTATCAGGTAAACGACACCACGGCCACTGGCCTGCTGTCCCCTGTCTAGCATATGGCCTCACACCCTTACTTATGCATACTGGGGACATCTTCACCATCCAGGTCACGCCAGTCGGCTCACTCCCATGACGCCGACCCTACTGGAGGCTAACCAACTCCTCGCCTGTTCAGCCTCACTGGAAAGACACGTACTTTCAAACCCAAGGGAACCTAATTGTAAGACCCTCACCTCTCATCTATGCCTGCGAACTGCGTTCTGGAGTTAGCTTACAACACTGTGTAGAGGATCTCTTCATGTTTAACACTTGAACAAGACGTCCCCCTGTGCCTGGCCTTCGATGTACCCTATGAAGCTTGTAACAAGTCGCCTATACAACTGTATATATAATTTGTGTAACTAAGAGAATTAATCCTTCCTCGCTCTTACTTACTGGCATGAGCGCACTGTCAAAGGAATTCTTACTTTAGCACCTGAAAACACCAAGTAGATACTATCTAGGTGAAAGCTTACCCGAACACCTAGCCACGGGCCCTCCTCTAACCAGCCAAACCAAACGCTTACATGGCCAACTATGTGCCAACATGAGTCCCATGAAATACAAGTTAGAGGCATACCGTATCAGCCTGATCCAAAGTCGATGCAGAGCTGAGAGGTCTTAGTGGAATCATACTGGAGGAGGTATGTGAGTGGCTAATGTAGGCCCAAAGTTCTGTGCAACCTGATAATGCATCCCCATAGTGCCAATGGGCCAGAGTAGAGAAAACTGGCAATGCTGTGGTACAACTATGTGAGTCTCAGCGTAGGCCAGGATGCAGCAGTTAATGTGAGGCTTACACCGGCCCACTGATCTGCAGGGCTATCCAGCTTGTTCAGGTAAAGTGCTGAATATTGCTTGGTATATAGACGTTATGCCAATTGCCTCCCTGTAATTTACAAAAGAAGCACTCCACTACCACAGTCGGTTGCTTATTTGCCCAAGATGAAAAAGCCACAGATAAAGCTGTCTCGCATAGCCAACCACGAACTAGCCACCCCCTGCAGAGCTGAATGCGTCAAACTGCTATGTGTGACATTTCCATATTACAGTGCATAATGAGTGACATTGAGGGACTAGGAAAACACTTTCTTGCTAGTACACATCCTAGAAGATGAGGAAGACCCAATGACAGGATTGCGCCCCTCAGACCCGCAAGCCATAGCTTGGAGTGTGCCTGAGTAAGGCAGTAACCTGCGCACGACACCTTGGGCGTAAGAGTGCCTGTTCGTGAATGAGACTACGTCGCTCAAATGGAGCAGAATATCACAACCTTCCCCAGTTAGTCAGAACTATCTGGCCCCGTGAGACCGGAGATTTTAAGAGAAGTCCTCCATGTACCCCACCATGAGGACCGGCCCAGTCGTTTACCATCTTCCCATGAGGTTACTTGTCCAGTCACCTAGGAGCTGTAGCCCGACTGGAAAATAAGACTTTGATACTGTTTGGTCGTTGCCTAAAGTTGTTAAACAATAACTGCGCAGGGCTGCCTAATAAGTCCCAGCTCCCATTATTATCCATGTATTACTTCCATGAGTGAAACCAGCACACGTCAAGTCAAGTCAAGTCAAGAGATTTATATAGCGCGCTACATACCCAGAGGGTCTCAAGGCGCTTGAGGAGGGTGAGGAGTTACTTGTCGAATATCCAGGTTTTAAGTTGCTTTCTGAATGTAAGGTGGTTCTGAGTGAGGCGAAGGTGAGTGGGGAGTGAGTTCCAGGTTTTAGCTGCCAGGTAGGAGAAGGATCTGCCTCCCATGGTGGTTTTGTTGATGCGAGGTACAGTTGCAAGGGCTTGGTTGGAGGATCGTAGGTGGCGGGAGGGGGTGTAGAAGGAAAGTCGTGAGTTGAGGCATTCGGTCCAAGTTCGTAGAGTGCTTTGTGTGCGTGGGTTAGGAGGCGGAAAGTAATCCTCTTGTTAACGGGGAGCCAGTGGAGGTTTTTCAGGTGTCCAGAGATGTGGTCTTTACGCGGGATGTCTAGTATGAGTCTGGCTGACGCGTTTTGGATGCGTTGGAGTTTTTTCTGGAGTTTTGCGGTGGTACCGGCGTACAGGGTGTTTCCGTAGTCCAGGCGACTCGTGACCAGTGCGTGGGTGACTGTTTTTTCTAGTTTTGGTGGGGATCCAGCGGAATGTTTTTTTGAGCATGCAAAGGATATTGAAGCAAGAAGATGAGACGGCGTTGACTTGTCTGTTCATAGAAAGTGAGGAGTCCAGGATGACACCTAAGTTCCGTGCGTGGTCCGTCGGGATAGGTGCTTTTCCAAGGGCCTCTGGCCACCAAGAGTCATCCCAGGCGGAGGGGGAGGTACCAAGGATGAGGACTTCATTTTTGTCGGAGTTCAGTTTTAGACGGCTGTACTTCATCCACTCGGCTACTTCTTTCATTCCTTCATGTAGGTTGGTTTTGGCTGTGTTGGGGTCTTTGGTGAGTGATAGTATCAGTTGGGTGTCATCAGCGTAGGAGATGATGTTGAGGTTGTGTTGGCGTGCGATGGCCGCAAGGGGGCTCATATATACATTGAAGAGGGTGGGACTGAGTGAAGATCCTTGTGGCACGCCGCAGATGACTTCTGTAGCTTCTGATTTGAATGGTGGAAGGCGGACTCTCTGAGTTCTTCCGGCAAGGAACGAGGTGATCCATTCCAGTGCTTTTCCTTGTATTCCGATGTTTCTGAGGCGTTGTATTAAGGTGCTATGACAGACTGTGTCAAAGGCTGCGGAGAGGTCGAGGAGGATGAGGGCGACTGTGTCTCCGTTGTCTAGCAGAGTTCGAATGTCGTCAGTTGCTGCGATGAGTGCGGTCTCAGTGCTGTGTTTGGCTCGGAAGCCGGACTGTGAGGAGTCGAGGGACTTGTTGGTTTCGAGGAAGGCGGCGAGTTGGTTGTTGACAGCTTTCTCGATGACTTTGGCCGGAAATGGAAGGAGCGAGATGGGGCAGTAGTTTTTGAGTTCGGTGGGGTCAGCTGTAGGTTTCTTCAGAAGGGCGCTGAGTTCGGCATGTTTCCAACTTTCCGGGAAGATAGCGGAGTTGAGGGAGCAGTTGATGACGTCTCGGAGGTGCGGTGCTATAATGGAGTCTGCTTTGTTAAAGATGTGGTGAGGGCATGGGTCTGTGGGGGATCCTGAGTGGATGGAGTTCATCAGGCGGATGGTGTCCTCAGTGGAGATTGGGTTCCAGTCGTTGAGGATGTTCAAGGGGGGTGGGGGTCCTGCAGAGGGGTGGGTGGGTTGGTCCTCGGGTCGATTGTCGAAGCTGTTGTGGATTTCTGCAATCTTGTTGTGGAAGAATGAGGCTAGGGAGTCGCAGAGGGCTTGAGAGGGGGTGATGTCGTTGGAGTTGGCTGAGGGGTTGGTAAATTCCTTGATGATGTTGAATAATTCCTTGCTGTTGTGGGCGTTATCTAGTCTGTCCTTGAAAGCGGCTTTCTTGGCAGACCGGATTAGTTGGTGGTGTGTGCGGGTGGCGTTTTTGAAGGCGTCCCTGGTGCAGGTGTTTGGGTCTTTTTTCCAGGCCTTCTCAAGGGAGCGACAGAGTTTCTTAGATTTCTTAAGATCATTGTTGAACCAGGAGGTCTTCTTGCTGCCTAGATTGATTTGACGTTTTTTCAACGGTGCTAGGATGTCGGCGCTGTTGGATAGCCATTGGGTGAGGGTAATGGCTGCTTGGTCGAGGTTTGTGGAGTGGGCAGGCGGGTTTTGAAGAAGCGATGAGGAGATCTGGTCGATGGTCATTTTGTTCCAGTTTCTTCGCAGAGTGGGTTGAGGATGGTTGTTGGTTGTGGTCTTGTTGTAGGTAAAGTGAACGCAGCTGTGGTCCGTCCAGAGGAGAGCTGTGGTGTGGCTGAAGGAGACATGTTTGCTGGAGGTGAAGATAGGGTTGAGTGTGTGACCTGCGATGTGGGTCGGGGTAGTGACAAGTTGTTTGAGTCCGAGGTTGGCGAGATTGTCCAGAAGGGTGGTGGCGTAGCGGTCGTTCTTTTCAAGATGAAAGTTGAGGTCTCCCAAAAGAATGTAATCCTCGGAGGGGAGGGCGTGCGGGGTGATGAAGTCCGTGATGTTGTCACTGAATTGTGCACGGGGTCCTGGTGGCCTGTAGAGGAGGGTGCCTCCGAGTGTGGTCTTGGGGTCGATGAGGATCTGGAAGTGGAGGTGTTCAGTGTTTGCGAGATTGACGTCTGAGCTGGTTGAGATGCGGATGGATTTCTTGTGGACGATAGCGATGCCTCCTCCTGTTACGGATGATCTTGTAACCTTCCGGGATGGCAATGGTGATGTCTGGGGCTGAAGTAGAGTTCATCCATGTTTCTGTTAGGAAGGCGACATCTGGAGAGAAGGTATCTAGTAGATTCCAGAGGTCGATGGCGTGCCTGTGGACTGAGCAGGTATTGAGTAGGATGCATTTAAGGTGGCTGGCGTCAGGTCTCTGTTTAGTGTTAGTGGATGTGGAGTTGGTTTTGGTGCCGTCAAACTTGCAGGAGTTGCACGTGAAGGGTCCATGGGTGTGTCCGGGGGCGTCTTGAGCGCAGTCGGAGAGGCGGCCGGGGTTAAGGGCTAGGATGGTGGATGCGGCGTAAGTAATGCGGGTGGGGTGGGTGGGACGGGGGCCAGGGGGTATGGCGCTGGGCGCAGTCCAGGCGCGGACGGGCGTAGACGGGCTTACCTTTGGCGCACCTTCGGTGCGGCCGTGGCGCGTGGACGCTGCACGTTGGGACATCTGGCATTTAATGGAGAGTGGAGGGGGCGGAGCGTGGGAGGGGCAGCAGCTGGGAGGCGGTAGCGGGGAGGAGGGGCGGGCCAGGGAACTGCTACAGACAAAATGGAGGGTCAAAGGGAAAGTGAGGCAGGGGCAGCAAATGGACCATCGCGCCTACTGTCCTGTTAAAGCGCCAGCAGGTGCAGAGAGCAAATGTCGCGCTACAATATAGAGCTGAGAGAGCGGCGCCAAAGTCAATTCCTGGTCGGTTTACAAGCTAAACGAGCAGAGCGCTAGTCAATTACAGAGGCTCTCGCATACCCAAGTGAGACCAGCAGCGCCCACAGTGCGTGAGACCAGCGAGGGAGGGAGTGACCGTTCAGGAACAAGTCCCACACCCCGGATAGTAATGACAACTGGGGTGAACATGGGAATCCTAGACCCTAACACACTGCCCCCAGTGTGCTATGATCCTTAAACCTGTTGATAATTCAGGTGGCCCCCCATGTTGGTGGGGCTGTTCTCGTGCGCGGTTCCTGCATTGGAGACAGAAAACATTGATTAAAACGTCCCCCCCTGATCCACCATCTGCATTCTCTGCAATGAGACATGGCCCTCAATGCCCACACGCTACCCAGGCCAGTTGGGGTTCCGAGCACTAATTAGTTAGCATTACCTGCACCCTTCCACAATTAAAGATGACCTCCCTTATTAATTGAAGGAAGTCCATTCATAAGCGAAACCCTCCTGTCCTTGGCTCTGAAGGTGTCTACCCAAGTGTTCTGATGCCTAGAGAGGCTGCCCGTTCAAGCAGTATTATCCCTCTAACCGAGAAGATCCTCTGATGCCGCATGCGCCCGTCACCAACTTCTGGTAACACACAGCTTGCTACCTCTCACAGTCTGTTTAGATCCGGGTGTGCACGAGTTGCCCCAATGCTTAAATAACGTTTGATTATTACGTTAGACTGACCACCTAGAATGTACCTCACTTGTACTATATATGCTAATGTAAGTGGCACCCAAGACCCCTTCTCCTCCTGTAATGCCCAGTACAAGCATCTTCTACTATCAGCTCTTGTTGCAACTTGCGTCTTGTAACTTTGTGTAGTTATGTACTGAGAACACCTATGGGAGTGACTGTTCTGTCCCCCTTGAGAAGCGTTCTGACCCCCATTCGGACAAAGTCCGTGCTCCAACGCCAAGCGCAATAGAACTGCAGAGCCTGCAGCAAGCTTCCATTCACTGCACTGTCTACTCGGCGGCGGGCCTCTAGAATGAAGCTTGGGTCAGTCATTCCACGTTTAACTGAGAGATTAAATCTATTCTCGCTCCCCAAGAGTTCAGCTTCAAGTTGTTAAGAGTTCATGCACCCATAACCTCATGCAAGGCCCAATTCCCCCGGGTAGACCTGCAATGTTCTTGTGCAATGGTCACTCCAACTCCAAAATTGTTCAAAGTGTCCAATATTATGGTCGGATCGTCTCTGGTAGCAAAATTACCTTGGGCAGCCTGGTTGTCCTTAGAAAGGACCGGGGGCGGAGGCGTAGCACTTGCCCCTTGTGACGGAACCTCACAGGGTTTCGCCACTGATTTGCTTTGTGTCAGTGGCAAAGATTCCCGGGGGGAAACCCTAACAGGGGGCTTTCAGACCCGTTTGGGCCTGGAGGGAGCGCATCGGTACTGTTCTGGGTATCAGAAGGTGGGGATTCAGCCGGGAAACCAGAATCCTCTGGCTCTGGCGCGTTCATCAAATTCTATGCACAAGCAAGGCCTTTAAGCTTTGCCATCTCCATAAAGTCTGCACATACTGAGTCCTGGGAGTTGCTCGGCAACGAGTACTCCACCTGGGTATATTCTTGAAAGAGGGGAGGGAAACTTTGGCTGTCCATTCTCCCTTCTGTTCGCCCACACGGGAAATTACAATGGGCGACAAGGCAGAATGAAAATTCGGAGGAAATCAGCGAGGGAGAGCGAGAAGGGGCTATGGAGGGAAATAGGTAATGTTAGTTGGCACACTTGTAAGTGACAATTTACAAGACAACACACCGACGTGTTCCCTCTCCCTTTCTGTGTGTATGCGCCCCCCCTCTGTGTCCACACCAAAGACTGGTCCTTCGCCATATACCTGTCTCTGGCCCACCAATTGCCACCTGTGCCGCTTCCTCGTCCTTAGCGATGATTACTTTGCTTTGTATCCTGAAAAATAAAAGAAATTGTCACAACGTCCCCCCATTCTTTAAATTGAGCTCTTTAATCTATCGTGCTCCTTCAGCTTCGGGCATCATGCCACCGTATTTCAGCTTCCTCACCGCCAGTCCTCGCCAGCTGTACACGTACCATCCTGAAAGTACACGCATGTTAGTGCAACCTTATATGTAACATATAACAGCCCCGATTGCCCTTCCAGTTACTCCCTAAACAAAACCACCAAGGGAAAATTGCGTCATAACAATAGCTCACACTAACCTAATGCAAGACCTATTGCATTGCAAATGCTTGATTAGTAAATTGCGCTTCACGGAAAAGTGGTCAAGAAACTTTTGACCACTGCCTGCCCATAGGGCGATGCCTACTTGCACTCAGAAGAGGAGCAACCGCAAGGTTGCCCCCGATAGTAAATAGCCTCCACGCATGGGAAGGCATGAAGCACCAGGCTAGTGCAGCATAACCCTGGTCTGGTCGAGTATCGCACTGGCCAATGCGGGGCCAATGGCATGGAAAGGCGTGATGCTGACACTGACGTGTATCCGACTGGCAGCTTCCTGCGCTTACCCCTGAATTGTACGTGAAATTATCAAGTGAGGACACTAAAAAGGATACAGCAGCGCTGAGGAACGAACCCTCCAGCCTGCTAGATCGTCGGCGGCCATGGGCGGAGGGCCGCCTCTTTGCACAGGGTGGGAATCCCCTCCCGCTCGCCAACGAGGAGCAGAGGAGGAATCTAAAATGCATGACCACACGGCGAGCGCGCCGCTGTGCCACATACATGCCCCATGCACTCGAGGAGCCGGGGACGTACCGCCCAGAGCCCAAGTCAATAAACTTATAAAATGCTTCAACATAAATACAAACATTAAAAGCGAAATGTGCCCCAGTCTCTTAAAAGGTTAATAGCAGTGCTTTAAAATGTGGTACTCCCTACAAACAACTTTACATCATAGATGTCCGAGCGTCCATCAAACATACATTTTCCAAGTCACATTATCCCATATAATTGATTGTACCTGTAAAACGCACAACATATATAAATGTTGCCATATTAAAACATAAAACAGGCAGAAGTAGAAGCCAGCACTGCTAACCACATCATTCGAAAAGGCTCAACATGATATCCGACAACCACATACGTAATAAAAGTGCCCCCTTGATCGCAAAGCAGAAGCAACAGGTAAGGGGAACAGTTATCAGCACGGGATCCGAACCCGTGACCTTGGAGTTATTAGCACTGCGCTCTAACTCATTGAGCTATTCTGCCCCATCAAAAGACCGCGGCGCTACCTCGTGGAACTTGTATTGCTCACCATTGTCACTTTTACTTCATGTAACTTATCGTCTGCTTTTGTAAATTGTTGATTACTAAATTTCTGTTCGTTTGGGAAGCGCTCTGACGCTCTCACTGTAAACAATGACCGGAAGGACACACAAGATCATATTAAAAACAATTTAAACCCATTCCAAAAAGGGAACCGCACTGTTCTTAATGTGAAGCGATTCCCAGGGGAGAAGCCTTTGTGAACTGCTGCAAATGAAAATTGTACCGACTAACTTGCTAGAAGAGCGAAAGGAGCCTTGTTAAACGTTCGCTTTTACCATATTTCACATAAGCAGTTTTTTTTTTTTTTACAAAGAAACTTCAATTCCTGGTGACTATAACTGAAGGAGGTACATGGACAAGAAAGCTCTTTACCGCGCACAGCATGCGGACATGGGAAGGATGCAAATATCTGGGGCTTCTCATCACACCCTGCCTGTGAAGCGCTCTGACGCCCTCGGGTCGAAGTCCTCGCTAATTACAAACGCAAAATAAAATAATAAATGACACCCCGTGCATGGGGGTCCCAATCCCGAAGCCGCCCCTCCCCCCCCCCCCCCCTCGAGGGACCGCAACCGAACCGAGCCCGAGGAAGCCAACCCACGCCTACCCACAAGCAAGCGCCTGGACGGGCCAGAGGGAGCAAGACCCCACGCGCTTCACCAAACACCGGTTGAAAAGGCGAACCAGACCCGACCCCGCCCCAGGCAAGCCGCGGAACAGCTCCTAAACAGGGCCAGCGGGACTCCCAAATGGAGCAACAGGGGAAGGCGAAAGGTGGCGGGCAGAGGCAATTGTGAGGTGAGGGGAGGGGGGAACGTACGCTCGGTGCACCGACGGCCCCGCAAGCACGAGAACGTAACAAAAGCACAGGCGAGGGGGAGCCTCCCGACCGCTCGCGGAACAAGCAAGGCCCCCAGGAAACCCCGGCCCCCATCCCCGTACGGGAACTAGCACCAGCTGCCCCAGCAGCGAGCCTCGCCTCCCTCAGCACAGCCCCCCACCCATGCCACAGGAGAAGCAACGCGGCACATCCGTATGCGCTTGAAAAGGTCACGGGCTCCCAGCCCGATACCTTTTACGCTCTGCAGCGCTTCCCCCTCTCATTCACCTCGGTTTCTCCGACCCTCTCTCGCTATCTCCGACCCTCCCTCGCTATCTCCGACCCTCTCTCGCTATCTCCGACCCTCTCTCGGTTTCTCCGACCCTCTCTCGATATCTCCGACCCTCCCTCGCTGTCTCCGACCCTCCCTCGCTGTCTCCGACCCTCCCTCGCTGTCTCCGACCCTCTCTCGGTTTCTCCGACGCTCTCTCGCTGTCTCCGACCCTCTCTCGGTTTTTCCGACCCTCTCTCGGTTTCTCCGACCCTCTCTCGGTTTCTCCGACCCTCTCTCGATATCTCCGACCCTCCCTCGCTGTCTCCGACCCTCCCTCGCTGTCTCCGACCCTCCCTCGCTGTCTCCGACCCTCCCTCGCTGTCTCCGACCCTCCCTCGCTGTCTCCGACCCTCTCTCGGTTTCTCCGACGCTCTCTCGGTTTTTCCGACCCTCTCTCGGTTTTTCCGACCCTCTCTCGGTTTTTCCGACCCTCCCTCGCTGTCTCCGACCCTCTCTCGGTTTCTCCGACGCTCTCTCGCTGTCTCCGACCCTCTCTCGGTTTTTCCGACCCTCTCTCGGTTTTTCCGACCCTCTCTCGCTATCTCCGACCCTCTCTCGGTTTTTCCGACCCTCTCTCGGTTTTTCCGACCCTCTCTCGCTATCTCCGACCCTCTCTCGCTATCTCCGACCCTCTCTCGCTATCTCCGACCCTCCCTCGGTTTCTCCGACCCTCTCTCGCTATCTCCGACCCTCTCTCGGTTTCTCCGACCCTCCCTCGGTTTCTCCGACCCTCCCTCGCTATCTCCGACCCTCCCTCGCTATCTCCGACCCTCCCTCGCTATCTCCGACCCTCTCTCGCTATCTCCGACCCTCTCTCGCTATCTCCGACCCTCTCTCGCTATCTCCGACCCTCTCTCGGTTTATCCGACGCTCCTTCCGTTTCTCCGACCCTCCTTTGTGAATAGGGAAATGCATTGAAACATAGGGCCCTGGATGTTTGTGGCTATGAAATGGCATTGACCTATATGGAGGCCTATAAAGCGTTTATTGTGATCAGCATCTCAGGAGGTGCCCGATCCAGAGGTCCCTTGTCCAGATGTGCAGGGCAGACATAATAGTCAATGTTGAATTTGAGTAAATCTGATTTTGCGTGTAATAACCTACTGGCGTCTTCAGAATAAGTTAGCATTCCTCCTAGAATGCTTCTTGTAGCCCCCTGTTCAATATTCAGATGGACTCGCGTGCAGGTGGGAACTGAAACAGGGCTTATGTTGACTAAGAACTATAGCGCCTAGAAAGCATAGTCCCTCTGCTATTGATTACATGCAGAAAATAACATTTTGGAAAATTAAACCTCATAGAGAAACAACGAACAATTATGTCCAGCCCCGGGGAAAAAACAGTTTGGAGACAACACATAACAGCAGGACAAAGAGGAGTCAGGAGGGGCCAACGGCTTAAATAGAGAAAAAAGCACAACTGATAATGTAAAAAAAGATTAAACTAGATAGCGAATGTTAAAGCAAAGAAATACATGCCCCGATTTGGAGTCGTTTTGGACACGCTGTTGTGCTTGCTCGTCAGAGCCGGCAGTATTGCCTGCTCTTAGCCGAGGCAGTACTGGTGGTTTCGGCCGTGAGACTGGAGGAGCGATGCCCTTCCGCCACCTGCTGAGAGTTGTGCTGGGAGGTGTGATGCACAGGGGAGGCTGAGCATGGGCTGGAGGGACCCCCAGTGCCCCAAAGCACCCTGTGGACTCTAAGCATGGCTAATAGGAGGTGTGATCCCCTCTCACTAACTGTTCTTCCACCAGTAAAGTAATTAATGCATGGGAGGATCCATGCATCTCCTCTAGCATGTAGTTAAGTGTGCAACACTCCAAAGAGAAACGCAATGCTGCTTTGAACCTGCACTCTCCCCTGCCATACCGAAAGGAACTCTATATGTATGAAATGTCTTTGGCCATCGATGCAGCGCCAAGAGAGGACTTCAGTGAGCTAGGCAGGTGGAGGAATTTACCCTGCGGGCTGTGGGAGAAGTAACACATCCGGTTCATGCTTTTGAAAAGCAGGTAAGGCAGTGACAGAGAAACCTTATGTTGACTGAGAACTATAGCGCCTAGAAAGCATAGTTCCTATGCTATTGATTACATGCAGAAAAGAACCTTTTGGAAAATTAAACCTCGTAGAGCAACAACAAAAATAATTGTTCAGCCCCGGGGAAAAACAGTTTGGACAGAACAAATAAGAGAGGACCATGTGGAGCCAAGAGGGGCCAATGGCTAAAAATAGTGAAAAAAGCAACACTGATAGTGTAAAAAAATAATTCAACTAGATAGCGAATGGTAAAGCACAGAGATAAATGCCCTGATTTGGAGTCGTAGGAGTTTTCTTCCGACGCCAGTGCATACTCCTGTTTGCGCACTCAGTTATATTTGTACATTGGGTTGCACTTGTTTATCCTGTTCCTTTCTTTTTGTAGTTTGGGCATGTTTTGGCTTTGTCTCACCTGGTGTGTTTTTGACACGCTGTTGTGCTTGCTCGTCAGAGCCGGCAGTATTGCCTGTTCTTAGTCGGAGGCAGCACTGGTGGTTTCGGCTGCGAGACGGGAGGAGCGATGCCCTCCTGCCAGCTGCTGAGAGTTGAGCCAGGAAGTATGAAGCACAGGAGAGGCTGAGCATGGGCTGGGGGGGACCCCCCAGTGCCCCAAAGGACCCTGTGGCCTCCAAGCATGGATAATATGGTACATGCACCCAGTGCCGTAGTACATGTCAATAACATACATACCTTCCACTAACGTGTACATAATTTCTGGCATTGTTCTACGTATATACATATCCTGTACACCAACACACAGATAAGGACTGCGATCTGCACCAGCTACATTAATATATACAGATTGCATAGGATCTACACCAGCAAGTAGCCGATGGGTGGGCTCTCTCCCGACTCGCGCAGGGTCGCGTGCCCAGGCCACTCCAGGGAAGTGTGCAACACTCCAAACAGAAACTCAATGCTGCTTTGAACCTGCACTCTCAGAAGATTTCCATTTGTTTCAAACAGAAAAGGTTACTCCAGCCTTCCTGCTTCCGGCTCAACTGCCCACGCACCCCTGGCATTCGGGTCTGAGAAGCTGATTACGCTGCAGCCTATGGAATCGGGGTGACCCTGTCACCTTTTCCATGACACAAGCACGCAGAAACCAACTTTCTGCTTCGTGCGAGTTTTCAAAGGTTCTGCGATACCTAACCCTTTCACATCCCCTGCCAGGGCAGGTGGGACGCTTACCAGGCATCTGCAGGTTTTGTTCTCTCATTTTTGAACAGTGCTTTTTGTGCTGTGTTTGGGAATGGGGGGTTGAGGCAGAAGCACTGAGCAGTCATTAAACATGATACGTGTGTCATTAACACACGGATGTGAGCTTTCCCCCTTTCAAAGCCAAAGGTTTTACATACCTCACTTCCTTGGCTGCTCAACTGGTGCTTGAAAACAAGGAGACACAAATTGTCGGAAACCACTAAGGAATGCTGTTTTTATTTTTTAATCTTGATCCACCCCACCCCCACATGTTAGACTCCAATATGTGAAATGAGTTCTCTGTGCAGCCAAGCTGGTCCTGCCAAGGCTTGTTGTGTCATGGTCTTTACTTGCATTGTGACACTTCTGCATTTGTAATGGAAAAATCAAACTGCAAGTAGCAGGACGGGAAAGCATCAACGACGAGATGAACGAGCCCTGTCTTTCACCTCGGTTTCTCCGACCCTCTCTGGCTGTCTCCGACCCTCTCTGGCTTTCTCCCACCCTCTCTCGCTTTCTCCCACTCTCTCTGGCTGTCTCCCACCCTCTCTGGCTGTCTCCCACTGTCTCTCGGTTTCTCCGACCCTCTCTGGCTTTCTCCCACCCTCTCTCGCTTTCTCCCACCCTCTCTCGCTTTCTCCGACCCTCTCTCGCTTTCTCCCACCCTCTCTGGCTTTCTCCCACTGTCTCTCGGTTTCTCCGACCCACCCTCGCTTTCTCCGAACCTCTCTCGCAAAGGGTTTTACCCATTTTTTGTGAATAGGAAAATGCGTTGAAACATAAGGGCCTTGATGTTTATGGGTATGTAATGGCATTGAGCTATATAGAGGCCGAGAAAGCACACTTACACCAACTTTCTGCTTGCGTACATTACCAAGTGCCCACAGGCTGGGAATGCTGGTGTTCAATAAAGGCTGTAAAACTCTGACTATGTGCGAGTTTTCAAAGGTTCTGCAATACCTAACCCTTTTCCCATCCCCTGCCAGAGCAGGTGGACGCTTACCAGGCATCGGCAGTTTTTATTCTCTCATTTTTGAGCAGTGCATTTTGTGCTGTGTTTAGGACTGGAGGACTGGGGCAGCAGCACTGTCAGTGGCGGCTGGTGACATTTGAAAGGGGTAGGGCATAACATGTATGGATAAGTGACCTGTGGTGAGCCTGCTGGGCCCTTTCACATAGTGCACCTTGAAAACAGATCCCGACAACCAATGCTGCACACGGTCATCTTTGGAGCACTACTTTCTGACACTCGATTCTCGGATGTGGCAGGGCTGGGCCCTAGCAGTGTCCATTAGCAGTGTCCTACCCCAAATAAAACCAGTGTACCTGGCAAGAGTCAGCCCAGTGCAGGGACTCACACTTTAGTAACAGCAGCATGGATTGTGGTAGTAACATCAAAGAACAAGTCGAAATCTTTGTTTGATCACAAACTCCAAGAAAAAAAAACTTAATTTATGGGTAATATCTAAAGCCTATACACTGAAAAACCCAAATCTTCATTCCCGATACAGCCAGAAGGGATGGCGGAAGATACCACATCCATATATTTTGGGAGTTGTAGCTTGCATGTTATACATACAGAAAATCATCAACAAGCTATACAGAAGTAGACACTACAGAAAAAATAGCATTGCTGCGGATTTAGCAACATTCTCACTGGCTCACAAGACTTATGTAATGCAAACTGTTCCCACTTCCACCAGCTTCCAACCGAACCAAGATCTACATTATGTTGTGTAAGGGCATGCTGGCTTCGCTACTTGGTGCTTTAGAAGGAACAAGGTAGCGCAATGTACAAAAAAAAAAATGAACTAATTAAAAAGCCAGAATTCAAATTATTTCCTTACCTTGGCTTCCCGCGCTGACTCCCGACTTGAGTCCTGAGACTGCAGAGACTCCCGCCGTCCTGGATTTAGAATGCCGCCGCTGCGTCTGACGTGGTCGTGTGGGCTCTCGTCACTAAAGGCTGCAGGCAGCCCCCTCCCCTCCATGGCAGCCGGCGCTGATTGGTTCGGCCGGCTACCCTAACCGCGTCATTTCTCCTAGTCTGCATCCTGCAGAACGGAGAGTGGGAGGTGACTTGGGGGAGCGGCTTGCCCACTGTTGCTAATACTGTCTGTTTGGACAGCCTCTCAGGCTGTCCAAACAGTCAGTATTAACAACAGGGGGCAAGCCACTCCACCCTGCCCTGAGGCTCGAGTAACAAGGAAGTTCTGTTCTGCTGACTGCTTTCTCGCCGTGCGAGAAGGGCAGGCAGAAACAAATGGTAGTTATAAGTAAATAATTACCATTTGTTTCTGCCTTCTCGCACGGCGAGAAAGCAGGGGGGGTGGCGCCCAAACACCCCCATGGTAGAACCGCCACTGAGCACTGTGCAGTCATTAAACAAACGTGTGTCATTAACACACAGATGTGAGCTTTCCCCCTATCATTGCCAAAGGTTTTACATACGTCACTTCCATGGTTTCTCAACTGGTATTTGAAAACAGGAAGACACAAAGGGGCCGATTCCGGGCAGAAAATGTTCCGTCCGACTCGGACCAGGTATTCAGACCGACCGACACCGTCCGGCACCGTACAACACGTGTAGTACGATGCTAAGTCAGAGATTTACAACAGAGCCGGACGGAGGTAAGCCATACGACCGAACCGTACGTAAACGAGCGATCCAGACGGAAAAATGACGGGATTCGCACTGACCGACACGTACCTGTGGGGAAACAAGACCGACGCGCAGTATGATGTAACGCGTGTGAAACGCGACCGAATCACACGGAGCACAAACCGCACAACCGATTCACACAGAAAACGGGGAGCCGAAGCAAACGAGTCCCCCGCGACCGAAATGTATGCCCCACATGAAAAGCATCAGAAAGTCAGCGTGAATGACCCGGAGAAGCCCGCACGAGCCAACAGGAGCGTCTGTCACGGTCGCTAAAACGTCTCCTTCATGACTACAAAACACAAATGAAAAAACTCAAAAAAAAGGACCAAACAAGCAATCCCAAATTCAATAAATACAAAAAAAAATGTGGGACAAAGACACTCCACCAACTCCACCCATATAAAGGCCACAAATTCCCTACCATGATCCTTTGCAACTCCCACAGACTGGCCAGCATAAAACAGCAGACACCAACCACAGACTCACCCACAACTCATACACCATTTGCACCTCTCTAAAAGCACTCACAAACACACACAAAAACTCACACTCACTTACCCTCACTTGCACACACACACATCAATTCCCACCACCACCCATCACCATGCCCCCATAGAAGAATCCAAAGTTCACAGACAGTGAGTTGGAAGTGCTGGTAGATGAAATCATCAGAGTAGAGCCACAGTTGTTTGGTACATTGGTACAACAGACCATGTCCCAGAAAACCAAGATGTGGGAGAGGATCGTCGACAAGGTAAATGCCCAAGCACCAATGTTGCGCACAAAGGACAACATCCAGAACAGGTGGTATGATGTGCGCAGGAGGGTCAAGAACCTCATCCAAAAGGACCACGAGTTGGCTAATCGCACCGGCAGAGGCCCTCCTGCCAAACAAGTATACTTCCGGTCCTGGGAGGAGAAGGTGCGGGCCATCCTACCACCAGAGAGTGTACATGGACTATCAGACATCCCAGAGCCTGGTGAGTACACAACCTATATACTCAAAATTGTTTGCCAATACACACACATCACAGGCAAGGGGACATCCAAACCATGCACCGTTAGCAAACCCACACTAACAACAAGAGAATCATCCCTAGATGTGTATGCCAGTCAGACAAACACCAAACCTGCCATTACATAGTAATATATAACTGCATCAGGACATGTAAACACCTAACTACAAATAGAGCAAGGCAGTGGCAGTAATCCAACTAACAAACACTGTCAGGCAATTTGCCACCACCAACACACCACACCACATGGAAGCTGACTGCAAGGAAGGAAATGTGGGAATGCTGGGGAAGTGAATGTAGCCAAAAACAAGATGGGAGTTGTAGTGACAGAAAATGCACCCCCACTCAATTGGCCGATCATCAACACTCAGAACCATGCTCACATCACAGGGAGTGGAAAAGAACTCCCAAGATGACTAACACTGGGGACTGCTGTGTGGAGGATCAGCCCCTGCTGGGAGTTGTGGTCAAACAAACAGCAGGGCAGCACTGCCTGACATCCTGAAAGACAACTTGCCCTCCTTGCAATGGAAGCATGTTTCATGGTGGGATATCTGACTGGGTGGAAAGGAGGAATGGCTGCTCTGACCATACTTGATTTTGGAAAAGGGGGTGGTGATGGACAGAGTTTCTGAATGATGCAGAATACTCCTACCCAGTCAAGAGATCAGGGCCTAATCCATCACTGTTTTTTAGCTCACTGCACCATCCCAGCTCAGAACCTGGCTACATGCAAATCAGTCTGTTCCTGTCTAAGCAGGTTTTGACACACACCCCTTAACACAAACTCCACACAACTCACCTAGGAAAATGCATTGCTTCACACTCTATTGAAATAGCCCACAAATATCTACCACACTGGCTTCTGCTGTGGGGAGCACATGGCCATTTGAGTGGCTTGTATCCAAACAAACACCAGGACACCACTGTCAGCCATCTTGTCTGCACAGGCTCACTCACTCACAGGGAAGCAGAGTCAACAGGAAGTAAGGCCGAGCATGCTGGGAAGGGGGTGTAGCCAAGAGCATGATGGGAGTTGGGGTCACAGCACAATACCCCCCCCCCCCCATGGGCCAGCAAGCTCACCCTGAATCATGCACACCTCACAGGGAGTGAAAAGCCACTTACAAGATGACTAACACTGGGGACTGCTGTGTGGAGGATCAGCCCCTGCTGGGAGTTGTGGTCAAACAAACAGCAATGCAATGGAAGCATGTTTCATGGTGGGATATCTGACTGGGTGGAAAGGAGGAATGGCAGCTCTGACCATACTTCCCAGCAGGTTTTGACACACACCCCTTAACACAAACTCCACACAACTCACCTAGGAAAATGCATTGCCTCACACTCTATTGAAATAGCCCACAAAGATCTACCACACTGGCTTCTGCTGTGAGGAGCACATGGCCATTTGAGTGACTTGTATCCAAACAAACACCAGGACAACACTGTCAGCCATCCTGTCTGCACAGGCTCACTCACTCACAGGGAAGCAGAGTCAACAGGAAGTAAGGCCGAGCATGCTGGGATGGGGGTGTAGCTAAGAGAATGATGGGAGTTGGAGTCACAGCACAATGCCCCCCCCCCATGGGCCAGAGAGCTCACCCTGAATCATGCACACCTCACAGGGAGTGAAAGGCCACTTACAAGATGTCTCACACTAGGCTCTGCTGTGGGGAGCACATGGCCATTTGAGTGACCTAAATCCAAATAAACAACAGGACGCCACTGTCAACCATCTTATCTGCACAGGCACACTCACTTACAAGGAAGCAAAGTCAACAGGAAGGAAGGCCGGGCATGCTGGGAAGGGGGTGTAGCCAACAGCATGATGGGAGTTGGAGTCACAGCACAATACCCCTCCTTCCCCATGGGCCAGCAAGCTCACCCTGAACCATGCACACCTCACAGGGAGTGAAAAGCCACTTAGAATATGTCTCACACTGGGCTCTGCTGTTGGGAGCACATGGCCATTTGAGTGACCTGTATCCAAACAACACCAGGACACCACTGTAAGCCATCTTGTCTGCACAGGCACACTCACTCACAGGGAAGCAGAGTCAACAGTCCTACCGCCGCCTCCCTACTTAACCGATGTGCTGGCCAACGCACAGCGGGCGTGACAGTGGCGCGCCGGAGTCCTGCCAGAGTCCTGCCTGTCTGCGCCCGTCCGCGACTGTACGCGGCCAAGGGCCAGTTCTTCTGTCTCGACGTGTCCAACATTAAGGATAACCTATTCCAAAAATACACTTTTGACCCTTAGGCCACCCCAATGCTCGTATGATACTCCTCTGTGCCCACAGCAAGCCCTTCTGACGTGCCCTGATTGTTCGCTGACACTCTCTTCGCTTCCCTCAACATTAGATATCTCTGCATCCAATTTCTTACGAAAACCTATTCAGGAGCCCCCTTCCCACACATTTAACTTTATCAGTTTAAATTGCAGGTCTCTCCCAAAACACAGTAGAGACGTTTTTGATCTTTTGAGCTCCTCCCAACCTGACGCCCTATTTCTTACGGAGACTTGGTTGACGGACCATTCGGGTCCAGATATCGCAGCTGCTCTTCCTGATAGTTACATCTATACAGGTAGTAACAGAAGGGGTAAGGAGGGTGGAGGAATAGCTATTATTTTTAAAAGAGCCTTCTCCTGTAAGTGGGAGGATATTGTTTTCCTAATTGTGAGGCTGGGCTGTTTAAGATACTTCTATCCCCCAATTTCACCCTTACAGGTGCCCTGATTTACCGCCCACCCTGGCCCTGCCAGTTCTTGGGCTTCATCTCTTCCAGAGCATTTAGCTCCTCTACTATTGAATGAGACTAACTTTTTAATTGTTGGCGATCTTAATGTTCACTTTAATGATAAAACCTGCCCTATCAGTACCAATTTGTTGTCTGATCTAGCAGCCATGAACATTACCCTGCATATTTCGGGCCGCACTCATAAGGCTGGTAATTTGCTCGACCCAATTTTCTCCAATCTAGAAGCAGTAATGTGTAAGTCTCCCTTACCTGTCCCGTGGTCTGACCACTTTATTGTAGAATTCTCCATTACGATTGACCAATCTTTCAACTCCCTTGCAATGGCTTCTACACCTATAGTTACCCGCAATTGGAAGAATCTTGATTCCAACAAATTTAATTCAGTTTTGTTAAACTCTATGCCTCTTACTGAGGTTAGTAGCCTTGATCAAGTGGACGTCATTCACCACTGGTTTACTTCTGCTGTTAATACTTGTCTTCCACATCAAAAGCAGATATTTAATGTACATCACCCCCCTGCACCATGGTTCAATGACCTTCTAAAAAAGGGAAAAAAACAGCTGTTAACACCTCGAGCGGAAGTGGCGCTCTGACTACGACCCTCACATTAAATTGCAATATAAAGCTGCTTTAACAAAATATCATTCCCTTTGCAAGATAGCCAGAACTGAATATGTTAACTCATCTATTCTAAACAGGCAAAATCGTCCCACAGCCGTGTTTAAGGTTGTGCACGAACTCTCTGGTGCCACTTGTCAATCTAAGGCCCCTTGTTTGGATAAAGCACAATGCGACTCCTTAGCAGACTTTTTTGTTTCTAAAATTGAGAATATATATGGTGACTTTGGTCCCCCTAATGCCACCCCATTTCCCCCTGAGCTTATCATATCTACCACTCCGTGCAATCATCAGTCGGCGGAATCGGATATTACTGCCTGGGACCCCTTGACCCTTTCTACTTTACACAACATAGTTAGAAGTATTAAATCTGGTTCCCCTTTGGTTCCCATCCCTCCCCAAATTCTGCTAACCCTAGACTCCTCCTCTCTTAAGCTCATCTTGGAGTTATTGAATACGTCACTCAGGGAGGCCGCGGTCCCCAATTCTTGGAAACACGCAATGGTTATACCGTTGCTAAAAAGGCAAATGCAGATCCAAATAACCCCGCCAATTTCCGTCCAATTTCGCTTCTTCCAGTCTATTCTAAGATTCTGGAAAAGCACGCAAATAAACATCTCACCAACTACATTGAATCTCGTAATATTTTACATCATTCACAATCTGGCTTTCGCTCGGGTTTTTCTACAGAATCCACTCTTTTAGGAGTCTCTGAAACCATTCGTCATCTGGTGGACAGAGGGGAGACCGTGGCACTTATTCTACTAGATTTAAGTGCAGCATTCGGTACGGTCTCCCACCCCACTCTGGGTAACATCCTCAAGACTTCTGGCATCACTCATTCTGCCCTTGGATGGCTTACCAGCTTTTTGTCTGATCGGACGTTTCAAGTCTTCTCGGCTACTTCTGCGTCCAAAATCCACAATTCAGCATACGGTGTTCCCCAAGGTTCCATCTTGAGCCCCCTTCTCTTCAATTTGTATGTCAGACCCTTGGCTACTATTGCGGAGCAAGCGGGGCTCTCCATATATTCATATGCAGATGACACACAGATCATCTTCTCACTCTCCACCAGCCATCACTCCACTACATCCTCCCTCTGCTATGGTCTCAACAACATTGCCTCCTGGATGCATGACAACAAGTTAAAATTGAACGGAGGGAAAACAGAACTTCTTCTGTTTGGCAACAACACCGCCTTATGGGGACCCTCTCATTGGCCTGCTCAAATGGGCATCCCTCCTAACCCATCTAAAACAGCTCGCAACTTGGCCTTCATTTTTGATGACCAGTTGTCCATGAGGCAACATGTTGTTAGAGTCTCTTCCACTTGCACAACTATTCTCAAAGGGTTGAAGAAAATCACATGGATGCTTCCTTTGGACACCCAGAAAACCGTAGTCCAGGCGCTAATAACATCTCGCCTGGACTATGGTAATGTTCTTTTTCTGGGGGCGGGCAAAGAGGTAATCCGTAAATTGCAGACGGTTCAGAACATGGCAGTCCGTCTGCTATGTAAACTACCCTACAAGTCTTCTACCTCCCCTTCCTGCCGTAGCCTTCATTGGCTTTGCATTGATAGTCGCTGTAAATTTAAGGCACTCTGTTTTATACACAGAATTAATACTGGCAAGGCCCCTCAATATCTGAGATCTTTGATTCATCTGTACTCTCCCTCCCGCACTCTTCGTTCATCCAATCAACACAAACTCCAGATTCCCAGGATTAGGAGAGCCAGAATGGGTGGTCGTTCTTTTGCTTTTCTGGCCCCATCCCTGTGAAACTCTCTCCCTCTACCCCTTCGGATTGAACCTAATTACCTAAAGTTCCGCAGGGATCTAAAAACTTGGTTATTCAATCAATAAACTATTTCGGCAGGCACACCTCCCTTGTTGGTTTAGTGCCTGGAAACCTCCGGGTAGCTGCGCGCTCTATAAAATTAAATATAATAATAATAATAATAACAGGAAGGAAGGCTGGGCATGCTGGGAAGGGGATGTAGCCAAGAGCATGGTGGGAGTTGGAGTCACAGCACAATATCCCCCCTTCCACATGGGCCAGCAAGCTCACCCTGAACCATGCACACCTCACAGGTAGTGAAAAGCCACTTACAAGATGTCTCACACTAGGCTCTGCTGTGGGGAGCACATGGTCCTGTTGTGAACTGGGTACAAATAAACTACAGGACACCACTGACTGACATCCTGAGAGTCAACATACACACTGCAAGGGTGGGATGCTTCATGGTGGGAGAACTGGCCTGGGGGAGAAAGAGGTCAGTATTTCAGACAAAAAACAAAAAAACTCTCTATTCACACAACGTCTCAGCAAACACACATTGCACAAGTGGGACAAGTCACTCCCAAACATAATGGGCTGGTAAGATGGCTGACACATGGCCATGAGTAAAGATGTGCCAGGAAATCACCCACTTGCACTGGCCAACCCAAACACGTACACACTCACAGCCATTGCAACTGTATTTCAACAAACACGGTCTGGGGATGCAGTGTCATGGGGGCCTCCTGGCCTGGCTGTGAAGGTGTGTTCTGCACATGACAACTGTGGAAAATCTGACAGACTACATAGCACAAAACACACTGGAACGCACAGACATCATTGGCAGGGGTCACCTGACAGTGAATGGAATGGACACAATAATATAGCTGACACTGTAGCATGGTGTCGTTCACACAAGGTGCTGTACTGAGCTGAGATCCACCCCTACATCGTTCTGCGACGTATGCATACTGCATTAAACACACCACTCACTGTCATAGATACTGTAGACACAAGGACCAACCTGGACTGCATTGGAGGGGACATGCTCCTCACAGCAGCAAAATTGCTAGACACACACCCCTTCCCACACTCCCATGTACATGGAAAAGTCAGAGCGCTACTGTGCCCAATCCCAATCCCCATGGAGGTCAGTGACCGGATAAATCTGGCCTGCACGTACTAAACTCAGCAAACACATCATTAGCTACGGCAACATCACAACCCATTTCAAATGCAACGTGAACTAGTAACGCAGACACCAACATAGATCCACAAATGAGATCTAGGGCATACTGAACTATGACCATGTTGTTCACACACACCGATGGGACGCACAAAGACTTGCTAGCACTGACAACACACATGTCCCAATCCAGAAACATATCTGAAGTGGAATTGCGCGTATGTCACAGTTAAAGGACTAATATTGACAGGGATGACACACCTGTGGTAGGCACGTGATGGGCCCTGAGTAGCAATGGCCATGTACAGTCAATCAATATATGAGCTGGGCATGCACACACCTCCACATGCAAATTGAAATGTTTCAGGTTGGCAGGACAATGTGCTTTAACTACATCAACCTCTGTCTGTGACAACATAGGACAATGCAATGCCCGGGCATGCACCCTGACGAACAGTCACAACTGTCATGTGTATGAACCAGGGATGCCTGTATATACCTAACATACATTGTGTGTCTCTTCCCAACACAGCTGATGCTGAGGACATATCAGCCAATGAAGAAGAGTCCCAGTCCCAGGCTCCGGTGGAACATCAGCTCCCTGGTGTGAAACAGTCTCTGTCCTCTTCAGATGAAGAAGGACCTGGCACCTCCGGTGTGAGTCGTCCTGCAGCACCAGCAAGACCATCATCTGCACCCAGCCCTCCAAGATCTGGCAACAGACACACCACCACTGATGACACAGACAGACCACGGACACAGGATTTCACCAGCACAGGGACCCAGCCCACCCGGGAAGCAACAGACATCAACAACCGGACCGACTTCCAGGGGGGCACAGGGTCATCTGTGCGTGCCACTGCAGGTCTGGACCATGTGGCTAGGTTTGGTGGACAGAGGTCATGCCTTGCAGAGGGGACTGAACTGCATGATGAGCCCCAACCGGTACCGTTCCAGGTTACCACCACAGAGGTCAGCCAGGTTGTGGGGATCCACAGGGACATACAACAGCAGCAGGCTGCCCATCATGCCCGCTTGGAGACACACATGTCTCGCATAGAGTCCAAGTGGGACACATTGGAAGAACTGACAGGGGTGCATAGGGACATTTTGACATGCCTCCGCCAGATTACCACCAACATGTCCACACCTCCCTGTGTGCCCACAACATCTGGTGCTGCAACATCTGCAACTGCCACAGGGAGAGAGGATAACTCTGGCGGAGAGTCCTCTGCACAGTAGCACACTGCACTTGAGGGTCCCCCCAGGAACAAGAGGGGTTGTCCAAAGAAGGGCAAGTGAGACAAAGATCACCATGCACATCCCCCAGGAACCCAACGCCTGTTCTGGAACTTTTCCTATGTGTGCAAACTGTTCACCTTGTCGAATGCTACTCAACTCTCCCACATGACCTGGAGGGTTTCAGTTGTCAGATGTATCAGATGACTGTGAACTTTACTCTGGACATTTCATCTACCAACACTTCCTACTCATCTGTGAATTTTGGATTCCAACACATTGTACAGCACCCACCATCCCGTGCACTTTACTCACACATGCATGCTAATAAACTCACAAATACACAATACTTGCCTCTGTTGTGATTCCAATGTGGCTTTTGTCATGGAGAAGATTATATGCTAAATGACACTGTGCATGCTAACTGCTACAGAAATGTAAACTCCATCATGTGGGTAAGGATGATGTGACACATATGAGGGAGACATTCCACTAGGGCACCACTAGGTCAACACATACACACCATGCCCATCTGACCCATCTCCTGCACTGATGTTGCCAAGAAATACAGTTGGACGCACACACACCACACCTATCCAGAGTCAGTGGTAAGTAGCCCACAGGTGCAGTAAGCAAATGCCAGCCAGATGTGTGGAGAAAAACAACCACATCACAAAGTGTAGCAACAGTTTATTTATTTATTTATTTATTTATTTTTTTGAAGACCTTTATTGACATTTGATAGTTATACACAGCTTGGAGCCTACAACCCTGAGGCCGGCTGCTAAGTAGGACGCAAAACATGACATTGAGGTATACAAATATTTCTTAGTGCAATAACGATAGATCCGGCTATACCATGCAGTAATTGAGGTCTCACAGTTTTTTCGATTTTGTAGAGGTGTAACAGTGAACGAAAAACCAACATTAGAACAGAAAACATGAGACCCTCACAAGCTTACTGGCTTACTAGTATAATGAGTGCGAAGCAAGGACTACTAGAAGCCCACTGGGCCGAAGGGTGCACCTATCCCGGACAGCAATTCGAGTGCATGAGGCTACTACTCCCCAGCTACATCTAATGTGAGCACATAGTCAGTGAAGTAGCACCAAAAGTCTTTAGGCCTGGTTTTTGCAGGTAGCTCTTCCTCATAGGTTTGTAGTTTGTCTCTACAGCTGGTAATATCATGCAACCACCCCGATATTTTGGGCACTTGCTTGCTGTGCCAGCACTGAGCGATCAGTCTTTTAGCCAGCAAGAGCGCTATGACACAAAATTTACGACGGGCAGCTTTAAGTTGTGGCACAATACCAAGCAGACAGGTGCGTATAGTGCAGTCCATCTCCACTTCAATCATAACGGACAATTTAGCTATCACTTCCGTCCAGAAATCTTGGATCCTGGGACAGGACCATGCTAAATGTACAAACCCCGCGCCTTCCACTCTGCACCTTTTGCATCTGTCGTTATCTTGCAGGCCAAATTTGTACATACGTGCAGGCGTGTAGTATGCTTGATGCACAAACTTGTAATGGATGATTCTGAGATTGCCGTTAGGGGTAAGTATTTGCGTCAGTGCACAAGTCTGCTGCCATTCTTTTTCAGATAACGGTTCTACCAGCACTGTGTCCCACCTGGTTTTGGCTTTGTCAGTTGTATGTGTTATCTCCGCTTGTGCTGCGGCATACAGCCTAGACACCAGGTGTGTTAAATCCTGGGTGGTGATGAGTAGCTGCAGCGCCTCCAGGCTATCAGGTTCGGAGGGAAATGTTGGATAGTGTACTTGCATTGCCCGCTTCAGTCTGTAATGTGTGAATGTAAACAGAGGTGTTTTGTTGTGGATATATGTTAAGTCTTCCGAGTTTACAAACTTGCCCCCTTTAAACAGGTCTCCCATGTGCACAAGACCCACCTGCTGCAAGAGGGACATGCCTACCTTTTCACCCGTGACCGACAGCGCTGGATGATAATGCAGATGCATTGCAGGTGCATATAATGGGGACTTATGAGCCAGCTGGCTCAGTTTCCCCCAAGCTTTAACGGTGGTGTCAATGGTGTTGATATCTCGTGCATGTAGTGGCTGCCGTACACGCGAAATGATCGCTGTTAGCGGTATAGGTGACGCATCCCCCTCCTCTATAGCAGTATGCGTGAAGTATGGTATGTTGTGGTACCAGTATGCAGCATACTGTGCCTGAGCGCATAAGTAATATAGTAGAAAGTCCGGCACCCCGAAACCGCCCCTAATATATGGAAGCGTTAGTGTCTGGAGGTCCACCCGTGCTTGTTTGCCGGCCCATATAAGGTTTAACACCAGTGATTTTATACGGCGGAATACCTCTCCGGGCGGAGTGATTGGAATGTTATTAAAAAGATACAGCAGTTTAGGTAGTATGTTCATTTTCACTATCGCTATACGATCCGCTATGGATAGTGGCAGCTGTATCCACCGGTGTATCTTATCCTCCAATTTGGAAATGGCTGCTCCATAGTTGGACCTTATAACCACTTCAGGGTCTCGATGGTACAGTACTCCCAAATAACGTATTGGTTCTGACTGCCACTCTAATGGGTAGTCGGTGTCCTGAGGAGTTGTCGTGTCAGTTAGAGGGATGATGGAAGATTTGGACCAGTTTATGGCTAGACCTGAATGACCTCCAAATTTGATATATTCACGCAAAATTTGGTTTAAATGTGTGTTGGGATCACGGACATACAGCAGCATATCATCCGCATATAGAGAGATATGTAGTGGCCTAGACGGGAACTGCAATGCCGACGATTTGTAATTTTGGCGAATAATACAGGCCAGAGGTTCAAGCGCTAATGCAAATAATAAAGGTGAAAGTGGACACCCCTGTCTAGTACCTCGCTGAATGTGAAATAGGTCTGACACGTAACCATTAATACGAACCCGGGCGCATGGATTGGTGTAGATTAGGGACACCCACTGGATGAAGCGCTTTGGGAAGCCCATTCGCTGTAAAATAGCAATCAAGTAGTGCCACTCTATAGAATCAAAAGCCTTGGCGGCATCTAGCATCACCGCCACCGCCTTAGTAGATGGCTGGAGGTAGTGTGATAAGGCAAACAACGATCTGGTATTGTGAGAAGTGGAACGCGTAGGGATAAACCCCGCTTGGTCCGGTAGGACCAAGTTTGTCATCAGTGGCTTCAACCGTATCGCTAATAATTTTGCCAATATTTTGGAGTCTGTGTTTATAAGCGAGAGCGGTCTATAAGAGTCGCATATTTCTGAGTCTTTGGCCGGTTTAAGTAAAGCTATTATGACCGCCTCACGCAAAGTTGGGGGTAATTCTGCCTTGTCAAAAGCTGCGCCGTACATTTCCACCATATGGGGGGCAAGGATATCCGCATAACGTTTGTAAAATTCGTTGGTGTAACCATCAGGACCCGGTGCTTTCCCATTCGGGAGAGTTTCAATCACTTCAGTCACCTCCTCTACCGTGATGGGTGCCGCCAAGAATTCCCTCTGCCCATCCGATAGCCAGCCTATTGCCACGTTTTCCAGATATCGAAATATCTCATCTCTCTCTGCTACCGGACGAGATCTATATAAATCCTCGTACGTTCTTGCAAAGCATTGTAAGATTTCCGTGGCGTGCGTGTGTGTCGTGCCCTCTTCGGATTTAACGCGTAGTATAGTTGTGTGTCCCCTACCTTCACAGATCTTGGCCGCCAGTACGCTGCCTGGTCTGCCCCCTTCCCCATAAGATCTGGCCACGTGTTTTTTATCCAGATATTTTATTTCATCTTCTATAAATGTCTGGTGTTCTGAATGCAAAGTACGGAGTTCCCCCAGCAGCGTGATATCCTGAGTCGTCTCGTAGGCCGTTTCCAGCTCCCTCATACGTGTCTCGCAGCGTGCGATTTGCCTGCGTATGTCCTTTAAAATGCCTATTGTGGTAGTCATGCACACACCCCGTATTGTGGCCTTGAAGGCCTCCCATAGAAGACCCGGATCTTCCACTACCGGTTCGTTTATTTGAAAGTATTCTTTAATCGCTTTGAGTATGGTGTCTGCATAGATTAAATCAGTTAAAGCACGAGAGTTAAATCGCCAATGAAAAGGGGGCGGGGTATAATTTGGGATCGTTAGAGTTAACAATACAGGGTTATGATCTGACAAGGTCCTGGGTAGGACTTGCAGTGCTTGTGTCCATAGTGCGATGTTGTCCGTGCCAAGCCAATAGTCCAGTCGCGACCAGCTATGATGTAGCGCCGAAATGTGCGTGGCCCCAGGGACATCAGGGAATTTATGTCTCCAAATGTCAGTTAGGGACAAATCAGCAAGCATGTGCAGTAGTTTTGCTCTGGCTTGTTTGTGTGGTTCAGAAGAATGTGCGGAGCGATCTACCCCCTCTTCCACAGTCACATTCCAGTCCCCCCCACATATAATATGCGTGTTTGCGAGTGTTCGTAAATGTCCCCACAGTTCCTGAAAAAATTCAGGGGCGTCTAGGTTTGGGCCATATACATTCAGAAGCGTCAGTTTGTGGCCACGTAGGGTGCCAGACACCATCACATATCTACCCCCAGGGTCGCTAATGACTTGATGGACCGTGAAATTCATCCCCTTGCGAACTAATGTTATCACCCCTCTGGAATACGAAGAGTAGGTAGCCATATATGAGGACTCCGACCAGCGGCCACCTATGTGTTTGTGTGTGTTTGGCGCGATGTGTGTCTCCTGCAGCACAGCAACATCAATTTCCCATCTATTTAAGTAGGCGAATACCTGCCGTATTTTTTTTGGTTGCGTGAAACCTCGAACATTCCACGTGAGGAAGTTAACATGTGCTCTTCCAGTACCTCTAGTTACCCTGGCCATCTATTAGACCAATAGATCAACTGTGTTAACAGAACACAATCAGCTACAGTGCAAAACATTGCCATCACAGAGGTAATCAAGTGCACCCCACCCATCCCTCCCTCCGCAATTTCCTTTAAGTAAACATGTAGTAGTAGCTTTGGTCTCGTAACATGAACATTACCCCAACCCCCCCTACCCCCTCCCACTCCAGCAACCCAAAACTGCCGAAGCCGTTTCCCCTCTGTAAACATCCCCTATATACCAAAAACAACTGATGTGGGGATTACCCTTGTGGAGGTCCGCCTGGGGCACAACTCTACACCCAACTTAATGAGTGTGGACGACTCACAGAACATAATTCACATACGTGTGTTCTGCCCACCCACATCAAACCTGTCCGCAGCACATAAGTGCCCTGATGTAACTTGCGAGCATTATCAGTGGCATATTCAAATCACCAAGCATTGTAATATGCAGGAAATAATTATACCGTGCAGATTTGTAATATGTACAGTAATGTGTGAGTTGGCACCCACCGGTTGATCGGTGCCATCAGTCTACACCCAGTACCTTGCCTAGGATGTGAGCGATGAGGTGAACCTACGGATTGGATCATTATCATGAGAACAACTCTTTAAGAATGTCCTGAAAGAAAGGTCGTCCTCAGCATGTGTGGTGTATTGTGGGCCCCTCCGATTATCCTGCAATGCGAGACATATACTATACCAACATAACAACTCAAGGCACGTAGAGTACAGTAGTCGGTCAGACCGGTCAATAGACAGTAATGTCTGATCTCCTGAAAACAAAGATATGCTAAGGCAGTAGTACAGGGCTTACATATATTAAACAGTGCGTGTCGGTAGTATACCCATCATTTTCTAGTTTTAAGGCCCCACGTCTCCTGGGATGAGGGCACATGGGCACCGTAACATATGTAGTTACCTACCAAATCAGTTTCAAGTTCTGCCACTCTGAACTGTTTCATCTGGTACTAAGCAATATATAAAACTGGAGGATCAGTCGGTACCTGCGATAGTCATTTCTGGCCGCCGGACGTGATCCTCAACAACCTCCCTGATGCGACATAAGGCAGTCGCTGCACCATCTTGTCCCGGGATCAGTAGCTCATTTAATAAGCACCCTGCATCTTACCACATAACCTGAGTGGAGCCATTCCAAACACCTACCATACTCAGTCCGAGTCCTGTTGCTGCTCCTCACGGGCTTTCGATTTAGACTGTTTCATCACCTTTTTAATAAATTCCTGTGCAGCCTTCGGCGTGGATAAGATCACCGGCTTTCCCTCCCAAGATACTCGCAATCTGGCCGGGTACAGCATGGAGTAGTTGATGTTTAGGTCCCTAAGTTTGGATTTTGCTGATGCAAATTCTTTCCTCGCTTGTTGCACAGCTACAGTGTGGTCTGGATAAAATTCGAGTGTGTTACCTTGATAAGTAATTGTACCTTTCTCACGGGCCAGTCGCAGCATAGTGTCTCTATCACGATAATTCAGAATCCTAGCCACTATCGGCCGCGGTGCAGCCCCCGGTGGTGGACGTGGGGCTAGGGATCTATGCGCTCGTTCTACAATGAAAACCGGAGACAGTGCTTCCTCGCTAAAGATATCCTTGCACAGCTGCTCTATGTAGATCTCCATGCGGCCTGTGTTGGTTGATTCCGGCAGTCCCGCGATGCGTACATTGTTGCGCCTGGAGCGCGCTTCCAACTCCTCCTCCTTTGCCTTTATCACCTCCAACACGCGTTCCATACCGGAGCATTTAGAGGTAGTGGCGCGGGACTCGTCCTCCACCGTCGATATCCTGTTTTCGGCTGTGTCCAAACGTTCCCCATGTTTGTCCAGTTTCGCAGACATGCCGTCCATTCTGCACGTTAAGTTATCCAGTTTGCCATTGATGTCTTGTAGGTTCGCCTGTATGGCCAGCAGTATTTTCTCCATGTTGGTAGTAGCCGCCAGTTCGGCCGGTGCTTCCCCATCAGCCATCTGCTCCGAGGACTTAGGCGCCTTTCTGCTTTCAAAGGAAATCTTCTGCTGTTGTTTATCAGGCTTACCCATCTTCTCCTGGGGCGGGTGTCTTGCTTGTGGGGCTTGGAGCGACGATCTGGTCACTCTGTCCGATGTCGCCGTGTTGACGGAGTAGCAGCGCTTGGTCGGGACTCCCGTGTCTTATGTGTCTTAGCCCACCTCTCACGTGATGTAGGCGGTTAGTGATTATGGAGAGGACAGCAGTGCACGATGAAAGAGGCGGATAGTAATAGTGCAACAGTTCTGACAAGCGCGCGCTGTTATGCGCAGCTCTGATTCCAGTTAAATAAGTGCCAAGTACATGCAATCACGCGTGTCAGGGGGCGCTGTATGGGCATCTGGACACTGGGGTGCATTTCATCGGGTTCCACTCTGCACTGCTGATACACTCCGCCAAACCCGGCGACCACAGCAAACTTGGGCTGATGTATCCAGGGCATATGTGCAATTTCCTTCATGCCCTGTTGTCTGTGCCAACAGACGCTGTTATCTTAATTGCCCTAGTACAGGTGCCTGGCTACCACTTATGCCCATAGTACAGCCGATTCATTTGGGGATCCAATGACCCGCCCACGATCTCTCGCGATGCAGACACCTCCAGCTGTCCGTGCCGTGCTCTCGTAATCCCAGTTTCCTGCTAGTTATTTTAGGCGGAGGGGCATATATTGCGTGAAAAGCAGCGATCACCCGCCTCAGCCCCCAGCACCTCGCGCCGGATCAGCGCGCCGACACCCGACACTGCAACGCCATGCAGACCCCAGTCCCCGTTGTCTGTGTCCGCTGTCATGGGAAACGGAGCACGGCTCACGCTACCGGCGGGCGCCACAGTCCCGCATATAGAGACTCAAGAAATTCTGTGTACATCGGCGGACACAATCACTGACCTGCGCCGTCCCGCGTCTCCAATTTGCCGATAGTTGCCGAATTCATCAGTGCGCCGCCATGTTGCATTCGCCGCACCTCAGTCCACCAGCGACCAGGCAACACAAGGGCAAGAGCGCCAGCCCCGCTAGTGCAGTCCGCCGTAACTGCTGTCCGCCGACTGCCGGTCCGTTGCTGGTTGTCGCGGTTAGTTCAGGCACCGGGTTTCTCATCAACAGTACAGGCTCCTGATCTAGTATTCTCTGTAGCCGGTCGCCATTTTGACCGCAGTGTCCGTCCGGTGAGCGCCGCTTCTCGCTCAAGGTCTCCGCCACTCCATCTCTACATAAACCGCCGATCTCTCAGGTGGTGCCCAGCATATTCCCACACACTTTTGCGGTGTCTGCGGACGGTCCCGTGGGCTTTAGGCATTAAGAGCACACATTATGGTGGCCGTCCAGCGGAGCTGCGATATTATCCAGCCATTCCGCCGTGCGCCCCCTAGCGCCTCCCAGCAACAGTTTATTACACTTGTGTAACAGGTTAACTACTCAACAAATGCAGGGCAAACCCACATGGCAATGGCCAAACAGTCACCAAGTCTTGAAGATATGAAGTCCAGGGGTGTAGGGCACATCATTTGTACTGAAACAACTACTTTCACCCTGGAAGTAGAATCTGTGTGTCGGGGGTCAAAGTTGAACAAACCACAGCCAAAGAACCCTGTGAAGGACAGACATGAGACATAGTCAAAAGCACAGAAGACAAAGGTAGAACTGCAATACACATGCCCAAAATCTATCACAAGATATACACACAAAACCAAGAAAGCTTGTCAACACTGTTGGGGAGTACAGGCAACCTGTAAGGACACATCACTGCATGCATCCAGTCAAGTAGCACATAGCCACAGTAAAACCGCAACAGAGTACCACCAAAACATATATAGCAAAGTCAAGACCGTGACATAACATCCCTGTACATTTACATTCAGCTAAATAAGTTGTTGATGAGCTGTGTGCGGACATCACCCTCCTCATCATCATCACTAGCATCGTGGCCCAGGCCAGGATCCTCCAAAGGTGGCGGATGTTGGTCATCGTCCTCCCTGATGAGAGGCAATTTCTCCCGCACTGCCAGGTTGTATAGCATGCAGCAGACGATGATGATTTTGCACACCTTTTCAGGGTCATATGGGAGAGCTCCTCCTGTTTTGTCCAGGCATCTGAAGCGGCTTTTCAGGAGTCCAAATGTCCGCTCGATCACTCTTCCGGTCCGACCATGTGCCTCATTGTAGCGCATCTCGGCTGGTGTCACAGGGTTCCTGAGTGGTGTCAGCAACCACGGCATGTTGGGATATCCAGAGTCACCTACAGACAGACAATTGCACATTAGATGAGTACAGAGAGAGGGTGGAATACAACATTGCACAACACATACAATGGTAAAACGTCAGCACACACCGACAAGCCAGGCACGTTGGTTCTGCATCTGTGTCATCAGCATCGGATACGACTAATCCTTATTATGTAGGCATCGTGTGCAGACCCAGGGAAACGGACACACACATATTAAATGGCCATATCCGACAGACATACCACCAGAGCATTAATTGAGTGGAAATGTTTCCTGTATGTCTGCTCATGTGCCTGTGGTGGAA
Source organism: Lissotriton vulgaris (assembly GCF_964263255.1). NCBI lineage: Eukaryota > Metazoa > Chordata > Amphibia > Caudata > Salamandridae > Lissotriton > Lissotriton vulgaris. The sequence goes on from NC_141697.1 coordinate 1,058,133,988, forward strand.
CCAAAGCCACATGTGTCCCATCAATGGAGCCAATGACATGTGGCATCCTCCCCGGGGCACAGAAGCCACTCTTGATGTCAGGAAGTTGCCGTGGGTTAGGGAAATAGATGCAGTAGTTCAAATAAAGGAACATTGCCTCCAACACATCTCGTAGCACACGGCTGAACATGGTCTGTGACATCCCACCAGCAGACGCCACAGTGTGTTGAAAGGTACCGGTGGCAAAGAAGTGTAGAGCTGCCATGACCTTCACCTTGGGGGTCAGCGCTGTAGGGTATGTCTGGACAGGTTGCAAATGTGGGTCCAACCACACCACCAATTCCTCAATGAGCGGCCTGGTGAAGCGGTAGCGTCAGATGCAGTCACATTCCACCATGGCTGCATGGTCAGGGAACGGTCTATGGACAGCTAGTTCCCTGCAGCACATAGGTGAGCAAAGAAAAATTGTCAATCCCCACACCTGTTTGGCATTCACCATACTCAACACACAAGTACTTGGTTTGTGTGCCGTTGTGTATGGACACATATGTCATCAACATGCCAATCATCTAACATCTCAGTTCAACATGTGTACACAACAAGTTCAATGTTGTGCCATGGCAAATCACCAGGCTGTGTCACATAACCTATATACTGTGGCCACGGATCAAACACACACCACAGTAACAAGTCAGGACAGATGTGTCCCAGGCATCACAGCTCTTCAGAAGGTAGATTCCCATGGACCCTGGATTGACACATGGACACTGACATGACATAGTGTATCATGGACATGCCAATAAACAACAATGACTCCCACAGGTAGTGGCCCCTGTTGTCTCTGCAGGACATGTGAGACACACACACACACAAACACCATCAATGTTGATGAACACACCACATGGATGTGGAGACTGTCTACCAATGGGCACATGGAATCTCAGACATCTGAAACACAACATGCACACAGACTGTATGTATTGTATGTACATCACAATTGCGGCAAAGGGTCACTCTGTGATGTACATGTCATCCCACCGATGACTCGTGTGGTATGTGACATGACATACACATATGAACACAGGAGATGTGACCATGCCACATGCTCTGAACTGACCAGGTGCACATCACAGTGGTCATGTGCACAACACACAAAGGATTCTGTCCCCAAGAACACGTGCATAGCCAGGGAGAGGCTGCCCCCAAGTGCCACCCCACAAACCACATGTTGACCCCCACACACACACACACGTAATGCAGCCTTATCTGACTTAGTATACAGTGTGGTACAAAAGGGGGTGGTGATGGACGGAGCATCTGAACCAATCAAACATTCACACCCAGTCAAAAGATCTGGGTTTAATCCAAAACCGTTCTTTAGCCCACTATGCCACCCCAGTTCAGACATGACTATATGCAAATCAGTCTGACCCTGTGCCTCATGGGAACAGTCCAGCCCGAACTGCCAAGCCATGTCTTCCCTGGACCGGAAAAAAGCTTCCGAGGACCGGTTTCTGGCATTGCAGCCTTCTTCAGCCCGGCTTGCTTGAATCCAGTGGCAACGTGAGCAAGGGACTCACGTCTGAGCATACCCTGCCACACTTATGTCGGCCAAAAGCGGTACGAAAGGGGGTGGTGATGGACGGAGCATCTGAACCAATCAAACACTCACACCCAGTCAAAAGATCTGAGTTTAATCCATCACCGTTCTTTAGCCCACTCTGCCACCCCAGTTCAGACATGGCTATATGCGAATCAGTCTGACCCTGTGCCTCATGGGAACAGTCCAGCCGGAACTGCAAAGACATGTCTTCCCTGGACCTGAAACAAGCTTCAGAGGACCGGTTTCTGGCAATGCAGCCTTCTTCAGCCCAGTTTGCTTGAATCCAGTGGCAACATGAGCAAGGGACTCACGTCTGAGCGTATCCTGCCACACTTATGGCGGCCAAAAGCGGTACAAAATGGCTGGTGATGGACGGAGCATCTGAACCAATCAAACACTCACACCCAGTCAAAAGATCTGGGTTTAATCCATCACCGTTCCTTAGCCCACTCTGCCACCCCAGTTCAGACATGGCTATATGCAAATCAGTCTGACCCTGTGCCTCGTGGGAACAGTCGAGCCGGAACTGCCAAGCCATGTCTTCCCTGGACCGGAAACAAGCTTCCGAGGACCCGTTTATGGCATTGCAGCCTTTTTCAGTCCAGCTTGCTTGAATCCAGTGGCAACGTGAGCAAGGGACTCACGTCTGAGCATACCCTGCCACACTTATGGCGGCCAAAAGCGGTACAAAAAGGGGTGGTGATGGACGGAGCATCTGAACCAATCAAACACTCACCTTCAGTCAAAAGATATGGGTTTAATCCATCACCGTTCTTTAACCCACTCTGCCACCCCAGTTTAGACATGGCTATATGCAAATCAGTCTGACCCTGTGCCTCATGGGAACAGTCCAGTGGAACTGCCAAGCCATGTCTTCCCAGGACCGGAAACAAGCTTCCGAGGACCGGTTTCTGGCTTTGCAGCCTTCTTCAGCCCAGCTTGCTTGAATCCAGTGGCAACATGAGCAAGGGACTCACGTCTGAGCATACCCTGCCACACTTATGGCGGACAAAAGCGGTACAAAAGGGGGTGTGATGGACGGAGCATCTGAACTAATCAAACACTCACACCCAGTCAAAAGATCTGGGTTTAATCCATCACCGTTCTTTAGCCCACACTGCCACCCCAGTTCAGACATGGCTATATGCAAATCAGTCTGACCCTGTGCCTCATGGGAACAGTCCATCCCGAACTGCCAAGCCATGTCTTCCCTGGACCGGAAACAAGCTTCCGAGGACCGGTTTCTGGCATTGCAGCCTTCTTCAGCCCGGCTTGCTTGAATCCAGTGGCAACGTGAGCAAGGGACTTATGTCTGAGCATACCCTGCCACACTTATGGCGGCCAAAAGCGGTACAAAAGGGGGTGGTGATGGACGGAGCATCTGAACCAATCAAACACTCACACCCAGTCAAAAGATCTGGGTTTAATCCATCACCGTTCTTTAGCTCACTCTGCCACCCCAGTTCAGACATGGCTATATGCAAATCAGTCTGACCCTGTGCCTCATGGGAACAGTCCAGCCCGAACTGCCAAGCCATATCTTCACTGGACCGGAAACAAGCTTCCGAGGACCGGTTTCTGGCATTGCAGCCTTCTTCAGCCCGGCTTGCTTGAATCCAGTGGCAAAGTGAACATCACCACCCCCTTTTGTACCGCTTTTGGCAGCCATAAGTGTGGCAGGGTATGCTCAGACTTGAGTCCCTTGCTCACTTTGCCACTGGATTCAAGCAAGCCGGGCTGAAGACGGCTGGAATGCCAGAAACCGGTCCTCGGAAGCTTTTTTCCGGTCCAGGGAAGACATGGCTTGGCAGTTCAGACTGGACTCTTCCCATGAGGCACATGGTCAGACTGATTTGCCTATAGCCATGTCTGAACTCGGGTGGCAGAGTGGGCTAAAGAACGGTGATGGATTAAACCCAGATCTTTTGACTGGGTGTGAGTGTTTGATTGATTCAGATGCTCCGTCCATCATCACCCCCTTTTGTACCGCTTTTGGCCGCCATAAGTGTGGCAGGGTATGCTCAGACGTGAGTCCCTTGCTCACTTTGCCACAGGATTGAAGCAAGCCGGGCTGATGACGGCTGGAACGCCAGAAACCGGTCCTCGGAAGCTTGTGTCTGGTCCCGGGAAGACATGTCTTGGCAGTTCGGGCTGGACTGTTCCGATGAGGCACAGGGTCCGACTGATTTGCATATAGCCATGTCTGAACTAGAGTGGCAGAGTGGGCTAAAGAACGGTGATGGATTAAACCCAGATCTTTTGACTGGGTGTGAGTGTTTGATTGATTCAGATGCTTCGTCCATCACCACCCCCTTTTGTACCGCTTTTGGCCGCCATAAGTGTGGCAGGGTATGCTCAGACGTGAGTCCCTTGCTCACTTTGCCACTGGATTCAAGCAAGCCGGGCTGAAGACGGCTGGAATGCCAGAAACCGGTCCTCGAAAGCTTGTTTCCAGTCCAGGGAAGACATGGCTTGGCAGTTCGGGCTGGACTGTTCCCATGAGGCACAGGGTCAGACTGATTTGCTTATAGGCATGTCTGAACTGGGGTAGCATAGTGGGCTAAAGAACGATGATGGATTAAACCCAGATCTTTTGACTGGGTGTGAATGTTTGATTGATTCAGATTCTCCGTCCATCACCACCCCCTTTTGTACCGTTAGTATACAGTCTGGCACAGGCGGTGGTGTCATGGTTGTGCACACAAATTCATGCCAGGTAATTGTGGCTGCCATTTGTTTACCAGGGTCAAATATGCTGACCTATGCGTGTGACTTGTACAGCCACGCGCCGTACAGCAGTGGACTGAGCCGTGTGCACGCACTGCCTATTGATTGATTATGGAGACGGGAGCGTGTTGTTTTTCAAAATGCGCGCCGTACAGCAGTGGACCGAGCCGTGCGCAAGTACTGCCTATTGAAGATTATGGAGACGGGTGCCTGTTGTTTTTCAAAATGCGCGCCGTACAGCAGTGGACTGAGCCGTGCACACGGACTGCATATTGAAGATTATGGAGACGGGTATGTGTTGTTTTTCACAATGCGTGCCATTCAGCAGTGGACCGAGCCGTGCGCACCTACTGCCTATTGAAGATTATGGAGACGTGTGCGTGTTGTTTTTCAAAATGCGCACCATGCTGCAGTGGACCGAACCGTGCGCACGCACTGCCTATTGACTGTCATGGAGATAGACGCGTATTTTGAACTAAAACTAAACTAATCGTGTGCATCAAATACAGTTGGCTCAATACAACAATGTTGCAAACTCAATGTTGTAATGATTTTTAACATTTGAACGATGCGGAAGGCGTGTAAGAGTCGTGCAGTTAAAGGGATTGGGCAAAATCATAAGATGCAAACATGTTGTGCCTATCACTTTAAATGCATGGGACAGAGCGTGCCTCTGAAGCACAGATATAAGGCAGTCTGGTACCCTGAGAGCTCACTTGCCTGCACTACATGCTACAGATCTGCAATTGTCTGCTACCACTGCTGCTGTCTCTGCATCCTCTGGCTACTTCAATGGCACGTACTCTGGAAAGGGCCCCAGCCTTCACAGAGGAGGAGAACCAGGCCCTACTGGACGGGGTCCTTCCACAGTACAGCAAGCTGTATGGGAAACCATGGGAGCAGGTGAGTGTGCAGTCCACTGCCTTCCTAATTGTGCATGTTGTCTGACTACCAGTACTAGCAGTGTGTACACCAGTGGCTAGCATGCTCACTGAGTAGTTTCCACCCCCAAAGTGTGTAGTAACATGCACTGAACAGGTACAGTGCAGTCACAGTGCATCTTTTTCTTCCCAGGCAATGTTTCCATGTTGTATTTTCTGGACAACTGTTCATAGCTATTGTTGCACTACCTGTGTCCATCATAGGCCTCTGTGATAGAGATCTGTAAATCAAAATGTGTAATGCACCAATGTGTTGCATGTGTACTTATGGCCTTTTCACTTTGTCATCCTTACAGGTTGATGCCCACAAGAAGCAGGAAATCTGGTTGACCATCGCCCGGGCAGTCAGATCTGTGTGGGTTTACAAACGCCGGATGCACAACTGCCAGAAGAGGTGGCAGGACCTTCGTATCTGGACCCGGAGGATCGCAAGGGCCCAGCTGAAGCTGTCGCCTCCTCGCAGGAGGGGCGGACACCAGACCCTGACCGACCACATGCTCCGGATTCTGACGGTGGTCTTCCCTTACCTGGATGGGCAGCTGAAGGCCAGACAGCAGAAAGGAGGGGGTAAGTGCTGTCCTTGTCAGGGAACTATGTCTCACATGCTCTTTGCACTCCTTTAGCCTGGTTACACTTCCACAGTACGTCTGTCTTGTAGTCCAGGACTCATGTCCCTCACTTGTGTCATGCCCCATCCTCATCTCTGTAGGAAGGTACCTCCTGACTATGGTTGCCCCCAACTTTTTGCCCTGTGTTTTAGCTGGTTTTTGACATAGTCGACCTGGGGCCCTGCCAATCAGGACCCCAGGCCTACTGCTCTCTCTGTAAAATGGATTCCATGTACCCTAGGTACATTTCCAATTGGTACTGGGCCACCTTATCAGACCCTGTAACTCAGGGCATAGGTGTACCCAGGGCTGCCAGGGGCTGCAGCATGTATTATGCCACCCCTGGCTGGCCTCCTAAATTTGACACAACTGGCTGCATGACAGCTGGGGCAAAGTCGTGTAATCACCCTTTGCTATAGGTGTAGTATACCTATACCTAACCCTAAAATGGACACACAGATTCCTATCAGTCACTCCTATGGCAGGCCTTGACAATCCTGAAGGCAGAGTGCTTGGAATCGTGTGAGATGGTGCTCTGGCATGAGCTGAGCCTGTCTGCAGCTTGCGGAACCAAGTCCAAATAGCTGTTCCATGATATCGCATACCATATACTCTTAAGTGCATTATAATCCTCGCGGTTAAATGCTAACTTTGGTATTGCTTTATCAAAACATGTCGAGTAAGGTGTCATACGAATTGGAATACTAACCCCTCGCCAATTCTGGCGACGGGGTTAGCATTCCACCCTTCTAGAGGGACACGACATGTACGTAACTGTGAACCCCGGTTAAAGTTAACTGAAGCCTCAGCTCCACAAAATGGATGCTGCCACCACAGACACGAGTCTGACCCCCTGCAGCTGGGAGTCCTTCCAGCGAGGGGAGCCTGGACAAAGGGTTTCCTGTCAGGGGCGGTGCTAGCACCGTCCCAGACATGGTTTTGTGTATCCTGGGTAGGCAGGGCTTTACAGGAAGGTGACTGCTGAGTGGCACCCCGGTGCTCACTAGGCATAGGCCGGTCTGAACCAGTTCCAGGGGCACACCAGCCCCTGGCCTGGGGAAGTCCGGCATGGCAGAGGGGTGTAACCACCCCCCACCTAGTCCCACCCATAGGCAGGACCTAGTCACCGGGTCAGCCCCCTTTTTTAGTATAAAGATGGGAGCGGGCCCCCTGTTCAAATTAGATCATCTTTGGAATCAAGACACGACTTTCTGCGAAAGGACTTCAAGATTTCTTCCTCAAGATTCTCCCTTGTGGCTAAGGAGTAGTCACCCTGCATCCGCAGGCACCATCCTAAAGAACACTGCGGTCTGCTGCAAGTCCTTCATCACGAATCCGACGACCCAGCTCGACGAGACCCGGCTTCCCTGGCACCTCTGACCTCTACTCACCTCTACAGCCAAGCTGAGAACCGTGAGTGCGACGAGACCTCGAGGGACCGACGATCGCCAAGACTGCACGACATCTTTACTGCAAGCCCACCGTGTCCTCCACGGGTGAGTGCTTTGGGGTCCGAGAAGCCCCGACCCTGCACAGCTCCAGCACCCAAGATCAGCCTCCCTGCATCTCCACGATCTGCGTGGGGCCCTTCTGCTGTTTGCTGTGCACCGCGTTGTTTGGCTACTAGCCGGCTGGCTTGTGGCCTTCTGAACGACGCCCGACGACATCACTGCTGCTGGTCTGGTTGCTCCAGACTGGCCCTTGCTTCCTTCTTGAAGAGAGGCACCCCGGACCCTCATGGTCCACTCCAGACGCCATTTTAAGTCCACCGCGTGGGCTTGAATTTGCCAAGGCGTTGTTGCCCAATCCTGCGTCCAGCGACGCCGACAGCTTCTATCTTCGTGGGACAGCTCGATCCTCCTTCCTGGTCGCCGACAACGCCTCCTGGTCCGTGAGATCCCCGAGCCCAGCGTCACCCACACGCCTTGTCGAGGTGGCTACCATCCGGTGCCCTCCTGGTGCCCACTGACTACTGACTAGTAGTCTCGAACTTGGTCCCCTCTGCTTTCAGGTGTCATCTTCCATCGATCCAGGCTTGGATCCACCGAACTTTCTTCACTGGTCGCCTGCCAGCAACTTCTTTCTTCCAGGCTCCTGGTCCGTCAACGAGGATTCCCAACGTCTTTTGAGTCCTATGCAGCTGCAGCCCCTGGGCTAGGTAACTTCGGCATTTCGGTGCCCCAGCATAGCCTCACTATCCAAGGGTCAGAATCTACTTTCGTTTTCTCCCTACCAGGTCGGGTTCGCCCGAGAACACTAACTTTGCAAATTCTAGCTACCATAGACTTTGTCCCGCATCTCGCGTGAGAGTGCACACACTGCACCCGAGTCCCCTGGGTCTCCTAGAAGTAATCTAACGATTCTATAGTCAAGTCCTAGCGATTCCAAAGCCTATTAGTACTGTACTTACCTGCTAGTAATTTCGCATTCCACTTTTCAAGTATATGGTTTTCCGTGCCCCTCGGGCATTTGTATATACTGTGCTAACTTAAGTATTTTTGTAAGAGTTTTGGTTTGTGCTTAGTACCCTGTCCTCATAAAGAGTACAGGGCTGTTGTGATCTTTAATAAATAACTGTTTATTTTCATAACACTTGTGTGGTGTCCTTTCACTTGGTGTTCAAGGGGTATATGTGGTATAACAGCTGGCTTAACACGCCCTCTCGAGTCTTTAGCCTTAGACTGCTCGTATCCACGCTACTAGGATAGCTGGTCTATAAGGTTAACTTACAACCAATCACCAATAAGGGTTGCTGGACTGATACATAGTGTTCACTAGAATAGTGACCACTGCATATCAGGCCACCTTCTCACAATCTCATTCATAGGTGTAGCCCAAATAGTCTGTGACTAAGGTCACTTGGGTACTGGGTACTTTTAGTTACCTGAGGTAGAATTTTGGGCCAGCATCCGTTACAGCAACTTTGTCGTTGTCTTAATGGGTGGTACAATTGCTCACACAATGCCTGTAATCTGACATGTACTCAGTGTGTGCCTTTGACACGTGTTCCTAATGCTGCTTTGACTCACCACATGTGTGAGGTATTTGCCACACACCCATGATGCAAGAGAGACCAATGTTGGAGCCTCTGACGGTTGTACATCATGTGTGTCACACATGCATAGCCACCTGCCTAGTGTTCATGGTAATACCATGTTGCACATGCACAAGGACAGTAATGCCTACTCCTGCCATCGAATGCTCTATGATCTTCCACTCCCATGTGTCAGCTCACATATTGGGCATTGTGAAAAGTGCCTTCATGTGTTGGGCTCTGTGTTATTGTGGTGTGGCCTTGCTAAGTGGACTGCTGGAGGGTTTTAACAGTTTGAGGTGGGCAGCCATCTGAGATGGGAGTATAGGATTGGCATATTGTTTCATACATAGGTGTATGCAACATTACGGTGCAGGCTGTTTTTGTTGAGTCTCATCAGACTGTAAAGTGCACATGTGTAAGGATTCTTGTTTTCAGTCACTGTAAAGTCTCATTTCTTTAATGTCTGATAATATGAGTCCTCATGATGTGGGTGGCAGAGGGTGAACATGTGCACTTGTCATCTACAGAGCTTGTATTCCCCAAAGACCTTTCATTGTTCCAAAGTGCTGACAGTTGTTGTGTGGATGCACTGGCCCGGTGACAGGAGACAGTGAAGCCTGACTCACCAGACAGGCCTGTGCCATGGCATTCAACTTGCAAACGTCTGATCCGGCAGTAGTGTCAGTTGTCCTGCATGTACCCAATTGTCGCATTGACTATCAGGACATGAGAACATCATTGTGTCTGGTGATGGAAGCATTTCCCGCATATCGACAGACTCTGCCCATCCCTTTTCCTGATACATGTACTGAGTCATTGGCAGGGGATGGCATGTGTGTGGAGTGACACACTTCAATGTGTTATCTTGTATGTCCAACAACTGTCTATGTGGTGCATATGTGCACAAATGATTGGTGGCATACAACTTGCGCCAGATTGATGTCTCCATGGATAGGAGTTAAATGAGGGGAGTATTTGAGTGGCAGACCGTCCAGTGTCTTGTTCACATAGGTGTTTGCACCATTGGCAAATGATGTGAAGACTTGCTCCGAGATGTGCTCTCCTTACTGTGGTGTTTCAGGTCAATACAGTTGAGTGATGGGGATCTGTTTCTCCTGCTTACTTACAGATACATCTAAAGCCACGGGGGGAGACAGCTCCACAGACCAGGAGGAGCAGCAGAGCCAGACTGGGCCATCCGCCGAGGATTCGGAGGAGCACAGTGGCACGGAGGGTGAGGGGAGCCACTACAATGAGACCTCAGGGCCATCCACCTCAGCTGAGGAACACAGCTCATTGGATGATGAATCCCTTGTGAAGGCGGTGCCAGCAGTCAGCAGACACCATCAAGCAGATCTGTTCCCGCCACCATCACCACCCTCCCATCTGCTCCAATCCCAGAGGTCCGTGGAGGGTCCCATGTCAGGGACTAAGTCTCCCCTTCTGCCCTGAGTGTGGAGTCTGTGGACTTGCTTAAACAGATTCATGTATAGCAGACATCTTTGATGAGTGTCCTCCATGCACACACCAGTCTGTTGACACAACTGGTGTCGTTCATGGAGGGCATCTCTTCTAGCATGTCTGCCCTACAGCGGGTCAACCAGTCCATGGACTCCTCACTGACGGCAGCAGTGTCCCTCCTACAACAGTCCCTCACCCCTCCTACCTCTGCCACATCCTCAATCCCCACTACCCTACCTGCCACAAGCACACACACCCCAGCATAAACACGCACCACCACAGGCACCACACAGACACGCAAACCACAATTAAAACGTACATGCAAGCACAGTCAGGGGACTGATACCACACTCACAGGGGATGGGGAGCAGACACACACACAGGCTTCCACAAGCACTCCGCAGTCCTCAGATACCTCTCCCTCCAAAACCCCTTCCCTTGCCTCACCTGCAACCCTCACCTCCAAGCAGCTCTTTCTCTTTGACCTTGGCCTCTTCCCCGCCGACCCATCAGATAAGACTCACAAGGGGAAGAAACAGTCAGCAAGCACAGAGAGGACTGCCCTTCACACCCGGACCCCCTCCACCAGGCCCAGGCAGACTGAGACCCCACTCCCTAGTCCACCCATAGCAGGAGGAGCAAGATCCCCCCCACCACCACATAGCTCCACTACACAGTCTCCATACTCCAGCCCACCACTCCACAGGTTCCCCCGCATACCCTGCCCCAGGTTCCCACACAAACACATACCGCATTCCCAAAATCAGCCGCCCCTCCCCCCCAGCACATGCCCATTCACACCCACCCCAGACGCTCAGCCTGTTCGTGCCACTGGTGTGGAGACCGTGCCCCCCCCTCTGTCCTACCCAGCTCATCGGCGCCCCCTTCCACTACAGTGGAGGCCGCAACAACCCCGTGTGACCAGCCCACTGCAGTGGGGTCAGCACCCACCACATCTGAGTCATGCCCTAGAGTGATGTCTGCGTCGACCACACCTGACTTGTGCCTGGCAGTGGTTACTGGGCCCAGTGTGTCAGACACCTTCACTGCAGTTGCAAGTGAGCCCCCAGCTCCCACCACCCCTCCCCTGACTCATTCTGCTATCCCCTGAACCTTTTTCCTGCAGTGCCTGGCCTGCCCCTATGTGTGCCCCTCCAAGGGGAGATGTCCCCTGGCCGTAGCAGTGCAGGCAAGCAATGTGTCGCAGCTTGTCCCATGTCCCCCTGTTTGGACTTTACTAATGGACTGGCCATTGGCCTTTGTGTTTTCAGGACTGCACGTTTGTTTTCCTGAATTGCTGGTTAAAGTTTATTTTTGTCATCTTGTGGTTTTCCTTTTGACATACATGATGTTGATGACGAGTATCACGTACTTGCAGTGGTAATAGTGTTTTTCAGAAGAAGAAACTGACGTGTTGATGTAATGTACTCCGTGTGTTCTGTGTGATTTGCGTTTTATTCCGGTTGGTATCCTTGTCATCCTATGTAACAATCTGAGGGGGACTCCAGTGGACATGCAGGTGTGCGCATCAATGGTGTAGTAGTCAACTGTGTCATCAGTGCAACTTGCCGTACATGTGTGCTGAGTATGTGCTTGTGACATAATAGCCACTCCCGTACACAAGCTGATGTGACCAGAGCCTTCATTGTGGTGTTATTGTTGGCTCACTGACCACGTTTTATGCTGACATGACCGAGCCCTGCAGAAACAACATTTGGCACAGTTGACATACCACTGGATTATAGTCACCTAATGGGAGTGTGCCATTCCGTGGCATTGTCTGAGCCCATGGTGTGTGTTGTGTGAGCATGAGTGTGTGTGTTCACTTCCATTTTCCTACACAGCCTGTGTTCCCATCAGATGTCCCAGTTTGTGGTGCTTGATGAGTTGTCCATTGTTAATTTAACATCTCCGCCCCAGGTTGTCTTGGATGTGGGTGCATGGCAAACTGCTGATCATCAGGGTGTAATCACTCTGCGTTTTTGCTGAGAGGTCCTGGGATGTGGGCAAACACATGTGGGACACATTCAGGGGTCTACAAGTCCCTTTTGTGGTACTTCCATCTGGGTGTTGTGGCAATGTGTTATCTTTCAGTCATTGTGACATGTATCTGTGTGTGTGACTGCTCTCACTCGTCCGGTTCAGTGATGCAATGTTGTGAGGCTGTCAGCATGTGTTCATCATGGGTCTCCTTGTGTTATTGATTGGTGTGGGACTTTGTCTGAGATTTCAGGTATTAACTTGGATATTCGATAAGTAAAGCACCTCCCTCCCTCAAGCGCCTTGAGACCCTCTGGGTGAGCAGTGCGCTATACAAATTGCAGAACTTGAACTTGGTATATTTCAGGTAATGTCCTTGTACCTGTGTGCATAAGTGACTGTGCTACACAGTATGTGCCACATCTCCATTTCTCATCACTGAGGAATTAGCATGCATGGTAGTGTCAGCAAATTGTGGGTTTCATGAGGGCAGTGCTGTGGTGGTTGTGTCTCTTGTTGTGTTGGTTGCTGTTCCGCCCAGCTTGTGTCACAGTATTCTTACATATCCCACTCATCTGAGAATGCATGATTGACCACAAAGGGGTGCCCAGGTGATGTTTACTTGTTCATGGCACTATGTGGGGATCTGTGTCATTGGAGCCCAGCCCCCTCATGTGTTTTGTACTATCCTGTGGGTAGTTGCGTACACACACGTGGTGTTTGATATGCAGTGTGGGTGTGGAGCTGCCTCGCTGTATTTGTGCATACGCAGCACTGAATTGGTATGTGTTTTGTGTGCTATTGGGTGTATGTTGTTTGTAAGTTCTTCCCTACTGTCCATGGGACTCTTGCCTCATCAGTGTGCACATTCCTCCTGTTTGATATGTCCCATTGCTGCCATGGTGTGGGAGTTTGTCCTATTGTACACATTGTGAGCCCCCATGTGCAATGCTTCGGTGCAAATGGAAGATGGTGTTTGTTGCAGTGCAACCTTTGCCTGACCACTGCTGTGTCAGTATGGGACACAACTACTACTTTGCCACACACATGATTGTGGTATTGGTACCAGTATTCATTCATGATGTTTGCTTGTAGCATCATTCACATTCCAACACTTGCCTTTTGCTCACTGTGATGATGGGGGGCTTAGACCCCATTAACACAGTGTGCATGTTATGTTTTAATTGTGAATCCCACAGCCAACGTTTGACTCACACATGTGATGTGATTCACATTGTATGTGCCCTGTCAGACTCAATGTCGTGGGCATTTTGACACAAGTAATAGACTTATGGCATGATGGGGGTGTTGCTTTATTTTAAACTGTGTGGGGAGGGTGGTAGTGTTAAGCATTACACATCTTGTGTGTGGGGACTGCTAGTAGTGGTAGGCATCCAACCCCCTATGATTTGGGGGTGGTGGTTGGCATCCAGCTTCCTATGGGGTGGACAATGCTGGTAGTGATAGGCATCCACCCTCAGGCGATGCACAATGCTGGTAGTGATAGGCATCCAGCCCCCTATGGGGTGGACAATGCTGGTAGTGGTAGGCATCCAGTCCCTTATGGGGTGGACAATGCTGGTAGATGCGCATCTAGCCCCCTATGGGGTGGACAATGCTGGTAGTGATAGGCATCCACCCACCGTGGGGTGGACAATGCTGTTAGTGGTAGGCATCCAGCCCCCTATGGGGTGGACAATGCTGGTAGTGATAGGTATCCAGCCACCTATGATTGGGGGTGGTGGTAGGCATCCAGCCCCCTATGCTGTACGCTCTGACAGAGGGGACGGGGCCCGGTGAGTACGCTGGGGGGGGATTTACATCCTCCGGTATTGGGTTGTAGCAGTTAGCCCATCTTTGTTGGGATGTGGCGGTTTTGGCTCCCCTATGGTGGCAGCAGGTTGCCCCCTATTTTAGGGCGTGGCGGTTTTGCTCCCCAGATTGGGACACAGTGTTTGTGCCTGTTAGGTATCGTGATACGGGTGGCCAGGTAGGCTGTCGGATTCTGTTTTCTACTGTGTGTTTGTTCTCATTAGCTCTGATCTGGGTCCAGCGCTTTCGCCTCCGCGCCGCCGGCCTCAGCTCTGGGCATTTATGAGGAACGCTGGCTCTTTGGCTAGCGCCCATCGCCCTGACTGGGTTCCGCCTCCACCCTCCCCCTAGAAATATCCTTCTAGGCGCTAGGGTGGTTCTAGGTTCGTGCCTTGGGATCCTTCTCGGCACGAAGAGGGGGGTGTGACGCTTGGTGCACCGGTATTTCTTTTCTCAATCATTGTAGGTTTCATTGCATTTTTCTATTGTGTTCTTGTGATGTGCTTGGCCTATGTAGTGGCCAAATACTGTTAGGTATGTGGTGTGTTTTCAACTGGTGTCAGGTTCTGAGAATTTCCTTTGTCAGCTTATTAGTTTACTCTGGGCATTAGAACGTTACTTGACCGAGATCTGATAAAGGAACTCTACCTGATACATCCCTTTACCAACATTACCAACTAGTACGTCCACCCCTAATACTCTCTTGCCTCTACAAGGGACTGGATGTAAAGTTTTATTAATGTGCATTCCTGTAAAATACCAAGGCAAAACAAATTCTGTCACTCCCCTTACTCTTTTGGGATTAGTACAGCAGACCCACACAAATTCTCAGCACATAGGTTTTTTTCTACAGTGCTGCCGCGTAGGAACCCCAGAAATTGTCCTAAGTGTTGTATGTGATTGTTTGAACTGTATGAAGCAATTCACCACTCTTGCTCTATTTTTGGATGTTGGGACCCTGTGGCACAGCCACAGACAGGGTCTCTTTTCCTATCTTACTTATTTCACGAGCCATCAAGGCTCAACAACAACCGGGATCTGGCTTCTTCCTTCCTTGTGAAAAAGCTTTGGTGAATTGGCATCAAGTGACCTGTTGGCGTGACTGATTGATGGCTTTCTTTTTGCTCTCTTGCAAATACTGGTATGTGGCTGAAATATATATGAAGTATTTTTGCCAACCTATTGTATTAACTGTTACCGTCTTGTAGTCCACCCCGCAACCCATCTGTCTGGTATATTTAAACAGTGATTTGTGAGGCGTTTAGGACCAGCTGCTGCACAACACACAACTCAACAATGGGGAACAGCAATAGTGAAAAGAATTTAAATACAGCTCAGCCGGCCCCACCCAAGAACTCACCTGCCTATATTGTGGGTTAAAAAAGAGGCTTAAGCTCAATTATGTACACCCACAAATGGCATGATCTCACATCTAAAAACTCAGACCTGCAGTTCCCATGTAATGGCACAAACGACATTGCAAAATTATCATATTTGCGCCAAATGTTGAATTTAAAGTGAAAGAAGGTTAGGGGAGTCGAATGGGAAGCGTTTTATAATTGGAATTGGGTTCTCAGTGATATGCGTTCAACCAACGTGGTCAAGTCAAAGGTCCACAGTGAGATAATGGAGATTAAGAAAGGGGTATTACAGGCATAACTGGAGGGCAATTGGAGAAAAAACTCATGTGTTCCCATGCGATCCCATTACAGAAGAAAAGAAGGTAGAGGGTGATGCAGGGGTGGAGGACCAACTCCTAGAAGATATTCTCTTGGGGTTCTTGGGATGCGATTCACCGCTGCCTGCGCCTGAGCCAGAACACACTGAGCTAACTCCCGAGGAGCGGGAGGCAGCAGTAACTTTTGTTCACAGAGCGCTCAAAGATAAGGTTACGAGACTGGAATTGGACGCTGTCCAAGACCTGGTTTCTCTGAAAGTGATGAAGGAAACGGCTGTCTAAGCAGCTGCAGAGTACAACGATAAGAAACATAACAGTCTAAAAGAATGTGTTCAGAGAAAGGTTAAAATTCCTAAATTAATTGACAGACAGTGGCATCAATTATTTGAAGATAAATCACAGGATGGATCATTCAGACAGTCACAGTGGCATTCACTAATATGGGATGCATTTAAATATGTCCACTGCACAGAACACGACATTTCGACTTTAGAGCAATGTTTGGCAGAAATAGAGCGAGCTCCGGAGACCAAAGACGAGGCAGCATGGTGGGACGCGCTTCCGCATCCACTCCAAATTCACCAAAATTGATGCTGAAGAGCGAATCTTTAAATTGTCAAACACTACTACAACGGCTCATTAAAGGCTCACTCACAGTGGACTCCTTTATACAAACACAGAGTATAAGGTATGTAGAAAAACGTTGCCCTTAGCACCAGCAGAGGTAATGAACAAGGCACCCCAAGCTCATTTGGCATTTGCTAAGCAAGCCAATACCCAGACATCCACGGGTAACCATACCCCACTACCAGCACAATATGACTGGGAAGTAGGGAAGTTCGGATTCACAGACTCAGATTTAATAACATGGGGGGAGTCTAAGTTGCAGGACACGCTTAGATATGCGGTAGACAAATTGCAACAATGGAAACAGTTAATACACACTTGTGCAGTGATCAATGTAGCCCAGACTCTTTCCTACTGCACCACCCCAGCCAGCACAACAGAAGTTCCATCGCTTAGCATGTCCCTACGGGAAATACCGCCACCACCTGGCAGTGCGCCAAATGCTCTAGCATATGTTTATGTCCCATGCTCCAGGCAGGACATTAATTGGTTTACTAAAGAATTTCCCAAGCTTAAGGATGAGCCACAGAAGTGGTACGAAGAATTAAAGTAGATGGCTGCATTGGGCTGATTATTATGGAGGGATTTGGACACATTGTTTAATAGAATTGTCCTAAAGGACCTTTGGGAAGACTGTAAAAGGAAGGTTGGGTGGCCAGACGTGGAGCCACCGAGGGCCAAGGGCAGGATGCCAGGTCCAGCAATAGATGAATTATACATGAAAGTGGTAGAACATTTGAAGGAGAAGGTACCGGAAGATAGGGTTGATTGGAGTAAGATCACGAGTACTAAACAGGAAAAGGACAAAAGTGTGAATACATACTTTGACCGCCTCCTGCAAGTATATAGGTAGAACAGTGGATTGAAAAACCCTATGGGGGATGCGATGCCGGCCCTGGTAACCGCATTTGTACAAGGTCTCACACAACCTATCAAAACACACTTACAAACTTATTTTGTCTGCTGGCAGCAAGAGCCAATAGAAAAGGAGTTGGCAGCAGCCAGGTACTGCTCAGATTTTCAGTCTAGTGCGCAGGTAATGGAGACAGAAAATTTAAAGAAAGAAAAAGTGAGGCTAATGGTAGCACAAAAACGATTTTACAGCAATAACAGAGGGAGGGAAAGGAGCAGAGGGGGTTGCACAAGGCGCAGGAAGGCAACAGAACAGTAGGACACCTTCCTTACCCCGCTGATCAGCCTCCCTGCCACCACAAGGAACAACATGTTTCTATTGTAAGGACCCCAACCATTGGAAAGCATATTGCCCAATATTGAAGAAAGGGAATGAGGACAATAGGTACACACAGAACAGCGGGCAGGAGGGCCGACACCAGCACACCAATTACACTCGTCCCACAGGGTACCGGAACAATGCGCAACAGGGACACGAGCCTCAACACCAGCAACAGTGGACAGGAGGGGAGGGGTGGAAACCGGTAGACAATGGCTGGCCCGAACCACCGCCTCCAAACTCATTCTAGGGGTACCTGAAAGTGGGAAACTGCGTAATAGCCCCAGCAATAGCAGTGGATCAATCCGGACCCTATGTAGAGGGAAAAATATTGGGTAGGGTTGTTCCATTCCTTATTGATACGGAGGCTCAAAGATCAATGCTGAAGGCACTAACAACGCCTGAGGCTCCACTTTCTAGGATTACGGTAACCGCAGTAGGCATGACCGGACAACCCATTACAGAATTCCTTACTGAGCCACTACAGTTTGTAGTAGGTACGATAACAGTTTACCATCAGTTTATCCTTAGCAGATTTTGCCCGTGAATTTGCTGGGTAGAGATTTGTTATGCAAATTGCAATGCACCATACACTGTTCACCAACAGGGGTCTTTCTAGAGAGCAAGACCAATGGCCTCATGTTACAAGCCTTCATGACATGCACTGACCCTACAATACTGCCAGAACTACGCCACAGTGTGCCGCCTGAAGTCTGGGCCAGCAGTGCCAATAACGTAGGGCGGGTATTAAACTACCCACCAGTACAGATAAAACTAAAGCCAGGAGCAATTCTCCCAAGAGTAACCACAATACAAGATTTCCAAAAAGGGGGAGGAAGGCATCGCACCAGTCATACAGGACCTCTTGAATCAAGGAATTCGAAGGGAGATTCAATACAGTCAATGTAACACACCCATACTCCCGGTGAAAAAAGCTACAAAGGGCCCGGATGGGGCCCCTGTCTATAGATTCACACAGGATCTGAGAGAATTGAACAAAATAGTGTTGCCCTCTTTGCGGTGGTCCCAAACCCAGCAACAATATTATCCAACATCCCAGTGACAGCCACCACCTTCACAGTGATGGATCTTAGCTCCGCCTTCTTTACCATTCCCTTGCACCCTGAAAGCCAACATTTCTTCTCCTTTAGTTTCAGACAGAAGGAATTTTGTTGGACGAGGCTCATACAGGGCTATACAGAGTCACCTTCTATTTTCACACATGCCTTAAAAAAGGATTTAGACTCCCTGGTACTTAAGGAGGGATCCACACTTATCCAGTATATTGACGATTTGTTATTGGCCTCGCCTTCGAGGGAGGCTTGCGTAAAGGACACCATTGCGGTCCTCTGCCACTTAGCACTAAAGGGATACAAAGTCTTCCCCAAGAAGCTACAGCGCCCTCACTCTACCACTCTACTGCCCTCACGCCCTCACTCTACCGCCCTCATTCTACCACTCTCCCCCCTCATTCTACCACTCTACTGCCCTCATTCTACCACCCTCACTCTAACACTCTACCGCCTTCATTCTACCTGTCTACCGCCCTCACTCTTCCACTCTACCGTCCTCATGCCCTCACTCTACCGCCCTCACTCTACCACTCTACCGCCCTCACTCTAACACCCACACGCCCTCACTTTACCGCCCTCACTCTACCACTATACTGCCCTCACTCTACTGCCCTCACACCCTCACTCTACCGCCCTCACGCCCTCACTCTACCTGCCTCACTCTACCGGCCTCACTCTACCGTCCTCACTCTACCGGCCTCACTCTACCGCCCTCACTCTACCACTCTACCGCCCTCACTCTATCTATCGCCCTCCCTCACTCTATCTATCCCCCTCCCTCACTCTATCAATCACCCTCCCTCTATCTATCTATCGCCCTCCCTCTGTCTATCTATCGCCCTCCCTCTATCTATCTATCCCCCTCCCTCTATCTATCGCCCTCACTCTATCGCCCTCCCTCCCTCTATCTATCGCCCTCCCTCTCTTCCACACACCTCCTTCTCTAACTCCCTGTTCTCTTCTTTGCCATCATTGACATACGGCTCCGAACTACTGGCAACCCGGGACGCTACAGCGTTAAATCTCGCCCAATCTAGGCTGTTCAAAACTCTTTTCTCAATCCCGAGACACATTTTGCAAGCCCAAATCCGTTTGGAGTTCGGTCTCACTAACCAGCTCCCAGCAAGACAAGGAGCACTCGTCAAATATTATTGGCTTATGAGGGAGGCAGAAGACGAATCCCTGGCCCACCTTTGCTGGTTAGAAGTCGAAAAACAGGCCGGGCAGCCAGACTCAATATACAAGATCTTGAGGCAAGCGTTGGAGGCATTAAAACTAGATGAATCTTGGCGTCTGCCCATGACATAATCTGCCTTCAAACTGATAATCAAGAAAGCAGTCAAACAATCATCACTATTCATGGACAAAGCAGCAGTGGCTGGCAAAAGCCATGCCTGGATCGTTTTGCCGTCATATACCCACCTAAAACCACAGGATTATTTGAAAGAATGCTTCAGGGACCACTATAAAAGGAAACTAAGCCTTCTAAGGTTGGGTTGCTTCTCGTCCAAAGACCTCACTCCCAAATGGCTACGGCAGTGGGCAACTCCCAATTGCCGCATTTGCGGCAACGGCGCAGAGTCTTTACTGCACCTCATATGTATATGCCCGGCACTCCAAAATCTAAGAAAAACGCTTCTTCGATCTCCCTTAAGAGAAGCCCAGGTGAGAACTTGCAGGGCGGCGGTGATAAGATGCCTAAGCAGTTCTTGGATAGAACTATCATGTAAAACCATAACATTTTTGAACCTTGCCGCCATAGAGCTGGAAAAAAGGGCACCATCCAAAGAAGTCCCTGGACAATAGGACAGGCTTTAGCAGAGCACAGACTTTTCCTTCCTTTTTTTCCAATGGTTGTTTTTGTGCATCATGAGTTAATAATAACGAGCCTCTTGTTTGAATAACCATTATTCTTTTATACTTTTTTCTTCTCTTCTTAGACCTTTTTTTCGGCCACTTTTGCAGAGCATGTTATTCATTTCTAACTCGACTCAAAGTTTATTCTGTGTTGTTTTTATGATGTAAATACCGCTTGCATGGTGGTAAGTCCACCCTTTTATGATTTTTTTTTTAAATCAAATAAAGTATTATTATTATTATCTGTTCTCTTCTCTTCTCCCGAGCTGATCTGCTGCTCTCTTCCACCCTGCCTCCTTCTCTAACTCCCTGTTCTCTTCTCTTCTCCTGTGCTGCTCTGCTGCTCCCTTCCACCCCGCCTCCTTCTTTAACTCCCTGTTCTCTTCTGCTGTGCTGATCTGCTGCTCTCTTCCACCCCGCCTCCTTCTTTAACTCCCTGTTCTCTTCTCTTCTCCCGTGCTGATCTGCTGCTCCCTTCCACCCCGCCTCCTTCTTTAACTCCCTGTTCTCTTCTCCTGTGCTAATCTGCTGTTCTCTTCCACCCGCCTCTTTCTCTAACTCCCTGTTCTCTTCTCCTGTGCCGATCTGCTGTTCTCTTCCACCGCCTCCTTCTTTAACTCCCTGTTCTCTTCTGTGCTGATCTGCTGCTCTCTTCCACCCCGCCTCCTTCTTTAACTCCCTGTTCCTTTCTCCTGTGCTGATTTGCTGATCTTTTCCACCCCGCCCCCTTCTCCAACTCCCTGTTCTTCTCCCGTGCTGATCTGCTGTTCCCTTCCACCGCCTCCTTCTCTAACTCCCTGTTTTCTTCTTCCGTGCTGATCTGCTGCTCTCTTCCACCTACCCCTTTCTCTAACTCCCTGTTCTCTTCTCCTGTGCTGATCTGCTGCTCTTTACCACCCGCCTCCTTCTTTAACTCCCTGTTCTCTTCTGCTGATCTGCTGCTCTGTTCCACATGCATCCTTCTCTAACCGCACACACACATACATACAACCACGCACACACACACATACAACCATACACACACAACCACACGAACACACACAACCATACCACACACACAATCGCACACACAACCACACACATACAATCACACACACAACCACACACACATACAACCACACACAACCACACACACACAACCACACAACCACACACACACAACCACAAACATCTATCTATCGCCCTCACTCTATCTATCTATCGCCCTCACTCTATCTATCTATCGCCCTCACTCTATCTATCTATCTATCTATCTATCTATCTATCTATCTATCTATCTATCTATCTATCGGCCTCACTCCTATCTATCTATCTATCTATCTATCTATCTATCTATCTATCTATCTATCTATCTATCTATTGCTCTCACTCTATCTATCTATCTATCGCCCTCACTCTATCTATCTATCTATCACCATCACTCTCTATCTATCTATCTATCTATCGCTCTCACTCACTCTATCTATATATCTATCTATCTATCGCCCTCTCTCTATCTATCTATCGCCCTCACTCTATCTATCTATCTACCTATCTATCGCCCTCACTCTATCTACCTATCTATCGCCCTCACTCTATCTATCTTTCTATCTATCTATCGCCCTCACTCTATCTATCTATCTATCTATCTATCGCCCTCACTGTATCAATCTATCGCACTACCACAGCATCACTCAGGGGCACCACAGCATCACTCAGGGGCACCACAACATCACTATGCGATACTACAGCATCACTGAACGCCACATGATCAATCTGTGCAACTTTTCAACAACAACTGGTTCAAATATGTTCTCTCAATGTTTCAAGCTTTATTACAAATGTCACAAAAAGATGTTGATATTTCACTTCTGCTCTTGGATTTTCGCCACAATAAAATACACTGAACATAATCTTCACAAAAGTCATTTACTAAAGTTTAAGCTATTGCCATTATAAATTACAATAACTTTTATTTAAGTATTAATTATTTAAAAAAAATAAAAGCCATTGTTATTTGTAATATCAATACATCTAAGTCGAGTAAATACAAAACATGTTGCATTACAAATGCTATAGGTGTCACATTTGCAAACGTTAAAAGTATTGGCATTGTAAATGACAAAGCTATTAATTTTGCTATTTTCAAAACCAACACATACATACAAAATTTTTCATTTACAAGACCAATAGCTCAAACTTTCCTAATGCGAGACCTACTGCAGTGCAAATGCTTGTTTAGCAGTGCATTTTGTGCTGTGTTTGGGAATGGAGGACTGGAGCAGCAGCACTGAGCAGTCATTAAACAAACGTGTGTCATTAACACACGGATGTGATGCCAAAGGTTTCATGCACGTCACTTCCTTGGCTTCTCAACTGGTTTGAAAACAGGGAGACACAAAGTGGCGGAAACCACTAAGGAATGCTGTTTTTAGGTCTCGCAGAGAGACCTATTGCCACCGATCCACAAAACTGACTTTTTACGATGAGGATTTCCAACAGTTCACGTGAATCACGTGACCACAAGCCTCTCGTGCTCGAGCTCGTATTCCATCATCAAAGGCAGCCCAGCCAGCCCAGCCTCCCTCACACAAGGTTCTCCCAGCCATATGGTAGCTCGAGTTGCCCACCCCCTCCTTCCCCAGCGCCTGCCTTCCGTGACTCGCATTCGATCATGAGAGGCAGCCCATCCCAGCAGGCAGCCCACCCCCCTCCCTCTCCATATGGGCAGCCCACCCCCTCCCTCTCCAGCGCCTGCCTTCCCTCTCGCATTGCCTCGCTGTCCCGTTTGTTACTTGGTGTGCCTTTGTCAGAGTTGCTTGTTTTTTTTTAGCTGTTGTAAAATTCTACTTAAAGTTTTGCGCTTAGGGTGGGGGGTGTAACAGGGGCACTCTAAGCACATCAAAATGGCGCAATGTTGACTATACTTTCACAGGACACTCTGTACATTTCCAGAGTGGATGTCCTCCTCTCACCGCACCCTTTCACACAATGGCCAGCTTCGCTCCACCGCACTGAGACATGTGGTGCTTGGCGTGCACGTGCTAATGAAATTATCTCTTCCTGGGCAGTGTCGTGACCCAAGCCCATGCCTCGGGGTCAGTGTGTCCACAGCATTCTTCCGGAGGCACAGCTGCAGGCCACGTGAGCCCCCAAGCGCCAGTGCGCAGTCCGTTCTTCAAGGCGGGTCGCCCTCGTGGACATAAGCCAATCAGCTCTGGACAAATGCCCTGTCCCCGTCTTTGTTCGTATTGAGTTGCGAGGAAGGTTGTCAGGGCTTTTAACGTGCAACGGCAGTGTCGAGCATTTAGTCACATGCACCTCAGAGCCCAGGCTCACGCTCACCATCACACTCACATTCAAGGTCCCGAGCACCAATTACGTTCCACAAGCACACATTAATTTTTGTTAGGCACAGTGAGTTTAAGTGATTTGCCCAGCAGCACAGGAAGCTGAGGGGAAGCCGAGACTCGAACCAGGTCCCCCAGCGCCAAAATCGGCAGCTCTGGCCGTTAGGCCACATCAGGTGTGCTTTGCAGAGTCACACAACCACACCCCAGCTATCCCATAGCCAGGGTACTGTATCACAGTCGCTTACAGTCCACACTGCAGCTGCACACGGCGCAGTCACACAGCTAGGGCACTATATCCCGGGCCGCACTGTTCCTCTGCATAGTGGAGGCTCGTACTGTCCTGAGGCCTGGGCACAGTACCCCAGCATCAGCACAGCAGCTGCACCTTGCACAGTCACAGTGCAACAGCGCTACACTCCCGCCCTGCCCTTCCGCACAGCTACACGGCTTACTGTCCCACGACTCGCCTAACCACACGACCCGCCCAACCACACGACAGCTGCACCGTGCAGGGTCACATAGACAAGGAGCTGTGCCCCACACCGCTGCCAAACTGAAGTGGAGAGGGGCACACGGTGGTGTGTGGTGGCATCGCAACCAAAGGACAGACTGCTTATAGCCTGTTTATGGCTAGAGTTGGTGTGCACGGGTGGCATTGAAGTGACAGCAGGTGATCACTGTGGGCACTAGAAACACTCAGCTGTACCGCTCTTTCATCCCACATCCCATGATGCCCCCTCCGGCCATCAATGGCATGCCAGGGGATTGATTCTCCAAGGCGCAGCCTGACTTGTGAAGAATGGAAGGTTGGCATAGGGAGTGTGTGCGTCCTATGACATGCGTGGCACGTTATTTCATAAAATATTCTACACTCATCGGGACAAAAGACTGCTTACTAAATGGTGGACACGTTTTTATCCACGTTTCTAAATTGCACCACGTGGCGTGGGAAATGCTTCTTGTCGCTAAGCGTCTGTTGTCTTATATTGAGTTGTCCACGGGAGGGGGGGGGGCGTCATCGTCTGACTGAAGTTACTTATTAAGCATTAGTGTTTATTTTATATCACTGTGTAAAATGTAACTGATTTAACTATTTAAAAATGCTTACCGTATATGTAAAGCCAGCAGGGTCTAGCCAGCGCTATATAAAACATAGCACACATTTGGCTACCCTTGCGTATGAGCAGCCTGCTGGCTGTGTACACTGTGTGTCACTGCACATTGTTGGCTGTCCGTGAGTGTGAGCATGCTGTCTGGACTGTGTTTCGTTGCACATGGTTGGGTGTCTGTGCTTTGGAGCAGGCTGTGGGCTGTGTACACTGTGTGCTAAAGTACATTATTGGCTGTCCGTGCATGTGAGTGCACTGTGGGCTGTCTGGACTATGCTTCATCGCACATGGTTGGCTGTCAATGCGTGTGAGCAGGCTGAGAGCTGTCTGGGATTGGGGTCACTGCATATAGTTTGCTGTCTATGCGTGTGAGCATGCTGTGGAGCGGTCTACACTGTCACTGCACGTAGTTGGCTGTCAGTGAGTGTGGCTGTAGGCTGTCTGGACTATGTTCTACAGCACATTGTTGGCTATCCGTGTATGTGAGTAGGTTGTGTACTCTGTAGACTGTCACTACTCAGTGTTGACTGACTGTGCTTGTGAGCTGGTTGTACGCTGAATGGAATCTTTGCCACTGTACATTGTTGGTTGTCAGTGCTTGTTTTGTTTATCTCTGTTTCTTCTCTCGAGTCTGGTCTTTATTTGTCTTGGCGTACGTTCCACTACGTCTCTTTGCCTGCTCTCATCACTACCACGTCCTCTAACGTCCCGTCCCTTTTGATTCCACTCACCCCATATCTGCTCGTAGCCCCCTTTATTGCTACTTCCCCATGCTCCCCGTTAACTTTTTCTCATCCTTTTTCACTTTACTTTACATACGGCTTTTCTGCAACAGAAGTGTACACAAACAGCATATGCACACAACTCAACGATAGGAAATATCGCTAAACAACAAGGGTGTGGCGTAATGGCTTGAGCTGCTAAGCGGAAAGTTAGGGACACATGCTCAAGTCACGTTGTGGGTCGCCCCAATGTAATTTTGCACAACTCAGTTAATATCCACGTGCCTTCCAAAAGGACATTTTTTCGTGTGTTTTCAGCCTGTGGCCTACTGGTTATAATTAGCATTTCCGCTAACAATTTACTATTTTTAACAATTGTTTAGGCACCATGTGGAGAAGTGTGGCTCACTGGTTAGAGCAGGCAGACCCTGAAGCAGAGGTCAGACCCGGGACCAGGGTTCAATTCCCGACGCGGCAGGGTCTTGAGCTCAAATGTCCATAGACTCGATAATTCTCGCTTCGGTGCCTGACCTAATCATGGGTTCACACTCTGCAACTCTGGGCATTAAGCTTGCTTAATCTCCACAACGGCCCCCCCCCTGCGGCGGGATGCCTGGCTTTCACCTTGGGGATGCCCTGTAGGGGCTATCTCAAACAGGGAAAAGCCAGGACGGGTTCCCAAGGCAAGCGCGGAGATACCCCTTCGGGGGTCGATTCTGCGCTATATAAGAAACATAATAATAATATGTTGTTATGTTTTTCCGTAACGTATATTTGCCTTTCAATGTGTCTATATTTTCCCAAATGCTTTTGTTGCCGTGGATTTCTTCTGTGTTCTTTTTCTTTTCCGTTTGTTCGTCTACCACTCGCTTTCCCTTTTGAACGCTTTTTTTAATATTTAAAAATGTTTGTTACTATGGCTCGCTTTTAATCACTATGCTTGTTATAGCTACATGCCTATCCTTCTTTAGCGGTGTACAGATCTCAGCGCCCAGTTGCGTGAGATACGCCGGGCGCTTCACTTCTGAAGTTTTTATTTATTTTATGGGGGCATGTTATCGTAACACAATAGAATTGCTCTAATGCTTAAACAAGTGTATGAATCATAAAAGTTACAGTCAGCTTTGCTTTGTTTTAACCCGGTATCTGCTTCATGCGCACATATTTCTGGGGTTAACGGTTTATAATTAACGTTTCCAAACACGCTTACTTATATTTCCTAAACGTTTATGCACTATCTTGTTATGTCTTTCCTGGGCGTGTATTTGCATTTCATTGTGTCTGTATTTAAATTGGGGACTGTTAGCCAAGGGATGCGAGGTGCTTATGTAAGCTAGTTTACACTGTAAACTAACCTACACTAAACGCTAAATTATTAATGAAACGTATACAATGGTGAAAAAGAGTTTGCGAGTTGCAAATATCTTGGATTCCTATTTATTTACGGGATTGTGCCCTTCAGGATCGGTAGGTGTGTATCCGCTACACAAATCTGTGATCTTGCACACATCCTATTTATCTCGTCTCTCTGCTTTTTTCATTTCCAAAACGACGAGTTACTACATTTCACTTTACTTGACATAGGGCTTTCTGCAACAGAAGCGTACAAAAAGAGCATATGCACACAACTCAATGGTAGGCAATATCCCTAAACCACAAGGGTGTGGCGCAATGGCTTGAGCTGCTAAGCTGAAAGTTGGGGACACATGCTCAAGTCACGTCGTGGGTCGCCCCAATGTGATTTTGCACAAATCTGTTAATATCCACGTGCCTTCCAAAAGGTTTTTTTGTGTGTGTTTTCAGCCTCTGGCCAACTTGTTATAATTAGGGTTCCGCTAACAATGTATTATGTTTAACAAACGTTTCAGCACCATGTTATGTTTTTCCTTAATGTATATTTGCCTTTCATTGTATCTATATTTTAATTAAGGACTGTTTCCTAAGGGATGCAAGGTGTTTATGTGACCTATTATATCGTGACTGGCTGAGCAACTGTGGTTCAATGTTACCATGAAGGTTTACACAGTGGGTTTACTAAGAAAACAGTGTTAGGTATAGTCTTTTGGTAAACTTTCACTATCTCGCTCTCTCTCACACTAACTGACTCTCTCTCTCACTCACTAACTCTCTCTCTCTCACTAACTCTCTCGCTAACTAACTCTCTTTCACTAACTAACTTTATCATTCTCACTCACTAACTAACTAACTTTCACGCTAACTAACTGACTAACTCTCTCTCACTAACAAACTAGCTCTCTCTCTCACTAACTAATTAGCTCTCTCACTCACTAACTAACTGAATTACTCTCTCACAAACTAACTGACTAAATAACTCTCACTGACTCTCTAACTAACTGTGCATCTATCACAGGCATAGGTATGCCATCAAAATAAAATTGGTGTCATTTTCTTATTTTAAACGAATTCACAATAGCTAGTTTACTAAACTGCAAATCTTTCTGGATGCAAAAGGTATATCTGGACATTCATCACGCTATAGGTGCTATGCTATAGGTGTCACATTTGCAAAAGTTAAAAATATTGGCATTGTAAATGACAAAGCTATTAATTTCGCTATTTTCAAAACCAACACATAAATAAAAAAAATGTCATTTACAATACCAATAGTTCAAACTTTCCTAATGCGAGACCTATTGCATTGCAAATGCTTGTTATTTTTTAATCGTGGTCAACCCCCCTCTATATGTTAGACTCAAATATGTGAAATTAGTTCTCTGTACAGCCAAGCTGGTCCTGTCAAGGCTTGTTGTGTCATGGTCTTTACTTGCATTGTGACACTTCTGCATTTGTAATGAAAAAATCAAACTGCAAGTAGCAGGACGGGAAGGCATCAACGACAAAATGAACAGGCCCTATCTTAGTGCCAATATCGGCCCAGACCCAGACCTTGCTTCATACAACATACCCCTCCACCAATAACCGACACGACACAAGTTGATGGAGAAAGTTGTTGCAGCTTTATTAGCACATACATTATGCCAACATGTTGGGTTATCTTACGGTCGATCCAAGAGCAGGCCGCCCCTCGCGACCCGCCCACCTGATGAGCCATAACCCCCCGGGGTGTAAACCACAGGGGGCGTTGTCAGTTTTGAGGGAAGGTCTAACCCCTCCCCTCGGCGGACCTCTATTCCGCCTCTTACTCAGGCCCCCCCTCGGGGGGCGGAGCGTTGGCAACCCCCGGTTGCTCAGGTCTACAACCGCCCGCAGGACTAACGGGGCGCCGTCGGTCCTCCAGGATCCATCACAGCGTGTATCTCCCTGGAGGATAATTCTGCTCTCGCACCCACCGGTGCTCCTGTAGAGGGTACCCCTCTGTACCTTTCTGCATTGGATTCGCCCTGTAACTCCGCCAAGGCTCTGGGTGTGGCCGCTGCCGCCCCAGAGTCCCCCCACCAACCAGCTTCCTATTGTCTTCCGCTATACCAACCAAAGATCGCCATATCAACTTCGGGTAAATGAACCCCGTCTACATCAAAGCACACAGTGCATTTGGCCAGTAGCAACCCAAGCCTGATGAAACAAGTTCTCCTCTGCTTCAGGCCACTCCCAAGTTGTTGGGCAACACTATCCACCTCTCCTTTGCGCCAAGGACCTATTGCCCTGCAATTGCAATCACCGGCCTCCCTCGGCTCAGGCAAGGACAAGTCTGCTCTCTTCCTCCACCCTGCCAAGCTGGCGCGCAACCAAACTTCCTTCTCACTTCTGCCGCCCTTCAGACAGGGAACTGTGACAGTGATGTCCATGAACTTCACAACT
Organism: Lissotriton vulgaris; assembly: GCF_964263255.1. Taxonomy (NCBI): domain Eukaryota; kingdom Metazoa; phylum Chordata; class Amphibia; order Caudata; family Salamandridae; genus Lissotriton; species Lissotriton vulgaris. The sequence goes on from NC_141697.1 coordinate 1,058,163,545, forward strand.
AACTGCCCACTGTGCTTTTTAGGTGTCCATCTAGTACGCCATCCCTCAGTCTCACCTATTCTATACCGCTGGCTGACCAGCAACAAACAAGCCTCTATCAGGTAAACGACACCACGGCCACTGGCCTGGTGTCCCCTGTCTAGCATATGGCCTCACACCCTTACTTATGCATACTGGGGACATCTTCACCATCCAGGTCACGCCAGTCGGCTCACTCCCATGACGCCGACCCTACTGGAGGCTAACCAACTCCTCACCTGTTCAGCCTCACTGGAAAGACACGTACTTTCAAACCCAAGGGAACCTAATTGTAAGACCCTCACCTCTTATCTATGCCTGCGAACTGCGTTCTGGAGCTAGCTTACAACACTGTGTAGAGGATCTCTTCATGTTTAACACTTGAACAAGACGTCCCCCTGTGCCTGGCCTTCGATGTACCCTATGAAGCTTGTAACAAGTCGCCTATACAACTGTATATATAAGTTGTGCAACTAAGAGAATTAATCCTTCCTCGCTCTTACTTACTGGCATGAGCGCACTGTCAAAGGAATCCTTACTTTAGCACCTGAAAACACCAAGTAGATACTATCTACGTGAAAGCTTACCCGAACACCTAGCCACGGGCCCTCCTCTAACCAGCCAAACCAAACGCTTACATGGCCAACTATGTGCCAACATGAGTCCCATGAAATACAAGTTAGAGGCATACCGTATCAGCCTGATCCAAAGTGGATGCAGAGCTGAGAGGTCTTAGTGGAATCATACTGGAGGAGGTATGTGAGTGGCTAATGTAGGCCCAAAGTTCTGTGCAACCTGATAATGCATCCCCATAGTGCCAATGGGCCAGAGTAGAGAAAACTGGCAATGCTGTGGTACAACTCTGTGAGTCTCAGCGTAGGCCAGGATGCAGCAGTTAATGTGAGGCTTACACCGGCCCACTGATCTGCAGGGCTATCCAGCTTGTTCAGGTAAAGTGCTCAATATTGCTTGGTATATAGACGTTATGCCAATTGCCTCCCTGTAATTTACAAAAGAAGCACTCCACTACCACAGTCGGTTGCTTATTTGCCCAAGATGAAAAAGCCACAGATAAAGCTGTCTCGCATAGCCAACCACGAACTAGCCACCCCCTGCAGAGCTGAATGCGTCAAACTGCTATGTGTGACATTTCCATATTACAGTGCATAATGAGTGACGTTGAGGGACTAGGAAAACACTTTCTTGCTAGTACACATCCTAGAAGATGAGGGAGACCCAATGACAGGATTGCGCCCCTCAGACCCGCAAGCCATAGCTTGGAGTGTGCCTGTGTAAGGCAGTAACCTACGCACGACACCTTGGGCGTAAGAGTGCCTGTTCGTGAATGAGACTACGTCGCTCAAATGGAGCAGAATATCACAACCTTCCCCAGTCAGTCAGAACTGCCTGGCCCCGTGAGACCGGAGATTTTAAGAGAAGTCTTCCATGTACCCCACCATGAGGACCCGCCCAGTCGTCTACCATCTTTCCATGAGGTTACTTGTCCAGTCACCTAGGAGCTGTAGCCCGACTGGAAAATAAGACTTTGATACTGTTTGGTCGTTGCCTAAAGTTGTTAAACAATAACTGCACAGGGCTGCCTAATAAGTCCCAGCTCCAATTATTATCTATCTATTACTTCCATGAGTGAAACCAGCACGCGTCCCACACCCCGGATAGTAATGACAACTGGGGAGAACATGGGAATCCCAGACCCTAACACACTGCCCCCAGTGTGCTATGATCCTTAAACCTGTTGATAATTCAGGTGGCCCCCCATGTTGGTGGGGCTGTTCTCGTGTGCGGTTCCTGCATTGGAGACAGAAAACATTGATTAAAACGTCCCCCCCTGATCCACCATCTGCATTCTCTGCAATGAGACATGGCCCTCAATGCCCACACGCTACCCAGGCCAGTTGGGGTTCCGAGCACTAATTAGTTAGCATTACCTGCACCCTTCCACAATTAAAGATGACCTCCCTTATTAATTGAAGGAAGCCCATTCATAAACGAAACACTCCTGTCCTTGGCTCTGAAGGTGTCTACCCAAGTGTTCTGATGCCTAGAGAGGCTGCCCATTCAAGCAGTATTATCCCTCTAACCGAGAAGATCCTCCGATGCCGCATGCGCCCGTCACCAACTTCTGGTAACACACAGCTTGCTACCTCTCACAGTCTGTTTAGATCCGGGTGTGCACGAGTTGCCCCAATGCTTAAATAACGTTTGATTATTACGTTAGACTGACCGCCTAGAATGTACCTCACTTGTACTATATATGCTAATGTAAGTGGCACCCAAGACCCCTTCTCCTCCTGTAATGCCCAGTACAAGCATCTTCTACTATCAGCTCTTGTTGCAACTTGCGTCTTGTAACTTCGTGTAGTTATGTACTGAGAACACCTATGGGAGTGACTGTTCTGTCCCCCTTGAGAAGCGTTTTGACCCCCATTCGGACAAAGTCCGTACTCCTCAAGTAATCAGGGTTCCCAAGGCCTACATGCTCCGAAGATAACCCACTTACACTCAAGAACTGTTGGCACGGAAACTGTAAAAGGCAAAGAACAAGTTTATTAAGACCCCATGGGGTGGTGGTACACTCAAACAGCACCCTTCGACAATGCAAGAGGTATCACACCGAACACCGGTGTGACCCCAATTTATATACAGTTAGGGGCAATAAAAGATAGGCGGCACAAGTTAGGACACATTTATGTACATATATGGTCATGTTTTGGAACACTGCCAGCTCATTGGAGGGGGCACAACTCCGCTGGTCAGTTTGGCGCACATTCCTAAAGGCTTACTGGTCAGTTGGGACTGCGCATGTGCAAGCTTGACCAGTGCTAAAAATAGCCTGTTGCTGGGCAGACTGAAGTGGTCATTGGAACGGACAACGGACTAAAGGGTACGCCGGCCACGAGGCCGCTTATGACCTTAGATGGCCGCCACAGTATTCAAGATGGCGTTTTCGTATATAGCCAAGTTAAGGAGGACAACGTGTAGGTTCAGCTAATCGCTAACGCGGCCAGGCCAATTACGACAGACGACCCTTTTAGCGTTTAGCTGAATCTACCTCATAATGAACATAATCAGGATGTTCGTCCTCAATATCTATTAACATAATTTGTGTTACTTCTTTATGAAGCATCATTTTGTCATGCGCAAGAGCTCGTCTCGATGGTATACAGGCTGATAGGCACATAGAACATAGGGCTGGGCCACATTGAATACACAGACATATGAAAAACAGTGCTCCCACAAATATACACAGAATCGTCAACAGTTTCCAGCCCCAAGTAGCAAGCATGGACCAGAACCATCCCGAAAGTGTCCAAGTTCCATTGTCTGGGTGTATTTCAGCTGCAATCTTGTGAAACTTGGAGATGGCATCATAAACAGATGGAGAATTGTCCGGAACATATACACAACAGCTGCTTCCGATAATTCTACATGCCCCCCCACGATCAGCCAAAACGACATCCAACACCATCCTGTTTTGGAGCGTAACGATCCTGGAAATCTGTAGTTCCTCGGTAATGTTCCCCAGGGCAATGGCAGTGTCATTTGCTACAGCCTCGACAACACGTGTCAGTCGTCTGATTTTCCGGCTGTTCAGTGCGGCCCCCACAAAGGAGAATAGTCCCAAATTAAAATCCACATACTGTTGCAAGGCAGTATCAGTCTGGTCAATGTCGTCCAGAAGAACAGTTCGCTTAACCCTATTCAGGACGAAGTCATGATATAACGTGTAATCATTGTGATACATTGGTGGGGCAATAAATACAGGAGGCAGTACAAACGATACATAGCATGTGCCCAACCACCCCAATGGAAGCTGATGGTAACCCTTCGTTCCACAAATGAAATACGTATTCCGTGATGCAACAAATGAGATGCCATTAGTAGTGTTACATTCACTTTTTCCTACTGCAATCGAACCCTTGTTTCTGATACATAAATCGGCTTTTGTGGCAACGACATTAATGACATGTGCACTGGATACATTAACATTCCTCTGGTTGCTATACACACGAGGGGCAGACACATTATCGGGCCTGTACTCTTCCCATTCAAATCGAGTACCCTCAGCCCGTGGAAACCCATCCTTGTCATGGGAACATACTTTATTCAAACGGAAAAGCACCCCCCCTTTGGTTGGCCATCTCAGAGTAAAAAGGAGGGTGTACCAAGCGTTGCATGATCCATTATGTGAAAACGGGAGTGGAATAAGTGGGGTGCCCCCTCTCTTTTGGTGCCCTGGCAACATCCCACACACCCAACAATTCGAGGTATTGGTCATGTTATGTGTGTGGTGAAGAATCTGAATAAAGCTGTTATTTAGATACGTTTGCCTATGACGTTCTTCATGAAAGGGTAATTTAAAATGAAAATGTTCAGACGGAGCCGGGGTAGTCGGTAGCAAATGTTCACGTACAGGCACCACAAGTTCAACTACCCAGGCTATAACAGCTATCACCACAATAGTCAGAACAAAAAGAAAGGCACCCAATACTTTTTTATCACGTGAAGCCATTGTTGCCATAGTTCAGAAATGTTCGTGCAAAGTCTTAGATAGCACAAATTGTTCGCAAAGTCTCAAATACACATGCGTGTATACCTAAAAAAGAAAAATACGGTGCTGAACTCCGAGGTAGCCGTTGTTTTCTTCTCCGGGCCAAGACGGGTGTCGCTACACTGGCAGAACTGATCCCCCCCCCTTGGAATTCCCGGTTTCCGTTTCACAAACCTGGAGCGGTAACCAACCAGTCTTAAAAAACAAAAATCTTCTTATCGAGGGCGCAAGTTGTAGCGCTCTCGTCCGGCAGCAGCGTGGTCCGGGAAGGGTCCCTCAACTTCGGCCGACGTCACAGCTGGGCTCTTTTCTTTCTCCAAGATCTCTTTGTAGTCAGTCAATACAGCAGGAGTCACCAGATCCGGGGAGACACGGCGACAATGCGTCGAATGCACCCACCGCTTCCTGTTGGTCACTCGTACAGCGGTGCGGGTTGCAAGGAGGACCTGTTCGGGGCCCTTCCACCTGGGCTCCAGACTGCTTGCTCTCTCAAACGGGCGAACCATCACATGGTCACCAGGGTGGAGATCATGGCCCTCTCCAGTAGAGTTGTCAGGGAGCGCTTCTCGAACCTGTTGATGAATAGAGAGCAAATCATGTGTTAATCGTGCCAGATAATCATTCATCATAACGCAAGGCACATCATATATTAATCGCGGCTTAGGCACCCCCCAGATATTCATCGGGCGCCCAAACACCACCTCATAGGGCGTAAGGCCAGTTCGTGAATGGGGTACTGATCTAAGAGAGAGTAGTGCTAGCGGCAAAGCATCAGGCCACTTCAACGATGTAGACGCCACAATTTTGGCCAGTTTAAGCTTCAACGTCGCATTATACCGCTCGACCAGACCTGCTGACTGAGGGTGGAATACAGCGTGGAACTTCTGCTGAATCCCTAACCCCTTCAGTACGTATTCCACAATCTTTCCAACAAAATGGGGCCCATTATCGCTCCACAGAAATTTACAAACTCCAAAGCGAGGAAAGAATTCCTTAAGCAACACCTTGGCTGTTGTCAGAGCCGTATTGTCTTTCGTGGGGTAGGCCTCAACCCATTTGCTAAAAGCACATACCACCACTAGGACGTACTTCAGGTTATTGCAGCGCTCGAGTTGGATGTAATCCATTTGGAGAACCTCAAATGGTGCAGAAGGTGGAACGAACCCTCCTTTCGGAGTATGGGTCCCCTTTCCAGGGTTGTGCTGTAAACAAACCAGGCAGGTCTGCACTACTCTCTTCGCAGTGTTAGCAATCTCAGGATGTTCCCAAACTCGTGTTAAAAACCGAGTAATTGCAAGAGCTCCGACATGCGCCAGTCCATGCGTCATCTGGACCATCGCCTGCAAGTAAGCCGCAGGCAATTTCCACTTCTCCATGTCTTTGCTTCTCCAACAACCCTCATCATCTAGTACCCCATCTACTGCCCATGCCGCAAGTTCAGATTCAGTAGCTGATTTTTGAATATCCAGTATTTCTGCCCTAGCATCACTCCATCGTTCAGCCTGAGACTGTATCACGTACATGGGGGAGCTAGTTCGAGACATAGCCGTTTGTCTTGCTATGCTGTCTGCAAAGGCGTTTCCTTGGCCCACTTTATCCGTGATCTTTTTATGGGCACTGCACTTCACTATCGCTACTTTCTTTGGGCCAAGCAGCGCATTTAGGAGATCACGCACTAGCTCTCCGTGCATAATGTGCTCTCCGTGTGATGTCAAAAACCCACGTTCTCTCCAGAGTAGCCCGAAGTCATGTGCCACTCCGAAGGCATACCGGCTATCCGTGTATATGTTCACACATAGACCAGTACTCAATTCGCAGGCTCTTGTTAAAGCTATCAGCTCTGCTGCCTGAGCCGATTTTTGTGGTATCCTAGCTGTTTCTACCACTGTCTTAAGTGTCGTGATCGCATAGGCTGCGGAAGTCGTACCATCTGGCAGCCTTACACATGATCCATCAACCCACAGTTCCCCATCCACATCTGGAAGTGGGACATCCTGTAAATCAACACGACCCTTTGTCTGTTCCTCGGTCAGGAAAACACAATCATGATGTTTTTCTTCCTGACCCTCCTCGGCCGGATAGGGCAATAAAGTGGCAGGGTTCAAAGTAGCGCATCTTTTCAGTGTAATATGTGGCGCCAAGAGTGTCAGCTCATATCCTGTTAGCCGTGCACTCGTAAGGTATTGGGTCTTTGTTTGGTTTAGCAGGGCATCTACTGCGTGAGGAACTAACACCAACAGGTTGTGTGACAACACTATTCCCTCACTCTGTCGTATGGCCACTGCTGTTGCTGCTACCGCTCGAAAACACCCAGGCAACCCTCGCGCTACAGGATCCAGAATGGCAGAGAAGTATGCACATGGTCTCTGCTTATCCCCGTGTAGTTGCACTAAAACTGACAACGCGCACCCATCATTCTCGTGCACGTACAATGTGAAAAGTTTCGTGTAGTCTGGTGTGCCTAACACGGGTGCGGAACAAAGGGCCTGTCTCAACTGTTCAAAAGCCTTCTGACATTCGTCTGTCCATGCTAAGGGCATTGGTGTAGCTTTAGACAATAACGCTAGCAAGGGCTTTATAATGTGTGAAAAACCCATAATCCATTGTCTACAAAAGGACGTCAACCCTATGAAGGCACGTACATCTCTCTGCGTGCAGGGGACTGGTGTGTCTAGAATTGCTTGAATTCGATCAGATGTTAATGCACGCCCCTCCTTAGACAACAGATGACCGAGGTAAGTCACCTGGGGTCTACAATATTGGAGCTTCTTTTTCGAAACCTTATGATTGTTCTGCGCCAAAAAGGAAAGCAACGCAATTGTACTTTCTTCACATTGTGCATAAGTGTCAGCAGCAAGCAGGAGGTCATCCACGTACTGGATGAGAGCAAC